>NW_024543222.1:14530000-16001147 GCF_018167655.1 Microtus oregoni | reverse complement strand
CCACCCGCGAATCAGCCTTCGTGCACGCCATCGCCTCGGCTGGTGTCGCCTTCGCGGTCACGCGCTCCTGCGCCGAGGGTACCTCCACCATCTGCGGCTGCGACTCCCATCATAAGGGGCCACCCGGAGAAGGCTGGAAGTGGGGCGGCTGCAGCGAGGACGCCGACTTCGGGGTGCTGGTGTCGCGGGAGTTTGCGGATGCACGGGAAAACAGACCGGATGCCCGCTCGGCGATGAACAAGCACAACAACGAGGCAGGCCGCACGGTGAGTCAGCTGCCCACAGCTCTGGGGGCCCCACCAGGGATCCTGGCCCTCTAGGATCCGATCCACACCCCATAGGACGCTCTTGACCTCCCTCCTTCCTCTCCCTAGCTGCTCCCGAGTAGGTTATTAGTTTTCATTTAAGTACATTTACTAATTCATTGTCTCCGTGTATCCGTGCCATGCTGTGTGTATACAAGTCTGAGGGCAACTTGTAGCCAGCTCTCCCCACCTTGTAGGTTCTGGTATCAAACTCACATCATCATGCTTGGCCCTGCTCCTGGTTCTTTGGAGGGAAAATTACTCTGCCAGAGAGTGTGGCTGCCCTATAGGAGCAAGCACTTGAAGGCTGTGCTATGCTGCTTGACAGGCTTAGTCTGCCTACATCTGTGATGTGGTTGTCTGTGGGGACTGACTTTGAGTCCAGTCTTACCCCTTCCTGTGTTTGTGGAACCTTGAGCCAATCACTTGGCTCCCAGCCTCAGCACTGAAGGGGCATGACAGTCGCTAGTTTGCACCACTAGGGTGGATGCCATGCGAATGGAAAGCCTGCCAGGGCTTGGGGTGGGACTAGAGACCCTGGTTTCTGGGCTAGCTGCTGCTCTTCTCCTCCCCAGACCATCCTGGACCACATGCACCTGAAGTGCAAATGCCATGGGTTGTCGGGCAGCTGTGAGGTT
Source organism: Microtus oregoni (assembly GCF_018167655.1). Classification (NCBI taxonomy): domain Eukaryota; kingdom Metazoa; phylum Chordata; class Mammalia; order Rodentia; family Cricetidae; genus Microtus; species Microtus oregoni. Next base: position 16,000,204 of record NW_024543222.1, on the reverse strand, counting down.
AAGACCTGCTGGTGGGCCCAGCCCGACTTCCGTGCCATTGGCGACTTCCTCAAGGACAAGTACGACAGCGCCTCGGAGATGGTGGTGGAGAAGCACCGGGAGTCCCGAGGCTGGGTGGAGACTCTGCGGGCCAAGTACGCGCTCTTCAAGCCCCCCACCGAGAGGGACCTCGTCTATTATGAGAACTCCCCCAACTTTTGTGAACCCAACCCAGAGACGGGCTCCTTCGGCACCAGGGACAGGACTTGCAATGTCACCTCTCATGGCATCGACGGCTGCGATCTGCTGTGCTGTGGCCGCGGCCACAACACGAGGACCGAGAAGCGGAAGGAGAAATGCCATTGCGTCTTCCACTGGTGCTGCTACGTCAGCTGCCAAGAGTGCGTTCGCATCTACGACGTACACACCTGCAAGTAGGGAGCCAGGTAGGGAGCAGGGCTGGGCGCAAGGCTATGCCTAGGACTGGGTGCAGAGTAGGGTGCAGGGCTGCTCTCCCCTCTCCTGCTAGGACTGCCTTTCTGTTCCTAGGCGTCCCAAGACAAACAAGGCCCCGGGGCAGAAGAAGAAATCCAGGGCTTCCCACGCTTACATGGGAATGGTCTTAACAGATTTCCACCAGGCTCAGATAATAACCAACGGTGTGCACACAAGCCACAAGCAATTGATTAAAAATCGTACACAAATTAGCAATGATGAGCTAGACCGGGTTTGTTCATGGCCGCTGGCTGTCATTATCGAGTGTCTGTGCAGTCAGAAGAGATGCTGAGGTCTGGTCCTAGCTGTGCCCCTAATGTTCATTTCTTAGGGCCTCAGTGTCCTTACTGTCCAATGAGGAGAAGTTCAAATGCCAGAAACAGGATCTGGGTATGGTGGTACTGGCCTTTAATACCAGCACTCAGGAGGCAGAGGGAAATGGGTCTCTGTGACTTTGAAGCCAGTGTGGTATACATAGAAAGTTCCAGGACAGCCAGGAATACATATGGAGACCCTGTCGAGAGAGAGAGAGAGAGAGAGAGAGAGAGAGAGAGAGAAAGTGCGAGCCTGAAACCGTGGGCTGAAAAGTCTCTCATACCCCAGGGCAGAGTCATTTCCCATCATCCATGGACTAAAAGGGCAAGTTTTGACCTAGGCAAATCCTCCAGAGCCTGGGGAGGTGGGGTGGGTGGGGGTGGGAGCAAGATCTGAAGCTTGGGTGGGGCAGGGAGCACTCTCACCAAGTTTATGGAGGGAGATGGGAAGGAGGAAGGATCCCAGTTCAGAGTGACTGTAGTGAGTAATCGCAGGATAAAAGGCTGGTGGATTATGCTCCCAAGCTTCCCAGAGGTGGCCAGTGTGGGAGGACCCCAGGAAGGCCGGCCTAGAAGCAGAGTGATCCTAGAGTCTCTAGCGTGGGAGGTTTCCAAGGCCAGCGTGGCCCTCCCTCGGTCCTCTCCTCCCCTGAGAAGGCTCTGCTGTGTGTGGTGCAGGCTTGCAGTTAGATCCGACTGTCAGTGAGCTTATCCCACTTGTCAACCAACAACTCTGGCTTCAGCATCTGTTAGAGTTCCTGAGCTGCTGTGAGGAGTGAGGGGAAGAATACCCGAAGCCAGTGCTTGACTGATGGGAAAACAGCTTTTTGTCAGCTTACGGCTGGCCAAGGCAGTGTGTTCTACCTAAGCACCTCGGAACCGCCGACACACAGGAACTGGTGGCTCATGTCCGCGCAGTGTAGGGTTAGGAGGTACCCAACATCACACAAACTACCTCTGATTGAAGGGTGACACCCTTCTCAGCCCATCTGAGAAGTTCCTGTGGGACTTACTTTCCATCTCGGCAGGGTCTAGAACCCTACAGGAAGGGTGAATTTTCTGTCTCGAGGGCAAGGGTCGGGAGGACCACCGCTGAGTCTCAGCACTTCACTAGCCTGCTGCTGAACATTGCACTCCTTTCTGACCTCCTCACATCTACCCTGATGGTGGAATGGGGACCTTGCTGAATTTTTATGAGGCTCAAGTTAGCATTAGCGGGCACGAATGCGCCTCTGCAGCTAGCTCTAATCAGAAGTGTCAGAGAAGCCACCAGAGCGCTGGCACAGGGTTGCTGCAAAGGAACAGTGGCACCTTGGTATTCCTTCTGCGTTTTGAAAGGCTGGGAGAAAAGTCAGCAAGTACGGAGACTCACAGGTAGTGCTGGTTTGCGGAGGTGGAAAGAATGTCAGAAAACCACGGGTAGTGGCCCTGCCACCCCAATCAGATGACACTAGCTCTGGCCATTTTGAGGAGCTGTGGGTGTAGTCTCCTACTGGCCAGGTGGGAGGGGCATTTGTCTGGCCGCCAACTTCACTGAAGGACAGACTGAATCAGTGGCCTAGACAGACCCTCATGTTTGTCCCCCAGAAACCCTTCCCCACGTCAGCTTGCTAAGGCCACATTATCGGTGTCCCGAGCCTCATGTTGGACCTATGAGGGCAGTGTGGGTCCCAGATACAGATCCTGTGAGTCAGTCCTTGCCCGTGTGGGCAGCCCAGATCCTCCAGGCAGAGAAGGAAGTGCTGGGTTGGCCTTCGATGTCCGGAAAAATCACTCCACACCAACCCTTGTACTAAAAATTGACCCCCTAAGAAGAATCAGGCGTAGCTGGGTAGCAGAGCCCTTGCCAGCAGCCCCTTTGATTCACATTTCTACAACAGACACTTGGTGTTTTTCCAGTATCGTGCAGACATAACCATGTAGGTCACAGCCTCTAGCTGGTCGCAGGGTGGGGCTCTCAAACCCACACTTCCTGATAAGCTGGGAGCTCTCTCCCATTGTGACATCCTTTGCCTTTCTGAGCCCTGGTTTCCTCTTGATAAGATCTGTGTCCTGCAGGGCTGCTGGGAGCTCGATAGAGTCCTAAAGGGCCTGGCCTGAAGTCTCAGCAGGGCTGATCATGAGTTAACTTTCTCTAGGCTCTTGCAGCCTGGTTTGCCAAAGCTGGTTGAGATCTTCCTTCCCACTCTCTCACCCCTGTGGAACCTAAGAGACCAGTGGGCAGGGAGAAAGCAGGCAGAGAGAGTGTCTGGCATTTTCCTTGGCAGAATAGGCAGAGAAGAAGCCATAGAGCAGAGCAGGGTAGGTCACATGTCCTCCATACCCTCTGGGAAGAACTCCGCACAGTGGCAGCAGCCCCGCCTTTCCTAAGTGGGGAAGATGCTTTCTCCATTGCTTGCGTTTTTGTCCACTGTCTCCACTTAGCCACTGGCTTGGGACCTCAACACTGGTGGTTTACAAACATCGGGGTTATGTTTTTTTACCCTATGTTGGAAGAGCTGTGGACCCAGTCTCATCTAACTGGGTCTATCACTAGTCTTCTGTGGAACACTGGGCAGATTCAGGTCATCTTGCTCTGCCTGCTTCTTCTCTGCCAGACCCACAGCTGAGGGTTGGCTGGTGGGTGCCTGGGAGATGCCTTGGTACCTCAAATCCCACGGGACAGGGTGAAGGATTAAACATTCTCAGTAGAGCATTCTGGGAAGGGATTCATCATAATTAGTTAAGTAGATGCCTTTTGTTTAGGACAATTCACAGCAAGCTGCTGATCAGGGACACAGAGTGTGTCTGGTGGCGCTAGCCCTTCTGGGAACTCACTGGTCCCTTAGACGACCAGGTTTCTCCAGCTCAACATAGGATGGTGCCACCATAGCTACTTACAGCAGGCTTCCTCAGCTAGAAGGTTTGGCATGTCCTCTCTCCACAGCAGGCTCGGAGGTTAAGAGGGAGCAGTGTTAGGAGCTTGTGATCTTTGCATCCCAGGGGGTGATGGCAACAGCGGTTATTAGGTTTCTGAACTCTTCCTGTTTATTTCCCAAAGGGCACTGGGAAGGGGTAGATTGTGCGGCTGGATCCATTCATCGAAGTCCCATGGGAAGCAGGATCTAGACCTGGGCCAGCCTTCGGCACTGGCCGGCAAGGAGCGTGGACTGTTTGTCAGCTGCAGTGATAAATGACCTGGACCCAGCCGGCCTTGGACGGGAGGCCCCTCCTTTCTCATCTAACGTTTCTCACCCTGCTCTGGATGGTGTGTGGCTTTACAGAGGGCTTTCTTTTTTTTTTTTTTTTTTTTTGGTTTTCCAGGGTCTGCTGGGAACAGACCCGAGGCTTACCTTTGCACATGTTAAAGAAAATAAAAATGAAAAAAAAATATTCTACTGCAACAGAACAGGCTGGGCTAATGCGAGCTCTTGGCCTGGTGGGGAAGACGAGAGCATGGCAAGGTTCTGCCCTCCAAGCTGCCTCTACTCGTGACATTCCAGGATGAAACAGGACAGAGCCCTGCAGTCCCTTTTGTCCCTCTACTCCCATGCAAGCTGGACACACTTTCCCATTCTGAGAAAAGCCATAAGTATAGCCAGGGTGTAGTGGCGGGGAGGCTCTGGGCCATTGCTGGAGCAGGATCTTGAGTTTTGAAGATCTCAGAATTCTGAGTGGTCTGGGAAACCATCTGAAGAATAGCCGATCCTCTTGGGTCATTTTTGTCTCTAGCCTGCTCTGCATTAGAAAGAGTCAGGTCATCTTTTTCTGCCGTTCTGCAGCCTCCGCCATTTCTGCAGATGCTTTTCATGGTGGATCTTGTAAATAGGTTGGATGCGGAGGCAAGTCTCTGCCAGCTCCATGCACTACCTGCAGAAAGAGGGGGCCGTTCTGCCCTTGGCAGCCATGCCCACCAGCAGACCCTAGAGAGCACAGCTGGGCACCTTAGCTGGCTAATGGCATCAGTGAGGGAGCAACAATCTTGCTATTGCAAATTGGCGGCTGGCAGGTGGGGCCGGTGGAGATTCCCATTTCCCTTGTGTTAGGAGGGCAGGTCTCCCCAAGGCCTCTCCTCCCTTTGGATTGAGTAACCCAAAAGACTAGAGATCCTTAACACAGCCCTCCCCCGTCTGTGAGTAAGGTAGCCTATCTCAGTTCCTAAGGATCTGGATTAGATGTTCAAAAGAGGTGAGCAGGGCGAATGAAGCAGCTCCCAGCTCAGTTCTGATGCTTGGTGGTCCTGCCTGGGGTTAATAAGATGGGCGCGGCAGCATGGATTAATCCATCAACTCTGTCTTAAGGAGAATCAGAAAGAGGAGATGCAACAGAGAAATGGAGCGGAACAAAGATTTGTCCGTTCCCCCTTCTGTCTGGGGTCTGCTAACTCTGACATCAGGTCAGCCACTCACTTTCCTGTTGTGTAGTTGACTTGCCAAGCAGGCCCAAGTAGGCCCTCGCCCATACTCTCCGCCCTGTGACTAGGAGCACTGCTCGAGGCACACCTCCCACCCTTCCCAGCATCCCAAATGCCCCTCCCATTTCTCCTTCCAGAAGTCTGAAATCAAGTCAATCGGGTAATGCTTGCTTATATGAGGACACTTCAGCAGAACGGATACAAAATTTACAAGTCTTTTCATATCTATGTATTCTATATTAAAAGTGATAAAGTCATGTTTCTGGGGCGTATTCAAGTAGCTGACAAGTAATTATTTAATAGTAGTACCTGAGTACCTTGTAATTATCCTCGCCATAGTCAGGTCATAGTATCCACTGGGAACTTCCTACCAACCTGCTGTATCCAAAGTTTTGTAAAAAAGTTGTAGAAGTTGTTGATCTTTTTGATTTTATATTCAAAAAGTCTCTTTTTATAAATATTATTTATTATACAATGTATATACCTTGAGTTAACTAAGATTATATATTATATAAATATATATATATATATATTTGGAGAAAATCTATTTCATCATGCAGTTTTTTTCCATTAAGTCATTAAAGAAAAGGTAAACTTCAAACAGACACATTGTACGCTGTGTGGAGTCTCCAGATTCATCCTTAGGTCAAGGGTATCTGAAGGTGGTGGCCTCTGTTAATTAAATGGCCAGATTATGGTCATTTCCTCCTCTGTAAACAAGATGAGATGTCACGGACAGCAGGTGTGACATGAGACTTAAGAGATTACTTGATGCTAAGTATCAATATTACAAAAACACAAAGGATTTCCAGTTTGGGGAAGCACAAATCTAATCAGCAATTCATTCACAGCCTTGAACATTTTCAACATATATGTTGATGTCTTAGGTATTTCTAAACGATCTGGCCAGGTCAGTGGGTCATAGGGCCAGCCGTTGTCTTCCTCCTCCTCCTTCCTGACCACACTCACACTGTTGGTTGGGGACAAGGAGCTGGTCTACTGGAAATGAAGCTGCACCAGAAATGGCTGCTCTCCTGCCAGCTCCATACAACAGCTGAACTGTGGAAGAGGTTAGTAGGTTGCAAGCTGGTGTTGTGTCCTGCCTGGGCGCTGGGCCGGTTGACACTGGAGCTGGAGGTTGGTTTGGACAGGACTTGCTGGGAACTCTGGGAAGGGCACTCTCTCCTTGGTCTGGAGTTTCAGTAAGACTCACCTGAGGCCCTCATCCTGCCATCTTTTTTTGTTGCTATTGTTTTTGTTTTTCAAGACAGGGTTTCTTTGTGTAGCCTTGGCTGTAGAACTCACACTGTAGACCAGGCTGGCCTCAAACTCACAGGGATCCGCCTTGGGCGTGCGGTTTAATGGTGATATATGGTCCTTTAGTTCTCAGACCTACCTACAGAATACCCTCTTCAGAGTTTCTGACACAATGCTTCAGAGGATGGCTAGAATTTTTCTCTTTCTTTCTCCGGCTCTACCACTTATAGAAGTAACTGTTACATCGTCAGAAAATGACGCCATCTTCTTCTGATGGTGGAGATGGGTTGCCAATATAAAGTCCTTTGCCTTAAATCCCTCTGCTGGAAATGACCACAAGAGCCTCCTCCTTGTGATGCATCTTTCGCCCCTGAACCACTTGTGCAAAGCCCCTCGAGAGTAGAGGTGGAGCTCCTGGCTTTAGCGGCTGGCCTCTTTTATTTTATTTTACTTTTCCATGAAGTAAACACTCTTCTCTCCTAGCATTCTGGGTTTTATTTAATTTTTTTTAAATTTTTTAAAAAATATTTATTTATTATGTATACAATATTCTGTCTGTGTGTATGCCTGCAGGCCAGAAGAGGGCACCAGACCCCATTACAGATGGTTGTGAGCCACCATGTGGTTGCTGGGAATTGAACTCAGGACCTTTGGAAGAGCAGGCAATGCTCTTAACCTCTGAGCCTCCCTTTTTTAATTTTTTTAAAATTTTTTTAAACTTACAAGATTGCCAAATGTTTAAATGGTCTCTATTCATACTTACTAAGGCTATCTGTATCCTATGGCCACTGGATTCTATTACGGAGAACACAGTATTCAAGCTATGCTTGAAAAGTAGTTAGAAACAACGGGAAGAGGAAGCTTTATGTTGCACATGGTGGTGTATAAGGCAGGCAGAGATGAGTGAACCTCTATTCCAGGCCAGCTAGCACTATGCAGTGAGACCATGTGTTAAAAAAAATAGAAATATAAAGCCGGGCGGTGGTGGCGCACACCTTTAATCCCAGCACTTGGGAGGCAGAGGCAGGTGGATCTCTGTGAGTTCGAGACCAGCCTGGTCTACAGAGCTAGTTCCAGGACAGGCTCCAAAACCACAGAGAAACCCTCTCGAAAAACCAAAAAAAAAAAAAAAATAAATAAATAAATAAATAAATAAAATAAAATAAAAAATAATAGAGATATAAAATTTAAACAATGTTTTGGGAAAAATTGAGAGAAGGGGAAGGTTTTATTTAAAGCAACATTATTCTGAAGACAGGCTGTTGAGTTCAAGAAGAAGGCAGAAATACAGGGAGAAGAGCTGAGGCCAAAGCAAGGAAAAGCAAGGCCAGTGGGGTGAGATTGTTCTGGGTGGACCCGCTGGCTGTCTCGTGTGTTCCTGGGCATATTGGCATGGAGCCGGAATGGTCTACACTCAGGAAGTGAGCTCAGCCTAAGTACTGTGTTCCACTGCTATGCCTGGCTTAACAGAATCTGGAGGCAAACAGCTACCTCACCACTGATTAATCCCAGAACAGTAGCTGTCCATTATGGGGACTGGGCCAGAGACTCACAAATACATGCCATTGCAGTCCCAGAGTGGACAGTCTCACTCTGCAGTGCGAGCTCTCCTGGCACTAGGTAACCAGGCTGGCCTCTGAGTTGTGCTGATCCTCCAGCCTCGGCCTCTGGAGTGCTGGGATGATAGGTGTGCACCACCACACCTCATCCTCCTTGTGAACCCCCTCCTCACCCCCTCCATCTCCTGCAGATCACGGGTGTCACTGGTGCATCTTGATGCCATTGGTGGTGTGCTCACACCCTCCTGGGCTGTCACCGGGACTCAGCCTCAGCGGGTGCCAGCGGCTTTCATTTTACAACAACTTATAAAAATTTACATGCAGTTTTGAACCCTTAACAAACCTTGCCCAGTCTCTTGTTTGAAGAGGGTGGCCCAGCTGCCAGACGAGCAAACTGAAATCCTGCCCTTGCCTCCTGTGTTTGGTCAGGTGGCCATTTATGACTGAGTCAGCTTCTGTAGGTCTGTTGACGAGGGTTTGATTATCAGACCTAACTGAATCTTCTCCATAATCCCGTGACATATGGTTCAAACTGAGAGGCTGCTCACTGTAACCTTTAAGCTACCACCCTAAACGAAGACATAAACATTTAGTAAATAATCTCTTTGGATGACTTAGTGAAAGACTGCGTAGGAGAGGTTCATCAGAGTGGCCATGCTTTGGAGGTAAGGTGGGAGCTAGCCTCTTCTCTGCACAGCCTTCATTTTTGGGGCTTACTTGTGCAAAGGACCGGGGCTGCGGCATCTGATGTCTGAGAAATGCAGAAAGTATGACAGATACCAAAGTGAGCCATGAAGTGCAGGCACCCCCAGTTCGCACTGTGTGCATTGGAGTGCAGAAGCCCCCGGTTCACACTGTGCGCATTGGAGTGCAGAAGCCTCCAGTTCACACTGTGCGCATTGGAGTGCAGGAGCCCCCGGTTCACACTGTGCGCACTGGACTGCAGGAGCCTCCGGTTTATACTGCATGCGTTGGAGTGCAGGAGCCCCCGGTTCACACTGTGCGCATTGGAGTGCAGAAGCCTCCGGTTCACACTGTGCGCATTGGAGTGCAGAAGCCTCCGGTTCACACTGTGCGCATTGGAGTGCAGGAGCCCCCGGTTCACACTGTGCGCACTGGACTGCAGGAGCCTCCGGTTCACACTGTGCGCACTGGACTGCAGGAGCCTCCGGTTCACACTGTGCGCACTGGACTGCAGAAGCCTCCGGTTTATACTGCATGCGTTGGAGTGCAGGAGCCCCCGGTTCACACTGTGCGCACTGGACTGCAGGAGCCTCCGGTTTATACTGCATGCATTGGAGTGCAGGAGCCTCCAGTTCATGCGTTTCAGAGGAGGAGCCATTTTACTAAGAAGCAGCTTCCCTTCAGTTTCTGACTGAGTTCCTAGCTTCAGAAGCTCAGATTTTTAAGGTAAAAATAACTATCAAACACAAGTATGAAGATTCTTGCATATTAGTATATACTAAGGAGCTTTTTCTTTTTAATATTTTCTATTTTTAAATTTTTTATTTTTACTTATTTGAGACAGAGTCTCTTTACAGCAGTGGTTTTCAACCTACCTAAAGCTGTGACCCTTTAATTTAATCCATGTTGTGGTGACCCCAACTGTAAAATTACTTTTGTTGCTACTCCATCACTGTAATTTTGCTGTTGTGAATGATAAGTTTCTGTGTTTTCCGAAAGTCTAGGTGACCCCTGTGAAAGGGTTGTGTGACCCCAAAGAGGTCAAAACCCACAAGTTGAGAACCACCGCTTTACAGATCCCAGGCTGTCCTCAAACTCACAGAGATCCGCCTGCCTCTGCCTCCCAAGTGCTGGGATTAAGGGCATGTGCTATCAGCCTGGCCTAAAACTTATTTTATGTGATTTGCTTGCATATATATGTGTACCAAATATGTGGGTTATAGACAGTTGTGAGCTGCCATGTAGATTCTGGGGATCAAACCGGGTGTTCTTAACTGCTGAGCCATCTCTCTAGCCCCTCTAATACTTATCCATCTCCTGCGCTAATTGTGCCAAAACAAGGAGGGCTTCTCATCACACAGTCCTTCCAGTGACTGCTGCTGCTTGGCAGAAAATACTGGTCTACACGACATTTCCAGTATATTTACTCTTTATTGCATTCCCTCGATTTGCATTACACAATATAATATTTATCTTTTTTCAATATAATTTTGGACAAAAACACAAGACATTAACTTCATTGAACAAGAAACATAAGTTAATCCATACACGGCTTTGTTGATAGGAGAAAGTCAGGACCACAGACAACAGGGACCATGGTGATGGACAGGGACCACAGTACTGGCCACGGGCATCACAGTTTCACAGTTCACTCTTCTAAAGCCACAAAATAAGCCAGGGATGAAAACCCAAAACGAAGTACACAGACAGCAAGATTAGGAGATGATCTGCCTTCTACCGTGGGGATAGTGTCAGAGACACACCCAGGTGCCCCTGTGGCATCAAGCCCCCTGACTGGCTTCTGATCACTGTCTTTGTGTTTTAAGCAGCAGCAGCAGTGGGGAGAGGGGCATGCTCCCTAAGACTCATCACCATGAATGACGACCTAATTAAATTTCTTCTAACCCACTGATTAGACAAATCTCCCTCCAAAGGGCTGGGTGAGTTCCTCCTGTTTCGGAAGAACGGAATGCACTGGAATGGATATTCAGGGACTGAGGGAGAGGACAAGGAGGTGGCTGGCTTCGCTGGATAATAGTGTCTTAGTTATGTGCTTTAGACATTACAGATCGCTTGAGATACAGGGAGAGGAAATTGTAAGCCATTCGGCTGAGGAAAAGGGAGAGTATGGCCCTAATAAGCCTCTGACGTCATCCCAAGGAGCTGACCCACTTAGAGTTGGACACTAATTGGAGCTGAGAGGCTTGTAGATTATTTTAATATTTTTTTCTGTTTAGGGATGTACAGCTTTCCATCTGTATCTTTCATAAGGGTTTAACAGCATCTACCGAGTGGTAATGATTAGCATATCTCTTACCACAGAACAAATTAATTACACTCAGGGCATATCACAGCCACGGCAGGAATGATCGGACTTCCGATTAGGGAAGCTCTCCTGATTGCGACTTAGAAATATCTCTGAAAATGATTGAGAACAGCATCTTAGGTATTCAAAGCCTGCTTCTTCAGGCACAGATAACAACATTCTGTGGAAGAACCTTTTAACCAGACACACAGCCATTAGCAAGGAGGAACACCAAGTGAACCTCTTGGAACGTCTACCTTTGCGCTTGGTCACGTGGAGAAGCCTACCTGCTGGTAGGCCAAGTGTTTTCTGGGAGTGGGCGTGGCGGGAGCAGTGTGCACAGGTGCAGCATGCCTCCCACGTAGGCAGGGATCATCTTAGCTAGCATGGGAGGGCAAGCGGAGTAGCCTAAAGAAGTTCACACCTTCCAGGAAACACAAGGATCTCAGGAGCACGAGGGAGGTGGCCGCACTAATCATGCAGAATGAGCGCTGAGGGTAGCGAGCGGTTTACTCCGTCCGCTGTCGTGAGTATGCTGAGTGATGATCCAGGCCATCTTCACCTTGGTCACTTCCCTTGGTCACTGCTGTAAACAGTCCGTTTTCAATCAAAGTCCAGGGGGCTACTGCAAAAGAAATCCCAAAGCAGACACGGAACCATGAGCTCCGCAAAAACACTCACCAAGAAGTCACTAAGAGCTCTGGGCCTTTTCTCCATTTCCCATGCATTTGCTACTTGATGGGCACTTCTGAAAGACAAAGGCCACAGCTCCATGCATTTTAGAAGCAGTTCCAATAAATATGTCCCATCAAGTTTCCCCTGTGCTTTGGGAAGCAGGACAAGGAGAGCAGACTGACAGAACAGCCCATTTCCTTGCTTGGTCCTTCAGACCTACAACACAGGGAGACCTGATACACGGAAAGAAGGTTATGTAGGAAAGAAACCATCAGACTTGTGCATGGCACTGCATTGCTGCTCCGGGGAAGCCCTGGGACCTTGCAGACTGGGGACCTGCAGTGGGTGCTCCCGAGGATGGCATGTACTTACGCGCCTTCTTCTCTCAAGAGGGCCAAGAATTTCCTCACGCGGTACTCAGGATCCATCTAAATCATCAGAAGAAATAGAGAGGACATGTCGGTGGTGCTTTTCACACACACACAAACACACACACACACAAACAAACACACACACACACACACACACACACACACACCAGGGCCAGGTTTGACCGCACACTTCCAGGGGCACTCGGAAAGGTGTCACCTGCCTCCTGGCCAATGTACTGAAGCATAATAGAGCAGATTATGTCATTTAGAAGCCAGTGGGACTTCCCAATATGGAGAAGCCACTGGTCCTTCAAGGGCACCTCAACCAAGTGCTCCCTTGGCTATACTAATGTGAGGAGGAGAAACACACCAGGAAGGCATCACCACAGACCAGCCGATGGGCTCTGGGGGGAGGGGGTCGTTCAGACATGCTTGGAGGCATTCCGGTGCTGACTCATGGGAGTTCAAATGACATCTATTTCATACATCTTACTGAAGGAAGAAGACAGAACTTGAAGAAACCTAATTGAGGTTGATTGAGGGACCAAAATACAGTTCTGACTTCCACATACTCGGTGACCTGGCTTTTCCAGCAGCAGTGCTCCTTTGGGATTGGTGGAGATGCTGCCACACCCAAGGGAGCAGAAAGTGCTGTTGGGCTCTTGGGACCCCTGGTCTCTGGCTACCAGAGAGTCACAAACCCGAGCCAAGATGGCGGGCTCTGAGACAGGAGCTCTCGTAGCTGTCACTTTGTCTCCAGTTTACTCCACTGTGGCAAAGTGTGTGGTATTCTTGCTGGCCTTATGGTGGAGACTAGACCGGAGGTGATCTGGAAGACTATCATTACAAACATCTCTAATTCCCTAGAATGAACTTTTCATGTGAGAAACACCTCACCTTTAAAGCATGTACGCAGAAATCCGTTCCCAAGAGGAACTCCCCGCCCTCCGAGAGCAGCTTGCAAATGCTCTGCTCCCTCTGCTCCGCTGTGCGCAGCTGCAGGCAGCTGTGCAATCAAATTCCCCTCCAATCACTTTATAAAAAAGATTCTCCTCTGTCCCCAGCAAAACAGTGAACAGAAGTTTCAAATGTATCAAAGTTAAGGGGTCAGACTACAAAGAACTAGGAAAAAGTGCGACCGGCTAACAAAAGAACCATTTTTCTTCTTGGGGACTAGAATTACACATGAATCAATTGTCAAAGTTCTTTCTAAAAAATGGAACTGGCTGGAGCTCGCTGCAGTCAGTACATGCAGGTCTTCGCCCATTAACTATATTTAATATGTGTGAGGAACGACTTACTGACTTGCCTGTAGCTATGGAATTAAAAGCCAAGAGAAAGGGAGGAAAAAAGTAATCTAGATAAATGACTTTATTCCCTCAGGTGACATCCAGTCAGAGCAGATCCTCAACACCGAGCAAGTTTTAACAAAATCGGTACGGCGAGCAGTGTGAGCATGACTTCCACTCTGTTCAACTACATGTCTCTCCACCCAGCTGGCTCCTGAGGCAGATCTAAAGAGAAGTCACTCAGCTGCACGGAATCCATTTGACGTGAAGGGGTTCAAACTCCAGGCCTATGAAGTGTCAGTCGCTGGCGATTAGGCCGAACACCCCACTCTCACTTTCCCCCTCCCCACACAAGAAGTATTAAGATGATCACTGAGCTGCGGGCATCAAAGGGAGAGGAGGAAGGCGGGGTGGGGAGAAAAACTCACATGGTTTCTTCTATGCAATTATTTTAAAAGATTGTACTGAAACTGAGAAAAGAAGGGTAGAGCTGACTTTCTGACAGATTTATCTTCTCAGGGACAGAGCCAGTACACCTGTATGTACGCCTTCACCAGGAATAAGCCCGAGCACAGTGCTCAGTCTACGGCTCTAATTTATTACTCATAATGGAAAATACATAAATCGACTTAAAAACAGTTGCTGGAAGCTGGGGAAACTTTTGGTTTCTGAAAACCACAAAAATTTAATTTTAAGTTAAGTTTATCAGAGAGAATGAAAACGATTCTCTCAGTAGTTTATATTCATTGGTCCAAGAGCTTCCTTCGGCTGTAAACGTGAAGCGAGAAATCCCACTGCTCACGCCGGCAAGGGCAGGACTGCCCTGCAACGCATGTGCTTAGAATAACTCCAGTCTCCAAACTCGAGTCTGGGGATGGCTCACTCACTCATTCATCCACTCATTTGTTCGAGGGAGATTTCCTGAGTACTCTGGTACGTGCTGAGCTGGCCTTGGGGCCGTGCACAGTGGGTGGCAGCCCAGGTGTGGGTGTGTGCACACACAGACCTTCTTAGTCTGCACACATGTATGATGCACACGTGTGTGCACATGAAGAGGCTCATGGAAGCGAGGAATTCCAGAAGGGAGGGAACTGCAGTAGATACAAGGAAGTACCCACGTGGTCTCCGCTGCCTATGAGGATGTGTGGTCTTTGGGAGTCGGGATGCTTTAACCCTCCAGCGGTCTACACAGAACTGCTAGGAAGCTGGGCAGTGGTGGCGCTCACCTTTAATCCCAGTGCTAGGGAGGCAGAGGCAGGCGGATCTCTGAATTTGAGGCCAGCCCCACCTACATAGAGAGCTCCAGGACATCCAGGGCTACACAGAGAAAGCCTGCCTCAAAAACCAACAAAAAGAAAAGAAAAAAATTTCTAGGAGAGGGCAGGGGACATGCACAGAGGCCATGTCTAATCTGCACAAGTCCCTGTGTCTGTCCTTACACATCTCTTGGGCCTGTGCAGTCACTACTGACCCTGACGTAGAGGACTATAGTAGAGAGTGTGTGACTGGGACTAACTCGCTGACAACCTGTGCACATGGCTCTTTGAAGTCCTTTCTGACTGTCAGGCCTAATAACTCTACATTAAAATTAAAAGTCACACTACGCTCTTCTCATCTGTTTCTGAGGATGGCGCAAGTGTCCCTGAGCCTTTGGACAGGAACGCAGGCCCTCCTGGTGTGCCACCTCCACCATTGCGATTCCACAGAGAAGAAATCAGCTTACCTGCAGGGACATCTCAATCAACATGAGTAACTTCTTGATTCCTATCCAGACCTTCTTCCCTTTGACTTGCTGAGCAATTGTGGTGCGTTCCTTATCTTTGAAGTTGCCCAAAAGCTACAAAAGCAATAAACAATAATGAAGCCCTGTCTACGGCACACACCCTAACATTCGCCCTTACATGAGCAGTGGGAGGAGCTAGCTGACCAGGATGAACTGACCCTTCTAGCCACATGTGACCACACAAGGGCAAGGTCTTATTCGGTAGCCCAGACTCTCCTCAAACTCACGGTTAATTCTCCTGCCTTAGCCTCCCTGATGCTAAGATTACCTTGTCTGAAAGAGACATATCTTATGCTGTGTTTCTAGAGACCTTTAGTAAACTTAGAGACATATTTTCTGGGGGAAAACAACTCCAGTCTATGATTACTCATCCCAGCTACAAAAGGCTGCTCAAACAGGTGACCAAGAAATACTTCTGCTGACTTCTGCTCTGTGGGGAGCACACGGCCACTCCCAATAGTCTGTGGGAGCACATGGCCTCTCTCAATGTTCTGTGGGAGCACACGGCCTCTCTTAGGAGCTCTGTGGGAGCACACGGCCTCTCTTAAGTGGTGGGACCGTTAAGAAGTCTCCTTGACTCTCCCACACCAAACAACTTAACATCATATTTTCCAACAGATCTCATCTAGTCATGTGTACACTAATATTCAGTTTTTAAATTAAACACTTCAACAATTAAGGAAACATTTTCACGTTATAAAGTTGTGAAGTTTGAGTAGCTTCTTTTTGTAGTTTCAAAGGCTTTAATCATTGTTCTGGTTTATTAAATGCAACGAAATGTGCTGCCAGCTGCTGTGAAGAAACAGTGATGACCCCACATCACACCCATTCATGCCCCTGTTGTGAGATCCAGAAGGACCAGATGCTGGCAAGAGAGTGACATATCCCCCACACTGCACCCATCCCCCTACCAGTGCACCCATCCACGCCCCCATTGTGAGATCCAGAAGGACCAGATGCTGGGAAGAGAGTGACTGACCCCTGCAGTCTGTGTGCTGCCCACACCCACTCTCCTTTGTGTCCTGTTCTTCTAGCTTCTGAAAAGCAGTGAAGGGGCCAACATTCTAGCTTGATGTTCCACTAAATGCTGGTTGCTGTGGCTGAGAACCCTTCTGCATTATCTCAGGCCTCAACTCCTTTCTGATAAACAGTTTCTAACAGAGACTCATCTTTACCTCCAAAGCTTCCAGCAGCTGCTCTCCCGTGGCAATGTTGGGCACGTGGATGGTGGTGCTGAAGGCATGAAGCATCTCCATTTCCTGAAGGACATCTTTGCGGCTGGTGGTCCCGATGATGAGAAGCTTGCGGCCCTGGTTACCGAGAGAAAGATGTGTTACTGTGCAGATAAAAAGGCCAGTGCGAAGACTGGAGGAAGCTTGAATGAAATGAGTAGAATCCACTTATTTGTGCATATAAACGAGTAGGCAAAACCCACAAAACCCCAGAATTTTCCGAATAAAACAAAACAAGGCATAGATGCCACAACTCAGAAGCAGCAACAATGAAGTGGGCCCTTCCCACTGATGCCAGCAGAGGGGACCAGTAAACTGGGGAACACCAAACCAAAGCCAGAGACACTGAGTGTATGCTACAATCTCATCCTCAAGGCATTATGGTGTGGGCGTGATGGGAAGTAGTGTCATATAGGGTCTCACTATGTAGCTGTGGCTGGCCTGGAACTCAATATGTGGACTAGCTGGCCCCAACTCAGAGATCTGCCGGTCTCTGCCAGCTTGGTCTACATGGTAAGTCCCAGGCTTGCCAGGGCTGCATAGTGAGATCTTGTCTCCAAAATAAAACAATCCCCTATGCACCCCCAAACCTCTAAAACCCTCAACGTGGGCTTTGCACACATTATACCACTAATTGTTGACAGCTTTTGTCCACTCTGTGCCAAGAATAACAATGCCCCACCATGAAGTCCCATAAGAAACAAAGTGGAAGGCAGGCTGTGGCTCACTGGTAGAGTACTTGCCTACATGCACAGAGACTATGTTCAAGTTCTAGAATATATGTGTGCACACATAAACACACCACACACACACATACACGCATGCATGCACTCAGAAACCCTCATGACATAATTAGTTCCTTGGTTTAATATATGACTGAGCAAAGATTCCATGGAGGAAATTTATTTGTGATGTGTACAGATTAAAGGCTAATCATTATTACTGGTCAATAAATTAACTAGAAAAAAAAACATATCAACTAAAAAAAAAATCAAATGCTTATCAACAGACATTTGCCAAGTTCCTGAGTGACTGTGGAATGACCTTGCATAGAGAGGTAGAAAGATAAAAACAACAGGAAAGCCCACAGACTATGCCACATGGAAAAGAGGCACATTCTACACCCAGAGGGAACCTGGCAGAAGAGGCTGGGCTCTCTGTGGGGAGGAGTCTGCAGGCCAAGTCTTAAGCAATGGGTGAGCTGATTCAGAGGATGAGCAGGAAAGACATGAAGTCAGAGGGAGCAGAGGTCCAACAGCAAAAATATAACAAAAGCTGGGTGCTGAGGTAATCACACTCATGAACACAGTTATATGCTTCTACTATAACAAAAAAGGCTTCTATACTAAAAAAAAAATACTTTTAACAATAAATTCTAATGCTAACTTTGGAACACATTCCCCAAAGCTAACAGATACAAAAGGTGAAACAATCTCATTCAGTCTCATTAGAATGGATACTGTTTTTAGGGTTTGGTTATGTGCCCAAGCTGGCCCTCTACTCCTGAGCTTGGTGATGCTCCTGTCTTGGCCATAACTAAGGAATATAAGCTGTTTTCTGCACCTTAGGTGCCTAGCACCCTCTGCCCAGCTCCCTCATTGCTCTCCTTTCATGGACAGAAACACTGGGCTCTTTCAAGAGCGGCTCTGTAGATGCTTCTGGCTCACTATAGAAAGCTGGACTTCCCAACCACCACTATCTTCCTCGAGGAACTTTTCCTACAGCCACTCAGATGTCTTCACGGTGTTGAAAGATTGGGAAGTGTGGGGTAACTTATAATGGAGACGCTAATTTATGTTTTGCCTGTCTTCTTGTTTAACAAGACTGCAAACACTGTGGAGAGGTCATGACCCAGGCAAGCTCAGGCCTTGACTTGTAAAGCATCATCTTTAAGAAAACACTGAAAAACATTACCAAATAATTAAATTGTGCTGGATCGTTTTGTGTATTAATTAGTGGTAATGTTCATCTGGAAGTGTTCTCATGGAGAAACAGCTGCAGACGGACTAATGCAAGGAACCACACCGGGTCTCCATTGAAGGACAAGAGCCGCCAGCAGCATGCCATGGGAGTGTGGCTTTAGAAGAGGCGGGATCGATCCAAAGAGGAAATCTATCTTGCTAATGTGTGGTTACGGGTTGAAAGACCACAGTGCCCAAACACGTCCCATGGAAGGAGGAAACAAAGCATAGTAACCTATTTGGGGGGCAGGGAGTCGCTCCCAGCATCCTCTCCTGAGATTTGCTGGTCCTGAGGCTACACAGAAAAGGCACAAATAAAATGACGATCTGCCAATCGGATTAGGATGGACATTGTTCCAAGGTTAAATAAGTATCAGTTAACCAAGTCTTAGCACTATAAGAAGCAACTCAGGTGAAAACATTACCATGAAAAAGGCAGGGCTCAGTCAGGTGTTGATCCTTCAAAAATCCACTTCTTTACAGGACGAAGAATGAGCCAAGAGCCAAGCAACATCTAAGCCTTTTGCCACACAAAGGGCTAACCAGATAATCCACAGCCTTTCAGAGGTCTGCCATTGATTGGCCCCAATCAACTGATTTGTAACAAAAGTTCATGTGGAATAAAGCTTTTTTTTTCTTTTCCTAAATAAAAAAATGCCACCAATATAATAACTGCAGTGAAATGGAAGGGCTGGCTCCAACCCAGCAACAAAAGTGAAGTCAGTTATGCGGGAACGAGAGGCTGCTCTTGCCATTCACCGAGGCAAATGTAACACCCTCGGTAAGAAGAATTAATCCGGAACAATCGGAAACCCTGGGATGGATTAAGAAGTGAGTTTAAAAGCGAGGTTCAGATCTGCCATGTGGGATGGGCCTTCACCTCTATTTTCTAATGATTACAATCTGATGTTTTTGTAAAAAGAGTGAAAAAAAATGTCAGAACATTAGGAATTTGTAAACCCAGTAAGAAAAAGATGAAATTAACATTCACTAATTGGAACATTAGCAAGAATTTCTTCATTTTAGGTAGGCGAATGAGGAAATTTAGTTTGCATCTTCAAAGCGATTGCAGTTTAGCTGGCCAGCACACAGGGGCCACTACCAAGTCACGGACCAGAAAACAGTACATGGCGATGGCTGTGGAGACTTGGAGAAGCGTGGAGCGTCTCAGAGTGGGGCAACCTGGAGTAGCAGCACAGAGTGGGCACGGACAAGGCCCCTGAGGGAGCAGGATAGATCTCAAATGCTACTAAACCCTCTGTGGGTACTGGGAGGCCCTGAGCCACAGCACCAAGTCTCTTTGGAGAGATGTGGGCAGCCAATGAAAGGAAGGAGATAGAGTTAACATAAAAAGCATCAGGAGAAACCAAAGAAGGGTCCTAAGGAGAAAGGACTGATGGAGAGAAAGGATCCTGGCACATGCCTGCAGGATGCTCTCCTCTCGTAGCACGGGACAAAGCAGCCACATGGGTACCATGTCAGTTCTGAGTAAATCTCCCCCAAAGGGTCCTGCACCCTTTAGTCCATAGCCTACACATATGGGGTGCTTTTGATGCCAGCCTGGGAGTAAGGAGGAAAGCAATGGAATTCTTCTGAGGGCTGGGCAGCATGTACAGTAAAAAGGGGACAAGCACCATCATTTGCAGCTGTGCGACAGATGTGGGATAGATGATCTCAGCACCAGATTCCTCCACCACAAAAATGGTATATTCCTGGGAAGGGCATATACAGCTGTGTCATTTGCTACCGAGACCTTAGGAACAGTTGTGCCTGACCCCATTCATTGCTCCCTCATTGCAGTGATTAGACGTCTGACCACTTTCATCTCTCCTGCCCAGTCTCTGAAGCACTGGGCCCCCACAGTCTCTTTCCCAAGACATTTCCTTTCTCCGTCAGCATGGCTTTCCCTGTGCCAAGGGTTTGCTCGAATGCCAGCTTTTCCACAGCTTTCTCAAGCCCCACCCACCGTGCGTCCTCTCCTTTACTCTGCTCTGTTCTGCTCTGTTGGCGCACGATCAAATCACCGTTTATACACTATCCACTTGACTTCATGCCCTGTATTTGCTTATTCTTGTATGTCTCAGAGTCTTTTGTAGGAAAGGCTACCCAGGGACAGCACAGGGCCTTGTGCAGCAGGCAGCTAATAAACACGTGTTGAACGAAAGGATGACGATCCAGTTCAGCTTTCAAGGGTAGTAGATCTCTCTTCTCCCCTAGAAAAATGTGCGTCACACCAATGTTTATCAGGAAGCCTTCATTTCAGAGTGTCAGCGGCCCTGAGCACTAAATGTTGAATGCTATGACTACCACATTTAGTGAAAATACTCTAGCGTAGGTGGTGCGTGGGCTTTGTTTACAATTTAAGTCATTGCCCAAGGCTGTCACAACTTTCTATTTAGCCGACCAATCCCTTAGCTACTGACTGCCTACTATTGACTTCTCTAGCAAAGGAAAAGAGATTTATGGGAGGCTAGGAATCCAAGTTAGTGAGATAAGGAGAATTATTGCCTCCTTCAACTCTTGGTTTGCCGTAACCCAGTGAAAACCAGCCAGCAACAGGGTCCAGTGTGGCTCAGTGACTCACAGCTTGCTCACAAGCGGAAAACCCTGGCTTTAAGGCCCAGTACTGTAAACAAACAAACAAACAAATACAACAAGAGTCGGGCAGCCGCAGTGATGGCCTCTTGAGCCTTTCCACGCCTAGCCTGCATTTTGGATCAAGGCTCAGATGTCTGGCGCTACAATGGCTCCTTCTCCTTCTCTTTACACTTTTCCTCCTTCAGTTAAATGCTGAAGTTGAATACCAAAGGAAGGATGTTCCAAATAAATCATGCTGTAACTAGGCAGACAACTACACTTAAATTCTCCATTAGACTTTACCCTGGAGCGAATTCTTTGCTTAGCCCTTTGTAGCCAACCTGGTGCTGTAAGCAGAGCAGAGGACAAGGGAAGGCACTCACGGCTGTTGGGGTAGAAACTGGAGCCTGGACTCCAGATGATTTGAAATGGGCAGAAGCAGACAACTTTGTGATATTAAAGAATCTGTCAACCAATTCCTAAGAAAGACCCCGGGTCGCTTGGAGCAGCATCTAAGGAGGTTCCCTTCTCCCTGTCCTCTTATTCTCTTCTTCATTGGGTAGCTGAGGAACCTGGGGGGAGGTGACACACCTGGACTTAGCTCCACAAAGGGGATGAATCTGGAGTTCGTGCCCACTGACTCCACTTCTGGGGCTCACCGTTGGATGCTTATTTGTTTTGTGACATTGGGAATTGAACCCGGGGCCTCAGACACAGCAGCCAGGAGTGTGAAATCCTATCTGTCTATCTATCTATCTATCTATCTATCTATCTATCGTTTTCTGTTGTCTTATTTTGTTTTTTGAGATAGGGTTTCTCTGTGTAGTTCCGGAACTTGTTTTGTAGACCAGGCTGGCCTTAAACTCAAGCTCCTCCAGCCTCTGCCTCCCCAGCGTTGTGATTAACAGCGTGTGCACCACCACACCTGGCTCCCTGCGTAATTTTAAATCTGTGTCTACAATAGCTGTCCTACTAATTACAAGTTTGGGATAGACATCTGCTAGAAATGACCTCTGAACTCTTAGGAGAAAAGGTTAAATAACTTAAGAAAATAAAGTTGTACTGACCATGCCACACCATT
Source organism: Microtus oregoni (assembly GCF_018167655.1). Classification (NCBI taxonomy): domain Eukaryota; kingdom Metazoa; phylum Chordata; class Mammalia; order Rodentia; family Cricetidae; genus Microtus; species Microtus oregoni. The sequence continues at coordinate 15,978,249 of NW_024543222.1, read as the reverse complement.
CTTAATGCCAAAGGAATGGCTTGTGTAGACTTCTTCCCCAGGCTGTTTAGCTGGTCCAGCCCCTGATGCACCTAGCTCAGTTTTCAGCTTGATATTTGTAAATTAACCCCTGTTCTGAAGGCATCACTGTTCTAACTTTATTTCCACCTCTGTGGTTTCACCCCAGGGAATCTCTCTTTTTGCACAATCTGTTAGGAGTTTTGTGCCAATGTGTGTCTGTATCATGTTCGTATTTCAGAACCTCCCTTCCCCCACACCCTGTCCTCATTTACCATAGACCATGATCCAGTGTGTCCAGTAATAGCATCTCACCTCTGAAGAGGCAACTTGCTAAACAATTTCAATTAACCAGAACACAGATAAGAACTAAGAAAGAAGCAAAATTCTCTAATGTCTAGGACTGAACACAACCTTACAACCTGCCCACTAGGACAGTGTCCCAGGCCCCTAAGACTTTGAGTGGCCCATAAAAAATTTTAATTTCTTTTACAAGCAAGTGGTGGACTCTCAGGTTGAAGAGGTTTTTTTAACATTATGGTAACACACAGCAATAATAAAAAAATAAGTTCTAAATATTTGTCCATGGACAAAGCTTCCCCATCCCCTGTCACTGTGTTCTTGTTCTGCTAACACCACAGCCTGTGATTCTAACTGTAAGACACTCCTGAGCCCTGGTGCCTGCTCTGCTAACACCACAGCCTGTGACTCTTACTTTAACACACTCCTGAGCCCTGGTGGCTGCTCTGCTAACACCACAGCCTGTGATTCTCTCTCTCTCTCTCTCTCTCTCTCTCTCTCTCTGTCTCTCTCTCTCTCTCTCTGTCTCTCTCTCTCTCTGTCTCTCTCTGTCTCTCTCTGTCTCTCTCTGTCTCTCTCTCTCTCTCTCTCTCTCTCTATATATATATATATATATATATATATATATATATATGGCAAAATTTTCCAAGCCTGAACATATACCATTTCATAAAGAAGAATACACTTTGGGGGCTGGAGAGATTTTGGCTCAGTGGTCAGAAGCACTGGCTGGTCTTATAGAGGACCAGGTTCAATTATCAGCACTCACAGCTATCTGTAACTCCAGTTCCAGGGGATCCAATGCCCTCTTCTAGACTCTGAGGAAACCAGTCAAACATGTGATGTAGAAACACATGAAGACAAAACACCCAATGATTCCATCAAAAATGAAGCCCCTGCTTTCTTATGAATTCCTGTTCTTGACCCCAGTGAAACCTAAGATGGTTTACTTACCCCAAACTTATCTTCAAATTTCCAAGAACCTTGGTATGAAAGTGTACTATACCCTGCTTATTTGGGTACAGGCATATCCTTGTCACTGGTGGGTATCATAGGGACACCAGCTTATGCATGAACCGGAAAAAATGGCAACAGGGACAACAGCAACATGGAAATAGCCAGGGGGTCTGTGCAAACCCAGCCACACTTGCCACTGCTGTCCACTCTAGTACCTTCCTCATACGTGGGGTTGCCATAGAGACCCTAGACTAAGAACACATGTCCCATGCATGGGATACAGGGACACTGAAAACTCATTTGATGTCTTTTTGCTGTTGTTGTCATTTTGTTTTTTCGAAATAGGGTTTCTCTGTGTAGCTCTGGTTGTCCTGGAACTTGTTCTGTAGACCAGGTTGGCCTCAAACTCAGAGATCCGCCTGCCTCTGCCTCCTGAGTGCTGGGATTAAAGGTGTGCGCCACCATCCAGCTGGCAGTAAGCATTTTCAACCTCAGATGTCTAAAGCCATGTTACAGATTGGAAAAACAACCCTTCCATCAGCTGAACCATAACAGCTGCCATTTATCTTAGTCACCTTTAGCTACATGGGTGTTCAACCATTATCCATTCAGACGGGAAGCACAGCACTGAGCAGAGCTAGGGATTGTGAGGACCAAAGGGCCCTCTCACTACCACAGAGTACCTTACAGACAGTACAACATTCATCTTATAAGAAAAAGCAAGGTTAGAAACGCACATCACACATACTCCAACAAGGCGGCCTCCTCTGTTTGAGGATGAGGATGCTGCTGTTTGAGGCCATGGTGGGCTACATGAGACCCTATCTCAACAAAGCAAACAAAACAATTTTTTCCTGCTAGGCTAAAAATGAAAATAACTATATATAAACATTACAATTCTTTTCTTATTATCGAAGTAATATAGGTTTACAGCAGAAATTTTATAAAATATAAGCAAAAGCAAAGCAGAAAAAAATCAGCTACAACGTTTCCATCTAGATAGAGCAGCCATACTTAAGATGGAAACAGTAGAACTTCTGTTACCATAGGACACTACTTTTTTGTGTTTTACAGAGAACACCATCTTTCAGAATAATGTTTTATATGAGAATTTAGAGGATGCTGAGCCCAGTTTTAATTGTTTGTAAGAGCACTGGAATGTAGACAGAAAGTTTGGAGGCCTGTTGAGGAAAAGGCAGTTACAACAGTTTGGGAATTATCTACTCCACCCCTTGTGATTTTTCTGAGACAGGTCATGCTATGTACATAGGCCAGGCTGTTCTTAAACTTGCAGACTCCTGCTCCCACCTCCCAAGAGTGTGCCACATGCATTCAAGACCCCTTTCTCACCTCCCATTTTCCTGCATGTGTATGTATGTTGATTTTGAGATGGGGCCTCACATTGTAACCCAGGCTTGATTAGAACTCACTATATAGCCCAGGCTAGCCTCAAACGTATGTCAATACCCCTACCTCTGTCCCCACATTTGGGGGCCCCTGTACAGAGGGTCATCTGCCTCGCTGCTGTCATTATGAGTGCCTTTCTCTCGTCTCTTCCCATAACACTGTTCTTTCTTGAGTTGGCCCCTCTGCACCTTGCTCTGAGCTGCCTAAGGCAGGACACTTGGCAGCTAGGGCTACAGCACATGGCTGTGTTCTTTCCTGTGACCTTTCTGGGTTGGTTCCTACGCAAAGACCCTGAAGCCTCGCTCGTTTGACAGGGTGAATTTCTCTGCTGCCTTTATTTGTTTGTTTGGAGAGTCTGTTTTCTTTGGAAATGAACAATAAGGCAATACTTGAGCTGTGCTTTGCAGTTCATGAAGAACTGGTTCTTGACCCCCGATGATAGCTCAGCTGGTAAGGTGCTTCCTACGCAAGCACGAGGTTTTGTGTTTGACCCCTAGAGGCCACAGGGAGCTGTGTGTGCAGCCCACTTTCCCACTGCAGCACTGAGGACACAGGCTGGTTCTTGGAGTTCATTGGCTGGCCAGCCTGGCCTACTTGGCCAGCTCCAGGCTAGAGAGACAACCTGTTTCAGCAATTGAGGAAACAACCTGGAGTTGTCTTCTGGCTTCCACGTGTGCTTAGGCACGTGTGCACACATATATGTGCATGTGAATCTGTACAATGCACACAGAGAGACCATAAGTATGGTTCTTATTTCCCACAACTCAGACACCTTTGAAGGTCATTCTCATTTTACAAATGAAAAAAACTTGGAGACTCAGAAGCTAAATGGCTGGATTCAGATTTGTCTTTGGAATTTTCCCGTTCTCTTATTTATATTGCTAATAACAGTTCTATGTGTAGTTAAGACCCATGATTTGCAAAATAACCACCACTAACTAAAACGGTATCTACAGAACTGAGATAGCTGTACACATCTACAGGCCCCAAGCATCTGGGAGGCTGAGACAAGAGGACTGCAAGTTCCTGGCCAGCCTAAGCTATGTAGAGCTCCTATCTCAGAACAAAACAAACACAAGTGTGTGCACGTGTGTGCACGTGCGTACGTGCGTGTGTACACACCAGATATTTGGCACCCAGTGCAAAGGATTCTGCATGACAGGAGGGCTGTCACAGTGTGTGGGTTACAGACAAACTGACTTAAAGTCATCAAGTTCCAGTACTACTTCTTTTCCAGTAAACACCAGGACTCCTGATAGATTGTCCGAGCCCTTTCATAAGATTGGCTTTTACTCAAAGGCTGTTAAGCACAGACTGCATGGCATAAAGTCCCAGGGATGCTCAGAGATTGGTGTCCTGAATTTAAGCACAGGAGCATATGAAGGAAGATGAGCTGCCATTCAGTTGTACCAGGAGCTGGGAAGAACACGGGCCACAGTCTCCAGGGGCTTCAGGGAAAGGCAACGGGTGGGTTGGCACAAGTGCACCCAGCATCAGGTCTTCAGGGAGCTCGGTGGCTGGGAGCCCCTCTCCCACTTCTATACCCTGCCTTATTGAGCTCTGAAATTCTTGCCTTTATTTCATTCTTTTATAATAATAATAATCTCTAATACCCACATAAATGCATTTGCCTTAGGACTTAACCTGCAAATCTCACTGAACAGAGGTGAGATGCCCATTTCCCTCCCAAGTATTGCACAGGAGGGGACGGGGCGGAACTCTGGGCAGCCCTCTGCACAGCAGGCCCATTCCTCAGCTGTCTGCCTCACAGCTGAAAAGGTCCCAGGGATGCCTCATGGCATGTCTTTGCTTTAACACCTTATGTGGTTACAGTTCATACTACAACCCTGCCCAGGGTTTCTCTGTGTAGCCCTGGATGTCCTGGAACTTGCTCTGTAGACCAGGCTGGCCTCGAACTCGGAGAGTCACCTGCCTCGGCCTCCTGAGTGCTGGGATTAAAGGTGTGTGCCACATTTATAAAGACCTTCACTATATGATATCTTAGTTGACCTTCAACTGGATAGGAAAAGAAGAATTCTTTTCACTTTTATAGATAAAGAAATACACACAGAAACTAAGATCCCAGTCTAAGGCAATAGTGCCAGAAGGTAACTGAACCAAGACTTGAACTCAGGATTTATAACCTAAGTCCAAAGCAAAGAGTGCATTCTGCAGAGACGGGACCCCTAGGAGGTGAATGGCACCATCACCTCCAGAACTGGTGTCATAGTGGGGTAACTGACCGAGGATACAAGAGATCAAGGCCAAGTTCTAGCTGTGAGGTAAAATTCTCATTAACATGTCTCTGCTGATTATTTAGATATTCTGTATTACTGGAAAATGGGGTATACACTACACACACGTGCAAGTGAACACGCACTCACATGCGCACGCACATACCCCAGAACTCATTTCGGTAATAATGCCTACTGTAGATGTATTCTTCCAAAACCAGTTTAAAATATTCAAACCCTTTGAGATGTCTGCTGATTTTACTCAGATATTTGTAACAATGTTTTATAGAAAGGTTCATCAAATGTCTTTTACTATTTTTGATTCATTTGAAACGATTCTACACTTACATATTTTATTCAATTTACATGTAACTTTCCAAGAAAGCCTATTCTAAGAAAAGTGCATATAAAATAGTCTTAGGAAGCATAGTAGCTATATAATATCCTTGACTTACTAAACGGAAAAATTAGGCCAATCATTATTTTTTAAATTAGTAATAGTAAATAAAAAGAAGCCCACTGCAGAAGTCACCCTGTCAAGTGGTTACAATGCATCTGGCAAAATGACTGTAGCCCTCCCTGCTGAAGCGGTTACACGTCACTGAGTCATGCTTCAGTCAAGATGACGGCACCCTGTAGAAGTGGTTACACGTCTCACTGAGTCACACTGCCGTCATTAGCCGGAGTTAACTCTAAACAGATAGATGGAGAGATTCTCATGCCTAGGCCTGTAGGCCTTGCAGTCTTCCATTATCTGTTATTCACTAAAGCCACCCAGTGCCTGAGGAGGTGCCCAATATTACCAAGACCTTCCTGATAACGCAGCTACTCTGAGACTGTGCGGAAATGTCCGTTAAGAATTACATAAAAACAGTGCTGTCTATAGACACATGCCATTAAAACAAAACCCATGGAAAACATAGACCTATCCAGAGATCTATAGTTTCTCTTTTTCTTTTTTAAAGAATATTTTATTGAATATTCTCTCAAAGAATAGTAACTAGATTACTGCCTGCCTAGCTATAGCTTTTTATTGGTCCAGTTATGTCCCCAAATACCTTCCCTCACAAATCTTTTTTGAGACAGAAACTCATATAGCCCAGGCTGGCCTTACCAGTCTAGCTGAGGATGACCTTGAACTTCTGATCCTCTTGCTTCTACTTCCTAAAGGCTAGGATTATATGTGTGAGCCCCACCACACCTGTCTGCCTGCCTGCCTGCCTGTCTCTGTCTGTCTCTGTCTGTCTCTCTCTGAGACAGGGTCTCACAATGTAGCCCAGGCTGGCCTTGAACTCAGTCCACTTGCTCCTGCTCCCTGAGAGTCAGGATTACAAGCACGCCCAGCACATCCAGTTTCCTTTCCTCTAAAGAACAAAACCCATTCCTAGGCACTAGAGCAGTCGAATCTTGCAGTCAACTTCAGTTTAAGCTCTTAACTAGCAGGTCTGAGCTTTCCTGCAGTAATATCGCTAGGAATATTTGGAGATAGTCTTTTCAAAGTTTATAGTTCCAAAGAGCAAACTATTGCTATGGCACAAACAAGTTACATGTGAAGAAACATGTTGATTCCCACCAGCTGAGGAGAAGGCCAAGAGTACCTGTGTCATGGGTCCCTGACCTTACTTGCATATGTGACCAGGTACCATTTCTATATGCCATGATAAAAGGTTGGGAGGCACTGAGAAGAGGGATTGGTTTTTCACTGACTGCAAGGCTATTCTATTCTATTCTATTCTATTCTATTCTATTCTATCCTATCCTATCCTATCCTATCCTATCCCATTCCATTCTATTCCATTCTAGTGGGGCTTCCAGTGTGATCCCAAACAATGTTAGGAACACCCAGAATTAAGAAGCCAGTTAATGGCTTGAACACCCCTAGACTTGTTGAGGAAACGGGGAAATTGCGCCGTTTTACGGCCTGAAGAGCCTCTTTTTAGGCACTTGTCTTCCAAATGATAAAGCTATTGTTTTAAGCATGACATTAGAGACCCCAGAGGAAACATTAAAGCCACTGGTGTCACTGGTACAGGCGGTTCACCTGTCCTTCCCGCTTTATTGGGGCTCTTCCATGACATGGAGACCTCGGCTTTCATCCTCCAGATTTGGAAAAGCACCCCTGCCCCCCGCCACAACTTCCATAAATCTGCAAGCCTTGAAAAGAGTCCCAGTGCTATGGAGTAAAAGCGCCGGCATTAGGATCTCACTGCAAGGAGGGGTGTCTTCAAGCCTCTCACTGCTAAGCCGGACATTTCCTAACACTGGACAAATTGTACGTCCAGCTCAGGGAGGGTGAACTGCAGTGGTCTTTCACCCTCCGAGCCAATTGTTAGCTTTTCACAGGAATCAGCGGGGAAGCACATGTGAAGCCCCTGTGTGCCGGTGAGCGCCCCCATGCCTTGTGTGACTCTGCATGTAGATGAAGCAGGCTGGGAGCTTTCTGAGCTGTGGCGGCTGAGTTCTCAGAGAGGCCTTTTCTCCGGCTCGGCTCCCTGCTGGGACAGCCCTTTTCAGTCTTTCTATCCCCCCTCGATCTCTTCTCCCCCAGAACACAGGGAAACTTGATTGAAATAAAGACCTAGGGAACATGTTTTATTTTCTCCTGTTCAATCCATTTTAGAAAAGCTTTTAATTGGTTTTAAAAAGATGCTAAACAAAATGTGATGATGTTTCTCAGTCTTCATGAGCTACCGATACCACTTTTTATACTTTCAAAGGGCTAATAAATCAATCATGAAAGTAACTCTCCAGATAAATTTAAAGCAAATCCACTGAATACCAGGTTCATTAAAAATCTATGCATTTGCTTAGAAAAATTTAAAATTCAAAGAAAATTATCCTAGTAACTGAAATCTGCCTTGAATTTTTAGCTCTACACCGAAAACCCAAGAACAAGGCGGTCACAAAGGAAAAAAAAAGGAGGGCTTGAGACCCAGTTTTAATAAGCCAATTTACAAGAGGGGAGGGTGGGGGAAGGGAAGTGGAAAGGGAGTCTCTGGAAACACAACACCACCGGCCCGGAGGGATTCTGTCATTGGAGCATGTGCATACACGCACACACAATATTTCTGCGAGAAAGCTGACCTTACAATACATGCCAACTGAAGGCTCCTGTGCCGGGGAGACTGCTGTCCTGCAGGACGCGCAGGGTTTTCTAAAGAAAGACGCCCACAGCTTTTGTTTTCTCGCCAGAAGGAACAGTTCTCTGTGACCCACACTCTCTACCTGACTCGGTGCCTCTGGCTTTAATATTAAATAGAAAAATCCATGCGGCAATGGTTTGCTCAAGCCGACGCTCTCACTATAGAGTCACCAACATTCTCCACGCTGCACCAGCTTAATCATTCTCATTTTCTTGACACAATGTACAATACAATTACGAGGTGAAGTGGTGTAGCCAGGGCATATTTTTTATTCTGTTTAACTTCTGCCAACTAGAAATATTTCCAATACTAATTTCTTCTGTCACAAATTCACTTACACAGTAGGTCACCTGGCAGACGGGGTCAGAGTCACCAAGTTCTGACTAATGACAGGCCAGTGTTCCCTTAAAAGAGAATCCCTGCCATTCCCTGTAACTAAGGTAACCAGGTTTCTTACTTCTTACATACATCTTCACTTCTTAGAGAAATTCATTCCAGAGCCCTTTTAATGATCCAATTGCTGGGTGTAAGACTGCTCCCAAGCTGGGATTTCTCCACGTACCCTGGTGACTCGCCCTTTACTTTTAACCTTCTATATACTTCTCCTTTCATCATTTACATGGCTTGAGAAACTGCATTTTAAAAATGTGACACTTTTATTGAGATATAATTTGCAAAGCACACAGTCCATTAGTTTAAAGTGTGTAGCTCAACAGTTTTCAGTCCGTTCACAGATATGGGCAGCTCTCACCACGCTTGATCTCAGAATATTTTCATCTTTCCAAAAAGAAATCCTATACTCATTAGCTGTTACCTGCCTCTTATTCTCACAATCCAGCCCTCCCTGATCTGGCAACCGCTGAAAATGGACCTTCTGTCTCTACAGAACTGCCAATTGCAGACCCTTCAGAGAAATGGACTCCCAGTGGGGCTGGAGAGGTGGCTCAGTTTAGAGCACTGCTGTCCTTGCTGAGGACCTGGGTTCGAGTCTCAGCACCCACATGATGGCTCACAACCATCTGTAACTCCAGTTCCAGGATATCTGATGCCCTCTTCTGGTCTCTGAGGGCACTAGTCACATATAGAGTGCATAGATATACATGTAGCCAAAACACTCAGACCATATAAAATAAAATGGATAGATCTAAAGATTAAAAAAAGATGGATCATAGTATACGGTCTTTTGTGATTGTCTTTTCCCACTTGGCACATTTTTAAGGTCCGTTTATGTTGAAGCATGTTCTGAGTGCATTTGCATTGCTGAATAAGATTCCACTTCATGGCTGTACTATATTTTATTCCACTTAGATTCACATTGTTTTCCTTTTGGTTTCTATAAATAACCCTGCTATGAACGTTGGTGAACAAGCTTTGGAGCAAGCATGCGTTTTCCTTGCTGTGGGTAGAGTCTAGAAGGTCAGGCACCTCCTGACCTCAGCTGAGCCTTTAGAGGCACTGCTAAGCTTTCCCAAAGACAACACAATTTTAACATTTTTATTAGCAGTTTATATGGCCTCCAATTTTTCTAACTCTTCACCAACACTTATTTATATCCAACTTTTGGATCATAGACACCTATAATTCAAAATATAAAGTACTTCACTACGTTGGTCTTGATTTACAGTCCCTGATGAACAAGAAAATGAACGCTCTACTCAGTATTAACTGGTCACTTGAATTTCACATAAAAAACTTAAAAATAATTAGTGTGTGTGTGTGTGTATGTATGTATGTATGTATGTATGATGGGGGAGAGCATGTGCCATGGTACAGATGGGAGGTCAGAGGACACCTTTGTGGAGTCAGTTTTCTCCTTTTACCTTTTCATGGGTTTGGGGAATTGAACTCAGGTCCTCAGGCTTGCATGGCAAGCGCCTCTATCTGCTGAGCCCTTTTGCTGGCCCCTGAACCTTTAAAATGTTTTTACATTACACATATCTTGTTTTTACCTAAGACCATCAGCATGAGAAGATGCACACAGTGATAAATATGTATTCAATGTGTTTGCAGGATAAACTATGGGGGATGTGTGTGGGCATGTGTGCTGGAAGACTTAGAAGCATAAGAAACTTTTCCTTCCCTTAAGAGTCTTAAAATTATTTTAAGAAATAGAACCAGTTATTATTTAGTCTCTAATCAAAATGTAGCACAATGTCTTGGGAGTAAATGTGCTTTTGAGGAAGCCTAAAAACCCAGGTTCAATCCTTAGAACCCACATAAAGGTGAATGGAGAGACCCGGCCCCTCAAGGTTGTCCTTTGACCTGCACAGGGCCTATGGCATGGAACCCCAATTATAAATACAATGAAAAGATACTTTAAAACATGTCATTTGTTAGTATTTTCTATGTATATCTATTTTGGATATAAAGAGCTTTCAGGGGGGAAATGCACCTTTATTTAGACTCATGTGGAGAGCACATGACCAGGTAAAGGGGAGATTTGAAAATAACATTGGAAAGCTATTCATTCTTCTCCTAAGTGAACTTTTGCATAAATTCTTTTCAAACAAAAAGCTGCATATTATAATATATTTAAATGCCTGAAAAAATATCTCCCATTCTAAAAATTTTAAATATGCTAGCTTCATAAAAATAAATTTGTATGAGTATGTAGAAATTGTTTATTTTGTTTTAGACACATTTATTTACTTAATTTAAAAACAGAAGGAATCAAGAGAAGCCAAAAATTAAGCCACTTCTCTTAATATCAGCCTTAACATAGGAAAGACTTCATAGGATGAGGCAGGAGACTGACTCAAATCCAGGAATTTGAGGGAGTCTAGGCAGCACAGTGAGAACCCCATTTCAAAATCAAAGCAAAAACTATTGATAGTGGTAGGGAACCTGCCTAACATACATGAAGCCCTAGGTTTGACCTAGCACAGGAAAAAGAAAATCCTTGCATGTTGCATCTATTGCAAAATTTCAAGGATGTTATGCATCTTTCATGATTTCATAAAATGTTTAGGAAACACTAAAAACCGAGAAAATCAAGATCAGCCTGTATGTGTGAAATATGCAGGTGTAGTTTAACTCTTAGGTTACATATTAGAGAGGCAAACTAAGTTTATCGTCTCTTTCTCCTCATAGCTCATGAGACTCTCATACATGAAAACACTAAGATGTTTTCAAATAGTTGCTCACCCTCTTGTGTCTCCCTTTGATTGGCATTTCTTCAATGTTCTACAACACAGACTCAACCTGAGAATGTCTTGTGACACAGCCAAGCTAACCCTGGGACCCTCGACATAAGGAGTGCATTTAACCAGTGCTCATAGGATGCTTCTGCAATTGTTAAGGGTTCAAAGTCAATGACTCCAGCATCAATATCCGTGAAGATGCGACCAAGCAAATGGTGATCCCAGCTCTGCTCCTTAAGAGCAGCGCGGGGTACATGAGAAACCATCTTGGTGTTTGCAGAAAAGGAAAAGGAAAAAAATCTGTTAGGAAAACAATTTACCTTTAGACAGAAGGCTAGATCAGATGCCTTCTGGAACCCTTCAACAACAGAATTTTATGTATGTGATAACCTGCATATTCGAATGTACCACTGTATAAACTTCACGGGAGAGTCTGTAAGAATGTTCCTTATTATTACTGATTTACCTGAGGAGGCGCTTTCTTCAGTAACACAAGAAGAGCCTGCAACACCAGGTTGGAGAACCGGGGGCCAATGGGGACGTAATCTAAAAGAGAAACACGGCTGTGGCTCAGGACTGAGATCTTGGGGTACATGTACAAACTCGCAGATCTGTCTGCATCGAGACCAAACATCAGCTGTGGTAAGAGGCAGGTAGCTATGCCATGAACACCCTTAATAATAGACATTCTTCAAACAGCACATAAGAACTTATCTGCACATTTTTAAAAAGCTTCTAAATATCCTTTGATTCACATAAACATATTTCCTGGTCTTCAGGGACTATTTTTTTCCCAAAGGAGAGAGTATCCAGGCGTATTTACCAACACTTCTAAGAAGCGACTGGAAACCATCACAGTAGCTGTGACTAAGTCTGACAGAAACAATAGGTACAAACAGGCTGGGACGTGGCTCAGCGGTACAGAGCTCAGGAACAGAAAAGGGTGAAACAAAAACAAAACAGAAAGAAATGGTAGCATAACTACAGGGATGGAGAAACATCCAGACTGGCCTTCAGAAAATGCAGAGCAGGTGATTAGGGAACTTTCTATCTGGGGAACGAATGTCACGTCCCCAGCTTCCTCTGCGTGAGACTCTAGTCCTGTGCTTGAAGCCCTGCAGGCTTCGTCCTGTGCAACCCAGTGTTCTCTGAACACCCAGGATATAGGCATCCCCTAGTTTATCCTACTTTTTATCATACAGGTGAGGTAGTATTGTTTTCCTCTGAGATCCCTCTAGAGCAGCAGCAATTCTAGTACAGCAGTAGTACTTGAACAAAAGTAACTATTTATACATGTGGAAATATACTCAGAGGGCGCACATTCCTCCACAGTGTGTTGTTGTGACCACACGCCTTCAGTGTGTTCAGATAAAGGGGTTTGCACAGAGCTGTGAACATGGCTGAAAGTCCTTAAGGAAATAATGCTGGGGGCTCTCCCCAGGGTTCATCAGGTCACCACATGTTTGTCCTGCTCTGATCTACTGTTATAATGACACACACCAGACTGACTCAATTTCCAACGAATGAAATGTAAAACTGACAAAACTTGGCTGACATTTACCAGGTGACTTCTGAGTTGAGTGCAAGGATCATTGTATCTACTGCACTTGAACCTAAGAGGTGTTTGGTCCTTTGTAAAATTACTGTAGAGCACCTTTCATTTCCAGAATTGCAACATTTTTTAAACTTTATTTTTATTATTTTTATGTGCATTGGTGTTTTGCCTGCATGTCTGTTTGAGGGTACCCCTAGAACTGGAGTTAGAGACAGTTGTGAGCTGTCACGTGGGTGCTCGTCCTCTGGAAGAGCAGTCAGTGCTCTTAACCACTGAGCCATCTCTCCAGCCCCCCAGAATCCCCACATTTACTGCCCTACATTGCTCATTTACTGTAGAAAATGAAGCCTCTCATCATGACTACTGACTTCACATGAGAGGCACTACGATAGCCCCTGGAGAACAAGGTATTTCTATGGTCTCATCGTCTACAAGTTCCCACGCAAATACTCTTCTCCTGTAATTTTAAGATTTCAGTTCATGTGTCAGAGCATTACAGCCAAAGTTACAACTCACCAAGCAGTCTTTCAATGTCATCCACGACCACACAACTGAGCTGAGATTTGTATGCATCATCAAAGATCTGGAAGAAAGAAAACCATCTATGACATCATTGTCCTCCACAATAAGGAGATTAGACTTGGTTCATTTTTTTTTTCATTTTTTTGACACAGGGTCTTATTATCTGCATGAGGCTGACCTTGAACTCAGAGATTCACCTGCCTCTGCCTCCTGAATGCTGGGATTAAAAATGTGCACGATGACGATGCCCAGGTAAACTTGATTGATTCTTGAACAACACCTCAACAAAGCAGTGTAACACTAATTGCCTATACTACAATGCACTGATAGAGTACATGACCTCAGAACGTAAAGAGTACTTGTGGGGAAACGGAAAGCAGTTAAACAACTGGATCAGAACAACACAGTCAGATGGCGGTCAAACACAGTAAATTAAAGTGAGCTGGCATGTCCTGTTTCTAATCAGACAGAAGAATCTGTTGATGTATAAGTTGAAGGTCAGTGCCCATGGCCTCTTGTGAATGATGACAGGTCTCTTCTAGACACTGTAAATGGTGCTCAGTGTCACCCACCAGGGTCACAAATACAAAGTAATCTCTGTGTCCAGCCTAATCTCTCTGGTTGATGCACAACCTTGGTGAACCACAGTGGCAAAAACTGCCCAGCCCTACCACATAATGCTTTAGCTAGAACAATATTACTTGGTTGGTATCCTTAAGCCATAGAAGTTTTAGAATTAAGTATAGAAATAAAGTAATAAATCTAATAATAATAACAACATGTTTTCATACTAAAATAACCTGCACAGAGATAGATGGTCCTTAATAGTTAAGAAAGGCTACCATGGAATTTCCACAGTCACCGTCTTAACTCAGTTCCTTGTGACCTCTTCCGTGGTATAAACACAAACACAGTTTTCATCTCCATATATTCAGTCAGATCAACCCCTCTAGTAGAGATTCGTTCTTTTGGTCCATGCCCTTTACCCTCTGTCACTCTTGGGTCGCTGTTTCCTTCCAGATGGAAACAATTCTGTAGGGAAAGCTCTTAAGAAAGAAAGTGACAACTCAATCTGCCTCAGGAAGTCCCTGAAGCTCGCCAGATTTGCTAGGACCCTCCTTCCCCAAACTGTGCAAACAGAAAGTGGGCTGTGGGTCGCTCTCAGGCAAGCCAAGCTGCAACGAGGGCTCTCAGAGAAACAAAGACCAGCCCATCCTCCTGGAAGAGGTCCAGCCTAATTGGACTACCTGGAAGGGGTACTCTCCAACCTGTAGAGTTGGGGGTGCTCCAGGCTATTGCAGAACTGAAGGTATCCCAAGCCACATAGGAATGTAGGGGACAAGGATCAAGGATGGTTTCCCAAATTAAAAAAAAAAAAAAGACATTGAAGCCAAAATCTAAATAAGGAGGAGCGCACATGAGTACACTGCATGTCAGGGTCCAGAGAGAAGACGTTCGGGGAGGCGGTGCAATCAGCTGGAGTTTAGCTGATAAGAGAAAGATGTGCGGACATCCATGTGGGCAGAGAGGTGGGGGAGGGGGGAAGCAGAAGAGGAGCTGACAAAAAAACTGGACACACAGCACCCATAACAAAACCAAACAAAGGGGACTGGAGAGATGGCTCAGTGGTTAAGAGCACTGACTGTTCTTCCAGAGGACCAGGGTTCAATTCCCAGCACCCACATGGCAGCTCACAGCTGTCTGTGGCTCCAGTTCCAGGGGACCTAACACCCTCACACAGACATACACGCAGGCAAAACATCAATGCACATAAAATAAAAATAAATTATTAAAAAAAACAAAACCAAACAAAATAAAAAAATCCAGGGTCTCACTATGTAGCCTGGCTGTCCTGGAACTCACTCTGTAGACCAGGCTGGATTTGAACTCAAGAGCTCCACCTGCATCTGCCTCCCTAGTGCTGGGATTATAGACGTGCGCTGCCACCACCCAGCCTGACCGAGAAGATCCCAAAATATTCAGTAAACTAAAAATTTATTGTAAAGGCATTTCTTTGAAAAAGCCACTCTAGAGTTTTAAACGATGAACTGAGATGTCCGTTCTACATTTTAGAACCATTTTCCAGGCTGCTGTACAGAAAAGCAAGAAGAGAGTTAGAGTCTGAGACAGTGGAGCATCAGGAGAGAAGTGGTGGCTGGAAGTCGATGCATGGAGAAGTGAGTAGATTCTGCAGCCGTCGGGGGCGGAGAGGAACAACCTAGGGAAGAGTGAGGGTGGCGATGAAGGAGGAGCAGGAGGCAAAGCATCAGTTTGGGAATGGATGTTGAACACATTTGGACAGGAAGGAGAGGACTACTCAGCAGGCCCGCCCCACCCTAGCTCAAAAAGAGGGAGAGGAGATGGGACAAAGAGCTGCTCAGTTTCCTGATGGCTACTTTCTGCTTTGAGTGAGAGAGTTCAAGACCACGGGAAGGTCTGAGAGCAGTGGTTCTTTCCTGTTTCTGAAGTTTGCACTGGCATTAAAACCACTGTCATACTGTGTAAACGTAGGGAATCAGTAAAAATAACGCTTTGCGGAACACCTTTCGGAGCTCCACTAAAGGTTTCGGGGCAGGGATATCACCTGCCTCTCAAGCTAGGAAGTCATAGGTTATAGTGACAGAAGCCTGGGGCATCCGGGCCTGGCCGGCTGTTTTAAGTCAACGCCCCCTGAATCGGGTTTTCTCCTTTTTTGGTGCAATGTGTAAATTACATCTCAAACTTTTAGTAGCAAATGTGGGACATATTTGGGTGTGTGATGGTGCCCACCTGCAATTCTAACACCTGGGAGGTGGAGGCAGCAAGCTCAGATCTGGGCCAGTCTCAGCTGCAGAAGAAAGTCTGAGGCTAGCTGTGGTTACACAGGGCCCTCTAAAAAAAGAGAAAGAAATGTATGTATGTATGTATGTATGTATGTATGTATGTATGTATGTAAACAGATTGTTTTGTGTCATGTAGTGGAAACAACTAAGGAACTTCACAGTTCATTACACAGGCTACCTGGAATTTTAGAAAAAAAATACCAATGGTATTCATTTAATATAAAGTGTTTTGCACTTTTATTTTAAAAGACAAACAGCTCTCAGTGTGGTCAATGCTACAGAGAGAGGAGTGCTCACAGTCAGCCCTGCAAACAATGTTCTCACCATGACAAGGCCACGCCAAGACCGGTTGACTTGACTAGCCAACCCAGACTCCTCTGCTCTGATTTGAATGTGCAAACACACCCCTTTCACTCCCTACACACACAGGCTTCTCTTTATCTGGTCACTTGTCTAACATGAGGTCTTCCCTCTTCCCCTGGATCCCTGACTTATGTGTAGTCTTCTCAGAAACTGCTTCCTGGCCCGGGCCCCAGCACAGTGCTCACTAAGACAAGACTCAACCTTGACGGGCAAACACAGGAGATTAGCTGCCAGCCTAAATCTAATGAGATATTTACATACTGAGCTGGAAAGTTCTACCATAATTTTATGTAAATCAATTCATAAGGAGGTGAGATATTGGAAGAAAAGACACAGGAAAAAAACCCAACAAGATCATGCAAACTGCCCCAGTTAGAATGCCGTCACAGCATGCCATCAGTAGCAGCACGCAGCAGGTGCATGGTGCCTGCTCTAGATCAAATATGTCACAACCCTGCAGCAGCCAGGTGGGCTGAAGCTACAGCGAGGAGCCGCACCTCACAGACTCCAAAAAGATTAATCTAAGGGAGGTGCGATCATTCTCGAGTCGTCGAGGAGTGTCCCGTAGCGCAGGAGAACTGTCAGCAACTATGTAGAGAGATAATTAGATAGATAGACAGACAGGCAGACAGATGGGGGCCAAGTGAATCAGGCAGGAAGCCTGAAGAAGGCCTGGAGGGAGGGAAAAGGAAGGACTGAAGAAGGAGTGGAAGGAAGAACCCTCTGGGTTTGTGTGGAAATGGTGAGATTTGCCCTGAAGGATGGAGATAATCTCTAGGAAACAGATTCCCAGAGTCTGCTCCCAGCTGTGGACACCGAGGAGCCCGGCACTGTTAAACACGCTGAACCACCTCCCTTCCTTGTAAAGGCAGAGAGTCCACAGACCTAAGGGTCAGAAGAGACAACCGGGGCTCCTCTCAGCACACTGTGTAAGCACTGAGGAGCAAGGACGGGGGCAGGCTGGGGAGGGGGCAGGGCATTGCAAGTGTTCAAGGCACAGAGCTCACTCAGCCTTGGACTCTTCAGACCAGCTAGAGCCACCTGTGAGGAGGGGCGGGGCAGCAGCTGCTTCTCTGGTCTGACATGAACGCTCCAGGGAGGACGCCAGCGTTATTAGCTCCATGTTAATCCCGGCCTTTCAGAGTCACAAGCCACAGCAAAGAGTGCTCTAAGGAGCTCTAGCCTTCACTTTCTCTAACCTCTTTAGTGCTCTTAAGGAAGTGAGGCTAAACTCTCTCTTTTGGAGCCTGGGAGGGTTCACTCCAATTCTGGAGAAGCTGGTGTGAAGTAGCTCAACCTAGTTAGCAGAAATCCAGTGACAGGAGGAATCCCGTGGCTTGAAAATCCCTGATGCAGTAAATCTGTCAGCAATTAGTGGAAAACATATGCTAATCATAGTTGGTAGCATATAAAAACGTAAATGAGCAAATTTAAACTGCCACTATCAGTAATAATCTCTGGTCTCTAAAAATAATTTGGGAGCAGACCAAGCAAACAGGCTATGCAGGAAGTGGACCTCAAGTTCTGGCAAAGCACTAAAGCTTCTTGGATTGACCTTAAAATCCTTCATTTGTTCTCCCTGCTTTTCAAGAAAAAGTCTTACATTTTTTACTATGATGATCCACAGAGAGGGTGTGCTTCACCGTCTAAAAGCCACGTGGTCTCGGAGCTCTGCTCCTCCTTTACAGGCGCGGCAAAAGACGGTGTGTTCACCCAAAAGGGATGTCCACCAGGGCTGGAGCACCCACACCGCTCAACTCCTGCACACTCAAACTTCACTGAATCGGCTCCATGATATATTAGGATGTCAACCCAAAACATCCAAATTCTGTTGCTTAGTAACTGCTGTCAGAAGATCCAGTTTCCAGCTTTGCTTTGTACTGACTAAAGCCTGAAAGGAGGAGGATTAGGCACCATGACTGTCTGTGCAGACTGCAGTTTGCAGAGGGCTCACAGTAGGATATTCACAGAAGATTATTTCGAAAAGCTAGTGGGAAGGAAGATTTCTTCCGCTAATTTCCAAACCTTTGAAAATAAGAATAATCATGCTATTAATAGAAGTTCTATAAATTGCCAATGTTTTTTATTAAATTTTGTTTAACAATTTTAGTAATATCTGGCTTGTCTGTTTTGTCTCCATACTAAGTGTGTACTCAGAAGCACCATGATTAGGTAATTAATTGAAATCAAATTCTATTGTTCTGTCCCCGTCATTTAATGTCATTAACAGCCAGCAAAATAAATTTTTACAGTATAGATGCAAAAATGGGTAAAAGAATTAAAATTTTAGAACAAAATAAAGTTTGGGAAGCAAACATAAAATAGGGGAAAGGAGAAATATCTGCCAATATCTCAAATATCTGAATGAGCATACTGCACCCCCTCCCCACCAAGAAGGAGAGGACAGTCCTTCAGAAAGACCTTGACAGTGTGGGGTTTAACCACGCAGAAAGGATTAGTAAAGAAAGAAACAGAAGTAAAAGATAAATTTTAAATGAATTGAGAACAAACTATTTTCATGTATTCTTGCACCATTATTTTGGGGGGGAAAAGCAATAGTGTAATTATGGCCGTCTTTCTTTATATAAACTACCTGCCTCTGGTCCAAGAAATAAAATGATAACAACAATGTTGAAAGAACTAATTTAGGGGGCTGGAGAGATGGCTCAGTGGTTAAGAGCATTGTCTGCTCTTCCAAAGGTCATGAGTTCAATTCCCGGCAACCACATGGTGGCTCACAACCATCTGTAACGAGAGCTGCTGCCCTCTTCTGGTCTGCAGACACACACAGACAGAATATTGTATACATAATAAATAAATAAATATTTTAAAAAAAAGAACTAATTTAGACCATTCCTACTTAACAAAATTAACACATTGTGTTATCTCTGCGCCTATACACTATTATAATTACAGGACATTTGAACACACACACACACACAGAAGGAGTGCCAGGCCTTGCATATATGCTAAACAGGTACTCTACCAGAGCCATTAAAATGTAGCTAAAGAAAGAACTAGACGCCTATCATTTCACTTAAATTAAAAACCTAGCTAATTGGAAAAGAAAAATTTAATAACATTAAACTAGGGCAAAAATCCAAAGAAACTTATTATTTTCATATTTTATTCAAGTATAAATTAGCACAACTTTCTGGAGGAATGGGCCATGTAAAACCAGTATTATCTTTATATAAAAGGTTTGATAGCAATACATGTAAAAATCTTCACAAATACTAAGATTTTTTTCTTTTGCTATGACAATATGTCTCCTAGAAATGCAAGAAACCAAACCCATCAAGTCTCACCAACATGGATGCCTAAACATGACCTGACCAAGGGGGACACCAACAGATATATATGTTAACAACATGGAAGGAGGAAAGCTCACAGGGACTCCAGGCACTAAGGAGTGCTGAGATTTATAGTCTTCCCTGGGAAGCACACCAACTGGTTACCCAGTAACAAATGGTCAGCCCCGAACACATACAGACAAGTAATATTATATGAACTGAGCAAGTTGTATTTATATATTTAGGAATATGTATGTATACACACATGCGTAACAACAATTACAGAAAAAGAAGCCATGAATTTGAGAATGGGCAAGGGGGTGCCTGGGAGAGGATGGAGGGAGGAAAGAGAAGGAGGAAATTGTGTAATTTTATCATATTCTGAAAAAATAAAACTTTATGTTAAAAATATCAATGAATATTAGCAGTCCAAATCCTGAAGATTCATCCTAAAGTAATAAGCAGAAACCTGTACAATAATAAGTAAAAGTGACCACCATACTTATTAGGTACATATTCTGTGCGAGGAATAGCATGTTACTCTACATGATTCACTATCTCATTTAATTCTCACACTGCCTCTAGGTGGCAATCCTACTGCCTCAGCCTACTGAGTGCTGGGACTGAGGTATGTGCTAGCATGCTCCAAAGAAGCATCACCTTCATACATGAAAAGATAAAAGGCTGAAAGGCTTTTAGAGAAAATAATTTACTAAAGGTGACAGAGACCTTAGTAAGTGTGGCAGAGACGGGATTCAAATTCAGGTGTATTTGAATCAAAACCCAAGTATTTAGTCACATGATGTTAATCAACCTAAGAAAAATCTAACAAAAATGTGGGGCAATGATTCCTCTAGCTTGATAATTCTATAGAATAATATATATACATATATATATGCGTATATATGTATGTGTGTGTATGTATGTATGTATACACACACACACACACACACACACACACACACACACACACACAGAGTTTTGTTTTGTTTTTCAAGACAAGGTTTCTCTATGTCCCGGCAGTCCTGGAACTTGCTCTATAGACAAGACTGGCCTAGAAGTCACAGAGATCCATCAACCTCTGCCTCCCGGGTGCTGGGATTAAAGGCGTGGGTACCACCACCCAGGTAGAATATTATTTCTAACTGTGAAAAAAAAAAACTTGAAAACAACCCAAACAAAAACTATTTAAAAAATATTTTTATTCCTTTTAAATTCTGTGTATGTGCCTGGGTACGTGAGTGCAGGTGCCTGTAGTGGCCAGAAGTATCCGGTCCCCTTAAAACTAAGGCCAGGGTTACAGTGGTTGTGAGCCGCCCGATGTGGGTGCTGGGAACTGAACTCAGGTCCTTTGCAGTAGGCTGTTTTCACTTCCCAGAGGGAACTGTGTAAATGGGTACTAATCAGTTAATAATACTCAGATTAGCTGCAATTATGCTTCATTTATTTATGATTTCCTTTTTTTTTTGAGATAAAGTCTCACTCTATAGACCAGGCTGGCCCCCAATTCACAGAGATTTACCTGCCTCTGCCTCCTAAGTGTTGGGATTGAAGGTGCGCGTCACAACATCTTGAGTTTCAAGTGGTATGCCCAATGTGCTCTTCAGTACATTGTAACTGCACACACAGGTGCACACAAACATGTGTATGTATGTGCACAGCATTCTTAACAGAAAACTAAAGGATAAATTCAAATACAGATTATTTTACTTTTTTTAAAAATCTTTTTTCGAGACAGGATTTCTCTGTGTAACAGATCTGGCTTTCCCGGAACTTGCTTTGCAGACCAGGCTGGCCTCAAATTCACAAAGATTTGCCTGCTTCTGCCTCCCAAGTATTGGGATTAAAGGTATATTTTACTTTTTTAATCTGTTATCGTTGTACTTTCTATTTATTTATTTTAAGAAACTATTTTTTCTCATTTTACATATCAGTCCCAGTTCCCACTCCCTTTCCTCCTCCCACTCCCTCCACCTCCCCTCCCCATTATTTTTGTTACTAAGAAAAGCTATATGGAGAGAGGATACTTAAAAGGAAAGAAATGCTTTTTTTCAGAATAAAACAGTACAAATTATCTGTGGTCTGAAAAGAATGTTAAAAGACCCCGTTCCCATCCTTGCACTGAAATTGTGGGGCCGGCGGGGGGGGGGAGGCAACTAGAAGGACTGAAGAACGACGTGTTCACGCTTCATCTTCAGAATCAACCTGGGAGACCTGGAGTACTGAAACCGGTTTGAGGCCTCAGGCATTAGTCAGGCAGCCATTAGGTAACAAGAAGGAAAGTGCTGGCAAAGTCTCACAATATTCCTGGCATGTTTCTAGGACATCTATGCTCCATTATTTTCCCTGTTATGAAGTTTTGTTACAGAAAATAATATTTCCCCCCTCCAAGGAAAACAAAACGTCTAATGTAGATTTATTTATTATTCTGTCAATGCAGTTTTTTGGGTTTTTTTTTTTTTGTAATTTGAAGAGCAGGTGGATGATCCAGACACGGAATCATGAATCAGAACGATCTTGAAGAAGCTCATACAGGCTCTTTAGCTTTATATTCCTTAGCTTTCTGCTCATCTAAAACTCTACCTTGAAAGGCTTCAGCAATTTAAAGATTAAATCATAAGTTATTAAGTCATTAATTTAACCATTTAAGCCTCTAAAATCGGCACATAGTACCATCCCCCCCTCAAGTCAATTTGCAAGAGATTAAAATAATAAAAATGATACTATCTCACACTCACAAGGTAGCTTTGATCTGCAGAAGCCTGAAGTACTTTTAAACTTTATAGAACAACAAGGGCCATCCACCCACATCTTGGGCAGCAGCTGGAAAGCAATGGAGTCAGCTGCCATCTGCACAGGCTACTGATTTTGAACAAGCACAGAAGTGGTTTAAGGCAATGCAGATACAACCAGTTTTACCCTGGGCGCCAAGTTCAGTGACTACACATTCCAAGGGTCACTTCAAGTCTCAACACAAGTAGCTTAAGGGTCACCTTTAGAGGGAAAACACTAGCTTGGGGGGCAGTCTGGAGAAAGAGTTCAAGTGTAAATATTTGGCCGCCATGTGCTCATCCAAACAAAACAGAACAACAACCAAAAGTATGCAAAATTTTTAGAGTATCAACATCAACACAGGCTACCAAGTGAAAAGAGACAAGATTTTTCTGTATAGCCCTGGCTGTCCTGGAACTCACTCTGTAGACCAGGCTGGCCTCGAACTCACAGTGATCCACCTGCCTCTGCCTCCAAGTGCTGGGGTTAAAGGTGTGCGCCAAAACCGCAGCTGCTATTCCAGAGGTCTTACACGGTTCTTGCCTGGATGCAGGTGAGCTAGACCAGATGATCCTAATTCTACCGTGTCTCTCTAAGTCCACTAACAGCTCAGAGTGCAGATTCAGAAAGTGGCTTGGAGAAGGGTGAGAAGGGATTCTGCTGAGAAGCGTGGTCTTCTTTCCCATGTCATACACAACTGTCCTATGCAGGGCTTTTTGGGAAAAACTTCGACAGGCATTTTAATCTCTGTTCGTTTCAAAACTACGGTCAACTCTCAACAGTTTGGCTTTGTATGCTGATAAAGAACTAAAACAACAAAACATAAAAGAATTTATTCCTCTCTGCCCGACCATCTGAAATGATTTTTCTTTATCGAATTTAGATAGACAAGAGGTGAATATTAATGTTGATATGTACTAAGACAGTAAAATCTGGAAGGCTAAAAGGCACGATAAAGTTTTAGGATCTGAGCAGTCACCGTCCACTCTCAAGTTCTGCTGACAGGCCTGTTTGAGGTCGGAGCTGCTTCAGCTTTGTACCCATGTGTGTATAAGTACATGTATGTGTGTGTGCACAAATGCACACACTCACCTGAGACTAGAAATTAAAACGAAAATCAAAATCTTGATACCTTCTTCATGGCCTGACACTTGGCAGTCTCAGAAAAGCCAATCATCTTATCCGGGGAGCAGATCTTGATGAAGGGGAAGTTGGATTCCTCTGCAATCTTTGCAGCTAGGGCAGTCTTCCCGCTGTGAGGAGGGCCTGCATAAAGAGACAGGTGGGGGAAAAAAGCCAACCTAAGCACAGGGCATCAAACAAGTTGAAACTTTTATCCACAGGCTCTGAGGTCTCAACTAGTTGCTCATTAACATTTCCTGACAGTTTCACAGCAGACATGTTTCCTTTTATTTATTAGCAACTACACTTAATGAACTGATTAGCATTTCTCCAAAGTATGGTGAAACGCATGCCTTCCCGCTTCCTCACAGTCCCTTAATCTTCCAACCTTCTGACTAAGCAAGAACACAAGGATTTTGCTTCTGAAAAGAAGAAAATGTATCCAGATGCCTATCAGGACGTGACTTATTAGTTGTATCAAATCTTTTTTTCTCTTGGAAACAAGAATGCAGTTTTCTTGGGAGGTGACACGGGAGCAGGGGAACACTGCTTTATTAGATGGCTAGAAGGCTGAACTCATTCATGCTCACGGAGGCAACCAAACCCACAAAGTCACCTACATTTAGACCCCCTGCCCACACACCGGAAGACAGGTCCCTCCTTCTGTCCTAGCCAATCAATCCTTCCTTGCCATCCTCTCTGGAATGGGACATTAGTGACAGCCCCTCGCTCTCCTGCCACATTTCCAATGGCATTTAAATATGTTTTTGCAGATCTGAAAACGCAATAAATAAACCCAAACCCTCTTTCCAGACTTCATACTCAACATTACCCCTTCATTCATCTTTAAAGGGGAACTTCCCTACGATCTCCCTGCCTGCTTGACCTTTTGTCTTGCTCCCACTCTCCCCCAGCTGTAAGGCCTCCACCCACGTTGGTCAGAGTCCGACCAAAGTCACTGAACTCCACACAGGTATGTTTCTGGCCTGTTAGGAGCATTCAATACAACGCCTCTGTCCTGAAATGCCTTTTTTGGCTTCCTGACAGCACGCCCTCTCCCTTCCTCCTCCTCTCCATTATTCTTGCCTAGCCTCCCTTGTCATTTTTTCCTGCTCTATTTAGTCCTGAACAGTTAACAAGTCTCAGATAAAAGTTCCAGGCCCTGTCTGCATCTCATGCACACCCTTTCTTTAAAGGACTGTCTCCACTCCTGTGACTACAGGGGCAGATCTTGAGCTAGGACGGCCACACTGCACCCGTGAGCTCAGACCTGTACGTCAAATGAGCTAGTCAACACTGCCAATCAGGTTATCCTACAGGAACCTGGACTCTAGCTGCTCAAAAGTGAGTTAGCGATCTTTCTTCCTAAAACCTGCCTCTTGGCAGGCTGGGGGGGCATGTTGGACACTTTGCTCATACTTATTTATCTTTTTATTTTTTGGTTTTTCAAGACAGGGTTTCTCTGAGTAGCACTGGCTGTCCTGGAACTAGCTCTTGTAGACCAGGCTGGCCTCGAACTCCCAGAGATCCGCCTGCCTCTGCCTCCCGAGTGTTGGGATTAAAGGTGTGCACCACCACTGCCCTGCAGGATTTCTTTACAAGTCTTCTCTATGACAAGACTGGTGCTCGTCTGTATTTGTATCCACATCACAAGTTCCTCCACTGAGCTACACAGTATCAATCTATTAAGTACTACAGAAATACACCCCTGGAAGAAAACTAGATGCTGTCATTTGTCGGTGACATTCTTCTCCCCTATTTCAATCTGTCCCAATATCGGCACATAGGCTGGGATAGATTTTGCTAATCATGAACAAAGTTTAGAACTGAAATCTATTTACCTTTCCGAAAACTACCAAATAGCTTTTGAAAACAAATGCTGTCTTTTCTGTATTTTTTTAAACTTTAAGGCCGTCACGCCATTCCTCTTACCTTCCAGAAGGACGCTGACCAGCGGTGTACGGTCACTGTTTTTAGTTTGCTGGACCAGCAGTTCTCCATCATCCAGGACACGAGTCACAGGGTCACCCCACTTGATGATTCCATTCATAATGTAACTTGCATAATCCTCTTGGTTTGTGCCAAATGCCTATTGAGTCAAGGGCAGTTTAAAGCATTTTAGTCACTGGTATTGAAACCAAACTATCTGATCTTTCTGTCTCTGTAACTGTGCTGTTTGGGTCACACAACCCATTCCTTGCCATGTCCTCTTGAAAGACATTTTGGATTAAATGATTTCTGACGAAGAAACAAAAAGCTATCTCATCCCCCAAGGCATTGGATAAAAACTGGTAATAAAATCAGGTCTAAGCCCATGGAGACTTTGGAGAAGAACCAAGCTGAGGGCTGAGATTGAGCACAATGGCAGGAGTTCAGGTAGCCCATGCAAATCCCTCTGCACTGTGGAGGCAAAGGCAGGCGGATCTCTGAGTTCGAGGCCAGCCTGGTCTACAAGAGTGAGTTCCAGGAAAGCCAGGGCTACAAAGAGAAACTCTGGCTTGAAAGGCCAAAAATAAAATTAAATTAAAAATCAGAAAGATTAGTACAGTTCTGTATACCCGAGATTCATTTAAGAATGACGAGAAAAAGCTCCAAAAAATATACATGTATGAAGAGATGACAATGTAACCCATCATGCTCTTTTTTTAAATGATTTATTTATTTATTCATTTATTTATTATGTATACAGTGTTCTGCCTGGATGTATGCCTGCAGGCCAGAAGAGGGCATCAGATCTCATTATAGATGCTTGTGAGCCACCATGTGTGCTGGGAATTGAACTCAGGATCTCTGGGAAAGCAGGCAGAGATCTCCCCTGAGCCATCTCTCCAGCCCAACCCATTATTTTCTATGATAAAGAAAAAAAATTTGCCAGAAAAAAAATAAAGAAAAAATTGGTGGTGGGGCGTACCTTTAATCCCAGCACTCAGGAGGTAGAGGCAGGCGGGTCTCTGAGTTCAAGGCCAGTCTAGTCTACAAAGTGAGTTCCAGGACAGCCAGGGCTATACAGTGAAACTCTTCTTGAAAAAACAAAAATTTCAAAGGGACAAAAACCTAGCTACACAATACTTGTGTATACACACACACACACACACACACACACACACACACAATGCCCTAGGCTTTTCAGCAGTTTTTATTGGGTTCTAGACAATGGTGACTCAAATGTTAGTGGCTGGTTATTTTCTAGAATAATAAGTTAAACGTAACAATACATTTTCCCGTTCTAATCATGACTGATTCCAGTGCATTTTAAGACAATCTAGCATTTGTCCCCAAAGGTATCTAGGATGGTTAAGAATCTTAGAAACTACAGCAACTGGGGGGGGGGGGGGTGTTGAGCACAAATTGGGATTTTCTGGAGATGTGGGGAGGCAGGGAGTGAGAAAGGGCAAGATATGAGTATGCATTTTCTCTTCTTTTCTTTGTCAAATTTCATTTTATTATTTATTCATGTGTAAGTGTGCATGTGTCTGTGTGTACACATGTGTGAGCGTGTGTGCGAATGCCATGTGTATGCAGTGCCCCTGGAGCCAGAGAGGGCATCGGATCCCCTGGCCCTGGATTACAGTTGTGAGCTGCCTGACAGGCGCTGGGAACTGACTTGGGTTCCCTGTAAGAGCAGCGCACACTTCACTGTCGAGCCATCGTCTCGATTCCCGAGGGTTTGTTCTCAATGTCATGGGAGCTGACATGGAAAGGAAGGACTGAAATTAAGTTGCTGTAGCTTGAGGTTATGTAAAAACCTGAAAGACTACTAAGTTCTATGAAGAACCAAGAAATAAAAAATCTCAAAGCCAAATGGGCGACCTTGTAAGACAGTAAGATCTCTTACAGAAAGGACTGGTCGAAGGCCGAGCCATCAGTATTCCACTGGGGACTATGGTAAGATCTCTCAGGGTGTAAAGAAAGCCATGGGGACCAACAGGTCCTGAAGCACAAGGCAGAAGGGCACTTTCCCTCTTCCATAGTAGCAGTCATCACGCTACATGCACACTCATGCACACTCACCGGTTTGATGTCATTCTCCAAAGAAGCCAGGAAGTCTCCTCTTGTCACCTGCAGACTCTCTGCTTTCTCCATGTCTACTTCCACTTTAGTACTGGCCTGAGAATAAATAAAACAAAAGAATTTAGAAAACTTAGCAGTATCCCCAGCCTAAGAACAGAAGAGTTAAAAGAATATTGTCACATATTAAATTCTCAAATATCTGCAAATCATATATGCTAAAGGGATAGAGAGCTAGAATAAATACAGCTCCTAAAACCCGGTAACAAAAACTAGGTACCTGAACAGACATTTCCTCTAAGGAAGGAGACAAGGCATCTGACCGTGGACAAACGTCAGCCATCCTCTAGAGCCTTCCTAGATGTTGTGAATGCCCAGGAGGAGCACATGAAAAGATGGCCGGCACCGCTCATTCTTAAAGAACTACACAAAGTGAAGTGTGGTGCATGCCAGCAGTCAGGAGGCTAAGGCAAGAAGGTGGCAAGTTCAAGGCCGGTATGGGATATATACCAGTACCCTGTTTTCAAACCCCCACATAACAAAAACACAATGAAATTTCACCTTATGAAAAGGCAGCTATGACTACAAAAACCCCAACCAAACAAAACAAGTCAGAAAATAAATGATGGCAAGGGTTTGGAGAAACTAGAGCCCTTGGGTGTTGATAGGAATGTAAAACACAAAAGCTCCTCACACAAATAAAACCAGGACTGAGGCAGAGGCAGGTGGATCTCTGTGAGTTCGAGGCCAGCCTGTTCTACAGAGCGAGTTCCAGCACAGCCAGGGCCGCACAGAGAAACCCTGTCTCAGGTGAAAAAAGGAAGGAAAACTGAGACTGCCTCATGATCCAACCACATCTCCTTGGATGGACACCCGGAGAGCAGAAACTGGGTCTTTGGCATTTTACAGCCATGTTCACAAGAGCATGGAGCGGGGCAGTGGAGATGAGGAAACAGCCCAGATGTTCACCAACACATGTACAGATAAGCAGACATGGTAAGGACACCCATGGAGTACGATTCAGCCTTAGAAAGAAGGGAATGAGCACCATACCACTCAAATGACCTTGAAGACACTGTGTTGATGGAGACAACCCATTCACAAACAGACAAACACTGTGTCATTCCACTTGAATTACATAGTTAGAGTACCCAAGGTCCTACAGAAAGTGGAACCGTGGTTACCCTGTGTTGGGAGATGAGAATAGAGAATTACTTTTTAAAAAATAGATACAAAGCTTCAGACTTACAAGATGAAAAGAGTTCTGAATATAGGTGGTAGTGACGGCTGTACATTATTAATGTATTTAATATCACTAAAATGTGCGATTAAACAGCTAAGGTTACATCTATTTTAACACAAGAAAATACTGAGGGACAATGATGCCCAGCCTTGGCTGCACATTAGGATGCCCCTGAGAGTCTTTGCAGACATGCAAATGCCAGCAGTCCCACCCTGTAGGACATTGAACAGTTCAGCGGAGGGCCCAGGCGTCTCTAGTTTTAGAAGGTTTTAGTGGCATTTCAATTGTATTTTAATAAAGCCTGCCTAAAGATCTGAGAGTAAAACAGTCCTACTGGTCAGCCTCACAGACCAGGTTATGGTAACACACACCTTTAATCCCAGTAACCACAATGACACACACTTTTAATCCCGGCAGCCACACTAGTTGCCATAGAAATCAGGTGGTGTATGTCTTTAATCCCAGTCCTAGAGAGAAATATAAGTCAGGGGAGACAGCTCTCAGACACAGTCTCATTCTGAGATTCTAGGAGGCAGCATCACCATTTCAGACTGAGGTCAAAGTAAGAGCCAGTGGCTAGCTGTTTTGCTTTTCAGATCTTCAGATTGAACCTCAACTTCTCTCCCTTAATTTTTATTAATCATGCTTCAGAAGGTACCACAGATGACTCTGGTCCGAGCTGACTTTAAGAACCATGAGTTACCAGGAGACTGATTTGTACTGAAGAACCTACGTGCCAGCCCCAAGTACTCTGCTCCCTGCACCTGGAGCTGACACTTGCACATCTGGAGACGCATCAAGGTCTCTCTCAGCACTCGGAGCTGCCTGGACCTGATGAGTGATTAAGATAGCAGCACATTTTTCTAATGTGACTGGGCGCACTCCCAATAGCACAAAGCAAGAGAATTTCATTTTTAAATCAATATCATCGCTTTTTTAAAATGGCATCTTAAAAAAACAGTGACTAGAAAAGAAAACTATGTTAGGCACATATCAGCCTCCCATTGATATTATAAAATATGAGTCATGTTCCTTTAGGAACAGACTCTCTCCCTCTCTCTCTCTCTCTCTCTCTCTCTCTCTCTCTCTCTCTCTCTCACACACACACACACACACACACACAATAGACATTTAAAAAGAAAAACTCAGCCTTGAGGGATAAAAAGAATTATGTTAGGAAACTGGATCAAGAAGGCAAACAGAACACATGTATTTATTTACTTTTCTGCTCCAAATCCCAACAAGTGACAGTCGCAAGAAAGATGAAAATGCAAGGAAAATCTGCCACTCACCTACACAGTCTCAGAAGCAGAGGATGGACACACTAGAAGGGGAGGGGAAATTTCCCACAGCTGGAGAAAGGTGTGTCTTTGCAGTTCAATGAGTGCTGATCGGGATCAATAGAAAGAGATCCAGCCTGTCTAGACACAGGGCAAACCCACTGAACATCAAAGAAAAAGACCAAGTCCCAGAGCCTTTCTGAGAAACAAAAACAAGCCTGCAACCTGGAATAGAACCGATGTGGTGGTTCTCGCTGGCAATAGCAGGAGACAATGAAACCAGTATCCACAAACACAACTAGATGGACCTTCTAGAAACGGCTCTCTTACTGGATAGGGAGACAGACGGACACTGTTCCGACAGCATTCTGAAACAGTCACAGCCAGAAAGAATTTAATGTTAAATAGATTACTACCTCATTCACTCATATGTATCGAGTCCCCAAGAAACTAAAACCAAAGCATGAAATCTAATGTGCAAGTGCTCTGGCCCTGTGGTTTGTGCAGGCTAGCCTCAGACTCCTGGCCCGGAGTGGACTTCCTGTTACCATTTTCCACAGGAGTTCACTTCCATGCCCAGCCTAGCCATCTTTTATGTGGTAGTGTTCTAGACTACTATACATCCGTCCAAAATAATGTAGGGACATCAGAAGTACTGATATGCACTGTTTTCCAAACACTGGAAAATGAAAAATAACACTCTCAGTACAATTAAACGTATGCCCTTCTATATAGTAAGTGTGTCTATGAGTGTGCAGCAAAGGTGGATCCCGAACGCTGGCTAGCTCCAGAGAGCAGAAGGGAACGGAGGGCTGGCTAGCTCCAGAGAGCAGAAGGGAACGGAGGGCTGGCTAGCTCCAGAGAGCAGAAGGGAACGGAGGGCTGGCTAGCTCCAGAGAGCAGAAGGGAACGGAGGGCTGTTGGAGCTTTCGGTTTGGAATGCTGAAATCCTAAACAAGACAAGGGTCCTGGAGGGAGGGCATGTGTAGGAGGAAGAATTCCCATCTCCAAGCGAGAAGCTGGAGGGCGGGCTTGCTTTTCTAACGTTAAGGCCCCTTGGATGATATCTCAGTTTTCCCTAAAGGCAGTACCTACAGGGACCTAGCAACTAAAGAGACCGAGGCAGGAGGCTCTGGAGTTTGAGGCCAGCCTGATCTACTGAGACATTGCCTAAAAATACAAACACAAGTGGTTCCCAGAGGCCTTGGGTGTGAGGGGATGGAGAAGGTGGTTCTCATGGATAGCATACTAGTGCTTATTTCAAAACTGCTGGTACAGAGATTCTGAATGGTCCCCAAACCAAGAAGTGCATGAGTATGCCAGCGACCCCAACCCTCTCATTGTACACTGCATAAATGTACCAAAATTAGCCTATAAACATGATTTTGTTATATGTCACATATATAATTTAAGCCAGACATTGTAGTTTATATGTGCAGTGCCAGCACTCAGGAGCCTGGGGCAGGAGGAGAGAGCTCTAGGTTGGGTCGGCCTGGACTACACAGTGAAGACAGATAGGACGGGACACTGTGTCAAAAACAACAGATTATAAGTGAATTAAAATGGCAAGGAGTAAGGGGAGGAGATAAAATTGTCTTTAGGCACTGCAGGAATTTTTAAAGTTATCTAACTGTAAATAATATTCTAGTGCCAACTTATTTCTGCTTGTTCATTAAAATAAGCGCAGTGTTTCCTAGCTAATGCCTACTATTTTATCAATATCAACACAACTTTATTCCTAAAACTCTACGATTCTAAACTTCTACTCATTCAAAAAACCTTTTTTCCCCTTCTGGTTGCATTAATAAGCTATGTTCTGCATTTTATTCGTGTCGGCTAATCAATACAGAAGCAGTAACACCTTCCAGCTTAGACACAAACTCATAAGCTCGTATTTCAACACCAGCAAATATCAAGTGGTCACCCTTACGCTTCGTAACCTTCTAAACCTGACCTTTCCAGGCTCTTATCGTTCCTCCGAAATTAAGGGAAGAATGGCTTTAGTCAGCCAAAGGTCTACGGAAGGAAGAACACCGAAGCTCACAAGCGCAGCCCGGGGAGTTGCTCCAGCTGGACCTCGCCTATCAGTCCTTTCAGCAGATCCGACAAGAAATCCGGGTTAGGAGTCTTCTCCAGCTGAAGCAGAAACCCCTCTCAACAGCCAGATGTCATGTGAGGGTGAGCTGAGCAAGAACACGCATTCAAGTACAATGACACAAACACAGGCAGTTCAGGACGTCCTGCTTGTTTCAGGGAACCTAAAACTACTGCCCACCGGGAAGGTTTGTCTAGTCGGCCACGCTCAATCTTTGCTTTGGCCCAAATGTTTTGAAAAGGACGTAGAAATAAAATTTGATTTTTGTGCCCTGAAGACTTGAATATCATAATAAACTACTGAATGCTATAGGTGTTTTAAAATTATAAACAACTTTTAAATTTCATTTCTTAAATTTATTATTAGTGAGCCAGTGGTGTGGTGGCTCACACCTTTAATTCCAGCACTTCAAAGGCAGAAGCTGGTGAATCTCTGGGTTTGAAGCCAACATGGTCTACAGAGTGAGTTCTACAACATCCAGGGCTATACAGAGAAGCCCTGTCTTTAATGAGAAAAAAGTGTACACACACACACACACAATTAGTGTGTGTGTGTGTGTAAGGTGTGTATGTGTGGGTGGGGCACACATGACACTATGTGCTTGTGGAGGTCAGAGGACAACTTACAGGAATTACTTCTCTCCTTCTACCAGGTAGATTCTGGGGTTAGAACTCAGGTTGTCAGGCTTGGCAGCAAGCACCTTCACCAACTCAGTCACCTCACTGGCCCCTTAATTTACACTGTTTATATCAAGGAGGAATAATGAAAACAAAACAGAATCATCATAGCTGGATGGATCTATATTATCCAGGCCCAATACTATATCCTCATACTGTCTAAACCTTTGGGAAAATGGGCTAAAGAGTTCCTGCTGCTGTGTAGGGAAATTATGAATATGGACAGAGTTTGGTTAAGAATACATATATTGGGCTGGCATGACAACCCAGCCAGTGAAGGTGTCTGATGTGCAGGCCTGAGGACCTTAACACTCTCTGGACCCACACCACACACAAAGCTGCAAGAGAGAAACAATTTCTGCAAGGCTGTCCATGACCTCCATACAAGTGCCCGGGTATGTGTGCATCCCACACCTCTCCTCTTCTTCTTCTTCTTCTTTTTGTTGTTCTCTCATAAACAGAAATAATAAATGACTTTTAAAAAGGATACATATGTAGGTTTACTTCCTTACAAAACATACATGGATGTGAGAAGACTCAGCAAGTAAAAGGTACTCACTGCCCAACTTCCTACCACACACACAAATAGATACATTTGATAAAAAGTTTAAAAACTACATGTACTATGTGCTCAGTGTTTAAGGGAACTGTGGGACTTCCAAGATGAATAAGATGTAGACTTAAAGGTTAGAATACCGACAAGGAACCTTTTTCTGTAAAATCCTTTACAGTTCACATAGAATTTGACTGCAAAATTAAGTTCTGCCATGATAGCATAAATATAGCCACAAATAAACGAAGTTAATGGACATAACTGTATTTTTGAAGTTTTATTCAGAAGAACTAGTGGTTGGCTGGGACTGGTCAAGTGTGGTCTAGCACCAATGACAGGATGCCCGTAAAGAGTGACAGCATTTAACCTATCCTGCTATTTGTGTCCCTGTGCCTCAGGAAACGTCCCCTTTACACACATCCTTCTGGAAAGTTCCTCCAGGAAGACTTCTCTCATCCCGTGAGTTGATCACATAAGAAGCCTCATCATTTCCTTTACCATGCATTATTCTTGCATTTTCTTTTGTTTGTTTGTTTGTTTGTTTTTGAGACAAGGTTTCTCTGTATAGCCTTGGCTGTCCTGTGATGTAGAATTTCCCTTTGTATGCTGTGAATTTTTTTTTGTTACCATTGGTTAATAAATAAAGCTTCTTTGGCCAACAGCAAGGTAGAATAGAGAAAGGAGGGAATTCCTTATGGAGTTTGCAAACCATTTGGACAAGAAACTGCTCCTGCCGGGACTGCTCAAAGTTATGCTGTATGAACTAGACATGCAGGACTCACAGAAAAATGACTGCTAAATTTATCTAAAGGTGAGACCGTCCTTCAAGGTTCCTGCTTCATAAGAGTCTGCCAGACATTCTGCAGGACACAGAAGAAAGTAACTGACAAACTGACAATACAGGCAGACCTGTCTTTGAAATTTCCTGCTTCATGGAAAAGTCTGATGAATACTATGGGCCTGTAGGCTAAAGATGGATGTCCCAATGTTAAAGAAGAACTTTGGGTGACTATCCACTCAACAAGATGTCTCTATCAATTCTAGAGTTTTGGAAGTTACTTACAATGCATTTCCTGCTTACTTAGGTAATATTATATCCTTCTGAAGTCTTTAATGGAGTTAAAGAAAGATAGCTATAATCATAAAACTTTAGGCTCACAAAGATAGAATAGATGATAGAGTATTTTCCTTAATTTGCCAAATGTGAATGGACTAAACATTGTAACTATAATTCTTGTTTGATAACTGTTTTGTTGTATGTGATAACTGTTTTGTTGTATGTAATCTTGCTAATTTAAAGTTAAAACCATTCTTTTTAATAGACAGAAAAGGAGAGGTGATGTGGGATTCCCCTTTATAGGCTGTGAATGTGTTCTGTTACCATTGGTTAATGAATAAAGCTGCTTTGGCTTACAGCAGGGCAGAATAGAGTAAAGCGGGAATTCCAAGCAGAGAGAGGAGGAAAGAAAGTAGAGTCAGAGATGCCATGTAACTGCTGAAGGAGACAGATGCACCTTACGGTAAGCCCTGTGGTGATATATAGATTAATAGAAATGGGTTAATTCAAGATGTAAGAGTTAGCTAGAAATATGCATGAGCTAACTGACCAAGCAGTGTTTTAATTAATACAGTTTCTGTGTGACTATTTTGGGTCTGGGAGGCCGAGAAACAAACGAGCAATCTCTGCCTATAGTCCTGGAACTTGCTCTGTTGATCAGGTTGGCCTTGAACTCACGGAGATCCTCCTGCCTCTGCTTCCCAAAAGCTGAGATTAAAGGTGTGTGCCACTATTGCCTG
The DNA here is from genome assembly GCF_018167655.1 of Microtus oregoni. Lineage (NCBI taxonomy): Eukaryota > Metazoa > Chordata > Mammalia > Rodentia > Cricetidae > Microtus > Microtus oregoni. Next base: position 15,942,969 of record NW_024543222.1, on the reverse strand, counting down.
GCATATTTTCTATTCTTGTATATGGATGTATGTTGATCAATAGTAGGACAATTAAATTCTTTGCAGTTAAAAAGTTTTAACTCCTTGTACAGCATATGGCATACAGCTGGTACTAAATAAACTTTTTCTTTTGATGGGGGTGTTAAAACAGAATCTTGCTATGTAATCCTGGCTGGCTTGGTATTTGGTCTGTACTTCGAGCAGGCCTTAAACTTAAGCAAATCTTTTGCTTTAGCCTCCAACTACAAGGACAAAAGCTCATAACCACCAAGTACAGAAAGTAATAAACCTATTTTTATTTACATTTTAAAATATTAGTGTGTATGTATGTATGTATGTGGGGGGGTGACAATCCGTGTGATCTTTGTGGACTTGGTTCTCTTCTGCCTTTACATGGGTCTGGTGATCAATTCAAGTCATAAGGTTTGCATGCTTCATGCCTTTCTCTCTGAGACCCACACCTGCCTGATAAACTATCTGGAGTCAAAGTCAGCTGGAGGAATCACACATGATATGTGACTACTTCAGGAAGTGTAGTGAGCCGGACAGGATCGCCATTACAAGATGGCGCAGACATCCTGTCTTGTTGGAAACAAACAACTCCATATTTGGCTATGCCTTTGAGAGCTGCGCGTCCCACCCCCCCTTCCCGCATGCTCGGTGGATGAGGATCCTTGAGCCTATCCTGATAAGGTCTGGTGTCAGCTGTTGGTGGCAGCCAATCACAGGGCGACCCGTGTGCCAATTCCCTATTTAAGCAGCTGCCTAAGAGCCCTCTACCCCTTCGCTTCATGCTGTCTCTCCCCTTAACTCCCTGCCCCTTCGCTTCATGCTCTCCCTGCCCTTCCCTTCCTGCCCCTTGTTTTCCTGACCCTCTTGTTTCATGCTCCCTATCAATCAAGGGCACTCCAGTAAAGCGTGTTCTGAGTGGAATCCTGATGTGGTGGTTGTTCTTCCTCGTCGGTCGAGAGGTCCGCCACAAGGAAGGAAGACAGTACAGCACTCTTGGAAGGGAAAATCAGAAAGGTTTAAGTGCTGGGCAGTGGTGGTGCACGCCTTTAATTCCAGCACTCGGGAGGCAGAGGCAGGTGGTTCGTGGATCACTCTGAGTTCAAGGCCAGCCTAGTCTACAGAGCTAGTTCCAGGACAGCTAGGGCCATTACACAGAGAACCCTGTCTCGAAAAAACAAAAAACAAACAAAAAAGACTGCACATACCAGGTAAACAAAGAGTGTAGAAGTTCATAGAAGAATAACAAAACGAAAACGAAACAGCAAGAATGGAAAGGCTAAAAACAAAATAAAGTTTGGTAGCCGGTAACTATTCAGTTTGGCCGAAATACGTAGAGATAAACTGGGGGAACATCTGGAGGGGCCAGTTAGTCCCAGGTGAGGGACTATGCCCTTGCTTTGCAGACATGGCTACCATGAAGGTAAAAGGATCTGAACCAGGACAGTTAGTGAAGAGGAAGTGGGCAGTGGCAACAGTAGTGGAAAAACACGGCTCTGGACAGACCCCTTGATGAGCAGGTGACCTGACAATAGGACGCAGGTGTGCAGCAGAGGTGACTCTGCAATCTTAACCTAGGGAGCTGGATAAAAAGAAACAGGAGCAGAAGGGAAAGTGGTTCGAGAATCTTCTCTCTGAGATCAGAGAAAACACCCAGGTGGTATTCCTACAGGCGAATCAGAAGGTCAGGAGAAAGGCACGAGACAGAAGACTGGGAGCTACGGAGTAACTGCAGCATGAGAAAGACCCAAGCGCACTTACCTAGCAAACCTTAACTAGCAAAATAACAGGACCCTGATACGTATTTTTACCACAGTATCTATGATGTGCCTGTACTACGCCAAGCATAGTGGAAGTTGCCTGTAATCCCAGCTACACAGGAATCTGAAGCAGGAGCATCACAAGCTCAAAGCTTGCCTCTGGTATGTGGCAAGCTCAAGGCCTGCCTGGGCAAATTAACAAGACCATAATAAAAAGGGCTGCAGCTCAGCGGTAGAGTGCTTGCAAAACATGCATTAAGGCCCCAAGTTCAACCCTTAGCAGCACACACACACACATCAGGAACTCATACATTCTACTAGTCCGTTTTTCTGACTCTGAGCCCCTCGAGGGAAAAGTTCAAGATTCACATCTTGGGTATCCAGCTCAAAACTTGAAAAATAGCAATTATTCAGTGTTCATTGCATGAGACAGCTCCTGGATGCGGAAGACTCAGCTTCTTTAACATATTTTAACTTAAGAGTGGACAAAGGTTCAAAACAACAACCTTCGGGATCTTCTGTCTGTCATTCGGTAGCAACTAAATAAACTGGTGGTCACCACTGGGCAGGCTGCCATTTGTCCTCCAGTGGACAACTAACCCTTGTCCCACCTTTCTTGACCCAAAAAGTGGGCATTACTCTTCTTGGCCTACGTGGTAAAGAGAGAAAGAATGGTGGGCACTCGTAGACCATAGGCCCCGCCCGCTCACTGAGTTTCCTGACATTGGCCTGTGTGGTAGAGAGAGAAAAAATGGTGGCAGGCACTCAGACCATAGGCTCCACCGCTCACTCAGTTTCCTGACCTTTATGTGTCTGTTCATGGCCGTGGACTGCGCTGCTCGCACCAGGCCTTCCAGCTCGGCACCACTGAAATTCTTCGTTTCCACGGCCAGTTCCTTGATGTCCACGTCCGCAGACAGCAGCTGGTGCCCTCTCATCCTGGCTGTGTGGATGTGAAGGATCTGTAGTCGGCCCTTCTCATCTGGCAAGCCTGAGGAAACAAAAGCAGACACTTTCCTGGTCTTCGGGTTCATCAGAAAGTACGGCTGCAATCCTAATGCTTTTCTCCCGGGTAATCTGACAGTGAGCATTATTAATATGCTGTTGCTCTCATTAATGAACTCTGAAACCGCAGGTGCATGCTACACACCCCCTCCCACACACCACACACCATCCATATGCACACACATCACACACACATACACACATGCATACATAACACACTACACACACCACACAACACACTACACACACCACACATAACACACTACAGACATGTATACAGGCTCTCACACACACACCCACACCACACATATACACATACCACACACACATACACGCATGTACACACACTGCACAAAAACACATGCACACACACCACATGCAAGCACACACACACACATACATGTACACACACATACACACGCATGCATCCACACCAGTGATCTACATTACTTACCTATCTCCATTTTAACTTCCAGTCTTCCAGGTCGAAGGAGAGCCTCATCTATCAAATCTGGTCTATTGGTCATTCCTGAATGTGGATATTAAGAACAGTGAGTAATTAATCATAATTAATGTAAAATAAAATGTACTTAAGTATAGGTAAAAATAGTCACTTCCCAGCTGGACAGTGGTGGTGCACACCTTTAATTCCAGTACTCAGGAGGCGGAGGCAGGCAGATCTATGAGTTTGAGGCCAGCCTGGTCTACAGTCAGTTCTGGGACAGCCAGGGCTACACAGAGAAACTCTGTCTCGAACACCCCCCGAAAAGTAACTCCCCTAAGAACATTTTCTAAAAGTCAAACACAAACAACACTAAACCAAAAACATTTATTTTTTTATCTAGTAGGAAATATTGCAAGACTTTGTAATGAAATATGCATTTAAAAAGAGAAGTCTTTTATAAGATTCAGCGAGAGCAAGTAAAGTGGCTAAAAGGAGAGAGGGTTACGGCCTCTCCAGCTCGCAGGTCTCCCCTCCTATAAGCGATGGTTTCAATGTCCGTAAAGCAGTAATGTTTTCCCTCCTAAAAAGCATCTTAAGCGGCAGCTCCGAATGTACAACAGTTCAAGCTCTCTAGGAGAGCAGTGCAGCCCCAAGTCCAGCTGGGCAAGCCAGAAGGTAATGTGCAGGTGTCGTCCTTTACTCCAGACATACCAATGACGAGGATGTTGTTCAGCTGCTCAACGCCATCAATCTTGGACAGCAGCTGGTTGACCACAGTGTCATGAACGCCTGTGCTACCAGCCATGCTCCCTCTCTGCTTGCAGATGGCATCGATTTCGTCAAAGATGATGATATGCAAGCCACTGTTAGCACCAAGCTATGAAGGAAGGATATTATATTAAAGGTCACAATCTAATGCATTATTAAACAAACTAATCAAGAAACACAAACAAAGCACTCTACAGGTTGATTTTTCTGCATTTTGGCTAATAAATATAAATGAGTATAAATTAAATCATGGTTGTTGCCCCCTCAAAGGTGTTGGAATTGCAAAACAGCTAATAATTCATTAGCTTAAATTAACATGGGCTTTCTAGAATTTATACTTAGTAATTAAGCCTCCTATGAGGGACCAGAGAGAACATGCTAGAAAACATCTTGCTACTTTAACTGACATATTGTAACTGCACGGTTATTATGGAGTGTGATGACATTTCAATGTGGCCTACAATGTGTAACGATCGGGTCAAGATAACTGACATAGCCACCAGTTCAAACATGCAACGCTTCTTCATTTGGGAGGCAATCAAAATCCTCTCTACTATTTTGAAAGATAGAATTAATTGACATCAATGATGATTCTTTTACTTTCTATGTTTAACACTAAAAGAAAAACCAAGAATAACAAAACAGAAGAGAATGGACATAATCTAAACGTGAAAAAATATATATATATATATAAATAATATAAATTAAGTGATAAGCATGGTGAACCAAAGGATTAGATATGGTTAGAATTTATCAATTTCTGATTAAAAAAATACAGCCCCTGTTTTGGGGCAGGAGATGTGTGTTTTGTTTGAGACAGGTCTCTCTATGAATCGCTGGCTAGCCTGGAGCATTGATTCACCCGCCTTTGCCTCTGTACATCCAGCCTGTAAAAATCCAGTATTTCAAGAGGCTTAAGGGGCCACTGAAATGGCTCAGCAGGTAAAGGCTGACCCAAATCCAATCCCTGGGACCCTCACAGTCTAAGAACTGATTCCCACGAATTTTCCTTTCACTTCCACACACATGCCGTGGTACATACATATCCATATTTATATACATACTTATACACACAAACATATATACATATACACATGTATACACACACATACACATACACACACACACACACACATAATTTTAAAAGGGGTGAGTGATGGCTCAAGCCCAAGGGCCCAATTAGAGCCTGAAACCTCTATGACGAAATGCTGGTTCCCAAATGGAAGACCCTTCCTCTCATATACATGCACACAAACACACACAAAATAATTATAATAAATTAAATTAAGAGATGCATGTTTACCTTACAAAATGTGTTAACTTAGCAAAAGTTGTAAAACAATTAAAGATAAAGTTAGAAACTACTCTTATCACCTAAAGATAAATGCTATTAATGTTGTAACATTTCTATTTTTTTTTTAGACTTACAGTTATTTATGGTTTGGTGCGTGTGTGTGTGTGTGTGTATGCTTTTTCTCTTGACATTTTTGCCTTAGTTTTTGTTGTTGTTGGTTTATTTTGACTTGTTTTTGTATTGTTTTTGTTTTGAGAGAAAGAACTTAAAGTTGGGTGGGTAGGATCTGGGTGAGTTGGGGGAGGGCAAAGAATGTGATCAAAATATTTTTCTCCCCTAGTTTCAGTGTTTTATTCTTAGAGTAAGATGAGGGCATGATAAATAAATAATATCCAGACATAGATGCATGTATGCATTCACTTCCTTGTGCCTAAAAACTGATTAACATAATTGTTACTGGTTAGAAATAGATTTATTGTGATAATTACCCATTGTAAATTGAAAATGAAAATTTTACAATGGTTTCAGCTTTATGAATGCCAGCCACATCTCTTACATTATTTTATCATAAGGAAGAAACTGGAGAAAATGCTTTTAAAGAGTTTATAGTACCCACCCACCCACACACACACACACACAGCATGGGGTCCATTTTGTATTGATAATTCTCTGGAGCAGGCCTGCTCTGGAGTGTGCTAATGCACCCAGTGGCACTCCTTTGGAGAACTGATTTGCTCTTTCCCAGCAGGCACCAACTGCGAAGACCTTTCTAGCATGGTGAACTTGAGCATGGTCTGTCATGTGTGCATCAGCCCTAGTATGCCTGGAAGATGGCTCCCGAGGAGTCACCCACCACCTCTGGCTCCTACAATCTTTCTGCACCTATTCCCTATTGACCCTTGACCCTGGAGGAGAGAGATTTGATAGACATTCCATTTAGGGCCGAGTACGCCAAAATCTCTCATTCTCTCTAATTGCAAACTACACAATTAGAAAAAATCTGGGGAAAAGATAGGTAAACATGAGGAGATCATAAGCACCACAGTCAACTAGCCAAAACGTAATACTCTCAGTTGGCTTGCTTTTCCAGAACTACATTGTGATTAGTAGTAGCTCTCTAAAATTTCATCATGACTGGTTTCATAGTTCAACCACCACACTCTATATTAATTCCTTTCTGTTAGATATTTAATTATTTCTAATTATATATGTTGCTGCAATTAACATTTTCATACATAAATTCTTGACAAAATACATAATTACTTCCTATATTCAACTGTTAGGTTAAAAGGTATACTGACTATTTTAAAGACCTTAAAATAGAGTGTCAAATTCTTTTCTAAAATAATTTGTGCTGCTGTTTTGTGGTTCTGGGGATAAATTTAGGGTTACATCCTCAGGCTCCTCCCCTCCTCCTTAAATCAGTTTAGCATTCCACAATGCAGGACTGCCTATTTCGGTATGTTCTCACAAGTAAGAAATACCAAAAACATTAAAAACTAATTACCAACATGACAAATCAGTAGTAGCATCTTTTTCTGTGTGTTTGATTGGTTTCAATGGGACTAGAAACTGACTTTTCTGCTTCTAAGTCACATATTTCTAATTACTGAAGATGTTGGCACATTTTAAAAATATTTTTGAGGCCGGGCGATGGTGGCGCACACCTTTAATCCCAGCACTCGGGAGGCAGAGGCAGGTGGACCTCTGTGAGTTCGAGACCAGCCTGGTCTACAGAGCTAGTTCCAGGACAAGCTCCAAAGCCACAGAGAAACCCTGTCTCGAAAAATCAAAAAAAAAAAATATATATATATATATATATTTTTGAGCTAGAAAGATGTCTCAGCAGTTAAAGGCTAGGCTCACAACCAAAAATAGAAATTATATATATTTTTACCACTGCTAATTTTCTATTATTTGGTTTGTCTTTTATTCCTGATTTGTAAAAATGATTTTTAATTAAGTCTATTAACATATTTTGTAAATATTTTATTTCACTTTGCCCTCTGTTGTCATAATGTTATTCACAGCATACTTTTTGCTAAGTAGAAGGTGAGTGTTCTCGTTATTTTTAGTATCTAAACAGTGTCTTAGTTAGGTTCTTATTACTGTGAGGAGACACCACGACCACAGGCAAATTCTTATTAAAACAACAACAACAACATTTAATTGGGTGGTTTGCTTACAGTTTCAGAGTTTCAGTCCATTATCATGGTGGTAGGGAGCATGGTGGCATGTAGGCAGGCGTGGTGCTGGAGGAATAGCTGAGAGTCCTACATCTTGCAGACAACAGGAAGTCGACTGACACACTGGGCAGTATCCTGAGCATAAGAAACCTCAAAGCCCGCCTCCACAGTGACACACCTCCAACAAGACCACACTTACTCCAACAAAGCCACACCTCCTAATAGTGCCACTCACTATGAGATTATGGGAGCCAAATACATTCAGACTACCACAGTCAATATGAGTTTTTATTTTTATTGTTTTCTGTTACTTTTTAAAAATTCATTCCATTACATAAACTGATGGTAACCTACATTTTCTTCTCTTTAAATTTTTACAATACACAGTAATTTTTGTCTAATGGGGTTTCTGTGTGGTGTGTGTGTGTATATGTGTACACGCGTGTGTGTATACGTATGTGTATGTTATTGCAGAGGACTTAGGTTTGATTCTTAGTACACACGTGGCATCTCACAAACAACTGTTAACTCCAGTTCTATGGGATCCAGTGCCTTGTTCTGGTTCTGAGAGCACCAGACATATATGGTACACACACATACAGGTACAGACTTACAAATATACATCAAATAAAATAAATAAATCTTTTTAAAAACTATTTTGAGCCATGCTTACTTCTAAACAAACATTAGAATCATCCCAATGGAAGGGAAGACCTTCAGCAATTATAATCAAAAAGCAAAAGGCAAAATTAAATGAAGAACGGGGCTGGGGAGATGACTCGGTGGGCAGAGTGCTCACTGCACGAGAACGAGGACCTCAGTTCAGACCCCAGCCCCTGTGTAGAAGCTGGCCAGTGATGTGCATCTGAAACCCCAGACAAGATGGGCAGACAGGAAGACCCTGGGGCCTGTCAGCCAGCTAGCCTAGCCAAAGGCAGCTGCAGGCTCAGTGAAGAACCTGTTTTAGAAATTAGCCAGGTATGGTAGTGATGATGCACGCCTTTAATCCCTGCACTCAGGAGACAGAGGCAGGTGGATCTCTGAGTTTGAGGTCAGTGTGGTTTACAGAGTGAGTTCCAGGACAGCTAGGGCTACACAGAGAAACCCTGTCTCAGAAGCCAAAACTAAAACCAAAATTATTCTCCTTCCACAAACATTTTTAAAACTAAATTAAGCTTAAAACATTTCATTTCTCAGTTCGTATATACTGAATAGATGTCTAGACAAATGATACTTTGCTTCTTAAAAAAAAAAAAAACCATGCCAAAAACTTGACATTGTTCCACCCACAGAAAAACTGGATCTTCCAGCATGGCTTTGCCAGAGTACACTTCTTCACAGAAGTGTAATTAACTCGGTGCAAAACCAGGACACGGTTGTTTGTGACTGAAAAACTGTAGGACTTTACATTTTTAAAAGACCTTCATAGCCTGGATGGGCATAGGAGACAGAGGCTGGTGAATCTCTAAGTTTGAGGCCAGCCTGGTCTACATGGTGAGTTCCAGGCCAGCCAGGACTACACAGTGAGACGCTGTCTGAAATATAAAAGGATATTTATGTTCAGGGTTGTCTGCCTAATGTCAAGGAACAGAAAGGAGTTACACTGTCTGCATGTCCCGGTCTACATGCCCTGAGCTTTGTGGCATCATAACTTCTGTCACCGTCTAACCCTGATGTCGCCTAGTCAAGAAGGATGCTGAAGACTACAAGATGCTGTCTGACAAACCAATCACAGGAGCAATTTGTCCTAAACACAAGTCAGTACAATCCTGACCTTTCCAGTGCCTTACTAACCCTGTGACCTACCACCCGTTCCCCTCCCCCACCTAGTCAGTTCAATAGCATCAAGTTTTACAGAGTATTAGTTTAAGGCAAGCTCTTATTATAGTAAGTTAGGACTCAGGTTCACAGATCCACATAGCCGAATCATCAATTAACAGTGTACCAAGGGACTGAACTTTCCATAATGCAGCCCTCTTCAACTTATCGGCTTCTGACTCTACTTTTACCAGTTGCCCATAGAAACAGGGCCAGTGCTATTGAGCCCGTGGCAACAGACTTCTAAAGTGGCTGTTCTAAATTTATCGAGTTGACCTATATGGAAGTGCTCATCTCTGTCAGCCTGGACTGTCCAGAGTCACAGAGGGGAGGCGTTTGCAGCAGACATTTCCCTTCCATGGGGTCATTAGCTGGGTATACCAGAAGAGGCTGGGTGTGATCAGTATGTACCTAGAAATTCTTGGCCAGCGCAGCTTTATCATTAGCAGTGCCATATTTAAGCTGTGCGTTTAAAAACAGTATCCAAGGCATCTATGTCGCTACATGGAAACTCACAGTGAGATTTTATGAGCTGCTCCTCTAGACGTCATCTCAACTTGTCTCTGTTTAGTGTATAACTATCAGGGCCCATTTGGCTCAGTTTTACCTTTTTAGGTATTTTTTTTAGTAGTCAACACTAACTGTTTATAGGGATGGCTACCTCATGCTTTTTCTTTTTTCTAAATTTCCAAAGAACAAACAAACAAACAAACAACAAACATGTATTCTTAAAAATACATTAAACTTCACTTTATCTTTCAGTAACCACAAAAGTCCACTGGACCTTTTCTTAACTCTAAGATGCACTGTTGACTTCACCAGCTGAGATGACAGCATCAGCAATCATTCCCCCTGAGTTCACGAAGATTCTAACGAACAAGGCAAGAGTTTCACTGACATCGTAACCCCGTGGTTGGCCACACACAGCAAAGAAAACTCAACAGAGAGTGAACATCCTGGCCTCCTCAAAACAGGAAGCACAACATCATCCACGTGCTAAAGTGAACAAGAGACTCGTTCATTTATTTTTGCAGTGTGACTGAAGCTAGGCCTTACACAAGTGCTCCGCCACTGAATATACCCCCAGCTCAGTAACTCCCATTAAAATAAAATAAAATATTTTTCTCTCAGGCTCTTAAAATGTCATTCAGTGGCTTCTAGGTCCATTGTTTCTATTTAGATTGTCTGCTCACATTGAGAGGACAATCTGCTTTTCTGGGCCTACCAATTCAAAGTTACTTTTACCCAGAAACACACCCAGAATGTACAACCAAACCTCTGGGCAACTTGTGATGCAGTCAAAGCAACATATCAAACAACCGTCACAGTTACGAAGCTCAGGTCTGGTTTTTAAATAACTTTTTTTCCTAAGGCCCAAAGGCAGCTTTTGAGTTTTTAAACTTGAGTCAATTTCAATGCAACCCTTTGGCTCCGAATGCCCTCCGCATGCTTCCATGTCATTACAGGTGGGAGGAGTTGGAGATGCCACAATCTGACAGGTGCTGCTCCACAGCTGAGCTGACTCAGGGTGACGGAGGGATTTACTTCGTGTGGGACTTTACAAACGGAGAAACCCTAAAGTCTATTCACGGACTTAACTTTCCTCCTTTCCCAAAAGACAAAGGAGCTCAAGTGTGTGGAAGTGGCATGGTCCAAAAGCGTCACTTGAAAATATATCTGTTTCTAAACACGGGAGAAACGGCATTTCTCGTCACGTCAGCCCCACATAACCTCTAGGCCAGTGGTGCTCAACTACAAAATTACTTTTGTTGCTTCATCATAACTGTAATTTTGTTACAGCTGTGAACTGTAATATAAATATCCGATATGCCGGATATCTGATATGTGACCCCTGTGAAAAGGTCATTTGGCCCCAAAGGGGTCGCAACCCACAGGCTGAGAACCACTGCTCTAGGGCAATGCTGTATGGAACTATTGGTACCAACTAAAATTTTCCTGAAAGTTGTTTCAAAATACAGATGGCAGGTCTCTGGGTGTCACTTGTCATGCAAGCCATCCTAAGTGTCTAGTATGTTAGTCTTATGCTCACATACCCTCCTTTGCTCCTCTTCAGCGTCAGCAAAAAGTTTACGAATATTGGCCTCCGATTCTCCCACGTATTTGTTAAGGATTTCTGGCCCATTGACCACCTTGGGTTCTCTCGCATTCAGCATCTTGCCAATCTGTCGAGCCAAGAGAGTCTTACCGCAACCAGGGGGTCCGTACAGCAGGATGCCTTTGACGTGTTTACAACCTAGACATGAAAAAGAGACAGACTTAGCCAGCTCGCTGAAATCAAGGACATCTAACAGAGGGTCTGCCTTCTTCACGCACACACACCTGCACCTCAGGACGAGACGCCCATGTCACTTCTGTACATTAACAGTCGCATGCTGAGGACAGACATGAGTAATCGGTCAAGCCTCTTATATTTTCTTTGAACAGAAAATCCAAAAAGCAGCCCTAACCGCTGCAAGATTTGAAGGAAGAAGGGAAGCTGCCAGTTACTGATTTTTGGAAAACTCTTTAACTTCACTTAGAATGAACACTTTTACTCTGGAACTGTCTCTTTGACTTACTATCTAACTAGGAATTATTGCTTTTTCATTATCCTTTGTGAGCCGGAGGCAAGTCTGCCTTGCAGAAGTTCTAATGGAAAATATATCTATCACAAAACAGTGGGCTATGGGACCTACGTCCTCATCACAAGATAATGGGTCAACCAGCCAGAACAAACTTGGAGAAGCAAGGGTGTTGGGCGGGTTGGATGGGCAGAGTCCTGAGGTCTAGATGGATGGCACCATAAGTGACTAAGGCTAGACGGCTTCATCGAACAAATGGCCAGTAAATGTAGACGACTTTTTAGGGACACCCAGATAAAAATGAAGCTTCAAAAACAGTATTCGATTACTTGTCACTAATAAGCCAAACTCGCAAGACTGATGATCTAGACTCCTAAGTCTCTCTGGCTGATTCTCAGGGCTGTCTGCTCAGTTTCTTAAGGTGAAGATGACGTGCGATTCTCTTCACTCTCCTAGGAACACCAACCTTCACCGTGTCACTGTTCTGGTCCATGGTTTCTAATGAACAGTTTTTCTTTCTGCTACACTGAAATACACTCAGTGAGGTAATACATGATTGGACTTCAGTGCTGTTCTCATAACTACAGGTGAAAACACAGGTGTGTTCCTGTGAAAACGGCTTATCCTTTTCTGAAACGAGAGCCTTAAAAATTCTATCCTTCAGGGGAAATGTACAATGGCACCTACCATTGACAGGAAGTAAAATAAATCACATGATACAACTAACCACTAGAAGTTTTAGGCTCTGAGGAGGGAGAGCTTTGGGGTTGACAGTGACATCCATATGTAACATCTTCATGTCAAGAAAAGACACCATTAAAGATTCTCGAAAACCATGAAATTGTTACTCATGGTTAAGCTGGCAGGCAGCAAGGGAACTTACCAGAGATTCATGAAGGCTTAGTGCTACAACCTTTCTCATCAGAGTAAAGCTCCACCCCAAGAACCATGGCAGCAAAATGTCTTTGTCCTCTGGCCCAGCCCTCAAGCAAGAGGTTCATACTGCATTACGGGGTAAACCTGGCTCTTCTCCTAGAAGCTGGCGCCACCAATTACAGCCCACATTCAAGCCTCAAGGACAACTAGGCTTTGGAAAGTGACTCCTGATCGTCCTGTTTAAGCCAACTGAACATCTGACTGTCACGTGCACAGACCGTAGGCAGGTGGCAGGAGTGAAAGAAGCCCAGCGAGGGCTCAGTGGTTAAGAACACTTGCTGCTCCTCCAGAGGATCTGAGTTCAGTTCCCTGTGCCCTCAGAGCAGCTCACAACTGTCTGTAACTCCAGCTCCAGGGGACTATGCCATCTTCAGGCATGCACATGGTGTCTCCTACATACATGCAGGCAAAACCCTCACACACATACACATAAAAATAGACAAACATGAAGAGGAGGAAGACCAAAGTTTGCTGAGGGCCTACAGAGACCTAGAGTGCAGGCCTATTCTCATCTCGTCTTGACTTTCTCCAAGTTGGTCAACCTCCTCTTGAGGAGACCCCTTCCAGAACAGGCCACGCTTTCTGGGAAAGGCTCTCATGGCTTCTTATGCTGTCCCCAACCTGTGAGCCCTGAGTACAATATGGCCACAGAGCACAGCGAGAGCAAATTAGAGCACTGTGCTGCCTGATGCAGCCCCTCCCCCATGCTATCGGATTTCAGCGTGGCTCGCGCAGCTCACTCGCACCACTCACCATCCTTTACTTGTCTCTTATCTCTCTCCTAATTCTCCTTATGAATTATTGAAATATTCAGTTCTTCTCGAGAGCTACCCCATGCCACTAATTCTCAAAGATGACCTAGATTCCCATTTTGCTTATTTAAAAAAAGAGATTATCAATCGCGACCCCCCTTCAGCTCTCTGCTTTGCCTGCAGACCCGGGCCAGCAGACATGGCCATTCTTAACCTCAACCGTGGCTCTCAAAGGGTCTTCCTTTCTCTTCTCTGAGGTCAAATTATAGTCATTTGTTTATATACCTTCTCTCATGTTGTTTAAGGGAAAATACTGTTATATTGATCTTGAATCACAACTGACCCAGCAAAATGCATCGCCTGTAGCACACACTCAAAAAAGGGCCAAATAAGTAAATTCTTGATTCCTTTTCTTAGAAATTCAAAGAGTCTGAGGGAGAAAAGTACCATTTTAAATTATTTGAAGCCCTTAATTTATGGATCTCACTACTGAACTAATTTAAATCTGTAAAAGTAAAATGAATGAATGAATGAATGAAAGAATAAATAAATGAAACCTATTTGAAGTGACCAACAAACTGTACATAAATACTAGAATTTAAACTTTGCAATTACGTTTTGTATTTGGAAAATGCTTAGTTTAGTGTGGTTTGAACTAAACTAACTTGGATCTTATAAATAGTTCGCAAAATACTGCTGTGAAAGCCAAGAGGAGAGGCTGAAACGCACGCCTATGGAGCGCATTCTATGCTATCTTTGACAACAGCGCGACGTCAACAGTGCATCTTAGCGGCTTCAGGCAGTGCCAGTCCTGGGATCCTTTCTAGCATATCAAAGAAATACACACTGACAAGAAGATTTTCAAAATCCAGCTCCACAAAGGAATCAGTTATTTGAATAAGCAGTGGAAATGAGGCCTTGTTATTACTATTATTAAAGTCTGTCCTGACTTATTAAACAAGCACTGGTCTCTAATTCCCAGTGAGTCATACAAACTGATTCCATACAACAAAAGTCTATTAAGTTCCTGGTGAGAGGCACCGAGGGAAGTGTGAGGGATAGAGACATGCAAAAAGCAGTCCCTACCTGCATGGAATTCCTGGCTTAATAGGAAAGCCCACAGCCAATAAACCATAATGTATCAGTGAAATGTATGAACTAACTATGTTTGGCATCTACCCAAGAAAGACTGATTCCACCCAGGTGATAGGAGAAAATTAGGACTGGACACAGGGACAAAGGGATACTGAACCTGGCCTGGAAGGATGAGCAGGGGTCATGTTTGGGTGTGGACAGAAAATGATAAAGAGACTAAAGGGAGCCACAGGCACAGAGGTGTGGATATAGATGCCAGCAGTAATCTGCTATGGTCAGAGCCTTGGAGGTGCCTGGAGACTGCCAGGCTCTGAGGCCGACCTCCACACCATGCCAATGGGTTAAATTTTATGTATTTATTTATTTGGGGAGGGCACAAGCATGCCATGGTTGGAATATGGAGACCAGAGGAATACTAGAGGGAGTTGATTCTTTCCTCTTACCGTGTGGATCTGGAGATTGAACTCAAGTTATTGTGCTTGACAGCAATCACCCTTAGCCACTGAGCCTTCTTGCCAACTCAATCCATGAGTTTTGAATTTGCAGAGGATGGAAGAGTTGCTGAAGGCTAACTCAGCCTTTCTCTGCAGAGACCGAGTCACTAATTGGCTGGATTTTTGCTAGCTGAACTGTCATATCACTCCAAGGTCTCTGGGACTGGGGACCCGAAGGCCTCAGGAGGAAGCCCACTCCACTGCTGATGCCCAGCTTTCTCCTGAGCTTTTCCTGGCTCTAATTTTGGAGGCCCTCGGATCCCAGGCTGTAGAACCATCTGTTGCCACTTTTTACCCCCACTTAATGTTGTATAGGTCCCTCATGATCAGTACCCTGGACCAGTAAATTAAATATAAAAAGAAAAGGTAAGAAATAGAAGGAAAAATCTGGTGGAAATGAAATATTCTCTCATTCGTTCTCATTCCATTCCTCTCCCACCCACTGTGTGTGTGTGTGTGTGTGTGTGTGTGTGTGTGTGTGTGTGTGTGTGCTGCTCTTGTTTCTTTCTTTAGGACAGGTTCTCCTACAGCTCAAGGGGGGCTTGAACTCCCAATCCTCTTGCCCAGATCTCCCATGTTGGAGAATTACAGGCATACAACTTCATGTCAGCCTATTCTTCTTTTCTTTCCCATGAACAGTCTAATGGATCCCCTAGGAAAATGCTCGCATACATCTCCACACAACTGAGGTGATTCCTAAACTCTCTAAGGTCAGCCATGGAGACTAAATGAAAGGCTCTGAGGAACACGGCTCATTTAAAGCATTTGCCTAGCATGTGCAAAAATCTGGATTTGACCTGTGGCATTAGAAACATAAACAAAAGCAAGGTGGCGGTGGTGCACACCTTTCATCTCAGCACTTGAGAGGCAGAGGCAGACAGAGCTCTGTGAGTTCCAGGCCAGCCTGGTCTATACAGAGGTCAGTCAAGGAATCGGAAAGAGGAAGGAAGCCGAGGCCATGCCTCCTGGAGTCTGCTAACTGCAGGAATCAGGAGTGTGCCAAGCCATCAGAGCTAAGGGTTCTGGGCAACATAGAAAGGTTTTGGGGAAAAGCAAAACAAAGGAAACTGGAAGAAGTGGGGATGAGAGAAAGGAGCCTGAGCAGATGGATAGCCTTACAGAAGCGGGCCCAGCATGAGATTCGGGTCACGGAGGACTAGCCTCTATGCCATACATAACTGCTTAGGCAACTTAAAAAGAGTGTCAGGCAAGGTTCCATAAATACGAACTTCACTTAAGCTGACATAAGAATCTCAGGCTTTTTGTTCTAGCCACCCCTCTTTTCCTGACATGATCCAAGTCCCACAGATTGGCAACATGGGGTAAATAACAGCACTGCGTTCACTTCAAGTCAAGATATTTTATACTCGGTTCTGTTGACTAACTCTTCAGTCAAAGGTGTGAGACAAGCCAGGCTTAGTGACATACTCTCTTAGTCTCCAGCACTCTAGAAGCAGGGGCAAATGGAGGATCTCTATGAGTTCGAGGCCATCCTGGTCTACATAGTGTGTTCCAGGACAGCCAGGGCTATATGGAGAGGCCTTGTCTCAAAATAACAGGAAAAAAAATTTAAGATAAACTCTTATGCTTAGTTTCAACATTTTTTTTTTTAATCTCGATCAAGTTTGGGGTTTTAGCCGTTGTCTCCAAGTCATTTCCACGGTTTCTCTTATTCTCTAACTGATAGAAGAGCTTATGTTTATAACATTATTTACATTTATCTGACATGTGTCTAATTTCCGTGGTGAAGAGCAATCCAGAGCCTGCACTCTACCGCTCAGCTATCCCTCTAGGCTCGGATTCTAGCTGACTATAGGAGTAAATAAAGCACGGATGTCAGTTCTGTCACTTAGCAGATGACACATACCACAGCAGACGGGGAAATTCTCTCCTGGGAGCTTCTGCGTTTTCCATGAAATAAAAATTCTAAAGATTCTAGATTACCCATGAAGATAGAAGGTGGGAGGAAGGTAAAAAAGACCCCGTCATTTCAGCAAACAGGACAGTAAGTTGTCTGGGTGAGACACAGGAAAGAAACACTCAGGGACCACTTGAGATGTGGATCTTTAAGACTGGACACTAACTGAGGCTCCAGTAGAATCTAATTTACCGGTGTTGGGCTGGTGTGTGTGCGCGTGCATGTGTGTGTGAGTGCATGAGTGTATACTAGAAGTAAGGGGGAGAAAACAAAAGGAAGATGGCAGGAAGTTCGAATCTGAAGTCGTTACTGGTGATGCAGTCTTTGGTATAATCAAAGTGAGTGAGACAGAGCAAGAGCAAAGGTTAATGGACAAAACAATATAACAGGGATGGTAAAGTTGTCAATACAGATGACTCAAACACACAGTGAGACTACACTTAGGAACGAGTGATACAGACAGCTTTGCCGGGCTCCCCTGCTTGCTCAGCTCTAGGATGGCTACCTTCATGCTCACTTTGTTATCTGAACACCAGTGACAACCGTCCTGACTTTCACTGATTCAACATGTACTAGCAATTACAAAGACACAAATAACACAATATACCAAGCAAACAGAGTGTCTTAGGTTTCTATTGCTGAAAAGACACCGTGAACATAGCAACTCTTTTTTGTTATTGTTTTGTTTACTTGTTTTTACAGGACAGGGTTTCTCTTGTGTAGCACTAGCTGTTCTGGAACTCGCTCTGTAGACCAGGCTGGCCTCAAACTCACAGAGATCCGCCTGTCTCTGGGTCCCCAGTGCTGGGATTAAAGGCGTGTGCCATCACTGCCTGGCTGTTTCCCTTTTTTGTTTTTTCATGGTAACTCTTACAAAGGAAAATGTTTCATTGGAACTGGCTTACAGTTCAGAGGTTTAGTACATTATTATCATGGTGGGAAGCATGCAGACAGACATGGTGCTGGAGAAGGAGCCTAGAGTTCTACATCTGGATCCATATACATCTGGATCCATAGGCAGCAGGAAGAGATACTGGACCTCCCTTGAGCATTTGAAACTTCAAAGCCCACACCCAGTGACATACTTCCTCCAACAAAGCCACACCTCCCAATACGCCACTCCTTGTGGGCCTTTGGGGCCATTTTTATTCAAACCACCACACAGCAAATGATCATAGGCTGCATTAAAATGGTTTAGGTGATGAGACACTGGGAGACTGTCTAGGAGGAAGATGGCTGGCAACTGATTGGCAGCTCAGTCAAGATCCTTTAAAAGAAAGCATTTCCAGACATTTCCTACAATCTGAAGCACAAAGCTACATCTTAAGTATGCTTCTCAGTAGAAATCTGTCAAGAAGACTGAGGGTATGATTTGTGTTAAGGTGCAAGAAAGGTTGAAGGTTGTTTGGACTAACTAGGAAACATATCAAGTGGAGATGAACATTAAAAATTACTATGCATTGAGTTTTCTAACCAGTTCTAGTTTGGACTTCCCAAACTAGAAAACGAAGCCAAATATGCTTTAAAACAGGTAAGGACCAGTTGTGGTGGTGCATACTTGTCATCTCAGTGCTCAGAAGGTGGAGGCAGAAGGATGGAGAGTTCCGGAGCAGGTTGCTGAGATAGCTCAGGGAATGAAGATGTTTGCCAGCAAGCTGACGACTTGAGCAGGACCCCTGGAACCCACGCAGTAGAGGGAGAGAACCAACTCTTTTGAAAGTTGTTCTGACCTACACATGTGAACTATGGTATGTGCACATGCATGCACACATCCACACACACAATAAATAAATATAATAACTATTCTAAAAAACACACCAACAAAATGACTCCCCATAAACAAGAAAAGCAACCCTTCCAAACTGGAGAGAAATGTTGTAATTACGTTGATTAGGGTTTTTTGTTTTTCACTTTGTTAGATGAAGATCTTTTCTTTAAAAAAAAAAATAAGATGTATGCCTTTAATCCCAGGACTCAGGAAGCAGAGGAGGTGGATCTTTATGGTTTCAAGACTAGCTTGATCTATAACATGAGTTCTAGGACAGCCGAGATGACACAGTGAGACATTGCCTCAAAAACAAGCAAGCAAACAAATAAGAGACATGACCACTGTTTCGTATAAGAAAACATATTTAGTACCAAAAGGAATGACAGAAGTAATCTCAGAATAAAGGCAGTGTTTTGTGTTAAACTCAGTTCTAGAAAAGGGAGAAATTATGTAATTATATTATAATCTCAAAAGTAAAGGAAAAAAGGGGGGAAAGAGGTTCTGTAACTGAGAAAGACACCTAATGCCTCCACACACGTTTGGACATGTGCGTCACACAAACAGACACACACAAATGCACGCACATACAGTAGAGACGCTGGGATCTGCTGTCTACATTAAATAAGTACCTGAAAGCCACTGTGATAATCAAGCCTAACACATGGGAAGCAACTGCTGATACATAGTGACATGTCTAGATATTTGCTGCTAAATAATATTAGCTCATTTTTATCATCTGGCTATGGATGAAAAAATGAAAGAGAACCAGACCTTCAACTGCTACTTAAGAATTAGAACACAGGCTGGAAAGATGGCTCAGAGGTTATGAATATCAGCTGTTCTTCCAGAGGTCCTGAGTTCAATTCCCAGCAACCACATGGTGACTCACAACCATCTGTAATGAGATCTGGTGGCCTCCTCTAGTGTGCTGACAGGAGCAGAGAAAAATGCATAGTTCAATAAAATCAACAAAAAATTTTTTAAAAAACATGCAGACAGAACACTGTATACATAATAAATAAATTAAAAAAGAATTAGATCACATTAGTTGCAACCATAAAGCTTAAAATAACTGACTATTTTGCTTACGGCTCATGACTTCTGAGCATGACAAGGTGGCCATCTTGCACCTTAAAACTTTCCCTAGCACAACTACTGTCATGGAGTGCTGAGAGTTATAGTGTTTGCTGCATTGATGAGACTCAAGCTCCCAATGAACACGGCAGACATACACTACACCATAACATTTCTACAAAGATGTTCCTAGCAGTTCAGTGAAGTCAGGATTTCCCACAGTGTTAGTTGTTCTTCTAGCTGGACTATCGGAATCAATTCCCTTGCTTCTCTGGACCTCAAGCAGGCCCAGCCCACCAATTTCTCAAATTCCTAAGTTCACATAGCATCAGCATGTAGCCCCTTCATAAAGGCCACGCCACTGCAATGATCAGTTCCACTGGTGTATAGCCCTCTAGCTTTTCTCCCAGTATCTTCGATAGGCTTTTTTCCCCCAAAGTTCTCTTCATCTCCCCAACTGCAACCCCTCTTAAAGTCTTTACCAGTATTAGAAACGTAATGTTGGCTTTTAAGGGGCCTAGTCTTTGCTCTGCATGAGCTCACCTGACAGGACCTGATTCTACTGGGAACCACACAAACCATTTCTCAGTGTTTGCCCAAAAGTGTATCATTGCAATCTAGACTAGCACAGTGCATCTTTCCCATTAGAGTGAGGGAGACCAGTAACACATTGTTTTCCCCTTCTAAATACTAGTCTCTTAGCTAAGTCAACAACAGACAAAATCAGGGTGCACACTTAGACCCAGATGTTAGCATGCCTGTAAAAATTCTGAGGGAGCAAACTTCAAGAAATGCTAAGGTGCATATAACAGACAGCATGAAAGGATTTCTGGCCTAAGAGTCTACACAGAACAGGGCTTCACCACAATGACAGGCATTTCTAGTCCCACTGATGAAGATAATGCACAAAAATATTTATAGGACACCTAATAAGTTCATTATCATTTCCTAAAATAGCATAATAAAAAGGACATAGCCTTAGTTCTGTAACTCAAGGAAAAAACAGTAGGGTTTGCTGTTTATAATCTTCAAAAATATGTCCAAAATGAGACCTGTCAATGTGAGTTAAATAACCATTTTTTTCCAAGATGTCACCAGAGGCCAACTGCATCAAGGAAAAACTGTCAGAAAAATCACAGGTATTTAAAGGGGGAAACTCACTGTCAGGATGTCAATAAATTAGAAATGATCTCTATCAAATTAGCATTGGGGTAGGAGTGCCTAATTCATTTCAGGGGTGGGGGCAGGATATGAATGATTAGTGATATTTAGAGGGGAATCCCAAGTGGCTTCCAGCTCAAACACAGACAACGGCGCTTGCCAAGGAGGAGTCTGTCGAGACCGGTGCAAGTCAGGGCATCGTCACAAGTCTCGCAAGCTTCTCTAAGCAGGTGTGCAAACCAGGTCTGAATGTTTAACACTAAAAAGTGCACGGACTTGTACACAGTACAGTGCCAGCTATTATTAATATTTGATCTCTCTCTGTTTTTATAATTTCAGCTTCTGTGTCTTTAAAAAGTATGGATTGGAACTAACAAATACAGTTCTGTTTGACTTCCTCTTTCCAGAGTACAGGGTGATTATGTTAATAGAAGTTTTACTTATTTATATTATTTATTTATTTTGATACAGGATCTATCTATGTAGACCTGGAAATCATTATGTAGACCATGCTGGCCTGGAACTCAGAGATCCACCTGTCTCTGTGTCCCAAGTGTTGGGAGTAAAGGCATGCGTCACCACGGCCCACCAAGATTGACTTTTGTGTGTGTTGTTATGCACACATGAGTGCAGGACTGGGGAGTGAGAAGGAGACATTAGCTCCTGGAAGCTGGAGTTACAGGCCACTGTGCACTGCAGAACAAGTGCTGGAAACCACACTCGGGTACATGCTCTAAACACTGACCATCTTTCCGGTGCCAGCTTTTGTTGTTTTAGCCGCGCAGGAAGGACTTGTAGCACGACTTTCGTCAACTTCGGTTTTAAGAGTGCTGATCAGCACGGAAGGTAGGCCACCCTCTGCACCCCTTCATCTGTGGACTCTCCAAATCCTTCAGGAGATATTTTAGACGAAGACCACTCAAGGACCGACCCCGTTCTCTCCACAGCAGTTGTCTAGGAGGGTGTGCTGCTGCAAGCGTGCACTGAGCTCTCCTATGAGCAGATGAGAAAGACCCATGCATGCCCTGGGCACCAAGCAGCTGTGCTAGCTGTCTACCATCTGACTGGTCTATATCCAAATTAGTCAACTGAAATTCAGTATAGATCTTCTCATCAGATAGCCTAGAATGAGAGATGGGATGTGTGGAGCAACCCTTCCCAACTAATCTTTGCTGACACCCCCACCCTCTACACTCCCTCCTAGGGTGTTGCCTGGTATTTCACGAATTCTTGATGACAAAGATCATGCTCTTCTGCAGCAGGTCCTGCCTTGCTGCCACCTGGCACTGGATGCTTTCGGGTTTCAGCAGTCTGTAGTTGGCCCTTCTCTTTCCTCCGTTCCTCGGCCTTCGCACTCTTGCTGTTCTGCAGGACATCCACTCCAGCCAAAACACACCGTCTGCTCGAGCAGTCAACTCACGGCTTCTTTTCCTTCCCCTGGAACCTCTAACTCACTCTCAGAAATCAGAAATCACAGCCTTAAGCCAGACATGTGTTACATGTCTATAACCCCAGCACTCAGGAGACTAAAGACTGTTATGATTTTTAAGGCTAACCTGGGCTAAACAAGTAAGTTTAAGACCAGCCTGGGCTACCAAAGAAATCACTTCTTAATTCACACCATGTGACTTTGGTCACATCTTTGGACTCTGTTATTCAATGCTTACTATAGCAATTGTCAAAACTTAATGTGTAGCATGGTCCCGCAGTGTTTATTGAAATGCATATTTCTAGGCATTGCTCTAAGAAATGGAAATTCATGAAGTCTGAAGGAGAACTGAGGTAGGTGAACATGCAACATGTGCCCCTACACGTCTCTAAAAGCAAGCCAAGGACATGCCAAATGTCATTACAACTGATAATGTACTCAGCTGCCTGAGCATCCTGGAGCTTTTACTTCACTCCATGTGTACGTTCTTGGCCTCCACTGAATCACAATCTGATAAGAATACATTCCTTATCCTTTGACAACTGTAGCTGCAGAAGACAGCAAGTCCAGAGAGGTGAAATCGTCAGGAGCAGACAGAAGTCTCCTCTGCACTGTGCTGCTGCGGGAGCAATAAGGATTTGTGAGAGATGACTCGTGGTTTAACTCATTGGTAAATTCAATGGGAGCGAAGACAAGATGAGGATGTCTGAAATGCAAATACAGTTTCAGCCTACACTGAAGGACTGATGTCTACCAGAGGGAGGGCAGGGTCTGGTCTAAGGGATCCATACTCACAGTACTTCACTGTAACTATAAACAGACATTGAAGTTCAGAGGAGGGGATAGGATGGTAGAGGGCGAAAACAGGCCTCCAACAGAAGACTGTAGGAACCAACCTGACTGAAAAAGGCGCCTTAGAGAAGCTACGGGTCTGAGGAGAGCTGAGGTTGGCACAATTGCTTTCTTTACTGACTTGAAGAACTTTCATAAGGAAGAAGTAGGCTTGTTCTCCTTCTGTGTACTGGTCACAGAGACACCTTACTTAACTGGTACAATGTGAAGAACACACAGAGCTGATGGTCTCTGGTGGGGCCAGCTGGTCCTGCAGGGATCTGAAGAAAGTACTCCAGAACGGTGTCTCAGTTCCTTAGGACCAAACACCTGACACAAGCAACCAATGGAGGAAGAGCTGTCTGGGCTCACAGTGGGTGTCTGGATCAGTTACTCTCTGCCTTGTTTTTTGTTTGTTTGTTTTGCTTTGCTTTTTGGTTTTGGAAGACAGGGTTTATCTGTGTAACAGCCCTAGCTGTCTTGGAACTAGCTCTGTAGACCAGGCTGGCCTTGAACTCACAGAGACCCACATGCTTCTGCCTCCTGAGTGCTGGGATTAAAGGCGTGTGCCACCACCGCCTGACCATCTAACTTCTTTTTTTTAAGATTTATTTATGAGTGTTGTCTACACGTGTGTATGTGCACCACTTGTGTGCCTGGTGCCTGAAGAGGCCAGAAGAGGGTGTCAGACTCCCCTGGAGCTGGAGTTACAGATGGTTGTAAACTACCATATTGGTGCTAGGAACTGAAGTCAGGTATTCTGCAGGACCAGTAAGCTGTATAACCACTGGGCCATCACCCCTCTAGCTCACTACCTTATTTTTGAGACACGGTCTCTTGATGAACCTGGAACTCACTGATTCCATGGTTATACTGACTGGATGGTATGCCCCAGGGATCTGCTTGTCTCTGCCCCCTAACCCAGCATGGAGTTACAGAGGCCAAACTAGCTTTTGCACAAGTGCTGGGGATCTGAACTGAAGTTCTCATGCTTGTATGGCCAACACTTGCCCAACTAAACCATCTCCTTGGCCCCCACTTTAAGCATTTTCTAAGTCAGTTCAAATGGAACTGTTAGGTTTTTTGCATACTGTTTGGTCACTGGGTGGTACAGGAGGTGGAGAGAATGGAAAAGAAAAGGTTCCATGTGTTTTTCACTAGATAAATTCAGACTATCAGTGAGGGCACTAAGTGGTGGTATCTCAGTAAAGCACAAACAGGTCCTCAACGCTGAGACATGGTAGTAGCATGATTGGCTCACGGCTGTCCTTTTGTTAAGTCAAGAAGGCTTATCTCTGGTAGTGACCATTACTAAGCTACCCCAGTTCTGCACTTTCACACTGAGTAGAAGAAGAAGGGAGAGGGAAGGCAGGGAAACTCTCTGCTAGAGTCTTCACACCTACGGACACTTTCAAGTAATAACCTACTTCTATAGACATAATTTGTTTTGGTAACGTGCCTGTGTTTATCAGTCTTTATTTCACAACCCCAAGCTTTAAGGTGTTTACAGATAATAATGTGTGATAAAAGTGGAACTAGTGAATTAAACAATTAGCAAATCTTTTTGTGAAAATTAAGAGAAAAGAAACATCCGGGATGTGGCACCTGCTAAACCACCTCTGAGCAGTGTTATCAATGCTCACTAGGTTGTTAGAAAGTAGAGATGCATTCATATCTACACTGTGATTAGAACCACTGACACATGGTGCCCTTCTGTTGGCTTAGAATAGGAATACAATATTAAACAACTAAATGAAAACACTGCTTATGAAAATATTATGACATAAAATATTATGCAAATCTGATACCTAAGCGTCTAAAAAATTTCCACTCCAATGCTCTGCACCTTGTTTTAAGTTAGGCATTACATGAACAGAGTATGTAGCTCTTGATCTGCCAGTGTGTATCTCCAGAGGCCTAATGGTATTTTGATTTTAAGATTTTTGTTTTGGGGGGCTGGAGAGATGGCTCAGAGGCTAAAAGCATTCCCTGCTCTTCCAAAGGTCCTGAGTTCAATTCCCAGCAACCACATGGTGGCTCACAACCATCTATAATGGGGTCTGGTGCCCTCTGCTGGCCTGCAGGCATACACACAGACAGAATATTGTAAACATAATAAATAAATAAATATTTAAAAAAAATTTTTTTTTAAAAAAAAGATTTTTGTTTTGTTTTCATGAAAGGTAATTAAATATACCTTCAATTTCATTGGTATTATATGCTTGGTTATAAAAATGCTCAAGGCTTTAGGACTTGAATATTGGTAAATATTCATGATAAATGGAAAATGAGATACATATTACATGAGCTCAGTCATGTAAAAATGTAGTATATTGTGATATATATACAAATATATATAAATAAAAGGAATATCAAAATTGCTAGTAGTTACGCAGTTTTCTAGTGCTTTGCTTCTTATGATTTTTCAGTATTCTATGAACATACTGGCCCTCAAAGTTGAAAAATACAAACATTATTTTTAAATAAGTAAATAAATAGTAAATGTATATAGGATCCAAGAAGCTAGAGATTAAAGTTACTACAAAACAGGAAGGACTATGTGAAATGTTTTAATATAGTCTTCCTTTATTTTACTTAAAAAGATAATTGATATGCAGACACATCAAAGTTGTACCTGTTAAGGGATTCTGTGTAGTGTTTGGAGTGTGTATCTGTTGTTGTAGTGTTTGAATCAGGCTGAACCACCAGTGCGTGTTCTCATGCAGTCACAGAGTTCCAGGACAGAGCCCTGCTCGTCCGCTCTGTAGGAAAGAGCATGGAGCCTAAATGATTTCCTCATGGAGACGTCTAGGAAGAGGCAGATTTGGAGCTTGAACACCAATTTACCTGTCAGAGTTGAACCCCCAAGGGAGGCTCTGCTACTGCTGGAGCTGGGCCTCAGACTCAGTGTGCTTGAGGCACAACCTGAAAATCTATCTGGTGTAGGAGGTTCTTCTGTTTGTGTGTTGCTTTCATTACAGAATGCTGGGAAGAAGAGCAGAGTCAGGCAGAAACCATGAATCTCCAGCCTGAGACGGACATAGGTTAGAATCTTGCTGGTAAGCCACAGTCACGTGTTAATACACAGATTTAATAAAAATGGGTTAATCAAGATGTGAGAGTTAGCCAATAAGAGGCTAGAGCTAATGGGCCAGGTGATGGAGGTGGGTCTTGTATCTTATCTGTTCCTTTCATTGGTTAAATAATAAAGAAAACTGCTTGGCCTGAGAGGACAGAAAATTAGGTAGGCAGAGTAGACAGAACAGAATGCTGGGAGAAAGAAGCCGAGTCAGGCAGTCGCCATGATTCCCCTCTCGGACACAGACGCAGGTTAAGATCTCCCTGGTAAGCCACCAGCTTGTGGTGTTACCCACATTATTAGAAATGATCAATATCTAAGAGCTAGCCAATAAGAGGCTGGAACTAATGGGCCAAGCAGTGTTTAAAAGAATACAGTTTCCGTGTAATTATTTTGGATAAATCTAGATATGCGGGCGGCCAGGTGCCAGGAACATAGCCCGCTGCTTCTATTTCAACAGCCAGGCAGTAATTTAATACAATTTCTGTGTGGTTATTTCAGGGGTTAAGCTAGCGGGGCAGTGGGAAATAGCCCGCCACTCCTTCTACAACATGTATCCTTTTAAAGCCTCACAAATTCTTATGTGCACCAGAGAAAGGGATACCATGTTCCTGAATAGGCAAAACACCAGAAGAGATGGGAGACACTTGGATAACTTCTCAAGATGAGGAAATATGGTGGGTGCCGAGCTTTGAAGATGGCATGTGCCCTCTAAAATCATGTTGAAGTGTAGCTCCCCAAATAAAAATGTTGAGAGGTGAAGGGATGTTTAAGGTCACCGAGCTGCCAGGTATGGTGGCACACATATTAATCCCAGCACTGGGTAGACAGGCTGATCTCTGTGAGTTCAAGAATAGCCGGTGTACATAGGGAGTTCCAGGACAGCTAGGGCTATGTAGAGAGACCCTGTCTCAAAAAACAAACAACAACAACAAAAAATAAACTAGTGTTACCAAATACACATTTTGGGGATGGAGATATGGCTCTTCTAGAAAACCCCAGTTTGAATTCTAGCACCCACATGGTAGGTCACAACCATCTGTGACTTCAGTTTCAAGGAATCCAATATAGACACCAGGCATGCGTGTGGTATACAAACATACACGAAGGCAGAACACCCAAACATGTAAAATAAAACTAATTTTTAAAAAAATATTTAAAGAAGCCACTAAGTAGTTAGGAAGAAGCAATGCCTCCCTCGAGGAAGTAGGCTAATAACTAGCTGCAGTGAGCAAGGTCGCTTTTGTGGGACTGATTTGTTACTCTAAGAGCTGCTACAGGGGCCGGCATTATATGTGTCCCCTCCTGCATGTGTCTGCTAGTCCCTCTGCTTTTCCCTGTGTTAGGACACAGCATGAAGCCCTGGCCAGTTGCAACTGTCTGATCTTGGACTTTCAGTTCTTATACCTTTTCCTTTGTAGGAGGACCAGTCTCAGGTATCCCGTTATAGCAACAGGAAATGGAGTAAGAAGTGGGGTCTTCAGAAGAGAAAAATGGGTAGGGCATCTGCTTTCACATGCAGAGGCAGTGGGGTCACATTCAACTTGCACAGATATTTGCTGTCTCTAGTACAGTGGTTCTCAATCTGTGGGTCATGACCCCTTTGCGGGTTGCATATCTGAAATCCTGCATGTCAGAGACATTCGGATTCACAGCAGTAATGAAATTACAGCTGTAGAGTAGCAGTGAAATCATTTTCTGGCTGGAGGTCAGCACATGAGGAACTGCATTAAAGGCTGCCGCGTTAGGAAGTTAGAACCACTGCTCTAGCACATAATCAAGAACTGTGCTAAGCAAAGTTCCTTCGGGACACAAGATGGCCTCTGTTAGAAGCAGCTCTATAGTAAAAACCAAAGCTACAATGATAGGAAACAAGCTTTTAAAATGCTGCGAAAAGCCAAAGGCGAACGATTCTCTCTACTTGGGAGCACATCCGTGTGATAACTCTTCCAAAGACAGTCGAGCTGTGCGGATGAGCACATGAGGAGTCCTCCCTAGCTGTGTGCGCGGCCTTCACACTCCACTGGAATGAGGCACTCCTATGGTGGCGATTCCACCAAGTTCTGATTCCGGCTCTCCCTTCCCCTCTACAGTGATAAGGAAATCAAGACCCAAACGTAATACTCAGACTACACTAGTGCCTCAACACTGCTCAGCTTCCCTTCACATTTTTTTTAGTGTCACTACTCCTCTTCCAGAGCACCTCCCTGGTGTCTGCTGTCATCTATGTGACATTATGACTTCAAAAAGGAAATCTAAAGTTGGCACAGTGGTATCAGCCTGTATTCTCAGCACTCAGGAAGCTGAAGCAGGAGGATTGACAAGAGTCTGGGTTACAGAGTGAGACTCTGTCTTTAAAAACCTACAGTAGGGGGCTGGAGAGATGGCTCAGAGGTTAAGAGCACTGGCTGCTCTTCCAGAGGTCCTGAGTTTAATTCCCAGCAACCACATGGTGGCTCACAACCATCTGTACTGAGATCTGGCGCCCTCCTCTGGTATGCGGGCATACATGGAGGCATATTGTTGTATACATAATAAATAAATCTTTTTTTAAAAAAAACCTACAGTAATAATGATGATGATGATAATAAACAAAAAGGAAGGCTAATTTTGTCAGCATATACAAAACCAGGTATAATTATTAACACTCTCTGATTCGGCAAGTCCTCTTCCAGGAATTTATCTGAAAGAACTATGGTTAGAGGGTGGAGAGATGGCTCAGTGGTTAAGCGCACCGGCTGCTCTTCCAGAGGTCCTGAGTTCAATTCCCAGCACACATGGTGGCTCACAACCATCTATAATGAGGTCTGGTGCCCTCTTCTGGCCTGCAGGCATACATGCAGACAGAACATTGTATACATAATCTTAAAAACAAAACAAAACAAAACTAAACAAAAACCAAAAAGCAAAACTATGGTTAGGCTGGGCAGTGGTGGCACACATCTTTAATCCCAGCACTTGGGAGGCAGAGGCAGGAGGACCCCTGTGAGTCTGAAGCCAGCCTGGTCCACAAAGTGAGTTCCAGGACAGCCAGAACTGTTACAAAGAGAAATCCTGTCTCGAAAAACCAAAAGAACTATGGTTAGGCAGAAATATATAGTTCCAAGGGTGCTTGTTATAAATGGTATATAATAGTGAAAAACTCAAAAAAAAATTAGAGGGGAGCCGGGCGGTGGTGGCGCACGCCTTTAATCCCAGCACTCGGGAGGCAGAGGCAGGCGGATCTCTGGGAGTTCGAGGCCAGCCTGGTCTACAAGAGCTAGTTCCAGGACAGGAACCAAAAGCTACGGAAAAACCCTGTCTCGGAAAAAAAAAAAATTAGAGGGGAATGGTTAAATAAATGATGGCATTAGCATTTTATAATAAAGGATGTTACCTATTAAAAAAACAGTTAGCTTGTTATATAAGGAGAAAAATCAGTTACAAAATGAAAAATACTGTGTGCATATAAACATATGTAGAAGTATAACAAAACTAAAGAAAGACACATTGAAGAATACTAACTGTTTTCACTTTTTAAAAATAGTCTCTTTCTTTCTGGTCACCTGTGCTTTTGAAACCTGTAACGAACACACTACAAATGTCTTCAGAAACAGAGATCTAAGTGATCTATGCAAAATCAAGGGGCTTTTTATGACTAGGTTAAAAAAAATTCTCCCCCAAACCTTTTGTGCCCAGCAGGGAACCTGCAGTGACTGACAGAGGCAAGAACAGCTGTGAATCAGCCTAAACTCCCGGAGACTGAGGCTCGTCTCAAGAATTTCTCAATCAAGTTGTGAAATCTGAAATTTAAAGAAGAGCCAACAATAAATCAGATCATTTACATCATTTATGTGTCTGAGTCACAAAGCCCACAGGGCAGCAGACTGGGGGCCAGGTAGCCTAGGCTCTACCTGTGACTTTAGCCTAAATAAGGTACTGGGTCTCCTGGGAGCCTGGTGCTCTCCAGTGTGAAATTAAAGTGAAAAGAAGCACTTCTCAGCCCGGACTTCCATGGAACACAAAGGGTACCATCTCTGTGCCAATACATTTGCCAATTAAGGAAATGCCAGACTGGAGATCTCTGAGGTCCCCATTCCAACAGTCTAGATCTGAGTCAACGATACAGCTCCCGGTGCACTGAAACCTGTATGTACAGATACATATCCACTTTTGGGTTCTTCATGGAAAGGGAGAGGAGTATTAAATAACGCAGGATGGGTGACAACCTACCTGAGGGGGGAAAAAAACCACCCACAGTGTGCCAGCAGCAATGGAAAACAGAAAGCAGGGGTTTACCAGCAAGAGGCTAAAACCATTGGTTAAGACAATAGAAACACTGAATCTAAACAGTGTCTTTCGCTAAATTTCTATCTGTTCTTCCAAATCAGACTTTTCTTCAAATTCTTTCATAACTTTTCTAGAAACAGAATTATTCCAATACCAATTCAAACCAATTCAATTTTTAAAAACAATTTTTAAACAATGATTTTCTTCTTAGAAAATATAGTGAAGGGGCTAGTCTTTGAACTGCAACTATAAACTACAGTCTTTCCCCCCAAAGATGGACAGTATCTCTCTAAAGCTTTTCCCAATTATGACGCACACAAATCTTCAACAACTGAGGTCCACAGCCACTTTCTATCACGCATGGTCAACCTGCTACAGCCAGACAAAGATGAGTTGCTGCAGAGAACCTGCGATGAATACAGGCAGTCCTGACTATTTCTTTCTCTGAGCTCGTCACAGCCAAAACCGGTCCCTAAATAAGAACCACACAGGAAGTGATGTAATTTGGTAGCAGAAAGAGAAGTCACATCATGTGGGGTGGCAGCATACCAATGACGGGCCTGTCCTGCCACAGCTATGCACAGACAGGCAAAAGGCTCTGACCTCTAAGATGTTTCTCATGGCAGAGTTCTAGACAGGTTTTTAAAACAAAGCACTATAAAAAATCAAAGAAATTATGTGCAAATTAGAATAGACACACATGTCAATAGCACAGAAGTTTAAGGTGTAGATGCACAGACCTCTGTTTAGTCATTGAAGTAGGAGCAGGACTCAAACTGTGACTTTCTTATAAAGCAAAGGTGCTGCTGCAGCACTCAAGGCCACAAGTAAATCTGAGTGTTTGATACATTACTTAATCATTTCTTTCAAAGTAAAATTACACAATATTTGTAAAGTGATAAGTAGAAGGGATTTATCCCTGTCTGATGTCTCTAAATCCTCTTCCCCACACCCCTTAGCATCACATCCAGCCCATGCTGGTTCTTAACACTTATTTAGTGTGTGTGTGTCTGTGTGTCTGTGCACACGTGGTGGTCAGAAAAAACTTGCAGGAGCTGGTTCTCTCCTTCCACTAGCTGGGTTGCATGGATCCAACTCAGGTTACCGGGCTGGTGACAAGCACCTTTATGCATCTCACAGGACCATGCTAGTTCTTTAGAAAACAAAGGAAACCAAGTTCCTTGTAGGCATTTTTAAAGTACGAGCATACTAAGCATATCAAAGGTAGACTGCTCTAATAACAAACTGCATGCAACTCTGGGAGAGTCTTATTGAATCGAGGCAGTACTCTTCGAATGAGCAGCTAACTCCCAGGCAACACTGCTAACACGGCTAACTCTTTCTTAGACTTCTCTCTCTGGCACCGTACTCTCTACTGTGTCTACGGAGTCTGTAGTTTTTCTGAGTCAGTATTTCACATACAAGGAACTCACAAGATTTATGGCGGAGCACTTATCAGTCCTCTCTGATGGCATGTGACAGAGAATGCACATGAGCTCAGGTTTGAGTTCACAAACAGAAGAGGATCGCCAAGTGTCCCCTTGACTACCTATCAACAAACACTATTCAGAATGGGTAATTACAAAACAGCCTAAGAAGATAATCCTAGGTGTTAGCTTTTCTCAACAGCAAGGAAAGGTTAAGATGAAAAGGAAACATCTCAACACCTGATTAAAGGGATTGGGCTATACATTTTTGCCCTCTGTAGAGCTACATTTGGCAACGTTGCTTATACCAAGTGCTGCCTATGGAGTATAAGTAAGGCACCAGAAAATGCTCACGCTAATGCTACCCTGACAATGAGTCTGCCAGAAACGCTTCTGTGGGTTAGGATGCAAGGCAAAGAGCGTCTGGGGACTGAAGTCCTGAAGCATTGCCAGGTCCAGGGTCTCACAGTGATAAGCAGTAAAGGAAGACTCTAAGCCAACCTTCTGCTGTACTCGAGGACCCTCTGACTGCCGAGGATCATGGGCTAACTTATTGCTAAAGGGCATGCAGACAGATAATCTTTTTAAGCATTACTTATCTAAGAAAATAAAATGCTATCCATGTTTTATCATGGGAAGAAAGACCAAGAAACACTAGTAGAAGTCACAGAACAGTATCTGTTGTGATCTTATTTTAGGGGAAAGGAAACCCTATACCTGAGTAGCTAGAGCCAAATATGCATATGTGTGTAAACATTCATGCAAGGGTCTAAATACATGCACTGATAGTACAGTGACTACTTCTGACAGAAACTGGGGCGGGGACACTGGAGACTTTATATTTTACTCTGCATATCAGCATAGCTTTATGAGGATATGTGACTTTTATAACCTGTAAAGCAGAAAATGCAAATGTGTACAACATACAGCAATGAGTGCTGTGCCCTTCCCCACCCCTGAGCTGATGACCCTGGAATTCTGTTCTTCTAACACCCAAACATACGAACAGCTATTGTCAAAGAAACCAATAGCAGCTGGGCAATGCCTAAGACTTGCCCCCTTCCTATTTCTGGAATTTAGGTTCATCTGGAACCATTCCAAGAAGTCTTTCCTAGAGCACAAATGAATTGAAGAGTATCTACTTGGACTTAGTAAAGAACCAGAACCACCCTCCCTGCTCTGACTTGTGAAAGACGGGGTTTAGCATCACTCTTCCTATGGATGTGTGCTTTTTTACCCTGTGGCCTTCATCAGCCTGGCTCACGGGTGCCCTGTGTATTATGTGCTGCTCTGGGATACACAACGGCAGTGTTGTTCCCTGAGAGACTGTAAGCATCTTGAGGGCAGAGCAGGAGCGTAAGCGTTCCACTTAGACCCGATTAATCAAGCTACTGGTATTTATTCACTTCTGGAAAATGCATGGCTATGTAATAAGCAACCATACCGCAATGTAGCAATGCATAAAGGAGCATATGGGATATACAGGAAGCACACTAAAGCCAGAGCATTCTGGAAAAAGTCAGATCAAGGCTGAGGCCTGAAGGATGAACAGAACTGAGCAAAATGATGGTCAAAACATGCCCCGAGATACAAAGGGAAGAGACAGTAGCACAGCAAATTAGAGGCACTGAAAATAGCACACTGGCTGGAGCCCAGTGCGTGGGGGAAGGGCGCAGGCCCAGATGAGGCAGGAAAGTTTGGCAGCTGCCAGAACACTCAGGGCTTGTAAACTGTGAGAGGAGTTACAGGAGCTGCTAAGGAGTTTGAGGCAGTGGGATGACAGGATCAGACTTGCCTTTTTATAAAAAAAATCGCTCCGGTTACAGTGTGGAGAATGGATTAGAGAAGGGCAAGGCTGGCGCTCAAGGAGCAGTTCAGGCAGGAGATAATGGTGTCCTGAGGACAGAGAGAAGTGGGCGTCTGCAGCACTGGTCTGTCTATGCCTGGCAGGAAGTGGCACCCCATTTCTGGGGAGAGAAGCAGGGTAAAGAGTAGGTCCCAGCTTTGGGCTATCACACTTCCGGGAACAGACAACTGAAAAGTGGAGGTGCGCCTGGAGAGGAAGGCTGCAGGCGGATGGGTTTAATTTAGAACCGACTGCACGATGGGGAAACAAGCAGTGGGTTATGTCTGTGAAAACCCTGAGCTCTAGACTGAGACAGAGAAAAACCACATGCTTAGGAGTTATAGCACGAAGGTATTGGTTAACACTACGGAAGTGGACACGAGCCATCTGAGGGAAAACACAAATAAAGCCAAGAGACCTAAGGCAGACTCCTGAGGACCCCCGCTACATACACATCTTAAGGGACACAATAGGGATGGGAAAGGGGAGGCAGAGAGATAAGAAAACCTTGGAGGGAAGCCAAGTAAAGGCCAGGTAAACACACAGTGCCAGTGGGTGTTTCCTAAGTACATGCAGACTGACTGACAGATGCTGGCCAGATTTAACTGTCAGAATTCTGCCTTTCTCCGGTTCTGCTTCCCGGTCCTTTCAGTGTTGAGAAGATGTGCCGTAGCATCTTCCCACTGCCCGACAAGCAGAACCTTGGGATTTCCTTATTTTCTGTATCTTCTCACCCGGCCCGACTGTCATTTTCAAGCCTGTCATCTGTAATGCCTAATCACCAAGTTCTGTCAGCCTGACTTTCACCATCGTTCTCATCCCTTAGTGCCGTGCTAGCCAAGGTTCGGTGAGCACAACTAGACAACCGGCACCCGCTGTCTCCCGGGCCATCCCGTCCTCCGCTTCCTCCCAGCGGTCCCTCACACAGGATAACCGCAACGGTCGCCCTAGGGTTCTAACTTTCCTAGCACTGCTCCACTGCTGAAGTCTCTGATGATCCTCATTACAATCATTTGTCAATTATGTCTATCTAATAACTTTACCTATGTCCATGTTTTTCAAACTATCTAAATACCTTTGGTCTACTTGTTTGTTTCTCTTTAAAATTTCAATCTATTATAGTATTTTTATGAAATATAATTTAAAACACCCTGGTAATGCCAAATCGCCATAAGCATTTCTAACTGCTTACTCTCAGCCTCTCAATATCATCTTATCGCAGACTGGCAACAGTGGTTCCCGGTCCAACAACGGCCGCTGGGCTGTACCACCAGTGCAAGGGCAGATGACAGGGTGGCTCTTTCCTCCGAAGCCTTTCGGCATGTACAGGATGATTCTGCCAGCCAGGTGAGACATCATTTAACTGACGCAGGTGGACAGCAGGAAAGACTCCTGGTGAGGACAGAAGCTGCTAAACATCCTATGATGTGTGATACACATGGCAGGCTCCTCACAGCAGAGAATTACCCAGCAAGAAGTACGCACGGGGCAAAGGTCAGGAAACCTTGTCTTAGGAGTATAACGCAAACAATTACAGGACAGTAAGAATGATGTGACCAGGCTGGCCTCGAACTCACAGAGATCCGCCTGTCTCTGCCTCCCAAGTGCTGGGATTAAAGGCGTGCGCCACCACCACCTGACTCCTCACTCGACTTCTTGCTCCTCCATGAAGCCTTTAGTGAATTTCCTTAGTTCCTGGACGACTCACTCTGTCTCCACTATTTAGTTGGTACTTAATCACGTGGTGGCTTTGACACCATCTATTAGGTTCTGCTGCCTAACTTTAAGTGGTCATTTGACATTGATTATGTTTTGTGTCCAGCTTGACAGCTTACTTAAGATGTCTCCTCACAGCACAGTAATCACTTCCTGCATTATGCTACACCTAGTGCTAAAAACACACATTTTAAATTAAGCATTGCAGTGCTACTGCTGGCTCTTTGTGTGTCCAGTTCATGACAATCTGAACATATCAGATTACTAAAGAGCAGCGTACAGTGCACAGGGCAGCTAGCTAGCTTCTGTACTGCATGACTGTCTGGTCCAACAGATTAATGATGCCATTGCTGAAATAGATATGGCCAAGGTTCCTCCAAACTGGGCTCAAGAAGCCCGGGATATGATCTCACGTGGTGGGCTTTCATGAAAGAAGAGCAACATGGGGTCACCGGCATGAACGCTGAGGCCATGCTGGGTTCAAATCTGCCCTTATCATTTACTGTGGGTCTTGGATGAACAACTTTACTTCTCTGAGCCTCAATTTCTTTCTCCATAAAATGAGAACGATGCAGTGCATGCCCCGTAAGGTTGTTGTGAGAATTAAATCAGTTAATATAAAAAATACAAGCAAAGTATTTAGAACGGTGTGTCCCAAGTCACAAGTACTAGCTGTCATTAACAATCCAAACGTGCATAAGGCAGAAGAGGCGTTATTGAACTGGGAGTTGCTTCAATATTCAGAGACTTTGAACACTGAGGAAAATTGGGGCACAGCTCTTGAGAAATTCTGTTCTCCCAGGCCGCCCTTCTCCCACTCTCCCCTCAAGCTCCTTCAGCTGCCCACTGAAAGGCCTTGACCTGAATGCTCACCCGTTTAGAGGGAGGACAAAGGACTTCACATTCATCACTAGGAGGGAATTACTGGGAGGAGCAGTTGGCAGGAAGTTATTACCCAGCAAGAAACCCTGTCTCGTTCAGTAGAGCAGGACAGGTGCTTCTGTCTGCCCTCTGTCATGCTGCCACCAGGGTCCAGGGAATCCAGACCGGAACCCTATGTGCTTTGTGAAAGTCGAGGACGGACCAAAGCTCTGCGTTGAGGGCTATGCCGAGACAGCCTGTGCTAGCTGTATTTGTTTGCTTATTTTTCAAACTGTACATTAGATATACAAACTCCCAATAAAATACACAAGGGAAATAGGAAGAAAAAAGAACATGGTCTCCGTTTGGTCCTCTTCCTCTTCTCTTAGAGGTGAACATTTTCTTTCTATTCAGTGTGTCCTTTGGGATCTTCATACTACATTTGTTTGGTTTATATATTTTTATTAACATAGTATGTCATCTGGAGCAAACTGGTTCATCTGGGTTCACTTGTAGTTTACAGTGCTGTGCACCACAGCTCATGTGATATTTTCCTTAGTGGTGGATACTCACGTCAACATTTTAGACTTCAACTTCCGTTTTTTGCTTTTGGGTTTTGTTGTTGTTGTTTGGTTGCTGATTTGTTTGGCTGTTTGCTGCTATTGGGGATTGAATGTAGGACCTGGTACATGCTGGCCCTTCTACCACTGAGCTACATCCCCAGAGATCAGAGTCCAACTCTGTAATAATCCAGTTATCGGCCTCTACATCAGCCGGCCGTAACAGGAACTCTGACCCACTGTGTACTCCGTCAACTGCACTGCTATGTGAAAGCTTCATTTTCAAAAGCCTGTTTATAGACTTTAAAATGCCAGATGAATTTAAGTATAGTCTGACTTTGAGATACAGATGCAACTACACTATTCCTATTCAAATATAAATGTAACTTAAAAGTCAAAAATCGGGGGGGCCTTAGGTGTTGTGGTCTCTCATTCCAGCAGTCAGGGGGCTGAGGCAGGTGGGTCAAAAGTGTGAGGCCAGCCAGGGCTACATAGTAATTTCCAGGAAAGCCTGGGCTGTAAAAGAAAGGGAAGGAAGAAAGAAAAGTGGGAAGGAGGGGGTAGAGAAAGCAAGCATGGGGAAATCAACCCAAGGTAGAAAGGATTTCTATGTGCAAAAGGCTACCTTATACTAGGGGTTTTGTTTTGTTTCAAGCGCATACCCTCTGCCTCTTAAATCCCCTTCAGAGACTCTGAGAGTTACATGACCATAACTATTTTCTTCATTAGAAAGAAACAGCAAAACAAAATAAACCTTTCTAAGGCCTCTGAGCTGAAGTGAGAATTAGTAAATCATTGCATTCCTCAGACCAGGCGCGAAGGCAGGAAGAGAAGCTTGCGTCTCCCAATGGCGAGCAACTGCTTGCTCTCCCTCTGCTAATAAATTACAGGCAGACCTGAACAGATGTCAGGCTGGCATTCAAAACCTAAAATATAGCTGAAAAGCAAGTTATGACTAATACAAGGAAAAAAGACGAATGTCAAAAACCTTCTTCTCCCCCCCCCCCCTTTCAGATTTCAGATAAGCTCTTTAGCCTCAGGACTCTCTTTACAGAGCCTGAGTTCGCAGAGATGTCTTAACCCCCATTTAAATTGCGATCTCTCCTCATGAGTAGGGTGTGAAAATGCATTTTCAGAGTGTCAGTGTTTATGTTAATCTTAGCAAGAACTCCCTTTCTCCCAAATACGGCATGCACCGGACCCCTTGCCCTCTCTCCCCTGTTTTATTTGCGCTGTTCTTAGCATGTGCACGATGTCTGGGTGTGATCGAAAGGCTCCTTATCTTCTCTCATTCGGAGGAACTGCTCGCTTAGACCAGGGAAGAGTTGCTTTCCTCTTTAATTTTAAAAGAAATCTTAAACATGAAGGTTGGAAACAGGCTTAGCCAGGGAGGGTCAGGGAAAGGGAGACAGAAAGAACCCCTTGTCAGTTTCAAAGAGTGGGTGAGAAGTCCTTAGGAAGGGGTTTTCACCCCGGCATGATGGCCTGGACGCCCAGTGCTACCTGTCCTTGAAACGCAGTCAATCTGTGACTCTGGGTCCCTACAGCCTCCCTCAGCTCTCCAGACACAGCACCTGCCCACGGAGATGGGAACCTTCTCCCAAGATGCTGTGAGCCGCTGAGCGGTCTGGCAGCCGTCATTCCTGTGCTCTTAAAAAGGATTTGTTCTTTGGCATTAACATTTACAGCTTCGAGGCTATTGCCAGGGACGCTGAAAAATGAAGTTTCTTTGTAGAAACTCCCTGTGCAACAAAGAGAAGTGAGGTGACTCGTCACTCAGTTACCCTGAGTATCCTCCGCAAAACTGCACGCAAGGAGCAAGTGCGGTAAGTGTCTGAACAGGACACCCGGGAACGCTCAAGGGCAGCCATTAACCACTGAGCTCATGCACCTTACCTTCCAAGGCTAGCTTCCACTGTTCGCACTGCTGTGCACACGGATGGTGGCCCTGTTGCCCTGTGGAGCCCGGACTGAAGGGAGCTGCTGACTAAGCATCTGTTATCATGGGGCTGGGAGACAAGCTAACTTTCTGATGTTCAAAGGGTGTCAAATACAGGCTAGTTTTCATCATTTCTAAGAATGACCTACGCCGCTTGGGTTTGAGTTAGCCTAATTGTCACAGACAAGACAAAAAAGAAGAAAAAAAAAGGAAACGGGATAGACTGATTAGACACAATAACAGAGTCTCAGCTGATGCTGGCCATAAGAGAGTCCCTTTCTATTCCCACACAACCCCCATCCCTCAGTCTCTAGAGCTTTATGTGGCTTGTTTTCTCTTTAAGGATTTCCTTAGTTTTAATTCTATAACAAACATTTTAAAAAGCAGGAAGGCAGATGCCCGGTATTTGGAGGTCCCTGAAGACAGAGACGCTAGGCTGGAGTCAAGGACGCTGGGCTGTTCTCATGTGCGCTGCTCACTCCCTCTCTGGCTTTACCTCACCTGGGTCTCTGGTTGAAGCCCTTCGTCATCTCAGATCCCTTCACAATTTTCTGTACATTTCTAATTCCCATTTTCAGTTTTTAAAAGGAAACATGAGATTTACAACCACATGAAAGACATAAACAAACTAAAGACATGACCATCAGTCTCATAAACACAATGGCCAAAGAAAACTACTGACATCTCAATTTTTAAATTAGAGATCTTAATACATATATATGCACATATGCAAAAAATCCAATTGACATTCATATTTCAACGTAAGTGTAACTCCAGACTTTACAGGAAAGACAAGTTGCTAAGTCTAAAATAAATTTTTCTGCTTACAAACACCTAATAATCTACATAAATTATTATTTCCTAAATATTTTCTCATTTTAATTATTTAACTGATCATACACTGCCTATTAAAACCATGAAATACATTATTGAATCCATTTAGTGAACTAGAGTGTGAAAAAAAATCAACCCATTTTATTTCTACTTAGGAGAGTGAGGAAAACACAGAATATCCATAAGGAACACATGCAATTTTATTTATATTTGGTTTGATTGTTTCAGCCTTTTATGAGAGATCAAGGGCATATATGATTCCTATGTGGCAATTTTCACTTTTTACCAAGCCAAGTGGTAGCCAAGTGGTCACCAAATTCTTCTTGGAGGGCAATGAAATTTTTTATTAAATTCCCCTAACATTTAAAGGAAAAGAAACCCTCAATGAACGGTGTCTCCCCAGAAGATAACTGTTTCTCTGACATCAACCCTGAACAGTAGAGCTTCCTTCTTAAAACAGATGCGCAGGCTTTTCCTTTAAAATAAAGAAAACAGCAAAATTTTTTGCTTTTTTTTATTTGTTTGTTTGTTGTTTTGTTTTTAATCAGTTCAAAGCCAAGGCTGCTTTACAGTAGGCTGCCATTTAAACTAAACTGGTAATATGTGCTTCTTGATAAAAGAAAGTCATGGTGGGGTGCTTTCAAAATGATAAAACTTATTATTATTATTGTTATGTCTTAAAATGGTTTAAGTGTAGTGGAAAAACAAAGCCATAAACAAGGCTCTACAGAGTAGCACTAAGAATCAAATCAGCGGTCCTCGGTCAGTAAGCACAAGTGCTCACAAACATCGCCTGAAACACATCAGACACAGATCTGATTCAAGGGTAACAACCTGCTCGATTGAACTTCATCAGAGAGGTGGCAGAATCACAAACCAGCTGCCGGGTTTGCTCCTCGATGCACTAACTGCAGCTCAGCCGCAGCGCCCGCCCGTGAGCAGGGTACACACAGGACGCCAGCACCTGAACCGGCTCCTCGGTACTGGGGAGCCGTTTACAGTAACACACGCAGGGTACAGCTCCCTCCATGAGGAGCTGTTTCCCTACTTGTTAGCTGGACCTCACAGACAGCAAAGACACGGAATCCTTACCCTCTCCCAGCCCTCAGACACAAAATCAGTAAAAACAGTCACAAGAACAACATGCAATATTTAGAACCATCCCATGAACTCCGTTTTTACCTAAAATATATTTAAATAAATTTCTATGTCTTGATCAAAACGCTTTAAGGATTTATTAGTCCTCAAAATAAACTTTAAGAGACAGTGAATGGCCACATTTCTTTTAACTTTCTGAATTACTGCATTTT
This sequence comes from Microtus oregoni, assembly GCF_018167655.1. Classification (NCBI taxonomy): domain Eukaryota; kingdom Metazoa; phylum Chordata; class Mammalia; order Rodentia; family Cricetidae; genus Microtus; species Microtus oregoni. Next base: position 15,901,803 of record NW_024543222.1, on the reverse strand, counting down.
TTTAAAAAATGGGTTTGGCCTTTGTATTTTCCAGATAAGAAGAATGTCACTGTCGTTTCAAGATGTATAAAACTCAGGTGATGAGGGTCTCTGTCATTTTGACTTAATCCAACTTTAAACTCGACCTTTACCCAGAGAACAGGTGTGTGTTATGCCTGTAATTTACCAGAGTAAGCAACCAGGCAGAAACGCAGCCGGCCGGCTGGGCTGGCTAACACAGCCCAGAGCTCAGGGCCTGAGAGCAGCTCTCGTCCACTGTGATGAATATACTATTATCTCCCAGTAGCAATTTACAGAGAAAGAGTGGGGGAGAGCGGCAGGACGCTTGTATTCCTCCAGCTCTTTGGATTCTGTTTTCACACTCGCTCTGCAAGAAGCTATTATGAATTCCTTTCTCAGATACTCCGCTGCTCACATTCCAATCCAGCCAACGATACAGATATGAAAACAGTCCTGACAGTATTTCCACTAGGCAAAGCGAATCGCTTCACAGGGATAAATTAAATAAACCTTCAGGAGAAAAGTGACAAATGAGGACAGTGCGGATTTCTTCACAAGCGGCACGGAAACTCCCATGTGTCTCCTGCATTTGTCTCTGGGGAGCAGACTTATCTAATTAAAAACCTTGCCAAGTATCCATTTACTAGACGCGAGGAAGTGCTGATGGGGCCCGTAAGGCATTGCAGCACGAAGTAGCAGCCAGCATCCGCGCAGGTCCACAAGGACGGATAGTGACAGGTTGACAGGTAAGCCTGACCCACAGTGGGGCTTCAGAATGAGGCACCATTTCAAAAACTACCCACATAAAACACCGTAAGGGAGCAACTGTAAGCATTATTTCTATTATTTTCCCCAGGAGAGTAAATATTTTTGAGAGTTTTTCATGAAACTTAAGTTTTGTTGTTTTTTTTTTTTTTAAGAAGTTAAAATTAGAAACACTTGTGTGGATTTGAGAACTCAACTCAGAACTACTGAGAAGCACACCTTGTTAGCTGTGTGCTTTCTGAGTTAACACCAGCCTTGGGTCAGAAACTCACCCATCTGCTCCACGATCTCTGGAGGGAATACCCGAGAAGCAAATGCTCGCCGGAAAATATCAGAAAACTCCTTATCCAGACCGCCGATCCCCATTTTCTCAAAGTTCCAGTCAGGATTGATGATGGACTGGCGATTTTCCTTGGTTTTAGCTTTGCCTGTGTCAAACAAACACAAATTTGTGAAACAAACACAGGGTTCAGTATAAAAAGGGTAGATGCCCCCCGGACCTCCTCAGTGAACTGACACACGGCTGTTACGTTAAGTGGACAGCCCACGCATGGCTGATCTCTCTAGAGAGAAGGGTAAGGCTGACTTACCTATTTTGTCTGCCCTCCATTCATGGTCAGTAACAAACCTGCAAAACCAACTAAACTCACGCTAGTCTGGTCTGTCTGTGAACCAGTCACGGAACTCCATCTCAGTAACCTTTAATCCAACCGAATGAACTTAGCTGATGAAAGGGAACGGCACACACATCTGATGTAAATTCCACTAGCTCCAGGAAAGCCGCTGAGGGCGAGCACTCCTCACAGTTGCTGCTAAGTGTACGGAAGACGTATGTATTTACCTACAACAGTCAAACAGCCTAACACGTGTGGAATGAGTTTGACGTCTTGTCACATGTAACACAAAAATCTAAAAACATTCTGAAGGCTTTAATGACTGCGAAAGCTACACTTAGAAATTCTCTCCTAAAGATAAAAATTGTTTCATTTAAATGTGAGAGCGCCACCTAACGTAGCTCAAGAGAACCACACCTATTCCAGACGTAAAGAACAAGGTACCCTAGCACACTGCAAACAAAGGGGGTAGCATAGATTTTATAAAGTTGAGGAAGAAAATATCACATTAAAGAAATTTGTAGATAATAATTTTCTGGTTGGAGTTTTGCAGATTTAAGATTTCCTTTAGCCTTTAGAAGGGGATCAAAGATATTTTACCTATACGCTACTGCCCTCTTGTGGTCAAACCTACTGCATGCCAAATTACTGCAATTTCATTTTCCAACAAAATCACATTTCATAAGTTACATGAAAACACCTACACAGTCCAAAAGTTACAGAATTGCCTTGAGATAAGACATTTTAACAAAAATAATACAAACAGAAAATACAAGTAAATCACATCATAAATATCCAGTAATTGGAAATTACAGTAACTCCTTCATAAAAATGGTATACATGTGAGTATTAAGATCCTTTATATTTGAGAGCCTTGAAACACGGTAAGTGAAAAAAATCAAATTAAGGGTTACTGATGGGGACTGGGGAATTAAGGAGCTTGTGGCCAGACAACCTGTGCTGGAGCCCCATGACTCACACGGTGGAAGGAAAGAACTAGCTCTTGAAAGTGTCCTCTGGCCTGCATACATGTACCATGACACACGTGCTCAAACACATATACCCACACATAACCATATAAGGCAAATTATAAAATAATATAACAATAAAGTCAAATTTAGAATGCGAGTTGCATTTCAGTGAGTGTTTACCCATAGAGGCATGGTGGCATATGCCTTCAGTCCTGGCATGCCGAGCAGTCAGAACAGAAGGTTTACAGGTCCAGTGCATGTCTGGGCCAGCGTGAGGGCTCAGCAGGTAAGACCATACACTGCTCTAGCAGGGACCTGAGCTCGGTTCCCAGCACTCATGCCGAACCGCTCATAACCACCTGCAACTCCAGTTCCAGGGGATCTGATGCCATCCTCTGGCCCCTAGAGACCACACACACACACAAAACGTAAAAGAGAAACAGCAATAGAGACTGGTAAATTACTGATTAAAAAAAAAAAAACAGCAACAACAACCCACATTTAAAGGAAGTTAAGTAACTTTGGACACAACTGTGCAGCCAATAGGAAACTTCACTGTTCTACTGGGACAGACACAAACATAATTATGTCAACCATAAATTCAAGTTAGCACGTCATTATTTAAATGAGTTGCTATTCTCGGAGATTAAACTGCATCATTTTAGCATATCAAAGTAAGGCCAGTAAACAAGAGCCGAATCCACTGGGAGGAGTTTAAGCACGCACTCATCTCGGTCACTAGGAACAGGGATGGTGTTTCATGGAACACAGCAATTAGCCGAGGCGCTGGCAGTGCTGAAGGTCACAAGAGCTAACTCTGAGAAGGTGTCAGAGGAGGGAAGACTCTCACAGAACAACTCTATGAGACCCTGTAACAGAGAGAGGCCCCGGAAGGGAAAACCTGGTGAAATCCCAGAAAGACAGCGCTCTGGGGGGCAGCAACCCATCCATGTGAACTTGTCAGCTGATACCAGGAGGAAGTGGGGAAAGACTACAGGGATTCTCTGAGCTACTTTTACAAATCTTTGTGAGCCTAAAATTATCTCAGAATTTCAAAACTAAAAAGTTTCATTTTTTTAAAATCACTTTTGATATGGCTATGAGAAAAGGAAATTAAATATGCCTGTGCGTTTCACATTCTGTTTGGTGGCCCGAGCACTCCAGGCGAAGGCTTTGGACCTTGCACCAGTGTATCTGACAGCAGATGCCCCGACTCTGGGATAAGCCTTCAGGGAGGGGTCCCTCCTCTTTCCCACGAATCACATGGAATAGCAGAGACATATCGGTTTCATTTGCAGTTCCCTAAAACTGTGACTTACCAATAAGATTGAGCGATGAATTTTCTGCTTTTTCAAATGCAACTTGACTGTTTCCAACAACCAGTCCTACTTCAATCTGCACAGAGAGATGATAATTAGTGGGCTATAGGAATCTCAAAGCAAGGTTAGGCACGTGGAGGAAAGGAAGTCTTTCCGTGCAAAGCAAATCGTTCAGCCAGTCAGCTGAGTTACATTTGCTTTCTCAAGGCTACTTTCCACAACTCCTACATGGCAATGTCTGCAGTTATGTTCTCCTTGATTATAATAAATATCTGCATTCAACTAAGATTAAAAGTACAAATGATGGGAGCTAGAGAGAAGGCTCAGTGGTTAAGAACACTGGCTGATCTTCCAGAGGTCCTGAGTCCAGTTCCCAGCACCCATACGATGGCCCACAACCCTCTATAATGGGATCTGATGCCTTTACAGGCATTAAGGTGTACGTACAGACAGAGCATTCATATAAATAAATAAATCTTTTTAAAAAACTGCAAATTACAAGTGGATCTGCAGTTAGGTATGCTTTACTTTCTATTTCAGTAGCAATGTAGCTATACCCAACAGCGAGGCCTTAGCACAGTGGTTCTCAACATGGGGGTTGCATACCAGATATTATGATTCATAACGACAGCAAAATAACAGTTATGAAGTAGTAACAAAATAATGCTATAGTTGGGGTCACCGCAACATAAGGAACTATGCTCAAGGAGCAGCATTAGGAAGGTTGAGAGCCACTGGGCTAGTAGCTCGGAGGAAGAATGCACACTATGACAAGCTTGTGCACAGGAGAATGCCCGGAACCCACCAGGCTGCTCAAGTCCCATCAGAAAGAGCCTAGAAAAGACTAGGAATAAAGCTTACCTTCTGCCTTTTGCCTGACGCAGGCTCCCCCTTCAGGATGCTGGGGTCCATGGCTTCAATGTCCTTCACCAGTAACCCAAAAAGCTTATCATTGAAGCTAAAGACAAGCTGTGAAGAGAAGTAATGGGAGGAAAATTATCTCATGCCACGATGGGCTTCTTGCCACAACACCAAAGTTTTCCAAAGGCAAAAAACCAGTTTTCTTTTGAATACCCCTCTCAGTTTCTGCTCCTCGGTCGCAGCACTCATGTCCCAAATGATAGGGTCATGTACATTAGTTTGATAGGAGGTGACATAGCCAACACTCGAACACTCGGGAAACTACTAGTAAGAAAGCCGAGATCCAGCCGGGCAATGGAGGTGGGAGGCAGAGGCAGGTCGATCTCTGTGAGTTCGAGGTCAGCCTGGTCTACAAGAGCTAGATCCAGGACAGCCAGGGCTACACAGAGAAACCCTGTCTCAAAACAACAATAACAACAACCAAGCCAGCATCGATCTAGAAACAGATTAAGCACCAGGGCTGAGGCTCAGTAAATGATAGTGCCAAATAAGTTAGCCTTTCCTATAACTACTACAAAACGCTTGCCATGCAAGTGAGGGCAGCTTTGAAAGCTCACTCACTCATTTACCAATACCTGTAGGTACCTACTAGAGGCCAGGTCTCTCCTGCGTGCTGAGGTGACTCTGTCATCACAACTACTGCAAGGGACAGTGACGTGGGTGGGGTCAGATGGGTTTTTTTTTTCCTCTGCTTTCTCAACTATTTTCCTTCATGGTGTATTGACATCTACATGTGTTTGGGTTTTAAATTATTATAAACATCACAAAATTTCTTAGGATGGTACCTTAAGATAACAAAGCTAAAATCAAAGGTTAAAACTCACAATCAGAATACAATTATATTCAAAATATCTAGGAATCCAGAATAAACACAGCACATCCAAAAACAAAACAAAACAAACAAAAAGTGCACAGCAATGGGCAGTAGTCAACAAGCAGACAGCTAGGTAGCATCCAGGGGCCTTCTAGACCCACCTACAACTGCAGCGGCCTGAGCGCGGCAGCGGGCATTGCGTTCGCCTGTTTCAACTAGAAAGTTCTACAGCAGCAGGAACTGTGTCTACTTCATTCCCTGCTGATCTGCCATGCCAAAAATAGTGACTGGGACATACTTTGTGCTGTTAATTATTTATTTCACCCTTTCCTATGCCCCTGGCTGTGCATCATCTACGGGCACAGAATTCATCTTCTCTAAGCCTAAAATTTCTCCTTTGGGAGGAAGTCAGACAAGAAAATCTACGGTTCATTCTAATTCTAATGTTTTCTTCTTTGGGGGTTTTTGGTTTGTTTATTTGCATTTTCTTTCTTTCTTTTCTTTTCTTTTTTCTTTTTTGAGACAGGGTCTCACTATGTAGCTCTGGCTGTTTTGTAACTCTCTGTAGACCAGGCTGGCTTCGAACTCAGAGCTCCTCTTACCTCTGTCTCCTGAGTGCTGGAATTAAAGGTGTGTGACACTATGCCCAGTAATTATAATGTTTTCATTAAAAATACATTGTATTTTGTTCCTGTGTGTGACACTATGCCCAGTTAATTATAATGTTTTCATTAAAAATACATTGCATTATTCCTGTACATCAGTTTGATACCATAATATATGAATATTTTAAACCGCTATCCTTCCATATTTATCAGGGAAAAAAAATGAAATAAAAGTAACACTGCATTCACCCCACTAGCTCTTGCCTTCTGCCCCTCCCCCAGCTGTCTCCTGAGACAGAGACCTCAGGGCAGTCTAGGTACATCAGTAGCCATGGCGGTACTGACAAGCAGCCATCCCAGGCGCTTTGCTCCCAGAATCCGCTATTTACTTTCGAGGACCCAAAGAGCTTATGTTTATACGGAATGTGTCTGCCGAGATTTGCTATACTAGAGATTAGAAGAAAAAAACTAATGTATCCATTTAAAATAAAATCACTTTCTAAAACAAAAAACTGCAAGGGCAAAAAGTGGTGCTGTCCCACTTTTGCAAATCCCTGTCCTGTCTGGCTTATTGGAGACAACTGGATGCTTCCGTCTGCTCCGGCAGTCAGGGCACTGTGCTAACACACACTGATGGCTGCAGAACTGCACCAAACCCATGCAGCAGAGGAACAGAAAGATGGCAAACAACCACAGTGTGTTACAGAAGTCATTTCGACTTTGTAGGTCGTCTGAAAAGGACTCGTCTGCACGGGTCTCCCAGCAACATGTGAGGACTGCTGCTGTGAAGCTGCGGTGTGAGAAAGAGCCGCAGAATAACTGAGACAGGCCCGAAGGCAGGTGTGGCGCTTCATGCCTGCCAGCTCAGCATCTGCGTGGGTGAAGCTGTTGGGTTGGGTTTAGGGTCAGCCTGGGCTACATAAGAAGAACCCTGTTTTCTTTTTCTTTTTTAATATTTATTATTATGTATACAATATTCCGTCTGTGTGTATGCCTTCAGGCCAGAAGAGGGCACCAGACCTCATTACAGATGGTTGTGAGCCACCATGTGGTTGTTGGGAATTGAACTCAGGACCTTTGGAAGAGCAGGCGATGCTCTTAACCACTGAGCCATCTCTCCAGCCCCCAAGAATCCTGTTTTCAAAACACAAAATCACAAATAAGACTAACAGTAAGGGCAAAAGGGCTACAATTATTTACCTGTATAAACAATATATGAATTCATGTTCTTTTTACTTTTTTGAGACAGGGTCTTGTGGAACCCTGGCTGGTCTCAAATTTGCTACATAACTGACAATGACCTTGATCTCCTGATCCTCCTGCCTCTACTGTCCAAGTGCTGGGATTACAGACCTAACCCATCATGCCTGGCTTTAGGTAGTGCTAGGGCTAGTGATAGAACCCAGGGCTTCGTGCACGTGAAGCATTCTCCAACCAAGCACACTTATGATTAATGGAATATTTTTCTAGATTAATCATCTGCTGTTAACTGAAGCATAAAAAAGCAACACTGGTGTTCTCAGTGAGGGACTAAGCTGCGGGGTCTCTATGATGAATTTGTTAATATACATACAAAGCTTTCTTAAACATCTTGGGGAGTCCAGCCTCCACCAGAAGTTCCGACCTACTACCATGTGTGTGCAGGCATGCAGGCACGTATGTGTGGAGGCCAGAGATCAACTCCAAGCATGGCTCTCCATCTTGCTTTTTCCACCTTATTTTCGAGCCAGGGTCTCTCACTGAACCTGGAGCTCACTGATCTGGCTAGGCAGCTGGCAGGGGCCTCCAGGGATGCTCTGTCTCTGCCTCCCTGGGGGTGGGGTTAGGAACTGGTTATCCCACCACTCCCAGCTTCTTGCCTGGATGCTAAGGGTCAAACGCTGGCCTTCAGCCTTGCTTAGCAGGCCCTGTACTGGCTGAGCGATCTCCCCAGCCCCTGCTCTTCTACAGAAACATGCTAATGACACACAAGGATACCCAGAAACAAATCTCAGGTTCCACAGCAAGAAGAGAAAAATATCTCTACCGTGTTCTCAAATTTGCAGGAAGAAAAACTGTTGTGACTATATATGACATCTTAACACAATCTAAAACCTAAAAGTTTTTTTTTCAGTTTACGTGTATATGCATGTGTGCCATACGCAGGTACCCTTGGACACCAGAAGACAGCAGAGGATCTGGATTGTCTGAAATGGGTGCTGGGAACCAAACTTGGATTCCTGCAGAAGAGAAGCCAGTGCTCTGAACTGCTGGGCCACTTCTCTGGCTCCTTAAAGCTGAGTAAAGGTTTCTCTCTCTTTCTGTTTTTGTTTTTCAAGACAGGGTTTCTCTGTGTAACAGTCCTAGCTGTCCTGGAACTCACTCTGTAGAGAGGCTGGCCTCGAACCTACTGAAATCTGCCTGCCTCTGCCTCCCAAGTGCTGGGGTTGAAAGCATGTGCCACCACCACCTGGCATGAAGTCTTTTCTAAACAGACTCCTATTGGTTCAGGAAGCTCACTCCTCAGTTTGCATGGGACTTTTCCTATGAAAGCTAAGCTCCCTTAGTTCTCCCAAAGCAGAATTCTGGCCATCGGCGAGGGTTCAGACGCCTGTAAAGTGTCTACCTGCTGTCCCACTGAGAAGGCCTGGTTGTTGAACTGCTGGATGAATTCTGCTGCCATCTTGTCGGTGTCGTAGGGGTTGGAGTCGATGTTCTTCTTCTGCAGAAAGTCAATCTCGATGGTCATCGTGCCAATGCACTGCTTGGCTTTGTCAAACGAGTACAAGGCGACTAGGGGAAAAAGGAGCATTCTTTAAGAACCACGGGAACACCAGAAACTTGGGTTTCCAGTTACAAAGAGTTCAGCATGAGGGAATAGAGGTACTTGACCGAAAGGGAGCTTTACGTCGGCTTCACTGGAGGAACACGCTTGCACAGACCTAAAAATCAATAGCCAGAGATTGCCTTACTCACCTGAGTTAAGAAGAAAATATTAAACGATACTCTCCTCACCTTTGACCCCTCATCCCTCCATGACAAAGAAAAAAATCACATCTCTCTTCACAGTTCCTGCACCCCATCCTCCTCATTTAACAGAGGACAAAGAGACAAGATGGGTGGCCCCCGTGGAGTTGGCGCAGCATGTGGTTACCAAAGATGATTTTTGTTTGATCTAAGAACGTGCTACCATGAGAGAGGTGGGAAGATTTCTTGCCCTAAGAAAGTAAGAGGCAGTGGGAGAAAAAAATGGGGGGGGGGTTTAAGATATGATATTTCCCAGGGGTTATTTCCTGTGAGGTAAGGGGTAAGTTATACTCCTTTGCAACACTGCAAGTGTGTTTACGGAACACCCACCGGATCCAGGAGCTGTAGCCATACACCTACAATCTACAAGACAAGCACAGAGAAAGCTCCAGGAGCTGTAGCCATATGCCTACAATCCACAAGACAAGCACAGAGAAAGCTCCAGGAGCTGTAGCCATATGCCTACAATCCACAAGACAAGCACACAGAAAGCTCTGAGTAAGAAAAGTCCTGCTTATGCCTTGGGAGAGTTTTAAGATGGCTTTTAGGCTATAATGTCATGAACTTAAATATTAAAGCACTACATATAATTTTATATTATATAGTAACTATTCAGCCCCAAATGCTTAGCTGTAGAACACAAAATTTATATATCTTATTGTACATGTAAGTAGAACCGGGACTTAAAATTATGTATCTCAATGATACATAATTGTAAAGAAGCATTTTCAGAGAAAAAAAAAAAGGCTGATTTTTAAATCAGTTTGTGCACATCTATATGTGCCAGTTTCTTTCTTTTTTTTTTTTTTTATAATAAAACACCTCTCAGCCGGGCGGTGGTGGCGCACGCCTTTAATCCCAGCACTCGGGAGGCAAAGGCAGGCGGATCTCTGTGAGTTCGAGGCCAACCTGGTCTAAAACAAGTAGTTCTAGGACAGGAACCAAAAAAGCTACGGAGAAATCCTGTCTCGAAAAATCCAAACAAAAAACAAAACAAAACAAAACAAAAAAAACCACATGTGCCAGTTTCTAAACAAACTTTTAAAGCAAAAGTTCTTACACTACAGCATCTGATATTGGTTGCTACCCAGAAAAGACCAGAGAAACTATTGCATTTGACTTTCTCCAACAGGTCAACTTGTTCATGCCCAGTAAGAGCCCAGCCCTGCTCTTCAGTAAGGCTAAGGCACGTGTACTTCTTTCTCGTGTTCCTTGAAGGCCCTCAAGGACACATAGGAATTGCACTCAATCAGTTGCCTCTACAATATACCTGCCCATGCCTGACCTAATGCCCGGAGTCTGCAGGTCTCTAGGCCCTGGAGCTGTGTACATGTATAACATGGTTAGCCATGCTCATTCTAATCTGTTTGTGGAATCTATGCTTAGTAGAGTAACTACACAATATACTTAAACAGTTAGAATATGAAATTTTGACATTCTACTATGAGAGCCAAAGTTACATTTTAAGTTTTAATGGCCATGCCATAGAGACCTATGAAACAAAATACCTCTGCTCTGCAAGCCCCTTGCTCAAGGACAGAGAGTTCCTGAAATGCTATAGGCTATTTTTTTTTTATGGGAAATAACAAGCCACATGTTTTCACTCCCCTAAACAAGTTTGTTTGGCCCATCTGCACAGGATGTGCTTGGTCACATGTGGACAGGAGGTACGTGGGCAGGGTATAATGTCAGGGTATTTGCTTGTCCATGATTGGACCTGATGGGAAATGCAATGAATTGTATGTTTTCCTTCCGAAGCCCCTGCCATACTTGGTTCTGGGCCATTTCCCAGGAACTTGGGTATGGACCTAGTCAAAGCCCATCTACCTGGACAATATTTAGTTAAAGATTGCTTCAAATTTGGCTATAAACTGTGTCTTATTCTTGACTGGTGGGATTAACATTTTCTGGAGGCCCCAGTGAGATTCTGACCATCCACCCAAATTCTAAAGCTGGATCTTCACTCTGGACTCCAGGGTTGAGGGGCTGCTTCAGGAGGGACAGTCCAATGCTCCAAGGTTGCCTTCAATTAAGCACTTCCATGCTGAGAAGCAAAGCAAGCATCTATAGAGGCCTCCTAATGAGTCATATGGTGAGTTATGGCTGGAAAGTTTTGTTTCCCAAGGAAAGTTTCGTTTGTGTCTTGTTGGAAAGCGTTGTCTGTCTATTTCTCAAGAAAGTTGTATATGCTTGTTTGGTTGGAAAGGTTTTTTTTTTTTTTTAAGATTTATTTATTATGTATACAGTGTTCTGTCTGCATGTATGCCTGTAGGCCAGAAGAGGGCACCAGATCTCATTACAGATGGTTGTGAGCCACCATGTGGTTTCTGGGAATTGAACTCTGGACTTCTGGAAGAGCAGTCAGTGTTCTTAGCCTCTGAGCCATCTCTCCAGCCCTGGAACTAGCTCTTGTAGACCAGGCTGGCCTCGAACTCACAGAGATCCACCTGTCTCTGCCTCCCGAGTACTGGGATTAAAGGCATGTGCCACCACTGCCCGGCAGTTGAAAAGTTTTGTCTCTGCGTTTTCTGATGTATCTGTAAGTTTCATTGCATTGGTTGTCTTGTTGGAAAGTTCTGTCTGTTTTTCATGAGAGCTATGTCTCTCTGTTTTGTTAAAAAGTTTTGTCTGTGTTTTCTGGTGTGTCCGTAGGTTTTCTGTTGCAAGCAGGAGCTGAGACAGAAATGAGACTACAGGACAGGTGACATGCATGCTGATCTGCATGGTAACAGCTCTGAGACTGGATGAGACATGATAAATCTTCATGGTCTCAAGAGTCCTCGTAACAATTTGGTTATGCAGTCCAAACAGACTTATAAAGTTGACAAATGTATTTTACCTGCTCAAACATAAAACAAATCATCTTTAGCTGACTTGTGCACATGGTACACTCCATACTTGTGATAATACAAATATATATGTTACCTTTAAAAGTTTGTGTGTTTTCAGAACAAAAGGACTGGACATGAATAAAGATAAGGAAAGTAGCCCTGGTGATCCAGCCTCAGAATGCCTCAGTTACAGTTTCCTTACAAACTTACATCCAGAACAACTTCAAAGCTGCTAGCTGAGATGGTCCAGCCTCATAGACTATTCTAGCCAGGACTTCAGACAGGCACTACTTTCCCACCACACAGAGACAAAACAAGAAAAAAATACAGCTAGCTCTCCTAGGACTTGACCATTATCCCAGTTGTCTAAGGGCACCCTAGGGATGTCATCGCCCTCAGACAATAGGAAGCAGTCTAGAGAACAGAATGCCCACACTCCCAAGAAGTGGAATAGATGGTTTCTGGTCATTCGGTGGATGTTTGACATTGTTTAGGGGGGCTGGTTGCAAGTTATTATTGGTCATGGTCAGGGAGTAACTAAGCAAAGAAGGTTAGATTCAGGGATCTTTTTCCAAAATGGGGAAAGATATTAGGAAGGGGTAGATTACTGAATCTACTTTAAAAACAAAAATGATAGAATAAAAGGGTAGATTACTGAATTTACTTTTAAACTAAAAAGAACTACTAGTCTCAAATATTTCACATTGGTATAGACTTTTATAAATTGATACAAATTTATGGTTATTTTTCTTATACTGCATATATGTTTCTACTCTTGTTTAAGATATTGTATCTATGCAGGTCATTTAAAAATGTAAGGTACAATTAAGAAACACAGGTGAGAAGTTAGTCATCTATAATAACAGAACTTGTAGCCATGTTAGATATGTTTTCAAACCTAGGTTTGTTTAGCTCAGATATACTTAATAGACAATGGTACTCAAACTTGTCCGAGATCTGATGAATATGGCATTTAAAATAGAAAAAGGTTACTATGACAGACAGAGACTCCCAGATCCTAGGAGTGACCTTGAAGTCTCCAGAGAAGATGATGGGGTAGGACTGTCACGATGTCTCCACCAGGATTGTGGTAACACTAAACGTGGGAGACTTCCCCAGTACAGTCCCTGCCACCAGGACCTGGCCCAAACTGAGGACAAGCAGGACACTGAAGAACCAACTGCCCCACTTTGCCTACACAAAGTAAGGTCAGCTCCCCAGGAAAGTCTCTCACTTTCTGGGCCTGGCAACTCAAGACTGATGCTGTCTTGGTGCCTCTGCTCCCAGTGCCATGGAGACCACAGGAGCCTGGGATGGCTGTCTCGGTAAAGAACTAGTCTCTCTTATTTTAATGATACATAGAACATTTGGATTATACTTGATGCTATAATTTATCCTTCTCAGGTCTCTGATTGCATTGATGGCAAGGCTAACTATAGCTTTGTCAGATCAGCAGCAGCAGGCAACCAGGTTCTTCCCCAAGGCTACAGCCACCTTGTTAGCTTATATCATATATGAAAATAAAGCCTTGCTTTTTCTAGAAATACTAGAAAATCTAGAAATTTCCTGTAGAGAAAAGGTAGACAGGTTTGCCTTGCTAACAGACTTCATATTAAAAGATATACAAGTTTCTGATGTAACTTTCCACTAAAGGAACATGATTTACAATGATTGTTCTCAGTAATAACTGCTTATGTCTCTGATAGATGATGATTAATGGAAAGAGAAAATGCTAAAGCCCCATGAAAGAACTGAGGTCCAAGGTATATGAAGGTCTGAGGATGTATAAGCTTAAATAAGTTTTGAGGGTCTCAGAAAGTGATTTAAAGTGTAGAAGGGCAAGTTGTACAGGTATAAGCAAATGATTTAAGGTATGTGAAAATGGGAAATATTTCATATTTCTTTCCACTTCTATGCTGTGTTTACACTAAGATTTCAAAAGTCCAGAGTTTTACCATTGATCAATGGAGTTCTGATAAGCTGGTAGAGCAATGACTACTTACTGTTCGGTTACAAGCTCAAGATTTAAAATTTCCTTTGGTTGTCTTCTAAGTATAACTTAAAGGTGCTTCTCATCCAGCCAAAGATATCTCTGTCTAATTTATACATAGCTCTCTGGACAAAGGGGAAAATGTTCATGCTTTTTAGCCTAAATCTACAGCTATAACTAGGACTCAAAGTTATGAGATTACTCCAGCTGTTTTACAGATACCTATTACCTGCTTTTTCTACAATGTGCATGTCAGAACAGATTGGTAATGCTAATGTTTAATCTAAAACTTTCGTGTCTTTTTGTAAACTAAAAGTGTTCATGTAAGCTTCAGAGAATCAAGGGAGTCATAAGACTTGGATCTACTTCTCACAGGTCAAATAATAAATAGGACTGCAGATTAGTATAGCCTACTTTTTCCCACCTATTTTGTCTCCTGATTCTAGAACTTCTCCCATTCCCCAATTACTAGGACTATAGGCCTGAAAGTTCCAAATGTAAGATTTTCCTTTAAGTTCCTAAATTTTAATTTTGTCCCTAGTCTATATCTGTTTCAGCAGATTTACACTTGACTGACAGACAATCCAAGCATCAGCTTCTGACTACAACATGCCCCAAATGACTGCAAGCCCTGGACTTGCTGAAAGCTGATGTGGACCAGTTCAGCCTGTGTGAATGCTCCCTGTCTTTTCAGCTGGGCCAGCGAGTCAGATGCTTATGCCTGAACTCCCTCTTTGCTTTTGACTAGCATTCTAGCCTTCCTGGACCCTGACAACAACATCCTAGTTCCAGCAGGAAGTAGTTACAGAAGAGAGAACATCACCCCTTATCCCCCAGCAGGCTGGAATGTTAGATCAAAAGGAAACTCCCTGGCATACAGGACAAAACAGCTACTATAGTGCCTACTGGCATACCAAGAAAGGTACCTGTTAAAACCAAAGAGATCCAGACCTATCAACAGGTAGATTCATTAGCTAAAATAGTCCCATAGTATGACAGGGCACTCAACCTGATCTATGTAAAACAGAGAGGTTATTATATAGCTATAAGATAAAATTGTTGTTTCTATATAAACTACTCAGGGATCATTAGAAAGACTCTGGCTGTATTCAAAAAAATCATTGGAAAAAAAAAGGGACCCAAGATGAAGTAAATAACTAGGCCCCATTCTCAATCCAGGTTCCTTCTAGATAGAAGTAACTCTGATGACAGCCATCACAGAACCTTTGGCTCTTCTCCTTCTGCTAATTGCACTGGCTCTTGCATCACTGATGCCTTAACTAAGTGATAATTCTGGTCTGGGTACCATTAAGATGATGTTTATTAGATCCCAATGTAAACAGGTACTCATCACAGAGTCAAGGATTTGTCTCAGGATACAACTGAAGGGAAGAATGCTGGAGCCAAAGTTAGAGTTTACGTTTTAATTACTATGCCTTAGAGATCTATGAGATAAAAATGCCTCTGATCTGAAAGTCCTTTGCCCAAGGACAGATAGTTCCTGAAACACTAGAGGCTATTGTTTATGGGCGATAACAAATCATATGTTTTCACACCCCCCAAACAAGTTTGCTTAGTCCATCTACACAGGATATGCTTGATCCCATGTGTGCGGGAGGTATGTAGGCAGGGTATAATGTCAGGATATATGTTTGTCCATGACAGGGCCTGATGGAAAATGTAATAAATTATGGGTTTTCCTTCTTAAGCCCCTGCCATACTTGATTCTGGGCCACTTCCTGGGAATTTGGGTATAAACATGGCCAGAGTCCATCTACCTGGCTAGTATTCAATTAAGTTTATTTCAAACTTAGTTTTAAACTGTGATAGTGGTCTTATTCTTGATTGATGGGATTAACACTATAATTGACGTTACAAAATAGTGGGAAACACTTTTGGTTTGCTCTTTAAAAAGAAAAATATCACCTAGGCAAGAACAAGAAAATTAGAAAATTTTATGGATGAAATCCATACAAAATTCAACAGAAGAACTGGAGTAATAGCTCAGAAGCTAAGAGCACCTACTGCTCTTCCAGAGGACCCAGGTTCAGTTCCTAGCATCCATGCGGTGGCTCACAACCATCTGTAACTCCAGTTTCCGGGGGTCTGTGCCCTCTTCTGGCCTTTACAAGTACCAGTCCCACACATGGCATACAAACATGCATGCAAATAAAACATCCACATAAATAAATAAACAAACAAATAAACAAAATAACATTTTAACGTATTTAACATGTTCTCCCACATGTTTCAAAAGGTCCAAGTTCTCTTTCAAAGAAACCCATATAGAAATCATGACTGACATTTAAACACAAAAGACATACAGTACTCTAGTCCACAGACCAAAGCTTTAAGAAAAGGCCTTTAACCAGCCTTGAAATTGACTAGCTTCTAGCCCCAATCACACCAAATACTTGTCTCTACAGTACTCATAAGACAGGTAAGTGAAACACTATATAGAATTTTATTAGAATAAAAACTTGATATACTTTAATAAAGATATATAGTCTCTAAAATACTGAATGAAAAATATATTGTATAAGGATTTGTATACTGTGATACCATGCTGGGCATTAAAGACTCCAAAGCAGTATAATAATATGTATGCATGTGCGGACATTCACATGCATGTGTAGTATCTTCAACTTGAGAAATAATAATGTGTATATTAAAATACCATCAATAAACTGTATATATTGCTCATTTTAATTTAAAGCCATGTTCCTAAATAGCAAAACCCAAGCTGCTGCGTGATCCAAGGCTTGGTCAGCACCACGGACAGTGCCCAGGAGGTCAGCACCATGGCCAGTCCCAAAGAGTTAGCCGTCTGAAAGTTCCACACAGGAACAAAGCAGAAGGTGATGAACTTTTTAAAAATATAGTACTAATTAAGGTGATTCTTACGACTGCTGGAGAGACGGTTCGGCAGTGAAGGGCACTGGCTGATCTTATGGAGGACCTTCACTGTCATCTAAAAGCTGTTCGTAACTCCAGGTTCAGGGAAGTAGAATTAAGTCTGATACAATATGACACTGTCAGACAGAAAGATGGCACATGAGGTGACCCTTCCAGAAAACACTCTCACACTAAAACGACTGATGTATCTCCAGAGCCTCACAGTTAGGGATCCCATGCCAGCATCCCTGAATCACCGTTCTCCAAAGCACACCTGCATCACCGCCGGCACTGATAAGCAGTTCCTCCCTTAGGACCACACCATCCACATCAGCAAGGCCCCAATCCGCGCCTTACGCATCTGCCCCACCTGCCTTGGTGTGGATCAATCACTTGACTACAGTTTGACCCACGAAGTCTCCTTGATTCGCCTCTCTAAAGATCTGACACTCAGGTGGGTGGTGGTAGTGCATGCCTTTAATGGCAGCACTTGAGGCAGAGGCAGGCGGATCTCTGTGAGTTCAAGGCCAGCCTGGTCTACACAGTGAGTTCCAGATAGCAAGTGCTACACAGAGAAACCCTTTCTCAGAAAAGAAAAAAAATCTGATTCTAGACAATAATCCATTTCTGGTAGAAGAAAACTTTTTGTAACATACTGTCAGCCATAAAATCTGTATTTTAGCCCATGAAACTTTACAACATAATGTCTTTAGTTACTGTCCTATTGCTTGATAAGGCACCATGGCCAAGACAACTTATAGAAGAAAGCATTTTATTTGGGGGTTTGCAATTCCAAAGGGTTAGAGTCCTGGCCATCATGGCAGGGAGCATGGCAGCAGGCAGAGAGACCGTAACAGCACTTACATTCCGTTCCACAAACATAAGGTAGGGAGAAGGTAACTGGGAAGGGCAAAGCTAGCCCTCTGTGACACATCTTCCCCAGCACACCTCTTCATCCTTCCCAAACAGTTCCACCAACTGAGGACCAAGCATTCAAATATCTGAGCCTGTGGGGGCCAATGGCAACCAAATCACCACATATATTTTTTCAAATAGAAAACATTTGTAATGAGTTAACTTTAAGGGCTGGAGAGATACCTCAGAGGTTAAGACAAATACCTACCTGGGTTTAGTTCCCAGCATCCACACTGGGCAGCTCACAATTGCTTAGAACTCCAGTTCCAGGGGCATCAACGCCCTTGGTCTCTGTAGGTCCCAGCATGCATGTAAGTGAACATACACTCATAAAGTCATGCAGGCACACAAACATACACAAAAAATAAACCTTTTTGAAGTTAAGTTTAAAAACAAATTTTGCCTTTCATTTTAACAAATAAATTTAAGGAAACTAGAAACCAGTCCCACATTCAGACCTCATTAAGTATTTCACCAAGTTTTGGCTTCATCTCCGATGAACAGGGAACCCTGGCCTCACGCACTGCCCTACTTTGCTCGGGTGCCAACTCTTCTGCTGTCCCAGCTTTGTGCAATGCCTCAGGTGAAGAGGTGATAGCTAAGGGAATCGCTTATGTCAGTGTTTCCCAAAATGTGGCTGAGAAGAACCACTTAGAGGTGACTGTTAAAAACACGGACACATGAATCAGATTCCCCCAAGAGCCTGTGAAACTGTTTTTAAAAATAAATCTTCCAGGCAACCCTGTCAGGCTAGTCTGGGAAGCGCTGACTATGCACTCCGTCCCATCCAATGCCCCTACCTAGACTGACGCCCTTCATTTTTATCCAGTTTTTTCATCCCTCTTAGTGATTCCACAATGAATAAAGAGCCAACTAACGGTAACCTCAAGGCTTACCTTCCCTCCAACTCAGAAAAAAAAAAAAAAAAAAGCTGTCATGTTCTAGGCAAACGCTCCCATTGGTATTCTCCCATCACTTTTCTGAGATGAACAACAGGCTACCACGTTACCAGCTTCTCTCAGATATTATCTTCAGCGTTTCTCTGTAGCTTTGGAGCCTGTCCTGGAACTAGCTTTTGTAGACCAGGCTGGCCTCGAACTCCCAGAGATCTGCCTGCCTCTGCCTCCCAAGTGCTGGAATTAAAGGCGTGAACCACTGCCACCCGGCCCAGATACTATCTTCTTTGATCCAGGTTAAAGCTACTATATCTGAGAATATCTTCAGAAGCTCTGGGCTGAGAGATAACAGTGGCCCTATCATGACAACAAAGAGGACAATAATAGCACACACAGTCTACAGTAACAAGACACCAGGAAAACTGAATTATTTGAAAAGAGATATGAACACATCGCGCTCCACTGTGGGAAGTGGGGAGCAGAAAAGAAGGGGGGGAGGGATGACCGCAGACAAAACCCAGGCAAAATCACCCCCCACAAGATAAATACAGCATCAAGTGACAGGAAAGCGAAGATTTGGAATTCAGCCAGGCATGGTGGTACATGACTTTAATCACAGCATTCGGAAGGCAAAAACAGGAGCATCTATTAGTTTGAGGCCAGATTGGTCTACATAGTGAATTCCAGCCAGCTAGGGCTGCAAGGACTGTCTCAAGACAGACAGACGAAGTGGCAGTCTACAGATCCAGATATAGAGATATTATCTGAAAATAAATAAGACTTGAGATAGCCACATCAATCGTTTTCCTCTTTTAAAAAACACTGGTTGTGAGCCTCGCCTTTAACGGCTGAACCATTACTCCAGTGCAATTGTTTCCTTTTTTATTTTAATGTGCACATAGGTATTTGGCCTTTATGTATGCCCGTGCATCAATGCATGTAGAGCCCTTGGGGGCCAGAAGATGATGTGGGAGTGTCATATATCAATCTATTGATTTCATTGGTTAATTAATAAAGAAACTGCTTGGCCTGATAGGTTAGAACATAGGTGGGTAGAGTAAACAGAACAGAATGCTGGGAAGAAGGGAAGTTAGGCAGATGCCATGCCTCTCCTCTCTGGGACAGATGCGATGAAGCAAGCCAACAGGTCAGACATGCTGAATCTTTCCCGGTAAGACTAGTGCTACACAGACTACTAAATATGGGTTAAGCAAGATATGAGAGTTAGCCAAGCAGAGGACAGATATAATGGGCCAGGCAGTGTTTAAAAGAATATAATTTGTGTGTTGTTATTCTGGGGCATAAGCTAGCCAGGTGGCCAGGAGCCGGGTGGCAGGAACGTGGCCTGCAGCTCCTCACTACAAGAAGAGGGCATTGGATACCCTGGGACTGGGATTACAAAGGGTTGTGGGCCTCTATTTGCATACTATGAATTAAGCCTGGGTCCCCTGGAAGAGAAACAGGCCATGTCAACCAACCTTTCCCTTCCACCTCAAAAATGTTCCACAAAGGGATTGTACTTCTCTATAATAACAGAAAGAAATGTTCCTAGGCCAATAATATTACCCAGAGACTATGGGAATGATACTTGCTTGCAAGGTCACTATAAAAAGAAAGCAACATATAACAAAATATCACACCATTTCAATTCTGATGTCTTCCCCCAAACATCCATGAAACAGAAAACAAAATGAAACAAAAACACCATACACATACACACAAAAACACATCACAATTTAAACTACCTATGCTTAGACAAATCTTGGGCTTTTCATTGTTATTTGTTTTTGCATGTGTATGCATGTGTGGTGTGTATATACATGTCTGGGCACCGTTAGGGGGGACATGTACAAGCACATACATGTGAAGACCTTCCTTCACTGATTTCCACCTTATATAATTGAGGCAGTCTTGTAATACCTGGAGCTTACTGATTCTGCTGCTCTATCTGTTTGCTCTACTGTCTCTCCCTCCCAAATGCTAGTACCATAAGTAGGCTACCACACCTACCCAACATTGTTGGGGTGCTGGGGATCTGAACTGGTCTTCCTGTGTTCATGAGCACGAACCCATCTTTCCAACCTGTGATTTTGTTTTTTTCTTATTTGCTTTTTATGATCTGGGGATCCAATATGGGGGTCATCTGCACATAGGTGCTAGGTGTGCCAGTTAGGTTGTCACCATAAGCTACAGTGATCTGGGAGGAGGGAACCTCAATGAGGAAATGCCTCCATTAGACTGGCCTGTAGGCAAATCTGTAGGGCATTTTCTTGTCTAATGATTGATGTTGGAGGGCCCAGCCCACTCTGGACAGTATCACCCCCAGGCAGGTGGTCGGATAAGAAACCAAGTTTAGCCATGGAGAACAAGCCCACAAGCAGTATTCCTCAGACCTCTACTCTGGTTCCTGCCTCCAGGGTCCTGCCCTGCTTGACTTTCTGCCTTGGCTCCCATCAGTGCTGGGCTGTGATAGCAACACTGTGAGCCAAATAAATCCTTTCCTCACCAAGTTGCTTTCGGTCATGATCTTTATCACAGCAACAGAGGTCAGATCAACACAGGAGGCAAGCACTCTCTGAGCCACACCAGCCTCCTCAAAACTAAGTCAGAGGACTAACCCTGAGGACAGAAATAAATATGAGAAAGGCAATGAACTTAGCAAACTACTCAAGAGAAAATATGTTAAAATGAATTTATTAAGATTTTGTGAATGAAGAAAGGAAAAGTAAGATTTTTTTAAAAGACAAAAATTTCGCTCAGCCAGCAAAACGCTTGCCCCTTAAGCATGAGGACCAGTTCCAGCCACCAGGTAGAAAGCTGATGATGAACTGTAATGATGGATGAACGCACTTAGGACACACTTTACTGAGAGAGGAGGAAGGGCTACGGGCAGCACACCTTTGCTATTTACATAGCTGTCACTGGTACTCAGAGGGAATGAAGCCTAATAATCAGTAATTGTATAGAGATTAATGAATGAAAAAACACAGACAATCAGCTTTAGGTAGCTAAAAAAAAAAAAAATACCTACCGTCTATTTCCTGCCCGATTGAAAGTCCAGCCCATTTTCGCTAAAAAAATAAATGAGAGAAAAAAATGGTTAAAATCAAGACAATCAAAATCAGAGACATTAAAAAAAAAAGATGAAGATTTGTGAATTTCAGAAAGACACTATAAAGCCCAGAGTCAGGGTGCTGCAATGTGCTGAACTGTGACCCCACACCCACCCACACCCCAAATGCCAGTCTTTAGCCCCCAGGACCTGTGGATCTAACTGTATTTAGAATTAGGGTCTTTGCAGACTGCATTAGGATGAACCCTAAGCCAATAGGACTGGAGACACAAGGAGCATGCCATGTAATACCAGAGGTGGAAACTGAAGAGATGCCAGCCAAGGACTGCCAACACTACCACCAGCTGGGCACAGCCAGCCTTCCTAGAGCCCACAGAGGCAGCTTGCTTCCAGGATACCTTTTCAAGCTCCTACCTTTTGGGACTATTAGAGAATAATATTTGTTCATTTCTAACCATTTTTGTTTTCTTTTTATTATTTTTTATATCATTTAAATTTTCTATTATTTTAAGCTAACCAAATCGTAGTTCCTTTTTTTTATAGATAATCCAGAAATGAATGTATATTAGACCTTACAGAAAACATACAAAGCTTTTTTGTTTAATTTTGGGGATTTGATTTTTATTGTTGTTGCTGTTGTTTGAGACAGGGTTCCATTACATAGTCCAGGTTGACCTGGAACTTGAGATCCTTCTTAGTGTGTGCCACTGTGCACCACCGTGCACCACTGTGCACCACCGTGCACCACCGTGCCTGGAGTGTCCCTCTGGAACAAAGCTGGCAAATGGATGGAAATAGAAAACACTATCCTGAGTGAGGTAAGCCAGACACAAAAAGAGGAACATGAGATGTACTCACTCATATTTGGTTTCTAGCCATAAGCAAAGGACATTGAGCCTATAATTAGTGATCCTAGAGAAGCTAAATAAGGAGAACCCAAAGAAAAACATATAGGCATCCTCCTGAATATTAACCTTCATCAGGCGATGAAAGGAGACAGAGACAGAGACCCACATGGGAGCACCGGACAGAAATCTCAAGGTCCAAATCAGGAACAGAAGGAGAGAGAGCACGAGCAAGGAACTCAGGACCGCGAGGGGTGCATCCACACACTGAGACAATGGGGATGTTCTTTCAGGAACTCACCAAGGCCAGCTGGCCTGGGTCTGAAAAAGCCTGAGATAAAACCGGACTCGCTGAACATAGCGGACAATGAGGACTACTGAGAACTCAAGAACAATGGCAATGGGTTTTTGATCCTACTGTAATGGAGGAAGGTCATTGGTTAAATAAAAAGAAACTGCTTGGCCCTCATTGGTTAGAAGATAGGTGGGAGGAGTAAACAGAACAGAACGCTGGGAGGAAGAGGAAGTGAGCTCAGACTCCACAGCTCTCCTCTCGGGAGCAGACGCCTCAGAGAGACGCCATGCTCCCAGCTCCCAGCTCCCAGGCAGACGCACGCGATGAAACTCCGACCCAGGATAGACATAGGCTAGAATTTTCCCGGTAAGCGCACCTAGGGGCGCTACACAGATGATTAGAAATGGGCTAAATTAATATGTGAGAATTAGCCTAGAAGAGGCTAGATAGAAATGGGCCAAGCAGTGATTAAATAAATACAGTTTGTGTGTTGTTATTTCAGGCATAAGCTAGCCAGGTAGCCGGGGTGCTGGGGACGCAGCCTCGCCGCTCCTATTACTACACTACTGCATGTACTGGCTTTGTGGGAGCCTAGGCAGTTTGGATGCTCACCTTACTAGACTTGGATGGAGGTGGGTGGTCCTTGGACTTCCCACAGGGCAGGGAACCCTGATTGCTCTTTGGGCTGACGAGGGAGGGGGACTTGATTGGGGGAGAGGGAGGGAAATGTGAGGCGGTGGCGGGGAAGAGACAGAAATCTTTAATAAATAAATAAATTTTAAAAAAAGAAAAAGCTGGCCACGGAATGAAAAGCTCTGGACAAGGTAAGACACCTCAGGCCAGCAGCTGCTTCTGTTTCAAGTGCATGGCTACCGTTAGTTTTGTATGACTTGTTAGAATACCTCAAATACAATTCAATTCATGAAATTAAACTAAAACTAGTCAGATTGTCCACACTGAAACTTAAGCTGGGACCCAAAACAGAAACTGCTCAGGAATACCCTTTGTAGCATGTAAAACCAGTCCCCAGTCCTGAATACACTGGCAGGAGGCAGGACACACCGCATCTAGGTAAGAATTCAAGGGCTACCGTGACACAGACTGAAAGTCAGTTAATACTGATAACACCCCAGAGAATGCTGAGAAAAACAACTTCTGGCTGAAACCCATGGTTTGCCTACTTGTGTGACCACAGTGGGTTCTGGGGTTCGGGATGGGGGGGTTGCTACACCATGAACATGCACCATGAGTGTTTCCCTTTCAACTTCCTTCCCTGGGTCACACTCCTTCCTCCACCCCACATCCCTCAAAAGACCCTCCATAAAATCCCATCTTCTATCTGGCCAAGATGACATTTCATGATACCAGTTAAACCTCGACTTTGGGATACAGTGTGGCTACACTGAGGTTCTGGGATTCTCCTGCAAAGACTATCTTTGGACGACAGTGACAGTATCCAGCGCTTGTCCTGAGAACTGAATCACTTACCACATTCGAGTGTACTTAAAACAATGCCTGACTTTGGAGTGTATCTTGGGAGGAATTTGTTTTGTTTTTTGAGACAGGATCTCAATATGTAGCCCTGACTAGCCTAGAACTCCGTTCAAAGCTGGCAAGTCCAGTGACAGCCCAAACTTTGATTAAACTAAATTAATTTATCAGTTCATTTATTTTTTTCAGACAGAGCTGGCTAGGGTCTCATATAGTCCAAACTTTCAATCTGTAGAGACAAACATAGACCGACATTGCTAGGGGATGGGCTCACCAGTGTCAGGCGGCAGTTGTGGTACTGAGAGAGCAGTGGGCAGTGCCACTGGGGATTCTGCACAAGCCACCCACTACATGCCCCACCTTCCCAGCTCTGGAGAAGCCCAGGAAGTTAGACAGTAATCTAAGCAACTACTCTTTGCAGGTTAGGTCTGACACTACAACATTATAAAACCTCTGTTGGGGTCTAGAGAGACAGCTCAGTGGTTAAGAGCACTGGCTACTCTTCCAGAGGACCCGGGTTCAAATCCCAGCATCCCTATAGCAGCTCACAACTGTCTGTAACCCCAGTCCCAGGGGATCTGACACCTTCATACCAAAGCATATAAAATAAAGTTAATCAAGTTATTAAAAAAATAAACCTCTACTATTAGATGTCAATTTAAAAATAAGATAAAGGAGGTGCTGTTTTATATATTTACTGTTACCCTGGGATTTAGCTCTTTTCCAAGAGCTAATTGATATTACGTCAAACATTTTTTTAATTAGAAAAAAATTAATACAATACAAAGGTACTGTTGCAAATAATTGACAATTAAGACTATATCTTCAAGGCCAGGGGGAAGATTCAGAAGAGTCTAGTGTCTGCCGTCAACCTAATGACATGAACCTGAGACCCAGGACCCAAGATAGAGTGGCTCCTGCCAGTTGCTCTCTGACCTCCACTATGGCTTGTATGCCTCCCCAAAACAAAATAAATAAAATAAAACATTTTTTCAAAAGAGAATGTATCTTTAACTTCTTTACATAACTTGTCTCCAATGAGTCAGCGCAGTTCTGGGTCAATGCTTGCTCGACAAGAATCGACTCTGCTGAAACATCTAGGCTGCAAGGAAACACGCTGTGGGTTGTTACCTGGGGCAAGCTGAATGCAATGCTCCCTGGAACCACGGATGGGTGGGTCCGCAGAGTAAATATGTACTTGTGATTGGGGGACGTCCTCACGATCACATGCCTGGAACACAGAGCACAGTCAGGACTCCAAGTCAACAAGAACATGTCTTCCGCATATGTTCTTCCCACACACAGACAGAAACATGGTATCACATGAGAATCCTGACGGGAAACCACAACTTAGTTCCCAAGAACTGTAACTCAAGATATCTTCTCGACATAAAGACTCCTTGGCCCGGACAAAATCCAGCCAAGCACATCCCGTTCAAACACCAACTTGGTGACGTTTCCAGGTTACAGGGACTGAATTAGCGATTCAGAGTCCCTGCTGTTAAGTAAAAGGAAGATGAATTCTGTTCCTGGGGGTGATTTCCCACGTCCCAATAAAACAAGAAGAAGGGAACCAAAGGCAGAAGAGCTAGGCCATGAGACAGTGGTTAGTTTCTAAGATTATTTATTAAATTTTTCATCAGACTCTCTCAAAGCTTGAACATTTATGATAGCAATGTATAAAATAGCCATTAAAATGAAAACATTCCCCCAAATACATCAACTTTCATACAGATGTCAAATTTCAAAGAACTCTGAACCAATTCATAAGTTATCAGACATTATCCACAACATAAATATTATATAAAGCCATCTCATGATAATTTTTTTTCATGATAATCTTCTACCTCTGGACAACTCATAAATTATCAGATGCTATGCACAACACATAATTTATATAAAGCCATCTCATGATAATCTTCTACCTCTGGACAATTCATAATTTATCAATGACATATATATTATATAATCTTCTACTCCAGGAAACCAATGAGTCCTTTGAGATAGACTCTTCAGGCCTTGCTATGGGCCAGCACTACCTTTTGTGTATAAATGACAGTGGGGATGGGGGATAGCTGCAGAACAAACCTGTCAGCGCCTACACACACCAGGCACATACTCTGTCATTGTGTCACCTCCTGACCCACCTATCTTTCAACAAATGGCGTTTTTACAATGCTGTATTTTTTAATGTTATAGTTAATTTATATGTGTGTGTACTGCTTTGCTGCTAAGACACAAGATTTTCACATGATCTTCTACATCATGTGAAAGAATTCCATAAAACTCTTCCATTGATCACTGACAGTCGGTCTATTTGTTGAAAATCTTATCTTCAATTTGGCATCAGAGCATACTCGATACTGTCTCAAGCTCATTCTGAGGTTAATTCCTTAAGAGCCCAGGCAGCCTTTTGATGTAGACTTGCCAACAGTCTTTAGAAGGTCAGGAGGGGATGTGAATCAGTTAGGATAAATTATAATGAAAACTGCTTTAACGATTTGGGGGTTTTGTAAATCTTCAACTTTTGGCACCTCTTACATTATCATAGTAACAAAGTTCATACTAGTGAAAATTATGGCGGGCTTGCTAACATGCTGGGCACTGATGAAAATATGTTTCATTGGAGTGAGCTGTTCCTCACCACACCCCCATTTAATAGATCAGGACGCAGGAACACAAAGATGGCCAAATCCTTATCTGTGGTCATCAGTTTGTGACTGTCAGAGCTGGAATCCAAACTTGGCCAAGGTGACTCCAGAGCAAGATGACTACCAGCCATGCTAGGTGAGCCCTGTGCCCAGTGCCTGCGCTAGGAAAATCGGCTTTTCTGAAAGGGCTCCCTGTAGTATGTGTACTGTAGCAAGGTTTGACGTAGTCATGACTACAATATATAACTCTCATCTCCATTTTCTAATTTGGCAGGGATAATACGAAAGGTATTTTCCCTACAGTGATTCTTTGGAAGTTTCTAAAATAAATCTTAGCAAGTTCAAAGAACCAAGTCCGAGAGCTACTCACTGGCCAGACTGGTAATCCTTCTCGTTCACAACTGCACAGTTGCTTAAAGACAGTTCATCAGTAGGGCATCTCGCAGCTTGCATACTCTGTAAGAATAATGATTAGAAACACAAAATTAAACCATGCTTTCTAACCTGAAAGAACATGGCATGCCACGCTGTAGCAAGCATTCCTCCATTTTAACTCCGGCCTTTCTTCCTCCTGGGGAACAGCAAGCCCTTCCTTTGGGAAGCTGCCCACCTTTCTTTCCTGTGGCTTGTGTGACTGCAGGAAACAGGACCTGCGCAGCCACACACACTCCTACCCTCCTCACGGCACTGGAAGAAAGCACTCACCTGGCACACTACTACATGAAGACTTTGCACTTTAAATGAGAACAACAGTGTCCTGGAGAAAGCACAGCCCACAGACAACAAATACACACTTAGAAACACAGACCTGACAACAAGTAAGTCCTTGAGGCCAGTCGGGACTATTGCTTAAAGCCAATAAATTTATTTTGCTCAGGTTTATTTGAATTGATTTTCTATCTCTTTCACAGAAAAGAATCATGACTGATAAAATGAAATAAAGTCAAGTAATAACCCTGATAAAAGGTGTTACAAAGAGCATCTTTTTATAAGAGATCCCAAGAGGCTATCAGTTGTTTTTCCTATAGATGAAAGAAAATCATGTTCTATCCTGAGGTAGGAAGATTACTGTAAATTTGAGGCTAGCCTGGGGTTTTTTTTTTTTGTTTGTTTGTTTTTTTTTGGGGGGGATACACCTTATAATTATTTTTGTTGAGAAATGTTTGGAAGTGTTTTTTGTGTGTGGTTTTGGTTTTGTTTTGATTTCCCTTTCGAGACAGAGTCTTGCTGGGTAGTCCAGGGATGTAGCTCAGCTGGTGGAGTGCTCTCCTAGCATACATGGATCCCCGGTTTCAACCCCAGCACCATATAAACCAGGTACTGGGCCACTCCCATATTGCCAGCACTTGGGAAGGGGAAGCAAGAGGATTAGAAGTTCAAGGGTCAACCTAAGGTAGCCATTGAGTTCCAGGCTAGCCTCATCTACATAAGGCTGTGCTTCAGAAACAAACAAAAATCATTATTTAGAAGAATGTTTGGGGCAATACCTACTAGCTACCCTGGGCTCATGAGTGTTGTATCTAGCAACCCTTTTGTTAGACCTGCCTAGGAAGTTCTAGTGAACATCCGTAGCCACTGCTGTGTTTACTCTTCAAACTTCAAGCCAAACCCTTAAATTTATATAATTTATACTAATATACCCAAAAATTTATACTAATTTTTGCCATTTATTTTATTTTCATGTTTTGATTGAGACATGTTCTTACTGTGCTGCTCAAGCTGGCCTTGAACTGATGGATCCTTCCCTTGGCCTTGGAGTGTTGGGATTGTAAGAGTACGTGCCCACAGCAGGTTTTTAGGGATTGTATGTGTGTGTGTGTGTGTGTGTGTGTTGTGTTGTTTATTTTTAGAGACAGGGTTTCTCAGTGCAGCACTGGCTGTCCTAGAACTTGCTCTGTAGACCAACCTGGCCTCAGATTTGGAGATCTGCCTGCCTCTGCCTCTGCCTCTGCTGGGATTAAAGGTGTGCAGCAGCACTACCCGGATCCAAACCTGAGTCTTAAAGGGCCACTCTCAGTATCGTTAACTCAGTTGCTAGTCTCTAAAGCGGGGTATTTGTTCTCAGAGTTTGTAAGACAATCCTGAGGGACACAAGATGACTTCAGTACTTTCATCCGTGTTTATTTTAGTTTTTATTGAAGTTAAGCTTTCCAGGCCTAACGACACCAAGAAAGCCCTCAAACTGTGTCACAACACAAGATGAATCTTCTCTATCTGTCGAAATGCACAGGCCAGTTAATACAGCACTTCACAAAACTATTAGTGTTAATTAGGGGCCCAAACAGCTCTTTTCTTAGGAGAAGAGACACAGGGTCCTGAAGTACAAGTGCAAGGGGAAAAAACAAAAAACAAACAAACAAACAAACAAAAAAAAAAAAAACCCCAGCAGCTACTGCCTTATTCACAGGTAAATCACTGCTACAGGTTGGTCAGAACCAAAGAGGTGTGCGGATGTCAATGAGGTCAATTTTATCTAAACAAGGTCTTTACAATATTGAATCTTTCCTACACTCCACATAGAAATAGGAAATAGCTTTCAAAATATTTTCTTTTTTTAAAAAAATATTTTATTTTTAGGTACATGTGTGAGTTTGTGGGATTGATGCCATGTGTCGTGGGTACCTAAGGGACTAGAACAGGGTGTCAGATCCCCTGTAGCTGGAGTCACAGACAACCGTGTGTGTAGCGGCGTAAACGAATGCAGACAGATTGTAAAAATATATATAGTTTTAATGTAGAAATAGACTTACAGAACCACCGTTCCAGAGGAGACCAGGAAAGCAGAAGCGAGCGCTGGGAGCTTGCTCGCCAAATTTATAGGCAGACATTAGCCCGAGGCGAACACGCCCCCTAAGGGGCGGGACTTATCCCTACACGTGTGTGGCGCTGGGAACCAGACTGGCCCTCTCATGTTTGGCAAGGGCTCACAGGCACTGAGCTATTGCTGCAGCCTCTCCTTTCTTTCTTAAAGATCATAGAGGGATTACTGGGAATTACAAGAGACTTAGAAGAGTTTAAGGCATTAGCGCACATCTATAACTGCAGCTTGAGGCTGAGGAAGACAACAGCTTCCAGGGCAGTCTGGACATCACAGTGAGTCCCAGGCAGCCTACAGCACAGCGAAAGCTGTCACTAAAACAAAACAAAATGAAAAGGATTTGAAAACAGGAATGAGTTACAAATTCTTTTATAAAAAGTGACTGTTTCAAACATGATTAACTGTTTCTAAAGAGAGCATAGTAACATATTACCAAAAAGATACCAAATAAACAAAAACTTGTCCTGTACCATCCCATAAAAGAAAGATGCTTTTCAAAATGGAAAAAAAATTGCTCTAATGAATATTACATTTCAAAAATAGATATCTGCAAACAGTGCCATTGCCAAGTGACTGTACTGCTGAAGAGGCCAGTGGCTCAACAGATAAAGGCACTGGCGGCCAAGGCCTGTCACCCTGAGGTTGATCCCTGGGACCCACACGGGACTGAAGAACTGACTCTTGAAATCTTCCCCGACCTCCACACCTGTGAACACACTCAACCTAAAAACAAACCCCAAACATGTGGAACAGAACAGAACAGTTCATCCACATAAGGGCTTCCAAGAGTTTTTCTGAACACATTTATTAGCACTATGAAAAGTGTAATGCATTTTGATTAATTTGCAGAAAAACAAGTAGACAGATGGAAATGCACTAGCCACATTTCAGTAAAACATTTCCAGAAATGGTGATTAGTTCGATTTTTAAAAAAAGAAACAAAATATCATAATTTCAAAAGTGCAGCCAAATTCCCTTACTCTGAACTAGGCTTTAATTACCACTAAAACGGAGTGTCAAAATAAGCTAAATTTAGGAACAGGCCTCTAAACAGATGTATTGAAAAAACATTTAAGTAAGATATTGAAAAACAGCCAGGTGACAGTGGTGCACCTCTTCAATCCCAGCACTGGGGAGGCAGAGGCAGGCAGATCTCTCTGAGTTTGAGGCTAGCCTGGTCTACAAATCGAGTTCCAGGACAGCCAGTGATTTTTACACTGAGAAACTCTGCCTCAAAACAAACAAACAAAAAAACAATGACTCATCATTTTATTTCATGGATTACTAGTAAAGTAAAAATATAAGATTATACATTTAAGCCGGGCGGTGGTGGCGCATGCCTTTAATCCCAGCACTTGGGAGGCAGAGGCAGGCGGATCTCTGTGAGTTCGAGACCAGCCTGGTCTACAAGAGCTAGTTCCAGGACAGGCTCCAAAACCACAGAGAAACCCTGTCTCGAAAAAACCAAACAAACAAAAAAAAAAGATTATACATTTAATCATTAGCTTGCTTATTCTTTTCCGTATGCTTCACTATGTGTATAAAATCTTAGTACAGGGCTGGAGAGATGGCTCAGTGGTTAAGAGCATTGCCTGCTCTTCCAAAGGTCCTGAGTTCAATTCCCGGCAACCACATGGTGGCTCACAACCATCTGTAATGAGTTCTGGTGCCCTCTTCTGGCCTGCAGACATACACACAAACAGACTATTGTATCCATAATGAATAAATAAATACTTAAAAAAAAATCTCAGTACATCATCAGTGATTATATAAATGGACATACTGGGGTTATAGAAACACTTTTTGCATGTGGGATTCATGATCATATGTTTGGAAATCATTGATTTCCCATGACATGAACAGAGTTCATCTTCCAAAAGAAACAACCCTTTGCTTAAGGTTATATCTTGACCAGCCATCAGTCAGAAACACATCAAGCAACTTAAAGTTTCTATCTTCCAAGGTCTCTTTCCCTTCAGATTTCTTCCTTTTATGACCATTCCCCTAAACTTGCATCCCTTACGTGGCCAGTTCCTCCACACTCCACAGTTCCCAGAGTAGACAACACTCTAGGAGGCAGCCTGGACAGCTGCCCCTCCCAGCTAGACTGACAGAAGGTAAACGGAAGTCCTGGATATACCCTTATTGTCTTCCTGCACACCTGAATCATACATAGGGCAAGTCTTAAGAGCAGAGACTTAATTTTGCTTTGCCTGTTCTTCCTGGGCCTGGCACAGAGTGAGTGCTTTTCTTAAACACTATAGATTAATACAAACCTGTTTCAATTGCATTAGAAACCACCCAAAGAACAAGTGTACACAGCACTACAAGGTCATTTAGGATATGACATAATGAGACTCAAATAACAGTTCAAAGTTATACAACTTGGGGCTAGGAAGACAGCTCTGAAGGTGGGGACAGGAGCTCCATGGAGAAAACTGGTTAAGGGGTCTAGCCATATCTGGGCACTCTGAGTTTGGCTGAGAGCTGCTACCTCAATGGACAAAGAGGAAGAGCAATTGAGGATGATTTTTGACATAATCCGTCTGCTTTCCATGTACACGCAGAACATGTGCACACACACAGACATGTTCACCTACACATATGCAAAAGCATGCGCACATGAATGCATACCACACACACAGGGAAAATCAGAAAACAATAAATAGAGCAAAAATTACACAACTGATAAGCCAACACAATAAAAACTTTACAAACATTAAGCTAACCTTTTCATTTGTAAACCTGTTTACCTGTCAGTGTCCTCTAATGAGGAGGGGGTGGGTATCTGTGGAGATCATCTGGCTGGCCAACTGAAACAGATGCTATGACTGAAGGCCTCCCCATTAGAACCCAGAAGCATCTGTGTTTATGGGAAGCCAAGCAGGGGATCTCATTTTTAACAGAGTGTAAATCTCTATAAATAGTGGAGTTATCTACTTATCACAGAAATGCCAAGGAAAGATTCCACAATTTTCCTAACACTGGCTTTGCCTCTAGGGACAGTAATAAAAGCCAACCACTACAGACATACAGCCTTTTAAACATGAAATCACAGTCAGTGATGGGCAGTTTTTTTAAGTTGATTTGTTTGGGCTACTGGAACCCCTGACTATTTAAGAATATAGAAATGTCTACACATTACAGACTGCTGCTACCCACTGGCTATTTGAAAGAATGCCAGTGTGGCAATGTCAACAAACCAAAGGGAACTGTGATGGAAGTAATTATGCCCAAAGCCTTAAACTACAGACAATTTGCTTCTCTTTAAAAAAAAAAAAAAGTACGGGGGGGAAGACTTAAGTAAGATTTCTAAACAACACACTCTTGTGTCAAGGTTCCCTGAAGAAAATGGATTACTTAAGTAAACTTTTAAATCGAATAACAGTGCAAAAAAAAAATTCATTGTGAGGCAGGAGTGGTAACACTGCTGTAACCCTAGCACTGGAGAGGTGGAGGCAGGAAGACGAGGAGTTAAGATAATCCTCAGCTACACAGGGACTTACCGTCCAGTCTGGGCTCAATGAGACCCTATCCTGAAAGAAGGAAAGGAAAGGAAAAACCGAGTGTGCTAGCAGACTAGCTGACTAGAAAGGGCTCATCACCAAACAGTCCCCACACCCTGACTATAACCCTTAAAAATACATCATCTCTTCTGGCACCTCAGGCTTGGTTACATTTCTCCAGAGATGAGCATATCCCCACAGGAAAGAGGAGCGCTTGTCCCGGGGCCAGGCTACATGAAAAGCCCCACTCAATCATTTCTCCCATGGGATCATCTCTGAAAACTAACAGTCTGAAATTGCACTTTCACTATGTGTATGCGTGTTTGCTGGGGTGGTGGGGGTGGTGCTCACATCTGTAATCCAAGCATTGGGGAAGCTGAGGCAGGAAGAAGATGACCACAAGTTTCTGACCAGACCATTTTAAGGCAAGACTAACTATCTCAGAGAAAGACCACAGGAAACCGTAGTGCATGTTTCCAAGGTCCAACCAGGTAGCACATATCACCTATACTTCATTATTCTACCACGGGCTATATCCCCTTGCATGGACAGACCTCATTTTGTTCATCATTGCATCTTCTATGAGCACTCAGATTGCTTCCATCTAGGGGCTTTAAGAATAAAACTGCTATGACCATCCATGCAGAGGAGTTATGTGAAATTTGGAGGTTTTGTTTGTTTGTTTGTTGAGATGGGGCCTCGCTATACAGTCAACTGTGATCTCTAACTTGTGATTCTCCTGCCTCAATTTCAGAGTGGAACGATTACAGTGTTTACCTCCATGCCTGGCTCTACATCCAAGTATACATATGAACATATGTCTTCAATGCTCTGATACATCCTCATCTGATGTCTCATTTAAAAATGCCTTCTCCGATTCTGGAGGTTGTCTTCACTTTCTTAGTCATCTCCTTAGACACATGAAAATTTTGATAAAATTCTGTTTTTCCTGATTGCTTATGCTTTTGTATTACATCTTTAAAAAAACCATTGCTTAATCCAAAAGCATGCATTTTTAAAAATCTAGCCTTCCTTGGAAGACTTGCTCTTTCTGATGCTAGTTCAGGAACTGTTTCCTCATTTCCATTGTTAGATTATCCATTGCCATTGTATAGAAACGTGGCTGCTTTCTGGATATTGCTCATCTATGATACAGCTTTGCTGAACCTAGTTATTAGCTCTAAGTCATTTTTTTTCAGATAGATAAATTCTTTAGGAGTGCCATCTGGGGCTGGAGATGGAGCCCAATGGTAGAGCACTTACCCAGCATGCACTGAGTCTCTAGGTTCAATTCCCAGCACAACTCAAAACACCAACAAAGGAAAACCGCAACACCGCACCATCCGCATAGTGGTGGCTGCAGGTGCCTTTCATTCCTTTCCTTTCCTTTTCTTGCACATTGGCCATACCTAAAACTCACGTCGTTGAACAGAAATGTCAAAGGAGACATCCTAGTCTTAGTCCTGATCTCTAAGACTTTTAACCTTCACCATGAAGCGCCATTGACGGCTGTGGGGTTTCCATTTGGTTCAATTTTGTTTTGTGAACCAAATTTTGACAGTGTCAACTCATAAGGTTGCTCTGAGAATCTAACAAGAAAAGATCTGTGAAGGTGTTTTCAAAACTGCAAAATGCTGGTTCACTTCGGGATTGTAGTCCACAACACAGCATTCTTATTCTGTAAAGAGTTTACTCCCAAAGTTGCTAAAGAAATCTAAACAAATTGACCCCAATTCTTCAAAAATAAATAAAAATACAGCAAAGCACCTAAAGACATCACAAAATCTGAGGTCTAATGAGTACCATGTCTTCAAAGCAGCAAAATATACTGACAGGTCTCATGATTGTTACCTTAATTGCTGTGTTAATTTGAAGCCCTGTAATTACACACACACACACACACACACACACACACACACTCACAACATGTTTGTAAGACTGAGAGGTTTCTCACTTAATACAGCTTCATGACAAATATAAGCATAACACAATGGTACTGTTTACATATTCTATAATTTAGAAATTACTTTTAAATACTTATGTCCAATGGCAGATTTTCATCAGGTTTGCTGATTTTGGTCTGTAAACAGGGGTTATGCACCTACTTCTCATCCTTAGAAAGGATCTTTTGGGCAAGCTGGGAACACAGTTCAGTGCTAGAGTGCTTACCTAGCATATCAAAAAAGAAGGCAAGGGGGAAGAGTTCTGCACCCAGCATCCACATAGACAAGCCCCCTTTTCTCTAGTCTTCTGTGTCTCCACTCTAGCACCTTCTCTGGATTCTTAGGCCACATTCACTTAGGGCAGAACTGCATTCAAAATGCCGGGAAGAGGGGCTGGCACAGAGTGAGGAGCAGGCAGCCCGGCAGATGTGATGAAGTGGCAGCTGTTTTGCCGGGAGGATAGGGTTGGAAGACAGGGGCCCTGTGGGATGCTGGTATTCTTAAGCTGGGCATTGATTACCTTGGGTTGTTCATTTTTGAAAAGTGGAACCAACGCCAGGCAGTGATGGCGCACACCTTTAATCCCAGCACTCGGGAGGCAGAGAGAGGCAGGCAGATCTCTGTGAGTTCGAGGCCAGCCTTGTCAACAGAGTGGGTTCCAGGACAGTCAGGACTACACAGAGGAAAGAGAGAGAAGAAGAAAAAAGATCTGCTGGTCCCTAGCTTTTCAGTCATTTTTGGGTCTCACTTCTAGTTCAATACAGAGCCCTGTACTTTGAGTGTGCTGTTCAGTACCTCCCCCTCAGAAGACTGTTGATTTGAGCTTCCAAACAGCCATGCAGAAGGACTTCCTGTGCTGTCGCATCTAGCAGCCATTAGTCACACGTAGAGCTTGAAATGTGGCCAATTCAACTGAGAATCTGGATATTTTTAATAAAACTCTCCCCTATAATGGGGCTAAAAACCCATGACCTAATGCATGCAAGGCAAACATTCCACCAGTGAGCAACAGTACCTGGTCTTGTTTTAAATGTTCAGACAGAGTCTTAACTCACTCTAGTCCAGGTGGGCTTGAGGTACAATTGCAACCTCCCTGCCTCAGCCTTCCAGGTAGCTAGGATTACAGGCCTACACCATCAGGCCCAGAGAGACACCATAGCTAGGATTACAGGCCTACACCATCGGGCCTGGAGAGACACTGGATTTTTAATTTGCTTTTATCAGTTTACATCTATGACTATTTTGTTTCTTCATCAATTTCTAAGGGTGCCTGAAATCCCCCACTGTCACCATTTCTGTAGTTAGCAGCTCACCCTGCCACCCAGAGCAGCTAGGCCGGAGTTCCTGACAGACTGCTATTCAGATGAAGCTGGGAGTCTTCCTTTGCAGTAGAAAACCACTTCAAGAGAAGACAGTATGGAGCGGGGCTGAAGTTTACAGAAAAGGTATTAGCACTCACTTCAGGCGAGAGTGGTAGAGGCACTTAGGAACCGAACATGAAAGGAGCCTTCTCATCTCAAACTCTCAATCCTCCTGCCTCAGCCACCAAGTCCTGGGATTACAGGACTGAACCACCACACCTGTCACTGCTTCTGTTTATTTCATTTCTATAATTTTGATTCCTCTTAATTGTACTTTTCTGTTTATTTTTCACTTTCTTAAATTTTTATAATTCAATTTCCCATTGTTATTCATATTTTTATTATTTCAGTAGTTACTTTGGAAATATACATATTAAGCCTAAAGCCATTCAAGTAGCTCTAACTCCTTACTAAATAGAGCAAAAATCATAAAATACTTTGAGTCTAAGCCTGCCCTTACCCCATTTAGGTACAACTGCTATTATCTCTTTAGTTCTAGTGGTTAAAATTCCCGCAAGACATCACTGATTTATTTTGACTCCTATCATTGCCCTTGCTCTTGTTCTGAAACCGGGTCTTGCTATGTAGCCCAGCCTGGCCTCACCTCCCGGCAGCCCTTCTGCCTTGCATGGAGGGAAAGAGCCCCCATGCCTGGCTACTTCATCTCCTGCATTCTCTCTGAATACAGCCGTGGCCTCACCCCTCCAGCGGCAGCCTGACTACGCGAGACGGCCTTTCCTGCCTTTTGTGCTCCCCTAAACCCTTTCCGTTGCTTTCTACTTTCTTTGAATTCCGAATAATTTTTTTCAAATTTTTATTTTCTGACCAGAAGTAGTTAGCCAATACAAAATAAACTCAAAGACTTTTTGTCTAATTTTGCTTTGTTTAGGCTTTTTTTTTTCCCTATTAGTCTTTTGCTTGCATATCTCAGTTTCTGTTGGGTTTGGTTTGGTTTGGTATGTTTCTTGGACTTGTGTGTTTTAGAGAGTGTGGAGTTGGGTGGGCAGGGAGGTGGGAAGGATCTGGGAGGAATTTGAGGGAGAAAGTATAATCAAAATGTATTATATAAAGAAAAATTTTTTTTAAGCTGGGGGACCTTTAGTCCCAGCTCTTGGGAGGCAGAGGCAGGTGAATCTCTGTGTTCAGGGCCAGCCTGGTCTACAGAGGGAGTTCCAGGGAAGTCAAGACTACACATAGAAACCTTATCTCTAAAAACCAAATTTATTTTCCTAAATCTCTTCAAAGCTATCATTTCACACTCTCGCTCTTCACTCTTAAACTCCTATTTCTAGAAGCATTTTAAATACATATACTTACTGTGCCTGCTAATTTCTGGCACATGCCTTTAATCCCAGCACTTGAGAGGCAGAGACAGGCAAATTTCCATGAGTTCAAGGCTAGCCTGGTCTATAGAGCGAGTTCTAGAAAGGCTCCAAAGCTACAGAGAAACCCTGTCTCAAAAAAAAAAAAAAAAAAAAAAAAAAAAAAGAAAGAAAGAAAAAGAAAAAAAAACCTTCAACAAGCCACATTGAAGAAGCAGGAAACAAAGTCACCAGTTCCCAAGCCCACCATGCAGCACAACCAACTGGAAGGTCTGCTGAAGGAGGCTGCAGAGTTCCAGACTCAGTACGTTAATTATCAGCCTGGGGCAAGCCTCAGAAGTTCTTTCATGACAAATTGTCAGGTGATGCTGGTTTGCAGAAACACTGTGACAATCCTTGTACCAGGGATATGTAAACGTCATAAAAGCAATGCTAACGGGCTAGAGAGATGGCTCAGTGGTTAAGAGCATTGACCTCTCTTCCAGAGGACCTGAGTTCAACTCCTAGTACCCACCTGGCAGTAAACAACTGTCTGTAACTCCAGCTCCAGGGGATCTGATCCCCTCTTCTGGCCTCGAGCCAACACACAGTGCAGAAAAACATGCAGACAAAACATATACCCATAAAATAATGTATGAATTTTAAAAAAGACTGACACACATACAAACTAACGGGACTAGGGCAGCCTGCAGAGGGCCTGCACAGGTTCAAGCCAGACAGGGTCCCCAGCACTGAGAGAGGGCTCCCATCCCAAACCAAAACACTATCTCCAATTGACATCCACGTGCAAAGGAAAAATTGGTTTTTTCAATGGCACCTCAAGGGGTATATTAACCATACTTATAGCTAGACCCTACGCCACAGTAGATAGCCAACACAAAATGAACTCAATGATATTTTTGTCTTATTAAAAGCTTCTATATTATGGTTTCTGATTTTGTGTTTTTATGAGTTTTAAGTGGTTGTGTGTGTGTACATGTTTACTGTTCTTTTTCTTCCTTAAAAAAGTTCTGGATTATATCTTGTGTTTGCCTGTTTATTTTCTAAAGAAAGGAAAAAAAAGGGTATGGAGTTGGGTAGGTGGGAAGGATCTGAGAGGAGCTGAAGGACGGAAAACCATGATCGGAATATAGTGGATGGAAAAACATTATCAAATACATATTCAAATATATATTTTAATAAAATATACATCTAAATATGTACTCAAATATATGTGTATATATCTGTAACATAGACCAGTTCCTTTTATTCTTTCTACAGAAGAACACAAGCAATACAAAGGCTTCAGTGTGTATAACAGAGACCTCATTAATACTCAGTATACTACATCATTTAATTTAGCAAATACAAATTAAGCTTATACTGTCATTAATTCACTGTAAATTGATTAAAAGGCTAAAGATAAAAGAGACTCGATTTATCTACAGGTAGAGAAAAAGAACTATATTAGAGTCGAGCAATTGTTTACATTTAGTTCTGTGTTATTAATGGTTTGGATAACTCATGAAACAACAGCATCACCTAGGATTATCCAACAGCTCAGGAGAGAAGATAACATCAAGACTGAACTATACTTCAACGGTGCTGCTTTGCTCAGCAATCACTGTTACTGAGTGTTATACATCTATTCCAGGCTCATTCTCAACAAGGGTAATTAAATCTGCTCCTGTCTCACAAATGTTATCAGTATCATTCCTTAGGAGAATATGTCCTCGTAACTGAGACTAATTTTAAAAAAAAGAAAAGAAAGAGAAATCCCCAAGAAAGGGTTCTTTAGGGGGCTGGAGAGATGGCTCAGAGGTTAAGAGCATTGCCTGCTCTTCCAAAGGTCCTGAGTTCAATTCCCAGCAACCACATGGTGGCTCAAAACCATCTGTAATGAGGTCTGGTGCCCTCTTCTGGCCTGCAGGCATACACACAGACAGAATATTGTATACATATTAAATAAATAAATAAATATTTTTTTTAAAAAAAGAAAGGGTTCTTTAAAAGACCTAGAACTTGATGCTAATATTGTCCTAGCTTGTCAGTCACATAAGAACTTATATGTTCATGAGCTCCTAATACTAACCCCACCACTGAATCTGTAAACATCCTATTGCTCTAGTGATTTCAAACCTCATTATTACTTCTTACCTGAAAGATTTCCCTACTTCCTCCTCTATTTCACTAGTGCAATCCACTGACCCTTAGCACCTCATTCTGAATACAGCAGAAGACCGAAATACCTTGCATGATTCAGAGAGCTGGTGCTACATCATGTTGTTCAAATGGACAGCTTCAAGCTGTGATAAACTATTACACCTTTTGCCTTAAAAACAAAAACCAAACAAGCAA
Organism: Microtus oregoni; assembly: GCF_018167655.1. Classification (NCBI taxonomy): domain Eukaryota; kingdom Metazoa; phylum Chordata; class Mammalia; order Rodentia; family Cricetidae; genus Microtus; species Microtus oregoni. The sequence continues at coordinate 15,861,619 of NW_024543222.1, read as the reverse complement.
AAGAAGGAAGGGAAAATCAGTATTAAAAGTTATTTAGCTGAATTTTATTAAAGTCTTTGTATCTATCTTTGTAAAACACAGGAGAAAAATACAGGTCGAAACCAATACAGAGTGTACACTTTCTTCTGAAGAAGCAGGGGGATGAATTACTCCTAAAATTCACACGGAAAGGGCTGAAATCTAAAATGTGCAAATATAGTGGTATATTATTTGTGTTCTAATAATAAAGCTTGCCTGAAGATCAGAGGGCAAAAGTAGCCATACCAGTCAGCCATACAGGCCAGCGAGCGGTGGCACACACCTTTAATTCTGGGATTTGGGAGACAGAGGAGACAGAGGCAAATGGATCTCTGTGAGTTCAAGGCCACCCTGTGATACACGATTGAATCTGTCTTAAAAATAAATGGAGCTCACACAACGGTGATTCCAAGTGCTTTTAATCCCAGCACTAGGGGAGTGGAGACAGGAGCGATGTGGCTGGGTGGAGAGAGGAATATAATGGGGAAGAGATGGGAACGCAGGAGTGTGGTGTGGAGGATTTGTGGAGACAGGATCTCTCTCTTTCAGTCTGAAGACTTCACTGAGATAAGAGCTCTTTAGTGGCTTAGCTGCTTTACTTTTCTGACCTTCAGGTTGAACCCCAATATTTGTCTCTGGGTTTTTATTATTCGTGCTACATAGAAAAATAAGGGCGGGCTGGCCAGGAAAGATAGCTCCATGGGAAAAAAGCAGAGTTTGATCCCCAAGATCCACACAGTGAAAGGAAAGGACATGTATCAATGCATATGTGTGGAGGAGTTGTCCTTTGACCTCCACACATATATGCACCGATACATGTCCAACCACACACATACACACAAAAATAAAAAGTAAACCATTGGGGTTTTAAATTTTTTAGAATGAGGAAGAGGTGAACTCCATGAGACAGCAAGGAGGAGTAATGAAGCAAGGTGCGACCCCCCCACAAAGATGATGGGTTTGTGACACAGAGAGAGCATCACAAATCAGTGGGTATAAAGGATAGACTCAATAAACATCGGGACAACTGTTCCTGCATATGGAAGGATAAAATTAACTTCCTAATTCACACCAAACACAAAAATAAGTTCCAGATGAATTAATCACCAAAATAGGCAAGGCAAATGGCTTTAAAATAAGATCTTTATGACTTCAAAGTAGGTTAAGCTTTCTTGAAGATCACACAAAAGTATAAACCATATAGGCCAAAAAATGGCAAATATAACAATAATACTTAAATCTAGACTTTGTAATCATGAAAAATGATCATCTAGAAGCTGTTTGCATCTAAAAGCTATCTGCAACTAACAACTCGAATCTAAAGCAAATCTTGCCCTCCTCTAAAGGGAAATCTATATAAATAAGAAAATACAAATATCCCAATTAAAAAATGGACAAAAGCTGTACAATGATAATGCATGGAGAAACTCTTTGGAGACCAAAAGGAAAAATGCTTAACCTCACTGGTGATGAGCATAAAACGGAAATTACATTGATGAGATCATGTTGTATTTCTTAGATTAAGTTTAATGTCAGCAACCTAGAGTGTGGGTGTTTAGAGACTGCATTATAGGGCTGGGTGTTGTGGGGCAAACTTTTAGTCCCAGCATTCAGAGGCAGAGGCAGGCAAATCTCTGTGATTAGGTTAGACCATTCTACAAAGCGAATTCCAGGCCAGCCTGGGCTACACAGGGAGACCCTATCTCAAAAACAAAGAAAGAAAAAACAGCCAGCATTACAGCAAGGGTTTGGTACTCCAAATGCAGGCATTTCCAAGGGGTTACTCCTCTATCAAAGATTTCTGCATAGTAAAATAACATACCTTTAGAGAGGTGAGATGGTCCAGCATTTGCTACCAAGCCTGACAACCTGAATTCAAGTCTGGGACCACATGGTAGAAGAAGAACTGACTCCCACAAGCTGTCCTCTGAGATCTATGCATGGGCCATGGCACAAATGTGCACACTTGTATACAGACAGATGTAAAAACAATAATATACTTTACACCTTAACTATTTGAAAAAAGAATAAATCCATATATCAAATAGTGCTTTAAGGAATTAAACTTTATTTTCTAAAATTTATTGCACTTGATGATTCCTTTTAAATCTCTACTAAACTGATGCACAAAAGCAAGGGTATAAAACAGAGACAATGATGGGTAAATATCTAACATGGCCTCTGCTCTCTTGAAGTGGAGGCAAATAATAACACGAATACTATATTTTTGGGTCAGGGTCTTATTCCACTGTAGCAGGCTTTCTTGGACCATCAGCCCCCAAATCATGACATGGAAACTTATTATTAATTATCAATGCTTGGCCTTAATTTAGGCTTGTTTCTTGCTAGCTCTCATAATTTAATCTAACCTGTTTCTCTTCATCGACATTTTGCCTCAGGGATTTTTACCTTTCTTTCATTCTGTGTGTCCTACTCAGTGTCTGACTGGCTGGCAGCTGCCTAGCCCAGGGCGTCTCCCTTTCTTTCTCCCAGTTCTCTCCACTTCTCAAGCCTAGATTCCTCCTCCTACTTATTCTCTCTGTCCTCCAGCCCTGCCTATCCCTCTACTGCCAAGTTATTGGTCATTGAGCTTTTTATTAGCCCAATCAGGTACCTTAGGCTGGCAGAGCACCACGTCTTTACATCGTTAAACAGATAAGACACATCTTTACTAAAAGTAATATCCCACAACATTCTGTAGCTCAGGCTGGCCTAGAACTCTGTACATACACCAGGGTGGCCTCATACATACAATTATCCCCCTGCCTCTGTCTCCTAAGTCCTGGGATTACAGACTTGTGCCAACACACCAGGTACAGCACTCCAGCACAGTTACAATGAGAACAGATAAATCTCTAAAATAGGAACACGGGTTTTCAAGAGTGTGTAACAAAGTATCCTGATTTAAAGGGAGAGATCAGAACAGGTTTCCTAAGTGTACTCTGTGTAGGAGGTAAATGGTTGGGGGCAGAACATTACAAAGAAACTACTATAGAGTCAAGGAACTGAAAGGCTTATATAACCTGAGCACAGACAGTAAAAGGGAGGGGAGGGAAACAGGAGCAAAACTGCAAAGAGCCTCAAGGTTAAGCATTTGATCTTCTCCCCAAAACTAATGGGAAGTTGCTGAGGAGCGGTTTAAACAGCGAGGGGCACTAGAAGAACAACCAGTGTGGGGAATGGAAATGGGGTAGAATGCCAAAAAGAGACTACTTGGAAACTTCCTGTAGTTATCCAGAGCAGAGAGAGAAAAGAGGGTGGAAATGAAGGTGCAGAATGGTGAACTGATCAGGGAAAAAGATGCCACGACAGCAGTGATGATTTTAGTATCGAGGATGGCTTAGAGCCACGACAGCAGTGATGGTTTTAGTATCGAGGATGGCTTAAAGCAACAATACTCCCAAGTCTACCTTTTCAGGGCCCTAATTAAAGACCCTTAAAAATTATTATTATCTTTAGTGTGTGGGTAGGAAGGCAGTGAAAAATTGTACAAAGAGTAGAGCAGGGGATGTACCAAGAGATATAGAGAGCAGGGACAGGGAGATAGTTGGCTGGATAAGGCACTTGCCCCTTCCAAGTGTGAAGACCTGAGTTCAAATCCCTTGAACCACTGACCACTGTAAAGCCCGATAAGATGGCCCAAGTCTATAATCCTGGGTTAAAAGTTCCTACAGGAGCTGGAAAGCCAGCTAGCTGGGCATAAGCAGAGGTGAACAACTAAAGAAACAGGGTGGAGGGATGACTAGCCCAGTGTTGTCCTTTGATGGCCACATATGACCATGCCTGCTGTGCCTTCTCTGTCTCTCTCTCTCTCTCTCTCTCTCTCACACACACACACACACACACACACACACACACACAGACATCATACCCACCAGGTTTCCACTGGATGAGTGATGGTGTCATTCAATGAAAGAAAAACAGAAAAGTACCAGGTAGGTGGATCCTAGCTTTAGATTTGAACAAGAATTAAAGTGGTCTTGAACTTATCTATCTATCTATCTATCTATCTATCTATCTATCTATCTATCATCTATCTATCATCTATCTATCTATCATCTATCTATCATCTATCTATCTATCTATCTATCATCTATCTATCATCTATCTATCTATCTATCTATCTATCTATCTATCTATCTATCTTGGTATTTTGAGATGGTGTCTGTGTAGTCCTGACTGTCCTGGAACTCACTATGTGGACCAGGCTGACCTCAAACTGTCAGAGATCCACCCGCCTCTGCCTCTCTGAGGATCAAAGGTAGGCGCCCAGCCTTGCTCTTGAATTTAAGTAGGCAGTTTCACGATCAATTTATAGAATTTAGAGGGCAGTTCTGTGGGGTATGGGTGAAATCCTGAGAACCTCAGGCATACACACAGTAGTTGTAGCTTTGGCTCAGAAGGGATTAAACCTCAGGCATACACACAGTAGTTGTAGCTTTGGCTCAGAAGGGATTACTGGAGGAGATAAAAGAGTATGGGAATTGAATGACAGGGTGGAGAAAGACAAGTCTGCAGTGAGATGAGTCAGGAGAGTAGCAAGACATCACAGAAACCATGGAAGAGTATCTCCCATTAAGGAGACAAAGGTCAGGCCAGGCGGTGGTAGCACATGCCTTTATTCTCAACACTAGGGAAGCAGAGGCAGGTGGATCTCTGTGAGTTCAAGGCCAGCCTGGTCCACAAAGCAAATTCCATGACAGCCAGGGCTGTTACATAGAGAAACCCTGTCTCAGGACAAAAAAAAAAAAAAAAAAAAGGCAATGGTCAACGATGTCAGATGCTGCTGAGGCATCAAGTATGACAAGGATTGAAAAATGTGTATTAATTTTAGGGACAGGTTTCAGTCAGACTGGGCGCAGGTGGTAAATGTTTCAATAAACACAGAAAATCATCAGCGTTTACTGCTGTAAAATAAGAAGAGTAAAGGTGACTGTGTGGGGACAGAGGGAGGGTTTAAGATAAGAGAAGCTCCGGTATGTTCTGATTCAGGAGAGGGGCTCCTGAGGGAGGCAGAAACAGACCCTGAATTACATTCAGAAGGGCCAGCCCAAGATAAAAGGGGGGTTATGAGAAAAGGAGTAGAAAGAGATGGAACTAGTCTGATGACCTCTAAGGTCTCTTTGGGACTCTAGAATCTCATGACCTACAACTCCCTATAGACAGGACATTTGCATATGTGCATGCATGTATGCAAACTCATTCAAATATTCAGGTGTAAGTGAATGGGCCAAGCACATCGTTAGTCTATAATGACGCAGTTAATATCCCCAGGTTTTCCACCAGTGTACTCTCTGGGCCGGCTCCATCCATCAGAGCTTTTAGCTCTGATGCATACTGCAATAACAGCAGTGACCTGGCCCCATCTCTCCTCGCCAACCCCATTCTACCCCGCCATCCTACCAGTTTAAGGAAGAAGTAAAATGTAAATCCCTGAACTACAGCACTGCCTGCCGCATTCGAAGCGACTGTCATTTAGCAAAACAGAACGTGACACCCCAAATCCATCTGCACTCCGGGCTGAAGACATTGCGGCTTCACTCGACAGTTGACAGGTTTCTCCCCAGGGGATGGTCTCAGGTTAGCCCTAAAGTCATCTGCAGGCCCCCTCCTCTTCTCATAGCATCATTCATTCGGGCCCTCATTCATTTAGGAAGAACGAGAAATGGGTCCCTACACCCTTGCCCCGACTGCAGCAGACTACACCCCGCGGTTACCCGGCAGTGCCACCTCAGAAACCTCGGAGGAACGCGGAGGACACTCAGCGCTCGTCAGAGGGGGCTCGAGTGGCCACCACCCTCAGGGTGCCCGGAGGACGAGGGAAACGAGCCCCAGGGGATGGCAAGGGAGGCGCGGGAGACCCGAGGGGGACGAGGAGACAACCCTCGGGGAGGACCGAGTTTCCGAGCAGAGCTAATCCCCTGCCGCAGCTGCCCTGTCTCGCCTCCAGCCCTCCTCTGACCTCCCTACTTTCAGTGCTCCCCGGTGCTCAGCCTCGCGTCCCCTCCCTGGCGCCCGCGTGGACCTCGCAGCCGTCGCGAACCCCGCGATCCCGCCGCGAGCTGGGGTTGCCCGGCCGCCACTCACCCGGCCCGCCATCTTCGCAGACACGTCCGGTTCCGAGGCTGCAGCTCCGCACTTGGCTGAGCCCGCCCCCGCCGCGCGCGTGCCCGCCTGCAGCCCGCCCTCCCGCAGGCGCGCAGGCGCAGGGGGACCGTGCCCGCGCCCGGCCGCGTCCCTGGAGCCCTTCCCCAGCCCGTGCACGCGCGCGCAGGCCGAGCAACGCCATTTTGGCTGAAGACAAGTTGGCTTCCATCGTCGCTACTAGCCTGTTTCCGCAGAAGCCATGACAGTTGGCCACGTGGCCTTTAATGACCTTTTAGCTTTCTGCGCTGAGAAAACCCCGCGTGGTTACTGCCCTTCCCCCAAGGAAGGGCAACAGCCAGAAGCTGGTTCTGAATTCGGATTCTGTTCGAACCCAGGCTTTTCTTTTGCGGGAGCACTTGTTTTGAAAGTGAATCATATATATATATTTGTTGCTTTATGGTTCGGTAATTTCATTTATAAGCACAATTTATACCCTTAGTGATCTTTTTTCCAGGACTGTTTCATTTTAGAGTACTCTGCAAATAAACGCCATAGGTCCGGTCTGTGTATGAGGAGGTTTGTGTGTGCATGTATGTGTTTAGGCCAGAAGATTCCAAGATTCCAAGATTGTCTTCTTCAATCACTTGTTCACCTTATTTCTCAAAAAAAGACCCCTCACCCACCACACAGGCTTGGGTAAGCTTGGGTGGCCCAGGGAATCCTCCTGCCTCTACCTTGTCTGCACTGCCATGCTGGTGGATGTCAGGCGTCCTGACTGAGCTCCTCATCTGCTAAGAGAGATCTTAGCAGTCCACCTTCTCCCCAAACCCGAGTTCAGTCTTTAACCTCCATGTTGCCTTCGTTCACACCATTTCTTCACTGGAATCTCTGAAACTCTAACTTCAGGCTGCAGGAAGAAAAAATCTACAGCAGATGCTTGTAATGTTGGACCCTAGCGTCCAATCAACAAGGAGGAGGAGTCATCGCCCAAAGAGACCATCTCTCATATCACAGCTGATGTAAAAGCATGAGGATTTTATTAATTCTGTCATGACAGGGTCTTCCAGCAGTCAGGAGGCTAGAAGACCTTGAATGTCTGGTACAGGCTATTTTTAAAGGGAAAAACCAAAGAAGGAAGGGGTGTCTGGGGGTTGTTCTTTAATATTACGATTGGTTTGTTCAAAAGGGCTATTACCAATAATTGGCTGGAGAGTGGTTGCCAGATCAGATGAGGTAAGGGAAAACATCTGAGGGTCACTTTGCCCCTTTCCCAGGGCCTAAGTCAAAACACCAGTCACTGAGTCAATACCTAAGGGTTATCTTGCTCCTATTCAATAACTGAGTTCTATTTGGAGAACATTCACAAGGACTCAGGGAGATGATGGAACGTTCCCAACATTTCAGTACGTGTGTGGGCAATTGTTAAGTCCTTGGTTCCCGGGGGGGGGGGGGGGGGGGGGGACTGTTGAGACTGAGAGTTGTCAGAAATGGCTTAAAGTTCTACAGTAAGTCCCTCTGTTAATGTTTCCTTTCACATTTGCCTGAGATGATAAGGAATATTAGGGCTTGGCTTTAATTCCTCATTGAAGAGAAGGAGAATATGACTGCTTCAATGTATGAGGATATGACTGCTTCAATGTATGTATCATTGAGGAGGGTTTTATTGTAGATATGAGAGAGAACACGGCCAGAGGCATGTGGAAGAGTCCAGAGTGATCAGGCCAACAAAATAGGTTGGGTTATAAGAGGAGAGAGAGCAAAAAAGGAAGGGAAGAAAGAGAGGAGAGGGGACCAGAAGAGAGAACCAAGAGAGAGAGTGTGTAACCGAAATGGCTGAATTAAATGGGAATTTGAATTTGAAGCTGGGGGAAGGGAAGCAAAGTCCAGCCCCTTGGCTGGAGAGGGTTAAGGCAGGGAGTGGAGTTAGATATGCTGGGAGGAGCCCCAGGTGGTGTGGGAGGTCCTTCTGTCTATATGTTGCTTTTATTGGTTAATGAATAAAGGGCCTGCTTTGGGCCTATAGAGCTAGAGGGAAACAGAGCTAGGTTGGGGGGGGAACTAAACGGAATGCTGGGAGGAAGAAAGCAGAGTCAGGGAGACTCACGGAGCCGCCAGAGTCAGACATGCCAAAACTTTGCTGGTAAGCCACTGCCACATGGCGATACACCGATTAATAGAGATGGGTTAGTTTAGGATATGAGTTTAGCCAGAAATACGCTTAAGCTATTGGCCAAATAGTATTGCAAATAATATGGTTTTCTGAGTGGCTATTTTGTGGCTGGGCATCCCGGAAGAACAAGCAACCCTCCATGAAACACCTAGGTAGTAAGTGAGATTTGTCCTGGGTTTCTTTGGGACCTGACATGTAATTAATTGGGGGGGGGGAATTTTTAGCCAATATGAAAGAAAACAAGAAAAGAATTAAAGCTCAACATTAATAGGTTTTCTGCCCTCCCCCACCCAAAACAGGTTTCTCCACTGACACAGTGAGGTCAAGTTGAACTGAAAAATACAAGAACAGATTTATTGGCACAAAGCAACTCCTGGACAGATTCTCCAGTCCCAGAGATGGAGGCTGGAGCAGCCTCGCCCACAAACAAAAGCAGGGAGACGTTATAGGATGTAGGCAAGGCATGATGACCTGTTCACCCCAAGCTGGATTTGTGCCCAAGTATGGTCAAAAGCTGAGCACTTCAGGTAGGGACTTGGGTGGCTGGCAACTTCAGGTGAGGAAGCTGCTGTAGCTGACAAAAATTCAGAACTGGGTTTTTTGATGCCTTCCCTTTATTTGGAGATTCTCTGAGTAGACAGGGTTTAGAGAGACAGGAATAGGGTTTCCCAGACTGTGCAGGAACGAGCTGGAGGTTCCAACTGATGAAGCATGTTTAGCAATATAAAATTAAGAACTGATCAAATCAAGCCAGTCGTAGTGGTGACCACCTATAATCCCAGCCCTGGGAGGCAGAGGCAGGTGGATCTCTGTGAGTTTGAGGCCAACTGATCTACAGAGTAGTGAGTTCCAGGACAGCCAGAGCTACTTAGCAAGACCCTGTCTCGGAAAGGTAAAAAAAAAAAAAAAAAAAAAAAAAGAACTGATAAAATCAAAATCAAAGCGTGAGCTCAAGATAAACCAAGAACAGAAGAAAGAATTTATGTGGATTTCATGAATCCCCACTGAATCTGACCCTGTGGCGCTGTGCTGAACCGCTCAGATGTGATAGCTAAGTCACTAGTGACCTCAGGGATTAGGAGGAAGGGGAGAAAAACAGTTGAACTCTTATGTTACCTTGGCAAAAGACTGTTTAGAAACAAAAGAGAAAAGAACAATATCCAAGAAGAAACAAAGAACCAGAAGGTTTTCTTGCCCTTCTCTGTCACTCATCTGCTGTGTCCTTCCTGAACCTCAGCCCTCCAAAGGTACACTGAGAAGGACAGATTCATAAACTTTATGAGTACATCTTACTTTTCTTTTTATTGCTGTTACTTTGAACTTAAACGTATAAATCACAACGATTCTGCCCAATTACCAGATCCAGATGACACTGGCTCTCAGTCCAAAGATCTAGCATCACTTTCCAGGCTGGTGTTCCTATCTCTATTATGGCCTGTTTGTCTTGCTTTGCTCAGTAAAAGAACTGCGAGGAGAAATTTCTTCCAGGTCTCCAACAAGGACGAATGCTTATCATCTCGGAAGGCCCAGCCTGCCTGCAAGTGGTTAAAAACTAAAAACAGATCCTGTACCGAGCCCTGCAGGATCCGCCAGTGGTGCCTCAGGCAGACACAGCTTGTTCTTTAAACCAGGAGGAAAGGACTCGGAGACCTTGCTCCAGATTGTCCCCGCATCTCTGTAGTCCATCTGTGCCTTGCTCTGGCTCGTGTTCAAGGTCATTCTAGAAAGAGAGAAGAGCTAATGTCGCATCACCTTCTGGTGGTAACAAATACCTTTGCCACCTCTAGTTCACTCTGTCTTGTAGCAGCTTGCTCACTTCATGTGGCCTTGGAAGGATGATCAGACCCAAGCTGCCTCTGGTGTGAGCAAAGAACCTACTTTCAATCACATGCTCTCCAAAACAACTGTCGTGGCTGTCCTTAGGAGAAAAGAGTCAGAGCTTTTTTACTATTGGGATGACACTCTGGCAAGACCATCTTTTAGTTCTCCTGCTCCCTGGAGGTTGCTTCTGTTCTGTCTTCTGAAATGTGATTGTCCCCTTTGCCTTAATTTGTATAAGTCACACACACACACACACACACACACTCATTCATTCACTCACAAAATTAAAACCCTACTTCCCTCAGCTCTCCATTGACCTCTGAAATTCTCTTAATATGCTTTCCTTTTTTAATGTGTTTTATCAATTTTTTAATGATTTATTTATTACATATACAACATTCTGCCTCCATGTATGCCTGCACACCACCAGATCTCAGTACAGATGGTTGTGAGCCACCATGTGGTTGCTGGGAATTGAACTCGGGACCTCTGGAAGAGCAGCCAGTGCTCTTAACCTCTGAGCCATCTCTTCTGCTGTGTTTTCCTTTTGCGGTGTGAAGATAGGTAAGAAAAGTATCCAACTGCTTTAAATGTACACAACAATGGAAATGACTAACCTTACTTTCTACAAGGCTGGAGGTCTTTCTAGGGAGCCAGGAGAGAGGGTTAAGGATAGGATCAGAGACAAAAGGTAACTGAAAGGTGGGGAATGTTCTAGTTTGCTTTTCTATCACTGTAATGAAACACTTGCCCAGAAGCAATTTGAGAAGGAAAGGGTTTATTCCCATCATCCGAGGATGTCAAGGCAGGAACTCAAGGCAGGCACAGAAACAGAAATTTCGATGGAGGGCTGCTTACTGGCTTATTCTCCATGGCTCGCTTAGCTTTGTTTTCTTATACACTCCAGGACCACCTGCCTAGGAGATGGCATTGCCCAGAGTGGGCTGGACCTTCTCTCATCAATTAGTGATCAAGAAAATCACCCCCAGACGTGCTCACAAGACTAATCTAATAGTCAGCCCCTCAGTTGAGGTTCTCTCTTCCCAATTATTCTAGTTTGTGTTAAGTTGATAAAAAAAACTAATGGGCACAGTAAAGAAAATGTTAACAAATGACATAAAAACAGTTAGGCGTAGTGACGCATGCCTTTAATCCCAGCACTCAGGAGGCAGAGGCAGGTGGATCTCCGTGAGTTCAAAGCCAGCCTGGTCTACAGAGTGAGTTCCAGGACAGCCAGAGCTACATAGTGAGACCTTGTCTCAAAACAGCAACAACAACCACCAACCCCCCCCCCAAAAAAAAAGAAAGGAAGGAAGGGAAGAAAGAAAGGAAATAAAAGACAAAGAAGTAGACAAATCCAAGATAAACGAGAATGAGGCACTCGATGTAGGGACAGGGCTTGGCCACAAGCGGCTCTTGCTGAACTTAACTATTTGTGACCAGTGTGAGGTTTTGTTTTATATGTTTAGGCCATGGTACCCAAATACTTGCTCAAAGACTACTCTAGGCTTTCTATGAAGAGTACTTTTGGGATGAGAGTTACATCTGTGGAGTTTGAATAAAAAGCTTGCCCTCCACAGTGTTGGTGGGCCTTGTCCAATCAGTGGATGGCTCTGGACAGAATAAAAAGCCAACCCCAAAGTGTTTGCCTCACTGCCTACCTTAATTTAGCAATGCCATGATTTTATTTATGTTAAAATATTTCAATTTTTTAAAGACCCACTTTGGTCAGCTGGGCATTGTGGTGCTTGCTTTTAATTCTAGCACTTGGGAGGCAGAGGCTGGCAGATCCTTGTGAGTTCAAGGTCAACCTGGTCTACCAAAGAAGAAAGTTCCAGGACAGGACAGCCAGGCCTGTTACACAGGAAACCCTGTCTTGAAAAACCAAAACAAAACAAAACACAAAAAAAAAAAACCTTTAATTGTTAGGTGTGGCAATCCACACCTTTAATCTAGCACCTAGTAAGCAAGCAAAAGCAGCCAGATCTCTGAGTTTGAGGCCAGCCTGGTCTACATAGCAGAGTTCCAAGCAAAGCAGGGCTCTGCAGTGAGACACCATCTCAAAAATAAAAATAAACAAACAACAAAACAAACAAATAATCCCAACTCTTTTAGACCAAGAGATAATTCATACGCTGCTTGCCTAGATATTCAACTTAGGCAACTCCAGCCTGTCCTGTCAAACTTGACTTTGGACTTGCCAAGCCTCCATAACTACACAAGTCAACATAGCCCCTTCCTAGCTGTACATACATCCTTTCATGCCCAGTTCTCTGAAGAACTCTCCAGAGGATAGCCAGTCTCTTGTCAGTGAGTGACATGGAAGTAATACCAGCGATTACCCAGGACACCGTGTATTTCCTCTTGCTTCTTGAGAGGTCACCAATCTAATGTCAACCACAGCTCATGGATAAACACTTATTATGACTCCACATATTGCCTAGTAAGCAGTTCAGTTAAGGCTGAGTAAGGTTTTGGTGACATAGATGTTTTGATGGTCATAGTGGTGGCTTCATTTCACAGTGAGGAAAGAACTTTGTCCTGTGTCCTGAGGTGGGGTAAGAGCAGAACAGGGCCTGAGCTGATTCATTGTGATACACTTGACTTATCATGGTACATTTTGGGTTCTGTTTGTTTGTTTTTGATTTTGTTTTTGCTATGCTACAGTTTGAGACTTTCTACCCTAACGGAGGGGGAGGTACCTTTGCTTTGTGGAAACTGTAGGGTTAGAGAAATGGTTTTGGGGACAGAATTTAAGGTCCTAGGAGGATGTGGGTTTCAAAGGTCTCCCAGTTGGCTTGGATGCAGATGGTTCAGGAACCATTCTGTTTGGCAAATTCTCCACTGTGTTTTAATTTTCAGAGGCGTCTGCAGGGGATGCGAGAGCCCAGGATCGGAAAATGTCTCTGCGCTGTCATTGTGCAGCGAAGGCAATCTGCAGCGTTCCTTTTACACCCTTGCCTCTGCGCCTCCCATCTTTCCCAAGATTATTCCACGCTGGTAACCTAATGTACTCATAGGTGCCATGTAAGAGAATGCCGCCAGGAAAGCAGTGACTTTGTGGAAGAAACAAAGCCGTAATAGCAAAATGGCAGAGACTGTGACATTGCGTAGGCAGACAGCCTTATGCTTGCCGTTCTAATCCTAACCCGCGGGTCAGCCCACCCAGGGAACAGCTTCACAGCTCCAACACAGCCAGTCTTGGGATGATGCAGTTGCCATCTGTCTGTTTTCTGTCAGTGAAACCTACTTCCTGAAGCGAGGCACAGGGCTAGCAAAGGGAACAAAATGGAGAAAGACTGTGGACTTCGTAAAGAAAAGGAAGAACGGTTGATGAGAGGCAACATTCCAGCTGTGCAGGGGTGGCCTGAGGACAGGGAGAGCAGCTATCAAAGGAATGGCCATTTGCTCTTTGACAGAAGCAAACACCTGGAATCAACAAAAATCAATTCATTCTGGAAAGTCTGAGTAGGCAGGGTGCATGATAGGATTCCCTGCAGAAGGGAAGGACTGTTGCTATGGAAACCAGATGATCCTTTTCTGTGATCCGAGCCCCGGTACACTTGCCAGCCTGCCTAACTCTGTACATCCACACTGTGGGGCCGGAATACTGCCTGCATCTCTTTCAAGGGAGTGTTCAGATATTGGTCCCCTGGTCTTTGGGTCAGAGTCTCAGGGGAGGGGCTGAGTCACTTACAACCCTTGGAGCTCACCTCCTGTGGTGAACTAGGGTAACATCACTGACTATAATGGTTCTCAGTAAGCCTCCTAGGGGCAAGTGGAGGTGTGTCTTAAGGTTGTACCTAAAGGATGCATGTCCTGTAGAGCTGTTTCTAGAACAAAGGCAGTGTACAGAGGGGGCTTCTCCAGAGGCAGAAGGCAGTTATTAAGGAGAATAGTACTTGGGGAAGGTAGTTTGGATATACTACCTGCTTGGCTGTGGTTTTGTTTTTGGTGTGGAAGAATAAACCCAGGACTTCAAACATGCTAGGTAAGCACTCTGACTTACATCTCCTACTTGGATTTCAAACCCTCTAAGCTCTAATGCTGTATGTAAGAAGTTGAGAATTGGGGTTGGAGAGATAGCTCAGAGGTTAAGAGCACTGGCTGCTGTTAGGAAATAGTATTTTAAGGTATGTTGCTTTTGTTTATGCTGCATTTGTTTAACTCTGTGAAGTTGTGACTCTTTGTCTGTCTAAAACACCTGATGGTCTAATAAAGAGCTAAAAGGCCAATAGTGAGGCAGGAGCAAGGATAGGCAGGGCTGGCAGACAGAAAGTGTAAATAGTATGAGAAACAAGGAGGAAGAAGGAGCAAGAGAACAAGGAGAGAAAGACATCAGGGCTCAACTACCCAGCTACACAGCAAACCATGGAGAAAGAAGTAAAGAAAGCTATACAAAAATAGAGAAAGATAAAAGTCCAGAGGTAGGGCTGGAGAGATGGCTCAGAGGTTAAGAGCATTGCCTGCTCTTCCAAAGGTCCTGAGTTCAATTCCCAGCAACCACATGGTGTCTCACAACCATCTGTAATGAGATCTGGTGCCCTCTTCTGGCCTGCAGGCATATACACAGACAGAATATTGTATACATAATAAATAAATAAATATTTAAAAAAAAAAAGTCCAGAGGTAGAAGGTAGTCAGGATAATTTAAGTTTAGAAAAGCTGGCAAGAAACAAGCCAAGCTATGGCTGGCATTTATAACTAAGAATAACCTCTGTGTGTGATTTACTTGGGAACAGGGTGGTGGGTCCCCCAAAAGCCAAAAGAATAAAACCTCAAACTAAAGGCTGCTCCTCTAGAGGTCCTAAGTTCAATTCCCAGCAACCACATGGTGGCTCACAACTATCTATAATGAAATGAGATCTGGTGCCCTCTTCTGGTGTGCTGGCATATACGCAGACAGAACACTGTATACATAATAAATAAATAAATAAATAAATAAATAAATAAATAAACCTTAAAAAAAGAAGCAGAGCTAAAGAGAAACTCTGTCTCGAAAAATTAAAAAAAAAAGAAGTAGAGAATTACCCAGAGAGCCTTTCACTCAGTAGCTGACCCAGTAGACACACAGTTGAGCTAGCGTCTATACCCTTCCTCAGTTATTACAACTAATACACTGTATTTATTCTTTCTTCTCATTGCAGTGACAAAACCCCAGACGAAAGCAAGCTAAGAAAGGAAGTGTGAGAAGAAAGGGCCTGGCTCACGGTTTGAGGGAGACAATCCACCATGGTGGGGACAGCAAGGCAGCAGGAGTGTCAGGCTGCTTACTGCCCACTTTGGAGTTGCAGTCAGAAAGCAGAGAGATAAATGCTGGTGTTCAGATGCTTGCCTCCTTCCTTCCTTTCCAGTCTCTGTCTTAGCTATGGTTACGATTGCTGTGATGAGACACCGTGACCAGAAGCAACTTGGGGAGAAAAGGGTTTATTTCATTCACAGTTCATCTAACAGTTCATAAAAAGCAGTGAGGGCAGGAACTCAAGTGGGGCAGGAACCTGGAGGTAGGAGCTGCTGCAGAGGCCATGGAAAGGTGCTGCTTAGTTTGTTCCCCACAGCTTGCACAACCACAGGCCCAGAGGTAGCCCCACCCACGATGGGCTGAGCCCTTCCCCCATCAATTACTAATTAAGAAAGTGCCCTACAGGCTTGCTTATAGCCCAGTCTTCAGGAGACATTTTCTCAGTCATGGCTCCCTCCTCTGTGATGACTCTAGCCGTGTCAAGTTGACATAAAACTCTCCAGCATGTGTACCGTTCCAGGATCCCAGCTCAGAGGATGATGCCACTCACATTCAGGGTGTGCCTTCCCTTCTCAGTCAGTCCTCTGTGGGAACATCCTCATAGATAAAGCCCAGAGATGTGTTTCCTAGGTGATGCCAGACAAAGTCGCATCAACAATGAAGTGTTTTTTTTGCTTTTTCTTTTTTGGTACTGAAGATGAAACCCAGAGCCTTATGCTTACTTGGCAGGGGCTCCACCTGTATGCACCCTCAGCCCAATTACAGAGTTTAAAGTCTGACCCGGAATGGAGGGCCTGCCCCAGTGAGACTAAGTGTGAAACCTTTTTCCTCTTTTTCCAAGAGCACATTGTGTTTTCCTTGCTTTGTAAACAGCTGATTGGCAGGAAATATTTTATTAGGAGAAATGCTTCTGCCACCACATCAATGTCACCACAAACAATCCATGTTTATTGTAACCTATCTGCCATTGAGACCCAATCACAGGTGAATTTAGGCTGTGTCAAATTAACCGTGTGTGTGTGTGTGTGTGTGTGTGTGTGAGAGAGAGAGAGAGAGAGAGAGAGAGAGAGAGAGAGAAAGGTGTCTTCCACCCATGATAAACAGGCTTTTTCCGCCATGTCGTCCCTCCATGATGCCATCACAGTCCAAAACAATGGGGTTAATCAACCATGGACAGAACCAAAACTGTGGGCCAAAATAAGCCTTCTCTCTTTTTAAGTCAGTTATCTCAGATACTTTGTTACAGCAATGGAAAGCATATATATATATATATATATATATATATATATATATATATATATATATGTAGAGACATAGCTGGTGGTAGAGCACTTGCCCGGCCTGAGCAAGGCTCTGGGCTTGATCTCCACCACCATAAAAAGGCAAGCAAGAGAGAAAGCATATATAATATATACAAAACTGATGGGAACCTCCTCCAGCCAATGGCCTTTGAGGGGCTGGACCAGGTTGGGCGTGGCCTTGGGTACCAAAAAGGTACAGGCCCATTCTGCTTGCCACACCTAGATGTTGGATTTCGTTTCTGTTCCCATTGTGATCTGTGAGTTCCTTTAATAAATAACCCCTTATTTATCATACCCTATTTGGAGCTAGTGTGGGATTTCTTTATTTGCCTCCCCCACATCTGATGCGCTCCCCTTCATCTGGCACCCAATGTGGGATCAAGTCCATGCTTACTGGGACATGCTTTCACGATTCCGTGGTTTAGCTTTCAAGTGAACATGGACCTTTTTTTAAAAAAATATTTATTTTTATTTGTGTGTGTGTGTGTGTGTGTGTGTGTTTGTGTGTGTGTGTGTGTGTGCCACATATGTGTGGGTGCCTGAGGAATCGAGAGAAAGGCATCAGCTCACCTGGAGCTGGAGTTACAGGAGGTTGTGAGTCACCTGACATAGGTTCTAGGAACAAACCCGAGTCCTCTGCAAGAGTAGGAAGTGCTCTAAACTTTAGAGCTATCTCTCCAGCTCCCCCCCCCCATTTTTTTTAAGGGTCATTTTTAGAGTGTTTTAGATTCACTGCAAAACTGAGAGGGAGGTGTAATGACCTCCCATGTTCTGCTCCCCTCTAACATCCTCTCCAGATACCGATATCCCCCATTAGAGGTACAGTGTAACCAAACGATGGGAAGTGCACTCCTGGGCTTGGACACTTGTATACTGGCACCGCCTATCATGATTACCTTACAGAACACATTTGCTTTTCTAAAAGTGCTCCGTGCTCCACTTATTCATCTTTCCTTCCCTACTAAATTCTTGAGATCCTTAATGATTTTACTGCCTACTGTATATCAAGCCTTTTCTGCCTGGCTTCTTTCACTTAGTAATGTACAATTCAGGTGTCTTCAAGCTTTCGATAGTTTGTTTGTTTTAGCATTGAATAAAGCTGGTAACTAATGTACTAGGTCCTATATGCTGCGCTAGGGGACTGAACCCGTCACCACACGTGTAGTTCAGTGTGCGCTCAACCACTGAACTACACCCTTAATCCTTGATTACGTCAGTCACGCAACATCGACAGGCCTTCGTAAGCATCTTAACTAAATAGGTTGGTATTATTTGGAGGAGTGAGTAATTTAAAGCATTTCTCAAGGAATGCACGCTGCAACTCTGGGACACCGAAAAGGTACTGGTGACTATTTTCCTCCCTACTGTTGAAAGTCTGTATACAAGAACGGCGGCACTCAAACTTCATACTAAATACGAAATCTTCATTATGCCTAATTTCGATGTTGATATCTGGGTATTTCCGACCAGGAACTGGGCTCCAAACTAGTTTCTACTTTTAGCTCAACAGCAGCAAATTTCCTTAAATATCTCTGTCAACTTTGCCCCGCCTACATAGCGGTACTGGGTTGGTCAGAAGGCTCCCGGGGTTAGTTCGAGCCTTGAGAATTCCCGGAGTTGATTGGCGGGGCAAATCGGAACTCTTTCTGCTTTTCTGATTGGTTGCCTGTAGCCTTGGGGTGGGACACGTGGGCGCGGCTCCCATTGGAAGATGAAGCCGGCATTTCCAGAGCTTGGTGCCGTCGCCTAGGTCGCGGGGGTCGGGCCTCCTCGCGCCCACCCTTTATTGTCCTTTCTATTGGTCAGATTTCTTGTCACTCAAGGAACTTCGAGGTCATTGGTTCAAGGGTTCCCAGAAGGCGACGGATGATTGGTTGGTTGCTGTCCCCGCCTCCAGCCAGTCGCCATTTTATTGAGCGCCGACTTCTTCCAGGCGATCGCGGCGGAGTAGCGGCTTCGGGACTGGCTTTGTGGAGGTGATCACCGCAGAGACAGGTGAGTGGCGGGCTGCAGGGGAGGGACGGCGGGGCTCGAGGCCCCGCTGGTGTCCTGAGTGTCAGCGGGCAGGACACCGGAGAGCGGCCGCGGCGGCTTTCGAAAGGGGCTGGGTCCACTGGGTTCCCCGCCTCCGTCGGGCCGGACGGCGCGGAGCCGATTGATGCCTGGCGGGCTCTGCGGCGTAGCAGTCCGCTGTCCCAAGGGAGCCAGCCTGGTGTCCCGGGCAAACAGCCCTCATCGGCCCCAGATTCACGGTGCGCGTGCCCGCCCCTGCGCGCGCTCACCTTGGCTACTGCTGTCGCTCGTGCCCTTGAGGTCTCACTATCATTGTCACTTGTGATCTTTCTCTGCGGACGTTTGGAAAGGGCTCTAGAGTTGATGGATCTTACTCCAGAGGGGCCCCCTGCCCACCGTGCGTCCTAGTACCTCGGGCACCGGAGCGGGGTGATGAACCAAGGGAAACTAGCGGGACAACCATGAATATGCTGTGCGGTGGCAAGGAGAATCTGGCACTGGGCCTCCAGGGGACTGGAAGCAGGAGGTTCCTCCCTTTCCTCCGAATGAATGGCCCTTTGAGTTTCCTGGTCTATGACACTTCTCACCCCCCACACCCCCCGGAAACATGAAAGGAATCTAGGAATTTTGAATGCGTCAAGGTACTGGACTGTTTTTAGAGCATGACAGACCCGTGAATGAAGAAAGTAGTCATTCTTTCTTTGATCATTTGGTTCTCATATGTGTACAGAAGTGTGCTCACCCTCTCTCATGGTGGAATGGAGTGGTGTGTACTTGGCCATAGTCCACGGTATTAAGCTGTTGTAGGAACTGTTGACTTTCAAAAGAGGGACTTCTGGAATTGGCCACTCTCCCCTCTGAGTCACTAGAATCTGGATGAACACACACACACACACACACACACACAGAGACAGAGAGAGAGACTCCAGTAAAGCTTTCCTTGGTGAACAATTTGTAAAGGCAAACCATGGTTTGTGGAACAAAGGAGATTATGGGGATTTGTTTTGTTTGGGCTTTGGGACTCAAGAACGTGTTTTTGAACAGTCATTGTTGAATAGAGTATACTGGGTGTACAAGTAGTTCTGCTTTTCAGTCTGAAATATCACACCGTTTGAATAGGCAGATCCGTTAAGAGGAAGACGAACGTTCTGCAAAAACTCATCTGATGGCTTTGCTTTGTCAGATGACCTGCCGGGTATTCCACTAACTGCTGAAGTTTAAGCTGTTCCAGTCAATAGAATAATGACCTTCTAGGGAGTAATGATTGGAGGGGGCACAGGGAGGAGATGGTCTGCTAATTAATTACCTTTTCCTTGACATGGTTACAGTAGCTGTCTTTGGTTCATGAACATTCATGGACCTTTGGAGTCAGTCATTCATATTATATCTGTTCATAAATTCTAAGATGGTCAACTCCGCCAGGTGGTGATGGCCCACGCCTTTAGTCCCAGCGCTCGGGAGGCAGAGGCAGGAGGATCTCTGTGAGTTTGAGGTCAGCCTAGTCTACATAGCAAGTTCCAGGACAGACTCCAAAGCTACAGAGAAACCCTGTCTCAAAAAACCAAACCAAACCAAACAAAAAACAAAAACAGATGCTAAAGTATGCCCTCAACCTATCTATCTACTTGATGTGTGTCCCCAATATTGGTATCTTCAACTCTGAAACTTCCTAGTTCTTCTCTCAGTATTGGTATGGTCTGCCAGCCAAGGGCAGCTATAGTTTTTAGAGATATCGCTGTTTTACCCGCCTTAAGAGCTTTGCTTCATATTGTGGAGAACAGGGTGTCTGCTCCCTAAATTTTCATTTTAGGTGGGCTTAGAAGAAAGTATAGTTATATGTGGTGGCATTTCTTCCATGCTTAAGGTGGCTGAAGGCTGCACATAGCATGGCATTGACTGTGTGTCTCACTTCCCACTTGGATGCTGCAGTGGAAAATACAGTTTTCTGGCAAAGCATCAGAGGAGGGCTAGTGTTGTCTGCTTTTGAAAACAAGACACACTTTTCCTTATTGGCCAAGCTGTACTTAACTTTTACTAGGAACCACTACTAATTGTGCCTTGTATTTTATGTATGCTGCTTTTATACACTTACCAATGAATATGTGTATATATATGAGATATATATATCTCAGAAAATAACTGTTCAACTTGCTTTTCATTCAGGTTACAGAATTCATCTACAATGGGGAATGTTTTTGAAAAACTGTTTAAAAGCCTATTTGGGAAGAAGGAAATGCGGATTCTCATGGTGGGCTTGGATGCAGCTGGCAAAACCACCATTTTGTACAAGTTGAAGCTGGGAGAGATTGTGACAACCATCCCTACCATAGGTATGTCCATGCCTGTGGCCTTTCCAGTTCATAGTTTAGCATGTTGTACTTTGATGTGTTGTTTTTTCAAAAGTTTCATTTGCATATGTATGTTTCATGTGTGTATATGCATGTTCATATCAGGTGTCTTCTCTATCACTTTCCACCTTATTTTTTTGAGACAGAGCCTCTTCACTGAAGCCAGAGCTTGCCATTTTGACAAGGCTGACTGGCTATTAAGCTTGAGGATCTTCCTGTATGACGTACACCCCCCACCCTCCGACAACATGGTTACAGACGTGCCATCAGGCCTATCTCTTTTTTGTTGTTGTTTTTTGAGACAGGGTTTCTCTGTGTAGCTCTGACTGACCTTGAGCTCACTATGTGGACCAGGCAGATCTTCCTATCTCTGCCTCCCAAATGCTGGGATTAAAGACCTGTCCCACCACTGCCCACCAAGCCTTTACTTGTGAGCTGGGGAATCTAGTCTCAGGTACTCATTCTTGATCAACAAGCATTTTACTCCAGCCCCTGATGTGCTTTTTATATTGAATATTTTTTTTTAAAAAAACTTTGACTACTTTAAGAATGTACATTTGAAGCCCCAGATGATGTTGTGTTATTTTGTATTTTGAGACAAGGTCTTACACTGTACAGGCTGACTTTGAACTTGTGACACTTCTTCTGATTTATCCTTCACAGTGTACCATTGTGTTCCACCATAGGTATTTCTAAGTGCTTCTTAGCATCCCTGGCACCTTCATTGGCTTACAGGAGAGTCGTGAACAAGTTTAGGCTAAGCAGATTTAACCCTGTTTGCTTGGCAATGAGGAAAAGAGAGTAACCACTGAGATGGTAAAGGAAGGAAGCACTGCTCTCTACTCTTGCTATGGAGTGGGACCTAGGTCAAGCCTCAGGTGGGAACTAGCCCTGCCTTTCGCAGCCTCCGCTCTATCTGACTTCTCTTGGGAGTGTCTCTTTGAACCAGGTGTTTAAAGGTAGACTTTGTGTTCCTCTTGCCCTTCCTCAAGACAGATATGTGAGGTGGTATGGTATCCAGCTGAAGGGATTCAGCAGCCTGCCTTTACTGTGAACCAGCGCTGTGTTTTGTGGACTCTTTAGGAGATTTGCAAAAGCAGTTGTGACAACTTAATCTTCGCCTTGTGACTTGCCTACAAAACCAGATTCCCCAGGCTGTCACGTGCCTTTGCGCACTGTCTTTCTGGTGTGGCTGAGATGGCTCAACTTTGACCTGAGGCGCTTGCTTCAGAGGTTGAAGCATTTGAAGAACGTTATAAACTGATAGAAATGTTCACACATGCAGTTTGAAAATGTTTTAGTTCAAGATGAAAACAGCTCTCCCCAGTTATAAAAACAATAAATGGGCTGGCACGTAGCTCAGCAGGCAAAGGCTCTTGCTGCCTGCCTGACCACCTGATTTGGTTCCTGCACCTGAGTTCTATTCCTGGAACTCCACAAAGTTGCCCTCTGATCTCCACATGGCCGTGTACACACACACACACACACACACACACACACACACACACACGCAAATAAGATAAAAATACATGCTTCTGTAAATTTTTATATGCAAAAATATATACAAGTTTTGAATAGTCTTTTAATATTCTGTTGAAGGATTTTGATGGGTATGTTTGTAAAATGAGTGCTGTTTTCTCAGTTTGCACTCAGCAGTGTTGAGATTTCCCTCTGGAATGTTCTCCTCCTCCTTTCTTTGCCCCTTCCCTTTTACCTAGAGAACGCTGCCAGCCTACTCTTTTGGTCTCAGTTTAAACATTCTTTCTCAGAGGCTCCTTTCCTTTTCCCTTGCTCTAAGTTTCCAGAGTATCTTGAAGTCCTTAGTAATACTTAAGATGTTTGTGGTTTATTGATTGTTCACTCTCTTCTTTCTAACAGTGTAAGTAAGGAAGCATGCGTGACTTGTTCACTGTCCCCAGCGTTTAATAAAACACCTGGCCATGTTAGGTGTCTGATAGTTCATTCATCTTTGGTGAATGAATTGCATAAAGATGTGATTGTTGAACTAATGACCTCCAATGAATCACGCTTTGCCCTTGTGCCGCTTCCTTCATGGTGCTGAACTTGGCCACTTCCTTTAGCTAGGGAAACATCACCGGCATTGAAAGCTGCCACCATGTTAAGGAAGCCAGTGCCTCTAGGGGATAAAAGACCACCTTGAAAGAGAGCACTCTGACTTGCTGGCTCCCTAGGTAAATAGAGCTAAAGAGAAGGCTGATGCCACCAATGAAGAGATGAACTGAGACCAAAAGAATGAGCTGGCCTTCACTAGATTAAAAGGGACAGCAGCAGGATGTTTTTGATAACGGGTTTAGTATTCCATTATATGGCTGTATTTTAAACTAATTCATTCGTAGGTGGTTAGGTTATTTGCAGTTGTGTGTGTGTGTATGTGTGTGTGTGTGTGTGCGCGCGCGCGCGCGCGTGCATGCAAGCCTGCCTTTCAGAGTGTCAAGGCCAGGGTTTAGCCTTGGGTATCATTCTTCAGTCTTATCTACCCCTACCTCTCCACCCCTCACTCCTAATTTTGAGACAGAATCTCTCACTTGCAGGTGAGTTCCATGCTGGTTCATCAGCAAGCCCCAGGGACCCTCCTGTCTCTGTCTCTCTAGTTCTAGGATTACAAATCCTCTAGCCCACCCCATCCAATCCCTGCCCCATTTTACCCCACCCCCACCTCACCTCATCCCACTCCTACCCTCACCCCCTTCCCACCTCACCCCATCCCCGCCCTCCTTGTGGGAATTGAATCTAGGCCCTCGCACTTTATTTCCTGAGCTATTTTCCCAGCCTTAGTGTGCTGGACTTGTTTGTTGTTGTTTAATCTTTTTAAGACACAGTCTTGCTATGTAGGTGACCTTAAACTGGCAGCCATTTTCTTGCTTCATCCTCTCAAGTGCTAAAATTTCAGGCCTGTACTGCCATGGCAGGCTCACTTGTTTGTTTTTTTGTGAGTATCTTTCACTTTTAAAAAACATTTATTTTTATTTTCTATTTTATATATGTGGGTATTTTGCCTGCGTTTATATCTGTACACTACTTGTGGACCTGGTGTTTTTAGAGGCCAGAAGAGGGCATCCAATCCCTTGGAACTGGAGTTACAGACAGTTGTGAGCCACCATGTGGGTGCTGGGAATTAAACCCAGGTCCTCTGGAAGAGCAGCCAGTGCTCTAACCACTGAGCCATCTCTCCAGACCCTGCCTTACATATTTGCAGACATGTACTTTATTTCCTTGCGGTAAGCTCTGGAAGACAGCTTCACATGAGGGGTGAATATTTAATGTGCACACCCAGGCTCCCCTCCAAAGGCTGTGCCCCAGCAGTGACAGTGGAACCTGCCATCTGACAGGAAGAAGACACTGACTGCTGCTAGGATTGTTTTATTGTCGGCGAATCAATCGGAATGTCTTCCTTTGCTCTGCTTTTTCTTATGATTAGCTGGGTGGTGGGCAGTGGGTGGTCAGAGTAGAGAGGTTTTGAGACACCAGGCACAATGAATGACAGAGTGTGAACTTTCTCCCTGTGACCTGTAACTCTTTGGTTTTCAAGCTGCTTTATAAATTAGCAGTGCTATCCAAATGTTAATTGGAGTTATCTTGAATTATTGAACCAGTGAAAATCATAATGAAAAGTTTTTCTAACTTTCCTACTTAGGTTTCAATGTGGAGACTGTAGAATATAAAAACATCAGCTTCACAGTCTGGGATGTTGGTGGCCAAGACAAAATCAGACCTTTGTGGCGACATTACTTCCAGAACACTCAAGGTAAAGCTCAAAGTGTGCCTACTGAATGTGTTTTAAGATGGGAACCTGTGATGCCTGCTGGCACTGCCTTATATGGGTAGCCAGCCATTCTGACCAGGGAAGTGACTTGTGACATTGTTCCTAGACATAACCCAGAAAAAGACCTGGGTTTTAACTCTTCTTAGTGCAGAAAGGTTGGAAAATGGTTAGCCTAATGGGTCTCATCTTTCAGTTAATTGAGGGATATGTCCTTAGATCAAGTGCCGATTTTTGAAGAATTTGAATTCAGTCAACTCCTTTAAATCTCCTGAGAATATCTGGAAATCATGTCCATAGGGAAAGGGATGAATAGGGATGGCTGGAGCCCCATGATGGATCCTGTCATCTGTGTGGCCGCAGTGCTTCCCTGATGGCCCTCCTGCTCCAGGTGTTTATGAGCAGGCATGGACACCCGTCTCAGATCTGCACCCTGCTCCCTTACCGGTGATCTCTGGGAAGTAGTTCTAATTCAATTGTGTCCCCAGGGCTGTGTTTTCAGTAAATGGTGCCTTCCTGGGTCTTGTCAGTTGAAATAGACTGTTCTCGTGGTTTTCATACCCTGGTTCCCATGTCACCATATGGCATCTACACATTAATCACTTTGGAGTCTACTTAGGATATATTCGCTTTTGAAGATTCTGAAGCTGATGGAGTTTTTGTTGCATGTGTTTAACAGTAAAGACCTTAACATTTGCAGCCTTTAGGACCACACCCCAGGTTAGTTGTCCCTTTATATCTTAATGCTATTCTTTTGCTGTCACACTTGACATGTAACTAAATTTATAGTTATTTTCCCAGCTTGTAGATTTTCGAATATGTTTCCTCAAAATAGGGTGGATTTTAAAAAAGTTTTTCTTCTTTTGAGACAAGATTATGTAACCCAGGATGGCTTTGAACTTAAAATATAGTTAGCCTTCACTATAGGACAAAATTGGCTGATTCAGCTAGGGAGGCTGCAGTGAGAAGATCCTGAGTTTTAAATGAGCCTGGACATTTAAACTGAGTATGTACAACAAGTGTGTGTCTTTATCCCCCCTCTCACGAGTATGTGTATGTATAAACTTTATATATACATACATATATATGCATGCATGTATACATACACACAATATGACAACAACAACAACAAAATACATTTTTTTTTCTTGTTGTGGTTTTTTGAGACAGGCTCTGTGTGGCCCTGGCTGTCCAGAAACTTGCTTTGTAGACCAGGCTGGCCTTGAACTCAGAGATCCACCTGCCTCTGCTTCCTGAGTGTTGAGACTAAAGGCATGGCCACCACTGCCTGACCCTGGCTTGTTCATTAATTAATGAACATTTAGGTTGCTTTCCCTTTTTTGCTTTCATGAACAGTGCTGCTATGAACATTCTTCTGCAGGTATTGGAGTTCCTCCGGCCTCTGCGTCCTGAGTGCTGGAATTATGGTGTGTGTCCTTATTTCAATTATCTTGATTTACCTGTGAGCAGAATGATTGGGTGAAAGGTTTCTCTGTTGTTGTTTTGTACTTGTATTCTGTTATTGTGTCATAGTGTTTGTGTGTATGTATATATACATATATATAGAGAGTTTATACATACACACCCACTCTTTTGGGGATATAAACTACTTCTAAGCTTATAGGTCGTTGGTATTAAATACATTCATAATGTTGCACCATCATAATCATTGCCTGTTTTCAAAACCTACCTCATCTTGTACAACTGAAATCCAGCACCCATGAAACACTGGCCTCTCCCACCTTGAGCCCCCTGCAGCTTCTGGGTTTTCATACTTTGATGCCAAGTGTGCTCACATGATGTCAACCTAACTTCCCCAAATGAAACTCCTATCAACCTTTACCACGTAATCCTAGTGTACTTTGAATGATGTTGAGTACTCTGTTTTGTTAGGAGTTGCAAAATGGTAGTTTCTTTAAATTGTGTTATCCCTTCTGAGAGGGCCTGCCTACTGCAGACTGGCCTTGAACTCTTTTTTTTTTTTTTTTAAAGATTTATTTATTATGTATACAACATTCCTCCCTTGTATGCTTGCGTGCCAGAAGAGGGCACCAGATCTCATTACAGATGGTTGTGAGCCACCATGTGGTTGCTGGGAATTGAACTCAGGACCTCTGGGAGAGCAGGCACTGCTCTTAACCTCTGAGCCATCTCTGCAGTCTCTGGCCTGAACTCTTTATTGTTGTCTTTGTGTTGTTGGGGGTTGACCAGGGCCTTTTTCAAGGACATCAAGCCACTCCCCAGACCCTTTGTTACTCTTTCTCTATTTGTCTGCTGAAATCCTTTTAAATAAGGAATTTTCTGAAGTACATTCTATACAAGGAAGTCAGGAAAAATGCTTGAGTCTTTATTTCCAGGGAAACCACACCATTCCCATGGCGAAGTCTAGACTTTCACATTATGATTTAGGCCTCGCAAATAGGACGCAGTTTTGATGCTCACTGAAGTGGGTACTTATCTTGGACTGGCGCTTGGCAGCTTGGCCACCTTGCATCTTCTCTTCTGTAATAAACTAGTCCAGCTGGGTTTGAACCACAGCTGCTAAGAAATCTTAGGAAAGTCGGGTAATTTCTTCAATCTCCATTCCCTCATGTTAAAAAGAGTATAATGCCTTTTGCCTAAATCCTGGGGCTCAAATGAGAATAATTTTGTAAAGTGCTCAGTCGGGCGGCTGAGAGGCCGCAGCCCTCAGAGGCGGATGGCAGTCTTCTCTGGCCACACTTCTTCCCTCCCTATTTAGTTTCCACATTTCAGTGTCAAATTGAGGTGCATTTTGTCTTCAGTTTTCTGTTTGTAACAAGCCTAATTTTATAGAATTTCAGTAACTCTTGCTTTGGTGGAGGAAGTAGCTGTGTTCTGGGAGTGAAGGGTGGTAGTTTGGGCTTCTGAAATAGCAAGAAGGAGCTTTGTGAAGAATGGACTTGCCGTCTCTGGCTGGGCCACGTCTCATCTGTGAGGAGTCTTGGATGCTGCCCCTATTTTGTCTGCCAACTTCCCAAAGGTCAGGCTGCCTTTTAATTTAAATTTTCTTCATCAGTCTGTTAAGGTCATAACAGACCTTAATGAATGCTTATAATTCTCTATTAAGACATCAAAAACTGAGCCTGGAGGTACAGGCCTGAAATCATGGCTACTCAGAATGTCAAGGGAGGATCACAAATTCAGGGTCTGCCTGGGCTGCAGAATAAATTCAAGACTAGCCTTGTCAGCTTTGTGAGATGTTTCAAAATAAAAACCCTGAGGATAAAGCTCAGGGCTAGAACGCTTTCTCAGCCCCATGAGCCCTATATAGACTAGAATTTAAACTGTCTGATTTCCTGATAACTGTAGTGTGTATAAAATAGATCATTACTCCTACTGCACGTACTGGCTTTGTGGGAGCCTAGGCAGTTTGGATGCTCACCTTACTGGACCTGGATGGAGGTGGGTGGTCCTTGGACTTCCCACTGGGCAGGGAACCCTGATAGCTCTATGGGCTGACAAGGGAGGGGAACTTGATTGGGGGAGGGGGAGGGAAATGGGAGGAGGTGGCAGGGAAGAGACAGAAATCTTTAATAAATAAATAAACGGAAAAAAAATAGATCATTACTTCTAATGTGGATTTTTCTCCTTGTTCTGTGGGTTATTTTTTTGTTGGAGGTGGCAGATTGAGACAGGGTTTCTCTGTGTAGCCTTGGCTGTAGACCAGGCTGGCCTTGAGCTCAGAGATCCACCTGCCTCTGCCTCTCAAGTGCTGGGCCTAAGATTGTGAGCCACTACACTCACATTGGTTCATCCATTATTGAATGGTAGTATACCTGTATCAAAAAAAAAAAAAAGAAGAAAAAGAGGAAAGGATACAAAGAAAAAAGTTTCATTTCTCAGTTTACCTCCTACACACAAACACCTTTATTTTTTGTGTCTACACATACCTTTTCTACAAGTGTAGATAATATAATAAATGTAATACATATATTCCCCTACTTCCTCCTTTCCTAGAGAGGTGAGGAGCAAGGCTGAGATCAAACCTAGAACCTTGCATATGCCAGGCAAGTGCTCTACCGCAGGGTGTTGCTGTGAGGTCAGGCTTGCCTGGAACGCATGGTTCTCCAACTACGTAGGGCTCCTTAACAAGTTCTTGTATCGGCGCACCTTTTCTCTTTGTAAGTGTAGTCACACTGATGGTAGCTTCTTAGATCAGGACCTAGATCAAAACAGTCTGATGTAATTCTACTTTATTTTTAAGGGAAGAAGTATGTATTTTGGCTCTTGATTTTAGAGAACTGCCTGGGTCTCAGGCACACGGGCAACATCATGTTGTTGAGAGTATTCAGTAAAGGACGTGTTTTATGACATTTGGCTCTTTGAGGGGTCCACCACCCAGCTCCCAAATAAATCACACACACAGAGGTTTGTTCTTACCTATAAATGCTTGGCCTTAGCTTGGCTTGTTTCTTGCCAGCTTTTCCTAGCCTAAATTATCCTGACTGCCTTTGCCTCTTTTTCTATTTCTCTGTAGCTCCTTTACTTCTTTCTCCTTGACTTGCTGAGTGGCTGTTCCCTGGTGTTCTCCTTGTTCTCGGTTCTCCTTCTGTTTATACTCTGCCTGCTGGCGCTGCCTATCCTTGCTTCTGCCTCGCTATTGGCCATTCATCTTTTAATTAGGATCATCAGGTGTTTTAGACAGCATAGTAACACAGCTTCACAGAGTTAAACAAATGCAGCATAAACAAAGTCCCACACCTGAAAACAGCATTCCCCAGCAAGGACATAAAGTTATCCTTGAGTTAGGACTAGCAGAGCGCTAGCAGTCATTTCTGCTCTGTGGGGTTTGCATTGGCAGCTAAGGATCTGCTTGAATTTCCAAATCGGCTAGAGTACTTAGAATTGGGATTCAGAATTGCGAGTAGCATCCCAGACCTATGTGGGTGGGGGCCTGAGTGTTTTCCTTCCTAATCTGGTGATATAGCAGATAGAACTTTGACTTACACGAAGACTCTAAGTATGTCAGAAATCCTGAGAGTGCTTGTCTTCTGGGTAGGCTGCCTGGAGGGCCTGGGACACATGGAGGCCTGGGCCGAGGGTCAGGCCTGGTTCTCTCCCTTGGACTGTTGTGAAACCTCAGTGTCATCTGACCCTGCTTCCGTTTCCCTACCAGAGTCTCCTCCTGCAGAGCCCCCATGAGCTGGGTCTTAAGCTGGGCACCTCTAGCAGAGTTCTCTGAGGCTCCCTTTCTCTGCAGTCCTCTGCCTCTGTCCTGGGGACTTCTCGTGATTTCTTCCTGCTTGTCTTCTGTCTCCTCGTTGAGGCCTCCAGAGCTTCCTGACTCAATGCCATGGCCCTTCTGATGTCAAAGATAGCTGTCAATCTCTCGCCAAGTGTTTTCTTCCAGGAGTTTCCCTGGTTATATCACTTGGCCAGTGTCTGATGCCTTGTCCCGCTAGCTCTTTGAGACCTCCAGTGTACCTGTGACTTAAGAGTGTTAAGGTCCGACTCTAGCAGAGTAATATTCCAGGGACCATCTGATCGATGCCCAGAAATCAGCTTGTCATCGCCCACACCCCAGAAATGGAGTAGCTGTCACTACTGGGAGTTCAGCCGAGGATCACGCAAGTTCTTTTGGCAGCTGCTTCTCATTTCTGTCTCAAAGGCCTTGCTGTCAGCTAAGTGCCAACTTGCTACTGTTGTTGTCCTGTGGAATACTGACAGAACTCTTCCCCAGTCTGTGCTCACCCCTGCACATTCTTCCTGCCTTACTGCTTCCTTCAGCAATGTGGCAAATCTGTACAGGGGTCAGCTATTCCCTAGGTGTGGTGTGGTAGCTCGTGGTGCCTCCTTCAGCCTGCCTGGGTTTCTCACCTGCTGGGACTTCTCTACTGATCTATGGGTGTGTCAAGGCTCTGACAACCATGACCCAGAGCTGGGCTGCACTTCACAGTATAAGATTCCCTCACTTCTGTCATCGGCTGTGGTAGGATTGGGGTCCCCCAGCCGCCCTGACTTCCTGCTGGATGGTTACAGTCTGGCAGTTTGCACCCCACAGGCAGGTCTGATAGCTTGTGAGGATGAATCCCAGACCTCTCGGCATAGAGCTGTCCTCACAATCAGTGTGAGTGCAACAAAAAAACGTTAGTGCACAGTCAACGGGAAGACCCGAGGGTGCCTGCCAGCCACAGCTCCTGTTGGCCGCTGCCCCCAAGTTCCAGGAGCGGCACCTGATTCTGCTAGTGCATGGATGTAAGACGGTGAACAGAAGTGCCACCAGGGAAGTTTCCCTGAGCTCTTGTGCACCTTGTTTTTATTGGACTTCGTTACAGGCACATGGAGCGAATCACTTGGCCGTGTGGGTCAAACCCCAGCTGCCCTCCCTTCCCCAGGGGCAGTTTCAGTAGTATAAACTAGCAGAGGTGGACTCCGCTCCCACTGGAAGTGCTGGCCACAAAAGAGCAACCAATGCTTTACCATAGGTGTCCATAAGAATCTCGACATTCTCAGAAAGGTGAGAATGTTGAGGGTTTTACAGTTTTTAGGTTCTTTTTGGGTATGTATAGAAGGACAAACAATTGCCCCCCTTTTTCCATGGGGGTACAAAAGGTTTCATATGGCTTGGAATGTCCAACAGCATCCAACACTGTTCACCTGGGAGTTACCAGGCCGACTGCTCGATTTTATGTTAACCGTCCCTTCCTTCAGTCCTTTGTGCCCCCAAGGCCTCACACCTGCTTCCTGAAGAACCAGGTCCAAGACAGCAGACCTGCTCCCAGGCCTTCGGTTAAGGCTCTGTTTTAGGGCAACATCCTCAGATGCTGTTTATGTATAAACCGTGCTCTTCCAAAACCCTTTCCCTCTGAGGTGGAAAGCAGGTGACTAGTAACTAAGCCTAACTTTTCTTTGTTCCCTCTGGTTAGTCTGGTAAGGATCCTTCTGAACGAGACAGGAGAGACGAATGTGGAAGCTTCCCAACTGTGGAGATTATATAGACTTTCCAAAAGGAGTAATGGGGGGAGACAGGGTCAGCTCAGCCTGACCTTGACCTTGTGTGCGATATTTCTGCCTCAGCACCTCCCTCAGTGCTGAGATCCCAGGCCTGCACTGAGCTCCTGCTGCCACTGCCTCCAGCAGAGCCTTGCCGGGAGCAGGGAGCAGCTGTGTGGATAGAGGAACAGCGGTTCTCTCTGAGTTCATGTTACTAACATGCTTGGGATTTCTTTTCAGGTCTGATTTTCGTGGTTGACAGTAATGACAGAGAGCGGGTCAATGAGGCCCGGGAAGAACTAACCAGAATGTTAGCAGAAGATGAGCTCCGAGATGCAGTTTTATTGGTGTTTGTAAACAAACAGGTATGCAGTTGTTAGCTTTCCGAACACTGAGACTGAAATTTACTGCCAGATGGCTTATTTAAATGTATAGATATCTAAATTAGATGTCTGCCTCCTCCTCACCAGTCTCAACCACCGCCTCTCCTCCATCTCCTTTTTATAATGTCTCATAGTCACTCTGAAAATACTAATGGGACACCCGCTAAGTTCCCAGCTTTGCTGCAGGTACTTAGCAATGAACACGACACAAGGCCCTGCATTTGTGTTTGCTCTGAAGTGGGAGGAGAGGCAGTGAATAAAGCCTCAATATGTCTGGAAGTCAGTGTTGTGAGGGGGTGCAGAAGGGCTGTGGGAAGTGCTGGGAGTGACTCTTAGATCTGAGCCAGGACTGAAGGGAGCCACAGGTTCCAGAAGCAAAATGTGGGGGTGGTGGGGCAAAGGGCAGCTTGGGGAGGAAGAGGCTCATCTAGAAAGGGAAGGCCATGAAATGGGGGAGGAAGGCAGATGCAGAGCTGCTCAACCTCTGGGTCTGAGCAGAACTGAATGCCAGGGCTGTGCGTCCCCTTCTGCTTTCCCCATTCAGCTGAGATCGTGCTGGAAGGACAGTGCTATCACTTGAGACTGGCCAGCCGTAGTTTCTCTTGTCAGCCCCACTCTAGACATGACCTCCTGAGGGGGATGCCTCCTGATTCACTCGCCTGCACCCTGTCGTGCTCATAGGGTGCTCGGCAGCTTCATTCTGGACACAGCAAGAAAATAGTGGCTTTGTTTTTAATGTTTAAAAACCGAACCCGTCCAAGGTAGAAATTTGAAAAGCAGTTTAGAATGTCAAGTAGAACACCTTCTCTGTGTGCATATGGACGTGTGAAGAGTTCCTGGAACTATGTGGCTGGGAGTGGGGGCAGAGCTCTCACACTGAGACTTAAACAGCTCCTAAAAAAAGCAGTATTCCATTAAAAGAAAGCCAGCATTACCTTCTGGATGCTACCTTCCGTTCTTCTCACTTTGATTGTCGGATAAAACAGTCAATTTTTTTGTATGTCTTTCTAGATATAAAACTTTCTATGTCTATGTAAACAATTATGTGATTATATTTCTATTTAAATTCCTGTATTTTCGCTTAGCATACACTTGACATTCTTTCATATCAGTACATCTAGATCTTCCTTTGACGCTAATCTAGTCCAGCTAGTTTTAGCTTACTGCGTGGGTAACCCAGGTATGGGTCAGAGAAAAGAGAAAGCTTTCTGCCTTACTTTCTAGTTAAAAGAAACATGATATATAATTAATACCCTGAGTAAATAACTTTTATCAAATGGTCACACATAGGGATGCTATGATAAAAAGATGAAGTAAGCCAGTTAGAGGCCCCAGAGCCTGGCAGGCCATGGTGGCAGCTTTGGCTCTTCTCTGGGAGAGGGGACACGCTGGTGTGGCTTTGATAGGAGGTGTGTTCTGACTAGGCATTAGGGGCAAGCACGGAAGCAGGATGAGCCATGAAGAGCTTGTTTCCATTATTCGGGTGAGGAACTATGGTGGCATCAGATCAAGGTGGTGGCAGAGAGGCTGGGAGAGGTGGTCAGATTCTGAACCAGTTCTGATGGTAGGGCCGTAGAGATTTCCTGTTGTTTGGACTGAGAAAGAAAAAGTGAAGGTTTTGGGCCTGAGTAACTGAAATAGGGATGGTGGGTCGGGTACGTTTTAGAGTAAAGTCCTATTGTGTCACACGGATACAGTTGGTAAACTGCCTGCTTGTTTCCTTTAAGGATCTTCCTAATGCCATGAATGCAGCGGAGATCACAGACAAGCTCGGCTTACATTCCCTTCGCCAGAGAAACTGGTACATTCAGGCTACGTGTGCCACCAGCGGAGATGGGCTCTACGAAGGCCTGGACTGGCTCTCCAACCAGCTCAAAAACCAGAAGTGATCAGAAACAGCCCATTCCCCGTGCATTGTGGCAAAGCCAGCTGGCCTTTCCTGTGTGCATGTGAGCGTGTGAGGAGCCCATGGGGCTGTGCAGCTGGGAGTGGGGGCGGCTTTCTCACACCGTGCCTTATACACGCTATAGGAAAACCAGTATTCCATTTCAAGAAAACCAGTGTTACATTTTGAATGCTACCTTCCATTTCACTAGCTTCGATGGTCATTTTTGCTGAGGCCTCCCCTGGGTGTGATAGCTAGAACATCTCCAGGCTGGAAAATAAGACAGCTGGAGCCAGACAGGTCCCATTGTTGCAATCCTGGGTCTGGCATCTCCACACACCCTGAATCCTGTTGGATTTCAATGTCCTTTTGTGAAAAGAAAGGAAGGAACTGTCATTTTTCCCCATCGTGCCAAAGCTAGCAGCTCACTTGTATGCTTTAAAGCGATCGCAAGAGGAGATCTGTGATTATCACAGGTGTGAAGAGGCTCCAGGGGGGACCGCTTCCCGAGTTCTGTTAGTTCAGCCCAACTTGGTTAGCTTGTTTTAGTCCAAGGAATTTGTGACCTTTTTCATTAGAGTATCAAGACTGTAACACTAGAGAAGTTTCCAGCCTGTCCCTTACTTGCCAAATGGAGACCCTGTGGGCTGGTGGCCCAGCAGGAGGCCAGGACTCTTCCCCCAAGCCACATGGTCCACAGTGGAGCGCAGGTTGGCTGGAGGAAGTGAAGGGAGGTGGCTCTTGTGTTCTGGCATCACTGTCTTGGCCCTCGAGGCTGCTGCTCCCACTTCCTGCTCTGTGCTGAATGTTCTTCGCTGAAGCGGTTACTCCTGGGTGGAGTCGTCCCTGTGTCCAATTGTCTGCTGTAGGCCTTTGGTTAGTATCTGTTTGCTGAACTGCACACTCATGAGTTCTGAGTTTGTGAGACAGTCATGAGATTAATATAGGGGATGAAGCTCCCAGTGACCCCTTGTACTCCCTGGGTTGGTGCTAAACTTTGCTCCGAGAAGCATCTTTTACCTGGACTGCTCTGGTGGCATGGACTCCCTCCTCAATGGCAGTAGTGGTCCAAGAGCTGTTTGGGAATGTGTGCTGTGTTGTCTTGCAGATAGTGATAGATAGGAAGGTCTGGAGAGGGGCTGGGTTCAGCTCCAAGCCCTCTGGCCATACAACTCTTGGCCACATTTTACTTAAGCCCTTCTGCTTAACCTTTTAAAACCCCTTTCAAAAAAAATCTTGATTCCTATTTTAGGAAGGGGAACGCAAGTTTAATTTCAAGGAACATGATAAATCTGCTCATTGGTAACAAAGTTATACTAGGAAAAATTCTATGCCATTGTGAATGTGGGCTGTGATGAGTCTTTAACAATCCACTTAAAGAATGTTCATTGCAATACTGGCGACTGAGTCCAGATGTGGTTTTTGACACAGAGGAATTCCTGCAAAATGTTGAAATTGTACACCTCCCGTTGGCAGGGAGTCTCTTGCCCTTTGTAATTATGCTTAGTGTGCCTGGCCTGGTGCTAGGCCGCAGTAACCGTGGTGATTGGTTAGACAATAAAGAACTTACTTGGGAAGGAGGAGACACGGCGATGTACTCCTGATGTGTGAACTGAGTCCCATCTCCTCTTATTTCTGACTTTCTCCTACACACAGGACACACCAGGAGGTGCGGCCCCACCCTCCGACCCCTGGCACAGCCATATCACGTCTCACATGGCTTTGGAACTGAGGCATAATGAGTAGGGGGGCTTCACTCTGGTGGCTCTGGATAGAGGCCTGGGCTTTGAAAGCCACTTTAGCGTCCATCTTGCCTCATTCTCCAGCCACTCGCTGTTAGCCTTGGTGCCCATCTGTGAACTCGGATACCAGTTCTGGCTCAGAGGGGCGAGGACTAAAGGATACAGGCTTCTGAATGCCTTGCTCTGCTCCTTCCCCAGGTAGCATGGGGTCCGACTAAGGACAGCGGCACTGCCCCCAACTGGCCAGCATTACCATGGGAGAGCTGCTTTAGGTGCCTTGCCTTTCCCCACATCCTTTTTAAGCACCCGTCAGTGCGGCAAGACCAGTCCAAATGCTCAGAGAGAAAGCAGGCTGTGCGGGCCCAATCTGCTTCCTTTAGTTTTTCATTTTATTGTACAATGCAGGGAGTCAGTATGTTCACAGAGTAGGCCACTGCCAATTTTAGATGATTTTCATCAGCACCAAAAAAGAAATCCCTTGGCACATGTCCCCTCTTCTTTCCCACTTTGTCTGGGAAGCTGCTGATGTTTTAGAAGCACTGAGGCTGCAAGTGACCATGGACTTGACCACCCTAGGAAGGATGGCCCTGTCCTAGAAACAGCCCTAGGGCTTCTGGGGGCACAGGTCTTTGTGAGTGTCAGAATATGGGATGTTATGGGTGGTTGGGCCTGAGGCACCCGTGTATTGCAGAACATGTAATTTGAATTGTTAAACATCATGTCTCAGTGGTTGAGGATATTTCCAGTGTTAGGAAAGGAAGAGTATGTGGTTTGTTTCAAAGTAGGTTCCTCGTGTGACCAAAGTGACGTACCATCCTTGGCAGGCATCGGGTAGACACTGTCCTGCAGTGAATGGAAGCCCAGGTGACAGGCTCTGGAGAGGCTTTGAAGTGTCCAGTTCAGCGGTGATCCGTATACGCATGGATATGGCACCCATACTGCGATTTGAAGAGCTTTTTCTTTTTTAAATTTTATTTTATGAGTTTGGGTGATATGTCTGTGTACTACATGTGTGCCTGGTGCCTTCAGAGACCAGAAGCGGGTGTCTGACCTGGAACTAGAGTGACAGATGGTTGTGAGCCACCATGTGGGTGCTGAGAATCAAACCCGGAAGAGTTCTTAAACATTGAACCATCTCTCCAGCCTGAGAGTCTTTTCTATAGGAAAGACAGTGTCAGGGCTGGAGAAATGGCTCAGTGGTTTAGAGCACTGGTTTCTTTTCCAGAGGACTCGGGTTCGAGTTGTTGTATCCACATGGCAACTAACAACTGTCTGTAACCCCAGTCCCAGGGGACCTGGCACCTTTGTCTGGTCTCCGAGGGCACTAGGCGCACACGTGATTCACAGATATACCTGCACACAGAGAAGACAATGTGGAGCTTTTAGCAGTCACTGACCAGCAGCCTCCGCCCCCATCCTCCATACCTCTAGCTCACTGTTCAAGTCTCTGGAGATTTGGTGGGCCATCATTTACACTCTTGTCTTTAATGTGTGGCATGTCCAGGGACTTAAAACGCTGTCCTCCACACAACCCCTTGTGTATAGCTTGCTTTTATTCATTGCCACTAGGTGGTGCTGCCGCTCTACCCCAGTTCCTCTAATAGCCCTGCCCGAATGAGCAATGGAGCTCCCAAGTAGTAGAGAATCCATCTCCCAGGACCCGGTAAACAGGGGTTCCTGGAAGAGAAAGGTGAAGTAAGTATCAGAAGAGAAAACCTTGAGGGCAGTAATAAGGTGTCAGAAGCCTCAAGGGCAGCTCCAGTGCAGCAGCTCTCCTGCTAAGCACTGTGTGCCTCCTCTCTTCCCTGGCGGGGTATGAGTGGCATCTGCATTACAAAGGGAGAAACGCAAGTATAAAAAGATAAAGTGATCTCAGCGAAGGGGGAGGGATGCAGAGCAGGGGTACTGCTGAGAGTTCCAGGCCACCTGGGCTACATCTTGAGAGCCTTTCTCAAAAAGGGGGGGGGGAGGCTGATGAGTACTTCAGGGAAGACTGGACCCTAGTTCTGCCCCTAGAACCCTTAAGTGGTAGAAAGAAAACAACATCTCCTGCAAGTTATCCTCTGATTTTCACGTGTGTGCCATAGCATGCCCACTTACATATCCACTGATGTAAAGAAATGAAGGGAGGGAAGTTAGTGGGGTTTGCTAGAGCCGCCTGGACACCGTTCAAATGCAGCTCCTTGACACTGGGACCCACATACTTCTGAGTGCTCACCGCTGCCCTAGAATCCACAGAAGACCACGCAGCTGGCCCTGGAGGATGGCAGGAGCAGGAGAAGGAAGCAGAGGGAAAACTTTCGGAGCCGGGGCTGTGTTAACGGTTACACAGAAGTTTGGTAAGACGCATCCAGCTGTCCTCTTAACGATGGCTGAATTTTATGGTGTAGAAGTTATACCTCATTAAGTATGAAATGTACAGTCATGGACCCAACAGGATTTAAATTCTTGCTCCATCACAGGCCAGCTGTGTGACCGTGGTTAAAAATACCTATCTTTAAAGCCAGGCTTTAATCCCAGCACTCAGGAGGCAGAGTTCTCTATGAGTTCGAGGCCAGCCTAGTCTACAGAACAAGTTCCAGGACAGCCAGTGCTACACAGAGAAACCCTTTCTTGAAAAACCAAAACATAAATAAATAAAAAGATCTGCCTCTGGGGACCTGGGACTTCATCTGGGTTGCTGTGGGGGTTGTGCTAATGTGCACTGTCTCCCATCGTAATCTTTTGGGGGGCTCAGCTTGATTTGGTGGTGGCTAAACAGCAGAGCAGATAAGGCCTCAAGCAGCCACACCTAATGATAAGAAACAGAATGGAAAACAGCAGCTGGGGCTCTGCTGACCCCTGCAGCAGAGGTGAGGCCACAAAGCCTGCATCCACAGTGCTGATGTGCCACCTTCGAGGCCCAGGCAGTACATGTTTGCCAGTACCCCCTGTCACTTCTTTCCCTCCCACATTTTTCTTTTGAGACAAGGTCTGGCTCTGCAGCCCCGACTGGGCTCTTTTATTTGTTTTGTTATTTATTTATTTATTTGAGACAAGGTTTCTCTGTGTAGCTTTGGAGACTGTTGTCCTGGAACTCGCTCTGTAGACCAGGCTAGCCTCGGACTCAGAGATTCGCCTGCCTCTGCTTCCCGAGTGCCGAGATTAAAGGCGTGGGCCACCGCCACCCAGCCCCAACTTGCCTCTTAACTCTATTTCTTCTGGGATTACAAACAAGTGCCCGGCTCTCCCAATATTTTTTATTAGAAAAATTTAAACCATGAAAGTTAAAAGTATCGAGAAAATCTTTATGTAAATACTGCTGCTCACCTTGGCCACATTTTTTCTATAACCTCCACTTCCGTTTTTCTTTTGCTGACTTCTTTTAAAAAATAACACAGATGTTGTGAGCCTTTGTCCCTGAGAACATCAGCAGGGATTCAAGCCTTCTTCAGCAGAAGCAGCTCAGGGGGCTGGAGAGAGAGATGGTTCCGCAGTGCAGAGCACACCCTGCTCCCCCACACCCACACCAAGTGGCTCACAACTGCCAATAATTCCAGCTCTGGGGATCTGGCGCCCTCTTCTGGACTTTACAGACACTGCACTCACCACCCCATACACCTAAATAAAGGTAAAAAGGGCACACAAGACTGTTGGGAGCAGTGAGACCCCAGATCCTGAATTTCTTGTAATCCCCTGATCTGAGTACCTACAGCTGCTCTGAGCACGAGACCTTCAGGAGTTCTTGATGGCAGGAGAGTGGTTTCTGGTGGGTTTGGCTGGGGCATGGCTATCTCTATATAATCTGCCCGTGAACACAATAAAGGGAGCATTCTTGGGGAATTCAAGGATGACTCGTGTCGCTGTCTCTCTGTCTGTGTGTGTCTGTGTATTTTAACCTCCAGCCCCCTTGCCCGAAGCTAGCGAACTGGGTTCTAGCAATTAGAGGTCTCCTCCGAGATAGCGGCACAAGACCAATGTCGGGAAGCTGAAGCAGGAGGGTCACGAGTTTAAGGCAAGCCTAGGTTGCACAGGGGTGCCGTGTGGAGGAAGGGAGGGAGAGAGAATAGAAGATTACAAGTTCACTGTCATACTTGGGGAAATCCTCGGTTATTTTCCACTGCCATCTACTTTCCGGTTGTCTCCTGCTGTTTTCTGTAATGAATTTTCTCCCCTCGAACAAGGATCCAATCAACTTTCATCCATTACATGTAATTATGTTTTCTTTAATCTTGATGACCATTTTTTTCCAGTCTTTAGATCTCACCTTCCCTTCACCCTAAACTAGAGCAGAGCCGGCCAGGCCACATACCCCCATCCTTGGTTCCTGTGTTCCAGACATGGATGATATCATTCATCTGAGGAGAGGACTTCTGAGGGGATGCTCAGGTCCACAGTGGCCAGGACTAGGGCTCCATTCCAATGGACCTAACATGATTTCCCTTCCTCTGGTGTGGTGGCCTGTGACTTTAGTTTGAGACCAACCTGGTCTATAAAACAAGCTCCAGCCAGGAATATACAGTGAGACTCTGCCCCCACAAAACAAACAAACAATACTAAAAACCCAGCAGCCTCTTTTACTGACGGTCTCTTCTATTGTCCCTTCTGATATTGCCTCCAGTCTTCTGACTCTGTACACTGTATTTCCACTGACTGAATCTATGTTAAACAGACCTTCCCCTTTCCAATACAGTAGACATGGTTTGTTTTGCTGACTTTAGACAATCTATTACTACATAGCCCAGGCTGTCCACCAACTCCCAATCTGTCTTGGTCTCCCAAGGGCTGGAATTACATGTATGTACTACCATGCTGGCCTCGGAATCTTTTTTTTTTTGCAGGGATGGGGGAGATAGAATTTTATATAGCCCAGGCTAGACACTAATTGATATATGGTTGAGGATGACTTTAACTTTTTTTAAAAAAATGTATTATGTGCAATATTCTGCCTGTATATACACCTGCAGGCCAGAAGAGGGCAGCAGATCTCATTACAGATGGTGTGAGACAGCATGTGGCTGCTGGGAATTGAACTCTCTGAAAGAGCAGCCAGTGCTCTTAACCTCTGAGCCATCACTCTGGCTTGATGTTTAACTTCTGATCTTTCTCCCTCTATCTTCTGAGTGCTGAGATTACAGGCATAGGTCATTGCGCCCCAGGTTTATGTGGTGCTGGGTCTCGAACCCAGGACTCAGAAATGCTAAGCAGGTACTGAAGTGTGAATCTAGTTAGTCTTAACAATAAACACCTGGAATCAGATAGCAGGGTAAAAGCTGAAAGATCAGAGAAGCGAAGGAGCAGCCACAGTCACTTCTTACCTCTCCCAATTCTCAGACCGAAAGGGCCGAGATCCTGTCTAGGCCCCTCTTTATCCCCTCCTCCCTCCACCCAGCCTCCTGTCTGTACAGACCTCCATACCTCAATGGTTAACTAGAGGCTCACTCCACCCTCTGACTCCAGGCAAGCTTTCTTTGTCAGAACACAAACAAAATATTACACAAGGTACCCTGCTAACCAAGTCACGTCCTCAGCTCTGGGCTTCCTCTTGGATCGAAACTACAATGCACTCATAGTGAAATCATGCTTGTGAACACAGCACTGTGCAGGCACACAGGGAGCACTCAGCATGGGCGAGCTTGTGCTCCCTTCTCCCTCCTCCTCTGGTTGGAGACTGCAGCTGTGTTTCAGCAGCCTCTTCCTACTAACAAGACACACTGAACTTGCCCCTGCTCGGGAGTTAGGCCCGGCCTCGTGCCTGCTTCTCTGCGCATGTAGCCGTCTTAGGAACCGAATGAATGACTTGCATTTGCTTTATTTCATTTGAGCTTCCTCCCCCATCCTAAGCCTTTGGCTGCTTTGTGTCTCTCTGTAGAACGGATCAGTTCTCCCTCCAAGTTTTGCCTTCTGCAAATTGAGACCGTGACACACGAGTCATCTTTTCATATTGAATGAGACTGGGACGTTGCCATAGACACCTCTCCCAGCTGAGTTTGTTCGTGGAGCAGATACATCTCAAACATCTGGCTGTGCTTTGGGGGGGGGGGGGGTACACGTGGTTATTCAGCCCTGTTCAAGTTGGCTAAGCAGAGTTTAAGTCTCAGTCCTTATGTCTTCATCTTGTTCCCCAGGAGTCTTGAAAGGTCTGTCAGAAGTCAGCGAGATGGCTCAGAGGGTGAAAGTATTTCTACCAAGGCTTAGGACCCTAGTTCGATTCCTGGGATCCACATGGTAGAAAGAGAACTGTCTCTCACAGGTTGTTCTCTAGTCAGTCTCCATGAGTCCACCACGGCACAGGCACGCTTCCATACACAAAGAAATTAGTCTTTTTTTTAAAAAAAAAAAATTAAGTAATTTTGCGGGCTGGAGAGATGACTCAGTGGTTAAGAGCACTGGTTGCTCTTCCAGAGGACTCTGGTTCAATTTCAGCACCCACATGGCAGCTCACAGCTGTCTGTAAGTCCAATTCCAGGGAACTCTCACACGGACATGCATGCATGCAAAACACCAAAGCACATAAAATATATATATATAAAAAAAGAATTTAAGTGCTTTCAGTGGGACTGGAGGATGACTCAGCAGTGGAGAACCTCTTGTGGTCTTGCAGAGGAGGGCTCAGTTACCAGTTCCCACAAGGCAATTCTCATCCATCTGTGCCTCCACTTTCTTTTTTTTTTTTCTTTATTATGTTCATTGGTGTGAAGGAGTCAGATCTCATGGAACTGCATTTTCAGACAGTTGTGAGCTGCCATGTGGGTGCTGGGAATCGAACCCGG
This sequence comes from Microtus oregoni, assembly GCF_018167655.1. Lineage (NCBI taxonomy): Eukaryota > Metazoa > Chordata > Mammalia > Rodentia > Cricetidae > Microtus > Microtus oregoni. The sequence goes on along the minus strand of NW_024543222.1, from coordinate 15,819,122 downwards.
GTCCTCTGGAAGAGCAGTCAGTGCTCTTAACCTCTGAGCCATCTCTCCAGCCCTGTGTGCCTCCACTTTCAAGGGACCCGATGCTATCTGACCTCCAAGGACACCAGGCACACACACATGCATGCATGCATACAGACAAACATTTATACATACACAAAAGGAATAAGTAAGCCTTTGCTTAAAAGTTTCTGTCAGATGCATTGCTACAAGCGAGCGTGCAATATGGTGAGTGTTGCCTCCATTACCAAGCTATCAACAGTGGAGATGAAGTTAATTTAACTAATTGGTGAGTTCCACTGCTCATTAATCTTTCCTGCTGTTTTATAAAGGCTCAGAGCTCATTTGGTTACAGAGCAATGGCGGGTGTAACAAGGGCTGGGGCTGTCCCCTTTTACACATGTGAGGACCTGGGTTCCACCTCCAGCACCCAGAGAAGACATCTGCTCTGTAATTTCCAGAATCTTATCTCCATCTTCCTCAAGCTGGGCAACATTTGCTCATTCCCATTTACCTTAGCTTTCTCGGCTTCCCAGGACTTAGCAGCAGGGGCTCTACAGTCACACTATCAAGTTCTTGATTATATTAAGGGAACCGAGTTCAGGCACGGCAGAGTGTCAGCTATCCTGGGTCGCAGCCTCCCTACAGTCATGGATGCAGTATCTTTGCTACCCTTTCTGTTGCAAGTGCCTCTTTTATTTCTTCCCTTTCTCTCCTCTCCCTCCTTCTCTTTCTTTCCTTCCTTCCTTATCTTCGAGACAAGGACTTCCCATTTATCCTGTGGCGGCCTTAAGTTCCCAGCCATCGTGCTGGGATCACAGGCCTATGTCACCATGCCTGGCCACATTCTCTTTAATAAAGAAAATAAGTGTAGCAGAATACATCTGTCACCCAAGCACCCAGGAGTCTGAGGTAGAAGGGTTGCTGTGACTTCAGGACCTGCCTATGTTGTGTAGGGAAACCCTGTTTCAGACCCGCCCCCAAGAAAGAATAAAAGGAAGTCATATTAGGAGAAAAGGGATGTTAAATTATTTCAGACTCTTACTAATATTGTGTCCTCTGTCTGTCCTACCATCATCTTGAGTCTACCTCTGTGATTCTTTTTTTAAAAAAAAAAATACTTATTTTGAGTATACGAGTGCTTGGTATCTGCACCTATCCATTTGCACTTTGTGCCAGAAGAGGGCATCAGACCTCACTGTAGATGGTTGTGAGCCACCATGTGGTTGCTGGGAATTGAACTCAGGACCTCTGGAAGAGCAGACAGTGCTCTTAACCTGAGCCATCTCCCCAGCCCATATCTCTGTTATTCTTGTTCTGAAATTTTTCATCTTCTTTACACTTGCATCTCACTGCGGGGCCATCTTTCTGAGATACAATAACAACAGTATTAACAACACCTAGTTTTCCCGATGCAGAGGCAGGTGGATCTCAGTGAGTTGAGGCCAGCCTGGTGAGTTCTAAGACAGCCAGGGCTACACAGAGAAACTCTGTGTAGAAAAATAAAATAAAATACCACACAACTTTCACTGGACACTTACTAAGTTTGAAACACCCTGTTTTATTTATTTTTTTTCTTTTTTATTTTCTTTTTTTTTTTTTTTTTTTTTTTTGGTTTTTCGAGACAGGGTTTCTCTTTGGTTTTGGAGCCTGTCCTGGAACTAGCTCTTGTAGACCAGGCTGGTCTCGAACTCACAGAGATCCGCCTGCCTCTGCCTCCCGAGTGCTGGAATTAAAGGCGTGCGCTGCCACCGCCTGGCTTTTCCCACGCTTTATTTCTTACACATATTTCTATTTTGTAAACACTTCCAAAGCCACCTGTTCTTGTCATTTGTTCTTTAGTTTCCTACTCGTGTCCTCTTAAAATCTACACAGCCACAGCTCTGAATTAAGATGGCTGCACATCTTCACGCTCTCCTGTCTGGTGGGTCCTACCTCTAAGGTCAGACAAGAGTTCAGCCTTCCAAGACCTGCAGGAGTGGCGGTTCCTAGGACCAGCTGGGTGAGCAAGGCCTTGATTTGAAATAACCAATGACCTCACACTGGAAGGCAGACACCAAAATGTGTCCATGGATGGGCAGGGGCAGAACAGTGGCTGAGCACTGGAGCAGGGGAAGCCAGAAAGTTAACAGCCAGGATCTCTGGGAAAGATCTGGAAGTACAGAGAAGGAAGTCATTCCAGATGGAGTTCCTTTGTTACCTATGAGGGGCACAGCGTTAGGTCCAGAGAGGCTCCCTTCCCTTTCCTGAGCTGCTGCCCACAGAGACTGGCAACAGGCAGGTGAGCCTGCATACAATGCTCCCCTTCCAGCGGGGAGAGTCTCTCTGACAATCTCCCAGGAGCCACATTTCCTCATCACTCCCGATGGCGCCCCTGCTCCTTTCTGCAATTTGCATGTTTAAAAAATTGGATCTAGCCTCCCCACTGTGCTGTCAAATCTGAGGTAAGAGCCCGTGCTTTTGCAAAACCCTCTCCCGGGGCCACGCTGGGAGAGATGGGTGTTCAACAAATACAGTTAATTAGTGAAGATGTGTGGATGAGAGGAACCTGAGCCTTAGAAGGCTCGTTGGAACGGGCTTACAAATAAATACAGCCGATAGACAGTTTTATCAGGTGTACGTGGATCTAACATGAACAGGCAAGTGGGAAGAGGGCTTCACATCTGTCTACTTCAGAGGGCAGAGGCAGGTGGAGGATGTAGATTATTTGGATGATAAACAAATTTTAGGGGGAACAAAAGGGCCTAAGGATGGATACTTGCATGTGTGTTTCTATCTGGTAGTGTGTATGCATGTGTGTGTGTGTTTATATCTGGCCGTGTGTGTACAATTGTGTGTGTTTGTGTGTGCACACATGTGCATACATAGGCCAGTATTGGATTTGACAAGATTGGCTGATGAACAAGCCCAGGGAGCCTCTTGTCTCTCACCATTGTGCCCAGCTCTTACTTGGTTGCTAGGGATCTGAACTCAAGTCCTCAAGCTTGCCAGCAAGCACTTTACCACTAAACCATCTCCACTGCCCCCTGGATATTTTTCTTTGGAGGTGGGAATGGATCTGGGATATGAACAATAGCCTGAGATGGTCCACCCAGGCATGGACATGGTGGTATCCCTTAGTTTCTCTTCCTGGGGTATGAGTCTGAAGAACCCTTGGAGAAGAGAGTGAAGACCACTGTTTTCCCCTTTGGTGGGTCTTTCAGTAGAAGAAGGGCCATCGCAGTAGATGCTCTCCCTGGTCTCTGCAACCCTTCCCTTAAAATCATCAGCATAGATTTCTCAGAAAATTAGGAAACAGCCTTCCTCAAGATCCAGCAATACCACTTTTGGGTATATACCCAAAGGATGCTCAATCATACCACAAGGACATATGCTCAGCTATGTTCATAGCAGTTTTGTTTGTCATAGCAAGAACCTGGAAACAACCTAAATGCCCCCGACCAAAGAATGGATAAGGAAAATGTGGTACATTTACACAATGGAGTACTACATAGCAGAAAAAAAATAATGACAGCTTGAATGTTGCAGGCAAATGAATGAAGCTAGAAAACATCATATTGAGTGAGGTAACCCAGACCCAGAAAGACGATTATCACATGTCCTCACTCATAGGTGGTTTTAAAACATAAAACAAAGAAAACCAGCCCACAAATAACAATCCCAGAGAACCTAGACAACAATGAGGACCCTAAGAGAGACATACATAGATCTAATCTACATGGGAAGTAGAAAAAGACAAGATCTCCTGATAAATTGGGAGCATGGGGACCTTGGGAGAGGATTGAAGGGGGGAGGAGAGAGGCAGGGAGGAGAGCAGAGAAAAATGTAGAGCTCAATAAAAATTAACTAAAAAAAGAAAAGAAAAGAAAAAAATCATCAGACTGTCATCTTTTGTGCTAAAACCCCCTAGGCTTCAAAATCAAAGTAGTCTGTGTTCCCCTGGCTGAGTGAAGTAGAGAAGACCCCAGAACAATAGAACTTGTTTTCTTTCTCATTTTTAACCAACTACAGGAATTCTCCAGTGGGCATCCATTCTCAGATCTGTGTGTTTCCAGACATGTGTTTTGTACACAGTGACTGTTCCGTGTGTATTATCTAGTCATCTGACTGAAGACCCCAAGGAGACCAGCATCCCAAAGAAGCATATATTTTCTTCGCACCACTAAGCAAACATCCTAGGGGTGTATATGCAGTAGGCAATTACTAGATGCTGTTGGCTAATTGGGGAGCATAATTATGGAAGGCTGTGAGCTAGTGAAACATAGCTGCAGGATAGATGGTCAAAAAGCAAAGTTGCTGGGGGCTAGTCCAAAGACTTCTGAAGGCTCCATGTATAGATAGGGGAGGAAGTGCCAGCTGGCAGGCAGCTCTGCCTTCCAGTTAGAATGTCATCAGGATGACATTGCTATCTGCTTGGGGACTGTAGCAACAGAATTCTGTCCCCAGAATAAACTTCTGGGATGTATAAATTGGGTGGTTGTCCTGGTTAGTTTTTATTCTCAACTTGTCACAGCCAAGAGTCACCTGGAAAGAGGGACCCTCAGCTGAAGAAGTGTCTTGATAAGATTGGCCTGTGGCCATGTCTGTGAGAGATTGTCTTCATTGATGATTGATGTGTGAGAGCCCAGCCCACTGTGGGCAGCACCATCCCTAGGCTGTGTGAGAAAGGTAGTCGGTGGCTGGAGAAAGGACTTTTCCAGAAGACCCAAGTTTGGTTCCCAGCATCCATATTATGCCTTTTGCAACTGCCTGTGACGGCCACCTACAGAGGATCCAATGCCCCCTTCTGGTCTCTTCAGCTATCAGCATGCACATGGCACACCCTCACACAAACACATCTATCTAATAAAGTAAGAGCAAATCTTTAAAAATTTAAACAAGAAGAAAGCATGAGCCAGCAAGCAAGTCAGCAAACATCATTCCTCCCCAAATTCTGTTTCTGGTTCCTGCTCAAGTTTCTGCCCTAGCCTCCCTCAACAATGAACTGGGGCCTGGAAGAACAAGCTAAAATAGATCCTTGCTTCCCTGAGGTTGCTTTTGGTCATGGTGCTTGTCATAGCAACAGAAAAGCAGACTAGAAGAGTGGCAGGAGGTGTCCCAGAGCATGCACTCACCGGGAACCTCAGGGTGGACACTTCACCAGTGACTAATTGAACACACACTAGCAGTGTTGACCAGACTGGGCAGCTAGTTTTCTTCCTGACGGTCCTTAAATACGAACTCGGGAATCTGGGTGGCTGAGTAACAACATAGCTCAGGAAATTATAGGTTTTATATTTCAGGAAAATTGGTGAATTTAGACAGCTTATGTAACAGGCAGCTTTATGGACAGCAAACAGAGGGGAAAAAAGTACATCATCTGGGCCTCGCCCTTTCCCATTAAGGAAGACAACCTTGGCCTCCGAGTTCTGGCTGACAAGGGCTTGTTACTGAGACAAGCTCTGGAAGGGAAAAAATATAATGTCCTCAATTATCTTGCCAGCTTTTGAGACGTTTAGAAAAAAAATCCATGCGCCCCACCTCGACATTCCTAAGCAGCTCGATTTTCATGTGTTATAATTGGCTGTTCTGTCTGGGGACCGCTCTACTCCCTGGCTGGAGTGGGTGGGGCTTGTCATGCGACTCAAATTCTGGTTCTTGAGACCTCTGTTCCATTTCCCACCTACCACATGTCTCTCTTCTCTTTGTTTCTGTGTGGGGAGAGACAGTAGAGCACAGAAATGTCTAGCAAAGGCCCCAGCTGCAATCCTGCCTGGTTCTGCCATCAGTCAGCTGGCTGGTTCTAACTGTCAGGAGTCCGGTTTCTCTACCTGTCAAACGGACAGAGTAATACCTGCCTAAATCACGGGCAGGATTGCTGGAAAGGGCGAGGCCCGGATGATGTACTTTTTTCCCCTCTGTTTGCTGTCCACGATCATCACATAAAGCTGCCTGTCACAGACTCTTGGGACTGGTCCTAGTAAGTCCTGGAGATGATTCAGGGCTTTCCCTGTAGGTGGCGCTGTGGCCTGGTGAATGCTGGAAGAAGTAAACCCAGGGCTGCTCTGATGATGACATTCAAGAGGTTTTAGAGGCTGTATTTCAAGCGCTATATGTCCTGGGTATGTGTCCCTCCTTCAAGATCCCCAGCAGTCACAATTGGTTTCTCCTAGGGCCAGTTACCTAGAACCAAGATTCTCTTACATCTCCTTTTTCTGTTCTACCCAGTGGATGGGGATGAAGGTCCCGCCTGACTCTCCTCCTGCCCAGGCTCCACTTGCTAGATCTTTTGTTGACAGGTTGTCCACCCTCAAAAGTGAGCCACCCTCAAAAGTGAGCCCAGTGTGTCTGCACTCCCCTCAATCCCTGGGGAGTCTCTTAGCTAGGGGGCAGTCTACACTGGGAAACCCTCTTACTTTGACTTCTTTCCAACCATGCTTAAACTAGGCAGTCTAGGAAGGAGGTAAGCCAACGCTAAAAGCAAAAGGGCCTAGGCTGGTGAGCCGGATCATGGAGGTAAGGGCTTTGTTCAAAGCACCGAGGATGCGAGTTCAATCCCGGGAACGAACATGGTAGAAGGAGAGAAATGACTCCTTCAAGTTGTCCTTTGACCTCCATGTGCACAGTGTAGTTGGTGAGTATGCACACGCATGCTAGATAGATGAGTGGATGGATAGATAGATAGATAGATAGATAGATATAGATGATAGATAGATATAGATAGATAGATGATTGATAGATGATAGATAGATAGATACATGCTATGATAGATGATAGATAGACAGATAGATGATATAGATAGATCGATAGATAGATAGATAGATAGATAGACAGATAGATGATATAGATAGATAGATAGATAGATAGATAGATAGATAGATAGATGATATAGATAGATAGATAGATAGATAGATAGATAGATAGATAGATAGATATAGATGATTGATAGATGGCAAATAGATGATAGGTAGATGCTATGATAGATAAATAGATATAGAGAGATAGATGATAGATAGAAATAGATGGATAGATGATAAGATAGATAGATGATAAGATAGATAAATAGATGGATAGATACATTTTTTTTTAAGGCAAAAAGGGCCATTGTCCTGTGTGGAGCTCAGAACTCAAAGGCAGACCTTATAGGTCCAGTCTAAAGAGTAGGGTTTTGGAACCAGAGCCCTTCCTGTCCCGTCTGAACTGAAGATGACACCTTCTTGCATGCAGGGTGCATGGTGCTGCACTGAGCACTGCTGCTTTCCTAGTGGTGAACTGCTATTCAATGAGAAGCAGGTATAATGGGGTCAGAGGGAGCAGATCACGCTAGCTACTGAAGGAAGGGTGCAAGAGAGAAGGGATGGTGGGTCCTGTGGAGGAAGACTTCTTGGTAGGGTTCTGCCAACCCACCGTTTGTGTGTTGACCCCCAGGGGCTTTGCGACAGTCGTCTGGGCACCAGGCAGCGAGCTGACTGTCTGTCTCATTTTATTCTGCAAAGCAAATAATGGGTTCGGTCTCTGAGGGTCATGTGTTGACCCTCAGTGGAGAGAGGAAATGACCACCACCCCCAACCGCAGTTTCCTAACTGGAGAGCTGCAGGGCCCTGAGGGCGACACCCAGTCTCCATGGTGAAGCCTACACTGAGCAAATTACAGGCACTGCGGCTCTGCCATAGGGGAGAGCGGCCTGGAGAGAGGCCCTGAAGACTGGGACAGCCAGTACACAGCCAGACACAAGGCTACCTCACTCTCAGCCTCCAGGGGCAGCTGGGATTTTCTCTCCTAAGAGGAGAGCAGATTGGGCATCAGAGCTGAGTCTGGGGCTGGTGGTTGTTGGTATAGCTTTCACATCCCAAAGCTTCTTAACGAGGGAGCAAAGGACAGAGCCATCACTCACAGAACAACATTTATGATGCTGGGCCGGACACTGCAAGTGACAGGCGCCATAGAGGCTTGGGGAGCTCTGAGGAATCATGCCACATCCTCAAGAATCACAAAGGATGCTCTTACACACCTCAGTGTCCTTGGACATGCTGTTCCTCCGCAGAGCCTGCCCTTTCCTACCCTCGGCTGATGGCATCTTCCAGGGTCCCAGGTGCCTCCTTCTCTTCAGTGCTCCAGGACAGAGGAGCGGTGACTCCTATGAGAGGCTCTGATGCTATCTGCATGTTTCCTTCCACTGCTGTCACTCCGAAAGACCATTATTTGAAGGCAATATGGCAGAACGTGCCTGAATCCCAGCCCTCAGGAGGCAGAGGCAAGAGAATCACTATAAGCTCGATGCCAGCCTGGTCTACATAGTGATTTCCAGATTAGTCAGAGCTAGATCTCTGGCCTCAAGAAAACAGAGGGGTGGAGCAAGTGAGAGAGATCATTACTTATCTAGTGCCTCCTGTCCCATAGATAATGCATTCTTGAAACAAACAGCTGGACAGGTTTATCTGTGGATTTGACAAGGGTGGCCGCCACCTTCCTCTGCACGTGTATTGACAGTATCTTATCCTGTTAGAAGCTTGGCATAGAGTCACAGACATGCTTGCAAGAGTTAGTGTTTTTATTAAAAGCCAGTTGGATAGAAGGATCTAGAGCAACGAGGCCTTCTGTTGGATTCCAGAAATCTAAATGTTTTCTTCTTTCCTAATAATTAGAAAAGACCAGCTTGGATTGGTCTTTAAATGGAGTCTGAGCTCCAACTAGCTAAGCCTATTGTTCCCATTTGAGGCAACCTACATATCTTAAACTCTTCCCACTGGAGGGGGAGGAACACAGGGCTTCCCAGGCAGAAATCCAGAGGGACAGCACAGAGGCCACAGAGGGAGAGGCACTAAAGCATCTTCATTTGATTTGGTGATGCAAAAACAAAGCGTTCCGTTTGTTTTGCTCTTAAAATGGAGAGCAGGGAACAGAAAGTGATTTAACAAGCGAAGGGGTGAAGAGTCCTGCCTTGTGTAGGGGCCGATTTAGGAGGGGACAGTGGGGGAGACAGGGACAATGGAAGGGACGAGGGCAAGGAAGGAGGGCAGTGTGCAGGGATGGTGATGGAGATGGTGGTGAGAGAAGGCTGAAAAGGCCGGAAGAGGCCAAGATGGAAACTTGCTCATATGTTTGCACATGTGTATCATACATATACACACTTACATGCACACACTTTGTATCATTGAAAATTTGCTCCATAAAATTAATATTTTACTTAATTTGTCTACAGTAAGAGAATTTCTGTCTCTGTCTCTCTCTCTCAGTCTCTGTCTCTGTCTCTGTCTCTGTCTCTCTCTCTCTCTCTCTCTCTCTCTCTCTCTGTGTGTGTGTGTGTACCAAGGAACAACCCTGGCTATTATTCTTTAGACACCATGTTGTGCAAAGCCTGGAGAAGGTTCTATGATAACCTTATTTTTGGTTTTGAATAAGTGAGTTTATGAAATATACAGCAAGCCAGCGTAAAGAAACAAACAGCAAGTAGCAGATGAATAGGAGGATAGATAGGCAGAAAGGCATCATTAAACTGGGTTCTCAAAGCATTCAGTAGAAATCAATTAGGGTCTCTTTAAGCCATCTGGAGTTTCTAAGAGGGAGTCCTGGGCAGATCAGTGTCCCCTTGGGTCATGCTTCCAAGCAAAGGAACAAACAGCAGCAGGGAGAGATGACAGCAACAAGTCAGGAGCACATGACATCCAGCAGAAACTACCTGGGGAAGTTGAGGCAGCCTGCTGGAGTTCCTGGCACAGCTTTCTCGCCTTGGCTGAACTTTTGTGTCCTGGGGTGAAGAGTAGCAGCCTCTGTGGGAATGGCTTCCCTTCTAGCAGGTTTCCAGGGCACAGTGACATCCCTCTTGGGCTGTTTTGCTGTCTGCTTACATCCCCATCACAGAGTCAGGGGCCAGTCCATGCCCAGGCTAGGGACCTTGGAGGACACCTAGAGACAAACAGGCTTCAGTCTGAAATGGGGGCAGAGCAACTGTGCTTCCAGAGGCAGCTTCTCAGTGAGCTCAAACAGCAGCACATGGAGTTTACCGATACAATGTATATTAGACAGCATTCACGGTTTTTGTTTTTTGTGGTTTTGTTTTTTGTTTTTTGCTTTTTGTTTTTTGTTTTTTTTTATTTTCTTAGACAAGGTTTATCATTGGCTTGAAACATGACTAGATAGGCTAAGCTAGCTGCCCAGTGTGCCCCAGGGATTCGCCCATCTGTCTCTGTCTCCCCGGTGCTAGGATTATTAAACACACACCACTGGGCCTGGCTCTTTTTTTTTTGTTTGTTTTGTTTTGGTATTTTGAGACAGGGTTTCTGTGTTTAACAGTCCTAGCAGTCCTAGCTGTCCTGGACCTTGCTCTTGTAGACCAGGCTGGCCTCGAACTCACAGAGATCCGCCTGCCTCTGCCTCCTGAGTGCTGGGATTAAAGGCGTGTGCCTCCACCATCCGGCCTTTTTAATATAGATATAGGTTCTGGGTATTGATCTTAGGTCCCTGTGCTTGCAGGGCAAGTCTTTTATTGAGTCCTCTCCCAGCCCTAAACCAGTAGTTTTCGTTTTGTTTTTAATGCATTTTCAGAGACAAGTGCCCTTCACCACACCCTAATTTGAATGACTCTAGCCTCTACAGTCTTTCCTTGGGTTCTTGAGTGACACATCTCCTTTTGGCTTTTTGTACTTCTGTGATCAGTGCTCCGGCCTGTCCTGTCCAGGTTTCTCTCTGTGCTGCTCTAGCTTCTGTCTTTTATGTTGGAGATGTTCCTCCAGCTCTTAGCTATCTTCTGCAGCATCCAGAGTAACGAACGCAGACTAACGCACTGAAATCAAACAGTCTCTGCAGGGGCGCGTCTGCCGTTGCTGAAGTTCATCCTCAGAGCCAGAGGTCCTGGCCTTTTTGGGGGGATCCCCAGTGTCAGCTGCAATGAGTCTTTTCTGGAGGCCATTTTATGTCCCTGGGACTATTGGGTAGGAATAGGAGAGGAGAAAAGATTCTGATGTTCTACAGTGCAGTAGGGTGACTAGAGCTAGCCGTAATTTACTATGTGTTTCGACCTGGCTGAAAAAAGGGTTTTGATTGTCTACAGCACAAATAAGTGACACACGTGAGCAGTGAGGGCATGTGAATCGCCCGGATTTGTTGATTATGCGTGGTGCACACATAGCAGGACATTACACTCGAGATGGCTCAGTGGTTAAGAACACTTTCTACAGCTTGGCACACACCTTTAATCCCAGCACTCGGGAAGAAGAGGCAGGCTGATCTCTATGAGTTCAAGGCCAGCCTGGTCTACAAGAGCTAGTTCCAGGACAGGCTCCAAAGATACAGAGAAACCCTGTCTCAAAAAAACAAAACAAAACAAAAAAACCACAAACAAAACAAAAACAAAAAAACAGAAACAACACTTTCTACTCTTGTACAGGACTAGTTTGATTCCCAGCATCCTTGTCGAGTGGCTCATTGTAACTCCAGCTACAGGGGGGTCCCACGCCATTTACTTCTACAAGCACCTTCACTCACATGCACATACTACTCCCAAAACATACATACAATTAAAAATAACACAAAGAAATATATTTTTAAAATCACATAGTAAGGTCCGGGAAGAGAGCTCAGTTAGTCAAGCGCTTGCAATGAGAGCATAAGAGCCTGCATTCAAGCGCCAGAATGCACGGAAAAAGAAGCCAAGGATATGTGGTATATGTACAGTTGTAATCCCAGCACTGGGGAGGCTGAGGCAGGAACGTTCTTGGTGCTTGCTAGTCAGTGAGCCTAGCCTGCTCAACAAGCCCCAGGCCGGTGAGAGACCAGCCATCTCCAAAAACAAGGGGACAATGGTTGAGGAATGACACCTGAGATTGGCCTCTGGTACATGCACGGGTGTGAACACACTCGTGAACACACACATATTGTATTGTACCCTAAAAGTAGGTGCAATCATGTATCAATTTAGAAAATCAAGGTAAGGGGCTAAAAAGATGGCTCAGTGTTTACTGAGGACCAGAGTTCAGATCCCCGCAGCCACAAAACAAGTCAGGTATCTTTCACTTACCTATAAACCCAGCTCTGAGGACCACTGAGGCTTGCTGTCTGCTAGCCAAGCCATGAAAATGCAAGCCCCAGGTTGAGGGAGAGACTCAATCTTTTTTTTTTTTTAAATATTTATTTATTTATTTATTATATATACAACATTCTGTCCGTATGCCTGAAGGCCAGAAGAGGGCGCCAGACCATCTTTACAGATGGTTGTAAGCCACCATGTGGTTGCTGGGAATTGAACTCAGGACCTTTGGAAGAGCAGGCAATGCTCTTAACCACTGAGCCATCTCTCCAGCCCATGGAGAGTAACAGAAGACCCCTGGTACCCTCCTCTGGTCTCCACATGAGTGTACGGCATCCCCCAACACATGCGAGCATACACAGATGCATACGTCCATGCATGCAAGAATAAATAAATAAGACTTTAAGCACCAGGATAAAGCCTACCAATAAAAAGAATTAAGAATCCAGAAGCCCATAAACTTCTATCTGGAGGGGACGGTATGGATGAGGACAGAGTGCAGTTCTGGTTGCTCCTGGCTTTGTTGTAGCCTGGGGGTTAAGATGAAGAGGGAGGTACGTGGCCTGGAGGCTGAGGTGGGGTGGGAGGCATGAACAGGCAGCAGAAAGATTTATCTAATCTTCTGGTTTCCGAGGTGGTGCTGTTCTTTTTTGCTCTTCCTGTTCACGTGGCTTTAGACCCTCAATTTCTCCACCAAATAGACTTCCTGATAGGTTAGAGAAAGGTGGGTCACTTGACTGAACTGAATGGAAAGGGGAACTTGGCAAGTTCATCTTCTTTCCTTTGTTTGAACAATTGTCTCACAGATCTCAAATGACCTTCAACTCTTTACATAGCTAAGAATGACCTTGAACTCCTGACCCTCCTGCCTCCACCTCCCCTGAGTGCTAAGATCACCGGTGTGCACCGCTGTGCCCTGTAGGCTCCTTATACCAACTTCAGACAAGTCGCCCAGTCTTCCTTTGTATACTTCCTTCCTGTCTCTGCAGTGCCCGGTGCCTGAAATTTCAGGCCTTGCCAAGATTCCACAGCTTGTCTTGGCTCCATCCTCGCTAGTCTCCCCTGTGTGGGCACATGGTCTTCCAATGCCTCGGTGCCCATGATACCTCCTCCCCTGCCTCCCAGCTTCAAAAATCTGTGGACAGCTTTGATCTTCTCCTGGAGCTTTTCTCTCATTCTTTTTTTTTTTCTTGTGGACAGACCTCCCAACCCCCACCTTTTAGCCCTTGCTTACGTCACGTTTTAGTAGGGTTTCTGCAGGAAAGAAGTCACCATGTGTTCCATCTGCTACGTTTGAAACACGGGTCAAAGCATTAAAATTTTTAAAAGTTCAATAAAATTTATTTTGTGAGCTATGAGTGCAAATATAAAAAGTTAGACACATTTGTGGGGCTCCCTGGGATGTTTCTATACACACATGCTTAAATCAGAAAAGTTAGACACATTTGTGGGGCTCCCTGGGATGTTTCTATACACACATGCTTAAATCAGAAATGCTGAAGATTTTCCAGATCTTTCTTCTCTGGCTTTTTGTAATCCATATTACATTTTCTCCCTCATCTTATTCACCCTACTGTGCAACTGCACCCCAGAACTCACTGTGTGTACTGTAATTTAACACCTGTAGGTCAACCTCCCCCCACCTTGCTTCTCTCCCCACTTCCTGGAAACCAGTATTCTTATTCTCAACTTCCAAGAGAGCAACATTTTTTCTGTTCTTTTTTTGTAGATTCTGCATGTAAATGAGACAACTTCTCATTTTTTGTGTATGTGTGTGTTGCGTGTGTTACATGTGTGTTGCATGTGTTACATGTGTTACATGCGTGTTGCATGCGTTACATGTGTGTTTTGCATGTGTGTTACGCGTGTTGCATGTATGTGTGGTGTGTGTGTGTGTGTGTGTGTGTGTGTGTGTGTGTGTTGCATATGTGTGTAAGCCAAAGCTTGATGTTGGGTGTCGACTTTGATTGCTTTCCACTTTATCTTCTGAGACTCTCTGGGATTACTGTGCCTCTGGTTGCATCCCCCCCTCCCCCCGCCGAGCCCTTAAGTTTTTCAAACAGGGCCTTTCTATGTACCCCAGACTGACCTGAAACACATGATCCTCTGCCTCAGACTCTCAAAGTACTGGGGTTCTAGGGCTCTGCACCATATTTGGCTCACTTTTAATTTAACTAATTAATTTGTTTTTAAAGCTCAAGGACAAAATTTCATTAGAATTTAAAAGAAGAACCCAAGGTAGGCAAATATGTAAATCTCCAAAGCTTCCCAGAGGAGGAAGATGTGACAAGAGAGAAATACATGCTGTTTCATAAGCAGCCGCATGGCAGGAGATGAAGGTGGCTTCAGAGGGAAAGAGAAAGCCCAGCGTGTCTGTGAAAGCATGCCCAGGCTATGGCCAATAATCAAAGGAAAAAGAAGTTACGCTTTTGAGTGGGCAGACTTAGCATAGCTACGTGGCTACAGCTCCATAAGCCACCACCTATTTTTATATATTTATATATTTATTTATTTTGAGGAAACTCCATATTCTTTTCCATATGGCTGTACTAATTTGCACTCCCACCAACAGCGCCCAAGCTTCTCTTTTTTCCACGTCCTCCCTGCCCCTGTTACTAGCTCTTCTTTGCCAGAGTGGGGTGCCAGCTCCCTGCTGCTTTAGAAACTTAAATCTACCTTGTGTTTTTGCAACACAAAAGACACAGCGGGGAATCTTACTCACTCTCTACCTGAGCGGGAGGCTTACTTACTCTGTACTGGACAAAGCCAAAAGGACCTTTTGAATCTAAGTGACTACGTTTTTTGTTTGTTTTGTTTTCTGAGACAAGGTTTCACCGAGTAGCCTTGGCTGGCCTGGAACCCACATGAGTCTGCTTCCTGGGTGCTGGGATTGAAGGCATACACTTGGCAAAGATTTCTTTTCTTTAATTATGTGTATGTGTCTGCATGTGGATATGTACGTCTAACTCCAGTTCCAGGGGATCCAATGCCCTCTTCTGGCTTCCACGGGCACCAGGCAGGCACATGGTGCACAGACATCAACAGGCAGGCAAAAAACCCATACACATAAATTAATTTTTTTAAATGAAAATAATGTCAGAAAATGAAGGAAATCCCAAGAAGGGGCAGGAGGTGTTTGAAGGACCAGACTTTTGGCCTGTAGAGAATTGGAAAGTGTTGGAACTCTATAACTGGGAGATTAGGAGTCTCTCGGGTGGTTGAGTGATTCTTTTGAATCCAGGTTCCTTAAAGTGACATCCGCCCTGGTATCCTTGCCACTGGTTTATTTTGTGCTCACGTCAATGTCTAAGCACCCATGGAAAGGGTAGCTGGGGATGAGTGGTCAGGATGGGTTAAACAGTCACAAATGAAAAAGGAAATTTCAGTGACTTGCTGGACACAGTAGCCCATACCTAAACCTCAGCACTGGGAGGCTGCCGCAGGAGGATTGCTGTGAGTTTGGGGGCTAGTTATGCAGTTAGTTCCATGCCAGCCTAGGCTTAGATAACAAGGCTCTATCACAAGACCCAAAACATCAGACGAGCTTCTTCTCCACCCACTAACAACTTCAGGGAGGAAAGAGGTTTTAGCTTACAGTTTTTAAGAGGGTGTCAGCCATCACAGAAGCAGAGGTGTTGAGGCAGGAGCGCCAACTGTCAGGAAGCAGCAGACAGGAAGTGGAGCTGGGCTATGAAACTTTAAGGCCCACCCTGAGTAGCCCACTTCCTCCAGCAAGCCTTCATTCCCTAAAGGTTCTGCTACCTCCCAAAGCAGCGCTGCCAGCCGAGGACCAAGTGTTCAGACACGGGAGCCTGTTGAGGACGTTCAGATCCAAACCGCAGCACCCTCTTGACTCTGGGATCTCCCCCTGCCCTCCACATGTGGGGCCCCATAGTTTGCAAAGCCAAAGTGGCAGGGCCAGGCATGATCTGGGCATCATGAAGTCTGGAGCTTGTGCTATTTTGAGTGTCTTCAGTAAGATGAATAATATAATCATGTACACAAAACAGATACAAGACGAAGAAAGGGGCATTCGCAAGTGGAGATAAGACAAGCCCATGACTTCCCAGGATTCAATAGCCTTTAACGTGTGTGTGTGTGTTTGTATGTGTGTCCACATGTGTGTGCGTGCACATGTATGTGCATGCCCAACAGCCTGAAGAGGCCAGAGGACAACATTGGGCATCATCTCCAGGAATGCTGTCCACCTTCTGTAAACAGATTCTCTCATTAGCCTAAAGACCACCAATTAAGCTATAGTGGTCGGCCAGCGAACCCCCGTGACCCTCCTGTTCCCACCTCCCCAGCACTGGGATTTCATACCACCACACCAAGTTTTTGTGTTGGTGCTGGGATGGAACACGGGTTCTCATGCTTGCCAGGCAAATGCTTTATGGACTGAGTCCAGTCCCGTAGACTTGTAAGGGTCTTCCCTCAAAAACTTGCGCTTCCAACTCCTAGATCATCTTCATGGAATGTTTCCCCAAATCTTTAGCTCTGCAGACTTTGCTGAATGCTCACATATAGTCAAGGGCTTGGGCTGGGCTCTTTGTTACCTGCCTCTGGGGTTGGTAAGGCAAGCACTGGCCTGGTCAACAGGTCCTGCTTAAGTATCTGGCCCTGACTTGGAGTCTGAGCACGCAGGCGGTGGCAAGCAGAGGAGGGGATGAAAACAGAGCCAGACCAGAGAGCAGCACCACTGGTGACCGAGCTGAGAGACCGGTGACTCTCTGCAGGCTCCAGGCAGCTCCTGTGTACAGGGAGGCCATTGCCCTGATAGTGCAGCGAGCTCAGCCGCCGTGGAAGGAGAGTCTCAGTCGTTTGCTGCATTCACCTGTCATCCCTGTACCCTCTGGTGGGACCGGAGTCAGATGTCACCGCCACACAGCGTGGTTGGCAGCTCTGCTGGACACTTGGTCTGGAGCCCAGCTGACAGCCCCATCGCCATAGCTGTCCCTGACATTGTCTGGACTTTTTGAGCTGACTGAACCACAGTGTCTGGGAAACTCTAATTGCTACAGTCTGCAGACAGACTTGAAAGGATTTTCTTTTATCTTGGAGTTTTTAACCAATAGAAAATTACATACTTTTTGTGGTTTCTGGGTCCCTCTCACCCAGGCCCTGCCACAGACTCCTAGAATGTCCTTGCAGTGGTCTTCATTCCCCTGAGCCTTTTTCCCAAGAAAGTAATTCTGAAGAGCTACTTTAGTTTCCGAGGTCAAGGCCAACATGAGCCCGAGGAGTAGAAGAAAGGCAATAAATACTGACACCTCAAGTTTGTCTTTGGTCAAGTTGAGCAGATGATTGCCTGGTGGTTGTGGGGGGACCAGTTCAGTGCGGTGGGATGACTAGGCAGGTCAGGGCCCTTGGGAGCCCCAGATCTGCATTCTGGTTTATCCTCTACTCCTTTGGTTACCCTGAGCTAGGACCTGACATGACTACAGAGGGAAGAAAAACAGCCAGCATCCCTGAGGTGACCTGGCTCGGTCTTCTCGCTCAGAGACACACTGTACTCAGCCCAGACTTGCAAATGCGTTTTAAAAGGCTGCCTAATGAAACAAAGGCAAAACAGCTCAGAGCTCTGCAAGCCTCTGTGTGGAGCTGGAGTGGGGGAGAACAGAGGCTGTCCTAGCCAGCGAAGGAGGCTGGGAGTTGCCAGGATGGCCCAAGATGCTTTGGGTTCACGGTGATCCAGTGAACTAATATACCCAGAAAATCTCTCTCCGTTTACACTAGTTACTTTAAACTTAAACCTGCTGAATCTGCCTCTAATTTGGGGCCATATATCCTTTAGGGGTTTCATCAGTGAACTTCAAAGCCCGTGGATATTATATACCAAATTTCAAGTATATCAAAGCTTTCATGTAGCTGGGTTTTGACTTTTTTTTTTTTTTTGGAAAGAGAAATCAACTTCTTGCCTAATTCTCCAGAGGCCTCAGGAACCAAATCAGAAAGCCTTAGTCTAGTCCTTGCTGGAGGCCGGAAAAGGCCAGGCTACCCATAATCCCAGGAGGGCCTCTGGGAAGGGGGATGCAGGCTGTACTCACTTTTGTAGTGAGTGAGGCTGGGTACCCCAAGGAAAGGCAGGACATGGCGGTACTTTCTCCTCTGTGCTTCTCTCTGGCAAGCTGTCGGGGGCTTCTATAGATGGCCCTACTCAGATCTCGGCATAGTTGACATTCTTAGTGAACCAGGTTCTAGACTGGGTGTGGAGGACATAAGGAAGATCAGACATGGGTCTTGTCTACCCACGTGGCTTACTGGAGAACTGGGGGTGCCCAGAAAGTTTATCACACACTAGGTATGTGCGATACATAAAGGTGAGAGGGGCTGGAAAAGTAGCTCGAATGATAGAGCATTTGCCTATCATGCATGAAGTACCGGGTCCAGCATCAGCACGTTAAAAAGAAGAAGGGAAAAACAAATCTGGGGAGGTGAAGGCTAGAGGGTCAGGGGTTAAGAGGCCTTCTTGACTACATATCAACTTCAAGGCCAACCTGGACTGTACGAGACTGTCTAACAAAGACGAAAGAGGTCTAGGAAGCTGGGGGAGAGAAGGATGAACTGAGCTCCTCCTGGAGAAGTTGAATGGCCACTGGACAGGTGAGTCAGGTGACATGCTTCTTAGGGTCAAGCACCAGGATGCAAGGCAGGCTGTCACGTCTGAGAGCCTCGGGTACCTATCAGGATGATATCATAGCAATTCTTCACCAAGCTCTCAAAACAGATGAGGTCACATCCATTCAGTACACCTAGAGATTGGTCTTCAAAGTGGGGTCCGGCTTTTGCAAAAGTCTAGGAGGGCGCTGAAAACCCCGAGGACAGCACAGATAGAGGCATCCCCTGGGATTGGCACTTGAGGCTGACTCAGCGAGTCAGCTAGGAGTTACTCTAGCAGCATTAGGATCCCATGACTCGGCAGTCCTTGGCCCGATGACGCAACAGTTCGAAGGTGTATGGGTACTGACAATGAGGTCTGTAGAGAGCACAGAAATCAGAGCTGCCAGTCACGATAATAATCATTACTACAAATAAATGGGAGCTCATTGGGGATTGAGGCCCACATGGTGTTTAAAGGATAACTTACTAGATGGACCTTTGGATTGCACAAATGGGGGTGAGATCGGATGGTCAACACTCTATGGCCTACCTGTCTTCATTTCCAGACCTTTGAATTGTGCAAATGGGGGAGAGTTCTGATGGTCAACACTCCATGGGCCGGCCTGGTACTATCTTCATTTCCAGCTAATCCCTTCCCTCCACATTTCTGACTCACGCATCTTCCCTTACCGGTTATAATACACGACCTACCTCATTGGTTCATTGCTTGGTTGACTTGTTTTCTTCTTCAAAACAGGATCTCATATAGCCCAGGCTGGTCTTGAACTCATATGTGGATGAGGCTAGCCTTAAATTCCTGGTCCTCTTAACTCTGTCTCCCAGTATTGAGATTATAGGCATGTGTTACAGTACCTGGCTTGACCCCTTCGGAGTGTCCTGAAGGGTAAGAACCAGATAGAGCTCCCCACTTCTCCTAGTTCAGCTCCTCACTGTATGGGAGATAAAAACTAAAACCCATAAATGGGAGAGAATTTAAAGACATGGTCTCATGTAGCCCAGGCTTGCCTCGCTATGGTCCCCTGAATATTGGTATTACAAGCATTCACTTGCACACCTAGTTTTATGCCTTGTTGGGAATTGAACCCAGGACCTTGTGTATGCTAGGCAAGCACTCTACTAACTGAGCTCTATCTCCAAATTGGGAGGGAGTTGCTTTTCTAAGTCATAGAAAAGCACCCTGAGTACATCCATGACTGCTCTGGGACTCCAACCAGGAGGCCTGGGTTATCCCGCACTGGCTATCCATATGATCTTGACTGTAGAATCCTCTAGGGAAGGGCCACAGATAAGCTGGGTGTGCACACCTGCACTATATCACTCTCCTTTGAAGCTATTTCCTCTGTCACCTAGGTCGCCTGGTGCCCTTTTGTGTCAAGAGGCTAAGATGGGCAGGGTAAGCCTCCCCAGAGTGAAGCTTACTTGAAGACACATGTGAAGAGATCTGTGAGAATAATCTGGGCTGTCCTCTGTCCAGCCCTGTGTGAGTAAAGAAACACACACCATGGCCAGCTTCGGGACACTGAAGCAGCCATTTGCTTTGAAACCTGCTTAGTTGCAACCCTTGCCCGATTCCTATAGTCCTCCAGATGCAGGTCCGCTTGAGCCTGTCTCCCCTGGCCCACCCCTTGACTGGTGGTCAATGGCCCAGGCCCTAGGGTGGGCTTGCACAACCCGACCCTTTACCTGCTCCCTGTTCTTTTCTGGTGAGACTCCTGTGCTCCACCCACCGGGGCCACATTGCTGTTTGCCATCTTGAGCTTCTATCCTTGCCTCAGCAACTAGTAAGGAAAGAAGCATGATCTGCTCCCTGGGCCTGATCTGCAGTGGTGTTTATCTCCCTAGCCTCCCCAGCCCCGGAACTGCTGCAGTAGCCCAAGAATAGGGTGCTATGACTTCTACGCTCAAACTGAGTATGCATGGGGTCTCCTGGGGTCCCCCTGGGCTTCTAATTAGGCAGGTGTCTAGGGTGGACCCTAGAATTTGCATCCAACAGCTGCCCAGGTTCTGCTGCTGCTGGCCAAGGGACCATTTGAACCACAGCTGCCAGGCAGCTTTTTCTGACCTACCCTAGGGACGTGGTATGTTCTTTCTTTTCCGAATCTGAGAAAGACAGCATCAGCACAGCAACTCAGGCCATGGTAGGCTGGGTGGGGTAAGGACCACGAGGACAGCGGTTCCTCCCTCCCTCTGTTCTTAGTCCTCAGTCTGCTGGCCTGCTCTGTTCAGAATGTGAGCATCCAACCAAGCCAGCCTTTCCCAGGGCCAGCAGTGTTACAGGAATTAAGGCCTTGCTTTAGCCTTGGATTAATTTTATCCATTTTTTTTTTTACTTAGAGTTGCTCTTGGTAAGAGCTTGATATTTTATTTAGAGTGTTAAGTGGCTGACAGAAACTGAGTGTGGCGAGGGATTACTTTGGAAATGCCTCTGCGAGGCAGGATGTGAGAGAAACGCTTTGAAGGAAAGCTAAAGCTGGCCTCGGCTGAGGGCGGAGGGCCTTTCTCAGGGTCCAGAGCCTCGTGCTGTGCTCTGTATGACATAGACGCGCCAGACACTGGTTTTAGCTCAGGAGCCAAGCAACCCTGCTATTCTCCTTTCCCCCAAGCTCGAGATTTTGGGGGGATTCTTGCCATCTCTTGGCCTCTAATAGTTCTGACAAAGGCCCAGCCTCTCAGCTCTTGCTTGGCTCAACTTCTTTCCTCTGTCCCTCTTTCTCCTCCTTCCCTGTGCCAAAGATGGACCTCAGGACCTCATATGTGAGGCAATCATCTTATGAATCAAGCTATATCTCCAGCTGTGTATGTGTGGTATGAGTGGTGTGTGTGTGTGTGTGTGTGTGTGTGTGTGTGTGTGTGATGTGTGGTATATGTGTTGTGTGTGTGATATGTATATGTGTGGTGTATGTGTGTGGTGTATGTATGGGCACGATGTATTTATGTGTGTGGTGTATGTGTGATGTGTGTAGAATGTGTGTGTGCTTATGCATGTGGTGTGTGTATGTGTGTGGTGTGTGTGGTGTGTGGTGTGTGTGTGTGTGTGTGTGTGTGTGCATGTCTGATAGAATAAGCAATCTACAGAAGAACAGGCATCTATTTCAATGTCCTCTTGACAGTCCCATGTGAAAGGTTAGTGCAGCCCAGGCCCATAGAGGGCGGGGAACGGCAGTGGAGTTTGAGCCACACACAGGGATATAGTCTGCCTATCAAATTTCCTTCCACTTCCTGAAGTCAGCCAGGGAGCATGATGGGCAAACCTAGTGTGCACATCATCCAGTCAGAAGAGAGGCCCTTGGTATGCTCTAATGTGAGCCAGGAGGGTAGAAGAGAAGAAAGCAGGCAGGCTTGGGAGAGCTGTTTCTCTGAGGGAGTAGGTGGGGCGTGGAGGGATTGCATTTATGAGGCTCGTGTGCACACTTTTCTGCTCTGGGAAATGTGATGCCCAGGCTTCTAGATTTATGAGGCCGGACTGTAAATCACTTCCGAGGCCCTGGTGGGGGTCCCTGGGGCTAGAATGCATGCATCTCCATCCATGCACCATAAATTGTTGCTGCGGCCGCCCCTGTGGTACTGCAAATGTCCAAAGAGAAGCAGGAGCAGAGGAGCCAGGCCACAGGCCGTGTGAAGGGAGACCTGGGTGAAAACAAAGATAGCCTCTAGAAGATGCCAGTTACGACTCCTTCCACTGTGGTGCTTGGCTTTGTAAACTCAGCCAAGCCCCTGGTTACAGAGCGGGAAGAGCTTCACAGCAGAGATACAGTTAAATCCTGTCTCCACCTGGGTGCGTCAGTTCAAAGTCACAGAACGCACCATGGGCTAGTCTGTGGAAGCAGGAGTGGAGACGGTGCGTTTGGGGTTGAGGGGTGCAAAGGGAAGCAGGTGAAACAGGATCGAGAGAGGGGGGAAGTAAAAGCAAGGGTGTCTGAAAGCCTCAGCCCCTCCACACAGCCCTGGAGCTACACCCGCTTGTTATGGCACGTGTCCAGGGGCCAGGCAAGATGACAGTACTTCCTCATTACGTCATCATTATGTCCCTCCTCAACCATTTGTTCAATTGCCCAGGAAGGGGTCCGACCTGGAGGTCAGGTCAGAAAGGAAGGATGGGTGGGTAGATGGCTAGGTGGGTGCGTGGATAGGTGGCTGGGTGGGTGGAAGAATAGATAGATGGATGGATGGGTAGGTGTGTAGATGGGGGATTGAGTGGGTAGATGCATGGGTGGGTGGATGGATAGACAGACAGACAGACAGACAGACAGACAGACAGATAATCTCACACCAGTCATGTAGTAATAGGGGCGACGGGGCTGCGTTCCCAGCACCCCAGCCGCCTGCTCGGCTAGCTTATGCCCCGAAATAATTACACGGACACTGTATCCTTTTAATCACTGCTTGGCCCATTCTCTTCTAGGCTAATTCTCACATATTAATTTAGCCCATTTCTAATCATCTGTGTGTAGCACCCCAAGGTGCGCTTACCGGGAAGATTCTAGCCTATGTCCATCCTGGGTCGGAGCTTCATCCCGGGAGCGGGGCATGGCGTCTCTCTCAGGCATCTGCTCCCGAGAGGAGAGCTGTGGAATCTGACCTCACTTCCTCTTCCTCCCAGCGTTCTGTTCTGTTTACTCCACCCACAGGGCCAAGCAGTTTCTTTATTGGCCAATGACCTTCCTCCATCACAGTCATGCGCACCATGTCAACCTAGAAACCTTGGGAGACCCGCAACACAGCAGATGCTTCAACCTTCAGTTCAGTGAGTGGAATGGGGCTTGGAGAGGGAGTCATGCCCCTGTCCCGTTTTTCAAGATCACCAATGATCAGCACCAGGAAGGGAAAACAGTCACTCTTCTCTACATGCTGAGGACAACGAGAAGCAGGCAGTGGACAAAATGCTGAGGCTTCCTTGTGATCTCCATGCTCTCACAAGGGCGGGAGATGAGGACAATGTCTTATTCTAGTCCTGGCCTTGGCACTCACTAGTGGTGGCAACAATGGGTTCATCCCTCAGGGTTGACAGAGAAAACAGAAGAGGCTCCATGACAGATGCCCCTCCCCCGGGCACCCAGGCTTCTGCATAGGGGCCATAGAAGCAATGTTAAGAGCCCAACCAAGCAGCATCAGTGTAGGTATCTGTGCGTGACTGCATGCATGTTTTTTGTGTTTGCATATATGTGTATTTATCAATTTAAAACTCAGCATGAGGGCCAGCAACATGGCTTAGTGGGTAAAGAAGCTCACTGCAAAATCTGATGATCTAAGTTTAACCAAAAGATAGAAAGAACCAGTTCCTACAAGTTGTCCTATAACCTCTGAATGCCCCTCCCACTTATACACACTCATACATACACAATAGATAAAATAAAAATAATTAAAAAACTCACTATGAGCTAGAGTTAGGTGGTGGTGGTGCGTGCTTATATGTGTGTGTGTATGTATATATAAAAGGTTTATTTATTATGTATTTAGTGTTCTGCCTGCAGGCCTAAAGAGGGTCAGATATTATTATAGACGGTTGGTTGTGAACTGGGAATTGAACTCAGGACCTCTGGAAGAGCAACCAGTGCTCTTAACCTCTGTACAGCCCCAGGTACATGCCTTTAATATTAACTCAGGAGGCAGAGGCAGGTGGATCTCTGAGTTTGAGGCCAGCCTGATCTACAGAGTGAGTTCCAGGACAGCCAGGACAACACAGAAAAATTCTGTCTCAAAAAACCAACCAACTTGACAGAAAGACAGATAGATAAATGCCTCGCTATGAGAAAAGTTCAGGCAGGTCCCTGAGGAATGGACCTCTCCCCTCATCAGTTCAGGCCGGTGTTTCACAGTGACAAAGTCAGCCTGTCTGGTTGTCCTCTGTGCTTCTTCCCGCAGAGAGGGGTACAGGGTCTGCACTTAGGCTCTAGTGATCTGAAAGCAGCCACTGGCAAGGTAGGCATGACAGAGCTTTGAGCTGGGTCCTGCCCAGTCTGAGAGGGGGCAAAAGGAGAGTCACAGATGAGGGCATGATAGGAGAAACAGAACTCCAGTCAGAGCTGCGCTACTCGAGACAAGTTACTCAAGCCCTCTGAGGCTTCCCACGATTGTAGAAGAGGGGGACAAGAGTGCCCGCCTTGTGAAAGTGTTGTAGGGATTAGGAGAGACAGAGAGAGAGAGAGAGAGAGAGAGAGAGAGAGAGAGAGAGAGAGCTTTGTGTGTTGAGATGTGAGGCATAGCTCCTGGCACAGAACCAGGTTTAATAAACAGCAGCTATTATGAGCCAGTATTTTTATTTCATTCTGGTATCAGGTCTACTTCTGTGCCTTCCACAGCCTTCTGTGCGATATGTTTAGCTAAGTAAGAGGCAGGGAACCAAACTGCAAGGTGGTAGAGACGCCAGGCATGTGGGGATGGTGGAGGAAAGGCTATGGGGTACGAATGGCTGAATGTGATGAAACCCACACGCATGTCACCAGCCCTGTCCACACCCAGACTCTGCCCCTGGAACTCTGTGGGCCTCCCTCAGCTCCTGAGTTGCCATCAGTCCCTCTGAGGGCTCGGTATCCCAGGGGCTTGGGCAAACAGCCTCCCCAGAAGGGTAGGCCCTTTATGCTGGTAGCCTCCAAAGTGTGTGTCCTCCTCAGTGGCCCTTCCTAGACAGCCAGACCAGGTGAAGAGAGAGGGGGTGGCACACATGCCCACATGAGTGTGTGTGGTCTATACATGTTCGTGACATGTATATGTGTAGGTGCAGGCACACATGCTTGAGCACGTGGAGACCAGAGACTGGCCCTGGGAGTTTTCTTCTATCTCTCAGCACCTTATTATTTCAAACAGGGTCTCTCCCCGAACCTGGAGCTTGTTGATTCTGCTAGACTGACTGGCCAGAGAGCTTCAGGCATCCATCTGCCTCTGCACCATACCCCTAGCTCTGGGATTACAAATGCATGCATGGGACTGACTGCCCAGCAGTTACGTGAGCGCAGGGGATCTGAACTTAGGTCCCCACGCCAGGCTTGGGCAGTAAGCATGATACTGAGTAATTTCCCTGTTTCCAAGAGAGGAACTTTAATATGCATGGGAATAGGGAAGAGTGGAGCAGGAAGACCAAGGAATGAGGGCAACCAAGCAGGCAGGCTGTCCAAGCTGCAGTGTGTGGATGTTTTGGAGACTCTCTGATGAGGACAGGCCATGACTGTCACCAGCATACAATTCCAACTGCGCTGGTGGCAGTGGCCTATCGCTAAAGCTTCTTCCCCTTCCTTCCACCAAGAAAGGCGGACCTAAGGCCTTCGTCCCTCAGCAGTCTTTCTCCCAGACAGTCCCAGGTAACTCGCCCTTGACCAAGGAGAGGGGCGGGGAGGAGAGACAGACCAAGGTCTTGGAAGGAGACTTGGTGCAATTAATTTGAAGCCTAGTCCCTATCCCCTAGGTATTTCTAACTGCTTTAAGGATCCTGCCACAAGACATGAAACCAGCTAAGCATCCAGACCCTCATAGCCATGGGGTCTTCCTGAGACTTAACCTCACTCAGGATCCTCAGGCCATGCTCCTCACCCCTGCTTCCTCTTTCAGGGTAGAGGGAGCTTTCCCAAGGGGTACTTTGGCAGAAGGGTCAGTGTTCATCTGATGTTTATCTGCCCTCACTGGACCAGGCCTGCTCCACGTACCCTATCAAGATAAAAGGGGCAGATAAAAATCCACCCTGCCTTTCCTTGGCTACCCTGGTCCAGCTAGAAACAGGAGAACACAGAGACCCACCATGAGATCTTTCTCCTCGGCAGCAAACCCAACCTCCCACCAATGTGGGTTGTCCTCTTCCACGGGTCCTCTTCCCAGTTAGGGTTCCCCCAACTCTTCCTCAGCCTCCTTGGGGGTGGAGAGGCCACAGAGCCTTCTGGATGCAGAGTGTGCGGGATCAACGGGCTGTTTTTAGCTCTGTAGAACTGACAGCAGAGGCTGTAATTTCCCTGCGGTTTCTCCCAGGCAAGGCATCTGGTGCCATGCACTGAGGAAGGAGGGCCTCTCCTGAGCATACAGGCGGCCAGCCTCATAGTGACAAGCCTGCTCACTCAATCCGCTTCCCAGAGCTGCTGGCTTGGCTTGGCTCTGAACCAGAGGGCCCACCTAGAGGCTCATCTTCCTTCTTCCACCCTTCTCTGACTGACTCACAGGAGGGCAGCCTGTGGCCTCCCATCCTCCTCTCCCCACTCCTCTCTGCTGCAACTGGCATCTATCTTTTTTGTGTCTATCCTCTGGGCCGAGCAACTGCCATCTTGGGGCATTCGGCTATACTATCATTCCAGTTGGGCCCTGGATGAAGAGGAGGGTAATGAGACCCGTTCCCGAGGATCCAACAGCTCCCTACCGTCCATTGTATGCAACTCTGCCTTAACTGTGACCTTGGAACTGGGCTAGCGTATATAGACCATGGAGGACCGAATGGGGCATCCTTCTATGTGATAGGAAAGCCTACATCCTTTCCAGATGTGGCCTACTGGGGGAGGAATACCCACGCTCCTGCACATAACCTCTCACTTACGCTCTGTAAGGAAGTCCAATAAACTTAACGGTTGCCAAGATTAAACTTCGGTGGAATAGTGCCTTGGCTTGTTGTTGGGACCTTAGGAAAAGGAGTAAACATTGCTTATCTCTTCCCTGGGAAGGTGTTTTAGCAACAGCTGCCCTTGTGGCAGTCTTCCTGAAACCTCCCCCCCCCCCCCCGTATAGTACAGCACCTGTTCCCCAGCACACCCCCTCAACTCGTCAACCACTCTGACTCGGCCATGGCCCCGGATATCTGGAAGTGAGCCGGGCTGACTGCTCCGTGAACGCTGGCTGCCTGAAGAGGTAAATGCAGACCAGAGCTCCAAGCGCTGTGCTAATGGCAGCACACAATGGCTCCCAGAGTTCACAGAGGGAGATCCAACTGTGACCCGGACCAGCCGCCAATAGAGGGTGCGACATTTGAGTGAAATGATTTCTGATGGTGTAATGACAAAGGCTGTTGATGAGATGAGAAGACATGCCCTCCGATGCCTGGTAGGAAGAGCGATTGTAAGACAGAGTGCTCCCAGGAGCCACGCTTTGTAAAATACTTCCTCTACAGACACATCAGGCACCCCTAGGGTGTTCTGAGGACACCTTTATTGCCATTGTCCTGGGCACTGAACTCATCAGCTCTGCTTCTGGAGTTGAGGGTATAGAGACAGAAGGGACTCCATTGAGTAGCAGGGTGGAGTTGGAGTGGGCCCAGCAGGTGAACTCCAGGAGTGCACAGTGCAGGTGTGAAGATGTTAGCTCATCCAGAGTACGTGCGGTTTGTCCGGGCAGGAACAGGAGGGGAAAGGCAAGAGGTAACTTTAATGAGGCTGGAGAGACGACTGGGTGCTTGCTGCTCTAGCAGAGAACTAGAGTTCTGTTCCAGCTCCGGTGTCAGGCAGCTCACAACTGCCTGTAACTCCAGCTTTGGGGAATCTTCAGGCCCCTGCACACACGTGTACACACATATGCACAGACACACATACATACACATAAAAAATAAAGTAAGTCTGTTTTTTGTGGGTTTGTTTGTTTTGGAGACAGGGTTTCTCTGTGTAGCCCTGGCTCTCCTGGGATAGCTCTGTAAATCAGGCTGGCCTCTAATTCACAGAGACGCCTGCCTCTGCTTTCCTGGGTGCTGGGATTAAAGGCATGTGCCACCATAACCTAGCTAAAGTAAATATTTTTTTTTAAAAAAATGATTTATTTATTTTTATTTTAGGTGCGTTAGTGTTTTGCCTGCATGTATGTCTGTGTGAGGGTGTCAAATCACTTGGAGCTCAATTACAGGCCATGTTGGTGCTGGGAATTGAAGCCAAGACTTCCAGAAGAGCAGCCAGTGCTCTTAACTGTTGAGCTCTCTCTCCAGCCCCCAGTAAATCTTTTTTAAAAGCAGCGTTCTCCAATGGTAGATGGAGTTAAATCCTGGACCCTGAATGCCGTGCTAAGGAGGTCACAGCTTCCCGCCCTTAGGTGTCTGCCCATCACAGTCTCTGATGTCCTGAAGGGACAAACCGTAGACTCTAGAGACATGCCTGCTCTCTCAGCCATGCTAGAGGGCAGGGGTAGCATCTGATGGCGACTGCCTCCTTGCTTTACACCCTCACCACTCTGCTTGCCTCACCTTCCCGCTTCGCTCATGAGAGAGGCCTCCTTCTGCTCGCCTTTGTGTCCCTAGAAAACCTGCCAGGTCAAGATCAAGAAACACTTGTTTTTGTGTGTAAGACAGTCTCACTATCTATAAGAGAACGGCCCTGACCTTCTGGTTCTCTTGCCTTCTTCTCCTGTGTGCTGGGATTACAGATGTGCATCAACCATATCCAGTCCACACAGTGTAGTTGGTTGTTTTTAGTCTTTTATTCCTAGCTCTTTGGGGGCCCACCACCCAGCTCCCAAATAAATCACACAGAGGCTTATTATTATGAATGCTTGGCCTTAGTTTGGCTTGTTTCTAGCCAGTTTTTCTTAACTTAGATTATCCCATCTATGTTTTGCCTCTGGGATTTTATCTTTCTCTATTCTATAGACCTTTCTTCACTTCTTACTCCATTGCTTGCTGTGTAGCTGGGTAGCCAGTGCCTGGTGTCCTCCTCTCCTTCTCTCACTCCCTGATCTTCTCTTCCTAGATTTCTTCTCCAATTTATCCTTTCTGTCTGCCAGTCCCACCTATCCTTTCTCTTGCCTTGCTATTGGCCATTTAACTCTTTATTGGGCCAATCGGGTGTTTTAGACAGGCAAAGTGACACAGCTTCACAGAGTTAAAGAAATGCAACAGAAAAGAGTGCAACACATCTTTGTAACATTAAGCAAACGTTCCACAGCACAAACAAATGCAGCATATGTCTAGCTAATATTCTACAACAATGTGATGCTGGGGATTGAACCCAGGGCTTTCTGCATGCTAGGCAAGCATCCTTAGCTCCACAAGAAACACTTCTTGAATGGAAGAACACATGAACAAGCTTCTTTTTTTTTTTGCCTGGGTTTATGTTCACCTTCTTCTTGACCTGTCAAGACGCTTCATTTATTTTGCAGTCTGACTTTTCCCAGAAACCTCTGCAGATGCCAGGCTTTGAGTCCTGAGCACTAATGTTGGATATGTGTCTGTCTCCCAGCCAGGTTGCTCTGTCATGAAAAAGAATGCAAATGTCTTTGTGATGGTTTATCACTAAGCATGTCTGTGCTCCTCAGTGGGAAAAGCTAACTGGTGCTGCAGTGGCCTCTACTGATGTTTCTGCTGATGCTTAGAACCTCTGTCCCCTATCCAACCTCCTCCTCTACCCTTCACTGGACCAGCCTCAGAGAAGGTTCTTGGAGGCTGTGTCGTCAAACTGCCCCTCTATAGGTTCTGCCTGCCTGCCCAACATGCTGTCTCTGCTTAGGGTGGTTTCAGCTGGCTCTCAGCTGGCTGATACTCGGGTGCATCCAAGGGCTCCAGCGGGCTTCTGAGTCATCAGCTTCCCTCTTCTCTTCTGACAGCTTCCTACCCAGATATGGAGCCCACAGGATGGTGGCTAAGAAACCAGGTTAAACAGGAACACCCCTGGGCAGCTGAAGATGGCAGTGATGGATGAGGCTACAGGAAGGGTCAGGCATTTGAAGCTTTGCCCAGAGGAGGATCTATCGTAATCAAGAAACTCCTATACAAAGATGCAGGTTAGTCCCCTTCCAAGCTCACCCAGTGAAAACAGGGAGGACACATAAGGATGTAGTGTGGGTGGAACCATCACAGACATTGTGGACAGAGAGCAAAGCAAAGGCACACCAAGAAGGGGGTGTCCATCCTGGCATTCAGCAGATTGTTTAGGGGGACCCCAGCCTCAAGGAGAGGGCTGTTGAGGAATACTCTCCGGTTGGCTTTAAGCAGACAAAGGAGGGGACAGTTAGCCAGATAATGTGTGGGTGGAAGGGTGGGTGTGGATGCCAATTCCCTGTCTCCTGTGGATCTCAGACCAGATCTGTAAAATTCAGAACAAATCGAGGGCATGGGACTATAGCTCCATTGTGAGAGCTTGCCTAGCATACAAGAGGTCCTGGGTTCAATTTCCAGTACCTTATAAACCTGCTGTGGTTGTGGGTGGCTGTAATCCCAACACACAGAAGGTGGAGGATGGGGTTTGGAGGTTCAAATCAGTTCAAGGTGATGGTGTCTTGTAGGAGGAGAGGGCCACTTGTTGGTCCCAGCCACCCAGAACCGAAATAACCACACAGAAAGTGTATTAATTAAATCACTGCTTGGCCCATTAGCTCTAACTTCTTATTGGCTAACTCTTACATCTTAATTTATCCCATTTCTATTAATCTGTGTATCACCATGAGTTCGTGGCCTACCAGCAAAGTTCCAGCATGTCTATCTCTGGCAGCCGATCCATGGCATCTCTGACTCTTTCCTTCTCCCAGCATTCAGTTCTGTCTTCCCCATCTACCTAAGTTCTGCCCTATCATCAGGCCAAGGCAGTTTCTTTATTCATTAACCAAGAAAAGCAACACACAGACAGAAGAACCTCCCACACCAGTGTCTCAAAACAAAAATAAAGCAGAAAGCAAATGCTAATTCAGCTGGGGGACAATCAGGAGTGACCTCAACCCCCCCACCCCGCTGAGACAGGGTTTCTCAATGTAGCCTTCACTGTACTGGAATTTGCTCTGTGGACCAGGCTGGACTCGAACTCATAGAGATCCACTTGCCTCTGCCTCCCGAGTGCTGGTGTGTGCCACTACTGCCAGGTCGCAGGTGTGACCTCTTAGCCCCTTCAGGCTGTAGGCTTCTTCTTTTTTTAAAATATTTATTTATTCATTATGTATACAATATTCTGTCTGTGTGTATGCCTGCCGGCCAGAAGAGGACACCAGACCCCATTACAGATGGCTGTGAGCCACCATGTGGTTGCTGGGAATTGAACCCAGGACCTTTGGAAGAGCAGGCAATGCTCTTAACCTCTGAGCCATCTCTCCAGCCCTGTAGGCTTCTTATCAGCTCATGGCTGCTCATTATCCTTCGGTGCAGAGTATGGAGACAGGTTTGGGAGGCACCAGTGCGGAATCCTCAAGGAAGAGAATGGCTGGGCCTTGGTATCTTCAGCTGTGACATGGAGACAGTCACTGCATCTGCCCCATAAATGTTTGACAGTCGAGTCAGCCCTGAGAAGAGCACTCTACACACAGTGGATATCATGTACCCACTGGCCAGTAAAGAAAACTAAGGGTCGTTGAGGTGGCTTGGTATGTAAAAGTGCTTGCCAGTGAGCCTGTGACCTGAGTTCAGTGCCTAGAGCCCCTGAAGAGGTGGAAAGGGAGAGCCAGCTCCACTAAGTTGTCCTCTGACTTCCACGTGTGTGCTGTGGCATGTGCACACACACACACACATACACACACACACGCATACATACACACATACACACACACATACACATGCATACACACACAGAGGCATACATACACATACACACGCACGCCCATACACACACATACATACACACACACGCATACACACACAGATGCATACACACGCATACACACACGCATACACATACACACACGCGCGCATACACACACACATACACACACGCATACACACACAATATATAAATTTTAAAAGATAATCAAATGTTTCCCACATAGTTTGATTGTATTAAGCTCTTGTTCTGAGTCTAGGAGGGCTAGAATGTGAAAGTTCACATTCAGAATGATAGAAAGCTGAACAGGCCAGGACACGCCTGACTCAGAACAAAGATTCTGGGCCCAGACGTACTCCTAAGCCTTTATAGTTCCATTATTATTTTGGTTTGTGTGTGTGTGTGTGTGAGTGTGTGTGTGTGTGTGTGCGTGTGTGTGTGTGTGTGTGTGTGCGTTTGCATGCACTACCCGGGTATACCCATGGGCTTGCAGGTGCTGTCTAAGCAAGTACATATAGAGATCCAGGGGCTAACCTTGCTTACTGTCCCTCAGGAGCTATCTGTACAGTTCCTGACAGCTCAGGAGATTTTTGAGACCTGGGGTTAAAGGATTAGACTAGACATTCTGGCCATTGAACCCGTGCTGGGGTTACCAGTGTATGTGTGACAAGGCCTAGTTTTCTATGCAGGTTCTGAGTGTCAAACTCAAGTCTTCATGCTTACACAATGAACACATTATCGATCGCTATCTCCTTAGCCCCTGGTTTTGTTTTTTGGCAACAGTGATTTATAAAGCACAGGCTAGCTTCAAACTCGCTGTGTGTCTAAGGATAACCCTGAGCTCCTGATTCAGTCTGCCTCTTCCAAGTGCTGGCATGACAAGGATGGACCACTGCAGCTACCTGTTCGTTTTCCATAGGGTCTCATGAGATAGTCCAGGCTGGTCTTGACCTTGAAATCCTCCTTCCTCTCTTCCCGAGGCTGGGTTACAGATATGCGGCATCACGCTGTTTTACCTCTGAGCCCACAAACCTGATGCCTCTTGGCTTCCTTCCAGCCGAGTCCTTCATGGCACAGCTGGCGATGGTATTTCTGGGTCTGAGTCTCCTGCGTTCTCCCCAGCCCCGGCTCCTCTGCACAGTATTTGACACGCAGCAGATGATCAAGATGCACTTTTGACCAAACAACCCTCTCTCCACCAGCAGGAGGGAGAGGCAGCCCCACTCCAGAGCCGGCAGTAAGTGGAGTCAAACAGAAGCTGTGTAATCACTGGCCTTGGCACGCAGAGCTCTCACATAGCACCCTCCTGGCTGTGGGCAGCCTCTTACACCGCTTTCCTTAGTCTCGAGCCTAGTCAGAGGGTTCCCTACCTGGAGAGATTATTTTAAATCTGTTCCCAGACTGGCTCGCTGGAGCCGAGGAGGACGCGTCTGTAAGTGAACAGCTGGTGGCAGCCGCCAAGACAGAGAAAGCAGTGTTCATTTGTTTCAGGAGTGGGGGTGGCGTTGGAGTGTGCTTCAAGA
Source organism: Microtus oregoni (assembly GCF_018167655.1). Lineage (NCBI taxonomy): Eukaryota > Metazoa > Chordata > Mammalia > Rodentia > Cricetidae > Microtus > Microtus oregoni. Next base: position 15,785,574 of record NW_024543222.1, on the reverse strand, counting down.
GAAAACACACACCTAGGGCATTCAGCAACTTTTTCTGCTGTGTGCCAGATTGTGACCTGCTTTTCCTGAACCAACTGGAAGTTCTTGGCGGGGGGTAGCGGGGTGGGGGGGGTGGGACAGAAACAAGTCTTTTCCTTGTTAGGGAATACTGCCTGCCCCTAGCGTAACAACTATTCCCGTCTACATCAGAGTAGCCATGAGGATTCACACGAGATCCTCAAGACGAGGCAAGGCTCCTGATGCTCCTCCATAGTGTTAGTGGGTAGAGTCACCAGCCCTCACCTGAGGGTTCAGCCTACCCTCCTGCCACTCCCTGACGGCTGAACACGATCTTGCCCCAGCTACACTTAGTCTTGTTATCTCAGAAGGTGCGAGAAAATATAGGGTGTGAGAGGTTTTCAGGGAGTCTGATTGATGTGGAAGTCGTTATCCATGCTGGGCTGAGACTTACTGGTGCTGTGCCCGTGTTCCTGGAGGCAAGCCTAGTAAACGCTTTGGTTCACCTGCTAGACTTGAGGAGAATCTGAACTTGGGCCTGTCAATGGAGCCCTGTCTGGAGGGGGATGCAAACATTTGTGCCTGCCTCCTCAGGAAAAGTTCACACAGCACCCCTCCACTGTGGCCGTGAGGGACCTAAGATCTGGTGACTCAGGGCTTCATAGAGTATTTTATTCTTCCAGTAACTGGCAAGATTGATGCATAGCATATTTTACAGATGGGGAAGCAGGTTCAAGAGGCCATAAGGATAGCCAGGGTGTACTAGAGCCATGATTTAGAATACATTAGAGCAGAGGACCCAGTGCAGTGGATTCAACAATGCTGATGGGTACTTCTGCTTCGTATGACATCACTGGGCATTAGGAAGGCATGAGTTCAGGCAGTCACTCAGGAGTGCAGGATCCTGCTCTCCCTGCCTATCCAGGCCCCTTAGAACTGGAGTCAGGGATTTTCTAAAGAGAGCCAGGCAGGAAGCATTTTAGGCTATGCGAGGCACATGGTCTTTGTTTGCTTAACTCTTGTCGTTCTGATGGTGCCCTTAGCTAGTTTGCAAGTGGAGTGGCTGACTTCCAATCAAATTTTATTTACAAGAACAAGCTGGTTTTGACCCACAGAGCATTCGTAGTTAAGCTGATGGTCCTTCTGTAAGCACTGTCTTTGTTTTTGCCCCCACACTGTTGTTCCAGCAAGCAGCTGCACCAGCAGCATTTGGAGATTTGTTAGAAACACAACCTGTCGGGGCTGAAGAGAGGGCGCAGTGGTTAAGAACGTGTGTACCGCTCCTGCAGAGGACTCTTTGGTTTCCACATCCACATCCAGCACCTCACAACCCCTTGTAGCTCCAGCTCCAAGCCATCAACACCCTTTTCTGGTCTCTATGGGTACCACTGCAGTCTTACACAAGGGCATATAGAAAAACACATCACATATACCCAGTAGAAATAATTAGAAATAAAAACAAATCTTTCTAAGAGAGGGCAGCTTTTAGCCAATCCACAGACCTGCTGAATGAGAAGAGCCAGGTGGGCCCTAAAAACAACACCTGTTGATACTTCTTAAGTATTCTGAGGGTTAAGAACCATGGTTCAGTCGGGTAGTGGTGGCGCTTGCCTTGAATCCCAGCACTTGGGAGGCAGAGGCAGGTGGATCTCTGTGAGGTCGAGGTCAGCCTAGTCTATGGAGCAGAGCGGAGTGAGCTCCAGGACAGCTAGGGCTGCTACACAGAGAAGTCCTGTCTCAAAACAAACAAACAAACAAACAGAAACAGGGCTCAAGTTGGCTGTGTTGACACACTCCTGTACTCGGCACTTGGGAGCCTGAGACAAAAGGATATTATTTTATCTTTGGCACAGAGGCTGTGCTTTAATCTACTGTTATTTCAGCCAGCAATTGCGACGCCGCAGTTGCCAGCAACCTGGTTGCTCAGGCTGCAACCTGGCGGGAATCTTTTTCCGCAGGCACTGGCTCTGCCACTGCTGCCGAAGGTAGCTTAATCAAATCTCTTTCCTTCTATATTTAAATAAAACTCAAGACTCAAAGGCTGGGGTGAGAACCTGCCAGCTCAGAGAGGTTGAATAGTACCTAGCTAACCTCATCTCCTTGCTATCATCTCCCAAAAGCTTGTCCTTCAGCCAAAAACAGAAAAAAAAAAAAAACCAAAACAAAGCCAAGCCACTCAAAAGCCTCTCCCTACTACTTCCGGTGTGTTTATCTCTTCCCGATGCCCTCTGATGCTCTATGATTACTTTCTGTCCGCTAGTTGCTAACACAGCCTCCTCCTGACCCAAGGTTAATCTTATTTAATTAACGCAAAAACTCAGGGTTCACAGTGTGATGAGATATCCCCCAACAAGAATAGCAAGTTCAAGGCTAACCTGGCTAAGTTAGAGCCTATCTCAAGCGCAGCAAACTCTTGCAATTCCAGATCTCCGGCTCTCAGGCCCTGCAGAAGGTGCGTGAGCATCATGGGGGACAAGGACAGCTCTTGATGCCTCCCACATCCCAGGTATACTTGGTAGATCCCAGGTCTGCGCACCTTTTAAATCCCTTACAACTCTGAGGAACAGCTAGCACTGGGAAGCAGTGCCCTGAAACCCGGTAGAGCCAATTCTCTCCTGCGCCTATGACTGACTACATCTATCTGCTTTTCTGATGAGGGGAGCCCTGCACCTCTTGAGGTCTGTCTGGGCTATGGTCTCTTTGTCCTGCTTTCTAACCATACTGCCTTTCTGGGAAAGACATTAAGGCTCCCAGGATTTCACCATTAAGAAAGACCTCAGTTCAAGTTTGTCTAACTAGTCAGTCTTCCAGAGAAATGAGGTAAGAGACCTTCCCAGTAGGGGAAAGGGACGTGGAAGGGACACAAGGCAGGAGAGAAAGAAAGGAGCTGACAGAAGCAGCGTTTGTGTTAAGCCGTGTCCACCAGAGAAGACTGCTTGGATATGTGTTCAAGCCAAAAGAAAGTCTTTATTGGTCAGCTGGCGTTTGGGACCCCAGTGTGTTCCTGAGCCTTTCTCAGGGTGAGCTTTTAAGCACAAAAAAACCACAACCTGGGATGACATGCACCAAGTAGCAGGAATAGTTATCCAGAAACGGAGCTACAGATACCTAAAAGCAAGATCAGTACGTTTAGAGACTTTCCCAGAACTATGGACTTGGATGGATCCGGTCTTTGTTTCATTCTGGCGGGCTGCGCTGTCTGTCTACCTGCTGAGTTTTGCAGCCCGAATAGCACGTCTATCATGGAGTCGGTTGTGCTAGGTCTGGGGGCCTGTTACACTTGAAATGAAAGCACCTAGATTGGTGGCCTGACACCAAGGGTTCAAGAAAGGCTAATGTCTTTCTCTTCTTCTCAAATGTCTCCAGCACCATGCTGCTGGACACCTTGGCAGGTGCATACCCAAAAGGTCACTGAGCACAACAGAGCGACAGGCACGGTCCCCAGGGTCCCTGACCTATAGTGTCTGCACTTGGGCATATACTATGTTCTGCCCACTTAATGTAGGTCAGCATATTGAGTCTCCACAACTGTCTGCTTTAAAGTGAGGAGGGGACTGAGACTTCAGACTTCAGGTGACCTGCCCAGGCTCAGTCAGGTAACTAGAGCCAGGGTTAGCTCAGATAGACAGTCTCCAGAGCCGAGCTGGCAGCCGTGTACATTGCCACCTTTCTTCACGACAGCCCCATTTTACAGATGAAGACGTTGAAGACACAAAGAACTCTTTATGGTCATAGAGTGGGTGGCAGGGGAGGCAGGGCCGAACCTTCCTTTTGTTGGTTTCTTCTCCCACGCAATCCTTGGCTCTGCCAGTTTGCACCCAGCCTAGTTTGGTTCCCTCCCCTCTCCCGCCATCTGTCCCCCCAACATATTCTGGGCTCGCACGTGCAGCACTGACTCACGGGGGAGCCTGAGAGCCCCTCTGGAGTGAGTGACAGGTTTTATTTCTGTTCAGAGCCAGCTTGTAGGGTGCGGGGGAGGGGGAGCTGCCAACTCTAGCCAAAACACCCACCCCTACTAAAGCTGTTGAGGGCGTGGGCAGCCCCAAAGGGGCTCCAGGGAGCCCCATGACACCAACTCCCCCAGCACATCTAAGCACTCAGGGGAAAACTTGAGCCTGCCCACGTCATCTGCCTCGTGGATAGTCTTTTTCCCAAGGGAGGGTGCAGGGCCCCATAGTCAATGAAAATGCCCCTCGGGAGTTTCCTGAGTTTAAACTCTTGGTTCTTAAGCTCTTTCTGACTTCTCCACTCTGCGAAAGACTGGAAGGAGTCCTGAGAAGTAGTTTGCTTGGTGTTTGCTGCTAGGCAGCCTGGAGTCATATTTACAGGCTGTGGACCCTAACCGACTTACCTTTCCCTCAGTGCTATAATGTTCCCCTGTGTCAGCGATGGTAATATGTCACCTGTGCTCTGCCCAGGACCATGTCCTCTAGCAAGCACTCCTGGCAATGCCCAAGGAAACTGGAAGCAAGGATGACACCCCCACTACCCACCACCCGCTCTGTTTCAGGTGCATGTTTCTGGCTGGCTCTGCCTTACCTGCCCTTTATATTGTAACAACTGTAATGGTCTCCAGGACACTGTTGCTCAGGTACTCCAGCCAGCTTTGGACATCAGCCCTGAGCTAGTCCAGTGGCGAGGGTGGGTTTCTGCTCTCTCTTTACCTGAGCTGATCAGCTGTGTCCTCTGGGGGATGTTTGCTGGAGGTCATCCTAGACCTCCACAGGTTCCTCTAGATAACGGGTTCATTGTCTACCATTTAGCCAAACCCTGCAAGTACCAGGAGGCTCCCAGTACAGTTTGGACCGGGAACATTCCAGAAAGATGTGGTTGGAGGCTCCATCTCTCATTGGTGGCACTGCTGGGAGGTGGTGGACACTTAGGAATCTTGCTGGAAGAAGTAGGTTACTGGGCGCATGATTTACCAAGGGCTGGGATTACTGACAAGTAGTACTGCGCTCAATTTCTGCAGTGCTAGGGGGTGAACCCTGGGCTTCCTGCAGAGGAGCCGAACAGCGTGGAGCTACACCCTAGCCTAAGGGTGTGTTTTACTATCTACCCTTTCTTTGCTTCCTAGCTGCCAAGCCCTTCCACCTTGACATTCTGCCTCACCCCAGGCCCAGAAACAACAAAGCCAAGTGATAGGGACTGGAAACCTCAGAACTCCTAAGCCAAGATAAATCATCTCCGCCACGGGAGAAGATAGAATACCGTGGCCGAGACTGATCTCGGGACATCCCCTATCTTGAGTGCAGGACCCTGATGGTTCATTTAGCCTTCTCAGGGATTTTGCCACAGCAGTGAAAAGTTGACCAGCGCAGTCTCCTGCCTGCCAAGATCCTAGACATAGTCCTGGGCTAGGTAAGAAAAGCCAAAGGCACAGGTCAGGGAGGAGTTATGGTGCTTCAGAGAGTGAACCCCCACTTTCTGGCACTCCTTCTGACGAGGTGTGGACGACTCAGTGGCTTGATTCAGAGGCACAGAACAAGCTGAGGGAGATGACAGTGGCGGCTACGGCAGGCCGAAGGGGCACTTTCTTGGGCTTCTCCTCACGAAGGTTAATACTGTCAACTTGACAGGTTTAGAGACTCAAGACTCACTAATGTGGGCGGTACCACTCTAGGGGCCGGGGCCCTGGCTCCATAGAATAAGAGTGTGGACTGAACACAGTATTCATTGTGGATGCTGTCGAGAATAAGACCACTGTCACAATTTAAAGGTGAATTTGGAACAAGCTTTAATGAAATACTGGCCGGGTTGATGGACTGTCTGCTCAGGCCCATTTCTGCTTTCCCAGAAAAATGGCCCCAAGACAGGGTTTGAAGCGGAGTAAGGATTTCCCATCAGGTCCAATCAGGGGCAAGCATACATCCTGATGTACCTCTGGCCTGCATCTCATCAGGGACAAGTGTGCATCCTGACCTATTTTCTGCCTGTGAACCCATCACCCATATGTGATCAAGCACATCCATTGCAGATGGGTCAAGCAAACTTGCTTAGGGAGTGAGGACATGTGGCGTGTCGTCTCCCATAAACAGTCACCTCCGTCCTCTCACTACCTATCATCCATCCTTGGGGGAGACGCTTGCAGATCAGAGGCTTTTTTTGTTTCAAGGATATCCTAGGCATAGTCATTAAAACTTAAAATGTAACTTTGGCTCTCACAGTGCTTCCTGACTGTGGATGCAATGTGACAGCTGTCATCTGCCAGGACTTCCCTGCCATGATAGCCGGTACCCTTGACCTGTAAGATGAAATGACCTGTAAGATAAAATAGCCCCTCCATCTTTAAGTTGTTTTTTTTTTTCAGGCATTTTGTAGTAACGATGGGTTAAGTGTCTGAAAGCTCACCCTTAAGGAAAATTCAGCGTGGTGCTGGGGGACACTGAAGCTATGCAACAGAGAGATAAGGAGGTAATATTCCCCCAGAAGGTAGCAAAGCCTTCAACCAGAAGCTCTACAGGAGCCAGGTGGGGTGGTGGTGGCGGATACCTTTAGTTCCAGCACTCAGGAGGCACAGGCAAGTGTATCTCTGTGAGTTCAAGGAATGGAGGCCTTTCCTAAGAACTGTGTGAAGGCATCGTCTTGGAAGCAACTCCTGTAGCCGAGCCTTAGGCTTACAGCCCAGGCCAATCAAAAAATATTGCATTTGTGTGTGTGTGTGTGTGTGTGTGTGTGCCTACCTGTGCCACAACAGAAGTATAGCCGTCAGAGCACAACTTGCAGGACTCCATTCTCTCCTTCCACAATATGCGGCCCAGGGATCAATCTCAGGTCATCAAGCTTGGTGGGAAGCACCCTTACATTCTGAGTCATCTCATTGCCGCTGCCCCACCCAGCCCTGCCCTAGGCCAGTGTTTATTATGAAACATTACTAGAGATCCTGGACCAGAACCACTCATTCTTCCTGCTTCTGAATTCCTGACTAAAAACTCTGTGCTACAATAAAAATTTGTTGTTTTACCAAATTGTGGGTCATTTTTCAATGTAGTCATTGATGACAGATATTCAAGGCATCATTAAAGCCTTCACCTACACGGTGCAAAAGCCAAGAGAGATGTGTGACTTGAAAACCTAGCCCCTATAGGAGAGAGGGGTGAGCATTCCAGGATGGAAGGCATTGCTTTTGTGAGTGTCCGTCCATTGCCAACAAGGCTGCCAGTGCTTCTGTGATTCAGGATGGGACACTGAATGCAGCTGGCCACATCGCTTGACCAGGATTTGGACCCAGTTTGTCTGCCCCGGGCTCAGCTTTCCCATCCTTCCGTGTGCTGCCTAGATGAGCTTAGTGATCTTGAGCAAGCCCCTCCCTTCTAAGGACCTCTCCATGAACTTGAGCAGGCTCTGGGCTTGACAGTAAGAAGGCTGAGCCTGCTGACCTACTGCCTCGGATTGTCTGATGCAAGGTACGTAGAGTCTGTATTGCTCTGTAAGATGCACCCAGGGAAGGTACTCCTGTTTGCTGCGGATCTAAGGATGTCTATTTGTAAGCCTCTTCTGGCACTTTTCTTCACCTTTACCCTGGCTCCATGCCAACAGTTGGCACTTATTTGAGATACATGTACTTGGGGTGATGTAACCTAGACAGTCCTGTCACCTACCATTTCAAGTGTAAGGCTCTTGCTGCCTGGAGGGTTTGATGGGGGAGTCGGTGGCCATCAAGGTAACACAACCCACAGAAGGGTGGCTTTCCTAGGAGCAGAAGCTCTGGAGTACAAAGCTGGCAGCCAGGACCTGCAGCAGTCATGGAGAGCTCGCTTCTGGGCAGCTGCCTGAAGTCTTTGTCTTTGTAGGGACCATAGGGATCACTGTCAGCATCTGATGCTCTTCTATATGCTCTGAGTGGTCCAGAGCCCACTCAAGGGCTCCTGTCCTCCAGTCCTCATTACAGCCTTCAATTCCCTGTCTCTCCCATCTGTAGTTTCTGCACCGACAGAACTGACCTCATGGAAAATCACCTCCACAGCTCACACTCAGCCTCTACGGCCTCTGTGTACAGGTGGAAGAACTGCCAGCCGGGCGCATTCCTGCCCCCTGCTTTCCAAAGAAGGTTTTGATTTACTCGTTTGCCATTTACTGAGACATCCTTTGCCTTTCTGGGACATCCTCTATCCATCACCCACCCCAGGGGAAAGAGGCAGGTGACGAGGGTGTCGGTAGAGGGCATGGCCTGGTGTCCTGAGATGGACAGATGGACGTAACGTGGAGCTGCCCCCTTTCCCGAATGGCCGAGGGAGGGATGAGGCCGTCACCCCCATGCCTTTCGCATAGATGCTGAGAGTGTGAACAAGAACAGCTTGTAAGGGGCTCTGACGCAAGGCCTGGTGCGGAGACCTTTGTCTGCCCTTCCGGATCTGGCCTTGAGCCAGAAGGCGATCACACGATCCACGTGGTTCTGCCCTTTTAGCCTTCACAACTCATTCCCTCCACTCTGCAGGGACCCTTAGCCTGGATCAGCCTGGGGATGGCGGCTGCCCTTGTTGCTCTAGGGTTCTGTATATGTATACGCTGTTTGCCTGGAGCGTGTGCAGCTTCTCATGTTTGTGATGTTTGCGATGGTCTAAGGCTCTGACTTAGTGCACACTGCCCAGGCTGGGCCCTCATGATGTTCACTTCCAGGAAGTCTGATGTCCAAGTTCAGGAGCAATCAGCAGTCACCCAGATACCTCTCTCCCACTCCAAAACCTTGACACTGGCTCAGGAGATGAGAGATCAGCCTCCCTCCCTCACCCCCGCCTCCTGCAGGCAGAACTTGGTTTCTATCCACATAACTGCGGGTCAGCCTCATGTCACAGCAGACATATGGCCATGTTCTCAGCAATGGGAAAATTCACCCCCAACACACACACACACACACACACACACACACACACACACACACCCCATGTACCCATCTGAGCAGCCTGTCCCAGAGGTGTTTTGTCTGGTGTCCAACATGCAGGCTTTGCCTTGTGGAAGAGTGTTAATGCACTGCCCAGAACTGAACTCATCTTTCTAATAGGAAGGTCAGGGAAAGTGGAGTTGGAGCCAGACCAGCCTCGATCCCATTATCAATGAGACAATGAGTTGGCCTTGATCTCCCTAGAATCCACCTTTAACCTGGGCTTCAGAATCCAGCCACAGCCCACTCCTCAGAACTGAACAGCAACAGGGATGGGGGAGGCATGTTCCACAAGTACTATCCTGTCTCAGTAGAATTTTGCCATAGCTATCGATTTTCACAGGTGACAAGCTCCTGGGATTGTCTAAGAACACCGCGGAGATGTCGGATACTGGTCTCAGTCTAGAACAGGACCACAGGAATGACGTTGACTGAATAGGCAGCACTCCTGGGTGTCTGGCTGAGTGAACTCTCGTGTCTTGGGAGTGATTACTATCGCTCCCATGAAGTGTTCTTGTGCAAGGGGATAGGAGATATCAAAGAGGGGCTGGGGAAGTAATTCAACCAGTAAAGCTGCAATCATGCAATCATGAGGACCTGAGTTCAATCCGCAGCAGCCATGTAAAAACCAGGCTTGGTGGCTCACATCTGTAACCCTAGCACCGGGAAGGCAGAGGCAAGCAGATCCCTGGGGCTCATTGGCCAGCCAGCCTGGCCTAACCTACTTGTAGCGTTTTAGAAAAACGAGAGACCTTGCCTCAAAAATAACAGTGGACAGACCAAAGGAATGACACCTGAGGTTGAATTCTGGCCTTCACATGAATGTACACACATACACCTGCATACACCAATGCTCATCTGCTCATACATTTGCACACGCATGTGTACACACACACACACACACAAGAATATCTTCAAATCCTATTGACTGTGATAATAGGGTCACATTTTAAGGTGAGCTCTGAATTCAGAGAGCTAAAAAGAAAGAGGAAATCATGGGTTTCAAAGCCTGTCTTCTGCATGAGTGGATGAGTTCATCACTTGGGTCCATGTAACACTCAGCTGGAAGCAAAGGTTTGCCACCGTCAGAGCCCTAACATTTTTCATTTGGATGCCAACTGGATTAACTTATAGAGGACTTTCATTTTTTATCACTTGTACCTGTATTTTTATTTTCTTATGTTTGCTCATTTATTTATCTATTTGTTCATTTGTTTGTTTGTTTGTTGTTTTTTTTAAGACAGGGCCTCTTTCTCTGGCTGTCCCAGAACTCTGTTTAGACCAAGTTGGGCTTAGGTCACAGAAATCCTCCTGCCTCTGCCTTTCAAGTGCTGGAATTAAAGGCATGCACCACCAATGCCCAGCTTGTTCATTTTTTTTGCTTCAATAAACACAACGGTCTACTCAGATAACCACGCCCATCCTCATGAGTTGGCACAGGCCAAGGAAACAGCATTCCTTTCTTTCATGTGGCTTTGCACCCAGGGCAACATGCATGCTAGGCAATCACTCAGCCCTTGAGCTATACCCCAGCCTGGGAACAGCACTTTGCAAAAGTAGACCTTCTCCCTGGTGACAACATGCTTTCAGAGGATATTGGGGTGGGGGACCCAAGTTTTCTGTATGAAAACCAGCATAGGGATGTTACTCTAAGCTATGGCTGGCGAGATTATCCCTAAGTCAAAGCCGTGCAGGCCCAGACATGTTTCTAGGGTCACACATTGATCTGCTTGTTGAATGAACAATTTGTTACCCTTGAGTAGGAGACAGACATCTTCCCTTCAACACCTGACCCATTCTGAGAGAGAAAACTATAAAGCAACTATTCAGTATGTGAGTCGATTTTTTTTTAAATTCCATTATAAAATTAAAGTAGTCTTCTCGAGGAAAACAGATGGTTTTGAGAAGTTTGGGTGGCTAAGGCCAAGGCTGTGTCCTGCTGGGACTGTGGTGAGAGCTAGTTGAAAGCACTCTTAGTAACTGATCGTCCTTCCTGTGGCAGAAGCTTAAAATGAGATCATCAGTGGAATTCTGCTGAGTTCCAGAGGGGTGCCCTGCTTAAGTGTTTACCGCAGGAACTCGAAGCTACAGTCTCACCTTGCCCCTCTCGCTGTCCTGGAGGACGCCTGGCGTTGCCACTGCACCATAGACGGTCCCCTACAGTTTCTTCTTCTCTCCCCAGCCATAGGTTAGACTAACATCCTTATGCTGGTTTTCCTACACAACCTCTTCTTGTGTTGTTCATAATGGAGGTTTAGCTAGCTGGAGTCAGAGGGGCTTTGTAGTCTACTGATTGTCCTGATAGTCTTTACTTCCTTATAGGAGCAGGCAGGATGTGAATGACTGGAGGAAGTGTGTCCAGGACATACTAAGAGCACCCTGGCCCACCCAGAAGTGTTCCCTCCTTGACAGACTGGCCACATCATCTAATAGCCAAAGGCCCAATGGACAGGGTGTCATCTCCAGACAGGATTTCTCAGGGACCAAACATAACCTCCATTTTCTCTCTGAGTGGTAGAGCAGAAAGTTCCTGGTCAAGAGAATAGACTCTCCGGCCTGGGAAGGGCCTAACTTTCCAGACAGACTGCTCCGGTCTCTTTGACTAATGGCCCACCCTAGGAAGACTGGCTCACCCTAAGTCAGGAGTGGACTTAGTAGTTGTTCGGTGAGATGCTGGGCTTTCTCTTCCCAGAATCCCCTCTGCTAGTGTAGAAGCTTACAGCTGTGTCAAGGCTCACAAGTTTGATCCCCCCCCCCTTTCTTTTTACATGCTTTCCTTACCTCTTTGGGTTTTCCCCCCAACATCTGGGGCTTCCTCAGTCTTACTCTAAAGCCCGCCCCCCCCCCCATGTGTCTGCTCATCAGCCGTGTGTCTAACCCCAAGCTAGGTTAAAACAGCATGGCTTTTGAGGCGTTCATAGTTTTCCTGCCCTTGGGTTTCTTGTCTAAATTCTAACAAAGTTGTCCTCGTGCTTTTGTCTGAGCCCATCTTAAAATCTTTTATTAGACTAAGAATCTCAAAAGGAGACCCCAATTTCCCCTGTATCGTGGGTGAGGGTCCTCACTTTTTGATACTGAAATTTGAGTTGTTTTGCTTAAGGACCGGTGACTGCCATTCTGTTCCCACGGTCTGTGGCTTGTAACTGGAGGTTTCTCTCCCTTCTGCCAGTTCCCGAATGAATACTCAGAGGCTTAATGTTTCTGAATTTTTTTTTTGTTTTTTTTTTTTTGTTTTTTCGAGACAGGGTTTCTCTGTGGTTTTGGAGCCTGTCCTGGAACTAGCTCTTGTAGACCAGACTGGTCTCGAACTCACAGAGATCCGCCTGCCTCTGCCTCCCGAGTGCTGGGATTAAAGGCGTGCGCCACCACCGCCCGGCTCAGAGGCTTAATGTTAATTATAATCGCTTGACCTATTAGCTCAAGCTTATTATTAACCAGCTCTTATTACTTAAATTAACCTATTTCTATTATTTTATATTTTACCGCGAGGCTCGTGGCTTGTTACCTCACATCTTCTTCTCCAACGGCTGCTGGTATCTCCTTGACCCTGCCTTCTTTTTCCCTGTATCTTTACTTGGTTTCCCACATGGCTTTATTCTGCTTGGCTATTGGCCATATCAGTTTTTTTTTTAATTAACCACTGGTAATAAAACATACTCACAGCATACTGGAGGGCATCCTACAGGAATCTCTGTGAATGTTTCTTCCACTTCTGTCTCCACCTCTTGCCATGCCAGTGAGTGTAGGTGGCCAACAACTCCTTCTGCCATTGCTCCCAGCTGCCACTGTCACTATGTGATTCTGTAGATTTGAATAACGTTTCAGAGACCAACAGGTCTAGTGCTATAGTCCTGGCCAGTGTTGTGGAGGTATTCACCAGAGAAAACTGCTCAGACATCGGTTAAGTCAATAGAAAGTCTTTGTTAGACAACTGGCAGCTACCCTGGGTCTCCAGGATCTCAATGCAGCCCCCAGCCTTTCTCAAAACCACATTCAGGGATGAAACACTTCAGTTAACAAGAACAGCTAGAAGTGGAACTGCCAAAGTTAAAAAGCAAGGTCGGTACATTTAGAGACTTCCCAGAACTGTGGACTCTGATGAATTAGGTCTTTGTTTTAGTCTAGGCAGGTGGTGCTGTCTACACGCTGAGGTTTATGGCCGGAATGGCTCTCCCGTTATGGAGATAGTTTTGCTAAGGTCTGGGGCCCTGTTACAGCCAGCTCTAAAAGTGCATCCATTGGCTTGGCTACATCTTGTCCTTCCTTGAGCCACAAGGCTTTCTCCTGGTCAGCACAGTCCTGGCCTCTCATGGGCCTCAAGGTCTTGTCCAACCCTCAGACTGGGTAGTTCCAGGAACTCACTGAACCAACTCTCTCCTCAGCTCACCTATAGTTACCAGGGATGACAGAGGAGGTCACCGTCCATGATGGGAACATACACTTGTCTTAGCCATGCTTCCTTCTGAAAGCACCTCCGGTGGAGAGTTCTAGAAATCAGTCACTGACCATCTTCATCCATCAAAGAAGCTTAGACTTCATAAGGTTCATCTTGTAGGAGGTTGTGAAGCCAGATGAGGTGGCACACGCGGCCAATCCCAGCACCTAAGAGGTGGAGGCAGGAGGATCAGAAATTCAAGGTCACCTTTGACTACATAGTGAATCAGAACCCAGCCTGGGCTATATAAAATCTTTAAAAAAATAAAAAAGGAAAGAAAAAAGAAAGAAAGAAAAAGAAGGGAGAAAAAAACCCCAAAACAATGTCTAAAATTTATTCAAACCCACTTGGAAATCCATTATGGCTGGCATTTAAAGACAAGATTATTTTTTCTGATTATATGGGTAACACATGCTCACTGCCAGGAATTAAGAGAACACAGAAAGAGTACATTAAAAGAAATAAACTCTCTTAGGATCTTACCTCTCAGAAATATTATTAGCACTTAATACGCTGCCAGTTTTGTGTGTGTGTGTGTGTGTGTGTGTGTGTGTGTGTATGTGTGTGTGTATGTGTGTGTGTGTGTGTGCGCGCGCACACACACACAACCATTTATGGAATTACTTGGTACTTTACCTACAATTTTGCATCTTCTTCTTCTTTCTCGCTTCACACAAGCAGACATTCCCTCATGCCAGCATGTCATTGTCAAAAGCACCACACAATGAACACCTAGTACGTCGTTGTCTAGTTGGGCCGGCACTCACGCAGTCAGATCTGCTAGGGCAGGTGTCTAGGTGGCTTTCTATTTTCACCATTATAAATGCTGGGATGGAGAGTATGTGTGTCCAGGAAATCTTTATCCGAGTTTCTAATCATGTTCTCAGAAGAGACTCGAAGAAGAGGCACGATGGTGTCTCAATCTACATGTGCCGCAGCCACTCAGGGGTCAGCAGAGGTCAGGTGCCTTGGCAGGATGTAGGTCTCCTAAGGCCTCTCTGAGCAGAGAATCTTCATTCATGAGGAGATGCAAAGGAGCCCCTAAGCCTTCCCAGGTGACTCCCCACAATTACCTGGATCTGTGCCATGCGGAGCTGCTCTCCCTTCCCCTGCCTTTGTTCATAATTAACTTAGAACCAAAGCATGTTTAATGAACCCAGGAAACTCTTCCAGCCATCTGCCTGTGTTTTCATCTGAGGAAGAGGGGAGGTGGTTTTCTCCGAACTCCCTCTTTTTGAGGATGGAGTTCATTTTCAATATCTTGGTTTTCCTGAAGATGAAGCAGGATACCCTGTCTTTCTAGGCTCACCCTTAGAGAGGCAGAGGCATGGGCTTGTTGCAGGTGGTAGGTGGGGTCAGAGGTCACAGAGGTCACAAAGCATCCCACTTGGAGGCAGGCCAGGCCCAGCAAAGGCAGTACGTCTCTCTCTCTCTCACACACACACACAAGCACGCACACATGCACACACACTGAAGGGTCTGGGGACACCAGCTGTCAAGTAGCTTTGTGCTTTAGAGAAATCATTTCCCCTTTCTAAGAGCTGGATTTTAACCGGATGGACAAACTGACTGAGCCTCCCAGTTGTGAGGCTCTGTGACCTCCGACTGTTGATAAAGAGCCTTGACAAGGGCCAGGAGCAGCTTACTGGGACCAGGGCGAAGAGAGAGAGTGAACTCCGTGAACAGGAGCGGCCCACATGGCTGCAAAGCTGACAGCATCTAAAGGACAGAAAGTGCAGCTTCCAGAGCCCTGGGCTCACCTTCCGAGTGCTGACAGGCTGGAAATGGCTCTCCTTCTAAGATGTGAAGGATTTGCTGGCTGGGGCTTGCCTTCAATCATCTTCCACCCATCTCTCCAGGCTGCCCGGAAGGCCAAGGAATCTTGGGGGACAACCGAGGAGTCCATCGAGATTCCTTCAGGGTAGCATGTGTTAAACCCGAAGCAGGGCTCAGTTCCACCAAAGTCAGATTAACCAAGGGGCAAAGGAGGCGATGAACCCTGGGATTCTATACACCGTGTTGCAGCCACTTCTGCACCAGAGCCTTCTGCAAATGACCTGGCCAACTGGCCTCTGAAATACAGCAAAAGGGGAGTAGAGAGATTTTTTTTCCTGTTAAGGGTATGGCCCATAGAATGAGAAAATAAATCAATAGAGAACAATGAGAGTACAAAACAGCTTCATTCTAGGAGCTTTGAGGAGCAAGAGAAATTTTTAAAAAAATGTTTCAGTCATTTGCTTTCAGAAAACCAAGATGGGGAGTCTGTATCTCTCGGTAAATACAGCCAGAATGGAAATGCTGCTGGGCTCCTGGTTCCCGGAGCAGCCAATTAGAGGAGAGAGGCCAGAGGTGAGGGAAAGGGGGACTCAGAGAGCCAGGGACGGGGTGGCAGCTGAGCAGGAGCTGGAGTTGCAAGGAGAGGACAGTCGGAACTGGGAAAAGACAGAGCATGGGGTGACAGATTTGCATTCAAAGAAGCACAAAATTACAGTGGAAAAAGAGCGAGAGACGCAGACACACAAAGCATACAGAACTCAGACAGCCGCAGTGTGTGGAGGGGGATGGAGACACCAGAGCTAGAGAGGATGAGAGAGCTGGAGAAGCGATTTGAGAAATATCACCTGGGGCTGATTTTCTTTCTCTGTAAGAGACAAACATATTAAAGTTATGGCTCTTTTTTTTTCTAGAATATTTTTTTTTTGGTAATTTGAAGTTAAAATTTTGTCTTTTTATTTTTTTGACAACATTTCACACAGCCCAGGCAAACCTCAAACTTTCTGTGTAGCTGAGACAGTTTCTGAATCCCAAATGCGAGGATCACAGGTGTGTGCCATTACACCCCACACATGAATTGTGTGTGCACATGTGTGTGATGGGCGCAAGCGCCCATGTTTAAGGGGATGCATGGATGCCAGAGGGTAACCACGGGTGTCTTCTTTAGTGTACCATCCACCTCTTGTTTTAAGACATGGTCTTTCACTGACCTGGAGCCAAGCAAGCTAGGTGGGCTAACCTGTGCTCTCTGTTCCCTGGAGTCTTCCTGTTTCCATCTCCTGAGCATTGGATTGCAAGTGGGAGCCTGTGCTACCTGGGTTGTTTTGGTTTGGGGGTGTTTGTTTGTTTTGTTTTTTTAATATTTATTTATTTATTTATTTATTATGTATACAGTATTCTGTCTGTATGTATGCCTGCAGGCCAGAAGAGGGCGCCAGACCCCATTACAGATGGCTGTGAGCCACCATGTGGTTGCTGGGAATTGAACTCAGGACCTTGGGAAGAGCAGGCAGCACTCTTAACCACTGAGCCATTTCTCCAGCCCTGTTTTGTTTTTTTTGAGATTGAGTCTCAATTTTTGCTTTGACTGTCCTGGAATTCACTCTGTAGACCAGGTTGGTCTCACAGAGATCCACATACCTCTGCCCACCAAGGGCTGGGACTAAAGGCATGCCCTCCATGCCCAGCCTTGTACCTGGCTTTTTAATTTGGGTTCTGAGATGGAAGTCAGTTTTTCATCCTTGCAAGCCAAACACTTTATTGGCTGAGCTATTTCCTCAGCACTAGAATTATTATTAAGTATTCCTGCAACTTTGAGAAGCATAGGCCTCCTTAGAAAGCCATTGTCCTCTTCTGCCACCTTGACGATGCCTGGTTTGCAGCCTGAACAGACACCTCCCACCTCGTGCCTCAGTTTCCCAGGGGACCTCTTCGGATTTTCAAGGTCTTGCTGTTTCCAAGACTTCTGCTGACCTGGGTGGTTCCCCCCCGCCCCCAACCACCACAAAATGGCGAAACGGACACTTAATCCTGTCCCCATCTCTAGATGAGACCTGCTGCTTTCAAAGACCGGCAGTTTGAAGAGCCAGGATGATTCAGGTGGGACCAGAGCCAACTGTTAGCTCAGCTGGGTGACAATGGACTAATGACTAAGATGGCAGCGGATGTGTCCATCACGTGAAAGAAACCAGTGCCAGGCACAACAGCCTCCTCATTTGTGTCTAGTAACAGCATCTCAGCTCTGCCCTACGCTGTCAAACCTCGCTCTCTGGGACTTCCGTGTGTCATCCTGACTCTCCCTCAGCGGCTGTGCAGAGTAGCTGCTCCCAGGGTCCGATTCCAACAGCTCTCCACCCCTCCCGGCTAGGTCTTCCTTCCTTGTTTGGTTATCACACTGTTGCTATGTCTCCAGGAGCTCTTCGGTACAGCCCTTGAGAAGGGACTTTCTCAGCCTCACAGTCATTTCTGGCTGAACCCCATGGTGCGGAAGAGGCTACTCTGTTGCACAGAAGAGTGAGGGCGTCCCCCTGCCTCTGCCTGCTAAGTGCCAGCAGCCCAGGCATGAGTACCAAAAATGTCTCCAGCCATTGCTAAATTAAATGTCCCTGGGAGGCAAAACTCACACCCAGGGATGCAGCGTTAGTGGGTGGTTTGGGTGTGTCCTCTGTATCCTCGTTGCTAGGCGATGTCTACTGTAGAGAAGGCAGCTGGACCCTGGCTGGACAGGCAATGAATGGGTCATGCCCCCTGGCCCTGCTGGTCATTGAAATAGGAGCATCTGGGAACCTCTGCTCTGAAGCTGGATCCAAAACTCTACTGAATGGCAATGGAGGGCATGCATCAAGAACATGGAAATAAATCTCCACATTTAAGCCCAGGCAAACATTCATATCAAGCCCATATTTAAACACAGGTGAGCACAGCCCCCCCCCCCATATACGTCTGCACATGAGAGAACATTTCAATTACTCCACCCTCCCTCCTCCCAACCTCAGACAACCCCTGATTGACTACTTGCTCGCTTCATGGCCTTGTTCATTCTGGACACTGAATGTAAACAGGTTTCTAAATTCTATGTGTTTTTGTGTTTTGGATCCTAAATAGAATATTTTCTAAGTTTACCCTTGTAATAGCAGGACTTTGACACCTATCTCCATTTAGGGGGATACTTAAGTACTTTTTATGGCCAAGTAATATTGCATTTTATGAGTATACAGTATTTTCTTTAAATATTCATGAGAGGGTGCATGTTTAGATTGTCAATTTCAATAATTGTATTGTGTTTGTTGCCGTATGAACTTTATAGTGAATATGGATACCCACTTCTCATAGCTGTAGACCCAGGGTGGATTATTTCAGTCATCCTTAACACTATGTCTAAAGTTTTCGTTGTTTTCCATAGTGGCTGCCTCCCTGGCATCTCCCCAGAAGGACGTGAGAACTGCAGTTTGCTATGGTCTCGGCTGTACTTTGCAATGATTGCTTCCTATTATATGAGGACTGGTATTTCACACGGACATGAGCTGCTTTACAGAAGAGGAAACTGTGGCTAACAGAGGTACAGTTCCCTGCTGGCATTAGCTCACAGTTAGAGGTGGAGCCAAACTTCCCAGCAGCCCCTCGGCACTACAGACCCATGTTGTTTCTTTGCAGCGGGCAGCTTCCACCCGAGGGAATAGTCAGTGCCTGCTGCATTTCTGAAGTTGCACAGGTCCCAGCGGTGATGGTGCAGCAGCTAAAGCCTGTCCACCTACTAATCACCCCCTCTCCCTGTCAATCTGGAACTGGGGCTCGGTAATGGGCCTACTGTACGCCTGACCCAGAGCCACAGGAGGAAGACCTGTTGCCTGTTTCCCAAGTTGCCCTGACTTCTCAAGATCTACCAAAAGGAAGGCGACCTTGCATCTGTTGGTAGCATTGACACTGTGCTGAGTAGGTGGGAATGCAGATGGAAAAGGACCCCAGGCTGATGCGGGGCTGGGGTGCCCCAGGCTGATGCGGGGTTGGAGGACCCCAGGCTGATGTGGGGCTGGCGGACCTAGCCGGAGCAAGAGGATTGGTGCCAAATCAAAGTGCATGAGCAGAAAGAGACAGCAGAGCCAGAGTGGGTGAACTGACTTCTTTCTGCTGCTGTTGTTTGAAGTAAAGTCTCTCAGTGTAGCCCAGGCTGGTCTGGAATGTCCCATCTTCCTGCCTCAGCTCCCAGGTACTGGGATTACAGCATGAACCACTTTGTAGGGGCTGCAGTGATTTCAGAGTATTGGGGTTGAGGGGTGGGGTGGTTACACTTCCATTTCCTCTCAGCCACTGTTGTGTGATTATTTATTTATTCTATTTTTTAAAAACAGGGGGAAAAAGTCAATGAATTTTTAATGCATTTGAGCTTGAATGTTGACCAGTGACTCAGAAGACCTGGGAGTGGCATAGCCCACACAGTAGGCAGGACAGACTGATGGTCCCTATTACACACACAGTAATATGCCAGTTCCCCCATTCCCCCATCCGCTGGTTCTTCCTTTGGTGGTTTAAATGAGAAATATCCCCCACAGTCTCCTGGATTCCGATCCTTGGTTCCTAGTTGATGACACTATTTTGGGGAGGTTGTGGTTGCAAGTGAGTAGGGATTATGTCCCTTAGGAACACAAAGGGATGGATACACATGCAAGATAACATTTTTGTGTCTATCTCATTTAAAGCAGAAGTACTAGCCCAGAACCCAGAAGGTTACTGTGTATCCCACAGTATCACAATCTCAAGAGATTCTGTATGAGTTCCTTTTCTTTCAATGTAATAATCTATCAGGCAAAACCCCACTGTCTTTAAGGTTTCTATTGCTGTAAGGAGACACCATAACCACTACGACTCTTGTAAAAGAAAACATTTAACTGGGGCTGACTTAGGGTTCAGAGATTTAGTCCATTATCATCATGGGGGGAAGCATGGCTGCAGGCAGGCAGATATGATACTGGAGAAGGAGTCCAGAGTTGGATTGACAGACAACAGGAAGAGAGAGAGAGGGAGGTAATGAGGGAGGGAGAGAGAGAGAGAGAGAGAGACAGAGAGACAGAGACAGAGAGACTGGGCCTGACTTGAACATTTGAAACCTCAAAGCCACCCCCAGTGACTCACTCCAACAAGGTCACATTTCCTAACAGAGTCACTCCCTGGTGACTGGCCATTCAAATCTATGAGCCTATGGGGGCCATTCTCATTCAAACCACCACAGACACTCAAAGAAAGATGGGACTATTTTGAGTTTGATGATCAAGTCCATCATGATAGGAGCAGTGGCAAGAGCAGGCGGCAGCTGGCCATGTCATGTCTGTAGTCAGGAAGCAAAAAGAGAGAACACAAGTGCTCAGCTCACTTTCTTCTTCCTGTTCTATCCAGGCCTCCAGCCCGTCGGAAGGCGCCACCACATCTGTGGTAGGTCTTTCCTCCTTGGTTAAACCTTTGGAAAAGCCCACACCACCAAGGTGTGTCTCCTAGAGGACTTGTATCCCATCAAGTTGGCAGTCAAGGTCAACCCCTGCCTTTCCCCTCCTGCCCTGTCATCCTTACACACAGATTCTACTCCACCGCCAGCTCACAGTCCAACAATAGCTACTAGACCTCCCATTCCCATCAGGAGGAAGGAAAACGGGACAAAGCAGGCTAACGGACTCCTATGAGGAGTCTTTCAGGGAAGCTGATTGGAAGCTGTCTCCGAATGTTGCTGTTTACACCTCGTTTGTCATCCCTAGCAACAAGGGACTGTGAGAATCAGTCCTTATTCTCAATGTCCTCTCACTCTGTGAAGACAAAGAAGGACGTTTTTCTTTTCTTCTCTTTTCTTTTTTAAAGGAGACACTGGCTAGGACCACTAAATTTCCAGGGAGGACTGATGTCTGGCTGCCAGGACAGGCGGGTGCCACTGAGTAGGAGAAGATTGGTCTTGAAGAAGTGGGTGTCGGGGTGGAGTGCTCTGGAAAGAAGTGGGGTGCTGAGGAAGGGGTGCTCTGGAAAGCAGGACTGTGAGTAGAGAAGATGGAGGCAGAATGGGGTGAGAGCAGGTGAAGTGGTCTAGCCTAGAGCACCCCCTGGGGAATGTCTGAGTGTTACACATCCTCTGGGAAAGACAAGAAGAGTAATATGTTAACCAGCTGGTGACCTTGGGTGGCACACTGCCCCACCATCTTCACCCCCAGAAGCCTGCTTCCTGCTCCTACATCCTTCACTGTCACCCCATAGCTTTCTGCCAAGGCTGCCATGGCGAGGGAAGACCCCCAACACAGCTCCCACCTTCCAACCTTTCCTTGTATGAGCCTGTCCTCAGGTAGCATGGCATTGTCCCCCCTAAAATCTATGTCTGCTATCCAGATGATTTCTTATGATTATTATTATGATCCAATAATTTCCCTTAATATCTGTGGGCTTTTCATACCTATGTTCTTAGCTTTGAGTCCTCAGGTGACATTCCAACACAGAAGAGCCAGTTCCCACAGAGTCCGGGACTCACTCTATCACATCTGTTGACAGCTAGCTGTGTGACATTAGGCCTCTGCCAGGAGATGATTACATGGATGAAAAATGAGGCCAGGAGAAGGGGGGCAAGGTCAAGGAAGCATGCATATGGGGCTGAGCTCAGGAGCCATGGACAGGGTCATGTGGCCTCCCATGCACTTTTGAAACAATGATCTCAAACAAGAATGAGGGAAAGTTGGCTAACAGAGTGTGAGTGTCCTGGGAAGTGGGTAGGGGTGCGTGGGGACAAAGAGGACTAGAGACAGAGAAGAGGTTCAGTGGAAGGTAAGAAGAGCTCTCTGTCACTTGTGGAGACCCTCACAAACATGACCGTCTTAATGCCCGCATCTGTGCTGTGAAATAAGCCGGATGCTCTCACACCCATTTCATAGTTAGGATGACTGAGATCCTAGCAGGTGGTCTATGGGTGAGTCCCTCAGTCTCTTGTCTGAACAACTGGAAGAGCAGTATCTGCTTCCTGTGACATCCTTTGCAGGTTACTGCCAATCTGTCCTATTTCAGTGACAGGACCCCTAGCCATGCTTGGGACTTCCTTTCTGTGATCCCCATTCCTAATCCCATCCTCCTTCCCTGCATCTTGTTACCTGCTCTTCCCCTCTTTTCTTTATTCTATTGCTTTTATTTCCTTCCTTTCTTCCCTGTTGTTCCTCTCTCAGTTCTGTTGGGAGTCCTGGGAGCCAGAGACAGCTGATACCTCTCCACCTCCTCCTTGTGATGTAGGCCAATAGCCAGCCCTCCAAATTGCTTTGACATCCACCAAGGAGCACATTCCAGAAATATCTTAGGTCCTCTGTAGGATGCAGTTGGAGCATCTGGTTTTTCCTGGAGGGGGAGAGAAGACTCTCTGATGAACGCCCCCCACAATGACAAACGCCCCCCAACCACCATGAACACTCTGCCTGCTGCTTCTCCTGAATCACAGCCCACATGGCCTCTTTTTTATTAAAAGCAAAGAGAAGGAGACACAGAGAGAGAAATTTTAGCAATATTATTTCATCTTGCCCCTGGCTTCACAGAAGATAATCAAGAGAGAGACGGAGAGCTGGCTCTGTGGCCAAGGCTGCTATTAGTGAAAGATTATTGGTTCATTAGCCTGTAAGAGTTCCCAGCCTTGGCCCAGGTAATTGCCAACTCAGGTGGCCCACCAGGTCGGACAGAGCCCAGGGGAGGCCAGGCTGTCATTTCCAACTCACTGGCCTCCATTCTATGCTTGGCCAAGTGGAAGGCTAATGAAAGGCTAGTTAAGACAAGACTCAAGAGATTCGCTCAGTGGATAAGTCATGGCTGCATAGCGCAAAGGCCAAGTCTATAGATGCTTCCAAAAGCCAGCTCATCTCTGCATAGATTTAGTGACACAGGAGCCCTTCTCCCCAGCACGTGCGTGCTACTTCTAGACCAGGTGCAGGTTAGGTTCATTGTTGGTTCCAGGGACAAGGCAGCAAGCAAGGGGTGAGTGTCTCTTTGATGATCCCCCAGGAAGTAAATCTCCCATTCTCAGGGGGCTCCAATCTTACTAGCTACTTGCCTGCTCTATCCTTGGGACAGTCACCTCCTTTGACTTTGGCAGGTCAGTGATTTACCCTCATTTAAAAAATATTTGGTGTGTGTGTGTGTGTGTGTGTGTGTGTGTGTGTGTGTGCGCGCTCGCACATGAGTGTAGGGGCTCTTTGAGGCCCAGAAGAGGACACTGATTCACATGGAGCTGGAGTTACAGACAACTGTGAGCCACCTGACTTTGGTGCCAGGAACCAAACTCGGATTATGAGTGTTCTCAACCACTGAGTCACTTCTCTGGACCTTAGACAATGTTTTAAACTATGTTCCCATCAGGAATTCTGATGTGTGTCCTCTACTGACATCACTTGAGTCTGCTGATACCTCAGAGGTGTCACTGAATGTCATCCTGGTGCCTCCTTCAGGACACGGACACCTCTTTCAGGTTCTTACTTCAGCTGCTTCTGAGAGTGGTGGCAGATGAAGACTAGGTGCGGTCCCAGGATTGGCTTAGCCAATCAGAGTCATCCCCCACCCCAGGACCACCCCACCTCCTGTAGAAAGTCTGCATTTGCCATTCATCCCATAGTCCCAGAAAAGGACATGTAGAGAGTCATCACAGTTTCATTCCCTGCAGGAGTAGCTGAGTCCCTCGTTGAAGCTTCATGCTGTTCAACCCCTGTCTGCCTCATCCCAACTCCTTCACTTTTCTCCTGGGTCCCACCCTCTGGAGTTGGTGCCAACAGCATCATACATAAATTTGCTGCTTGTAGATTTTCACTTCAGTCTGTTTCCCAGGCAACCCAACCTAAGGAGAGTGAGAGGAGACGAGAGGAGAGGAGAGGAGAGGAGAGGAGAGGAAAGGAGAGGAGAGGAAAGGAGAGGAAAGGAGAGGAAAGGAGAGGAGAGGAGAGAGAGAACCCCTAGCTCTGATGGCTATTTGAAGCCATGCACCCATTCATCCAGAAAAGGTTCAGCAGTGGTATGTGGAGACATAGGTCTAGAAGGATTTCCAGATGATACCTAAAGCTGGGGAATATGCAAAAAGAGAAGAGACTTGGATGTAATAGCATCATTGTGGGCCTTATGAGTAATAATTGTTCTGTCTCTGTTGTTGAGCAATGGCCATGGCAAAGACACAGTACCCAGCTAACTAGGTTTCTAAATCACTGGGCAGTGCCAGTATACTAATTCCAGCTCTGGACCAACATTGCCTGACCTTTAACAGGATTGTTGCTGGATGAAAATTCTATCTTGCTCCTGCCACATGCTATATCCTACTGGCACCACTACCTAAAATGATGCCCATCTCTCCTCCCAAAACACACATCAAACAAAGGTTAGCTTCCTGTTGTGATCCACAGCCTTTGCTCAGAGCCCAACACTTCAGTCCATCTGTGTGTTTACCTTACATCTCCTCTGAATGGTCCCTAAGGTCTCAGCTGATGCCCCTACCCTCATCCCACAAATACGGTTTTGTGTACTAAAGGTCTTTGACATCCACAACTCATGGCTGTCCTCAACCTTGGCCTTCTCCCCACGTGTCTTTTACCCATGAATCATACTACACTAGGGACAGCCTAGCTCAATCCCAGCTTAATCCCTTGCTCTATCTATCTCTGCAACATAGGGTCAAGTGTGCTGCTAGCCTATAACTTCATGGTTACAGACCAGATTCAGTCCTATAGAGAAGGGTGCCAACAGCTTTCTGTTGGGTGCGTAACTTACCTGGTCTTTCATCCTGGGCACATCAGAAGGTGCTGTACTGGTGCTTCCATTCCAGGTTATGTCACCCAGCATAACTTGGCTTTTGCCTCCTAGACCATCTCCCCAAGAGAAAGGCAGTCTGGAGGGGAGGAGGTCCTCAGGGAGTCATCCTTAAGAAAGTCAGAAATGAAACTGGGTGTGTTGTGACATGAATGAAATCACAGCACCTGGGAGGTTGAGGCAGGAGGATTGCCATTGTCTATGTTGCTTAGAAAGACTCTGTCTTCTAAAAAGAATCAGAGAGACAGGAAACAGAAATGGCCTAGGATGGGGAGGAAAAAAAAAGGAGCGACTCTGTCCAAGGTGCTGAACGGCAACGCTCCGAAAAATGTTTCTCTTTCTGCTATGGGCTTAGGGCTTAGCTGTGGGCTACCAAGGGACGCGGGAACCTGGCTTCTGCCATTAAAGGCCTTTCCAGCAATGTGAGCGCAGGAAGGAATCTACAGGAGAATACACAGAAATGATCTTGAGAGCCCAAATAGTGACGGACTTCAGAAACCCTCACAGAGAGTTCTGTGGTCTTGAAAAGGCAGGTCCCATTTTAGGGTGTAGTCCCTTTGCAGAAAAAGAAAGAAAGAAAGAAAGAAAGAAAGAAAGAAAGAAAGAAAGAAAGAAAGAAAGAAAGAAAGAAAGAAAGAAAGAAAGAGCCTACCACTTTATAATGAAAAGAAATTTCTTTACTCTTTATCCCATCATTTTTATTTTTATTTATTTAGATTTGCTTTATTTTATTCATATTAGCATTTGCCCGCATGTATGTATGTACACCAATGTCTAGAGCTGGTGGAGGTCAGAAGAAGGTGCCAGATCCCCCCAGGAACTGGTCGTGAGCTACCATATGGGTGCTGGGATCTGAACCTTGGTTCTCTGGAAGAGCAGTCAGTGCTCTTAACTATTGAGCCATCCCTCTAGTCCCAATTTATCCCATTTTTTACAAGCATAGAAAGCCTAAAGGTCTCAGTACAAAACTAGCTGGTTTAAATGCAGCAGTTTAAATATAGTTGCTAATTCTATGTTTGAATGCAAGCATGAAACTGGTTTCTAGTTACGTCTTTTAAAAAGGGTTGGTGAGCAGTTTTTGCTAGAGCATCCCAGCCTCAGATCATATGGCCACAGTCTCTGTTCTCTGCTTATCATAATCACATCCAGATATCCCTGTGAGCAGAAGGCTAAGGCCCCAGGACATGCACACAGTCGTGCCCTGCCATACCCACCACTGATGGGAGTGTGAGCCCTCCTCAATTCCTCTTCTGCCCTTAGCATTCTGGGGACTTGAGCCTGTTGGAACAATTTTGTCCCCTCTCCCCTTTGCTCCCTTCCCCTGCTTTTCTTCACCTTAAATGAAGAGGGCTGCAACTTTGAGCTCCTGCTCCAACTGAGGATTGTGGGTAGCCTCGGGATGTGGTGGGCATGTTTATCCAGATCCTACAGTTTCATGGTGATCTACTCACTCGAAGAGGAAAGAAACTGCTTTAGCTCTAGCTTTAGAATTGGAACAATAACTGTTCACCAATCCAGGACACTGGTCCCTAGCCACTTTGCTCTATGACAGATAGGTAGGTCACACATCTATGGCTCTCAGTTTCTCTTTAAAGCAAAAAGAGCTGGATGGATGATCAGGCTGATTGCTGCCGATTCCCTCCGTCTCAGAACTGTACTGTGTTGCCTGGGTCTTGACAGACGTTGGATAAATATGTATCCCCATCCAGTGCTTGTGCAGCCTTGCCTACCGAGAATGAATGCCCTGTAAATTCTCCATCCACACTCTCGTTCCCCCTTGGGGACTTATTCTCATCTATGAAGCTGGGCAAGGTAGTTCAGTTCTAAACACACCTCTTCTTCTCTCTCCAAAGACCTTAACCACAGTCGGCCCCTTGAGAAGCTCCTCTTTCAGTTTCTTTTGTTGTGGTGGTCTTGTTTTTTGTTTTTTAAGACAAGGTTTCTCCTTGTAGCAGCCCTGGCTGTCCTGGAACTAGTTTTATAGACCAGGCTGGCCTCGAACTCATAGAGACCTGTCTGATCTACCTCCCAAGTGCTGGGACTACAAACATGCGGCATCCAGTGCCTGGCCAGTTTCTTTTTTTTTTTTTTAACATAATTTTTTATTGGCTCTTTGGGAATTTCACATCATGCACCCAGTCCTGCTCATTTCCCCGTCCTTCTTTATCCACCACCCACCCTTGTAACCTCCTCTCCAAAAGAAAATAAAAAAATAAAAACTAAGATAAAAAAGTACACCTTACCAGGCCCTCAGGGCAATGCCTGCTGCTCTATCAATCACGGTTTTCTCTCACATTGTCATTGTGCTTGTGCCTCCGTTACTCTGTTTCTCCTGCCTCTCATCACATATTCGTTTGTCATAGTGGCATTGGGAGCTGCATTGTGTCACAGCAGTACACCCTTGGCCCAAAGAGCTTTCACTGCACTGAGTCATTGTTCTGGTTCAGAGCCTCTGGTTTCTGCTACACCATCGATACCGGACCCTCACCGAGACATCTCGCAGATGTCCTGCTGTTGCCCAGAGTCATGGAGATACTGTAGCTAAGGTTCCACAGAACTGGCCTCTTCACATGGTCCAGCAGCTCATAGATGGGGTAGGTGTTGGGGTGGGCCTACCAAGGCCTTGAATCTGGACCTGGATGGTAGGGGGTCTGGTCAGCTCCGGTTTTCACTGGGCCTCCCATCCCACCGTGTGGCAGCTGGTGAGGGGCAGGACCAGTTGGCCTGTACCATCAGGGTCGATTCTCCCACACCCGTGCCATGGGGCCTGCTCTCCTGTGATACCCACTGAGGGCTGGGACCAGCTCACTTGTGCCCATGCTATTGCCTATATCCCTCTTCATAGTGCACAAACCGCTCTGCCTCGCTGTCTCTCCCATCTCCCCACCGTGTACTTTGCTCACGGTAATGGCGCCCTGTGTGGAGCCCTAGGGACGGTGCTGCTTGGGTGCTTTCTGGTCATTCCCCAGTTTCCTTCAGTTCCTGCTGACTCCCAAGAAAGAAAGCAGGGGACATAACAGCGTAATTGTCTAACCATTCTGGGAGAAGATGGAATAGATTTTCACTTTCCCAAATAAATTGTCACCACCAGCCTTCATTCAACCACCCAAAGGATGGGTGATTTCAAAAGGAGGTTCATGCAGAGGGCAAGGAAGAAAAAAAAAAAAGACATGAGTCCTGGCTGGGGATGCAGCTCAGTTGGCAGAGTGCTTGCCTAGCATGCAGGAAGACAAGGGTTCCGTCCCCAGTACCGCATAAACAGGGAGTAGTCGTTTGTACTTGTAATCTCAGCATTCGGGAGGATCAGAAGTTCAAGGTTATCCTCAGCTACATAGGGAGCTCAAAGCCAGCCTGGGCTACATTAGTCCCTGTCTTTAAAAAGGAAAAGGAAAAAAAAAAAAGACATCAACTCCAAAATAGCAGAGGGAAAGATTGCCCTAGAAGGTTTGTTCATATGCTTGTAGAGGAAGCACAGAGAGATGACAGACAGGTAGGGTAATGGGGGAGCCATGTGCCGCAAAGGCAGCCACAGCGATGGGAAGTTGACTGTCCTGGGAACTCGAGTGGGCTCTGGAGGCCCAGGCAGAGCAGGTGTAAAATGTTTGGTGAGGCAGGACTGTGCGGTGATTGATGACAGAGTTGATCTGCTGCAATGGGAACAAGCAAGATATCAGTTATGAAACAGGGTCTCTGCGGGTTGGGTGTTTGTCTTGGGACTCCCAAAATTTGACAGATTTCGGGAGCATACATAAGTCACTCAACTGAATGAACACATAGAGATTTCGGGGGCACACAGAAGTTCGTGGGATCGCATGGAGGTGCAACGAGAAGGAGTTTTGCTTCAGCAAATCTGCTTTGTTCTGAATTAATTTTAATTTGGTCAGGAGTATTAATTTGATGTTTATTAGTAATACGCAATTAGTTCCAACTCAAGCCAAGGCTCCTGGGACTGGCTGTCAGGCTATGTAATTGCCTCCCTGCCAGGAGGAAGGAGAACGGAGCTTAAATATTTGGTGAACACTAGATTGGAGAAAAGAAGTTTTCTTTTTTTTTCTTTTCAGTTCATCAATTTGTTATCCTCAATTGCTGTCCCAGCAGACTCCACATACCCAACACATTCCTGAAAGTTCTGTCACCTCAGGCAACTGGGGAGAGGAGAAAAGACTGTACCCAGAAATCCCAGAGACGCTCAGAAGGAGCCCAACAAGTGGCACCTGCCACCTCTCACCTGTGGCCCCCAGGCAGCCACCACACTACTTTCCAGACATCACAGCTGCCTTTAGTGAACTCCCATGAGCCTTTGCTTCCAAGATCTCAAGAGCTCCCCCACTTGGATCCTGTCCCTCATTCTCTCTGAGCAGCAGCACCTCTGGCTTGGGCTTAGCATTCCTGTCCCCATGAGCCCCCTCTTCACCAGGGCCTGGAACCTGCAGAAAGATGAGGAGGCAGGTTGTGCCAATTGGCATGAGTGAGTCACCGTGAGTGGGCGCAGATGACAGAGAGAAAGTGACTCAGCCAAGGGAGTGTGGGTGAAGCAGGGGCTCGCACGGCTTCACCTGCCTGAGGACAGTTGCCAGCTCAAGGGACTGCCCACTGATGTCAGGTGGCCCTAGTGACCCTTCCAGGTTCAGGTCTCTTTCTGAGTGGCGGTGTGTAGCATGTGGTCTTTGGTATTCCTCCTGTGTATTTCGTCCTGCTTTCTTTGACTCTTCTTGGCCATCTTGGTTGCTGAAATGCCCAGGGAATTTTCAGCCAATGGCCTCCCACCTACTAGGTCATGGGAGGGCTTGAGCTAGCAAACAGCGTCCAGATCTAAGCTTGCCACAGAAAAGATTTCAAATTGCCTGTTTAGTCACTGGCTGTGGAGACACCCCTTGTGGACTCTTGTGGAGGCTGAGGAGAGGAATAGCCTTCCTGGATGCTCGGGCTGATGCTTTCCTTCTGCAGCCTGCACCTTGTCAGGAGCAGGAAGCCACAGAGATC
Source organism: Microtus oregoni (assembly GCF_018167655.1). Lineage (NCBI taxonomy): Eukaryota > Metazoa > Chordata > Mammalia > Rodentia > Cricetidae > Microtus > Microtus oregoni. Next base: position 15,755,719 of record NW_024543222.1, on the reverse strand, counting down.
TGAGGAGGTTAAGCTAGACAGAGAAAAAGAGTGAGGTGCACTGCCGGCCACAAGCCATTCAGCTCTGATAACAGCCTGCTTCGGGGCCTTTGCACAGCTATTCTAGCCACATAGATCTTTCTGGGTAAACAAGTACCCTGTTCTTCCTTGTATTCCACTCACAAGGGCCTTTCTTTCTTTCTCTAAAATTTTATTTATTTTTTGCATATGAATATTTTGTCTGCACGTTTATCTGTTTGCCACATGTATACCTGGTGCTTGTGGAGGACAGAAGAGGGCATCAGATCCCCTGGACCTGGAGTTACAGGTGGTTGTGAGTCACCATGTGGGTGCTGGGAATTAAACCTTGCTCCTCTGCAAGGGCTACCAGTGCTTTTAACCACTGAACCATCCCTCTGGCCCCACAAAGGGGCTTTCTTGACTGCACTGTTTACAATGCTACCCAACCCTTTTCACTTCCTACTCTCTTTTATGCCCTCCCCCCAGGTCACCCACTACCATCTAAGGGTCTACGTCCTTGATTGCTTTGTTGTTTCAAAGGCTCCTTCCATCAGAATGTGGACTGCCCTGGACTGGGTTCAGCCCTCTGTGCCCACTTCAGGCTCCATACTGGAAGAGTACCCAATACTAAGATGTCCCATACACTTAGGTGCGTTCATGACTAGTAAAGCCAGCTCTGACTACAAGACAAGTTCCATGCCCAGCAATGGGTTCTCTGCTGCAGAGGACAGCGGCAAAAGCTCAGACTGGGATTTGAGAGAGCCAAGTTCAAGACCTAGCTCAGGTCCTTGACAGTGGGAGTGTCAGTGGCTGCCATATAGACAAACGACAGTCCACTCTGTTTGTCTGAGGTCCAACTCGGCTGCCTTGTAACCCTCTTCACACAATATAACTCCTTAGTTTCTGGCTCCATTCCCATTTATGGATTCTTTGAGACAAGGTCTAGCACAGACTGGCCTCAAACTCAGGGCAATCCTCCTGCCCCTACCTCGTGAGTGCTGGGATAAGAGAGAAAGGGAGCTGAGTACCAGCATGCATTGCCTTTTGTTTCCTGTTTCCTGGTTTGTATGCAATGTAACGGGCCATCTTACCTCTCCTCTGCCACAATGGACTGTACCCTCTCAACCTGTGAGCCCAAATGAACCCTTATTCCCTGGCATTGCTTTTGTCAAGCATTTGACCACAAGAGTAAGAAGAGTGGCTAAGAAGAAGGTGAGGGATTGCCAAATAGTCAGGGGCTGAGCACACATCTTCCTTATCCTACTGATCAAGGTGTTGTGGAATATTCGTTTACACTGTGGAACTTGTTTAAGGATGCAAAGGTATGCTGTGTTCTTTTACATTGTATTTGTTTAACTCTGTGAAGCTGTGTTACTTTGCCTACCTAGAATACCTGATTGGTCTAATAAAGAACCAAGCAGCCAATTGCTAGGCAGGAGAAAGACTAGACGGGGATGGCAGGCAGAGAGAATAAATAGGAGGAGAAATCTAGGGAAGAGAGTGAGGAGCAAGAAAAGGAGGAGAGGATGACACCAGGGGCCAGCCACACAGTCGCACAGCCAGCCATGGAGCAAAAAGGAAAGATATATAGAATAAAGAAAGGTAAAAAGCCTAGAGGCAAAATGTAGCTAAAGAGTAACAGGATAATTTAAGTTAGAAAAACTGACTAGAAACAAGCTGAGCTAAGGCTGGGCATTCATAAGTAAGAATAAGTCAAACAAACATGAAAGAAAGAAAGGAAGAAAGGAAGAAAGAAAGAAAGAAAGAAAGAAAGAAAAAAGCCGGATGGTGGTGGTGCATGCCTTTAATCCCAGCACTTGGGACACAGAGGCAGACATATCTCTGTGAGTTCAAGGCCAGCCTGGTCTATGAAGTGAGTTCTAGGACAGGTTTCAAAGCTACACAGAGAAACCCAGTCTCTAAAAACCAAAAAAAGAATAAATCTCCATGTATTTATTTGGGAGCTGAGTGACAGGCCCCTAAAGAGGAAAAAAACAAAACAAAACAAACAAAATCCCCCCAAAAAACAAAACAAAGCAAAATAACAGGGCTCCCCGGGTGGTTATGGGAGACAGAAAAAGGGTTGTTCCCATAGTTACTCTGCTTGAACTTTAATCTTGATCTCCAGAGTCCCTCCATTGTGTCCAATTGGCCTACTCTCTAATCCCTGGAGACTACCTCTGCCTTGCCATCTCCCTGGCCATTTTGCATGAACTCCTCCTAAGTTCAGCTTCCCTTCCCCATTGTAGCATGCCCATCTTCCAGCTCTCCCTCCTCTTCTCGCATCCCTTCCTTTCCTATCACTCCTAGCAGGCTGAGTGCGGGTGGTCTCAGTAGGGTCAGCCTGCTTGTTTACTTCCTATAACTTTCCCTATGGATTTGCAGTTGGTCAGCAAGACAAGCATCGCCCCCCCCCCCCACACACACACCCTGGGGCTTTGCTGGCCACTGAGAGGTCCTGTAAAATGACAGTCAAGTTACTCAGGGTGCATTTACCAACACTTACCAACATCAGGTCAAACAAACAGATCTAGAGAAACAGAAACGGAGGCCTTGGAGGAGTGTTTTAACCCAAGTGGCATATGAAGGCCACAGCTGAGACAGAAGGTCAAGTCTCCCAGGTCTTTTTCCAACAATGAGAAGAGGTTTCCTTGTTCAGCTGATCCCACCCCTCCCAGCAGGGACCCAGAGCCAATGCAGAGAGAGGAGGAGTGCAGGCATTGGTTCCTTTGGAGCCAGGCACTCCCCACTGTTTCCTCTTTTAAAGAGCTGGGCTCTGGGCTGCAGGCTGACCAAGCTCTAGCCAGGGCCACATGGATTACCTGAGGAAAGAGAGGGGGAACTAGGGAGTTTGCATCTGTACTGTCACCCCACCTGGCTTTACCTGAGCACCTGGTGGGTTTCCTGATTGACAGGTGGGTGGTCTGAATAAAAGCAGCCTGTAGAAAAATGGGTCCATCTGTGCAGGATGGGAGGACCATATGGGATAAAACAGGCTGAAGGGAGACTGGACCAGGCTTATCCCAGTCCCTAGGAAAAACCCGAGTTCCAGAGTCTGGCAATCCCAGTCCTGAAGCAAGACAGAGCTGTGACTCTGTTGACCTTGGAAGACCTTGAGGACAGGAGGGAACAGGCCTTAATCCCTATATTGCAATAGGAAGTGGGAGATCCACAGTAGCCGAGTCAGTGAAGAGAAGATTAAAAAAAAAAAGCAGAGAGAATTGGCACACCTTTAATCCCAGCACTCAAAAAGCAGAGGCAGGTGGATCTCTGAGTTCAAGACCAGCCTAGTCTACATAGCAAGTTCCAGGCCAGCAAGAGCTACACAGGCTGCCTCGCAACAAAACAGAAAGAATTGACTTGGAATTTGGCCCTGACAGTCTTCACCCAACCAGGCATTGGCCCAGACTTTCCACTTTACTGGTTTCTTTACCCAAATTGGGATGTTGGGCCAGATTACTGGTTTGTACACTAGTGGTTTTCCTGAAGAGTTCAAGAATAAGAATATAAAAATGTTGATTCCAGAAATAAGAATGTAAAAATAAATATAAAGTTGTAAGCCTAGGAGAAGAGAATAGACTGTCAGCAGCTTTCTCAGCAGCTTAAGGATTAACTATTAACAGCGGGTTACTCCGCTTTACAACCCTTAGCTCCATTTGCAAGGCTGAAGCGGCCCTCTGCAAACTTAGGGTGGCTCTGCAAACTGAGGATCAGCTTTTAGATAAACCCCTGGCCGCTCATGATCAGAAATTGATGTGAGCTGAGTTAACTTTTAAATGATGGGATGTACATGACTTTTGATTTTTTGGTTTTATGTTGTCCCATACCCTTCCCTGCTATGAGAAACTGGCCAGTGTCAGGGGAGGTGCAAAGCCTTGGTGAACACTACCAAGGAATGCCAGGGAAAAACAGTGGACAAAATACAAATGCTAGTTTTGAAAGACCCTACAGACCCCCTCCTCAAAACCTGTAGCTAGCATGCTCCCGGGGGAACGTCCTGTTTGCTTTTAAAAAAATTCTCCGGATCAGCAGCCAGCCTGCTCCCGTAAGAACATCCCATGTGCCCAAGAGAGCAGGAGATAGAGATAGGAAGACTGCAAGGCAAGATGTCAATAAGATAGGATGTCAACAAAGCAGGTTAGCTATAAGATAGGAACAGGATGATTGTTGCCAGGCATCCATGCTGAGAGAGGAAACCATTCATGCCCCCCCCCCCCCCGCCGCCGCATTCCGATAACCACGCTTTTGCTTCTGTAAACTTGCTTTTTGCTCTTCCCTATAAAAAGCCCGCCCTCCAGTTGGCAGGTGCGCAAAATCTTCCGAGAGATCTTGCTGCCCACAGGTACCTGTGTCTACTCAATAAACCTCTTGTGATTTGCATCTGTGCGGTCTTGGCCTGTTCCTTGGCGTTGGGGAGGTCTCCTCCCGAAAAGAGGTCCTCGTCGAGGGTCTTTCAGTTTAACTGAAAAACTCTGCTAATGGAAATTGCAAAAAGGACGATTTGTTTTACCTTGAGATTGTAAAAATTCTTTTGTTATTGCCTAATGCTTGCTATAAAAGGAGGAGTTCAAAAACCGGCCTTTGCCACAGCCTCATAAGTCCATCCCTGGCTATGGTCTCAGCTAGTTGATAACCATTTTGTGTTCCACGGAAATTTATTTTTTATTTTATTTTATTTTATTTTTCAGGAATAAAGTTTGCTTCTGGTTTATTAGATTTTTTTTACGACCCCTGTGGACTCAACACTCCCAACCACAGCAAGCCCATGTTTGCCTCTTCCTCAATCTGCCCATTGTCAGGGACCACTTCAGGGCTGTCATAAAGAGCCCCACCGGCTCCACTGACCTCTTTGAGATGATGAATCCTGAACATAGCACTGTGAGGAGTCTCCTACATATGTTCTGATTTAGCAAACACACACTAAAGTGTCTTCACTGGGTGCTGAGGAGTAGGGTGCTCCTGTCGGGGTCCAAACCCCAACATAAACTATCTCTCTGGACCGGCGTGGAGGCGTGGGAATAAAGACCCAACTCACATGGCTTTATCGGGAGGGAGATTCTCTGATCCCTCATGAAATCCTGAGTTCACATCCTGAAAAAATTCCTCTCGTTTAGTCTCCAAACAGCCTCTATGCCAAAAGGTAAACTGAGGGGGAGCTTCATTAGCATTCTGTTTCCTAGGTAACCAGGTGAAAGTCTCTGGTCATGTCCACACCTACCTATGCCTTCTGTCACATGTTCCTGCTCTGTATGCCAGCTCTGACGCGTAGGCCTAAATTAGCATCTCTATCCCAGGCGTCCTCCAAATTACAAAGCAGCAGAATAACATCCTGACCCTTTGTTAGGGTAGCGACAGCCTGTCTGGAAGGCTACGTGACCACCTTAGGTGGGAAACTATGGTTTGAGAGCCTGACTTCTATACCATATAGAAATTTGGGGCTACATGCTCTAAGAGCCTCCGGGTCAGTCTGGAGGAGTCTCAGCCCTCTGAGGTCCCTCTGTTTAAGGGCTCCCGACTCTGAGCCCCAGGTGTGTCTAAACGTGTCTAGCCTCCACATACCTCACTCAATTCTTGCAGCTCCCCGGGCAAGTCACATGTTCAAACTCCTCCACCGGGCTTTGCTGAGCCAACTCCAAGACTCTCCCTCCCTATTCCCTGGAACTCTGAGCTAACATTCTCCATAGCTGCCTAGCCTTCCTCTGTCTCTCCAGCGAATGCTGTCACAGAAGGAACTCGCTTTACCTAGCCTTGTGTGAGTTCTGAGAAGCTAATAGGTCCCCTGGGGCTGGTGGCTGCTGCAGAAGCTGACAAGGGAAGACATCCTGAGCTGGCAGTTGCTACCAGAGTCAAGAGCAGGCTGGAGGAACCTGGCTGTAGGATACAGCTGGATTGCCCTATGGGTTCTTGGGAATTACAGAGGATACCCTGACGTGATAGAATGGGCGTGCTTCCGGTTCCTGCCCCAGGCTCCAGCCAGTGACATCAGAGCACAGGGTCTCCAGTGGAGGGAGAACCAGGGAAGAAAGAAGAAATGGTCATATATTAGGACTTAGTAGGGGATGGTGACTTTTTCAGGCAGCCTCTCATTCATTTCTCCCACAGTGCAGGCAGCAAGATGCTATTTACAGGGTCATAGGCTGCAACCTAGAGAGGTCAAAGAAGCTGGCTCAGGGTCATACGACTGCGGGGCAGAGTTTCACTTTGCTGCATCTGAGACCTCAACCAAGGAAAGGAAAGGCAGGAGTTGAAGCCCCCTTTTCTAGTGGGCAAACATGGGGCTGGGTTTCATCCTGACATCCAGATTGGGTGAAGCCCCTCCTGTGCTCCACTTCCCTAGCCCTGCCCTCCTGGGGTCTCAGCCATGGCAATCCCTTCTGTTCCAGAGAGAAGACCAGCAGAAATCAATAATACATGAACCACTGCTCCTGTCAGGGCAGAGGATGATGTTTTAAATGCTTCTTAAAATTCAGTATTAACAAGCCTTCGAAAGGGTGAAAATATTTGAATTAGGGAAAATGAATGTTTTATGAGATAGGAGGGAAACCTAATCTCCCAGGGTTGGTCAATGCGGTGAGCCCACAAGTATTATGCAGTAAACGGACAGCTGACAGATCTATTGGGCTAGCCACAGAGAGTGTATACGCGCATGCCACTTGGAGTAACCTGTTTTTGCAGAGCTATGAGGACACCTGTCCTTTGGATAAGTCACTCTCAATTCTGTAAAAATCTTGTGAAATCATGGCATTTCTGCTTTCTATAGTCTCCCAGCAGTGTAGAAACCTGACATTTCCTGTAGGGCAAACATATACCTCTCCCCCCCACATCATAAAGCCATGGGGTGAAAAGAATTTACTCAGTCAAATCCTTTGTCCCCACAGCCAAAATCTGCATAAAAATAGTCCCCAACAAACTTTCTTATTGACAGAACTCACTGATAAGAAAGGGGCCTCACACAGGAGGCAGTATGTCTGCTCTAACAGCAGATTCAGGAAGCTGTAATCTACTGATCTGCTCTGATCTAACAAATTGCTAATATTTTGTATTTACCCTTCACCTTGGTTTCAATCAACATAGGATCACAGCCCAGGAAATTAACTGTTTTCACAGAAAAAAGGCATGAGTTGCTAAAACTAGCTACAGAGAGAAAAATTCTCACCTGGGCATCCTGCTGCATTCAAAAGCAGGGTTCCAGAGCTCCCAAGAAGCAAAACAAAAGGCAGGCTAGGAGAGCCATGGGGAGGAAGCCAACAAGCAGCCGCACTGCCTCATGACTTCTGCATCAGCTCCCACCTCCAGGTTCCTGCTCTGACTTCCCTGGATGATGGAGCACAAAATGCAAGATGAAAGAAACCATTTCCTCTCCAAGCCGCTTTTGGTCACGGTGTCTGTCACAGCCATGAAAACCTACCTAAGATACCTGTACTTGGTACTCTTCTTGTCACTGGACAAAACACTGACAAAAGTAACTGGAGGAAGGAAGGGTTTGTTCAGGCTTACAGTGTGAGGGTGCACAGTCCATCATGATGGGGTCAGGAAGGGTTTGTTCAGGCTTACAGTGTGAGGGTGCACAGTCCATCATGGTGGAGGAAGGGTTTGTGCAGGCTTACAGTGTGAGGGTGCACAGTCCATCATGATGGGGTCAGGAAGGGTTTGTTCAGGCTTACAGTGTGAGGGTGCACAGTCCATCATGATGGGGTCAGGAAGGGTTTGTTCAGGCTTGCATTGTGAGGGTGCACAGTCCATCATGGTGGAGGAAGGAAGGGTTTGTTCAGGCTTGCAGTGTGAGGGTCCACAGTCCATCATGGCAGGGATGGCATGGAGGCTGGAGCATGAGGCAGCTGGTCACCTGAATCCATCAACAAGAAGTGGAGAGACAGATGGATTCTGGCGCCCAGCTTGTCTTCTCCTTTTTCTTTGATCCTGGATCCCCACCCATGATGGTACCACTCCCGCTCAGGGTGTGTCATCCCTCCTCAGTTAAACTAGAAACCCTCTCACAGACACACTCAGGTTGTGTCTCTATGACTACTCTTGATCCAGTCAGATTTGCCATCATGTGCCCTCCTCACTGTACCTGTAAATGCTTGTCCCCTGTGAAGAAATGTCGGTAGGACACCAGCAAACACCGGCATGAGTGCCACACACTGCCTGGCAGCTGTGTGACGCAGGTGTCATAGCTAGAATTTCCGGTGCTGTGATAAAGCACCATGACCAAAAGCAGCGTGGGGAAGGAAGGGTTAATTTCACTTGCTCTTCCATATCTCCGCTCATCACAGAAGAAAGTCAGGAGAGGAACTCCAGGAGTTAACCCGGAGGCAGGAACTGATGCAGAGGCCATGGAGGGGAAGCTGCTCACTGGCTTGCCCCTTCTGGCTTGCTCAGCCTTCTTCCTTATAGAACCTAGGACCACCAGCCCAGAGGTGGCTTCACCCACAACGGACTGGGCCCTCCCCCATCAATCACCAATTAAGAAGATGCCCTATAGACTTGCCTAAAGGCAATCTAATGGAGGTATTTTTCTCAATTGAAGTTCCTCTTCCCGGGCATCTCTAGCTTGTGTTAAATTGACAGAAAAGAAAAGAAAAACCAGGATGCTGGGTTGACTGCTTAGCCTTTTCAGACTGGTGACAGGGATCATACAGTGACAGGTAAGGGCAGTTTACAATCTAGAAATCTCTCAGAACTGTGGGCATGCCCTCACTCCCTCACGCTTCTACCCCCACACCACTGCCCCCACACCCTGTTGGAAAATACTCCTCTACATTGTGAGAGCCCTTTCCTGTATCAGACCTTGTCCTCAGCTCCTTCCGGGTCGAGAGTCTGCATTTTGCTAGGCATTGATTCGAAGAGGGCTGGGGGAGGGCCTCAGCCAGAAAAAGTGAGTATGAATTCGTTACCCTTTTAGACTGATTACATTTGATCCGGCCATACAGCGGTTTGGGAATATTCCTAAAGGAGAGCACACACGAGAGACAGGATGCTTGTCCATCCCTCTGTACACACTGCAGATCTCATTCCGGCAACCCTAGACTTCAGAGCAGACAGGCAGCATGCCAGCAAGCCACTGTAGTGTACAAATGAGGACATAACTGGTAAGGCGTGGAGGTGGCTTCCTGAGCACATTTGGGCAGGGGGCAAAGAATTCCCTGTTCAGAATCGGGTGCAGAGACCAGTGCAGAAATGTTACTCACCGCCTTGCTTCCAGGCTTGATTTTGGCTACCTTTCTTATACAGCTCGTACAGACTTGTCTAGGGATTGTGGGCTGGGCCCTCCTATGTCAATCAACACCCAAGAACAGGCCCACAGACATTCCAGAGGCCAGTCTGATGGAGGCAATTCCTCCACTGACATTCTCTCTTCCAGGGTGTGTCTAGTTGGCGACAGGAGTAACTATGACGGGTGTCTTCTTCTATTTCTCTCCACCTATTATTTTTTGAGACAGGGTCTCCAACTAAATGTGAAGTTCACTGATTTATTGAGGCTGGTGGTCAGTGAGCTCTGGGAATTCTCCTGTCTCAACATACCACCTTGCCTAGCTGGGTGCTGGGATCTGAGTTCAAGTCCTTGTGTGTGTGTGTGTGTGTGTGTGTGTGTGTGTGTGTGTGTGTGTGCGTGGCGAGTGTACTTGCTGACCAAGCCACACACCCCAGCCCCTGCATGATCTTATCTATTTTGTCTTTAGATCTTTCAGGATTTCCTGGTGCTTGTAGGATGTACACTAGACTGGCCGTAAATTCACAAAATGGCAGAGAATGGCCTTGAACTCTTGATCCACCTGCCTCCATTCCTTGAATGTTGGGATCGCAGCCATGTATTATCTTTCCTTCTAGTTCCCAATTGCTTTATCGGTTCCATGACTGAGGTCCAGACTTAGAGCAGACTCCCAACCTCAGTGTTACCACTTGCAGAACAGGGAACATAGTCCTGCAAATGTGGGGTTGAGGGCAAGCGGGATCCGTGAACAGCTAGTAACAGTAGGCGCGGCACCATTTTCTTCCTTCCTCCTCATCTGCTGGCCCGCCTGCCTTTCACTCTGCTCATACAGGAGACTCACATGTCCACACAGCTTCCCCAGCCCCTGACTCCTCACAAAGCCCCTCTCCCTGAATGCATCTGTCACTCCCTAGTGTCCTGATAGCTGCTGTCAGGGACTTAATCACAGATTAATTGAAGATCCTGTTTACAGTTCCTCAACTGCAATCCTGTGTACCTTTGACCTACAGGCCTCTGCCTTAATTAAAGCAATTAGAGCCAGCCGCCAGTGACAGGCCCGGGATTCTCCGGTCTTTGCCGGTTTCACACTTGCCTGCATTGGATGACAGGGCCAGCTGTCTACACCTGGTGTTCATAGCAGGGCCAGGTTCTCACCTAAGTGACTGACCACTCTAAAGGTAGAAACTGAATCCTGCCAGGCAGGCAGAGCAAGGCAAGATGAACATTTGGCTAAGTCGGGGACTCTCTCTCTTCCCCCCCTTTCCCTCCCCTGCCCTCACCCTCACCCTACCCTTCTCTCCCTTTCTCCACTGGCTTTTCTATTTTTCACACCAATAACTGGGCCACAGTGACCTCCTGTCTCAGCCTCAGCCTCCTGGGGCCAAGTCACATGCTTCTTGCCTGCATACCCCCTCCCCCTCCCGCCTTGCAGGCCAGTGCAGGATGTTGACATCATTAATATCCAGGATAAGCTAAAGACCGCGCAGCATTTAGAGGGTATTCTGAAGTGCTCTGAACAGACGATATGAATGGCAGTGAGCACGAGGACAAAGCCCTCAGCTTCACAAGTCACCAAAGGGCACAAATTAAACACCACCTTCCTCAAAACAGTTATCCTCAAAAGGACAAAGCAGTTAGGTAGGATGTATGCCCACAGTCCCAACATTTGTGAGGTAGAGACAGGAAGACCAGAAGTTCAAGGTTAATGTTGAGCTACATAGCGGGTTCAAGGCCCGCTTCGTTTCCTGAGACCTTTCCAGAGGAGGAACAAGGTGGAGTTTCACAGGCTGTGGGTACAGAGACCAGGGGATGCTTGCTTGCGCTTGGTGGGTGAGAAAGCAGATTACACAGTCACAGCGAAAGCAGGGAGATTCCTCGGCAAGTTAAAACTACAGCCACCAAGGGGCCCAGCAATTCCTCTACTGAATAGAAGGAAAATAAAGCCAACATGTTGAGAAGACAGCTACACTCGGTGGTTACTGCAGTACCATTCACAGAAGGCGAGACGTGGAATCGACCTAAGATTCCATCAACTGAGGAGGAAGAGGGGTAGGAGAGAAGTCACGTGTGGAAGTGGAATTCTGTCTGTCTTAAAGAGGAAAGAAATCCTTCCACGAATGAAGTCGAAGGACAGTACGGCCGTGGAATAAACCAGGCCTAGAAAAATAAATGCTGCAAGACCTCATCCATATGCAGACTCTGAGGACTGATTCCAAGCCAGGCTTGGAGGTGCAGGCCTACCATCACTGTGTTCAGGAGCCTGAGGCAGGGACTGAGAAGACTGAAGAACGTTGGCCAAAAAGGTCAAGTTTCTATTAAAAAGAAGGAATGCATTTGAGAAGTCTATTGCATGACATGGTGATTATAGGGAATAATCGGGTTTGCATTTTATTAGTTTGTGTGCATATGTGTGTGTGTGTGTGTATTATGCTGTGTGCCTATGTCGCATATGTGTGTGTGTACGTGTGTGGTGTGTGTGTATGCATGTGCCATGGCACACATGTAGAGGTCAGAGGACAATCTGTGGAAATCTGTTCTCTCCTTCTTCCATGTGGGTTCTGGGAATCAAACTCAGGTTATCAGGTTTGGCAGCAAGCCCCTTTACCTACTGAGCCAACTCGCTGGCCCTAAAACACTGCATTCTTGAAGACTGCTAAGAGAACACAAATGTCACTTGTTTTCTTATCATGTGGAATCTACATTTAAACATGGTTTCATAGCATATATATATGACTTTACAGAAAGATTATATATATGAGTATGTGTATAAGGTATGGGACATGAGAGTAGAGGGGGGGTCTATGTGGGGAGGGGAGAGGTCTAGATAGGGGAGAAGTGGAAACAAGAAAAGATGATGGGGAGGAAGAGGAAAGAAAAACTTTGCCTGTCTTTCTTCACATGCAGAGTCTGGATTTCAACAAAAGTTGAATGTGTGTGACATGGAAACAGAGAGAAACTATTGGGGGCATCAGAAGGGAGGGGGCATCAGAGGGGAGGGGGCATCAGAGAGGAGGGGGCATCAGAGAGGAAGGGGCATCAGAGAGGAGGGGGCATCAGAGAGGAGGGGGCATCAGAGAGGAAGGGGCATCAGAGAGGAGAAGCATCAGAGAGGAGGGGGCATCAGGGGGCATCAGAGAGGAGGGGGATGTCAGAGGGGAGGGGGCATCAGAGAGGAGGGGGCATCAGAGAGGAGGGGGCATCAGAGAGGAAGGGGGCATCAGAGGGGAAGGGGCATCAGAGAGGAGAAGCATCAGAGAGGAGGGGGCATCAGGGGGCATCAGAGAGGAGGGGGGCATCAGAGGTGAGGGGGCATCAGAGAGGAGGGGGGCGTCAGAGGGGAGGGAGCATCAGAGAGGAGGGGGCATCAGAGAGGAGGGGGCATCAGAGAGGAGGGGGCATCAGAGAGGAAGGGAGCATCAGAGGGGAAGGGGCATCAGAGAGGAGAAGCATCAGAGAGGAGGGGGCATCAGGGGGCATCAGAGAGGAGGGGCATGTCAGAGGGAAGGGGGCATCAGAGAGGAGGGGGCATCAGAGAGGAGGGGGCATCAGAGAGGAAGGGAGCATCAGAGGGGAAGGGGCATCAGAGAGGAGAAGCATCAGAGAGGAGGGGGCATCAGGGGGCATCAGAGAGGAGGGGGGCATCAGAGGGGAGGGGGCATCAGGGGGGAGGGAGCATCAGGGGGGAGGGAGCATCAGAGAGGAGGGGGTATCAGAGAGGAGGGGGTGTCAGAGAGGAGGGGGCATCAGAGAGGAGGGGGCATCAGAGAGGAGGGGGCATCAGAGGGGAGGGGGCATCAGAGAGGAGGGGGCATCAGGGGGGAGGGAGCATCAGAGAGGAGGGGGTATCAGAGAGGAGGGGGTGTCAGAGGGGAGGGGGCATCAGAGAGGAGGGGGCATCAGAGAGGAGGGGGTATCAGAGAGGAGGGGGTATCAGAGAGGAGGGGGTGTCAGAGGGGAGGGGGCATCAGAGAGGAGGGGGTATCAGAGAGGAGGGGGTATCAGAGAGGAGGGGGTGTCAGAGGGGAGGGGGCATCAGGGGGGAGGGAGCATCAGAGAGGAGGGGGTATCAGAGAGGAGGGGGTATCAGAGAGGAGGGGGTGTCAGAGAGGAGGGGGCATCAGAGAGGAGGGGGCATCAGAGAGGAGGGGGGCGTCAGAGGGGAGGGGGCATCAGAGAGGAGGGGGGCATCAGAGAGGAGGGGGTACCAGGAAAGTGGATATGAACAAGGAACAGCATGAAGATGTCATAATGAAACCTGCTAATTTTGTATGCTAATTAAAAATTTAGTTAAAATCTGGGATTTAAATATAGAAAAACAGTAAATGTAAATTAATCTTGCCATAAAAGTATATCAAAAATGTATGTGAGGTGATGTGTATGCCAACTAGCTCCATATAGTCACTGTACGATGTACAAGTATTTCAAAACATGCTGTACGGAGCAAATATATACAACTTTGTCAGTTAATTAGACCATCCGTTTAAAAAGGCATTCTGTACTGTCATTTCATTAAAACATCAATTCTAAAAAGTGTTCTGTATTTGTCAATTAAAATATTATTATTTTGGGGGCTGGAGAGATGGCTCAGTGGTTAAGAGCATTGCCCGCTCTTCCAAAGGTCCTGAGTTCAATTCCCAGCAACCACATGGTGGCTCACAACCATCTGTAATGAGGTCTGGTGCCCTCTTCTGGCCTGCAGACATACACACGGTAGAATATTGTATACATAATAAATAAATAAATATTTTAAAAAAATAAATAAAATATTATTATTTTTTTAAGTGTTCTGTTTGGGCCACTGCCCTGGCTGCTTGACATTGTGCAAACGACTGACCCTCTCAGAGTCTTGGCTTCTCCCTCCGTGATGTAGGATGTAGCCTCCGCCGGCGGGGCAACAGTGGGGCTGAAGGAAGCAATCGCTGCTCATTACAAGCTCAGTGCAGTGACTGGCACATGAGAAGAACCCCACTCATGGCAGCTGGGCTCCCGTTTTTATCACGACAATGCTTTGTCCTGGTAACTCTGTGGAGCAGCTGACCATATAGCTCCCTGTTTCCAGAGGACAAGACAGGTTCAGAGATGGTAAGTAGCTTGCCTAGTACCACACAGCAGGTAAGAGTTGAGTCCCACTTGGTGTGGTGAGGATGGCAGGGAACTCCCTGTGCCAACTGAAGAAACAGATGCCTTTGTGGACGCAGCCATGGGTCAACTCCTCCGGCAGGAGCCTCAGAAGCTTCGCTGGTGGGTCGCATTTAAAATCCTGACCCTCAGGCTGGCTAGATGACTCGGTGAGCGTGCTGGCTAGTAAGATAGTAACGGTGCTTGCCATCAAGGCTGATTGTCTGGGTTTGAACCCCCAGGACCCACATGGAGAAAAGGAAGAGCAGACTTCTCATGTTGTTCTCTGACGTCTTCGTGTGCTTCCTGGCGCACACGCGTGCGTGCGTACACGCACACACAAATTAATAGTAAAACAAATGATGCACTATTTTATTAGTCACCATTTGCAACTCTTTTCTCCCCTACTTGTTCTTGGCCATGCTGCCTTTATCACAGCAATAGAAACGCTAAGACACGAGCCAAAGAAGCCTTCCTGCCACAGTTGCCTTTGGTCATCAACAGAATTGAACCTAGGACACCTTGCCACAGGAAGGCATGGCCCCATCCAGGATGCACACAGGACAACGATGTTGACGGTACCCAGGGGCCCTCAAAGGTCACAGGCATGCCTGCTTCTCTTCACAGCCCCGCTGCTCACCAGGAGCTCGCCTCACTGAAGACCGTCAGCGTTATACACGAGTCCCTCGGCCGACATCTAGCAAACATTTGCTCTTTTTAAGAAAATAGCACAGAGACTTACCACACACACATTTTGCCCAGTCATTTCCCCTGTTTATTTATCCTGAAGATCATTCCAGTGCAGTTCATGGAGAATCACCATGTTTTCTATGAAGTTGCCTCTATACTGCTGTGTGGATAATTCCTGTAGTTGGTTCCTTAGCCATTTCTGTGGTCCTCGGGGTCAGAAAGGTGCATTTCTCGTTATTGTGAGAAGATGCCTGACCAAAGCAACTGAAGGAAGGGTTTGTGTTGGTTCACATTTCAGCAGACAGTCCATCACGGTGGGGAATCACAGTGGCATGAGCGTGAAGCTGTTGGTCATGTTGGACCCACAGGCGGGAAGCAGAGAGAGAGAGTGAACGCTGGCATTCAGTTTGCTCTCTCCTCTGTATTCACCAGCCCGTGGCATGGAGCCACCCACAGTTGGGGCGCCTTCTCACCTCAACCCAGTCCAGAAACTCCCTCACAGACATGCCCAAAAGTCTGTCTCCTTGGTGACTCTAGATCCTGTCGAGTTGACAATCGCTCCACCATCACAGAGGGCATGCGAGTTTTACTTTTTCTTTTGAGGGCTGAATTGACCTAAAATTTCTTTTACATTTTTTAATGTGTGTGTATGTATCTGTATGTATATATGTGTGTATGTTTGTGTGTATATATATGTGTGTGTATGTCTGTGTGTATGTGTGTGTGTAGGCATACACATGTGGAGATCGGAGAAAAGTGTATGGAAAGAGGTACCTTTTTTCCCACCATGTGGTTTCGGGGGATCAGACTCAGGTCATCAGACTTGGTGGCAAATGCCTTTACCAAGTGAACCCTCAGGAGCCCAACAATAGTGATATTTTTTATTTGTATTTTAACAAATCAAGCTTGCCTGAAGATCAGAGTGTAAAGCTAGCCACACTGGTCATCCATACAGGCCAGGCAGTGGTGGTGCACACCTTTAATCCCAGCAGCCACACTGGTTAGCCATAGAGGTCGGGCAGTGGTGTGTATGCTTTTAATACCAGCGCTTCAGAGCAGAGGCAAGCCAATTTCTGTGAATTTGAGACCAGCCTGGTCTACAGATTGAGTTCTAAGACAGCCAGGGCTACACAGAGAAACCCTGTCTTGAGATAGATAGATAGATAGATAGATAGATAGATAGATAGATAGATAGATAGATAGACGGATAGATAGATAGATAGATAGATAGATAGATAGATAGATAGATAGATAGATAGATAGATAGATAGGAAACCCCACACTCACTCCTCCTCCTCTCAGCACTGATTTGAGGCCCCTGTTAATTTGTGTCTGGATAGTTGTTTCTTTTTCTTGTAAGCACGAAGAGACCTTTAGATGTGGCAAAATCAAACCACTTGCTCAGGCTAGGAGTTGACAGCTTGTGACTTCATAATGGTGTTTTTGCCCATGGAGGAAATCTTAATTTCCATGCAGTTGTTATGTTTTGAATATGAAATTTCCCCTGTGGGCTTATCATGCATGGGACCCTTGGTTTGTGAGTGTTGGTGACTTTTCTCAAGGGATGTCAGCAAAGGTCTACTCGCCCCAGACAGGGAAGCAATGACAAGCCGAACACGTCCGCCTAAGCCTCATTTAGCAAACCCATGCGTTTCACTGGGGTTACTTACAGGATCATGGATGACTCAAAGGCCTCTTTATCACTGCCTTGTTAGGGCTTCTATTGCTGTGAAGAGACACCATGACCACAGCAACTCTTACAAAGGAGAACATTTAATTGGGGTGGCTTACATTTTCAGAGGTTTAGTCCCTTATCATCACGGTGGGAAGCATGGTGGCAGATGTGGTGCTGGAGATGCAGCTGTGAGCTCTACATCTGGATCCAAAGGCAGCTGAAAGAGACAAGTCACAGATGTCCCCCAACAGCGCCACATCTGCTCCAATGAGCCCAGACCTCCTCGGTGCCACTCGCTACAGACCTAGGGAAGCCATTTTTATTTAAACCACCACAGTCCTCCTAGGCTTGCCCCAGCCTGGGTGGCTTCGAGCTCTGCACATCCACCACTCAGACCCCTGCACTCCACTCCCTGGCCCCACAGACTCTGGCATTTGACTGTCGGGTCCACCGTTAGTGGCGCTGTTTGGAGAGGCTCAGGAGGTGTGACCTTGTTGGAGGAAGGATGTCACTGAAGATACATTTTGAGAGCTTAAAGATATGCTGTGTCTAGTGTACTCTCTGTTTCTTGCTATAATTCAAGATGTGGTGGCACCTGCCTTGTGCTACCACTGCTCTGCCAACACAGCCAGTTATCTGTGTAAGTAGAGCTGGAAGGCAAATAAACTCTTTTTTTTTTTTTTTTTTTTTTTATTGAGACAGGGTTTCTCTGTAGCTTTGAAACCTTGAAGCCTGTCCTGGAACTAGCTCTTGTAGACCAGACTGGCCTCGAACTCACAGAGATCCACCTGCCTCTGCCTCCCGAGTGCTGGGATTAAAGGCGTGGGCCACCACCACATGGCTATAAACTCTTTCTTTTATAAGTGCCTTGGTGGCGGTATTTTATCACAGCAATAGAAAGCCAGCTGAGACAAAAGCTGGTGTCAGGGAGTGGCTGTGGCTACGAACAACAGGACTGTGGCTTTTCAGAGGAATGTGGACGACTTTGGGTCTTAGGAGAAAAGCAGTTGAATGCACTAAATAGGGCTTAATGGGCAATTCAAGCAGACACTTGAACAGCAACGCTGAGTGCACTGAGGACCACTGAGGCCCAGCTCAAGAGGTTGCAGAGGGGAGCAATAGTGGTAACTGGGCTAGAGACTGTTTATTGTGATATTTTGGCAAAGGATGTGGCTGCCTTTCGCCCATGTCTTATTAAAAACTTACCCGAGGCCAAATTTAAGAGTAATGGTCTAATTTCTTTGGTGGAAGATACTTCATGGTAGCCTAATATTGACTCTGTCACCTAGGTATAAGTAATCATTCTCGAGCAGATTTTCAATGAAAAAGAGCAACAGGGAGGTCAAAAGAAATACAAAATGTACAGTTTGAAGAGAAAAAGGACTCTAGCAAGCTTAATGTTACAGCTAAGGCTTGTGCGGGAAAAGAGGTTATAACCATTCAGGTTAGTGCCATTAAGGAGTCAAACCTGCACTGGACTAGAGGGAGGGGCACCCTCAGTGCTAGACCCCGCCCACGTAAGCCTCCAGCCTGGGAAAGGAAAAGGTCTAAGGGTTATTCTGATTCTAGAAAGGAACAAACAAAAGCTGCTTGTAAATATGATTTGAGGTGGCCAAGGTCCATCCTAGCCTGGGATGAGCTTGGCAGTGCCGTCCATCGCGCTGGCCTTAGAGTTAAGAAGATCACCAAAGTGGGGGCTGGAGAGATGGCTCAGTGGTTAAGAGCATTGCCTGCTCTTCCAAAGGTCCTGAGTTCAATTCCCAGCAACCACATGGTGGCTCACAACCATCTGTAATGACGTCTGGTGCCCTCTTCTGTCCTGTAGACATACACACAGACAGAATATTGTATACATAATAAATAAAAAAAAATATTTATTAAAAAAAAAGAAGATCACCAAAGTAAAGGGGTCGCGGAATCTTCCTCTGTGGGTATGGAGAGCTACCAAGGACGGACGTGTGGCAGGGAAGTCCCTTCACGCATGACGCGAGAGACCATTGCATGAAGCAGTGAAGATGAAGCCTGGTTTACGTCGGAGACCCCAAGATATTAGTGCCAGAGCAAGACATCTGCTAAGGCATGCTGCACGAGAAAGTGGAACAGTGGGGCTGGAGAGATGGCTCAGAGGTTAAGAGCACTGACTGCTCTTCCAGAGGACCTGAGTTCAATTTCCAGCAACCCATGATGGCTCACAATCATCTGTAATGAGACCTGGTGCCCTCTTCTGGTGTGCAGGCATACACGCAAGCAGAACACTGTATACATAAGTAAATAAATCTTTAAAAGGTGTGTGTGGGGGGGGGGGGACCAACCCAAGAGAGAGATGTATTGTGTAGGTAACAAAGCTGGAAGGGCAAAGCCATCTAAGGCCTTTGAAATCCAGCATGGAGCTTCAGGATTTGGAGTTTCCCCTGCTGGATGTTAGTCCTGTATTTTCTTACTATCTCCCCATTCCTCCCTTTCGGAATGGTCATGTATATTCTGTCCCATTGCATGTTAGAAATATGTAATTTGCTTTTTGATTTTATAGGAGGCTATAGTATAGAGACTGCCTTGGGTCTCAGTAGGTATTTGAACTTTGGTTTGTTGAGATTATGAAAGATTAATGGAGTTTTTGAAGTTGGACTAAATGCATTTTGCCTGATGATATGGCCACGAGACTTTTGGGCCAGGGAGTGAACTGTAGTGGTTTGAATGAGTTGATCCTCCATATTCTTGGGCATCTGAATACTTGGTTCCAAGTTGGTGACGCTGTTTGGGAAGGTTTAGGAAGTGTGACCTTGCTGGAGGAAATATGTCACCAAGGGGCAGGATTTGAGGTTTCAAAAGCTATGGGATGGTTTTCCAATGTGTTCTCTCTCTCTCTCTCTCTCTCTCTCTCTCTCCACCCTTGCAGTTTGAGATGTGAGCTGTCAGCTGTTGCTCCAGCCACCTGCCACCTTGCCTCTGCCATCATGGACTATTATCCCTCTGGAATCACGAGCCAAATAAACCCTTTCCTCTATGGTTTATTTCCGCATTGTTTATTTCCTGATGGTGTTTTATCACAGCAATAGAAAAGTAAGACAAGGTGTGTAAGTCAGATTGCTTTGGCTCCATATTTGCCAAAAGTGAGCTACAGAGCAACTTTGCATTCTGGGAGCAGTTATTCAATGAGTTTAATAAATAATCCACTTAAACCAATGATTTAAAACTTTACACATCCCCAATTGCTGTTTCTTTCTACTTCCATTTTCTGCTTTCTCCTGTTCCATTGATGAGTCTTTTTCTTGTGTTGTCTTAATCACTATGGCTTTGTTCTATTTTTAATATCGGTAGGTGTGAGGCCATTCTCCATTTTTTTAGAATGTTTCTCCTTATTCTTGCTTGGCTATATTTATATGCACTGGGCTTTATAATGAGGCTGACTCATTCCAGAAAGGAAGAACTGGTTTCAGAGATGTGGGTGAGCAGGGGATGCCACTGCCACCTCTAGTCTTGATGCAGAGTCGTTCAGAAAGGGGAGACTTTACTGGATGGTTCCAGCTGCCTCGCAGTGTTCTTCCTTCTCTTTCCTTAACCATAGAGGGATTTCTAGTGGACAGAGAGGTGAAGAAATCGGGAAAGGAAACAAGAAAAAACGTACAGGTAGAAGAATCGTGAAGCAAGGAAGAGAAGAGGCAGAGAGGGAGATGGGACTAATAGCATCACTCTTTGGAGGAGACTGCCCCATGAAGCAGCAAAAACTAAGAAGGAAGAAGGGTTCCTTGTGAGAGCGGGAAGAGGGATGCATGAGATGTGGGGGCTGGGCGAGAGGCCTAGGGTGGGGATGGGGTGACCTGGAGCTGTGCCCACAGGACTCTGGTAAGAAAAGAAAAGGAATAAAAGTTGGGAACTCTTTTTTTTTCTTTTTTCTTTTTTTTTTTTAATTTTTGAGACAGGGTTTCTCCGTAGCTTTTGGTTCCTGTCCTGGAACTAGCTCTTGTAGACCAGGCTGGCTTCGAACTCACAGAGATCCACCTCCCTCTGCCTCCCGAGTGCTGGGATTAACCGGCAAGTTGGGAACTCTTTATCAGCCTCGCACAGCCTGTGTGATCCTCTGGAGGAAAACTCTCACGTCCCTGCTGTAAGGATTACAGCGTGAGTTGGGACCCTAACAGGTCCCATGCCGGGTGAGGAACGGGGCAGGAGACAAATACCTCATACAGACAGAGCTTGAGTGCAAAGTTTATTGAGAGGAGGGTAGAGGAGCGGGAAGGGAGAAAGGGGAGGGTAATATGGAAGTGGGGGGGAGACGGAAAGCTGCCTCCTCAAAACAGCCAAAAGGAAGAGAGAGGGTGTACCCCCTTGCATCTGCGTACAGACTAGGACCCTGGACTGACCAGGGTACTGCCTGGGTGCATCCTGCCAGATGTCAGGGTAGGCCAGCATAATGCCTGAATCCTAACACCTGCCATATCCGGACCCTGCCTTCAGAGAAGCTACCAAGCGGGCTTTGGGATTGGCTCCCGTGAACAACCATGGAAGGAACTCAGAGCTGTGATCAAGCTGTACACACCTTCATGGAGGGAACTCAGAGCCGGGCTTGAGGAGCTGGATGCAGGCACGCCTCCGGTCTGCCGTGAGCTTCGCGTGGCAGCTCTGTCATCAGATGCTGTGCTTCTCCACACACAAAGAAGACAGCATAGAACTTTGCTCTAGAAGGACAGGGAAGTATCAGAAAGGTGCCAGCACGGGATGCCGTGAACACTGGAGGAGGAAGGAAAGCGGGAGAAGCAGACATGGCGGCTCATGCACACCGGTCCAAATGGGTACGCCGCTGAAAGGGGGCCCAAAGGCTCACACAAGCCTCTCTGGCCTAGCCAGAGCCTTGCAAAGGAATTCTCCTGGGAGAAGTTTCTGTGTAGGCATCCTGTCCCTGACGGTCCACCCTCCAGGTCTACAGTGCGCAGTCACAATGTCAACCTTCCTAGCAGGAACCCCTATTACTCCCACCCTCAAAATGACCGTTTCTCTACTGGGTTCTGAGTTTTAGCACCCCTTGGAAGCAGGATCCTCCCTATCCACCCTATGGCTAAATTTGTTTCTTCCCTCTGCAGCGAGGATGACCAGGCCCAAGCCCTTTCCTTCCCTCATAAGTTACCAAGAACCACAGAGTACATTGATGATTCAAAGCTACCTGATCGTGACCCAAGTTACCAACGTGTCCAGAAACACAACAAAATGTCAACAAATGGAGTTTAAAGGCCTAACTGACATTTATTAGGGATTCATTAATCAGGCAGCATTCCATCCATAGGACAGAGAGGTGTCCTGCCGTGGCTGACCATTTGGCAGGAACAAAGAAACAGCATGGAACAAAAATAAAAACCAAAAATAGGTTTGTTTACCAGCTGTGGTGGTATAGCCTGGTTACCCCGGCTACTCCAGAGGCTGAGGGGTTGCCAGTTTGAAACCAGCCTGGACTACATAGCCAGACAGTCTCAATAGTCCATAAATAAGTAGGGCTTGGGAACTAGCCTTGTGGTAAAATGGTTAGGCCAGCTTGGATTGTGTAGCCAGACTGTCTCAATAATAGATAGATAGATAGATAGATAGATAGATAATTGATAGCTAGAAAGATAGCTAGATAGCTAGATAGATGATAGATAGATAGATAGATAGATAGATAGATAGATAGATAAATGGGGTAGGGAGCTAGCTCTGAGGTCAAGTGCATGCCCTGTATATACAGGTCCTGGGTTCAATCCCCACTGCTGGTAGAAAACAACAGCAAAAGCAGCTGATATCAGGTGTCTTTCCTTCTAAGAGTTACTGCAATGTGGCTGGCCTGGAGGCCTGGCTTGCGTGCCCTCATTTCTCACAGGTCAGATGTTAGAAGTTAATAGCTGAGCTTCCGTTTGGAGATGAGGAATCTTCGCCCAAGTGACTCCATCTTGGGTTGTCTGTTGAGGTCCAGTCTGGAAGTTCAGGCCAAGTCAATGGCCTCCCATAAATCTTACTGACAATAAAATGTGACTCACTTCTCCTGGTAGCTGGACTTTTTCTAGGTCTGGGCTCCCTGCTGTGATAGGGCTGTGTTATAGGGCACATTGGCATCAGGGGTCCAATCTTGCCCTCCTCCCTGAGGCCTGACTGCTGGATGCCTGGGTGGGGGATCAGTTTCCTTCCTGACAAACACCTTGCTTTTTCAGAGCCAGTGTCTTGAAGAACTGCATTTCAGTTATAGTGGATGGGATGTGTGTGTGCATGCCTGTGTGTGCATGCGTGTGTGCGTGCGTGTGTGTGCGTGCATGTGTATGCATGCGTGTGTGTGCATGTGTGTGTTTGTGTGTGTGTGTCCATTCCCAGAATGTGATCTGGGGAAGGAAGCCAGAGGTACAAATCTATAGAGAGCAAGTGGGCTTGCTGAGGATTAAGTTTTTTCTCCGGAAATCTCCCTCTTTCTAAGCCTCAGTTCCTTAGTCTGTCAATGGAAGGGTTTTTGGATTTGACTCTCTGGATGCCCCTCTAGCACTGGCTTGCTCTGGTTTTCTTTGTTTTCATTTGTGTTATTTATTTATTCTTCAACAATATCACATATGTGTGTATGTGTATATATAATATATCTTGATCAGCCCCCCATTATCCTCTTCCTGCCCCCACCTTTCCTCTATTCCAACACTCCCTCTCTGTCCTACTTAGGGTCACTATAGCTGTGAAGAACACCATGACCAAAAGCAACCTGGGGAGGAAGGGTTTCTTTGGCTTATACTCCACATCATAGTCCGTCATTGGAGGAAGTCAGGATAGGAACTCAAACAAGGCAGATCCTGGAGGCAGGACCTGATGCAGAGGCCATGGGGGGGGGGGGTTGGCTGCTTATTGGTATTCCCATGACTTACTCAGCCTGCTTTCTTATAGACCCCGGGACCGGCAGCCCAGGGATGGCACCACCCACAATGGGCTTCCCCCTCCCTATCAACCACTAGTTAAGAAAATGTCCTGCAAGCTGGATTTTTTTAAATAATGTATTTATTTTTATTTTCTGTACATTGGTGTTTATCCCGCAGGTATGTCTGTATGAGCACAAAGGATCCCCTAGAAGAGGGGTTACAGACAATTATGAGTTGCCATGTGGGCAATGAGAATTGAACCCCAGTCCTTTGGAAAGGAAACTGTGCTCTTAACCACTGAGCCATCTCTCTAGTTCTTGAAAGCTTATGGAGTCATTTTCTCAATTTCAGATAACTCTAGTTCGTGTCAAGTTGACATAAAACTAGTCAGCATGCCCTGCAGACTTTTATGGCCTGTGTATTTATGTGTTTACACCGAATTTCATTAGGGTCGTGAGTGGTGTGGAAGTGAGTGGCTCATTTACACAAACAAGGGCAACTTACCAGCCCGCTGCTGAGGGATAGGACTTCCTCTCTCCCTGAGACGATTAACTGCCTGTAGCTTCCCAGGGAGAGGTGAAAATTTGTGAGTCGCTTCCCCAGGTCTGAGAGCATGTTGGTGGCCCTGTGCTGTGCAGGCACCCGCTGTTGTCATAAGCTCATGTGTGAAAGACAGTGCTTCCCAGCCCTTCTCCATGATGCTCTCTGAGCCTTGGTAATATAGATGTTCGGTTTAGCGCTGGGCATTCAATTGGCCACTGATTCTCAACATTTTGTCCTGAATTGCCCATTGCCTAATGCTAGCAGCGCTAGTCTGCGGGTCGTTTCTGAGCCTTCTGTTGGGCAGATGGATGGGAGAGGGCATGCTGTCTGCCTACTAAGTGCTTCCATTCATCTCATTTGTGGAAGGGAAGCAGCTGCCAAACAGAGTCCCAAGGACCCAGCCAGAGACTGCAGTCTCACAGCGAGAGAGGCCAGAGATGGAAAAGCCTGGAGAGGAGAGAGCACTCCTCATGTCCAGGACAACTCCCCTCAAACGTGGTCACAGGAAGACCCCTGGTTGAGGATTTTCGCTCTCAACTTCTCAGAGGGGAGCTAGGCTTCAGGACTGTTGGAAGCATGAGTTATCTCCAGAAGGGGACGAACTCTCAGGGGAGTCACCAAGGAGTCCTGTTTCTACCTGTGCTGAAAGTAAAAAGAGAAAAGAGAAAAATCAGAGCTGAAGAAATGACTCAGTCAGCAAAGCACTTGCCTCAAAAGCATGGAAACCTGAGTTAGATCCCAAGAGTCCATGTAAATATGGGGTATGGTCACATGATTGTGATCTCAGCACTGGGGAAACACAGATGAGAGAATCCCTGGGATTTTCTTGTCTGACAGCCTAACCTGATGGGTGAGCCCAGGCCAGTGAGGATCTTGTCTAAACATACACACACACATACACACATATAAACACATGCACACACACATACACACACCATACATACACATACCACCATACATACACATACCCATACACACACACCACACATATACACATATGAATGTTGTAATATTGAGCAGCGGGCTATGTTCCTGGCACCTGGCCGCCCACACGGCTAGCTTTATACCTGAAATAATTACACAGAAACTGTATTCTTTTAAACACTGCATGGCCCATTAGTTCTAGCCTCTTATTGGTTAATTCTTACATATTGATCTAACCCATTTCTAATATTCTGTGTAGTACCATGAGCTGGCTTACCAGGAAAGATCTTAGCCTGCATCTGTCTGGAGTGGGAGAATCATGGCGACTGCCTGACTCAGCTTCTTTCTCCCAGTATTCTGTTCTGTTTACTCCACCTATCTAAATTCTACCCTATCAGAGGGCCAAGCAGTTTCTTTATTAATTAACCAATGAAAGCAACAAATAGATACAAGACTCACCTCCATCATTGTTGGGCGCCAAGTGTAGCGGCTTAAATGAAGTCAGACAGAAATTGTAATAATATATACAGCTTTAATTGGGAAATAGACTTACAGAACCAGAAGTTCCAGGGGAGAACAGGAAAGCGGAAGGGAAGGTGGGGAGCACGCCCGCAATCTTTATAAGTAAAAAATATCCTCGGGGGACCCGGCCCTACAAACAAGGTGATTGGCTGTGTCCCCCTACATATGAACACACAAACACACCATACACACACACACACAAAGAAAAAAGACTCAGAGAAAAC
This sequence comes from Microtus oregoni, assembly GCF_018167655.1. Lineage (NCBI taxonomy): Eukaryota > Metazoa > Chordata > Mammalia > Rodentia > Cricetidae > Microtus > Microtus oregoni. The sequence goes on along the minus strand of NW_024543222.1, from coordinate 15,729,955 downwards.
TCACAAGCCTGAAGCATGATTCTGGAGACAATAATGCTTTCCTTGCAGGACCTGTCAGACTTCTCGCCAAGTCAGAGTTTTGCAGACTTTTGCATCATGTATCCACTCTCTTTCAGTCATTCCTAGCAGAGTGACCCTTAACATATGAGCCAAGTTAAAGCCAGGCTGCTGGCGCAGAGAGCCCCAGCAGTGACTCAGAAGACAACTGTGGGATTCTCTGTCCTCTGGTGAGAGAAACAATCCAGGCTTGCTCACACAGACATACAGAGAGACCCAGGTTCCTTCTGCTATGTGGCTCTGTTGATCCATATCCTGGGTTGCCATGGAGACACGGTCTCCATGTTTCTCTTAGTCTGTTCTAAGACTATAACAAAATACCGTAGACTGGGAGATTTGCAAAAGTAGAAATTTACCATTCATGGTTCGAGATCCAGTGCCTGGGACATCCTGTTCCATTTCACAGCTACCATTTTCTAGCTGTCCACGTCCACTGGCAGTGATAAACCAGCACCCTTGAGCCTCTTAGCAGAGTGCTATTCCCTAGCTAGGCGTGGTGGTGCTTGCCTCTAATCACAGCACTCAGGAGACAGAGACAGGCAGATCTCTTGTAAGTTTGAAGCCAGCCTGGCCTGCATAGTCAAGTTTCAGGCTAACCAAAGCTACATAGTGAGACCTGTCTATTAAAAAGCATGAGTGCCGATGGAGCCCCCAATTTAATTTCCCAAGATCTCATCTCTCCGCACTATAGACACCCTGACTTACAATGGTATGATAACGTTTTTATTAGGCTCTGAATTTTTATCTTTCCTCAGTTAGTGATAACACGGTGCAGTACTCTGACCATGCCAGACAGCAGCAGCAAGCAGTATGTGACTCCAGCCAGCCACGTGATCACAAGAGAAAACAACAGAATTGTGCAGAATTGCCAGCCTGCTTTAAATGCGAGCACTTAAAGTATTCAAGACAGTCCATATTTTTGCTAAAAGGTATGTTCGTGCTATGTGGATTTGCCCAATTGCAGGTCCCTGGAGGTGTTCTGAGGATGATGAGGTAGACTAAACCAAAGTATAATATTGGGCAGGTTGGCTGTCAGTTGCATTTTTGACTTTGCCTTTACACATCTGTGCATATGTAAACCCGTGTGTGTGTGTGTGTGTGTGTGTGTGTGTGTGTGTGTGTGTGTATTATTATGTTTTCTTGAAATGGGTCTTGCTGCATAACTACAGCTGGTTTCAAATCCTCTTTCTAGCTCAGGTTGGTGTTGAACTCACAATCCTTCTGGCCCAGCTTCCCAGTCCTGGGGTTGTAGCCATGTATCACCATGCCAGGCTTCCTACAGTGTTTCCCCCTTCCACGGATTTCCCCGGATGTAACCCATTTACAAGAGGAGGTGTGTCTGTATTACACCGCACATTAGAAAGCAGCACACAAATTGTGTGAGGAACAAACATTCAGGCCGCAGCATTAGTTCCAGCCTGGAAACAGGCCCCTCTCCTTGCTCACCTTCCATTGAGGAGAACTTAAGCTAAAGGTCACAGCTACAGCTGGACACGATGCATCCCAGGCAGCTTCAGCCAGTGTCATCATAGAACAAGCAGCGGGACATGCAATCTCTAGATCCTTGAAAACTGTGTCAACCTTGAAGTTTCTGTTTTCCTGAGAAGAAATTTTTCATGTAATTTTTGTTTTATTGGCATCTGCCTCTTTTTTTTTATCATTCCTTCCTCTCCCTTGCCCCCTCCTCCTACACACACACACACACACACACACACACACACACACACATCCTTCCTTCCACTTCTTCTCTAAGCTGATGTCAAACTCAGAGGATAAACAGTATGGAGGTTCCAGGTTTCATGAGTTGGGCACAGCACAGTCAGGATAGGGACTGTGGGCTTCTCTGTCTTTCTTCCCAATGCAGGCGTATGACCACCTCCCCATCTTAGGGCTCCTATGCAAGCCCATGACCACCCCCTCATGCTAAGGCCCCCTCAGTCTAAATAGCCCTCGACAACCAATTTCAAAGATGGAGGGGATAGCAAGTAGACAAAGAGCTTGATGGTTAAATATGAGGTCCCGAGTTCACGCCCTAGAACCCAATTCTTAAAAAGCTGGGCATGGCAACCCACACTGTGATTCCACACCTGGGGAAGCAGAGGCAGGAGGAGCCCTGGGGCTCACTGCCCAGCTAATCTAGCCTATTGATGCATCCCCCAAAGTGAAGCTGACTGGTTCTGAGGAACAACACCCGAGTTGTCCTTTGTCCTCTACATGTGTGAGTACACAAATACATACACATACAATGCACACATGCATGTATGCATGCACACACACACCCCACCCACCACCACCACTATCACCAAATGCATTGGAGAAACAAATTGAGTATAAAGCAAGAAACAAGTACTGATTTTTGTAGGAAGGAGACCCAGATTTTATGTCTGATCTATATGCTACTAGTTGTCTGGATCTCCTGGCCTTCGCACGTTGTCAGAGGCAGACAGGGAGGCAGGGAAGGAGAAAGGGGGGGAGAGAGAAAAAAGAAAGAGAGAAAGAAGAGGAGGAGAAAGAGAAAGAGAAGGGAGAGAAAAGGGGGAAGGGGGAGAGAGGAACTTCACTTGTGACCACTAAAACGTTTCAATGATTCTGACACAAGTTCCAGCTTGAGAAAGAGCATCTGCAGTTTTAGGGACTTTAACTATACTGGCCTTCCAGTCTGAGAATGCCCGTCCAGGGTTTAATATCCTCCTCCAGCAGTGAGTCTCACTGTGGTTTCCATCCGCTGGTGTCTGGCTCACTTTCTCCTGGCTCCTGTAATTGTGGGTTGTAAGCTTGAAAGACCCCCACTCACTAAGCAGCAGTAATGCCATTTTGCAAGGCTTAAACTTTGAAGCAACGCAAGTAATTAGAGCAGGGAAGTTCGACTTGAAAATGAGGGCGGAAAAGCCAGGCAAGATATCCACGGTCAGCCGGTCAGCCATCTGGCCTCAAGCGATAAGGAACCCGCAGCTGGCCTGCTCTAATGAGAACATCCCGGTTGCTTAGGGAAACAGGATGCCTATAGTCAGTATACGTGCCCAATCTAGAATATCAGTAATTCACAGAGGAGACAACTCCCCCTATGAAAGATCCCAGCTTATCTGCTGTAACGTCACTTCAAAGAGCTTTTGACGTACGACTGTAAGTGCAGAGTAAGGTCAGTGTCCCTGGCTGCAAAACAGGATCTATATATCCATAGATTAGGACAGGACATCAATTAACAGGATGTCTGTTCCCATACATCTGTGCTGGGAAAGGAAAAACCCCCTGTGCCCCTTGCCCCATTCCAACTGACCCCTAACGATGCATTTGCTTGGCTGCAAAACAGGATCTATATATCCATAGATTAGGACAGGACATCAATTAACAGGATGTCTGTTCCCATACATCTGTGCTGGGAAAGGAAAAACCCCCTGTGCCCCTTGCCCCATTCCAACTGACCCCTAACGATGCATTTGCTTGGCTGCAAAACAGGATCTATATATCCATAGATTAGGACAGGACATCAATTAACAGGATGTCTGTTCCCATACATCTGTGCTGGGAAAGGAAAAACCCCCTGTGCCCCTTGCCCCATTCCAACTGACCCCTAACGATGCATTTGCTTCTGTAATCTGCTTCTGCTGCCCTCTTTCCTATAAAAAGACCTTCCCCCAGTCTGCAGGCGCGCTTGTCTCCCGAAAGACTAAGCCGCCCCAGGTGCCTGTGTATTAAATAAAGCCTCTTGCTATTTGCATCCGAAGAGTGACTCGCTGCTCCTTGGGAGGGTCTCCTCAGCCTGAAAGACTGCCCAGCACTGGGGTCTTTCATTTGGAGGTCCCACCGAGATCTGGAGACCCCTGCCCAGGGATCACCGACCCACCACCGGGAGGTAAGCTGGCCAGCGATTGTTTTCCGTGAATGTCTGTGCTTCGGTGTTTCTGTGTTTGCGCTTGCGACTGACTCTGTACTAGTTGGCTGACTAGATCTGTATCGGGCGGACCGCGGAGGAGCCGACGGGCTCTCACTCCCGACCGCAGCCCTGGGAGACGTCTCAGAGGCATCTGGGGGCCGGATGTGGTGCCTGGCCCATCGGTAACTCTGTGAATCCTTACCGAATAGGATTGTTCGGGGCACCCCCACAGTCCTAAGGGTACGTGATTCTTCTGGGAGACGAGGAATCCGGATCCTCAGAGTCTCCGTCTGAAATTTTGCTTTCGGCATTATGCCGAAACCGCGCCCGCACATCTGTATTGTCTGTGTATTTTTGTGCTTAATATGTTCTTTGTTTTGTATATCTGTTTGTACTCGAGTCTAAATCTGGTACCATGGGGCAGTAAGTAACCATCTCTTTGACCCTAACTCTAGGAAAATCCAAAAGAAATGCAGACAGTCTGCCCTTCCTTTACTTCTCTAGGCTCTGCTGCTGAACTGCCCTGCTTGCTGTCGCGAGGGGGGAGGGAGCAGGACTGTGATCTCCTGAGGCACAGCCTGGAGCCAGGCCTAGGCGGGGCAACTGGCTCCAGCTCTGAGCAAACCTCTCAGCAGGACGCAGGGCGGGGCATGGCAGCAACCCTGGCCCGAGCCAGAGAAGGGGGCAGCCGTGGCCCCCCTGAAATCCCTGTGCTGAAAATGACGTCCTCCCTTGCTGACCTGAAGTCCACCAGCACCGCACGGGAGGACTGGGGGAGGAGGGCTGCCTTAGACAGTCCAAGGTGTTCCCTCCCCCTACAGCCAATGCAAAGGCCTTCCCAGCTGCTACTGGCAGTGTGAGGGCTAAGAGGAACTGAGTGGACCAATCCTGACCTCACAAGTTCCCTGGAGGGAATGCCTCCTGGGGCCTCTGGAATCCCATTCAGAGAAAAGCTGCTAGATTGCTGTGAGTATAGAGATGGGATGTGGGAAGCTTGTGCTATACAACTAGGAGCTCACTGTGGACAGAGCTGAGGCTGAAGCCAGGTCCTGGGAGGATCCCCAGTGGGGTTCCCTGTGGAGAAGGCTTGTTTTCCTTAGAAAATAAGGTGCTAGAGACTGAATGGCAGCCCCCATCTGCAAATGCCATGTAAAACCTTGTACTAAAGATCTGTGGCCCTTGCCCAGGGGAAATAGCTGGTGCTAGCGCCAGGGTCACAGAACTAAGCCTGGGAACCTGCAGTAGGCTATTTCTCTGGGGTCGGATACCCTATTAAAAAGCAAAGGTCCCCTAAAGAACCTGGACCTTTCCATTTTGGCAGTAGGGCAAGAGATTGCAAGTAAATTTCCCTGTGGCTGTTGATAAATGATAAGTATGGATTCAGGAGTAGTAGCTAATGGAATAAGCTGACATTAAAAGGGCCTGCCAGCCCTAATAACATCTGTCTTCTGGGGATGCTCTATACCAGTCATCATGTGCTGCATCCAGGTAAAAGCCTCTGGTTTAAAAATCGGGAAAATTAAATTAAGTCACTTTAAAATAATATGCTTGTGATAAAAAAAAAAAAAAAAAAACTACTATGCAGTGTGTCTAGAAGAAAAGTAAATTCCCAGTTCTGTTTAGATGGATGCAGGACTACACTGTCTTCAAGAACTATTGCTGTAGAAGGCCTGGCACAGGGCCGGGGCCATATGAACAGCCCAGCTGAGCTTCTAAGCCAGCCCATGTTTAGATCTGAATTTAACACTTGTCTGCTCACAATGCTTGTGATAAGGTGGGGGCCCTGAGTTGCCCCACAAGACAAAGATCTGCTAAAGCCTCTCACCCCACTACAATGGCAAAGGGGGTGTTACTAAATGATGAGGTTGAGTTAAAATGGTCCTTTTGACTCTTTATAATGTTTATGGCTATTAAAAAAAAAAAACATGGCGAAGATTCTCATTTATTATTAATATAAAAAAGGTGCATTTTGAGTTGTTTTCAGATTCTGTCAATGATAATATAAAGGATGTCGCTAAGTTTTTAAGGTAATATGTTATCTAATTTTAAAAGTCCACCATGCTAATGTTCAAAGTAGCTGTAAGCATAAATTGTCAAATGATATTTTTAATCTTGGTCAGTTTTACAAGAATAAGATAAAATCTCAAAATTGTTTAATTTGCATTTCCCTGATGATTAAAGATGTTGTATTTAAACAAATTTTAAATATCTTTCAGTCACTTCAAGTTCATTTGTTGAGAATTTACAGTTTTGGTCTGTGACGTAATTGTACTAATGAGGATTAAGTTCCTAAGTTCCTTATATGTCTCATGATACCTCCCCATTCTACAGGTTGATATTACGTTCTGTTGATTATATCCTTTGCTAAAATAAATTTTAAACTTTTTTCCTTCTATAAAAGGTTCAATATTGTTGGTTTTATGTTAAGGTCTTTAATTTGTTTGGATTTCAGTTTTGTGCATAGAGAAAAATATGGATCTATCTTCATTCTTCTAAAGGGAGAAACTGACAGTCAAAATGCTGGGCTCATGGCAAATCTCAGGCGGGGGCTGCAAGGCACCCCACTAATTCGGCCGAGATAAGAGAGGTTCTCCAGGGGCCAGTTAAAATCTGTGTTCCTTAAATGATTAATGAAAGTTTACAGGCATTTTACCCAACCTCTAAAGGTCAGCAGACAGCAGTAGCCACAAAAGAGAGAAAAAAGAGAGAGAGAGAGAGAGAGAGAGAGAGAGGCGGGAAGCAAAAGAAAGATAGGACTCAGACAGATTAGGAGCCTGGGCAACAGAAGATCAAAGACAGATAAAGAGGGACACTGGAACTGAGTAAAGAATACAAACTGGACACCTTACGAACTATAAATTTGAAAAAAAGACAAATAAATGACTCGTTCCTCCCTGGTCACTTCTGAATGTATGACCAAAGCCTTTTGTTGACCAAACGAGGGACTTTTGCTTTCGCTGCTGTTTTCAGTTCTGCAGGAGACACAGGCTGCTTGTCTGCCTCTGCCTCTACCACTCCCTCCTCACCAGGATGACCACCTCTCCCTGCCTTCACCGCTGAAGAAATCCTCACCTCCTAGCAACTGCCTTGATGCTGTGCTTGCTCTAAAGCCTGCATGAGCCCTGACTGCTCACTCTACAGTCTTGCTCCCCTCACCCATGTCAGACTGCGATACAGCAGTCACCATGCTACCACAGGTGCCCTCCTGTGCCAGACTACTGCTCCTGTGCTGGGCTGACGTCGATGGACTATGGATCCTACCAGCATCTGCCTAAAGGACAGGCGAATGGCAAAATGGCAGGCTAAGCTGTGCCAGGCAGAACCGAAAATGAGGGTGAAGCTTGCCAGGGGTACAAGGCTGGCGGTCCGAGCTAAGCAGGTACAGAAGACCGAAGGTAAGCGGAAGGCGGGGGCAACATTGGTGGACAGGAAGCAAATGATCTGGGCCAGTAGCCTCCCTTCAGGGATGGTGGCCCGACCAGAACGCTGAACTTGTGGCTTTGATACAAGCTCTACAGATGGCAGAGGGAACGTCTATACTAACAGCAGGTATGCTTTTGCCCTCACCTATATATATATATATATAAAGCAATATACAGACAAAAAGGACTGTTGACATCTGCGGAAATTTTGAGCCTCCAGGAGGCCACGCATTTGCCAAAGAAGATAGCCATCATACATTGACCAAGATTGAGACACCCAATGTAATGGCTAAGAAGATCAAAAAAAAAAAAAAAATCATCCTAAGGTTTGGGATGGCCAAGATAATCATGTCCCATAATAGGCCTGCCTTTGTTGCCCAGGTAAGTTAGGGTGTGGCCAAGACATTGGGGATCAATTGGAACTTAAGCTTACCAACCTCAAAGCTCAGGTCAGATAGATAGGATAAGTAAGATTCTAAAAAAACAAATTGATATAATTGGCCCTGGAGACCAGCAAAAATGACTGGACAGACCTCCCTCCCTCCTGTCCTGTTCTGGGTTCAAAACACCCCGGCATCGTTGCCACTAGCTCTGTTGCCTGGCTAGTTAGCTGCTGCTCATGTATCTGCTGATAATGGTTGACCTTGATGATGGAATCCTGAGCTCAAGGCTTGCACAGGGCAGGCACATCTGCTGTAAGATGGGCTTACATCACCTTTAAGGCTCTTCTTTCCTAAAGTCAGAAACCCACAGGGCTCTGCTCATTTTTAATGTCTATTAAAGCATAATATCAGACAGCAGAAGCAAAAGACAATTCTGTTCTGTTCCTCCTTTGTGTGTCTGGGACCTATTGACAGGAATTATTTAGTACAGTTTGAGACTTTTCCAGATCAGACCGTTTTGTGCAGATAACTGCAGAGAGAAGCAAACACACCTAAAGCCTCCTTACCTCTTGACAGGTTTTGTTTTTCTACAGGAAAATCTTGTTTTAATCTATGGGGTTATAAAATGATATGACTTTCAAAAGGTAAACAGATGTAATTTAATATATAATAAAATAGATATCAATGGGATGTTAAAACTTTTTGATGCTGTACTTACAAATGTGAAGCCTGGGTAAGGTCAGTCTCAAAAAGATATTTATGTCCTCATTGGCTGTCCTCTGGCTTTAGGGCTTTCTGTTTTGTTTTAAACATTTGTCATCCTGTATTGCATTTTCTCTCATTGTTTGTTAAAGTTCTCACAATGGACACAACCCTGTACATTTGGATAAAGCTGATGCTACGGGATGCAATGGAAACTCGTAAATGCCATGTGGTGCCAGCTGGACCGAAACTGACTTCTCCGGCACATTCTCTGGAGCTGAGGAACAACACTCCCGGTGTCTACAGCAAAAGAGATTTGTCTTCATAATACTAAACTTGCCTCTTAGGAGAAGGCATCCATGTGTTTCTTAGGGCTGAGTTAAGCTCTTTGTAGTCAATAGACTATTATTGCCACAATGTTGGGTGCTATTCTCGGGTCTACAGTGGTTCACAATGTCTACCATGTAGTTACTTTCAAGCCTCATTCAGATAGTTTTGCTAAGAGCTATTCTGCAAACCCTAGAGATGTTCTACTATCTTCTCAACAAGGATATTTTAAAGGATGGTTTAATAAATCACCATGGTTAAAAGCCTTAATTTCCATTATAGCTGGGCCCCTACTTATTTTACTTCTTATCTTTACAATCGGCCCTTACATTTTAAATCGCCTGGTGCAATTTATAAAAGACAGACTTTCAGTTATCCAAACCATGGTACTCTCCCAGCAATATCAGATATTAAAGCAGAATGACGTAGAGGTCTTTGAACACATAAATTTATGATTAAATCCAAAAAAAAAAAAAAAAAAGGGGGGAATGAAAGACCCCCACTCACTAAGCAGCAGTAATGCCATTTTGCAAGGCTTAAACTTTGAAGCAACGCAAGTAATTAGAGCAGGGAAGTTCGACTTGAAAATGAGGGCGGAAAAGCCAGGCAAGATATCCACGGTCAGCCGGTCAGCCATCTGGCCTCAAGCGATAAGGAACCCGCAGCTGGCCTGCTCTAATGAGAACATCCCGGTTGCTTAGGGAAACAGGATGCCTATAGTCAGTATACGTGCCCAATCTAGAATATCAGTAATTCACAGAGGAGACAACTCCCCCTATGAAAGATCCCAGCTTATCTGCTGTAACGTCACTTCAAAGAGCTTTTGACGTACGACTGTAAGTGCAGAGTAAGGTCAGTGTCCCTGGCTGCAAAACAGGATCTATATATCCATAGATTAGGACAGGACATCAATTAACAGGATGTCTGTTCCCATACATCTGTGCTGGGAAAGGAAAAACCCCCTGTGCCCCTTGCCCCATTCCAACTGACCCCTAACGATGCATTTGCTTGGCTGCAAAACAGGATCTATATATCCATAGATTAGGACAGGACATCAATTAACAGGATGTCTGTTCCCATACATCTGTGCTGGGAAAGGAAAAACCCCCTGTGCCCCTTGCCCCATTCCAACTGACCCCTAACGATGCATTTGCTTGGCTGCAAAACAGGATCTATATATCCATAGATTAGGACAGGACATCAATTAACAGGATGTCTGTTCCCATACATCTGTGCTGGGAAAGGAAAAACCCCCTGTGCCCCTTGCCCCATTCCAACTGACCCCTAACGATGCATTTGCTTCTGTAATCTGCTTCTGCTGCCCTCTTTCCTATAAAAAGACCTTCCCCCAGTCTGCAGGCGCGCTTGTCTCCCGAAAGACTAAGCCGCCCCAGGTGCCTGTGTATTAAATAAAGCCTCTTGCTATTTGCATCCGAAGAGTGACTCGCTGCTCCTTGGGAGGGTCTCCTCAGCCTGAAAGACTGCCCAGCACTGGGGTCTTTCAAGCTCATGTTCACCCCCAGCTTTCCTCTCCCTGCGAGGCCTGGGTTATGATCTTACTCCAAAAAGGATTAATATTCTAACCCCAGGGTGCTCCTAGCCTGGCCCCACTTCCAGCGAATTTCTCATGTAGGGTTTTCCAAATCACATATGCAGCCCTCATTTAAACTCCAAGCATAGGAAGGAGCCTGTGGTGCCGGGTTTCTCGGGCAAGGCTGATGCTTTTCCACACAATGCCCAGATCAAGGCAGACATGTTTCCTTCAGTCTCCCGTGGCTGACAGGTGCACTTTGCCACTGTGACATTAGCTGCTCTAATATCCCGCCCGGCTGGGGCCTTCATATAGGCTTGAGAACGCAGGATGGGTGAAGCAGCTTGTGGAAGGGCTTGCTGAGCAGGCCTGAAGACCTGGCTTATGATTCATCCCTGAAATCCTGGGTGAAAGAGAACGACTCTGAAAAGTTAACCGCCAACTTCTACATGTGTTCAGTGACACACATGCATCCATAGTCGCACCCCCACCTCTCTCTCTCTCTCTCTCTCTCTCTCTCTCTCTCTCTCACACACACACACACACACACACACACTATAAAGCTCTAGAAGCTATGTAAAGAAGGTGGGCTAGGGGGCTACCCTTGAGTCTTAACTTTCTACCCTTCTGTTCTCTCTTTACATAGGACCCTTAGAGTTGGCCCTGGTCTTCCTATGGTTTTAGCACTTTGTGAGACAGGTGTCTGTCACATTCTGCCTGGTTTCTAGGTGTCCTGTCTTGGGAGCTGTTCAGGTGTGGTACCTTGATGGAGTTTGACACCCCACTGCTTTCAGGCCTTTGTAAGCCCTTTCTCTACTCCTTTGTTCCACAGGGCCCCCACCCCTCAACTCCCCCCACCCCTCCCCTCCGTCTCCAATCCTCTCTCCATACGTACACCACACGTCTTTATTCCATCTCGGTTGTTCAATTGGGGTCTTCTCAAGGAATATTCTGATAGGTTTTCCTCCGTGCTCCTGGTTGGCCCTCCAATGTGACCAGTACATTGGAGGGACAACCTCACTAAAAAATCTCAGGAAAATACAAATACAAGTTATTAAGGTGTATACCTACAAGTTATAAAGGTGTGAGGACAAGTGCACACTATCAAATTTCTCTCTCATGCTGCCTCTCATAGTCTTAAAAATACTTTCATTGTACAAAATATATCTGTCAGTCATTCTGCTGCTGTTTAAAACTTATGTTTTCACAAACCCAAAGTATTCTTGTGAGTTACAAGGAGCCAAATTGAAGGATCCACCTTAAACAGATCAGACACACCCCTTTCAATTCCCTGGTCCTAATTTTTTTCCCCTAAACTTAACTTTGTCCTCTGTTCTGTCAATACTTTAAACAGGTGTAAGATACCAGGCATTTCCATACCACAAACACCAGACAGGAGCAAGGAGACCAGCTACCCCAGGATGTGATCTAAAGGGACCAGCTATGCCAGGATGTAACTAGCATCCAGTTTTCTCAGGTTCGCACCAAGACAATACCCTCAAATAAGCAGAAAGCAGTCTTGAGAATCTGCTGCCCCAATTCCTTTAACCTGTTGTGCCTAACCTTCTGCCTTTTTATTATAAAAAGAGATGGGAATGTAATGGTCTGTACTTCCCTTTAAAAGACAAGCCCTACCCACTCCCTCTCCCATCCACCTGTCACCGCTGAGGCAGGCAGATCTTCCTTCTGCTTCTGTCCTGAACTCTCTTCCTTCTCATTTCTCTCCCAAAGAGGCAGCTTCTGTCTCACTTCATTCTCCCTACTTTTCTCCCCTTCCCCCTCTCTGTTTCTCTCTTTCTGCCTCTCTCTCTGCTCTTCTTTCTTTTCCCCTTCCTCCATTTTCCCTTCATAACCCACTAAATAAATATCCAACCTCACTCTGCATGGCATGCCTATCTGTCTCCGTCACTCACCTGCCATGCAGCTGTGGCTCCTCCAGGAACTGGCTGCCCCACAGCTCCCTGCCTGGGATCCGCTGGCCCTCATGGCCCACTGTGGTCTCAGGACCTGCTTCCCGCTGCCGCAGCTTGGGGACCTATGGTGTGTTCTCTTGGCCTGCTGCCTGCTGCCACTTGGGGACCTGTAGCATTTTATCTAAACCATTACAGTCAGTTTCTCCTTAGGGAATCCACCCCGGGACTTCAAATGCATTGCCTTTATCAGAGACTCAAACAGTGACAGAAGACAAAGCCTTAAGTCATATGACAGAATTCTAGGCTTCCCATTGGAAAGGAGAGCATGTCCTCCTTCTTGGGGGGGGGGTCAGTTTTCTCACGTGTCAAATTGAGAGTAGCCCCAGTGGGGTGAGGAAAAGTGGATGCCTATGCAATTTCCACGTCACAGGGATCTTCTGTTATTTGGACTGAGAGGTGATTCAGAATCACTACGACATTGCCCTGGGGCTTGTGTGATGAAGGACTAAGGATCACAATCCTCTTTCCTATTGTCAACAAAACCCACTAATCAACCAACTGGCCATTTCCCAAAGTGTCCACTCTACTGCCTTATCATGAGGATGACTAGAAAGTGAGCTTCCAGTGAACCCACCATGGCCTTGAATCAGAATCCCACGTAGATTACAGCTGTTTGTTACTCCAGTGTGGTGGTTTTGATAGGAATGGCCCCAGAGGCTCACAGATTTGAATGCATGGTCATAAGGGGCACTATTAGAAGGTGTGGCTTTGTAAGAGTGGGTGTGGCCTTGGAGGAAGTGTGTCACTGAGGGTGGGCTTTGGGGTTTCAAACACTCAAGCCAGACCCTGTGTCTCTCTTCCTGCTGCCTGTGGATCCAGATTCATGGCAGCCAGATTCATGGCATAATTCATCCAGATTCATGCAGCTAAGGGAGAGGGAAGCAGCGAGCCACAGTCATAGTCAAGGGCACACTCCAGGGACCAAACCTCTTTCCTCATGGCCGCCACCTCTGAGAGACTCCACCTCCTTTAGTATCAAGGTGAGGACCATCCAGTGCCCTGTACTCAGTGCCTTACCTGTCTGGCAGTAGGAAACCCTCAGGGCTCCATGCAATGCCAGCTCCCACTCTTTCCCTGCATCTGGACAACAATGGCACATATGCATGCAGGGGGCTCCCCTCACCCTGGAAAGGGCATGTGGGAAGGTGTGGTTAGGCGTCCTTTTCTGGCAAGCAGCACAAATGAACCCCAGCTGGCTCAGGTCACAGGGGACATGAGCTGGGCAGATCTGGAGACTTCTAATCAACAGCAAGGGCCTTCGGAGGGAAAGCAATGGTGGAGGCTTTGGGAGAAATGGTTCTTGGTACCCCCCGACATTCTTCCCAGGGACAGTCACATGGGGAAGGGTTGCCTCTTACCTCAGGGTAGAAGTTCAGATTCACGGGAGAAAAAACTCCCACCAGTTAGTTCCCACCAGTAACTCTTTTGGGCTTACATAAATGTCTGGCACACAGTAGAGGGTCTGGACCACAGGAAGACGCTGTGCCTGACAAAGACACTGGGGAGCAACACTTGTACACAAAGTCATCCGCTGTTGACTCATACCTCCTCTGGGGGGGGGGGTTACTCCCCATTTCCCCCGAAGAACAAAGGAGTTTGTCACTTTCAGCACTCATGGGAGCTCTCGTTGACAGTTCCCAGGCACCAGGCTTGTGGAGGATTCTGGGATAGAAACAGTTCTTACCAGCCTTCCTTGGGGAGGAAACACAGTAATGCGAGGCTGAGGGGCCCGGGGAGGGCCCCAGTCCAACTCTCTCTTCTCCTGACCAGGGGATGCTTAGGGCTAGCTGACATGGTTACAGAAAGTGCTAGATGTTGTTAACCTGATCTACCAATTCCTATACAGATGGCTTCTTTTTTTCTCACTGTGTGTGTGTGTGTATGTGTGCGTGTGTACAGATTCATGTTCCACAGCATGTATGTGGCAGTCAGATGGTAACTATTGGGAATCAGTGCTCTCCTTCCACCATGTGGGGCTGGGAGACTGAGCTCAGGTTTCAGGCTTGGCAGCAGGCATCTTCACCTGCTGGATGATCTTGAAGTCCATGGATGGCTTCTGTATGCCTGTCACCCTTGGCATCCTGAGTGGAGAGGAAGACCTGACCTTTGATCTTACTCTGGACCTACCTGTGAAGTTCCCTCAGGTCGACCCCTTGCCCCTGATTCCCATACTTACCCCCAATACACCCTCAAGTCCTTTTGAGATTCACCCTATCTCCAAGTCAAACTATCGTCTCACTCATTGGAGGCCTGACCAGAGGCCCTGTTGTTACTTTTACTCCTTTTCTTGTAATGGTCCCTGTGGAAAGGAAGAAAAAAATGTCACCCAGATAAAGACACAAAACATTAAAAGAGAAGAAAACAAGGAGTGACATTTGGAAAAGTTTAGACAAGAATGCCCTAGCAAAGCTGAACTTGGGAGGCAGGAGCAAACCAGAGCCAAGGGGACTCGGGATGGACGGATGGTCAGAGGGCTGACATAGCCTACTGCAGAGTTCACTATCTGCACTGAGCAACCCTCGGGAATTCCTGACTTCAATCCCGTAATGGCTGTAGGAGGCAGGAGTGGTTATTGAGCTTGAATAGGACGTTGAAGGTGTTAAGTAACCTTTCAGAGATCCATATCAAGTCTGGACATGGTCCCATATCCTTTGGACTCTGTATCTTAATCGCCAAGGCTCACAGACTGGCCTCTGCATCCAAGATCTCCATGTCTTCAAGGTCTGAGCTGCCAAACTGTGTGAGACGGTGAGGAGCCCAAAGGACTCTTAAGCAGAGCAGACTCACTAAGGCAGAAGCCCTGCAGCACTGCAAAAAGGGGTGGGGACCAAAAGAAACTAATATGGAGGAATGGGGCCCAGCTCAGACTTTGCTTTTATGTTGTATTGCAAGCTATGACTTCCTCTTCTTCAGAATGAGCCAGTCCTACTGACTCGGGTGGGCCATCCTGTGAGGTGCAGGTACAAAGATAGCCCTGGTTGTTGATCCTTAGGTATCTTCTCTAGGACCCCTTACGTACCACCCCCTCCTTTGTTCTGTTGAGACAGTGCGTCATGTAGCTCAGGTTGGCCTCAAACTTCTTACATAGCCAAGGATGCACTTGAATTCCTGATCGTCCTGCCTCCATTGCCTGAACACTGGAATCACGGGTATGTGACAGCATACCTTGTTTATGCAGTGCTGGAGACTGAACCCAGGACTCGGTGCCTTCTAAGTAAGTCCTTTATCAACTGAGCTAGAGCCTGAGGCCCACTGCCTTTTGTCCCAGGGCCCATGGGTGGAGTAAAGCATTCTGCCCAGGAATCCGTAAGTGGAACAAACCCCTTATCTAGCCTCCCCTCACTCTGTTAGACCTGACTTTTGCTCCAGCTTCTTGGGAGAGACAGTGGGGTCATTTGTGACCACAAATACAGCCATCCATAGGGTGACATGTATGGGGTACTGGGTGCCAAAACACCCGGCCATTGTCTTGTTTCTGGTTCTCGGGGTTCAGGGTACCAGCTCCCTTCTCAGTTTATCCATCTGCTGTCTGCCACAGGCTTCCGACACTCAGTTTCACACAGACGCACAAAAACAAGACAACTCTTCTCTCTCATCCCTGTTACAACAAACAAACCGGGAAACCCTCCAGCTGGTCCAGCTAGTCAGGACCGGCTCAGGAGGTCTCGTCTGTACCAATCACTGTCTTATTTGGATCACAGAGCCAGGACAGGTATGAGCAGCTCTTCACAGAGAAACAAAGGAAAAAGTGGTTCTGAGCAAGTTAATCATGTCTCTTACTGTTGATACCTTCCTTCTCTCGACTCTAAGGGTTCCCATCTAACTTGAAGCACAGGTGCATTCTGTGACTTCCTGTTCCTTCCCTGGGGCTCAGGTCCCCCTGTTACCCACAGAGTACAGGCTACTTGTAGACCTGCTAGTTTTTCCAAGTTCAAGGAGGCACCGAGCCTTTTGCAACCGCCTTAATCATCCTCCTAACTCCCCCTTCCCGACATACATACCCCCCACCTTGCATGCTGGACCGCCCCCCACCTTGCCTCTGCATGCTGGGCCAGCAGTGTCCCTGTTAGAAGAGCCACTTTTGGTATAACAAGCCCTGCTTCCTAACCACAGAATCCCTTTGTGGACAGCCCCTTGTCAACAGTCGTGCAGTAGTTGGCTTGGGGCTTAGCTTGGGGAGGTGAAAGAAAGAAGCCATAAATGGCTTGCTTCAGGGTGTGAGACCGGAGGAGGAAGAATCTAACACACCTCCTGGGGCCATGGTGAGTGCAGGCTACTGGTTGTCAGCGTTCGCCATTTTCATTTTAACCTGGCATAGCAACGGCTGCTTTCCCTCCAAAATTGTGTGTATGTGTGTGTGTGTCCTGATGCACTTGCACAAGTGTGTGCGCACACGTGTGGAGGCCAGAGGACAGCATCAAATGTCTCCTTCCATGGCACCCCACCTTGTTTTTTTGAGACAGAATCCCTCACTGAATCTGGCTCATGGATTCAGCTGTGCTGACTGGCCAGCGAGTTCCAGGGACCTGCTGCTCTCCGCGGCCCTGTCTGGCTTTTCACACAAGTGCTGGTGATCTGAACTCAAATCCCCGTGCCGTGTGGCAGAATGAACTCCAGACTTCAGACATTATTTACACTTGTTCATTCATGTAGGGTAAGCCCAGTCCAATGGGGGGCGTGTTCACCTCGGGCTAATGATTATGTATAAATCTGGCGGGCATGGCTGGTCCTTTTTGTATTTCCTGCCCATCGCTGGATCCCTGATGTTGTAAGCTATCACCTGGAGGTCAGAGGCCACCATGAGGGAGTCCGTCTCTCTCTCCTTCCACTGGGGATTCTAGGGACAGAACTCAGGTCATCGTTTTACCCGTGGAACCAGCTCTCCAGTCCAGCAAACATGATTTAGGTGAGTGCAGTCTTCACTTCTGTGGGATCAGTACCCAAAAGGGCACTCACTTGGCTGTCCAGTCATTGTTTAGTAATGAAACTGCCCCCTTGCCTTCCATAAGGCAGCACTGACCATTCTACCAGCGACAGGTGAGTGACCCAGGGGCTATGACCCCTTGTCCGCACTGGACATGTCAGTGGTTTCTATTTTGGCTCTTCAGATGGGTTGGATGCTGCCTCATTGTGACTGAACCCTCCACTTCCTTAAAAGTGAGCATCTTTGCAAGTGCTAGCTGTTACCCACACCTTCCTCACTAACTACCTTCTTCGAGTCTTACATTTCCTAATTAAACCACACTCGGGTTTTGTCGTTTGTTTTAAATGTTATAAACTTAGGTGGCACATACCTTTGGTTCCAGCACTTGGGAGGCAGAGGCAGGTGGAACTCTGTGAGTTCAAGATCAGTCTGGTCTACAGAGTGAGACCTCAGCTGATGTATGTGTGCACTTTATTACAATATACATATACTCTATTATATAAATAAATTTATTATATAAAACTTATAAATAAAAAACTTCATACACCAAAATGAATACGATCCAAAGTCTATACATTTCGATGAACTTCTCTACAGTTAAAATAACCATTTAGAATGGAGGCTGTGTCGTGTCACACTGAACTTTACAGTTTGTCTATCAAATATATTTTCTGTACTATATCCACCCTCTGTTGTGAAAAATTCATAACAGTGAACTAGAAAAACAATTCGCTTTATGTCCTCTTTCATAACTCATGTTGATTCCCTGCATTGTTTGTTGTTCGGGTGATTTCTTTTTTAAGACAGGGTCTCCCTCTGTAGATCAGGCTGGCCTTGAACTCAGAGATCTGCCTACCTCTTGAGTGTTGGGTCTAAAGTCATGTCTCACTATGCCGACACCCTTTGTTTTTGAATGACAGGTCTATGGCTGCTTTCATTGTTGCTGGTGGTTAGTTGGCTGTTTAGTTTGTGAGTTTTGTTGTTCTTGCTCTACTGGCTTCAAGTTCACTAAGTTCAAGGATGACCTTGAACTTCTGATGCTCCTGCCTGCACCTCCCAGCTCTAGGATTATATTATAGGCTTGCACCACCATGCCTGGTTTATGTGGGGCTAGGGATTGAACCAAGGACGTCATGCATGCTAGGCAAGCACTCTACCATCTGAACTGCATCCCCAGCCTCCAGGCCTGTGGGTTTTTAAGGAGGGCGACACTAAGTGTATGAAGGAGAATGAGCCCCAGGGACAAGGTTGGGAACACAGTACTGACTGAGGAAGGTGTTGGTGGTGGCAGCCCAGAGTAATAAGACCTAAGAGACCTGGCCCATTTGTTCAGAGATTGTCAGACATGGGATAGAACCACCCTGAAGCCTCGGTGTCCTCCAACCCCCGCCCCCCCGAGACTTCCAGTCATTTCCAGCAGAGGGGGCTGTAGTCTCCTGGGATCAGACCCCAGAGTGAAGAGATTGGCCTGAGAGCCAGAAGCCTGGCATGGGGTCCAGCTGTTTGACACCTGAATCCTAGGGAGGGCAGCTGAATGACTAGACCCACAGGGCCTCCTGGGACAGCCAGGGACAGGGAGGGCCAGCTCATATTTCACCACCGCCTAGTGTATGACCTGAGTTGGGTGGATAACAGAATCACATCAGGACCTGTCCCCGCTGGTGACACTTTTCACCATCCCACAGGGATTTCTCTGGACATTAGGTGCTGTAGCCTAGAAGTAATGGGACAATATTTTAGCCAGACCCCGAGACAGAATCCTGCATGTGTGAGGTGTGTGAGCTGGGGGTGGTGGGGGTGTGCCTACAATCCCTGCGCTTGGGAGGTGGAGGCAGAACCAGGAGTTCAAGGCCAGCCTCTGTCACACATAGAATCTGAGGTCAGTCTGGGTTACGTGAAACCCTATGTCACAGGCTGGGGCTCTAGTTCAATGGCAAAGCACTTGCCTGGCATTCTCAAAGTCCTGGGTTTTGATCCCTAGCGCTGAAAATCAGAAAAACAGAAAGAGAGTCTCCCCCCAAATACGAGGGTACATGAGAGAGTTGTGGTGTGCACATCTGGCGTTTGTGTGTGCAGGTGTGAGAGGCGGGGAGAGGTGTCGGAGGAGGACCAGTAACCTCCCCAGCATTTGCTTCCAATCCATTGGCTATACGACCTTGGGCAAGAGACAGCCTTTGAGGGCTTTGGTTCACCAGGGTTCTGATTCAAAGGCCTATAGTATGCGGCGTTTCCTCAAATTACATTCAATGCCAGCATTAAGTGGAATTTGTGAGAAACTAGATTCCTGAGGCCGTGGGGAAGCTCAATCAATAAAGTGCTTGCTGCTCAAGCATGAGAACCCCAATCCCTTCTCCAGCACCCACATGTGAAGCTGGGCATGTCAGTGCACATCTGCAATCCTAGCAGTAGGGGACACAGACAAGAGGACCCCTAGACCAGCTCGTCTAGCCAAATCATTGTCCTCCAGATTTAGGGAGAGACCCTATCTTAAAAAGCAAGGTAGAGAGATGCTCAATGCTTAGAGCACTGATTGCTCTTCCAGAGGCTCTGTGTCTGGTTCCCAGTGCTTACATAACGGCTCACAACAGCCAGCAACTACAGTTCCAGGGGATCCAACATCCTCTCCTGGCCTCTAAGGGCTCACATATGTGGTGCCCAGACATGGAACCAGCAGAACCACTCATACACATAAAATAAATAAATCTTAAAAGTGAAGGTAGAGTGACTGAGGAAGAGACCCAATGCTGACCTTGGGCTCCACATTTACAAGTACACACATGCACACACACACACACACACACACACACACACACACACACACATCTGGATATCCAGGCTCTAGCAAAAGGCTAAGGCCTAAGAATCTAACATCTTTTGGTCCAGGATACTGACACTTGGGTATATAACAGGCTTAGGCTAGTTGTGGTGTGGCCAACATGCTGCTGACACCTCTGGACACACTGATTTAAAAGCTGGCTAAATCCAAGCCTGGGAATACTGGGGAAGAAATTGAGGCCATTCCTGAACGCTTGAAGGAGTTAGAGATGGGGAACTGACTGATTAAGGGGATGGGAGAAGCAGCCATGGCTGGTGGAGGACAGATCAAAGCTCACCTTTGATGTGAGATTTCCCTCTGTATGCTGTGATTACCATTGATAAACAAAGGAACTGCTTTGGGCCTCTATCATAGCTATAGGGGAACAGAGCTAGGCAGGGAAAACTAAACTTAATGCCTGGAGAAAGTAGGCGGAGTCAGAAAGAAGCCATGTAGCTCCCAGAGACAGACGCTGGAACTTTAGTCGGTAAGCCACAGCCATGTGGCAATATACAGATTAATAGAAATGGGTTAAATTAATATGTAAGAGTTAGCCAATAAGAAGCTAGAGCTAATGGGCCAAACAGTGTTTTAAATAATATAGTTTCTGTGTGGTTATTTTGGTTCTGGGCGGCTGGGACGAATAAGCAGTCTCCTCGAACACACCTTGTGAGGGAGCCTAAAGCTTTCCTTCCAGACAGAGCTGGGACTGGATGCCTGGAATGAGAAGTCCGTTTGGGCCACTGCGTTTAGCGAGGCAGATAGAGGCAGCGGTACTTGCAATTCAGGAGGCTTAGCACATCTCATTGCTACCCGGAGGCTCCTCCGAAAGGGTCTGGGAGAAGCTACCATAAACACCCTAAGACCTGCATACCTTAAATAAATCTGCACATCCAGTACTAGACTAGGATTGGAGGATGAGGGCCCCAGTCTGCCACTTCTTTTGTGTCTTTTTGTAGCACAATTAATAAAAACCCAAAGACAGAAATTGGGGTTCAGCCTGAAGGTCAGAAAAGCAAAACAGCCAGTGGCTCTTGTTTCTACCTCAGTCTAAAATGGTGATTCTGCCTCCTGGAATCCCAGAATGAGACTGTGTGCGAGAGCTGTCTCCTCCCGCCTTATATTCCTCTCTAGGGCCGGAATTAAAGGCGCGCACCATTACCACTCGGTTTCTATGGCAGACTAGTGTGGCTACTGGGATTAAAGGTGTGTGTCACCACTGCCTGGTCTGTAGGGCTGGTAAGTGCGAGACTGTTTTACTCTCTGAACTTCAGGCAATCTGTATTAAAATACAGATGAAATATCACTACATTCTGGACCTTTCTGACACTGTCACTTCGTCTGTAAAACAGGAAGAAGAGTTACAGCTCCCCACCCCCCAGTGTCACTGTGACCGGCACCATCAGATGAGAGAGGTGACTGTGCTGTCACCTGCAGTACACCATATAGTCAGTGGGGGCACTGCTGCTGGGACCTGAGAAAGGAAGGGACCCTGCTGCCCTGGAGTAGGAACATCGGGGCTTAAAATAAAATCACTCAAGTGTTCCGCCTCTTAAATTGTAAATTGGCCACGTGTAGGTGCACATGTGTGTGAACGCTTGTAACCTCAGGTGTCACTCCGTGGGAATGACTTACTTTTAAGACATTTCCCAGGGCCTAACTCATGAGTCTTGTCTGGCTGGCTGGTGAGCCCCCAAGGATTCAACTGTCTTTGTCTCCCCATCCGGGATTACAAGCATGTGCCTTGTAATATTCCCAATCTTTTTAAAACAAGGGTTCTATGTGCTGAACTCAGGTCCTCAAGCTTGTGTGGCAAGCACTGGTACTATGTGACTTCTCTCTAGTCCAGTACGGTTCCTTTAAACTGGAGGTTGCATGTCTGAGCTCTAACTGGGTCATTCCTTTTATCTACCATGTAGCTTTCCGCCTGGTCAGCCTCCCCCCTCCCACGTGCCCCCCATTTAACCTGATGCTAAAATTGCTCCACAGCCGAAGTTGTGCCTTTTTCTCCCTACGCAGGACAGATGGGCTGGCTCTGGCTGTAAGCCTGGAGTGTAGGTGAGAAAGGAGGCTGGGAGGATGCCTAAGGGTGAGTCAGCACCTCTGGACCAGAGGGAGCTTCCCTTCTGCCTGGCCCTCTCTGGTCCATCACAGCCTGCGGGGGGGGGGGGGGGGCAGAGAGGGAAAAGATGCGAGAAACTGCCCTTCCGAAGCTGACAGAACGCTTTTCATTTTCACGGGAAAGGGAGGGTGTTTTGTTTCATTTTTTCATGTTTTTGTTGTCCTATTTTTCGTTTTGTTTTATTTAGATTTGATTGATTTCTGCTTGTTTTTGTTTGAGACTAGGTCTCATTATGTAAATTTGACTTTCCTGGAACTTGCTACGCAGATCAGTCTAACCTACAACTCACAGTGATCTGCCTGCCTCTGCCTCTTGGGTCCGAGAGTTAAAGACGTGGGAAGATGGTAAAAGTTCTTAGCGGGTGGAGGGATACAGCTGGGAAAGCAGTTGGTAGGTAGCATGCTTGCACAGCATGCAGGAAAGTTCAAGCCCTGGTATTGCATAGAACCGGTGCTGGTGGTACTTGCCTGTAATCCAGCATTTAAGGAGATGGAAACAGGAAGATCTGAAATTCAAGGTCACCTGATGGAGGAAGGTCATTGGCCAATAAAGAAACTGCTTGGCCCTGTGGGTGGAGTAAACAGAACAGGATACTGGGAGGAAGAGGAAGTGAGCTCAGAGACTCCACAGCTCTGCTCTCCTGAGCAGATGCCTCAGCAGAGACGCCATGCCCCGCTCCCGGCATGAAGCTCCGACCCAGGATGGACTAGGCTAGAATCTTCCTGGTAAGACCGGTCTCACAGATTATTAGAGATGGGTTGATCGGGATGTGAGAATTAGCCTGTAAGTGCTAGAGCTAAAGGGCCAAGCAGTGCTTAAAAGAATACAGTGTCTGTGTAATTATTTTGGGGCATAAGCTAGCCGAGCAGGCGGCCGGGGTGCTGGGAATGCAGCCCCGCCGCCCCCATTACTACAGTCACCTTCGACTTTTTTAAATAAGCTTTTAAGTAGTTTTCTTCTTTTTGTTTATAGCTGGCATCTGTAACAGTAGAGCCTATTTATTATTTATTTATTTATTATTTTGCATGTATTAGTTTTTTGCCATGGGAAGTTTTGGGTCCCCTGCAACTGGAGTTACAGACAGTTGTGAGCTGTCACGTGAGTGCTGGGAGTTGAACCTGGGTCCTCTGGAAGAGCAGTCAGTGCTCTTATTCACTTAGCCATCTCTTCATCCCCCACCTTCAACTTCTTAAAAGTTCTTGGCTGAGTGTACCTCAGTTGGTAGAATACTTGTCTGCCAGGCATGAAGCCCTGAGGTTCTCTCCCCAAAACCTCTTAAAACTAGATGTGATGGTACATCCCTATGATCCCAACAGTTAGGAGATAGAGGAAGGATAATCAGGTGATCAAGGCTATCCTTGGCCATATAATATTAAGTGTTGTCTAGCCTGAGCTATGTGAAGACTTGTCTTAAAACAAAACAAGTTCTCTAGGGTTGCTTTCACAGACCCCTCTGGCTATGATATAGAGACCCTTGGACCCTTGACCTCAGGCCCAGCCTAGGTGGCATGGGACTTTCTTTACCTTTGCCACTCTCCCCAAAGAAGGTGGCCTGAGTAGCCCGCCCTTGGGGTGAGAGCATCTCAGGTATACAGCTTCTTCATTGCCAGTCGGGGATAAAGACAATCAGTGCCAATGGGCTTAGGTGATATTGTCAGAGGGCATCCAGCCTGAGTCTTGACTCAGTGAGCTTGAAATGCTGTCTCCACATCCTGAGCCTACTTTGCTGCCTGGCATTCATGGAACTTAGTAGGGGTCAGAGAGGTAAGCAAACAGACCCACTCAGATGTTATTTAAAGTGACTTGCTGCAAGCGTGGGCACCCCGCTTTTATTAACAAAGTTCCTGGAGGTCCGCCTCCTGCCTCCCACACGTCTGTCTTCAGGTACTGGTGGAGGAGGGTGCTGATGCAGGTATGGTGAGCAAGTGAGCTCATTTGGCCCCTGTGCCCAGAGGATGGCCCTGGGGACAGAGTGAGCCCTGAATCAGTCTTGAGGATGGAGTGAGTGGAGGTGGGGTTGGGAAGGCAGTGAAGGAACAACCACACTCTCCTGTAAAGACCTTTTCGGAGCAGACATGGCTAAATGATGTGGACAGATGATGCTGGGTGCAGGGGGATGAAGTCGGGATGGGGCAGGCAAGAGTGTGTTGGTGAGTTCTACTGAAGATCTGAACCCTGTCCAGGACCTAGGATCTGAGGTTAAGCTCCTACCAGGTGAGGGCTTAGTGCGCATGGGTGAGGAGTAACAGTCAGAATTCCTTGAAGTCTCGGGCTTTCGGTGACCCCATGAGGACATCCTCTACTGCCATCAAAGTGAATGAAAAGCTCATTGGGCTCCGAGCCCAAACCAGAGCCTTCCAGGCAGCGACTCAGCTTTCAAAGAAAAGACTTCGTAGGACCAGCAAGATGGCTCAGTAGGTAAAGGTGCTTGCTGCTAAGCCTGCTGCTGGCCCGAGTTTAACTCCTGGTGGAAGGAAAAATAAAACAAAACAACTCTTGCAAGTTGTCCTTGACCCTCGTGTATGCTCATGTGTATACGTCCTGGTGAACACATGCACACACATGTGGGCACACTAGAGCTCACGCACACACACACACTTTAAAATGTAATTTTTAAACGAAAAAAAAAAACACTATAAGCAGCTAAGTGTCCAATAAGAAACAAGGGCATGTGAAGTTCCCTAGCTCCAGCAGAATAAGGGTCTGTTGGTCTGTCTGTCTGTCTGTCTGCAAGGCATCGTGTGGCCATGCTGGGAATTGGACCTGGAGCTTCGTGCCGTCTCTCTATCAATTGAGCTACATCCTCAGCCCCTCAAAATGCCTTCAGTGAGTTCTATCCTGGGAGCTCCGAGATCCACACAGAGAACAAGACGAACATCCTGCCCACGGTGGTGCTTGCAGCCTAGAGGGAGAGAAGATAAAAGCACTTGCCCGCATGACACCAGTTTAGACAGAGTTGCAAAAGCATCTTGCCACAATATGGATTCTTATACAGGGTTGAACCTGAGGTTCCAAGAAATGACTCCCGTTGTTGCTGGGCTGCAGCTTAAAGGGCAAGAAGTTTATGTATCTATCCCTCCTGGGCGTGCTGAAGGTCTGAGAGAGAGCTCCCTGAGGCAGCAACAATGTAACAAAAGGAACAGCCAGCTAACAGCAATGTTCTGGGGGTGGCATTGGCAGTGGTGGGATGGGGTGGGAGACTGGGACTTTGGGCGGGCTTATGAGGCTGATTTCCTTGACTATAGATGAAACTGGCTTAGCTTCCCAGCCCAGCTCCTTAGCTCCCCCACTGCTCAGCCAGCCTGTGGGTGAGAACATCTGGATAGGATTCCCTGGAACTCGAGGGCATTTCCAGGCGAGCCAGGCTGTCAGCCCTACTGGGAGCACCCACCCTACCATCTGCCGCAGTCCTAGGGAGTCATGTGAGAAAATGTCACTTCTAGCTCTCCAAGGGAACAGCTGCCTGTGTCTCTGAGTCCCGCCCCAGGCAGAAGAGTGGATGCCCCCATTCTTGGTGGGGAGGAGCTTCCAGGAGTTGAGGCTCCTTAAGACTCTTCCCAGCAGGCAGCTGTCCTGTCCTCTGGCAGGAGGGCTACCTAGGACTGCTCAGGCCAGTGATAGAGGGAGAGGCTATTGTTTGGCCCAGGCAAACATATAACCATGTCCTGGGCCACAGCTCTGGAATAAATATACTGCCCCGGTCCAGCCTCAAACAGCTATGTCCACTCTGGAGCTGGAGGAAATGAGTTCACACACAAGTAGAGAGCCAGCTGCTCCAGGGGCTTCCTACAGGGAATGGCAGAGCCAATATGAATATAGTCACTTGATACTGATATCCAGGGTTAAGTCCTCAGTCACTGCAAGGCACTGGTGGACAGGTGGGTCCTGCCTCAGCTTGAATGTCACCCCAAATCTCTTCTGTCCAGGGAAGTCCCTTACCCAGAGTTTGGGGTAGGTGGACCCAGCAATACTTGTCATATAGCTGCCTGAGACCAGGCAGCCCTTGTTCAAGCAGCTGACAAGTGCCTGTTGTAGCCTAGGAGCTACTCAGTGCCAAGGGTGAGTGTCCTTTGTCACATCCTTCTTATGAACAATGGCAAAGAGCAGAATGTTTAATCCTGAACCAGGAGGAGGCCGGGGCTGTAGCTTAGTGGGCAGAACACTTGCCTAACACAAACAAGGCCCTGGGTTCTAGCCTTAGCCATGCACAAACCCAGCACAGTGGTACATGCCTAAAGTCCCAGCTTTTAGGAGGCAGAGATAGGAGGATGAGAAGTTCAAGGCCATCCTTGGCTACTCAGTGAGTTCGAGGTCAGCCTAGGCTACACGAGGCATCTGTTTCAAAAAAAAAAAAAAAAAAACACACACACACACACAAAAGAAACCAAACCAGGTCTCTTGCATCTAGAAGCAATTGGGGGCTCTCGCAACAGCTTTTTGAGCTTGGGGTCAGCTCTCTAAGGAAGGCTGAGACTACAATGTCTCTTTCTCCCACTTGCTAAGCACTGTCAGAATTTGGGCCAATGGCATTATGGGTGCCTAAGCCCAGGGTTCACCCATGTTGTTTCACTGCCTCTATCAACTCCTCTGGGAGTTGTGCTGAGCTGGCAGGCTGGAGAACAGGATCAACACAGAGATACAGTTGCCACAGTGGCCCTGCCAGTGCCTGCCCCTCTGGCCTCTCTAAACGCCTTGAGTTGTAAACCTGAGCCAGCAGGTGCAGTCAGGGAAAGAGACCTTTCTCACCAAGATTTGCTCAGAGATTAAAGGCCCCTGAGGAAAGGCTTTTGTTTCTGTATTTTGGTTTCACAGCTTGGGGAGATAAGCTTTTGTTCCCTGGAGACTGCTGTCTCTTCTAGCCCAGCGGGGGGCCCTTGCCTGGGAATGGGAGGACAGACATTGCCATTTTAAGGGCCCAGTAGAACTGGCACACAGGGGTTGGTCCACCCACTGAGACAGCATGCCTGTTCTAATGGGAGCTCACCAAATCCAGCTGGACCGGGACTGAATGTGCATGCAATCAAACCAGACTCTCTGAATGTGGCTGAAAATGGGGGCTGACTGAGAAGCCATTTGATAAGGGCACTGGGACTTGTTTCTACTGCATGTACTGGCTTTTTGGGACCCTAGTCTATTTGGATGCACAGCTTCCTAGGCCTGGATGGGAGGGGCTTGGACTTCCCACAGGGCAGTGTTCCCTGGCCTCTCTTGAGGAGGGAGGGGGAGGGAGGAAGGTGAGTGGGGGAGCGGGAGGGGAATGGGAGGAGGGGAGGTAGTGTAAATTTTTTGAATGGAAAAAGAAAAAAAAAGAAATCATATAAAAAAATTCTGTGTGTCACCAGGCCTGGGAGGCATCTCTCTGGGCTTCCAGGGAGAGGAGAGAGGGAATGGTTTTAGCAATAGAGAAGATGGTGAGGACGTAAGTAAGAGCTTGCGGAGGCAGCTGCAGGTTGCAGAAGCCAGGGTAGAGCGCTAAAAGCAAATAGTCCCAGGACAGGCGAGAGAGGGCTGTGCCCAGAGGCTCCCGCCTCCACCACAGTCTCCACCTCCTTTCTACTAGCTTAGTTGCCCCTGACTCCCAGCTGTCTACCTGTCCTAAACATGTGTGTGTGTGTGGGGGGGGAGATAGACCCCAGAGGTTTCCAGGACCCCGCCCATCTCATGCCCCACCGCCATAGTTCTGGGAAGCATGGGAAGTGGTTAGCCTCTCTCCACATGATCAGCAGCTTCCTCCCCTTCCCAGACAGAGGGATTTTATGAGGGCAATTACACTGTCATGTGCCTCTTCTTGGCTCTTTATAGTCCAACCTTCTGTTGGCTTCAGACTTGGATTCAGATCCCAGCTCTACTGCCCACAGTATCTGTACCTGCTTTTCACCCTGAATCCTAGATCCCTGATTTGTATCGGTGGTGTCCCCCTCCCAATGTTCTTTGAGGATCTGAAGAAACTTCTGGTGCTGTCAAGCAGGTGCCTTAGCCCTAGGCTGAGGGTAGGACCCACATAACTAGGTGGTGGCTCCCTGGCCTTCCAGAGTTCTCCCTGCTACCCAGGCTTGTGCAGGTGAACGTGCTTGTCTCTGACAGCCTTGGGTATGAGCAATGAACACCCAAGCAGTAAAGGAGGATGGGGTAGGCAGAGCTGGTGTCCTTCAAACGCCGTGCGAGGGCCAGCCTCTCAGCACGTGAGAACAGAATCCTCAACAGGATCAGAAATAGGATTCCACTATCCATGCCAGGGGCTGGGGACAGAAGTTCAAGACATACACTGTCCGGGTCTCCCAGTAGCAAAAGTGGTCTAGCTGGAATTCAAATCCAGCCTGGGCTCTGCCATATTGCCCAGTCTTATAGGACCTGGAATCACTTGAGATGGTGGAGGACTCTGAAGAGATCAGATCTCCCACAATGCATCTGGACGGCGTATTTATTTTCCCCACTTAACCGTGGCGAGCAGGAAAAACTATTTTCTTTTTACAAAACCCACCTATTATGTATGAGAAACAGGTCTCCGGAGCCTGCAGGCCCATCATACTCCAAAGCAAGCCAAGGACCAGGCAGCACGCTGCAGACCGGCCAGAGGTCAAAGACGCTATTCCAGGTATGAATGTCATTAGGGACCAGGTGACACCTGAAGAGGCTCAAGAAATTGGGGCGAGAAAGTCCTGGGTTGTGATTATTTGGCGCAGGCGGTAAAGAATAAAAGGTTCTTTGTGGGACCATGAAAGAGACTGATCCCTGGAGGGCCCAGGGCCCTGGGAGCGGGCCTCAATCAGCTCCTCCATCGGCGCATTTTCTCCATTAGTTCTGGAGCATGCTCAGACCATTCCCCCTTTCAGCCCCACCCCCAACCCCCCACCCCCAGTGCAAAACTGTGCAGGCCACCTTAACTAAGATGTGAAAGATCCTTTCCAACAACGTTCACTGCTCCCCTCCCCCTCTTGTTTATTGTATCTCCTCTTTTTCTCACTTTCCCCTGGGAACAACGGCGTTCTCTGACACCGCTGACATTGTAAGGCAAGAACAACATGAAGCAAAGGAGAGACGGCATGCATTCCTTAGGAAAGAAGAAATGCAGACAGCCACTGGGGCTCCAAGCCTCTTCTGGACCCACCTGCTGGAACTGCTTTCAGATCCTCTTCAGCCCCCTCCTTGTCATCACCCCGTTCCCTGCCCTCTGTGTCCCCTGCGCCCCCTTGACTCCACTGCCTGGACACTACCTCACCCCTGCCCTCACCTCTCCTTGCCAACCTTCGGTTTTCTGAAATCTCCCATATCCCAGCATCCGCCAGCCCACAGTCTTCAGCTGCTTCCATTGTGGGGAAGGGTGAAGCCTCATCTGCCCCAGTGACCCTAAGCTTGGACCCTATTTGTGACCTCCAAAGGTGGACTGCCCACTACTTGGCCAAGGCTTCCTGTACCCTCTGCCTCCTTGCTGCCCTCTGCAGGAGTCGGCTGCCATGAAGCCCTATAAGGACTCTAGGCTGTGAGTGTGGCAGTCAGGAAGGGGATTCTGAATTTATGCAAACGTAAATCCTGAAACTTCTCTCTCCATTCCATTCTGAACTTTTTGAAACCGTTTAAGTAACGGGAGCTGTTTTTGAAACTGTAACTTTTGTAAAATCTGAAGGCAGGGCTGGCTAGAACCCTGGTGCCTGCATTTGGCATCCACACCAAAGTGTGGGCTAAGCATAAAATACTAATTGATTTTTGTTTTATTTTGGTCTGGTTTGGTCTCAATGTGTAGCTCTAGCTGTCCTGGAACTAACTCACACAGTACACCAGGCTGGCCTCGAACACACAGAGATCCTCCTCCCTCTGCCTCTTGAGAACTGGGACTACAGTCATGTATATGTTTAAAGATTAGTCACTGGTTTTGTTTTTTGTGAGGTTTTTTTTTTTTTTTTTTCCCAGAGATAAGGTTACTCTGTGTAGCCCTGGATATCTTGGAACTTGCTCCTGCCTCTGCCACCCTGCCTTCCGAGTGCTGGGATTAAAGGCATATGCCATCACCTCCTGGCTAGTCACTGGTTTTAAAGACATAGTATGGGGGCAGGGAATAAAATACCCTTCCATGACCCAGTCTACCCTAGAATTCTCCACAATTCTCCTGCCTCAGCCTCGTGAATGCTGAGGTTATTGCTTAGCCAAGGCCAAGAATGCTGGCTGTTTTGTTTGGATCTGGTTTTCTGAGACTGGGTCTCACTCCGTAGTGCACATTGGATTGGAACTCACAGCAATACTCCTGCCTCAGTTTCTCAAGGGCCGAGTTTACAGGCAGTAGCCACCACCATGCCCAGCTTCTTTCTTGCTTTCTAACAAAGTTGCTAAAGAACTGAAAGTGATATGCCCAATTGCAGTTCTGCTTCTCACAGACACGTTTATATGTGTCTCTGATCATGTGTGATCCACACTCCAGGCCGGCCACGTCTCCTTCCCTACTCCTCAGGGTCACTCTCTGGTGGCCTTTGATGGGGTACCCACCCACCCACCCCATTCATCGGCCTGTTTGTAGGGCCTCAGGCTTCTGTCTCTCTCCATGAGTACAGATGTGCGTGTTGAAAGCAGACCTCATCATGACTTCTGGGGGTGAACACAGTCACAGCAGGCAGCGACCCAACCCCCATAAAAGCACGCAGATGCACATTTGAATAAAATATCTCACGAAGAGTTGACATGAGGACAGGGCCTTGGGCGTGGAGCCTCAGGTTGTCCCTCCACTCCCAGGAATGCTAGGACAGATAGCGCTTCCACGACAAGCTGATGAGAATGTCATGTAAGACGGAAGCCACGGCACCCTGAAATCAAGATCGATGACAGCTCCTTCAGGCCCCTGGCTGAGGGTGTCCGTCACTCCATCACTGGAGAGAAATTAAATTGCCTTGCGACGTTGTTTGCTGTTCCCACCACCAATTTGGTCGCTGTTATGTAGTGTCGCGCATTTCGAGAAGGTGCCTGATTGATCATTTGGTTTATTTATAGCTATCTGCAGAGCTAACCACCCCACAAAACATCGAAGGGCTGTGCTTGTTTCTCGTCTAAAGACACCATAAGTCAGGTTGGGGTGCAGCTTGATGGTAGAGCACTGCCTAGGAGGCATGAAGCCCTGGGGTCCACCCCCAGCACCAGAAAGAAAAGTTAACACCGTATCCAGCCATCTGTCTGCCCTTTCATTCACCCACTGAGCCATTCACGGATGCAGCCAATATACCTGGAGCCCTGCTGAGAACGGGGCACTGTGGAGTCTTTGCAGATGCTTCTAGAAAACCCGATTCTGATACTATCCTCAGGCAGATGGCACATTCTCTGGGCCCAGATTCCTCGAACAGGAGGAGCTGGACTCCTGACCACCAAACTCTGAGGACTCCGGCCTCATTTCTGGGCAGAGATTTCTCATTTGTTGGCAGTTGTCTCTTTCTCCCTGTATTCGGAGGCTGCTGGCCTGTGTGCCGGGACAACAGAGGAGGAGTCCAGGGTTCAGAGCATCACCAGTTCCCGCAAGCTGACAGTCCAGATGTCAGGAGTGGGCTGGCCCTGGGATAGAAGAGTCAGCTCAAGTGGGATTGGCTGTGTCTTGGCAATCTGGAGCAGGACCCATGACTGGAAGTCGGTATTTTAGAGGCTGTGACTTGCGTTTGGGATTCCTTCTGATTTGTCACCACGCCACAGCCAGAGTCCTACATTGACCATTTCCAGGACTCCCTTGAGGTACAGAGTAAGCTCTCTCTCACCTTTCCTGGCCTTTTCTTTTGGACTCCAGTCCCCCTTGCCTCTCAGCTTCCCAGACTCTCTCCTTGCCTGGCCTCATTTCTGAAATTGCTTCCCATACTTCAAAACCCACTGAGTCCTTCCAGGAACCTTTGGCCTCAGCCTAGCTGATTGGCACGGTGGCAGAGCCCTGTCACTCTGGTTTCTGTGAGTGCTACCTCTCCCCTCCCCGATAAACGTCAGATGCAGCCGGCCCTCTCAGAGCCCTGTCTTCATAATGAAGGACGCTGATTGAGGGCTGTCTGGATGGCAGGTGGACGGAAGCTGAGGCACAGAGCCGGAGAGAGGTGTCTGTTGTCGCTGAACCCCTGCTTTGATCCTGCCCTAATAGAGCAATTTTTTTCCATCTCCTCCTCCAACACCAAAGTCAGCAACACATCTGCAAAACCCACACTTTGAACCACAATACAGAACATGCGACAACATCCCGGAATTCAAGAGAAGGGGTGAGAGGGAGGATAGAGGTTCTGGGAGCATAAAACCTCTATGAGAACCTCTCCCCCGACTTGCTGAGAAATCTTGCCCTCTCCTGGCTCCTCTCCTCTTCAAGTTAGGCCAGAAGCAAACCCATAGCAGTCTCCCCACCCCTTTTCCCTTTCTGAAGTCCCTGAACCCAGCCGGAACTTAGTAGCTGTTCAATAAATGGTGTTGGATAAATGAATTTCCAATTCTAAGATCACTCTGAGGATTTCCTGGTAACGAGCCAGATCTGAAGGGACTTGCGGGTATAATTTATTCACTGAGCAGCAGTTTTTAAGCAGCGCTCAGGTTCCTGGCACCACTCCAGATGTTAGGGCCTGAGATGAGAATATTAAAATTCAACAATCTGCCTGGAGCTCTCATTGGCACCAGAAGCTATTCTGGGTTCAAGAGATAGGCGGGTGAATGGCAAAGATATTCACGCCTGCACGGAACCTGTGTGCCTGCCACGGGAGGCAGGCGTTAAGAGAGTTAATTATGAATCAGTACGACGGCTCCAGATGAGGAAACAGGTGGACTCAGAGGATGGAGTCCATTTGAATGGATGGCTTTGGACAGGGGAATTCCAGGGCGAGAGCCGGAAGACATGAAAACTGAGCAGTTGACACAAAGGCGCTGGGGTCAGAATCTGCTGTGATCTGACGGCAGCGTGGCTTGGGTACCTGACTGAGGGCGGGATGGAGCTGCACATGTCACTGTCCTCTGCACACAAGCAGCAAGTCTGATCAGGGGTAGGAGCTGTCCTGGAGGCAGGGATGTTCAGGGAAGCCATGAGGCCATCCGTGAGGATGGCACCAAGTCCTGACATCGCGCTGAGCCTGGTGCAGCCTCTCAGTCTCCCTTCCCGGCCAGGAGTGACTCTGGGTGGCACCAGCTGCACACTGTGCTGACCCCTCCCCCACAGTGATTCCCTTGTCCCAAGGCTTTTTGCAGCCTCTTTTGGGTGTGTGTGTGTGGCTGCAGTCTCCTGGGGTGAGTGAGCAAGAGAGTTCAGCTGCTGCTGCTGTGTCTGGGTAATGCGAGCCTCGCATGGCACGACTCTGCTTTCATCTCGCTGCTTCCCCCAGAGCTTTGACGCTCACGGAGCCCAGCATCCAGCAGATAGCCCCATTGCCGCCTTTTATCTGGCTTACTTTCAACTTGAGCCACCCTCTCTCAGTCCCCAATTGCAGAGACAGTATAGAGCTGCAGTCCTCAGAGTGGGCCGTGCCAAGTGCATGGTGATAGTGCTAATAATTAATAGCGTAGCAGTAGCTGGAGGTCAGCTCCCTGTTAATTAGGGTCTGGACATGCCGGGGACTGTACTAAACGCGGGCTGTGCACCAATGTAAATCTCGCAATCACAAGACAGATGTCCGGTATGCAGCCGAGAGAGGTTCACTCACTTGCCTGGGGTTGCACAGAGCTCTGTGCTGACTACTCCATAGCCCTCTTCCCACTGCGCATGAATGAGCAGGTCCTTCTTCCTCAGTAATTCCGCTCCTGGGTCTGGTATATGGCTCAGTGAATAAACGCACTTGCCATCAAGACTGACAACTTGAGTTTCATCTCCAAGACCCACACCATGGAAAAAGAGAGCTCCCTCTCTTGTCCTCTGACCTTCACACACATGCTGTGGCATCCACACGTCTCACACACACACACACACACACACACACACACACACACGTAATTTAATTTTTACAAAAGGAAGTCTGATTCCATAGGTTTGCAGTGAGGGCTAAGAATGATTGTGTTAGAAGATAGCGGAGCTGGCAAGAGAGATGAGGTCTCCTGCAGGACTAGCCTCCGTCCCCGCCTCTGGATATATGCCTATCTCAGTTCTTCCTCTGCCTCATCTTCTTCCTTCTCCCTCCTCCCCTCTTCCACTTTTCCCTTCCTCACCCTCCTGTGCTCCCCCCCCCACTTCTCTTCCCCTCCAGGTCCTCCTTCACTCTTTCCTTACCCTCCTTCTTCTCTCCCTCCCTCTTTCTCCTCTTCTGTTCCTCCTCCCATTCAAGAGAACAGCATAGGAGGCAGGAGAGAAGCATAGGAGGCATCGGAGAGGTGGGGCTGTAGACGACACAGAAGAGGTCTGAGGGGACAGGAGAGCGTGGATAATGTATGTGTGTGCACGTGTGTGTACTCACCCACAGACACACACACACACACACACAATATGAAAGAAAGAGGGCCTCAGTAGCGCTCTCAGGGGATCTCTGTCAAGTGGGAAAATAGACAGCCAAGGGGCCCCTGCTGCTGGCTGTTTAGCACACTCTCGCCTTACAGCAGACCAGTTCCCTGGACACACACTGCTGACAGCCTCCCTGTAATATAGGTGAGGTTGTCATCATGCCCTTTTCCAGGGGAAACTGAGGCTCATGTGCAGCCTCCCTGGGGCTATACAGATCAGCAACGGGCAGGGCTGTCCAGAGGGTTGTGTGCTCCACAACCCACACTCCTGACCGCCTCGTGGGACAGTGGTAGCGATGAACCCAGAGAGGTCGTGTTCATTTGTGTGACTGGGT
The DNA here is from genome assembly GCF_018167655.1 of Microtus oregoni. NCBI lineage: Eukaryota > Metazoa > Chordata > Mammalia > Rodentia > Cricetidae > Microtus > Microtus oregoni. The sequence goes on along the minus strand of NW_024543222.1, from coordinate 15,695,076 downwards.
GAACTCTGCATGGGAGACGACACTGTTTTGAGCTATAAAAAGGGTCTCATGGTGAGAAGCAGCAGAGACAGGGACACTGTGAGGCTGACTCTCATGGTTTTTTTATGCGGTGAGGTAAGAGGCAAGAGGGCTCACTCTGTCTAGAGGGTTTGGGGCTTGTTTCTTAGGAAGCCATTGTCTGGGAGCCTGGAAGTGCTTCTGGTAAAATGGCTTAAATTTTGTTCTATTGTTGTCGCGTTTGTTGTTGTTTTATTTTGGACAGGGTCTTACCTGTCCCAGGCTGCCCTTCAACATACTATGTAGTCAAGGATATCCTTGAACTTTGAACTTTAGATCCTCCTGCATTTGCCTCCTCCAGAGTGCTAGGATTATAAGTGTGTTCCGCCATTCTATCAGCCCTGCCAGAAGTACCAGACCCACGATGATGGCTTTTCCAGATAGGTTCTGATTACTGCACACCCAGACCAGCCAAGGTGTTCCATGCCTGTAATCATAACACTCTAGAGATAGAGCTTATTGGAGAATCAGGAATTCAAGATCATCCCCGGCTAGAGAGAGAACATGAGGCTAGCCTGAGCTACATGAGACCCTGCCCTGTTTGCCACCAAAAGTCCAAATTCTTCCTCGGGAGGAAGAGCTGGGAAGGTACAGAGGAGGGAAGGAGGGACAGAAAGGCGTTAGGAAACACAGATAGCACTGCCTGAACAGCAGTGTGTGGAACACGTGTGTGCAAGCCTGAAGGGGTAATTAATACCCAACAACTCACGGAGCACGGCCCCATGGAAAGGCCTCGGAAAGAGAAATTAAAAAGAGAAATTGCAAGCGGATAGACTCAGAACTGTGGATTTTAATAACTGGAGGATTTCTAGAGAGACTGAGGGAGAAGGCAGAATTGAGTTAAGCCAAGATTTATAGCAGGTTCCCGGGACAGAGAACATCACCATCCATTCTGCTTTATTAGAGTGCAATACGTCAGGCAAGCTGCTTAGGAAGGAGTTTACTGACCTCACCATTTTGGGGTTCAGGGGTGAGGTGCCTGCGCGCATCTTGTTTCCAGCGAGGAATCAACACAGCTGCGGCATTTGTGGGAACCAGTGACTGCATTGCCAGTCAGGATGGCTCTGAGGAGTTAGTCCCTCCCCCTAAGAAATGACCCTCCCACTAAGCCCCACCTCAGAGATGCCTTCGGCTCCCATCCCCACACTGAGGACCAAGAACCCAACACAGGAACCTTTGAGAAAACATTAACAATACTCAAACCATAGCAGCCTCCATCTCTAGTTAGGGATAAGAGGTTTCAAGTCACAGTATTTACCCATAACCCATCATATCTATTTATGAAGGTGGCCCAATACAAAATCATAAGTTCATGTAAAACCGATGAGGTGGTACCTGGGGCAATGGCTCAGCCAGCGAGGTGCGTGGCATGTAAACATGAGGAACTGAGTCAGGCATGGAGACGCACACATGCCTAGAACCCTGGAAAGAGAGCAAACAAAGGTGCCTGGAACTCGAGGACCAGTCTAGCCAATAGGTGAGCTCCAGGCTCACAAGAGAACCTTTCTCAAAACAAACAAATGAAGAAAATAAATTCCATGGAAGCTCGGGGAGATGGCTCACCCGTGAAGTTACCTTCACTTCGTGGACGATAATGTGTCTCAGTGGCACACAAAATAAACCTGTGTGTGCTTTGGCAACCCGAGACCACAGGTTGGTCGTCTCTGTGTGGTCGTAAACAATTCCACGTTCAATGTGGCCCAGTGAAGCCGAAAAGTTGGGCACCTCCACTCTAAGGCTCACCCCACATTAGATTTTATCTTTACTTTGTTGTCTTATGAACAAAAGGCCTCACAAAAGCTGGGTAAGGACTCTCCCTCTGAACCCTGCCCTCAACCCCAGCTGGGTAAGGACTCTCCCTCTGAACCCTGTCCTCAGCCCCAGCTGGGTAAGGACTCTCCCTCTGAACTCTGTCCTCAGCCCCAGCTGGGTAAGGACTCTCCCTCTGAATTCTGTCCTCAGCCCCGACCTTAAGCTGACAAGCAAAGAGAGGGTCAGAGGAGTGGGTTTCATATTATTGTTGCTGTCACTGCTTCTTTATTTTTATTTTTAAAGATTTATTTTATGTATATGAGTGTTCTTGCTGTATATATGCATGTGTATCACATGCATGCCTGGTGCCCAGGGAGTTCAGAAGCAGGCACCAGAGCCCCAGCAACTGGAGTTGTGGTTGGTTGTCAGGCACCGTATAGGTTCTGGGATCTGAGCCCAGGTCCTCTGCAAGAACAACAAATGCACCTTCCTGTGGATCCATCCTTCCAGCACCGTTATTGCTACAGCAGAGTCTTACTGTGTGGTCCAGCCTGGCTTCAAACTCACAGTCTGCCTGCCCAGCTTCCCTCCCGCTGAGATCCATCCAGGCGCTGCCATGCCCCCAGTGCTATTATTTTGACGAGTTTCTGCTCTGTGGAAGCCAAACCTATTTATGAAGAGGACGGCATACGTTGTCACCATTCCATGACCTGTTGCTGAAAGTGGGATGGCTCCTGTGGGGTGTCCTCTGGGGTGACAGCTGGTGATTCACAACGACCAGAGAGAGGGCTCTGTCCTGCGTGAATAGTTCTACCCCTAGGGTAAGATGTGGAAGGCGTGAAGGGAGGGGAGGGATAGCAGCCTGGAGACCTGTCCTACAGAAGACAAGGACCCTACACCCCTTCCTGTCTGCCTTACCTCAGACTCTGCAAAGGGCCGTGTGTGTGTGTGTGTGTGTGTGTGTGTGTGTGTGTGTGTGTGATATGTGCATATGTGCATATGTGTCAGCATGTGTGTGGAAGCCAGAAGACAATCTTAGGTGTCATTTCACATGTGTTATGCATTTTATTTTTCTTTCTCTTTTGAGACAGGGTCTCTCACTGACCTGGAGTCACCAAACAGGCTGACTGGGGATTGAACCTGGGTCCCTGAGCTTGGAAGGCAATCACTTTACTGACTGAACCATTTCCCTGAGGTCCTTGTAAAGTGCTTTTGTTTGATGATGTCATTCCACTCCTGGGAAGAAAGCAGAGCACCCACAGGACAGCGAGATCCTGCTTTTCAGAGGAGAGGCCTCCAAGAGATTTCCAGGTCGCATGGATTCCAAGTAGCTTGGAAACAGCTCCAACCTCAGCCAGGGGTGCTACCCCAAGGTCCCCTGGAGCCAGCAAAATGGAGGTTTGCAAGGGCATGAAAGTTAGGACCCCAGGTAGGCTGTGGGTGAGGAGGACGGGACAGGACTGGGTTTGGGGGAGCCCCCATGACCCTTCTCACCCTTAGGTCTTTCTCACTTCTCCACTTATAGCTCCCTCCTGAATAATCCTCTTCTCTAAGACACCGTGTCCCCAAGCCAAGCAATTGTCTGCCAAGCTCTGAATGCTGGCAAAGGTTCTCGGTTTTCTTTTTCAAAACCCTAGTATTAAAAGAAAATCAATACCCATGACAGAACCTACGGCAGATCAATTGGAGAAGCTGCGATGCCTTTGCAAGGGTCTTCTGCCTTCCGTGAACCTTTCTGTGGGTGGAATCTTCCACATGCCCCTTCTGGGGAGCCAGCCTAGTCCATCTCCTCCGGCCAAAAGCCTTTTTTGTTTGTTTGTTTCAGACACAGTTTCTCTGTATAGTTCTGGCTGTCCTGGAACTCGCTCTGTAAACCAGGTTTCAGGCTGGTCCTGAACTCAGAGATCCACCTGCCTCTGCCTTCTGAGTGCTGGGATCAAAGGTGAGCACCACCCCTACTTGGCTAGCCAACAGCTCTTCTCAGTACCTGCTCCTCCTCCGGCAGAACACCTTCTCCCAGGACACTCCTGTGTCTCTCGCTTCCTGTCATTCCCCCAATGCCAAGCTGCTAAGAGACACTTTGGAATAACCACTCTGGTCTCTGTTTGCTGCTCTGTATCCCTGGACCTCGGATGACTTCTCTGAGCCTGGGGTTTCTCATGAGTAAAACTGTTGCTGATAAGACCACTTTCTTGGAGGCTAGGTTAAGAGCTCTGGTTGTTCTTGCAAAGGGCCTGAGTTCAATTTCCTGCACCCACATAATGGCTCTCAACCGTTTGTAACTACAGCTCCGGGGGGGGGACCAATATCTTCTTCGGACTTCCATGGGCACGTGGTAGACAGACACACACACAGACAAAACATTCATACACATAAAATAAAATAAAATAAAAATCTCTTTTTTTTAAAAAAAAAAAAAAAGACCACTTTCTTTATAACCAATGAAACTGTCCAGTGTAGGTCACAGCCTCAGCCATGCTCAGCAGAGAGAGGGCTCAGCCATGCTCAGCAGAGAGAGAGAGGGCTCAGCCATGCTCCACTCCTTAGGCCGCTTCCACTCTGACCCTTCCCTCCAAGCCACCGGCAGAGCAGCCCCCCATCTCGAATGCTTTCAGGATCCAGCATGATATTGAGCCTCTGTGTGTGGAGCCTACTTCTGAAGGCAGGGCTGGAAGTCCGCATCAAGGAGCATGCTGGGGAGGTAGGGATCAGAGAGGCAAGGCAAATGGAGAAAGGGTGAAGGGAGAGAATCCACGGGTACAGGAGGAAAAACGGGATCCCTGTGTCCTCATCAGACACTTGGGAAGAATCTTAAACTAGCCCCCACAAACCATTGTGGGGTGGCGCATGTAGTACTGCTGTCTGAAGGGTGGGACTCCAAGAGAGCATAGGCTCTCGCTCCCCAGACCTGTCTCTGTACCTTCCTCAGGGTGAAAAGCCAGGAGGGACCCTGCAAGGGTCGTGTGAGTCAGGGTGGGGAGCAGGCTTTCTATTTGAGTTCAGGAGCTGGGGGTCCATGGAGGAAGATACAAATAACTACCAGCTACTAGGTGTGGGCAACAAGCACCCCTAACTTCTGGCGAAGAGCCCTGCCTTTGGTTCAGCCCTTAGTCCAGTCCTCCCTACATGTAATCCTTCCTAGATGATTAAGTTACCCATGGGGTAACTGGCTTGGGTCTCCTTCCACTCCCCTACCATCCACAGGACTTGTGGGAAGAGTAAACTACCTCCCATTGACTCTTTCCTCAGAGAGTACCGGAGGAATCTGCCTACGATTACAAACCAGCCTGATGCACCAGGAGGGAGATCTGGCTCTGCGCGCTAACATCCTGCATGAGCAGGGCCTCGGATCAGCAGCTTTGCTCCAGGAATTTATCCTGTATTCATTCATGCATCCAGCGGTCGGCGGACAAGCTCACTTGCTGCAATTTTGCTTTTGAGCAGGGATGATTGGTGCCAACTCGGCGGCGGGATAAGGAGTCCAAGATCCATCTAGGTTATAATAGCAAGTTCAAGGCCAGCCTGGGCTACGTGAGATTCGGTGTTGCAGGTGTTTGCAGACTCCAGGAATGTAGCATGAAGTCTTAGCTGAGCAACTGCTGGAGAAAGCAATCTGCTGCTGGAAACAGGGGCAGTAGTGGGTGTCAGAATTTCTCCTGGGCATCTTTTGCCATTTATGCGGGGTTCAAATTTTCAATATCCATAAAATATGCACAAGGTAAAAAGAACAACACAGAGAAGCCATATATGTGCCCAGGGATTGCAGGATGGCCGATCCGTGTTGTGCTTGTCTCTGGAATGCTAGTCCAGTGGGCAGTACCAGTAACCTTAGGTCTCATTTTGCATTCCCACAAGTATGCTCGAATCAGCATACAGGTTTCTAAATAAGAACAGTGGCCTGGGTTAGGCTGACCAGCAATCCTGAAGTGTACGTCATACCTGTCCACACCCTGTACCCAAGACACCAGGAACTTCCCAAGTCCCCAGGCCCAGCGGGGCTCAGCCCCTTCACTCTGCTGCATGGAGTGCCAGGTGCAGTCTTTGGCAAGGACTAGATGATGGAGATGGGACAAAGTAGCCAGTGGCCTCTACGTGTGAGCGGTCTGTGGGTGGGTATCCGAGTTTGTCTGTGACTGTGACCAAAAGAAACATGGGAAGAAAAGGGTCTGTTCCCAATTACAGGCTCTATTCTGACATCAAGGGAAGTCAAGGCAAGAACTCAAGGCTGGAGCTTGAAGCAGAAACCACGGAGGAACCCCATTTACCGGCTTGTTCCCCTAGTGTATTCAGCTACTGTTTTAGTTAGGGTTTCTATTGCTGTGAAGAGGCACCATGACCAGAGCAACTCTTAGTTGGGGTGGCTCCCTTACAGTCAGAGGTTTTGTCCAAGGCATCATGCAGGCAGACATGGTGCTGAAGAAGGAGCTGAGGGTTCTTGCATCTTGAGAACAAGCAACAGGAAGTGAGCTGAGACACTGACTGTGGCTTGAGCATATATGAGACCTCAAAGCCCACCTCCACAGTGACACACATCCTCCAACAAGACCACACCTCCTAATAGTGTCACTCCCTTTGGAGGTCATTTTCTTTCAAAATACACATTCCCCATCTTGGCCCCCAAACACTTGTAACCTTCTCATAATTTAAAAATGCATTCAATCCAACTTCAAAAGTCCCCATAGTCTATATCAGTCTCAAATTTATTTAAAAGTCTAAAATTCAAAGTCTCTTCTGAGATTCATACAATCTCTTAACTATAATCCCTTATAAAAGCAAAAGCAAAAAGCAAATCACACATTTGCAACAGGATATGAGTTACCATTCTAAGTTTTTCTTTAATTCATTTCACAAGTTGGATCTTGCCCTGAGGTCACTTTCTTAATCTATTTGAACACAGGATTTATCTCTATGTCACTTACTGGGGTTCCTTTTCTCCTCAAATTTTACATTTTATAATTTACCCTGCTCAGCTTGCTCCTTTTCATTATAAATCTTCATTAGAGTTGCCACTAATAACCCCACGATAGAGTCTGTACTAGGCTGCTTTGAGATTCCCTCTGCCAACAGATTAATCCAAAACTCTTCACTTTAGCCTCAGATTCTTCAGACAAGGGCAAAAAGCAGCTATTCTCTTCACCAAAATATCACGAGAATGATCTCTAGGCCACACACTAACGGTCTTCTCCTCTGAAGTCTCTTGAGTCAGGCACCCACAGAGTTCAAATCACCCCCAGCACCACTGTCTTCCAGGTTCTTACTCGTATGGCCCATTACACAGCACTTAAGGCATTCAACTGATTTTCTAGCCCACAGCCCCAAGGCCCATATTCCTCCAAACAGAAGCATGGTCAGGCCTATCACAACAGTACCCCACTTCTGACCAACTTTTGTCTTAGCTAGAGTTTCTATTGCTGTAAAGAGGCACCATGATTTATAAAGAAAAAGCATTTAGTTGGGGTGGCTGACTTACAGGTCAGAGGTCCAGTCCATTATCATCATAGCAGAAAGCAAAGCAGCATGCAGCAGACATGGTGCTGGAGAAAGAGCTGAGGAGAACATCTTGATCAGCAGGCAACAGGAAGTGAACTGAGACACTGGGTGTGGCTTGAGCATATATGAGACTTCCAAGCCCACCTCCACAGTAACATGATTCCTCCAACAAAACCACACCTACTCTAACAAGGCCACACCTCCTAGTGGTGCCACTCCCATTGGGGGCCAATTTCTTTCAAACCACCACAGCAACCCTTCTTGTATAACTCAAATCCACATGCCTGGGGATAGCACCGCCCACAGAAGGCTGGACTCTGCTACATCAGTTACCAATGAAGAAATTCCCCATCCCCCCACAAGGCTTGAGAAATGGTTCAGTGATTAAGAACTTTTGCTTCTCATGCAGAAGACCTAGCTTTGGTTCCCAGCATGCATGTGACGGCTCACAATCATCTGTGACTGCAGTTCCAGGGGATATAGCCTTTTCTTCCGGTCTTGCAGGCACATCCATAATATGCAGGTACTCGCGCATAGACATAAAATAAAATGAATCTTCCTTTTTAAAAAGGACCAAGAAAATGCCCCCACAGACATGCTCAAGGGCCAATCTGATAGAGGCCTCACTTGAGGTCCCCTCTTGTCAAGTGTCTGGTTTGTGTCAAGTTAACAATAAAACTAACTAGTACCGTGGGCATTGTGTGCTCTCTCTCCACAGAGTGGCCAGGTTGACCTTAAATTTCTCACATAGCCTAGGATGACCTTGAACTCCTGAGCCTTCAGCTTCCACTTCCTTAGAACTAGGATTCACAGATGCTCAGCAACACTGGCGTATATTCTGCATCTCCACTGCAGGGACCAGATGCAGTGCCCGGCACACTTTTCCAATGCCTGACGGTCTGGAGGTCTTTATGTTCCCGAATCTCAGACACAGAGTGAGGGAAGCGGAGCCTTTTCCTTGACCCCTGAGATCTTAACCTGTGAGGGTGGTGAGCAGAGCTCTGGAGTTAGACACGATTGTTTGGTTTAAGCTCTGCCCTTTCCACAGCCAGGGTTTCACCTGAGCATCAGCTTCTCCATCCATTCAATGAGATCAGAGGTTTCTCCCCTGGAGTGTAGAGCGAGACCGCAGGGTGCCATACTGTGTTGTGCCCACCTCTCTGAATAGAGGAATAAGCACTACTGAAACCAGACACCACCGCACCCTGACCCCCACCCATGGCCTTCTGCCTGGATGAAAACTCTCATGTTATAGCTCAACTGTAGCCTCCTAAGCTTTTGTCCAAGAGCTGGAGGACGAGCTGTCAATGCTGACCCTGAAGGAGAGTTTTCCAGAGCTGCCTGCCCAAAGAAGGTCAAGGAAGAGCCAGGCAAACCTGGCCCCTCCCATTGCACCCCTAGTCCAGTGGCCACCCTTCCAAGAACCCCTGACGCAAGGTCTTGGAACTGTCCAGGGTGCTAAGCCCCAGCTTGGCCCTTCGCCACATCCCCACTGCCTTCCCTGCACTAAAAAAGCCCAAGAGAGCGGAAACAACTCAGATTCCTCTGACAGGAGACTGCACCCGGGGCGGGCTGGGTTGACAAGTTGCATTTTACGAGGACTCTGCAATTAGACCTTGCATCCAATGCGCCTGTCGCTCAGTTTTCTGATTTGCAGCGGCAAACTAGCTTAATGCTCAGGGACTCAAAATAGTTGCTCTGTGACATCACCTCTCCCTCCCCAGTCTGTGATCTCTGGCAGTGGGCGAGCGGGGAGGGAGATGGTGTGTGGCAGTGACCCAGCTTCTAGGCTTCCCTCCATCTACTCAGGAAACAGAGCACCAAGGGAGGAACTGGTGGGACTCTGATGCGCGTGACCACCTTCTCCAAGACCCACTGTGTCACCTGGGCCAGTTCTTTGGGAGGAAGGAAGAACTGAGTCATCTGTTTGGGGCTTGGATTCCAGATATTGGGGCTCCAATCATTGCCTGTATTCTGTCCCCAGTGTCCTCACAAAGCCATCGTGCATGAGCACAGAGCCCCCATGCTAGCTTTCCCTTGTCAGACAGCCACTCGAATGCTGCCTTGGAAGCATTCTAGAAATGCCCAAATCCTTCCCGGCCTCAGAGCCGCAAGCCCTAACACAGCCATCACCGTATGAAACAGGTCATTTGCAAGTTTTATCAGTCAGCCACATCTCAGTACAAGCAAGTCTGAAAACCTTTTTCCGGAATCAGGAGGGCCATAGATTCTGGGTCCCTTCTAGGGCTGTTGGGTATTTAAAATCTTCCTGAGTTCCCACAGCCCCTGGGGAAAGCTCTTAAGTGGAGGCCAAGGGCTGCTATGAACTGTGCCCCCAGCCAATCTTTCTTTTCGTTCCTCTCTTTCTCTCTCTCTGAGACTATATTTGTGTGTGCAACATATGTGCCTATGTGTGTGTGGCATATATGCCTGTGTGCATGTGTGTGTGTGTGTGACGTGTGTCTGTCTGTGTGGACATGTGTATGTGTGAATGCAAATATGTCTGTGTATGGCATATGTTCCTGTATGTGTATGTCGTATATGCCTGTGTGTAGTGTCATATGTACCTGTGTGTGTCATATATGTCTGCGTGTGTGTGTGTGTGTGTGCGTGTATGAATGTGACTATGTCTCTGTGTGCAGGTACACATGACTATGCACAAGTGGAGGTCAGAGGAGAGCACCAGGTGTCCTTCTCTGTCACTCTCTGCCTTCTTCCTTTGGGATAGAGCCTCCCCCAAACCTGGAGCTGCATTGGTGGCCAGCAAGACCCAGACATCCCCCTGTCTCTGCCCACTACAGCACAGGGGTTAAAGGTGTTTATGGCCACACCCAGTTTTGGTTTTGTTGTCACAGGTGCTGGGATCTGATGTGGGAAGGTCATTGGTTAATTAATAAAGAAACTGCTTGGCCTCATAGGTTAGAACATAGGTGGGTGGAGTCAACAGAACAGAATGCTGGGAGGAAGAGGAAGTGAGCTCAGATGCCATGCCGCTCTGCTCTAGGGCAGACGCGATGAAGCAAGCCGCCAGGTCAGACATGCTGAATCTTTCCTGGTAAGCAAGACTGGAGCTACACAGATTATTAGAAATGGGTTAGTCAAAATAGGAGAATTAGCCAGTTAGAGGCTAGAGCTAGTGGGCCAAGCAGTGTTTAAATTAATACAATGTGTGTGTTGTTATTTTGGGAGCCGGGCTGTGGGAAGAGGCCCGCAGCTCCCTCAACAGGGATCCAAACTCAGGTCCTCATGGTAACTCAACAAATGCACTTACCCACTGAGCCATCTCTCTAGCACGCCTCCCAGCTCACTTTTCTGTCCTGAGCCTGTTCCAGTCACCCCGTCCACATGTAGCAAGCATGGTTCACTCTGGGCCTTTGCTCCCTGTGTGACCCCCTCTGAAACCCTGTCTTCTGTCTGCCCTCCGACTATCACTACCGCTCTCTGTTGGAGGAAACCACACTCATCTTCAAATGTACAAATGTCACCATCACTACCCATTGCTCAGTAGAGTCGTCCCTTTGAGTCCCTTTTCTAGAAGCATGTGGAACATTTTAGTGTTAGAACTGGAAGATCCCTAAGGAGCCAAGCACAACGGCTCATGCCTGTAGTCCTCTAACTCAGGAGTCTGAGGCAACAGCATCTACCCTGATTTCAAGGTCAGCCGTGAATGAGACCTGGGCCACCCAGGGCTAGAGAGCGAGACTCTGACTCAAACAAACCAAACACTTCTTAATAAGAGCCTCAGAGACTATCTATAACCAATATTTCCCTCAAATATTCTGTCTGAGATACAGAGAGGAGCCCACTGTGTATGGTGAACATACATACGGAGACATATTTATGCAACATATGAGCAGACACATGCATTTGATACAGTTGTGCATGCAAACATACTTGTACACACATGTGCACAGAAGCCTCTCCTGGCAACAGGTTAAGTGAGAGTCTCCCACTCTGTGCAAAGCTCTGGCGTCCAGGTTTTGGCTTTCACTGAACACTGGTTTGGCTCCCTCTGTTGTTTATTTATCCAATGATGAATTGAGAACACTAACGTGGTTCCAGACAAAGAAAAGCATCAAAACCTAGTGAGAGGTGGAGGCTAGTCTACAGAGGTACAGCCAGGCACCAGCCAGCTCCCTAGGCTTTGGTAGAGATCAAAAAACCCCAGGCTGAGGGTTCCAAAAGATGACTCAGTGAGTAAACAAACGTTCTTGCTGTCAAGCCTGCCTGAGATCAATCCTGGGAACCCAGGTGATTGAAGAAGAGAATGGACCCTGCAAGTCCTCTGACCGCCCCAGTAGTGCTGGGACAGGAGTGCAATCACACACACACACACACACACACACACACACACACACGCGCGCGCGCGCGCGCATGCGCGCACACACACACGCACGCACGCACGCACACACACACACATGCACACACTAGATAGATAGATAGATAGATAGATAGATAGATAGATAGATAGACAGACAGATCTAATTTTTAAAGTAAAAGAGAGAGAAGTTCCAAATTGGGGCTATGACTCAGTTTGTAGGATATTCACCTACTAGCTTCCTGGGCTTGCTTCTCCACACTGCCTAAACTCCATATAGTGATACCCGCCTGTAATACCATACCCCGGAGCAGAAGTATCAGGAGTTCAAGGTCACCAAGTTCGAAGCCAACCTGACCCTGTTCCCTCTCCTATGGCAAGGTTGTCTCCTACCTGCCCCAGGCCTTGCCTATAGTTGGCACCCATCCCAACAGACAGAACAGTGATGACCTGCTTTGGGAGCCAACAAGGGTTTTATGTCAGCCCCTGAGGCTGGAGATATGGCCTTCAGCTCAGGCTTTTCCTGGCTTAGGAAACTGAACTTCACCATGGGGCCTCACTGAAGAGGAAGGTGGTTAAACCCTAAAATGTAGGTCACCAGGAGGAGAACTGGGGTGCTGCAGAGATGGCGGCATGGTGACCAGAGATGTCAGGGGTATAGCCTCCAAAGATCATGGAAGATCTGAGCCAGCTCCCAGCATCTGCTACCCCTCTGTGTGAGAGGCCAGGAATCATGAGGTGCTGTGCTGTTGCATGTCACCCCAAGATGACCCATCAGAGGCAGTGCCACCCAGAGATACCCACAACCTCTCCATCCTCCAAGGCCCGGGTACCCTACACAGCTGGGGACCCATAGGAATGACTCTTGGCCTAAGGCCCTGTGGAAGATGGATGGGAGCAGGTAATGGAGAAACATTAAAAGCACATTCTCTTGATGAGCTGGGGAACTGCACCCGACTTAGGCTGGGAAGACTTGGAGTTTGTCCCAAAGATTCTGAATGAAGGGATTCTGGTGAGCTTGGCGACAGTGAGCTCTGGCAGGCCTTGCCCTTCTCTCCCATTCTCTCTGCCTTGCTAAAAAAAACAGATTACATTCCTAAAGCTAGCCACATTTGCCTATGGGCCACATCTGTCTACCCTCTATCCAGAGACAGTCCTTTGTTCCTCCAAGAAAAATACCCTCCCCTTTCATATGTCCCTTTCCCCTTATCCTCTCTCTCCTTTACCACCACACCCTAGCCCATTCTAACACAAAGTCCCCTTTCCCTCCTCTTAAAACTGACATTAGCCAAAAGTGATCTACAGATTCAATGCAATGCCCAACAAAATCCCAGAAAAATTCTTCAAAGACCTCAAAAGAACGGTACTCAACTTCATATGGAAAAGCAAAAAAAAAAAAAAAAAAAAAAACAACAACAACAACAAAAAAAAAAAAAAAACAGGATAGCCAAAACAATCCTGTACAATAAAAGAACTTCTGGAGGCATCACAATCCCTGACTTCAAACTCTACTACAGAGCTACAGTACTGAAAACAGCCTGGTATTGGCATAAGAACAGACAGGAGGACCAATGGAACCGAATAGAACACCTGATCTTTGATAAAGAAGCAAAAAAACCAAATGGAAAACAGAAAAGCATATTTAACAAGTGGTGCAGGCATAACTGGATATCAACATGTAGAAGAATGAAAATAGACCCATATCCATCGCCATGCACAAAACTCAAGTCGAAATGGATCAAAGACCTCAACATAAAGCCAGCCACACTGAACCTCATAGAAGAGAAAGTGGGAAGTACACTTGAAGGCATTAGCACAGGAGACCACTTCCTAAATATAACCCCAGCAGCACAGAAACTGAGAGAAACAATTAATAAATGGGACCTCCTGAAATGGAAAAGCTTCTGTAAAGCAAAGGACACGGTCAACAAGACAAAACGACAGCCTACAGAATGGGAAAAGATCTTAACTAACCCCACATCAGACAGATCTCCAAAATATACAAATAACTCAAGAAATTTGATACCAAAAGATCACATAATCCAATAAAAAAAATGGAGTACATACCTAAACAGAGAACTCTCAACAGAGGAATCTAAAATGGCTGAAAGACACTTAAGGAAATGTTCAACATCCTTAGTCATCAGAGAAATACAAATCAAAACAACTCTGAGATTCCATCTTACACCTGTAAGAATGGCCAAGATCAAAAACACTGATGACAACCTATGCTGGAGAGGTTGTGGGGAAAAGGGAACACTTCTGCATTGCGGGTGGGAATGCAAACTGGTACAACCCCTTTGGATGTCAGTGTGGCAATTTCTCAGAAAATTAGGAAACAACCTTCCCCAAGACCCAGTAATACCACTTTTGGGTATATATCCAAAGGATGCTCAATCGTGCCACAAGGACATGTGCTCAACTATGTTCATAGCAGCTTTGTTTGTCATAGCCAGAACCTGGAAACAACCTAAATGCCCCTTGACTGAAGAATGGATAAGGAAAACGTGGTACACTTACACAATGGAGTACTACACAGCAGAAAAAAATAACGACAGCTTGAATTTTGCAGGAAAATGGATGGAGCTAGAAAACATTATTTTGAGTGAGGTAACCCAGACACAGAAAGAAAATTATCATATTACTCACTCATAAGTGGTTTTTAAACATAAAGCAAAGAAAGCCAGCCTACAAACCACAATCCCAGAGAACTCAGACACCAATGTGGAAACTAAGAGAAACTTACATAGATCTAATCTACATGGGAAGTAGAAAATATAAAAAGACAAAATATCCTGAGTAAATTGGGAGCATGGAGACCTTGGGGGAGGATTGAAGGAGGGAGGGGAGAGGCAGGGAGGGGAGAAGAGAAAAATGTAGAGCTCAATAAATATAAATTAAAAAATAAAATAAAAAAAGCAAGAAACAAAACAAAACCAAAAGAACCCTGACATCTGCACAGCCATTTGCTGCTCTTTTCTGCCTGAGTCAGAAGGCAGCCGCTTTAACTTCTCTTTCCCACTTAAGAAAAGATCTCTCTGTGAAAACAGGTGTTTGGGTGTGGTTTGTGCCTACTCTGGAGTCCGGAAGGAAGCCCCCCACTATTTGGGGGTCTCCTTCACTATGCACTTGTTGGATGGATCATTGAGGAAGAGGCCTGGAATGCAGCTGGGAGACAGCCCTAGAGCCTAGAGTGTAGCTGGGAGCGCCCACTCAGGACTGGCCGATCTGAGTACAGAGAAGTCCACAGTAGGCTTGTGCCCACTGGGAAGTGAATGTGGGCCTTCAGGGGATTTTTCCAGCGATGAGGTTGTGGGGTACAATGTACAATGGTGCTAGGAAAAGTGTGGTCTGATGGATTTTTCCTCAGCCCCAGATCTCGGCCTTGTGATGTGGACGATGAAGTTGTTTCATCTGCCTCCAATAGGACTCTGACTCACAGTAAACAAAACCGTCCCGAGACTGAGTCATACATCAACATGACGATTTGTTTTTTCTGAAGTGGACGTCCACTTGGCTGAACTAAGCTCTGTCCGCAGTATGCTTCTGAAACAAAAACCCACTGCGGGTCTCAGCGCCACGCCCTCCCTTCTAGAAAGCGATGGGCAAAATTTCCTGTGAGCCCATTTCCCAGGGGATAATGCTGCCACTGAGCCTAAAGAAAAGCTGTGTTTAACGAGTGATTTAATGAGTAGCATAAAGTTCAGGCTACAGCTGCCTCCTCGCGCTGAAGTTGGGCTTCCGGGGTTTCGCTGCACTTAGCCAACTGCAACCTAACTTGATGTACAGATTGCGGCCTGTCCCGTATCAGGTGGCCTGCTCTCAGCCAATCTCAAACAGTCACCAGAGTGCCAGTTCCTTTTCTCTGGCTGTATATATAGTCTGCCCACCTGGTGAAGCAGGACATTCAGAAATCGGCGCCATAGGACTCACTATTAGGTGGTTACAGAGGCCCAAAGCCCGTTAGGATCTGTACACGTAGCTTCCTTCCTGGAGTCATCAGGAAGATAAAGTGAGTTGTTATGGGGTTTGGGGATTTGGCTCAGAGGTAGAGCTCTCACCCAGTAAGTGTAAGGCCCTGGGTTCAGTCCTCAGCCCAGAAAAAAAAAAAAAAAAAAGAATATAAAAGTGTATCTCAGATCTGGGCACACATGCGTGAATTCATTGTTGTTTGTTTTTGTTTTTTGAGACAGGATCTCACTATATAGCTCTAGCTGCCCTGGAACTCACTATGCACACCCAGCTGGCCTCAAACTCACAGAGATCCGCCTGCCTCTGCCTCCCAAGTGCTGGGATTAAAGGTGTGCACCACCACCTGACCATGTATAAGTTCTTAAATGTGTGCATAAAAAAAAGATGACTGAGGAGCTTGTTACAAAATCTAGAAAATAGTAAAAGAACTAACTAATTAGTCTCCTGCTCTGCACTCCTACCCCAGCCCCCACGTCCTCACCCCTGCCCCAGCCCCCAGCTCCTCACCCTGCCCCAGCCCCCAGCTCCTCACCCCTGCCCCAGCCCCCAGCCCCTCACCCTGCCCCAGCCCCCAGCCCCTCACCCTGCCCCAGCCCCCAGCTCCTCACCCTGCCCCAGCTCCCACCTCCTCACCCCTGCCCCAGCCCCCAGCCCCTCACCCTGCCCCAGCCCCAGCCCCTCACCCTGCCCCAGCCCCAGCCCCTCACCCTGCCCCAGCCCCCAGCTCCTCACCCTGCCCCAGTCCCCAGCTCCTCACCCTGCCCCAACCCCTCACCCTGCCCCAGGCCCCAGCCCCTCACCCCTGCCCCAGCCCCCAGCCCCTCACCCTGCCCCAGCCCCCAGCTCCTCACCCTGCCCCAGTCCCCAGCTCCTCACCCTGCCCCAACCCCTCACCCTGCCCCAGGCCCCAGCCCCTCACCCCTGCCCCAGCCCCCAACCCCTCACCCTGCCCCAGGCCCCAGCCCCTCACCCTTGCCCCAGCCCCCAGCCCCTCACCCTGCCCCAGCCCCCAGCTCCTCACCCTGCCCCAGTCCCCAGCCCCTCACCCTGCCCCAACCCCTCACCCTGCCCCAGGCCCCAGCCCCTCACCCCTGCCCCAGTTCCCAGCCCCTCACCCTGCCCCAGCCCCCAGCTCCTCACCCTGCCCCAGCCCCCAGCCCCTCACCCTGCCCCAGTCCCCAGCCCCTCACCCTGCCCCAGGCCCCAGCTACTCTTAGAAGTACTGCATCAATGGTCCTTTATGTGTGACCCTCACAAAAAAAACACTCACCTTTTTCTTTGTTTTGCACATTTTTATCTATCCTTTGTGCCAACTTCATACATTCATATAATACATTTGATAATATTTACACACACACACCCATTATCCTCTCTCCCCTACATAACTCCCTCTTGACTCCCCTTTCTTCCCAATGAGTCCCCTCCTACTCCATGTCTCCCCCAGTGAGATTAATGGGTCAGGAGTTACTTCCTGAAACACAGAGGAATTGACCAATGGCTACTGAAGAAAACTCTCTCTCTCTCTCTCTCTCTCTCTCTCTCTCTCTCACACACACACACACACACACACACACACACACACCAGCAGTTATTGGGGACAGAGTGCCTCCATCATGCTGTAACGCTGATTGGACCAATCCTGTACAGCTATTGAGAGAAAAAGCATTATGTCAAGTCCAGAAGACAGCATCCCACAGCCTTCCTCCATGCTCTGGTTCTTTCATTCTGCCCCTTGTTTTTCTTTCTTGTCTCCCAAGTGCTACATTGACAAGCACAGACACTACACCCAGAAGGCAATTTCCCCCCGGGTCCTGGGCTTTGAACTCAGGGCCTCACATATATATGGCTAGTGTGCTACCACTGACCTTGTATATCATAAACGTAACTCCTGGCTTAAAGAAGACTATGTGAGAACAACCATGAACCCTATTAATACTTTGGTTTCCCTAAACCCCAAAGTTGACACCCACCTCACAGTAGTCAGTGATCCTTGCTACTCCTTTCAAATGTGACTGTCACGGCTCATTCCAGAGAGAATAGTCTGCCCAGGAGACCAAGTTACAAATGAGAACATGCTGGATTAGCCAGGCAGTGGGCAGAGGCGGTGGCAAGTTCCTAGGGGATATTTCTATCATCCCAGAAACATGGAATGAATTGCCACTGTCCCTGCAGGGAGATTCATCATCCACCCACCCAGCCGCCCCTCCATCCCTCCAGCCTCACTGCAGGGGCCTCTGCTGGGTGCCAAACAGAATTCAAGGAGTAAGGAGGCTCACCCTCTGTTGTGTCATTTACTAGAGCTATGGATCTAGGCAAGTCTAAGAGGGACAAGAGAAGTCAGCCAAAGCACCTCCGCCACCATGACCATTTCACAGATCCAGAGACAACTGTGATTTTCCCAAGGTCACACAGCAAGAGCATGGCTGAGCCGGGGTGAAAGGCAGGCTCAGGGAGAGAACCCTCTTATAAGGTGGGCACCCATATACAAAAGAACAGAAGGGCAAGCTGTGGCTGTGGAGGGGATCATTCTGGGCTCAGAGCCATGAAGGGGACCCCATCTAGTAATGGGGTTCAGAAAGAGTCCATGGTCTTATGAGCACTCAAGGTTTGAGGCTCCGGTTAGAGGACTCAGAGGTATCAGAAGGGACCTAGTCCATGGTCTTGGGAGCACTCAAGGTTCGAGGCTCCGGTTAGAGGACTCAGAGGTATCAGGAGGGACCTTCAGATAAGGAGCCATCATCAGCCATGGCTGACCCACAGCCAGAGAGTTAGTGGGGTAAATCCCAGTCTCTCCTCTCTCCAGCTAGAGTTTCCTGTTGGCTAGACATGCTGTGGATTTGAAAGAGGAGGCTGTCCGTGGGTATGAGTTCCTCCCTCTAGCCCTGGGACAGTGCAGACGGCAAGGATAGAGGCAGAGGACAAACCGGTGATTCTCATGACCACCGGTCCCTCTCTGCCATCAGTTAGTATCTGGTCTCCCTTCGTGTCCCCTAACCCAGTCAGATTTCTGGCCTTGAACCTCTGCTACAATGTGACAGGTTCTTCTACCATGTAACTCCAAAGTCCCTTCTGCCCTTAGCCTGCAGATGGGACCCACTGCCTTGAGCCCTCATCGCCACCTTTCCCTGACTATCTAGGGGTAGAACCACAGGCTAGCCCCTCACACAGGAGAGACTCAGGCAGAAGAAGTGTAGGGGGGGGGGGAACACAAGGCTTTCCCTCCCGGAATATGCTGCGATGTGGCCTTTGGCTGGACCCTGTTCACTCAGGGCTTCTCTGGCTCAGGTGCATCTGGAAGGCACTGGCCTCCGTCCAGCTAAGCTGCTGGGGCCTGGCCACATGGCAGGCAGCAAAAGCCAAGGCTGGCTCAGTGTCACAGGCCTAGCTTTAGAAACCAAGCGTTGGGTAGTCAGAGGGAGAGGCAGCATGTTCTCGGCCAGCTTGGAACAGAGATGGCACAGCCCAGCCAGGTCCCCTCTAGATTAGACCCCAAATCCTTCGTCTTGCAACATCCACGGGTGAAGAAGCCAGTATGGCATCACACCATATGCAGGAGGTCAAGAGCTGGAGCCTTAGCTGAGTCAGCTGTGCTTCCCATCACATCCGGTCCAGGGAAACTACTCACCCCCTAGGCAGAACCTTTCCCAGCATGCGATCTCCTGTGTAATGCCGCTGTCTAAAACCCAGTTTCCCCTGGTGTAGCAGTGCATGAACGTGATCCCAGCTCTCTGGAAGCAGAAGTAAGATAAGCAGGAGTGCAAAGCCAGTCTGGACTGTTCACCAAGTTCAAAAGAGCCTGGACTAGCTAAGTCCCTGTGCCAAAAACGCCTATCATGTAGCTCAGCTGGTGGTGTTTGCCTACCGTGCATGAAGTCCTGGCTTCAGTCCCTAGCACCACACAGACTGGGCATAGCAGCGGACGCCTGTCATCCTAACACTTAGGAGGTAAAAGCAGGAGAACCAAAAGTTCAAGGTCATCCTCAGCTATTTTGCACATTTAAGGCTAGTCTAGGCCACTTGAGACCCTGTCTCAAAAACAAACAGATAAAATAATAAAATAAACATTTTTTAAAGATACCAAAACTTAGCCAAGTGGTGGTGGTGCATGCCTTTAATCCCAGCACTCTCTGTAAGTTCAAGGCCAGCCTGGTCTACAGATTGAGTTACAGGACAGCTAGAGAAAAACCCTGTCTTGGCAGGGAAAAAATAGTTAAAGGGAGAGAGCACCATGCCAGCTTGCTCCTCTGATTACAACACTCAGGAGGATGAGGCAGAAGAATTGTCATTTGAGGTCTGCCTGGATTACATAGAAAAAGGAGGAGGAGGGAATTTCTCCCTCACAGTCCCTCCCCTTCCTCCGCATCACTTTTGGTGGTCTTTCTCTGGGTTCTTGGGGTTCACAGGAAATAGTCTGGAAACCCTGGTCTATTAGTTCCCTAAGGATCCCGGCAGCCTCTCCATGCTCTGAGTTGTGTGGCTGTTGGCTCTGTGTTGAGGATGGAAGCTGGAGTCTCATACCTGCTAATCACAAGCTCTTCAGCAGAGCGGCACAGCACCTCATGAATATGTAAAATCGTTAAATGTTATCTTAAACATGTGCCTGTCACCTAGGTTTAACAATTAACAATTGAATCTTGTTTCATCGGGATTCTCACACTCCACTCCATGTCTTCCTGTATCACTCAGTACAAATCCAGGACATCATGACATTTCATCTGTAAATATCTGAGTTTGTATCTCCAAAATATAGGCCCTCACTTTTATTTTATTTATTTATTTTGCTTTTTCAAGACAAGGTTTCTCTGTGTAACACAGCCCTAACTGTCTTGGAACTAGCTCTTGTAGACTAGGCTGGTCTCGAACTCACAGAGAACCACCTGCCTCTGCCTCCCAAGTGCTGGAATTAAAGGTGTGCGCCACCACTGCCTGACTCCTTTTATTTTTTTAAGATTTAGTTCCTCAGTGTGTGTGTGTGTGTGTGTGTGTGTGTGTGTGTGTGTGCAAGCACACGCTCCTGCAGAGGCCAGAAGAGGGCATCAGAATCCCTGGAGTTGAAATTACAGGCAGCTATGGGCTATCCAACGTAGGTACTGGGGATGGCACTGGAGCCCCCAGGGCTAGAGGTGACAGTGCTCAGAGACATGAATGTGACCCCTCTGCGATTTCCATGCAGAACAGGACATCTAGGTTTGGACCCAAGTTTCTTAGAGTACCAAGTCTGCCGTGCATGGTGCCACTGCACTGGCTGGGCCAGATGGCCTGTGGGTGTTTCGAGCCAGATAGCTCTTTGTTTTGGGGTGCACCACTTTGTACTTTGTAGGATATCTCTACAAAATCCCTAGACCCCTAGATACCAGCAACAACACCCCAAACATGGCAATCAAAAAAGGTCCTTACACATTGTTAAAGGCTCTCCCTGGACTGAACACAAAAGGATCCCTGGTCTACAGCTTCTGCCTTAGGCTTCTAGAGGAAGGTAATTTCTCTGTAGAGATAAGTGGGCATGTGTTCTTCCTTTCAAAAATTCCCTTCTACTTCCAGAATTTTCTCAAGGTACCTTTCTATTTACACAAAACTTTTTTTACTTTCACGTATCTTCAAAAAGTCTTCTTACAAAAGAACAAAATAAATATAAACAAGAAAACACCACACACCAAAATTAGTCAGATCCCAGATCTATGTAACTCAATGAATGCCTATAAGATTTATTTGCATGCTTTTAATAATTAAGTTATAAAATTTTAATAATAAAAAGAACAAACTAATAAACTTCAATGGCTTTCATGGCCCCAGTTAATAAATGCAAAAATATGGTAATTGTGCTACAGATAAGTGTACATGGTGCCCTTGATTGATGCAACCTCAGACTTGGAGAAAGACAAGGAGGAGCCACAAGAATATTATCCTTGGCCTGTGTCATTGCCAAGCCCCATCCTACAGTCTGTCTCACCCCAAGGTGTCACTTTCCTGGAACTGAAGCCACCTCTAAATCACAGTACATCTCCCTAGAGGATCAGGCTCAAGCCGTCTCTCTATGGTACATAGAAACATCCAGAGGGGGAGTCAAGGATATGGGGTTGCTGATGTCTAGCCAGCTGTGTGGCCATGGGCAAGGTGTGGTGTAGCTTCCCATCTGTAAAAGGCTGCTAAGATCTCCATCACAGAGCCGTTGCAGAGATGAAATGAGAAGATGTTTGTGCAAGAGCTGAGCCTTGGAAGCTGCCTCACAAATCTTGCTGTTAGTGCCTACAGTTCTAAGGGAATAAACGATACCACCCTTTCTCCAGCCTTCTTCCTGCCGCCAGCCTCCGAGACCCATGTTTGATCTCTAAGGAAATCTTCCCTCTCTTGCCACCGTCACCTCCCCACACTCTTCCCTCAACTGTATCCTCTGACAAAGGCACTAAGATTAAAGCCAAATGGTTTTTCTCTACTTAGTGTGGCACCAGAACCCCACCCCAAAGCTAAGGGAAGTGCAGGATACATCCCTAGATGGATGTCAGTGATTCCCATTTATAATATTTTAATAATAAAAATGGAAACTGGGCTGCAGCATGGCTTAGCTGGTAGAAGAGTTGCCGGAAGCCCTGGGGTTCGTCTGGAGCATAAACCAGGCATTGGGGCATGTGCCTATAATCCCAGAACTTAGGAGGTAAAAATAGGAGAATTACAAGTTCAAGTCTTTTTTGGCTATTTGGTGAGTTCAAGGCCAACCTGGGTTATATGATCATCTCTCTCTCTCTCTCTCTCAAGAAAAAGAAAAAGAGAAATGGAAATGACTCAGCAGATAAACGTGCACTTTCCATACAAATCTTGACCCGAGGTCCGTCCCTGGGACCCATGTAAAAGCCAGACGCAACGGTGCAAAATCCTACACCAAGAAGGGAGATAGAGAAGGGAGAGTCACCTAGAAGCTCAAGGTTCGGTTAGCCAGGCATAGGAAGCACAGCAGAAATTCAAGAGACCCTACCTCAAAAACAAGGTAGAAGGCTGTTGACACGGCTCAGCAGGTAAAGACTTTGCTTTTCAAGCCTGAGCCTCTGGCCTGAATTAAATCCCTGGAAGTCCATGTAAAGGCGAAAAGGGTGAAACAACTCCACTAACTGTCCTGTGATCTCGACATGTGTGCCATAGCATGTGTGTTCACATATACATCACACACAATTAATAATAATAATAATAATAATTTTAAATAATTAACTTAATGTTTAAGTGTGGAAGTTGGGAACTGACTTCTGAAAGTTGTCCTCTGATTTCCACATCCATGCTGAGGCATGAGTTATACGCGCACGCACACACGCACACACACACACACACAGAGTAATGATAATCTTTTTAAAAGAGTTTAAATAACTGTGCGGTGGTGGCTCACACCTTTAATCCCAGCACTCAGGAGGCAGAAGCAGGCGGATCTCTGAGTCTGAGGCCAGCCTGGTCTACAAAGTGAGTTCCAGGATGGTCGGGGCTATACAAAGAGATTTTTTTCTTGGAAAGGGGGCGAGGCTTAAATGGCACAGACACTGCACAGGAAGCTCTCGACACACCTTATTTGTTGAGAGCATACGGCACGTGCTAATAAATCCATACCTTCCTCCCTCCAGATCCCTCAAAAGCCTTGCCTCCCTGTTGGCACCCTCCCTGTTGTTGGCACACACAGGGTTAATATTCTTGCCTCCATGGCCACAGTGCCTGGTCTATTGTTGACCTAATTTTACTAGCTTTTAATTTTTTATCAAAGTGTCTGCATCCCATTCCACGCTGTGAACACCTTGAGGGCTAGGACCCTGGCACATTAGTCATTACTAGCGTTGGCATCCCACAGTGACTGGCATGTAGTTGCTGCCCATTAAATGTCTGTTGAGTACGTGGTGGCTCTAACACTGTCTCTCCCAGCGATCCTGGGATTCTAAAGACTGCTTTCTCTGCAAAGCCTTTCTCCTGGCTCCATCCTTTGGACTGGGGCTGCGGGCACGTATGATTGACAGACCGATGGGAGTCTGCCAATTGTGTTTCCAGTGTGTGACAAGGCAAACGGAAAACAGAATAAATGTCCAGACGCGCCAAAGTCGTCCACTAGAGTCGTGAAGGCCTACTGGATCTTCTAGGCTTTGAACTGTGCCTTTATTTTGTGTGCCTCCATTAAAAAAAAAAATTTCATTTCCCAGTTAGTTCTCACCACTGAATTTGCAATAGTGTCAGCTGTGACCATTCAGAAATGTGAAAATAGCTAAGTTTGATGGAGCATGCCTATAATTCCAGCGCTTAAGAGACTGAGACAAGAAGATTGCCAGGAGTTAGAGGCCAGCCTGGGCTACTAAGACCCTGCTGCAATAAATAAATAGGCCTGGTTCTTAGTAACACTTGATCTGAGAGGTCCCATTGTCCAACACCTCCTTCCCCCTACTCCCCCACTCGGCCACTGTCCCTACATCTCTCTGATATCTGGAAGGTCAATCGAATGTCTTTTATTTCTGTTTGGGTGACTTATGCTGCTCTTTTCTTTGGAAGTGGTGCTGAGTGAAAGCTGATTCCTGCTTGAACCTAGACTGGATAGAGAACAAAAGGAGCCATGGGAAGAGAGTGTGGGAAGGCTCGGCTGCTGCAGAAAGATGGCTCCAATGGGGTGGAGCGGGTCCAGAGCAGGGTGTGGGGAGGCTGCTGAGGAGACCACCCTGAGCATTGGGCTGTATGCATGTGTGCATGGGGGAGGGGTGCCAAACACCGAGCTGGCCGAGCAGCGAGGAAAGCCACTGAAGGTAAGAAGTTTCAGTCTCTGGACAAATACAAGGGAATACTGAGGACCATTGAACCACGGCTCTCAGAACAGGTTGAA
The DNA here is from genome assembly GCF_018167655.1 of Microtus oregoni. NCBI lineage: Eukaryota > Metazoa > Chordata > Mammalia > Rodentia > Cricetidae > Microtus > Microtus oregoni. Next base: position 15,670,654 of record NW_024543222.1, on the reverse strand, counting down.
TCCTGGCAAGCAAGTCCCCGCTCCAGCCTCGGGTGCCTGATGAAGATTAGATCAGGGAATAACACAACCGGAGTGAGCTGAACTGGCTGGAGACACTTCAGGGAGAAGGTGTTCACAGGCTCAATGCCAGAAGAACCAGAGTTGATTTCTGTGAACGGATGGCATTAGCATATTTAAAAATCGTGTCAAGGGGAGGAGGGTGAGCTCAGAGCAAAAATCTGCTGCTGTTTACTGAGCCCAGGGAGTCAGAATCCAGAGAAGGGCAGCCCTGAAGCTGTCCTTCCCCCCAGAAACTGTGCTCCAAGGCCAGGGTTGGGATGTGGCCCTGGGGAACAAGCGAACCTCCCCTCCCTTCCTCCATCCCACAGACCAGGGTTCTGGGGCCCTTCTCAAGATTCTACTTCCTGACAAGAATTTCCTGGAAGAGCACCCAGCCCACTCTAACTTGATGATGACCATGAGAGGGACTATATGCCAGGCACAGTGCCAAGCCTTCTCCCCTCGACAGCCCTCAGAGATGCGCATTTCTGTGCCCATTTAATACACGAAAATATTGAGGCACCACTAAATCATTTTCTAGAGCTATTCAGCTTGAACTCTGAAGAGCCTAGACTCCAGTCCAGGCTGCCTGACTCCAGGACCAGTAGGCCACCCCATCACTCTGTATTTTCCTTTTGTTGGTAACTGTGGGGACAGTAAACTGGCAATCTACTCGGTGTCCATGCATCTCTCTGGAACTGATTGGGCTGAGTCACTGCCCTGAACCTGAAGATTCAGAACTCTGTCTCACCTGGGCACACACACACACACACACACACACACACACACACAAAATGGTTAAATCAATGTGACCTGTGAATCTCGTCAGTAGCTCCTTCCACCTCAGCACCCACAACCCCATCAGAGCCAAGACCCCCCCCCCCCCCCGGGTGTCTTGAGCTGGAAATTAGGAAGGAGAGTATTGCCTACGGGGGATTTGGACAAGCCATGCTCCCCGTGCCTCAGTTTCCTCCCCAATAAACTATCACAGGACCCACAGCGACTCCAGCTCCAAACTGCCTATCCACTGGGCCCCTAGATGTCATGGATCTGGCTCAGTGTGCTGAGAGCAGAAGTAACAGAAGGGGGTATACAAAGTATAGGGTCCAGAGCAGTCAGGCTCAGCTGGATTTCAAAGTAAGCTGGTCCCGGCACTAGGACCTGCCTCTTGGGTGCTTCTGTGTACTCAGGAGCGGCCACCACAGGTTCTGAGGGGTGAAGATGTCTCCACCTCTGAGAGGCTCCTTTTCTTCCTCTCCAGATCCTGCTGGTGGGTGGTGGGGCCGGGGCGGGGGGGGGGGGGGGGGAGAAACAAAAGGCCAGTCCACCTAAGGGGCCTAAAGCTGGTGAGACCTGCTTTTCAGGTTGGAGTGGAGTTGAAAAGCCAGCCCAGATGAAGACCCCCGAGGTCTGGCGGGACAGCCTACCCCAACCCCAAGATCTTAGCCAAGAGGGTGCGCTATGGCGCCCTCCACGCCCTGCCTGCTGGATTCCCTGCTGTGTCCACAGCGTCGCAGCGCAGTGTGCGCCCCGCTTTGCCCTCTGCGCAGTCCAGGTGTCCAGGACTGCTGTCTCCAGTTCATCTTGAGAATCCTAAGTACGACCTGGATCAAAGTGGCAAACTCTTAGTTTGAAAAATGAATAAATGAATGAAAGATTGAAAAAGGAAGGGCTCCTGCCGCAGAGCTTTGGTGTCTCAACACACCCTGGGTGTGTCTAGGCCAAAGGCGCTGGGGGCGGGAGGGGGGGCTCGGGCCCTGGCTCCGCTCCGGGATGAAGTGGGGGCGGCGGTAGACTCCTGGCTGGATGCAGGGCGGGAACGGCCCAAATGTAGTTCCCGGCTTCTTGTTTCTATGTAGGCTGAGCTTGGTGGAGATAGCCCTATTCTTCAGCTCCTACTAGCCTTCTAAATTCCCCAGAACCCCACAATCCCCCTGAGACCCCCGAATTTCCTTGATTCCGACCTCCAGCCACACAGGAGGCTAGAGGAGACACTGACTGCTCTCCCGCCGCCTCCTCCCCGATTACTGGTTCTCCCAGAGCTGCGGCGGCCGCCACTGCTGCCTGCGCGCCCCGCGCACTGCCGCAAGCCGGGGTGCGGAAAGAGGGGGGTCAGCAACGCCAGGGCGCAGGAGCCGGCCCGGGGCTGAGCAGTAAACCGAGGAGGCGGGAGCCGGCTACCAGCGGAGGGGCGAGGCGCGGAGGAGGGACTGGAGAAGAGGGGAGGGGAGGAAGAAAGAGGAGGGGACGCGAGGCGAGGGGGCAGGGAGCCGAGGCGAGCGGCAGGCGGACCGTGGGGGAGGCGGCGGGGCTACGCGGGCTCCAGGAAGGAGTGAGGTGGCGGCGGGTCGGGCTGAGTAGGGAGACGGCGACCAGACTTGCTCGTGAAGGGCGAGTCAGAGCCGACCAGCGGGGCGGGGCGGGAGGGTGCGAAGCCGGGCGCTGGGGAGCAGCGCAGCGGCCGGGGAGACCGGCCGCCCACTGGAGACCGCAGCCGCCGGTTCTTGGCTCTGGGATGTCGGAGGGATTCTGGCATCCAGGACGCTGACGGTGCGAGCCCGAGGATGGGACGGCGCCCGCAGCTCCGGCTTGTGAAGGTAAGAGCGGACCGACCCGCCGGGAATCAGAGGGGGGCCGGGCGAGCGCAGGACAAGCGTGGGCAGGGATGCTGGGGGAGGGGAGCAGGGAACCCGGTGCGTCCCGGGAAGCTGGGGTGCAGCCTGATATCCTCTACCTGGAACTCTGGAGCCTGGCTTCGGAGACTGAGGAAGAACTCCGGTGGAAAAAGAAGGGATGGTGGCGAAGCCGTTGCGGTGCCAGAGGAGGAGGGGGTCCGCCCACTCTAGGAACCGGCTCAGCGCGAAGAATCGCTGCAGTCTTAGGGGCCGAAGCGACGTCCCCTCCGAGCCCTGGAGGGGGTTCCCGTCCCCGCCAGACACCCTCCCATCGGCTTCTGTCCCGGTCCTGGGCGCGCTTTCCCGCTGGTTCCCCTAGATAGAAAGCCTCAGGTTCCGGAGGTAGATGCGGCTGGCGCCTCGCGGCCCTCGATCCACATAGCATCTCTGGGATGCCACGGTGCCAGTGCCTCGAGTCCGAGTGTCCGGCCGGTTCCCCCCACCTCCCCGGGCGCCGCAGCCCCGGAGCGCAACGCTTTCTCTCCAGCTGGCGGCCGCGCTCGTTCCTGCCACCGGGCTGGGGAAGCAGTACGGCCGCCCGGAGTTTCTTAAAGTCTCCAGTAGGCGTTTGCAGCGCCTGCTGGATGAAATTCGGGGGCGACCTGGGGCTGTGCGGGGGTGGACAGAGTGAGGGAAGAACTAGGTGCTTCGCAACCCGGCCCGCACCTTAGAGACAGGCGTCACTTCGCTGGTGCCAAGCGCGTCCTGGAGCGCACGGACTCGCTGGGTACCAGCATCTCAGCGCTGATGCCCGGGAAGGTGAGTGGGCCTGGGCGCCGCCGCCCCGCCGCTCCAGTTACCATGCCTGGTTCTCGGGACTGCTCAGAGCCTACAGGGACCTCCTGGGCCCCAAACAGAGACACCGGGTTAACTGTGGCCAGGGCATTCAAAAGCAATTGCGTTCAAAAGATTTAAGTGGATTTGGGGGCGGAGGGTGTGTGTGTGGGAGCAGTGAGGATTGACTGACTGACTTTTCCATCAGTTATTAAGCTGAGTGTACGTTTACTTGCTCAAAAAACGTTTGAGTTAAATCACTATGCTTTTAAAATGTGACTTATGCCCGGCTTACCAGTGACTCAGGTTCCCATGTCTTCCCTCTCCAAATACTCAAAAGGTTGTCTTCAAATCTGCGGTAGTTTCAGTGAAACCTAAGGGCTGGAGCCTCAGATTATTCTCTGGGCAACCAAAGTCTCCCTCAAAGAAGGTGGGGAGATTCAGGGAGGTTGCATAGCTAGGCATCAATGGGAGTATTTTTCCAAAGCTTGCCTGTGTCCTGAACCCTGATCTAAATTCACAGAGGGGTTATTATGCAGTTTTTTTTTAAAGCGAATTCAAAAGATTTGGGCTGTGGATTTTTTTTCAAGTTTACATGGAAATCAATAAATGTTCTTTTCTCAAGCCCTTCTTAGAATTGTATGCAATGACCTGTTTAGAATGTTCACGTTTTCTTAAAATAAAAATCCTCTTTTTTTTTTCTCTTGTTCCTACTGGCTAGTAGGCGTTGGGGGACTTGTCTCACCTGATAAATTCAGCAGTTCTCAGGAAATGCCTACTAAGGGGCAGAAAATGTGGTGTTTGTATGCTACACACACATTTCCTGGCAGTAGTCTAGTTGTTTTATAAATATTAAGTCATTTAGTCTTCATAACCGTCCAAGAAGTAGGATTATATCCTAGGCATACAGAATCTAAGCCACTTTTTCAGAAAGAGGCACCATAAGCTTGGCGGTCAGCAAGCCTGACTTTGCCCTTAGCGCCTGCACATAGAATACAAACCCAGGCACTCGCGGCTAATGCTTTGTTTCCAGCTTTTGCCAGTAAAAAAAATCTTAAAACCCACTCTCAATCCCTATCCACCGGGAACATGAGAGTTTCATCAGTTTGAACACAGGACTCTAGGGAACTTGGAGATCATGCAAAAAGCAGTTCTGTTACCCACGACTGCCAGACAAGCCATGCCGGGGAAGGGGTTATTCAGGGTCCTGTGGTGAGGGTTTCACATTGAATTGGTTATAGATTGAGCATTGTGGGAGAGTGTAAGAAAGATGAAGAGTGTGTGTGTGTGTGTGTGTGTGTGTGTGTGCATGCGCACCCATGCGTGCACCAAATGAAGGGAGATACATGTGTGGAGTGTTTATGGATAGAATACAGGTGAGCCGGGCAGTGGTGGTGCACACCTTTAATCCCAGCACTCAGGAGGCAGAAGCAGGCGGATCTCTGTGAGTTCGAGGCCAGCCTGGTCTACAAGAGCTAGTTCCAGGACAGGCTCCAAAGCTACAGAGAAACCCTGTCTCAAAGAAAGAAAGGAAGAAAGAAAGAAAGAAAGAAAGAAAGAAAGAAAACAGGTGAGACATGGTCCCTCGCCCTGTCACCCCACTAGCTGCTTTTGCTGGAGACAGGTCTATGCTCTCCTGACAGTGACTGTGAGGGGTGAACCAGGCCTCCGCGGGTTCTTAAAGGACAACAAGTGTCCAGTGACTTCCAGGGAGGCCAGTTTCGTTGCTGTTGTTAGCTTATGACTGTTCAGAAGCATTAGGCACAGTCTGCGAACCAGAGGAGGAAATAACTGTGACATCATCCCTTACATGCCGCTGTGACCGCTTTAACAATGATCCTTGCCGGTCCTGTTTTTAAAGAGCAGGTCTGGGCATTGCTGTGACCATCGGACAGCCCTCTCTCTTGCAGTGTTCCCACCCTAGTCTTGTCCCATGCCATTTCTGAGCCTTCGGAGAGAGCTTGCCCACCGCTGGGCAATGGCCGTAAGTGACTATGAGTGATCCTCTTCCTGTTGTTCCTCTGCTTAAGAATTAATGGAGCTGGATTTTCTAGAGGTGCTGGGAAGAATAGAACGGGAAAACTGAGCGAGGCTGGGACTGTAAGCCATGGAGTATGAAGTGGCCTGGGTCACAGACCAGAAGCAGAGTAGGAAAGGGAAGCCCCCCTCCCCAAATAAGGGCAAACCATGGGCTTTGATAGTCAGCCTGGGGAGAAACCAGGCAGCTCAGGTTTCTCAAAGCAGCAGACACAAAAAGCAAGAGCCTAGAGCTCAAGTGGAAAATCCATTTCTTATCCTTGTTGACTTTCGACTCCTTGGGGGGCATCAGCAGCCAGCAAAGATCTACCTCACGTCTTTAGGGGTCAAATGTGCTCTTTGGCTCCACTGTTAGGGTCCAGATTCTTGTCAAGATTCTGACCTCTCGTCCTAGGGACTGGGAATGATGGGGAAGTAAGGCCTCCGTAGAGTTCAAGGTGCAAGGCCGAGAATTTCAATAGCAGAAGGGGTAGGCAGGCCATCAGCTTGGCAGTCAGCAAGCCTGTTTTTGCCCTTACCTCTGCATCCAGTGAACTGTGTGATCTCAAGTAGGTCACCTTCCCTCTCTGAGCCGCAGTTTCTCTGTGTGAACTGACTCCCTTTACCTGTTTGTCTCTCTGGAATGTTCCCAAGAGCTCCTAGGGGCTGCAGCCTAACTTGGGAAGAGCAAGTCCAGCAAACCCATTCCACAGCTCTGCGCCTCTTCATCTGGGACCTCAGTGTGTGGTATTCTTCTCTGCTTACTTCCCCTTCATAGCACTGGTCCTGAAAACCCAGTGAACACAGATCGAGTCTACCAGACACTTACCATGAGGGTTGTGTGCCACCTTCTCCTTTTAGTAGATGTAGTCGGGATGAAGGAATTCTTGTTGTCCCCGGGGGACATGAATGTCACTTCCGAACGGAGGAGCCAGAGAGAGATGTAGGCTTAGATGAGAAAGCAGCAAAGCAAAACCTCCTTAGATATGGAAAACACGAGTCCCATCCTAAGCCACTGTGGTTATTACAAAGGAGACTCAAAAGCAGCAGGCATCTGCACAGCTCACAGTGACCTGCAGCCTAAGGAGGTTGGAGACGCAGCCTTGTAGGGAATCTGGAAAGACTGAGTGAGCCCTGCAGGGTCCTCCCTTTCCTGCCTCCTTCTGGGTGACAGGAGAGCTAGGGGTGCTGTCTTCCATCTCAGATTCCATCCCGGCCATTTCTGGACTCTCTGGAACTGAAAGCCCATAGGGGACGGAAAGACAAGCGGAGATTTTGACTGCAGTTTTCTGGTCAAATGATGAATTGTTAATTAGAAACGATCCCGGTCCTGTCAGCAGAGACACTGGCAAGCCATACAGCGATTCCTTTTAAAATGCTCCTCACCAGACATTTGCTCTTGGCCAGGCATTTTCTTGTAGGAGTTAGGAACATCCGTGAAGGGCTTGATTCCCGACTCTGCTGTGAGACTCCGAGAAGCGGGGTTAGCACTATGATCTGTTTCTCCATGGTTTAAAGGATGGGAAAGATGAAGCTGGAGAGATTGCTCGGTTGGCACTGTGCCCCCCGTGAATGTGTGAGGACCTGAGTTTGGGTCCCTCGAACCCACATATAAAAACTTGGGCATGGCAGTTTATGTTTGTAACTTCAGCGCTTGGTGAGTGGATGGGGGTAGAGGGGACGCACAGTAAGACAAGTGGACCAGCCACCCCAGCCTAATCGACGAGCTTCGGCGTCCATGAAAGACCCTGTCTGAGAAAAATAACGACCAAGAGTCCTAAAGATACCTGATACCGATCTCTATCCTCCCGGCACGCATGAGCATGGTTGCCCACGCTAAGAAGCACACATATCACATGTGCACACATGAGCACGCGTTACCCACACTAACAAGCACACATATCACATGTGAGCACGCGTTACCCACACTAACAAGCACACATATCACATGTGCACACATGAGCATGCGTTACCCACACTAACAAGCACACATATCACATGTGAGCACGCGTTATCCACACTAACAAGCACACATATCACATGTGAGCACGCGTTACCCACACTAACAAGCACACATATCACATGTGCACACATGAGCACGCGTTACCCACACTAACAAGCACACATATCACATGTGCACACATGAGCATGCGTTACCCACACTAACAAGCACACATATCACATGTGCACACATGAGCATGCGTTACCCACACTAACAAGCACACGTATCACATGTGCACACGTGAGCACGTATTCTCCACACTAACAGGCATACGTATCATATGTACAACACAGCAAGCATCCGTACTCTTCCCAAAGTCGGAAAAATGGGGTAACCATGACTTCCTGCACTGCTGCATGTGGAATGAAACAATCCTAACATGTCTGGCATTTGGTCTACCCTTAATAAGCGTGAGCTGGAGCGGCCCTGTAAGATATCCTAGCAATGACTTCAGTCTAAGAAAGGCCATCAGAAGTGGGGAGCGGGGAGGCTGGGATGCAGCTCATTTGGTTGTGTTTGCCTAGGCAAGAAGTCCTAGGTTTGGCTCCTCAAACTGCATAAACCAGGCATGGTGGTTCATGCATCTGTCATTCTAGTACTAGGGTAATAATAAGAATTAAAATTTCTTGGACATACTGGGCTACGTAGTGAATTTGAGGCCAGCCTAAGCTACATGAGACCCTATCTTTAAAAAAAAAATCAACTAAACCAAAAATAAATAAAAAATAAAAACTTGAAGAGGATGAGGAGAAGGAGGGCGGGGTAAGAGGGAGGAAGAGGATGAGGAGAAGGAGGGAGAGGGAAGAGGGAGGCAAAGGAGGAGTCGGAGGAAGAAACATTCTGTGGGGCTTTTCACTTCTCACTCCCTGGGGGAAAACTAGAGCCTCGGGCCTGCAGCTGAGCTCAAGGTCCGGGGCCAGACTGACGGTGGGAGCATCTGTTAGTAAGCGTGGACACCTGCAAGGAGGGTGACACAATGTGATTAACTTTGGGGTGTGAGCAATTGCTTTGAAAACAACTCTTTGGAGTCTGTCAGGTAACAGAATATCAACCACTGATTTTCCAAGCAGCAGCTGCTTGGGTGGAAGTAAATAGCAGGACAGCAGAGAGAGAGCGAGGCAGAGAGGGAAGGAGGCCCAGCCTAGCAGAATTTCAGCTCAGAATTGGGACAGGCCCTTCCTCCTGTGTGAAATGGACATGTCAGGATTCTGCTCCAGGACACAGGACCCTGTGCCCAGAGCCACCTCTTGAGATGCCTGATCTAAACCTGTTCTTTGGCAGTCATCCACCGGGAAACTGCTCCTGGATTGCATGAAGATGCTATGGAAACAGGCAATCTCACCATTGGCCTGCTGGGCCCTGGGAAGAGCAAACTACAGGAGCCCAGAGGTGGTCTGAGTGGCACCCACCCTCCTCACTGTCACCCTGATATCTGGTCTGGTGGGTAGCCAGAGCACTGAGGTCAGAGTTCAGAAGAGAAACTGGCTGGGCAGGTTCAACTGCTTCATTGCCTGGGAGGGGATCACTGAAACTCAGTTTGAAATCTCCTATGTTACATTGAACAGGGCTACCAACCTTTTGGCTTCTTTGGACCACACTGGATACAGAATTGTCTGGGATGTACAATAAATGCTGGAGCTGTCCATTCAATCCACCCAAAGGTGTAATGTGGCCGAAAAGCCGTGGGTGGGACACCCCTGGTAGAGATATAGGGCTGCCATGAGGCAGGGTAGGAGTCCTCAGGCACTGGGAGGTCAGGACATTCAGGGGGACAAGAACAACTTACTGGTCAAGGTCCCTGGCAAGCACACAGAGTGAGAGCTGAAAGGCAGCCTGCCCAGGTACAGGGCTAGGACAGGAGGTGGCTGCAACAAGGACAAGAGTGTCATCTGGCAGAGGGAAGGGTGTAATCTTCCCCTTTGACGTCTTTTGCTTCCCCAGCCCTCTTGGGAAGGGCTCAGTGGTTTCCAGAAGGCCTTTGCTGGTTCAGCAGTCACCTTCCACTATGAGGATATTGCTGGTGGGCAGCCTGTGGGTAAAGATGGGAGAAAGATAGAGGCCCAGGCAGCAGCAGAGTAAAGTCTTAACTGATGAGGAAGGATTGGGAATATAAGTAGGACATGGTCCTTCTGGGACCAGACTCTCCTGTACTGAAGGACCAGCCTTGTCCGCAGTCTGCCCAGGTTGGACAGCTGTGTTATGATAAAGGAGGCAGTCTTCAAGACAGTCTGGTAGAGAGAGACTTCACTGGCTAAAGTAGAGGAGAAAGAGGTATTGAACATGAACATGAGATCCCAGCAGGCTTGAGGAGGGTGACTTGCATCTCTGCCTTGGTCATTCTGGCCTTTCCTTTTTCTCTATCCCCAAGATGGCATGTACCCCTGCTTCTGAGTGTTCAGTAACACCTGTATCCCCTGACATGTGCTGGGGGGTGGTCCCCACACTGGCAGAGGCATCTGCATCTTGAGGGCTTCTAGGGAGACATCACTAAGGATCCAGGCTGGGGACACAAGAGAACAAAGAAGACTCTTAGAAGCTAGGGTACTTCTGTTCCCCAAGGTGGAATTAGAGATTCTCTGATCCTCCCGGTATCGAGGCAGGAGTAGTCAGAACGGTGGCATTCCTGCCTCCTCTAAATGGTCTTGTCCTGAGTACATGTCCAACCCCCAGCACCCTATGGGTGGCAGTGGGACAGCTTGGGGTCCTTTCTCTGCGCATAGCTGGACCCATGGTCCAGGGTGAATGCTGCTGCCAGCTGTGCAACACAGGCCAGGAGTGGCAGGCTCATGTGTGCCCTGAGAAACAGTGTCCCAGGGAAGGGGCACATCCCTAATACTAAAACTATAGGAGCCCTGGGGTGAGAGTTGATTCTGTTGCTTCCTGGTCGGGTGACCTTCGGGAAGTCACCCCATCTCTCTGGGATCCTGTACCCTCTTTACCTGGACAATGGTGAGGATTAAAGCAGGAAATGTTTGTGCGGTGAGCAGCCTGCACCCACTAAAGCTCAGAGCGGGGGACCTGCTGCTTTCATGGGTGCCAGCCGTCTTCCCCGTTCCTCCCCTCATGCTGAGTTCCGCAGTTCCTCTGTGAGGCCTTCTGTAATGAGCTCTGTCCTCCAGCTAGCCAGCCGGGAGAAAGACCATGGGGATTTTCCAGTCCTCTGCAGACTAGCATGTGGTCCCGGCTGCACCCCATGATTCACCTTGCCAGTCTGACAACACTGGAATTGGTCTAGACCCAGTTTATCGACAACTAGCTTGGGTGTCGCAGCAAGGTCAGATTCCCATCCAAGTTTCTGAGGAGTTGCTCTCAGTCTTTGGACTTAGCACACTGGGCACTGGTATTGAATTGTTTGTCTCTGGCAAACCTGCCCAAACAGGTCATGAGCACTCTGAGCAGCACACCTCTGGGATGCACCTGGGGGTGACAGTTCCCACCCCCGGTACCGGATCACTGCACAGGCCCTGTATGGCCATGCCCTTCGGACCTGATCAGCTCTGCTATGGAGACTTGCGTTAAGACCATCTCTAGGGGCTGAGGCGGAGGTGTGAAGCCTTGGAGGAAACCTTGAGAATTATCCTGGCAGGACTCAGTGCTGGCTTATCCTTATCCTACAGCAGTAGAAACCCTAAGACGCTCGTCAACCTGCTCCTTGTCACAGATGTAAGACAAAGTCTAAGCATAGTCAGTGGGTCCTAGTGCCCCAGAGAAGATAGAGATGTTTTTCCTTGAATAGTGTGCTATCTACAGCTACAAAGGCCAGTCCTGCACTGTCTGTCATTGGGCTGCAACTCAGTCTAGATAAAGAGACCAGTTCCCATATCCAGGACCCTGTGCTGCCAGGGAGGCTGGTCCTGTTCTGGCTGCCCTTAAACTTCAGCCATGCCAACAGTCAGTCCTTCCTCATCTTCTTGGCTTTCTGCCACATCCCACCCTGGAGGAACTGGGAGGACCTGGCTGGGTGGGATCCTTGCCGCCAGTCTCCTGATCTCAAAGGCCAGAAATAGGGAAGCCTGGTCAATGGTTGCAAAGGGCCGTGGACAGGGAGCACCCAGAACTCCCTCGATGTAGATGGCTTTTTCCCTGTGTTTTCCTTTTTGCCAAGGACCTCCTATGTCTCCCCACTTCTCTTCCTAATGGGCAGACAGGTGAGTGCTGTCAGAATAGGGGTGGCCAAGGCCATTGCTGTTGGCGTTTGGTAACGGTAGTTTTGTTTGTTTGTTTTGTGTGTGTCAGTGTGTGCACATCAGTGTACATGTGTGTATGGTGACCAGAAGACAACTTTAGATGTTATCTTTGGGACCACCCTCCATCTCCTTAGAGACAGGGCTGGAGCTCACCAATGAGCTCGCTGGCTGTTCACCCTTGGGGAATCTGCGTGTCTCCACCTCCCCAACCCCGGGACTGAAAGCGTGAACCACATCCAGCATTCATACATGGGTTCTGGAGACCAGACTCAGGACGTCATTCAGCAGGACAAGCACTTTGCCAGTCAAGTAAGCCCCCAGGCTGGGACAGCAGTTCTTTGCTGTGGGGCTGCCTTGAACGCTGGGATGTCCAAGCACCCCTGGCCTTTACCCACGCCAGTCACTCTTCCCTCTCAGTGTCTGCCAGGCATCGCCTGGAAACTTCTGGGGGTACCTACCTCACATTTACAGGTGGAGAAGCACAGGACAGGGCCACTGCCTGCCCCATGATTATTCCTAACTTCTGCTCAGTGGGCCCTGGCCCAGCAGCAGCTTACGCTCCCGAATGTCCTTGGTGGGCAGCTGCTCGCAAAACATCCAGGCGTTACAGAAGCTTTGGGCTTTCTATACTAGACCCACTTGCCAGCTACCAAGCTCCTTCTTCCTTCCCAGCCTCCTCGGATCCCTTCTGAAATGCTTCTCCTCCAAGGACATGCTTCTGGTGCTGTGTGGAGACCTCCCACATCACACCCGTCTCTGTGTCGCTGATCAAGAGCCCCCTGGCATGTCACTCGCAGGGTCGTTGCCGTCACAGCTGCTCCCACACCTGAGATCTGGCTTCTGCCTCCTTAGAGACATTTCTCAACATTCAGGGATCACACATAGCGCATAACTCCCTGTCCTCTGACTGGGAGCAGAGTTAGAGCCCAGTCCTGGCTCCCTGCTTCTCTGAGTTCTAAGGTCTACCTAACTCGTGCCTCCCGCACTGGCCCTGTAAGGAACTCCACTTCCCCATTCTCACTACACCACGGGGCAGCTCCTGTTACGACCTGGAGATGTAGAAGCAAAAGAAACTGCACCCACTTGGGTGCATCAGGCTTCTAGAAGGGGTTGGGGAACAGACTGTCCTGATAGGATAGGAGAGTAGCTGCTATCCCCGTGCCTCGAGTTGTAGGGTAAGAGCCATGAGTAAGATTCTCTATTCACACCGGTTTGTCATCTGTACAGGAGCAATGGTAAGGGCTCCAACTTGGGATGGGTTAAGATTGTTAGTCAGTGTTCTCTTGCTGTGAAGGGACACCATGACCAAGGCAACTTTTTTTTTTTTAAGATTTATTTATTTATTATGTATACAACACTCCTTCCATGTATGCTTGCATGCCAGAAGAGGGCACCAGATCTCATTATAGATGGCTGTGAGCCTCCATGTGGTTGCTGGGAATTGAACTCAGGACCTCTGGAAGAGCAGTCAGTGCTCTTAACCTCTGAGCCATCTCTCCAGCCCCCTCAAGGCAACTCTTATAAAGGAAAACATTTAATTGAGATGACTCTACTACAATTTCAGAGGTTCACTCCATTATCATCATGGCAGGAAGCATGGTAGTAGCAGGCTGACATGGTGCTGGCTACATCTTGCCAGAAGTCAACAGGAAAATGGACCCAGACACTGAGTGAAGCTTAAGCTTAGGAGACCTCACAGCCCACCTCCACTGTGACACACTTCCTCCAACAAGGCCACACCTACTCCAACAAGACCACACCTCCTAAAAGGGCCACTCCCTAAGAGCTTCTGGGGCCAGTTACATTCAAACTACCGCAATGGCACTAGCCAAGAAGCAGAGCAAGGTTTTGCCCGCAGCTAGTCCACTCACTTTCTCCTGTCCCCCCTTTTACTCACTGGCAGACTTCAGGCCAGGGGATGATGCCACCCATATTCAGAGAGAGGTTCCGCTCCTCATTCATTGAGATTTAGCATCTCTTTGGAACCCGCTCCCCAGAGACACCCAAAGGTGTGTCTCATTGTATTTCTCTCTTTTCGGGCGTGCAGGGTTTGGTTCCTTTGAGACAGGATTTCTCTGTGAAACAGTCCTACAAAACTCGCTCTGTAGACCAGGCTTCGTTGTGTGTCTTAATCCAATTTGGCATACAGTGAAAGTTAGCCATCATGATGAGGATTGGAGATAGGTTCCACCCTATGTCTCCCCTTTCCCAAGTCCAGCTAATCCACATTGAGGGTGACACACACCCCACTTTTATAGGTGGCCACAGCTCCTGGGATCAGACTGCAGATGTGATGGGCAGGAGACCAGGCAGGGACAGTCATGGTAGGGAAGACTGAGTCAGGAAAATAAAAAAGCATCCTGCAAAGAGGAGGCCCCTTGCTGTGGAGCTGGCCAGGACCTTGGCTACTTGTTATTATGTATGCACCAAATCACCAAGTCTTTCCAAGAGCTCCTGGCTATAAATGTTTCATTCTGACTTGTCCCATTTACAGAACAAGGCCGGGAGAAGTCCATTGGTTTTCCCAAGGTTATACAATGGGCCTGGCAGTAAGCTATTCCACTGTGGAGCTCTCTGACCCCAGAGTTAGAGGTCTGGATTTGGACTTTCCTGGGGGCCTGGGAGCCAGAGCTTATTCATACCTATAGAGGAATTCTGGGAACAAATATCCTTCTCATTTCCCACTTGCGGAAAGAGACTGGAAGAGGAACTTGTCCACTGTCCCAGAACCAGCCTGTCAGATCCACACTTCCTGCCAGAGTGTCCATTCTTGAGCTCGGCTTTCTGAAGTACAAGGCAGGGATGCGAAGCATGAAGGCAGGACAAGAGGAGGAAGGGCGCTCCATCAGCAGGGGGAAAGGAAAGGAGAAAGAAGTAGGTGTCCAAGTGTCTTGGTGGAGCTGGACACAGTGGCACATGCCTGCAATTCCAGCAGGAGGAGACTGATGCAGGAGGATAGCCATGAGTTCAAGGCCAATATAGGACACTTAGTGAGTTCCTAGATTAGAGTGAGCGCTTGTTCCAGAAAGTCAAAGGTAGAAAAAGAAGAAAATAAAGCAAAGGAGGGAGATATAAAGGAGCAGAGGGAGGGAGAGCGGAAGGAAGGGAGGGGAAGTGCTAAAAGTTGTGGAAATTGGCACAGGACCCTTTGGACCAAGGAGTCAGAATGGGAAAGTTAGTCTGTTTGTTTGTTCATTCACTCATTCATCCATCCATCCATTCATTCATCCACCCAATCCACAGGTCTTACAGTTCATTGAGGTTATCAAAATAGCCACGGACCCTCCCCCAGAAGCTTATAGCCCAAGCAGACATACTCCTGTATCCTCGAAGGCCAAGTATAAACTCCATTGCCCGGTGGGAGAAGCTGGGATGGGGCAGGTCCCGCCCTGCCATGAACGAGGGGAGGTTAGAGACCTGTAGGAGCAGGAGAAAGGACAAGGGAACACACATGGGAGCTCGGGACCCAGGGAGACAGTCTGGAGGTGGGGAACGCCCAGCCACGCACCCCCCCCCCCCTTGAGTGTAGGCAGATTTTCCCTTCCATTTTTTCTTCTCTGCACAACAGCAATTTAAGCTAATTAAATACAACAATGCATTATTTCTTGTCTACCTGGAATAATCTTTCGCTGCTCACCCACTCTGGAGGGAAACAGGCTCTTTCCCTTGAGATGGGGACAGGTTGCGGCTGTCAACAGAAAGAGGTGGTTGGGAAGGAACTGGCCTGGGGCAGGGTAAGGGGAGACAGCTGCACGGGCACATCAGGAAGACAGAGGAAGGACTTGTGACCTTGCTGCCCTCCGCCTTTAGTTCGATGTTGCCCTGACTCAATTTTTGAGCATCTCTGCGGATCAAAAGCAAAGGCATCCCCTTCACGTTTCAGCTGGGCTGTGAACACCTTGAAGTCAGAACCACACTGACCCCTGACACTTGGGAGTCCGTAGAGTTCAGGGAGTTGCCTGTGGGGTCCTTCGCTATCCCCAGGACCCCCGTCCAGGTTCAGTCTGCCCATAACTGTGCATGTATCTGTAGCAGCAGAGATGGGGGTTGAAGAGCTGATGGTACTCGTCTTGTTTCTCCAGATATTAGCATTCAGTGCAGTGGGGGAGTCGGCTTGGGGAGGGAAATTATGGTGTATGAGTCCTTTGTGCTCTCACATCTTGGCTTGTTCCCCTTGGCCTTGCCTAAGTCAGGCTCCTCCAGAGTACGGATTGAAACAGACAAAGGAGGGCAGGAGGGATGGCTCAGTGGCTAAAGTATTTGCTGCGTAACTGTGAGGCCCTGAGTTCATATCTCCAGCAAAAAAGCCTGGGGTGTCTCGGGGCTCACTAGTCAGTCAGCTGAGCTAATCAGTGAGCTTCAGATTCAGTGGGAGACCCTGTCTCCAAAACTAGTGTGGAAGTGATAGAGGAAGACACTATTGACCTCTGACCTCCACATGTGCACAGACACATGTACCCACATGCACATGAGCACACTCTCCTATCACACACACACACACACACACACGGTGCCGGGGAGAAATGTCAAAAGCAAGGAGCAGAGCTATGATTTGACTTCATTGGGGAATTGGGGGAGCACCTTTCTGGTCTATAAACCACGGTCAAGGACCTACGATACCACCTCTGCCTCATGTAATAGGAGGCTCTGGCTTTCAGTTTCTCCCCAGGCTTCAGCTTCCACACCTGCAAACGATGGCACTGATAAGACCCAGTTGTCTGCCACAGACAGAAATCCCTGTTGGCTCTCTCGGCCTCCTGGATCCCTCTCAGTTTAGTGTCTGAGTCCCCTGATTCTGGCAGCTTGCATCTCCGTGGGCCAAGAATGCATCTCCTCCAGATTGTACCCACCCTCAACAGGCTCACCCCCCTCCAGAAGCCGGCTCATGTCATGCTATGTAGCTCCCTTCCCCCTGTACTCAGTTACGTTTTCTTTGTCTTTGTGGTGTGGTGTGGTGTGGTGTGTGTGTGTGTGTGTGTGTGTGTGTGTGAGAGAGAGAGAGAGAGAGAGAGAGAGAGAGAGAGAGAGAGAGGTTGTCCTGGTCCTCTCTGCCTCTGAATTCTTTTACTCTTCTACAAATCAAGTTCTTGGTTTTGGGCTCCATGAAGGTAGACTCTCAGAATAGCAAGGGCTTGCAAAACAAACATGGTAAATGACAAAAAGCCATTTGTTTAGGCTGAAAACCCCTTCCCAAGGCCAAGCTTACAGAGAGAGCAGGATGTGACTGAGGTAGACAGGGGGTGGCGCAGGTGGCAGGGGGAGCACCCTCATGGCTGTTACACCAAGAGCTAAGGAGGATTCTGGGGCCCAGAGGGACCAAGTGATGAGGACGGCTCTGCTGGCCCCATCTTCCAGGAGCATCCCGCTCCTTTCTCCCAGGAATGTCCCTGCTTCCCAGAAAAGGAAGTGGAGTGTCGGGGGCAGGTGACTCAGTCAGAGCTGCACTCTGAGTTCAACAGAAGAGGGAAGAAATGGCTGGGGATACTTGAAGAGGACCCAGTGCTGAGAGGAGGCCATGCCTGCCCCGTGGCTCACCTCCCAGGAGGGACTTTGAAAGGAAGTCAGGTCCCGCTCCTGATTCTTTGGGAACTTTGAGGAGGTGGGGGTGGCCCTAGCTGCCTCTGGGCCACATCCCCCTCCCTCCTGTGGCTCCTCGGGTCCCTCCCTAAAAGGTTAATCATAGAATGGTCCCATCAAAGAAAATTGTACTTGGTGCCTCGAAGACCAAATGGAGCTTCAGTAAAGTGGTTATTTACAGCCTCTAATGAGCGTTTTCTGGGTGTGATTAACCTTTATGCCAAAGTCACACTGGGAACTCGGATGGCAGCTCAGATTGTGCTGGCCTGGGTTGGGGGGGGGGTGCTGGAGCTGGAGCAGGCAGCTGTCAGGCTCAGCCCTCCCACCAGCACTCCAGAGACTTCCGTGCTGCTTTTCTTGCTTCTCTATGACTGTTCCCGCTCCCACTGGGAGTGCCCTGTGCTCACCAGGGCCTTGGTGCAGCTACTTGAAGGCAGACGCCCTCTTTGAGTGGCAGGACGCCCTTGTCTTTCTCAGACTTGACCTCCAAGGCCTGTAAAGATTAGCAGTGAGACAGAGGTTTCATTTGGGGCCTGGCAAGTGGGGCACTCGCCAGGGAGTGAACTAGCATACTGCTGGCTTCATCTGCTGACTAGGAATGGCAACTTGCATGAGATACTGTGTTGCGGAATGTTTAGCTGTCTTCATTTGTTTATGCTAGGGGATGTTACTTTAACTGTATAAAGGTGTGTTCCATTTGTTTCTGTTGCCCTTGTTTAATTATGTAAAGATGTGTTGCTCTGCCTGTCTAAGGCACCTGATTGGTCCAATTAAAAGCTAAGTGGCCAATAGCTAAGCAGGAGAGGGATAGGCAGGGCTGTTGGGCAGAGAGAATAAGTAGGAGGAGACATCTAGGCTCAAAAGAAAGAAGAGAGGACAGAACAAGGGAGAAAGAGAGGGAGATGACCAGGGGCCAGTCAGTCACCAGCCAACTAGATGGAGTAGGGTATACAGAAAGAAAAGGTAAAGAAGCCCCAAGGCAAAACATAGATGAAAAGAAACAGGTTAATTTAAGTTAAAGGGGACAAAAAGCTAGCCAGAAACAAGCATGAGCTAAGGGCAAGCATTCAAAACTAATAGTAAGGCTCCATGTCATGGTTTGGGAGCTGGTTGATTGCCCCAAATAAAAAATCTGGTATAATACTGAAAACTCCCCCCCCCCCCCAAACTAGTCCTGGAGGCCTATGAGATGGCTCAGTGGATAAGGGAGCTTGTAGCACAAGCATGAGGACCAGAGTTAAAATCCCAAGTACCTCCATAAAATGTTGCACATCACTGCATATGCCTCTAAACCCAGCATCAAGAGATAGATCCCGGAAGCCCAGTGGGCAGCCATTCCATCTAAAGGACTGAGCTTGCAATCACTGAAAGACCCTGTCTCAAAGAAGTAAGGCGGAGAGGAATAGAGGGTAACATCTGGTATCTTCCTCTAAACTCCACATTCGTGTGCTGCACACTCTTGGGCATGCCACAGACACACACACACACACACACACACACACCACAAAAGTTTAAAATGGTTCTGAAGAGACAGCCGCCAGTGTTCAGTGCTAAGGTTGGCAGGAGGGAGCAATGCTGAAGAGGCCAAGGAAGCGGTGGTTTTCGGGATAAAACTACGTTGGCCTGATTTAAGAAGATCCCGATCTGATTTCGTAGAGGTCTGGACCTTGTTAAGAAGTAGAGGAAGTGATGAGAAAAATAGCTTTTTTAAAATGACAGGTACCATTCCACACTTCATTACAGGGTACACACTGCCCACTACCCCAGTGTGTTTGTGGACTCCAGAATAAGAATTCCCAGTTTTTGACTGGCAGTGATGGCGCATGCCTTTAATCCCGGCAACTGGGAGGCAGAGGCAGCTGAATCTCTGTAAATTTGAGGCCAGCCTGGTCTACAAAGCGAGTTCCAGGACAACCAGGACTGTTACATAAAGAAACCCCGTCAGCCGGGCGATGGTGGCGCACGCCTTTAATCCCAGCACTCGGGAGGCAGAGGCAGGCGGATCTCTGTGAGTTCGAGCCCAGCCTGGTCTACAGAGCTAGTTCTAGGACAGGCTCCAAAGCCACAGAGAAACCCTGTCTCGAAAAACCAAAAAAAAAAAAAGAAAAAAAGAAACCCCCGTCTTGGGGGGAAAAAAACAGAATTTCCAGTTTTAGCTGGGTGTGGTGGCTCACGCCTTTAATCCTTGTGCTTGGGAAACTGAGGCAGGAGGATTTTGAGTTTGAGGTAAGCCTGGACTACATTGAGAGTCTGTCTTCAAACAAACAAGTCTCCATTAAGAGGAAGTCAGCATTAGCCTGGGCCACTTGAGAGCCTTTTGCTGCGGACAGAGAAGTAGCTTGCTGATGTGGCTGATGTGGAAGAGAGTCCCAGCGGGTCCGAGGAGATTCCTAGGAAAAACGCTGGATCTTTTGTGAAAGTATAATTTCTGAATTAGCTGGAAGCTTTTATAAACCTCCGCAGAGCAGGAGGGGGCGCAGGCAAAGATTCTGCCACAGAGCTGACCTTTTTGGGGAGGAAAGACCAGCTTAGAAATTTTAAGAAGCATTTGCCTTTGCATAACGAAGCCCAAGACCTCCGTGGGTGGAAAACGGGTGCTGTGACCTGGTACATCCAAGACAGCCAGACTAGCACCAGGGTTCAAGGTCAGCCAAGCCCTTTGCCCTGTGGCATTTGATTCTTTTTTTTCAACAAATCTGGGTTTCTGCTCTAATGAACCCCAGGACATTAAGATGTGTGAATAAGAGCTTCTGGCCCTTGCATTCACCGTCCCCTAATTGGAGCTGGGTCGAGTGTGTGTGGTAATGAGCTGGCTTTCACACGCTCTGAACTCCCCCAAGGCCTCCCCTGCGAGCATCCGTGACATGCACAGGGTACGGGGGCGTACTCAGGCACACTGAAAGGGTATACTGAGTCTGAGTCACTTTGCTTTGCAGGGCTAAGGAGAAGCTCTGACCCTAAGGACAGCTGAGTCACCAGGTGCTGGGCAGGGTTAGAAGAGACATAGACTGTGTGGGCAAAGGTGTACCTGAGCAGGAAGGACTGCATGGTGAGAGGTGACGGGGTTAAGTAGATGGGAATGGGGAGTGATGTTTCTTTAAGGGCGAGCTGGAAGACTGAAGCATGTTTTAAGTATTAGATTGATAAGGGTAGGTGTCAGGCGGTGGACTGATGTTTTCCAACAGGGTATGCTATTTCTTTAGTTTGCCTGTTACTGAAACGAGATTGATTGATTGATTGATTGATTGGTTGGTTGGTTGATTTGTGTGTATGTTCGGAGGTGAAGGGGAGCAAGATTTTCTAGACGGGACCTCTAGCCCCAGCAGCCATCACCCATCTCTGCGGACAGCACAGGGTCCCTGCTGACTCTAAGTGAGCGGTGTAGCTTTGTCATGAAGACACTGCTCTCTGCTTAGCGGACAAGAGCCACCCGCTAGCCTGTGACTGCTCTCCACTTCTGCCTTTGCATTTGGAAAATGGGGCTAATGATATTTCTCCACCCTCTGGAGATTGTGTAGCTTCATTACTGATTAGCAGAGTATGGGAAATTGCTCAGGGCCAGAATGAAAGGGTTTATCCTGATCATTGTCAAGGCCCAGGAGTAGTTCACGGTCCCCAGGGCTGATGGCAGAGTGGCTTCTGTACCTGCCCAGGATGGTGGGACTGAGGTCTGCTGAGGAGTCTGAAGAATGTATCAGAAAGAGCAAAGAGAGCCCTGGGGGAAGATGGAGGGAGGGTGCTTGAGGCGGGGGAATGAAGCCCACTAAGGACTCGGACAGACATCAAGGGTACAATGTGGCTGTGTAAGTCACCAGGATTAGAGGTAGTGCTTATATGGGTGGGTTCAGGCCCTGGTCAGGAATTCAAATGCGTGGTGGGAAAGCAGGCAGTAGCCTGCCTTTGTTATCAACAGATGACAGAATGGGCAAGGAGTGAGTACTGGTGAGGCTGGGGGATTGCTGGGATGGGAGTAGACAGGGGACATTCCTAACAGGTGAACATAGAAATCTGGCCTCTGAAGGGAGACAGACAGATGGACGCAGACACACACACACACACACACACTTAGCCCAGTCACAGTCAAATAAACTAGGGTTCCATTTTTCTCAAGCTATGTGTGGTGGCTCTTGATCCTAGGGTCCCCAAAGAGGAAACAGGAGAACAGAGTGGGGTGGCTGTGTGGAGAACACTCCCAGGGTTGCCATCCTACCTGGGGATTCTTTGCTCACCATGGTTAGGGCCCCAGCAGAGGAAGGAACACATGCTGTAGTGCCCCTCCCCCACCCCCATGCTTCTGAACTCCCTTGCAGAAGGAATCCCAACAGACACAGCTCCAACCCATTTCCGCCTCACCCAGTTGAAGGAAGCACTGAGTTCAAGTCAGTCTGTCTGTCCTCATTGACCACCCATCGTGGACCCGAAACACAGAGAGCATCATCATTAACCTGGTTGCCAAGCGTGAGACTAGTCTATGCTCTTAGACACAGCAAGCGTGAGACTAGTCTATGCTTAGACACAGCAAGCGTGAGACTAGTCTATGCTTAGACACAGCAAGCATGAGACTAGTCTATGCTCTTAGACACAGCAAGCGTGAGACTAGTCTATGCGCTTAGACACAGGGAGGGCTCACTTGCTTTACAGCAAGGACACTGAGGCCCAGAGGGGTCACACGGCCCACCCGTTCAGACTCTAACCTGGAGAGAGAGAGGGTGGTAACCCAAGAAAGGGAGCATCGTTGTTGGGGGCGTCCACTCAAGAAGAGACAGCCTTCTGGTCTTAGGGCCCATGTCACTCCTATCCCAGCAGGGCTGAAATCCTGGAGTCAGAGTAACACAGGGCCCTCAATAGCGCTAAAGGACAAAGGCCTTCCCTGGAACGAGGACCCATCTTCCCAGACACAATCATTTCTTCAGTGCCTCAGTTTTCCCACCTTCAGTAGCCATATCCACGCAGGTCCCAGGGAGAATTAAGCCATCATAGACATCACAGCACGTCAGAAGGGCTTGAAGAACTTGATGCATGAAACACAATTTGCAATGACTGACAGGAAGCCAGGCAAGGAAGAGGACTCAGGAGGAGCTCATTAAAACCACAGGCCTGAAATGCCACAGAGGAAGGGAAGGCGGAAGGGTTGTGTGCAAATGTGTGTGTGTGTGCATTTGTAGGGGCCTAGGCAGACATGTTCGAGGTCTGAGCAGTGCAGGAGGCCTTCTCCAGTAGCCAGAGACAAACATCCTCTTTGCCTAAGTAGCTTGGGCTTCCCCACTGACCAGCTTCCATCCCCCAACACAATTTCAAACATTCAGGGAGGGACCAGGAAACTGGGCAAGGGTAGAATGCTTGGCAGATAAGGAGGGGGCAAGAATCATTAGGTCAGACCCTAACAGTGTCCTACACCCCTTATACCCGCAGGCTCTTCTCCTCCTGGGGCTGAACCCCGTGTCCACCTCCCTACAGGATCAGCGCTGTGAGAGCCTGTCCCTGGCCAGCAATGTCTCTGGTAAGTCATCCTGCCCCTTACCTCCCAGAATGCCAGGTTCCCCCATGATCTCCATCCCTGGGGCTCTGAGCAGTGGTCTGTATGGAAAAAGATCTGGAACTGGAGTTAGTGTGTGGGAAGGGCCTGTGGTTAGCCAGTAACCTCAACTGTGGACACAGGAGACACACTCAGCAAATGTGCCACATGGTCACCCTCCCATGGGCAACAGGGGAAGGCCCTCCCGGCCTCACTGCTGGGGATAGTGGCAGAAGGATAGAGGTTGCTGCTGTTGGTAAACATGCTGAAGTGTACGGCTACATGCTGCTAGCATTAGGGATTTGAGATGCTGTCCCCATCGGACACCTAAGGTGACCAAGGCACAGAGAAACGCTAAGTGCTGGACCCTGGGTTGCAAAGGCAATCTGGCTCCTTCACGATGCTCAATACTTCCCCAATAGAAAATGCTAGATGAATGCAAATTCACCAAGACTTATAGCTTACCCATTGACTAACGGCTTCTGAATAGTTATTTTATCCTCCATGAACTAAAAACCTGATCTCTGTCCATATGAGGAAACTGAGGCATGAAAGACTTTCATCGGTTTCCCAGGGTGTCACAGTCAGTACTAGCAGGGTCTGGTCCCAAATCTAGGTCTGCTGGATCCCAAGGCCAAGCCTTCTCTCACTCTGGACATGGCCCCAGGGATGGCAGTTGCCAGGCAAGATGTAGTAAAGATACATCTTTGCCTTCTTGAATCAGCCATCAACATCCACACCTCCTGTGCCGCAGATCCCATGTGTGTCACCAGAGGAGCTGAGAGGGTCTCCTAGTCTCACCCAGGTTCCCAGCGCTGAGAGTAGCCAGTGGAGAGATGGACTCAGGAAGGTTAAGGAGGCAAGAGGAGTTCATTCCTACAGCTGAGCCTGGCGAGAGAGACTTGTGCAACTGAGAGCAGTGGCCACATGGCCTGCTGTCCCCGCACAGAGGTGGTGGAAGAAGGGAGGAGTGCTGGGCCCTCGGCAACCAACTGGGTCCTGTACTGACTCCAAGCTGGATTGGCTTGCACCCAAACTGTGGGTACTCACAGGAAGACTATACCCTGGACTTTGTGGGGGATGGAATCATGAAGTTAAATGTACTGAGTTTTGTGGATCTGTTTCACAAGTGGAGAATGCAGACACCTACTGGGCATAACCGTGGGTGGCTTTTTAAAAGTACTTACTGCATACCTAGGAGGAAGAGAGAGTACACCCTACCAAATGCTTGCTTACCACAATGGAGGTGTCAGGGAGGCTGGGACACGGGTAGGGCAAATCCAAGAAGCCTTCCTGAAGGTGGGTTTTTTAAAATGAGCCTTAAGATAGAACAGTCAATGATTGAATGCCAGTGGGGAAGTTGGCAGAAGGACTCACCAGGGTTAAGAGGCACTGGCCAGTCCAGCACTGGCTGAACTGAGCAGGAAGTGTATTGTTCTCAGCCTGAGCAGTGGCAGCCAAGCACAGGGAGGGAGGATGCCTGGAAGAAAGGTCCCAGCCCTCCTCTCCACCCCAGGCCATGTCAGGCCCCATTAACTTGCTTGTGCTCAAGAGAAGTGACACCCTGGGGCCACACAGGTGTCACCTGTCCTTGGAAGCTGCCAGGCAGCGGGTCTCGTGATTTGTACTGGATGCCCCGCCCCCTTCCCAGCCTGCCTGGCTTCATAGGATGCGATCCGTCACCCTCCACAACGGCCTCCTCCGCTATGGCCATTTGTCATCTGAGGGGCATTGGCAGAGACAGATGGTGAGGGTGGGGTGAGGACCCGGGACAGATGGATGGGCGTCTGGCCGGAGTGGCTGGCACAGTCCCGGAACCTTTGGGGGCCTTGCACATGCCTTGTGCCAGAAGTAAGAAGGGGCCAGGTTCCCATGGCCAAGGCCCCCATCATGTGACAGATTACAGACGTGGCGATTTATAAAATCATGACATGAGTCTGACTGTGCCAGAAACTAATAGAATTACTGACTCTAGACAAGTGGAGTCGGAGCACAGTAGGACCAGGGGTCGCCCGCTCCCATCGCTGTCCTTAAGGTGGTAATGATGAGCAAGAAACAGCAATAGTAAGAGCCAATATGTGTGAATGTCCGCTTTGTGTTGGACACATGCTAACTGTCTCATTTAGCTATCACAACAGAGTTAGCAAGGATCTCTGTTCCTGCTCTTAAGAAAAGGAATCTTAGGCTCAAAGAGGTTGAGTTACTTGACTGAACACACACAGTTACCAAGCCCTGGCCACAGGAGTTTGAGCCCACTGGGCCTGACTTCAGATTTAGTACATTATGTGGTCACTTAAGAGATCTGTCATACCCAGGGCTCAGTGTCCTCAGTTACCAGAAGACAAAGTGTCACGTGGAGGTACAGTGCCACCCCTGAAGTTTCCCCTGTATATTCTGAGCTTGTATATGGCCCTGCGGTTTCTTCAGCACCTACTATGTGCCTGGACTTCTACTAGGTATTGAGTGCAAAACTCAAGAGTCTTCAGAGCCACGAGACAAAGGTTCACAGTCTCCTATCCACTCTTCTGGTGTGGCCCACACTCTACAGAGACACCCTTCTTTGCCCTGCTAAAGAGGCAGCTTAGCCCGGATTCGAAGCCTGTCTGCCCGCCTCTGTGCCTCTCTCCATACCCTGTCACCCAAACAGAGCAAATATCCTTTCATTCCAGGACACTCGCCTCCCGCTGGCAGGAGTGCCCATCTCCAAGGTTACCCCAGGGCACCTGGCTGCTCCCTAGGCAGCCTCCTAGGAGTCACGGCACCAGCCTCAAACCACACGGGTAGATGGCCTTCCTACCTGAAAAGGGGGCTGCCCGGTGCTCAAACCCCTTATGGTTCACCCAGAGCAGGTGATGGGAGACCCCTCCTAACTGGGACAAGAACGTGGTTCTGGTTTCCTTCTGGCATTACCTGCAGTGAAAGGGTCCTCTGAGCACATTTGAGCACTAAGCTTGTGGCCAACTTGACAGAAGAAACCAGTGCCCAACTGTGCCCGAGCAGAAACTGGGCCACCCTTCAAAGAGACCTTATCTATGTTATCTGAGAGACACAGTGGCAGGAATGTCAACCCCAGAGACCTCAGCAAACACCTGCCTCAGGACCTTTGTATGGGCGGCTCCCTCTTCTCCATGTACGTCCACAACTCCCTCCCTCCTTTCAAGTCTGTAATTAAATTTAGTGTTTTAGAGAAATACCAGGTTAAAAGAGCACCCAGTCCATCTTTATCTTCATACATTGTTTGTAGTATCTCTTACTGTGTAGCATGTGCTTGCTCCATCTACATGCAATCCTGTCTACATGCAATCACCTTTGGGGCAGGACATCTGTTTTATTCTCTGTTTCGTTTTGTTTGTTTGTTTGTTTGTTTTGTTTCTTGAGTTACGGTTTCTCTGTGTAACACCTCTGGCTGTCCTGGAACTCACGCTGCAGACCAGGCTGGCCTCGAACTCACAGAGATTCTCCTGCCTCTGCCTCCCGAGTGCTGGGACTAAAGGTGTGCACCATCACCTCATCTTATTGACCATCTTCAGAGACCCTGCCTGTCTGCCGGATCCCCAGGGACCCTGCTCTCTTTCCCAGATGTGGGGTCACAGGGTGAGCTGCAAACATTAGTCAAGATGTTACTGGACAGCACAGGGCCCCAGAGAGACAGTCTCAGGACCGGAGGTGCGCTGGGCAGCGCCGTCAAGAGGCTCTGACAACCTCCCGGCTCCCGGCCCTCCATACCGGGGTCCCCGTCTTTCTTTCCTTCATCTCTTCAGCACCAACCCTACCCTGGAGCTCTTAGAGGTGAACAGAAACCCTACTGCTAGTTCAGCAGTTAAGTGAAAGGATGAAGCCCGGCCGCTGCTCCTGATTGGCCCCCTAGGCCCCACCCTCTCCCACACTGCCCCGCCCATAGGACCGGGTGCTGCTCTCTGAAAGAGGCTGGTGCCTTTCTTTGCTGCCTACCCCAGTTCATTCCACCTCTCTTCTCCAATCTCGCAACCTCTCACAGACTTTTCATCCTCCAGGATTTTCTGGGCTTTTAGTATAAAGGTCACTATATCCCCGAGGTCACTTCAGCAGCTTTCTGTGAGTGTCAGGGACAAGCGTGAGCTACAAAGAACATGGCGCAGATGCTGCCAAAGGCAGCTACCGTCCGCGGGCCTCTGTGGGGTGGTAAAGGCGCCTGGGCTGGCCTCAGAAGCCCAGGGCTCAAAATCCTCTCCATCCCTTGGTAGCCTCTTGATGTTGACCCCTGCACGTTCTTCATCCTTTAGTGTCCCTTATCTTCTTTTGTTTGTTTTTGTTTTGTTTTGTTTTTTTGAGACAGGGTTTCTCTGTGTACAGCCCTACCTGCCCTGAAACTAGCTCTTGTAGATCAGCCTGGCCTTGAATTCCCATACAACCAGAGTAGATTTTAGGTCATCTAAAGGAAAACCCCAGAGACATTTGCCGTTCTGTATCGCCCACCGTCATGTGGGTCCCCAAATCACTGGACAAATGTGGGCAGAGTTAGAGCTCCAATTAGGATCTTTAAAATGGGGGACCTTAGAGGTGGTGTTCCCAGCTGGAGCCTCCTCTGGGTGGAACCTCACTGATATAGAATGGGCCCTGACATCAGCGGGTGCTAGCTGCAGCTAGGGCCTTTCGGTCTTTCCCCGCCTCTGGTCTTAGCAGAAGCGGATCTGGGAACTGTTAAAGGAGGGAAAGAGGCATTTCGGCAGAAGGTGTGCTGGGCGCTTCCTTCCCTGGACCCCTGACAGTGCATATAACTGCCCCAGAGCTGGGTAAATGTGTGAGACCCTGTGAAGGAAGCATCCTCACCAACAGAGCCCAGCTGAAACCAGCCAGGGCTTGAACTCTTTGTTCTGCTCTGGAACCCACGGTCTCCCTAGTGCTGTGGCAACAAATCCACCTTATTCTATAGGCTGAACTCATGTCTGCCCTGTTTGTAGTGGGGCTGAGCTCTACAGGGACTTCTGTCTGCCTGGGGCCTTGGTAGGGCCTCACTCTCTCACCTGTTGTCTCTGTGCCCAGGCCTGCATTGCAATGCCTCCGTGGACCTCATTGGCACCTGCTGGCCCAGGAGCCCTGCAGGGCAGCTGGTGGTTCGGCCGTGCCCTGCCTTTTTCTACGGTGTCCGCTACAACACGACAAGTAAGGAAGGAAAGGAAGAGGGTGGGCTGCTGGGGGCTGTGGATCAGTTTGCACGTGGGAGAAATAATCCGACAGGGGCAACACCCCTAGGACCGGCTCTGCTCTCTGCGGGCTCCTGCGGATTCTTGCAGAGTTAACGTCCAGCATCTGACTGCTGAGGCCTCAGGACTGCAGAAGTTAGAGAATTGCCCAAGTCACCAGCTGGCAGGGGTGAAGCTGCAATGCACTGGTCTACCTGACACTTTCTTCTTGTAGTTGACAAGCCTTCTGGTTAGTCCCATTGGGCCTCAGCCACTCCCAAGATAGGTCTTAATGGTCCTGATAGTCCTGACTTTGCTAATAAGGACCCTAGGGCAGGAAAGTTCTGGGAAGACCGGATACCTAGAATACTACATCCATGATAGAGAGTGATTTGTACCCCAGCATCCCAGGCCCACAGGTGTAATGGGGGTGGGCAAGGACTGACCCACACACAGACTAAGCACTGGATACTGGATCCCCATGTAAACACCTTGCTCCCCAGAGGCCCAGCCTTCATACTGGGCTTTGCAGCTCCTTGCTAGAGCATCTGCCACCCTCAGAATTAATTTGTTTTCTCCTGCCAATGACTCAGGTCCCTGCTATCAAGAGAAAAACAGATGGAGGCCAGGGGCCCTGGGCTACACAAAGGAGCTTGGGTTCTGGGTTCCCAGGGCTGGAAGCCCCTGTGTGAATCCTGGAGGTGTGCTGGGTGATCCCCAAACTCCAAAAAGTGCCCAGATACCAGGTGACCCATGTCAAGACTCAGTGGGTGACATCAGTGCTTCCTCCCTTCTTGTGACCCTCTGGCTTTCTTGTGTAGGGGTTAGAGGGTTGAGGATCTCTTCCTGCTCAGAAGTCCCTAACCTCTCCTGCCTCTCCCTCCTTTACTAAGTGGGTGAAGGGGTTAGGATTAGAAATGCAGCCAGAAGGGCTTGCCAAGATGACTGTGGGAAGGTCAAGAGAAAAAGTACTAGAATGGACTAGGAGGAGAGATCTGGTAAGAAGTAAAGATGAAGAGGAGACTTAGTGGTGCACCATTGGCTAGCTTCCCATATAGTCAGGCGCGGTTTTTGTAAAGGGGAAACTGAGGAATAGTTTGGTTGATAACCTAATGAGGGTCACAGACCCTGAAGGTGGAGGCTGAACTCAGGAGTCCAGAGCCTGCACACTGCTCTGCACACATGCCACATCTTGTCCCTGGACAGTGGCAGCATGGGCTGGCACACCCAAGCTCCCCAGGGGGTCTCTCTCTTTGCAGCAGCACCAGAGCCTGTTTGGTCACCTCCAAAACACTCAGCTCCCTACCTGCCTGCTGTGCAGTCTCAGACACTCTGGTCACACCCACCTCGTAGCCTTTCCTTGCTGTGCCCCACCCACTGCCTGCATTCCTGAGTGAAGGCTTTCAGGCTATCTGTGGTTATAACCCTGCCCACTTTTGAAGCCAGCCCCAGCCATTCTCCACGGGGATCCTCAACTTGGATTACCAAAGTTTCCTGGACACGTCCCAGGAAGCGCTGTTGGGCTTCAATGCTATGGTACACATGGGCCCTGCCTTGAGTAGAAGCCAGGCACCCTGCGCTCTATATCCATCTGTTTGTCCATAGTTCAAGAGCCCTTGGCTTTGGGCCCTCTCTAGGACTTTGTTCTCTACTACAGGATGGATGGGGGTGGGGTGAGGTATCTCCTGGGTTCCCCTGCTCACCCAATAGCTCCAAAGAGAAAGTTGGGATGTTGGTTTCTTGGCATGGGCTCCCAGACTCCCCGTGCAGGGGCTGCTTGTGCCAGACTTTGGGAATGCAACCACGGTGGTATCAGGAGGGGGCAGAGCTGCTCCCAATCATTAGTTTCTAATTAACTCATTTACTGATGAGGTGTTGCTAGGACTTCCAGGCTGCTCCCTACCGTCCTCCCTCCTGTGGCATCAGATCTTCAAAAGGATGGGAAACATTTCCAAAAATATCCATTTTCCCATGATCCTCCAGGAGGACTGCTCGGCTCAGCAATTAGACGAGGAAGTTGGCTCCTCCCTGGCAACAAGCCCCTGTGTGTGAGGCTTGTTTTCCTTCAGGGTCAGTTGGTCCCTCTGGGTCAAAGCCTGCTGCTTCCAATGGTCCAGCCTGGGAATGGGCTCCAGGCACCCTATGCTAGACGGGGGTGGGCAAGGGAAGCTGTTGAACAAAGATGATTCTTATAAAATCTCCACCTGCACCTCCTTGGATAGAGACAAGTGATATGTTCTATTATGTAAGGTTATATAAATACAACTCAGAGACAACAATAATAAACACAGGACGGACACCATATGTCCACTACGCTTCCAACTGCTAACTAAAAATACTAACCCAAAGAGCCCAGAGTGTCTTCAAGATGGCTCTGTCTCAAGATAGGGAAGCTGAGCTGTCAAGTGACTCACCCAAGGTCACACAGCTTGTGGAAGGGTGGTGACAGCCTTTGAACCCAGAATCTGTAACTCTAGTACCCTGCTCTGAAACCTCCTTTGGGCCGCCTCTCTCTGCTTTATGCTCTCCCCAGCTGTCTCTGGCCGAAGTCCCTTTCTCTACTGACATTCCAAGCAGCCTCTGGTTGATGTTGTAATTAGTCCCCTTGTTCTTGGCTTCCTGTCCCCACAGATATCCCAGAGCATCCTCACCATGAGCCCCTTGGGGATCAGCTCTTATTTAACACCAGTAAAGAGCCTGTGGCCTCATTTCCAACTCGGCGCAGATCATAGCTTTTCCTAGGACTCAGATCTGTTCACGGTGAGGCCAAACAGAGCTGAGAAAATCCATAAAGATAATTTCCCCCATCAGGTCGCTGCAGCTAGAGCAGCTTCTGAGGTTAGAGAGGAGGCCACAGCCTTTCAGCTTGAAGGTCAAACCAGCTCCCTCTGTTGAGGCAGCATCAATTCCCCTGATCCCTCATTCTGCATCTCTGGTCCTGATGCTGCCAATAGAGGCAGCTCCCAGACTGATGGTCATCAGAGGTCAACTGAAGCATCTCCACCTTTGGAGATGAATGGAGGGACCGAGAGGCACTCCCGCTGCTCAGCCACAGCTGAGTTATGCCTTAGGCCCCCTGCAAGGGCTTCAAGCCCAGGGACTGGGACTCTGGCAGCTTCCCCAGCCCTCCTCCAGCCTGTGGGTCAGTTGGAGCCACAGAGTGGACTCTAGCCAAGAGAGACACCAGTGGAAATGACTCAGAGCTGTTTCTTCTATGACCAGTGCTGTCTAGAGTGACAGCTAGAAATACAAGGGAGCATGAATGACCATACTGATTCCAGAGAGAATGCAGATGAGGTCGGAGACATAACAGGAGGGGAGGAGAGTGTGGACTCCTTGATCTCCATCCCTAGAGGGTTTCCTAGCTCTGCTACCCAAGGCACTATCCAGAAAATGGATAAAAGGGGTTCTTCGGGCAATCCTGTCTCCTAAGGCTCTAAAGCTAAGTAGAGAAGCCCTAATTGCCCCCCCCAAGCCTCCTTAGGAGGTGGACTTCTAACTACAGCCCAGTCTGACAGTGACACAGGAGCCCCCACCTTCTGCCATCTGTCCTTTTCTACCAAAAAGGCCTCCCTGTAGAGTCTCCAGCATAAGGTATGCTGTGGAGAAATGGTACTATTGGGACCTTCTGTAAGTCTGACCCGTGTGAAACACCCTAATAGGTGGACTGCACACAGAGAGATCAACCCAAGGAACCCCAACATTTAAACCGCCCATGTGAGCAGTCACTAGGTATCATCCACCAGATCTTCCCGGCCACAAATCTTTATTAAAGCCAGTCTCACTGTGTATCCCTGGCTGGCCCGGAACTCACTATGTAGACCAGGCTAACCTCGAACTTGCAGAGATCTGCCTGCTGCTGTCTCCTGAGTGCCAAGATTTAAGGCGTACGTACACCACCACGTCCGTGTATCTCAGGTCGCAGGATCTGCATTCTCTGTTGTCATGCAGGACCCCAAATGGGAACATCTTATAAGAATAGCAACCAGGAAATTTACCACTGAAAAGCATTTGTGAGGACATAGGCCTCCGGGTGAGGGGTGAGGGAAGCCCATGATAATGCCAGTTTGGGCTAACAGAGCCAACGTCCTGTGGGCAGCTTGTAGGGAACAGTACTTTTGTGGTACAGGAGGTGGAAAGAGGTGGGACATGGGACAATCAGGAAGCCCCTCCCCCAGTTTTATTCTGCCTTCCCAGGCAGCAGGCCCTGTGCTAGCTCAGATGTGTGGACAGACAGATGTCTCTTCTGTCATGGTTTTCTTCTTTTCCCAGACAATGGCTACCGGGAGTGCCTGGCCAACGGCAGCTGGGCAGCCCGCGTGAATTACTCTGAGTGCCAGGAGATTCTCAACGAAGAGGTGAGAATAGGCTGCCATACTGAGGGAGCAGGCCAGGGCCACCAGTACAAGCTGGGTGCCTGCCACATAGCCAGTTGGGGCCTGGGAACTTTTCAGAAGCTGGTACTGAGACTCTGCCATAGGGAAGGTGGGGAGCCGCTGGACGTGCCAAGGACAGTGAATTCAGTCCTGGTACCTTTTCCTTCCTTCCTTCCTTCCTTCCTTCCTTCCTCCCTCCCTCTCTCTCTTCCTTCCCTCCCTCCCTTCCTTCTTCTCCTTCCTCCCTCCCTCCTTCCCTCCCTCCCTCCTCCATTTCTTCCCTTCCTTCTTGCCTCCCTTCTTCCTTCCCCCTTCCCTACCCCTCCCTCCTTCTCTCCTCCTTCCCTCTCTCATCTTTGACTACTTTCACTGGATGTGGGACAAGGCTGGGGTGCAGTCAAACCAGACAGTAGCTGGATCACACCAAACAGTGACATCAAGGTCCAGCTGTGGGACCTTTTCAGAACCAAGGCTGGAAGTGGGGCGATGATGCACTTTGAAAAAGCCCCAGAGCTGCTTTGCAAAGCCTCAATGGTTTTGAACAGCTGTTGCTTACATGGAATGCAAAATTTAAAAGGTACAGATGGGAATACAGCAAGAAGAGCCCCCTCCCATCGCTATCCGTAGCCAGTTTCTCACATGTTCCGTATGTATGAGTCAGAGTGTCTCTGCATAATGTTTTTGGCTTTACCCAAACTTCACCCGTTAAACAAACTACTTGACGCTTGCTTCCTCCTGTAGCCATCTATCCCAGAGATTGTTCCAAGTCAGTTTAGAGCAAGCATCTTCGTTCTCTTTATATTTGCGTGAAATCCGCTCTCCAGATGTGTGGTAACTTAGTGGGCCAGTCTTTAGTCTCAGTCTTTGGTTTTTACACACTTGGAAGGTGCATGGATGTGTGAGTTACTCTGTCACTGCCTCTACCTACAGTCACCCTTACCCGATCTGTGTGGTCAGGCTGCCAGGTCCCTGTGCTGCAGGAGTGAGGAAGACAGACTGGTCCAGAGGATTCTGGGAATTCCATCATCTGAAAGTCTGAGCTAGAAAGGAACTTGGAGAGCCTCCATCTCGTCTTGAGATTTCCAGACCTGCTTAATCTTACCTAGAGCACTAATTCACACATAGGTTCCAGAAGCCCAGCCAGAACCTATAAGGTCAAGCTGCCCAGGGACAACCTGGGAATAGGCATTTTCACATGTGTCTGCAGTATGCATGTATGTGCATATTCCTGATCACATGTATGTGAGTACATGCCAACATGTGTGTGCTGTGTGGGAGGGAGAGGGTATCAGCTTGAACCTTGGCAAAGAAAGAAGATTCATCCTCCCACCATGCCTGAGTCCTCTACTAGGAAGTCAGAATAGATGGCAGTGTAACTGAGAGAAGGTGACATCGTTGGGGAAACCCCAGGTACCATGGGTCCTGCTTTGTCAGGACTGAGACCCACATATACCATGCAGTGACCCACCCCTGCCTGGTTCTCTTCTATCTGGCTCTACTGCCCTTCCCCGGCCACCCCTGCTGGCCTGGTTGCATGTCTGCCCTTAGTTACCAGTTCCTTTAGTGGAAACACCATCTCCACTGCCAGCCCCTAGCCTCCAAGGCTCTCTGCCCGCTCAGATTTACGAAGAGGCAGGTGTCTAGCTGAATAAGCAGTAGGTTGCTCAGCTCTGAGCCTAGGATTAGCCCAGATCAAGTACAAGGGTGGGGGTGGGGTGCAAATAAAGGGTCTGTCTTAGTTACTTTTCTATTGTAACAAAAGTGAGGCAATTTACAAAAGTATCAGTGAGTCCTTTAATCTGGACTCACAGTTCCAGAGGGTTCATGACAATCACAGCTGGGAGAATGATGGCAAAGAGCCAGGCATAGCAGGGGCAATAACTTATATCTTGAAGCACAACCATGAAGCAGACAGAACTAAGAACAGTGTGGCCTTTTGAAACCTTAAAGCCCACCCCCAGTGACACCCTTCCTCTAACAAGGCCACACCTCCTAATCCTTCCCAAACAGTTCCACCAGCTGGAGACCAAATAGTCAAACATAAGAGCTTTTAGGAATCATTCTCCTCCAAACCACCATCAGGACCTCAGAAGGCTGCCTGAGAAGTGGCACCTGTGAGGGCATGGAGACAGCAGGTGCAGAGATCTGTCCACAGTGGGCACCTCCTGGCGACAGATCCTCAGCTGGGAAGCTTGGCTCATCTGGGCCAGGGATGACACCAAGCCACCCAGGACCACCCTGCCTGCACTAACTTCTGCTTCCTGGAGCTCCACCCACAAAGTGACCCGTTACAATGTCCTCAACTATTATCTGTTCCCCTGATACTTAGAAATACTGTCTCCTTCCCACACCCTGCTGAGCACAGGGTCTCCAGCTCATCCCGAGAGGGTGTAGTGGAGACGTGAATGGGACTCTGTGAGCTTATGAGCCAGGGGTTGGGGCTGGAGGTTGGGGCAGTGATTCTAGGGCCGCTAGAATGTTCAGATGCTCAGCAACTTCCTGGGCTTCTTGCTAAAGGAAAGGTTCTGATTCTGTGCAGCTGGGGCAGAGCTTGACTGCCTCTCTCAAGATGTCTGCCAACTCCCGGCCTCTGATGCTGTTGGCTTAAGGACTACACTTTAAGAACTAGAGGTACAGACCACCCACAGAGGAGTAAGAGAGGCAACTCAGGAAGCCAGATGGACAGGAAATGCCTCGCGTCTGATGAGCAGGGATGGGAAGTGAGAGAAGTGGGCCACGGGGAAGGAGTTGTGGAGATCTCATTGCTTTCATCCTGGCAGAGCATCCAAGCAGGTCTAATGGTGCTGGCCTTTGGGGTAAGATGATTTCCTCCAGTCTGGTCAGAATCAATTCAGCCAGCTCTAACTGCTTGTTAGAGTCCGGTTTTGAGAGTGCAACACTGGTCCTTCTCCAACACCCTGCTGTGCCACCCTCCTCAGGGAGCCTGTGGACCTCATCCTTAGATTGGACAGGGAAAAGTGCTCTTTAAGCTTCCCGGGGTTGGTTCTGTCCACTTGTGTTGTGGGAATCCAGTGGCTTTTGCAGTTCGTGGTGGCTTGTCCCCAGGAACTCAGGGTATCATTGGCATTTTTGCCAGGAATCCGGGGAGATCATTGGCTGTCTCGTGAGACGTTTCCTGGTTGGTCTGTCCAGGTGTCCTTGACAACCTCTTGAGGGTGTTACTAGCTTTTCCTTGGGGTGCTGCTGGCTGCCTCTTAGGGTATTGCAATGTGTCTTTCTAGACAGCGCCAACCAGAGTTCTGGTTTGTTAATGGAACTTTCTCGTTGTCACTTACTGTTCTGCCTGGGTGTCACTGGCTGCGTTCATCTCTCAGAGAATTGGCAACTGTTTTGATCTGGTTTTGCAACTGTAACAGAATACCTAAGATTGAATCTTTTAATTTTTGAGACAAGGTCACATGTGGTCCAAGCTGACCTCAGACATCTTATCTCAATGAAGGGCTGGAGACACGGCTCAGCAGTCAAAAGCACTTGCTCTTTGCATGCACCCAGGTTCTGTTCCAAGCATTCACATGGATTCACAACCTTGTAACCTCAGATCCAGGAGAGCCAGTGCCCTCTTCTGACCTCTGCAGGCACCAGGCACATACTTGGTGCACATGCATACATGCAAACAAAGCACACATAGACATAAAGATAGAATAAATAAATCTAAATGATTTTTTAAACTTGAACTCCTAAGCTCTGAGTTCCGGGCTTCTAGGCCTATGCCCCCACTGCTGGTGCTATGGATTGCTAAGAATCGAACCCAAGGCTTCATGCGTGCTAGGCAAGCAGCCTATTAGCTGGGCTATATCCCCAGCTCATGGGTCATTTATGATGAGTAGAAAAGTATTGGCTTTTGGTTCTGGAAGCTGGAACATCCAAGGTTGAGGGCTAGCATCTTGAAAAGGGCTTCCTACTGTATCATCTCTTGACAGGAGACAAAAGAAGGGAAAGCAGATGGGCCTCACATCCTTTTAGAAGGAACCAGATCCTGAAGTGAGGCCCCCACTCTGCTGGGAGACCCCACATCCAGCAGTACTAGGCACCGTGTTTCCAGCACTTAAACTTTCAGGGACACATTCATATCAGAGCGGTTGCCATGGCTGGGGGCATCTCTGTCACTCTCTCTGTGACCTTTGCCCTCCCCACAGCTGTCTTGATGTTCTGGTCCTCAGATTGCACCAGGCCTGTGGGGCGTGAGGCGAGTAGGTCCCAGAACTTGACCCAGCTGGATCTCTGTTCCCTGCAGCACTGGACTTTGTTTTTCACTGACCTTAGTGAGGAAAAACACTAGTGAGCCACACTCTCTCTGCAGAAATCCCTCCCCTAGATCCTGGACACAGGATGAGATACCCCACCTCCCACCCCCCATCGTCAAGAGAGTGCCTTTCCCCTAGTCCCTGCTTGTCACCCTCGTAACCCTATGAGTGGAAGGAGAAAAGGATCCCAAAAGCCAGGCTGGTCCAGATTCTGATTGCTAAAACTCTACATCTTGGATCAGTTGTGTGGCCTTTCCATCCAGAAAACAAGAGTGCAGGGACCATCTCAGTGACGTCACGAGGATTATGGTCTGGGACCCAGCATATGGTGTGTGCTTAGTAGTGACTTCTCTCAAAGTTACCAAGCCTCACCCTGATGAGCAAGTGGAGTGACCAGGGTAGGGGCTCTGACAGAAGAGGCCAGTAAGTCCCTCCTCCCCCTCTCCTCCTAGGCCCTGAGAGAAAGCTGGGGTGTGGCAGCAGCTCAGCACCACACATGCTGTTATTACCCAGGGGCTTCTCAGCATGGATGTGAAAAATTTAATAAAAGGAAATCAAGTGCTGGTTCCAGAAAGGCTTTGCATTGTGCATGTCTGTCTGGAGCCTCTGGTAGGATCCTGGCAGCTGCCAAAGGCCCGTAGAGACCCTTGGCGTTGGAAGGGCAGAATGGAAGCCTCCCCTTGCCTTCCTGCCCTATCTCCACTCACCACCCTGGGGTCCTAGGGCTCCAGAGGCATGAGCTGCTCATGTGATGTCCTGTCTTCCTGGGGCCTAGGACAGGGAGAATGGGTTTTGCACTGGGACTCTGTAGAGAGCTGAGCACTGGGTACTGGCTGGTTCCCCCATGAAGTAAGGACCTATCTGTAACAAAAGATGGATTATAAAATGAAGTTGGTAATCTCGAACAAGTCAGCATAATCTGTGTTTCTTCTTTCGCAAAGAAAGTTATGGATGCATTTCCAGCTTTTCCCACAGAGTCACTTTGAAGCTTCAAGATGAGGAAACTCTAAGGCTTTCATATGTGTGCCAGTAGCGTGTGGTGAATATTCACGATTGAATAATTAAGAAAGTTAGGGCCAAAGAGGTGGCCCAGTGGGTAAAGGTGATTGCCACCAAGTGTGACAAACTGAGTTTAATCTAAAGGATCACCTGGTGGAAGGAGAGGCCTGGCTTGTGCAAGTTGTCCCTAGCTTCTGCACACACACCATGACACTCATGCTCCTACACACATACACACATTAAATAAATAAGTGTGCTAAAATGTTTTTTTTTAATTAGGAATGGCTAAGGATGTAGTTCACAGAAGACAGAGCATTTGCCTAACCTTCTCAAGGCCCTGGGTTCCATTTCTGCTATCCAGAAAGAGAGGAGGAAGAGTCAAGGGGAGGGAATGAAGAGCTATTGTTCACTTGGGGCCAGGCAAGGAGTAGGGAAAGGCCCTGGGAATGAGGAATTCGTCTTCTTTCTTTCAGGGTATGTGTATGGTACTTGCATGTGTTCATATATATGCACATGTGGGGGAAACACATCCATGTGTACCTGTGGAGATGGATTCAGAATGCTTTCATCAATGGTTTTTGACCTGATTGTCTTGAGAAAGGGATCTCTTCACTAAGCCTGAACTGATAGTGTCACTGGGGTGGCAGGCCAGGACCCCAGGAAGCCACCTGTCTCTGATCCCCTGTTAGAATTACAGCTTCCCACAGTCACACTTGGCTTTCATGTGGGTACCAGGTCTTCGTGCAGCCAGATGGGGACTCAATTCAAAAGTGGATGAGATCCTGGGGTGGGGGGAGAGGCTCTGCACCCACCGCAGCCATGGCGTCAGGACAGAATGTGGCACGAACATCTGTGAGCACAGGAGTGCGTGTATGGGTGGGAACCGCGTTTGTTAACGTGACACGGGACCTCTGCGTGACATGGGTGCAGCTTCAGGTCATATCAGTCTAACCACACAGCACGACGGACAGACTGGATTCGTAGACAGACTGCCCCAAGTGGTAGCTCATGGCTCACAGGGTCACTCTGGAGCAGGGCAAACGCTGTTAGTATTTCCCACTCCCTCCCCCAGCACCTCTCCCTGGTGCTGTCCTTATGGAACCGGTCCCTTCAAAGGGCTCAGAGGTGTGGGTGTGCAGGAGCCTCAACTCTGCCTCTCTCTCTCTCTCTCTCTTGCCTTAGAAAAAGAGCAAAGTGCACTACCACATTGCCGTCATCATCAACTACCTGGGCCACTGCATCTCCCTGGTAGCCCTCCTAGTGGCCTTTGTCCTCTTTCTGCGTCTCAGGTGAGAGGGCCCAGGAGCTGCCTCCTGCTATCCCTTGGGCCTTTGCGCATGCGCAGGGGAGGCAGAGAAGGTGCAAGCATAGCTCTGAGATAGGGGCGCTGAGAAAGGGGTAACCTGCCTCTCGCTTGAGTAGTAGGGAGCAGCGTCCATGGGAATTTGTGGTCTCTTAGGGACTCTGGCAGACTCACATCTGTCCTTTATCCCAGCAGCTGCCAGGGCAGGGAGAGTGAGGTAGGACAAAGCCCGGGCTCACCTGTGTTACCCCTAAAGCTGGTCCTCGTTTCTCTTGGGGCTCTCAGGTAGACCCCAGGAGGTAAGAGTTCCACAGAGTGGCATTCCTGACTCAAGGTTAGGTTGCCATGGCCCAAGTGACAAGAAAAAGCTGGGAACGGGTGGGACCAGGACCTGAAAGTTGAGAGGGGACTTACAGTTGAAGGTCTTTTTTTGCCAGCCCTCTGCCTCTCAGTCCTGGAGTGCGGAGAACAAAGGGGGATCCCTGACCACATCAGCCCTGACAAGAGCAGGTGTCTTGGTACCCCAGATAGGCCCCGTGGAGCTCAGGCCGACCTGTCAGCCCCACTCACTCCAAGCTTTAGTTCCTCCATCTTGTGTCTGGGCTGGGGTGATGTCGGCACCCGCCTTCATCCCTCCCTCTCTTCTTCCATTGCTGTTGCCGCCTGCCCTCCCTGCTGCCCCAGGAGCATCCGGTGCCTGAGAAACATCATCCACTGGAACCTCATCTCGGCTTTCATCCTGCGCAATGCCACGTGGTTTGTGGTCCAGCTCACCATGAACCCCGAGGTCCACCAGAGCAATGTGGTGCGTCCCAGCTAGGGAGACAGAAAAGGCCGAGCCTGGGTCAGAGGAGCTTGAGTGGGGCTACCCTGCAGAAGGGCTGGGGTTCTTCCGGAGGACCCGAGTGGAACCGAGTTCAGTTCCCAGCAGCCAGATGGCAGCTCACAACTGTCTGTAGCCCCGGTTCCAGGGCATCTGACATCGTCACACCAATGCCCATAAAGTTTTAAAAAGGTGGGGGTGCGGGCCTGGGTACCCACAGAACAAGAGCAGGATCCCGAAGAGTCTGGAGATGAGACACTGTTACTGATACCCTCTCAAGCTCATTGTCCTTTCTGGTTGGGACAGGGATGGTGCAGGCTGGTGACGGCTGCCTACAACTATTTCCACGTCACCAACTTCTTCTGGATGTTTGGTGAGGGCTGCTACCTACACACTGCCATTGTGCTCACATACTCCACCGACCGGCTACGTAAATGGATGTTCGTCTGCATCGGCTGGGGTGAGCTGCAGCCCGGCCTCAGCATCTTTTTATGTGGACTGGCCGGGTCAGGAGGGTGGGGTTTGCACCCCTGTTAGGGGTGAGAGTCATGGGATCCCGTGAAGGAAGCATCAGAGCTCAACTCCCAGAAACCGCTGCTCTTCTGCAGGCCCTGGACTGCCCTGGGGTCGTCCATCAAAGGGCTCAATGACAGTCCCCTCTCTCCCTCAGGTGTACCTTTCCCCATCATTGTGGCATGGGCCATCGGGAAGCTGTACTACGACAACGAAAAGTAAGTCACTTTGTGAGGTCAGAGTCTGGCTCTTCAGCGCACTCCCCAGGGGACTTTGGTCATTGTCCTGTAAGAGCAGTGACTGCATCAACAAAGGCAGAGAACACTGGCCTCAATTCAAGGATCCTTTCCAGTGCTCTGCCAAAGGTGGAGCCAGACAACCAGGGTCCCTCCCTGTCTGTCACCTGTCCAAAGGTGGAGCCAGACAGCCAGGGTCCCTCCAGGTCTGTTACCTGTCCAAAGGTGGAGCCAGACAGCCAGGGTCCCTCTAGGCCTGTCACCTGTCAGGCAGCCGAGGTTCTGAACTGTGTCATGACTAAGTAGCTATGTGGCCTTGGGGCTGTCACAGCAGGCCTCTGTTTCCTCATCTGTGAAATGGGCATCTTCACTCTAGCTACAACTTCAGAGCTGTAGTGGGGATGAAGTGCATTCGTGCATACCAAGCACATAGACCTGGCACCCAGTAAGCGCTGCACAAATGCTTATTACCATCAAGGTGTGTTTTAGAATAAGATTATATGGGCTTAATGGAAGCTGGTCCAGGTGGTCTCAAAGACTGGTCCAGTTCCTCTCTGAAGCCTCGGGTGTTTGTAAAGGAGACTCGGGTATTCCCAGTCAGTCCTGAAGTCGCGGCTTGCACATGTGGGGGAATCCTATGGGCAGACCTAGAAAGTTCTCTCCCTCAGAACTCTGTGCTATGGAACTGAGGTGTGGCCTGTGTAGCAGGGTGGTTCCAGTGTGAAGCTGAGATTGGGAACTTCACAGAAAGAGAAGTGGGGAGGAGCCAGGCAAGACTGAAGCCATTAGCATCCCCCCCATCCCCACTGGCTGGCTGGTTGACTGGGGGTTCACGGAGGCAGGCCCTCCCCTCCCTTCACGGGGTTGCACCAGAAGTCCGGACGAGCATCACACACATTTGTGAAAGCAGGTTCCTTCTGCCTCAGGCTGGAGTGTTTGCGTAGCAGCAGGGTAGGCGGCAGGCTGCAGGGTTCACTGAAGTGGGTGTGGGGTGTCCCTGGGATCCTCCTGGGAATTCCTGGACGGGGGTGCCTGTGCTTTGTAGGATGTGAAAATGTGAGTGCAGGAGATGGCGGTGGGGGAGGGGGAAGCAGAAGGAAAAAAGAGGTGAGGTAAGCCCTGTTACACGCCTTCCCACCCTGGAGCAGAAAGGGTGCTGCTTAAAAGAAAGTTAGGTCTGAGCAGCCCCGAAGCCCCATCTGGTGGACAGATGCAGGCAGTGCAGCGGGAGGATTCTGGGTGTACGAACATAGGAGTAGGGGAAGGTGAGCAGAGAGGCCCTAGGGCCCCAGTTTGGAGCCCACAACAGTGGTATATGACCCGAGTAGTGTTAAACAAGCTTGTTACAACCAGAAGGTCACCTATACAAACTTCACGTTTTGGTTTGCAGACGCATCCACGGCAAGTCCATATGCCCCTAAGGACACAGGACTTCTAATTTGCCCTGTCCCACCTACTCCCTCGAGCTTGCTGCAGGGCAGCTCAGGAGCCTGCAAGGCAGCCCACCTCTTGCCATAGGTGTTAGCTGTGAACTCTTCCCTGCACAGGCTGCTCTGGATAAACTGTGGCAGGGCAGAGGCCCTGAGTGGGCGCCGGACACAGCAATGCTAGGCCAGGCTCCAGGCTGTTTCTGGCTGCTGTTTTGAGAATTCTTTTCCTGAGAAATACAAACAAGCATCTACCCCTTCCTTCTAGGGGTCCAATGACAAACTCAAAGCAATTCACAGAAGTCCAGCTGGGAAAACCAGGGGGGTTCACTGGGATTACTTACAGGGCATAGGTTAGAGTTTATCAGAGCATCAGTGACCTCAAAGTAGCCACACCACTAGGGCTCCCCACAGCATGGGTAATGACTTCCCTATGGCCACATAAATGGAGGCTCACCTCCAATGAACGCTATCAACGTTAGCACCTCCTACGAGGTGAGGCTATGTGCAGTCAGGGCAGAGTTATATACAAGAAGTATAGGAGGAAATGGCTGGACTCTTAGGCAAGGGTCCACTGACCCTCCCTCCCTACTCACCTTTCTGTGAGGGAAAGTCAACAGTCAGGCCCATTTTGAAAGTCTCTCTCAAATAGTCATAGCTGCTTGGATGAGTGTTATAACTGTTCAGGGGCCTGTTTCTCAGACTCTCCCTTCACAGAGATTGCTCCAAACTTTACATCCTACAGCACGGGGTCATCCACTTTGCAGGTAGACAGGACCACGTCCCACAGAAGAGGGTACCATCCACTTTGCAGATAGGCAGGACCACGTTCCACAGAAGAGGGTACCATTCACTCTGCAGATAGGATCACTTAGGCACTGAAGCAGAGTCCACTGGCTTGGATTTCTTAGAAACTGGGGCCCTTTCCTGGCCACTGGCACTGATCCTGCTCTGGTCAAGCACTGCCCTACGGTCAAGCACTGTGCCACTGAAAGGACCATGATGACCCCCTCCCTTCCTTTTCCTTCTGTGACCTTCTAGGTGCTGGTTTGGCAAACGTCCTGGAGTGTACACTGACTACATCTACCAGGGCCCCATGATCCTGGTCCTGCTGGTAAGAGCCTGGGGGAGGTAGCAGGAGACAAGCCAACATGGGAAAGGACAATCTGTCTACCACGGATAGAGAGGACCCTCTACCTAGGTGGCCCCAGAGAGGGAGCCTGGGCCAGCAATTTGCTTAAGTGTTAGTGAGAGGAGGAGGGAAGAGAGGGAGAGAGAAGGGGGGTGAGAGACTGCATCAGGAACACCAAGAACTGAGCTGAGAGGGCTGAGGGCCTGTCCTGTCCACCACACCCACCTCCATTTTCTGCATATATCCCTGCCACATGTCCCTATCCCTGCTGCCCATCACCGCCCCTACCACCCATCCTCACTCCTGTTGCTGTGCTCCAATTGCAGATCAACTTTATCTTTCTCTTCAACATTGTCCGCATCCTCATGACCAAACTCCGGGCATCCACCACGTCTGAGACTATTCAGTACAGGTACTTGGCTCCCTAGGGATGCTTCGGAGGGCCCAGCCTCCTCTGAACCTGATCACTTCCAAGCCAGTCAGTCAACCCAAAAACAGTAGCTCCACCTTGCTAGACATCCCTGAGACCATCTCCCAAACCCATCACTCTCCCCACAGCTAACAGCCCCACCCCTTCTGGGTAGCCTGTGACTCTGGCCTCTGTTCCACCCTAGGAAGGCTGTGAAGGCCACTCTGGTGCTGCTGCCCCTGCTGGGAATCACCTACATGCTATTCTTTGTCAACCCTGGAGAGGACGAGGTCTCTAGGATTGTCTTCATCTACTTCAACTCTTTTCTGGAGTCCTTTCAGGTACCACCGTCCTCCCTGAGCCCTGCCACTCCGGCTCCAGGAGGACCATATTTGTGCCTGCATGGGTGAGGATTCTTCTGGCAGAGGCCCGGAAGATTAGGGGTGGGGGACTGGAGCAACCTGGGCTGGTAGGGACCCCATTTACCTCTGACTCCCCTCTTCCCTTTAGGGCTTCTTCGTGTCTGTGTTCTACTGTTTTCTGAACAGTGAGGTAAGGACCTACAGCCAGGACTGAGACTACCAAGACTGGGAACTGTCCCCTCATATTTCTTCTGCCCTGGGTTCACTTCCCTCCCTCTTCCCGGGACCCCATGGGTTGCTGCAGGGAACCTTAAGAAGTCCCTGTTGATCTGCATCTGTGAGGACAGATCCCCCTCCTACTTTAGGCACGGCATGGGTGGTGGCTAGAAGCTAGGGTCTCTGTCTTAGGAGTGGAGCAAGGTAGGGGTTCTGTATGGCAAAAGCCAGATGGCACCTTTATTAGACTAGAAAAGGGTGTCCTCTTCCTCACTTGAGGAAACCGGCTCAACAAATAGCAAACCAATAGCAGTAATTATATGCATGTGACCCCCTACTGTAGAGTCTATCACTACACCTGAGCAGCTGCTAGCTGGGCTAAGGGAGGGGCATGTCCTGAGCCCGAGCTCTGATGTGCCCACAGGTCCGCTCTGCTATCCGGAAGAGGTGGCATCGGTGGCAGGACAAGCACTCCATCAGAGCCCGCGTGGCCCGTGCCATGTCCATCCCCACCTCCCCCACCAGAGTCAGCTTCCACAGCATCAAGCAGTCCTCAGCAGTGTGAGCTACAGACCCAGAGCAGCCCCCAGGACCTGAGGCTGGGACAATGATGCAAGCTCGCAGGCAAGCCTGTCTGCAGAGGCGATTGGCCTTCCCGTTCCTACCCCTGGGCTGCAGAGCTGAGAGCCGGCCCAGTCATAGGCGATAGCTCACAGCACTGGGCTGGGCCCACAGCATCTGGCTGCCTGCTGCCCCTTCTTCTTGGAGAGTGGAAATGGAGACTGGGGGCTGGAAATCCTGAAGCAGTTTCATGGACACTGTGAGAGCT
The DNA here is from genome assembly GCF_018167655.1 of Microtus oregoni. Classification (NCBI taxonomy): domain Eukaryota; kingdom Metazoa; phylum Chordata; class Mammalia; order Rodentia; family Cricetidae; genus Microtus; species Microtus oregoni. The sequence goes on along the minus strand of NW_024543222.1, from coordinate 15,625,817 downwards.
GTCTTCCCCCAGAGCAGTTCACTGAAGATAGGCAGTCTTCAGCAGCTGTAGGGAGGCCGCTTGCTACCGCCGGGGCATCAAGGGAAACTCTCTTCTGTGACTGTGATGCCTCTGAGTCTTTGCTCGCTACTGAGAACCAATGCCACACGGTCCAGTCAGGAGAGCTGGAGACAGCATTAGAAGTCTGGTGACTTCAGACAGCATTCCACAGCCATGGGAGCCAGTCCTGAGCCGCCAGAATGTCATCAGCACGGTGGCACTGCCACGGGAAGCCCCTGCCTTGCTGCCTTGCACCCAGCTTTCTGTCACTTACTCTCCGCAGCAACGGTCTCCTTGCCCCGAACTCCCACCTCCTGCCTCTGGATGGCTTCTGATTTGTGACAAGATGGTGGTTGGGAAGGGGACTGAGTTGTTCATGACGGGGAATCAGAGTGGCCCAGCCTCTGAGGAAGTAGTGGCCCCTGGGTGCCTAGGCCACTGGCTTCATTGGCTGGCTTCTGCAATGTGCTCACGGACTGAGTAACGCAAGAAGGGCCCTCTGCTCAAGTTCCCTGGACTGGGACAGGTGGCTCCCGGGACAGCTAACTGACAGACCCCTTACTCCTGGGTATGGAATGGCCCAGCCCTAACTGTGTCAGAGGGCTGAGGAGCTACAGCAGAACTGAGGTGGGGGGGGGGGGGGCGATATAAATAATATTTATCTTTTCAACTCCCTTTGTGAAGGCTTGCACTCTGCTGGGGCTGGGAGTAAGCCGAGGGGGCCCTCTGAGAAGTAGACATCAGGGACTACTGCATGACCGGAAGCCTGGTTACACTCATGCCATCCAGGATGAGCCCTGGGGGCTGGTGGCAGGGTGCCAACTTCCGACGTGAAGATACAGGTGTGATCAAGGATGCTTAGTAAGAAACAGCTCCTGGTAAGGAGGTGGTGGTACCTGGAGAGAAGGGCCGTGGACACTTACCGTGGCTGGGACAGCCAGACAACTGTAGCAATGAGCGGCAGAAGTGGGCCTCGGATCGATGGAAGAGAATCAGGCAGCAGCTAGGGAGCGGAGCAGCCTACAGGGCTGAAGACTCCTCAGAAGCAGATATGGGCATGTGGTTGCCAGGGCAATCTCAAGGCAGGACCAGAGGTGGGCAAGGTCAGGCAGGGAAAGAAAGGGAAAGGTCAGACAGCATACACGCGCCATGGCAGGCGGCTGGAACTTTGGCTTACTGGGGAGCCTGGAGAACAAGGCATGGGAACTGAGGGAGAGATATCCACCTACTCCTGCTACCCATGGTTCATTGATTTGAGCTGCTCCCAAGGGACATCCGTTGCCCTGCACTGGCCACATCCATGTGGCCACAGAGTTGTCCGGTGCAGCACACTGCAGGCCTCTGGAAGCCAGGAGGTGCCTTGTAGGCAGAGAGGAGACTGGTGGAATTCTCATGAGGGTCTTAGTGCCTCTAGGACATGCCCCTGAGTCTCTGGCCAGGGAGGAAGGTCCCCTATGCGTGCACACACACACGCACACAATTGCATACATGGGTACGTGGCATGAGATGCCAAGAGCAGACTGAAATGGCTGTCATTGGAGAGCACCGTAGTTCCTGCTGAGCCGAAGGGGCTGATGGAGGAGGAAGAGGTGGGTTCTTGAAGGGCACATGGGGTGCCCTTCCCTGCCTATCACCCAAGCAGAAGTGTGCCCTTAGGTAGGGGTGGGCATGGGAGGCATAGAGAACACCCGGACAGCAATGAACTTGTACATCAACTTAGGAGTTTGGGGTGGCCTAGGGAGAGTGAGGGACAGCCCTCCCAGATGCTACAGGGACCTACAGTGGCTATAGTGACAAACAGTCACACTGAGATGCTTCTCCACTCTTTTGTCTTTCAACCCGAGCAGAAGAGAGAGCAAGGTGTCGCACAGTGTGGCAGCATGGGGTGTGTCCTAAAGAAACCGAAGGCTGAGGTCTCAGAGAAGCAGGATGTGCCTGAGTGAGCTGGGATAGGTTGAGATGAAGGGTGGGGCCTCCCATCCAGAGGCCGCTTGAGGAAAGTAGGAACACGAAGCAGGAGTCGCTTCAGGAGAGTGTGTGGTCCTGGCTTCAGGCAATGTCTGGGCAGGCACCTCACTGGACATCGGGGGCCGTTCTTCTCCAAGGTTTGGGTGGGGAAAGCTTTCCTCTGGCTGTGAGTTGACACACATCACTACGTGGAAGGACCTGACAGTTGCCATCTGGAGTCACGGGCCCTCTTCAGCCCCATAGCGGGCCTGTCCTTCATGTTCAAAAGAATGCTGTTCCATGTCACACCTAGGGAACACAGTCTCCTGAGAACTACCTCCTTGCACACGATCTCACTTCTCCTGAGGTTCTCTTGGTGAACACAGAACAGCAGTGGGAGGAGCCCCCCTCTTCCTGAGGGCATTACAGCCCCCACCATGGGATTCTGGTTCCCCACCAAGCCTCTGTGCTGGGGAGACATTTGCCTTATGGCTGAGGTAGGATCAGCCAGATCAGGGTAAACCACCTCCTGAAGAGGGAGGGACAGGGGTTGAGAATCCAGATAGTCATACACACCTTAACTGGGGCCCCTGTAGGTTGCTTTATAGCCTACAGCTAGTCTAACATGCTGTCTAATGTTAACTCAGCGGGGAATCAGCCCGTTTTGCAACAGAGGGAGCCAAGGTTGAGGATGGAAGACCTAGCTGCACATCTGGGGGTCTTCCCTTCCCAGAGTCCTCCAGCCTTGGTTGGGAAGGCCACGGCCCACAGAGTAGCCCTGGAGCAAGGGACAGTGGGACCAGCTTAGGGTTTCAGACTGATCGCAACTGTGTTGTAAAATTGGCATCTTCAGTAGCTCACCCAATCAATGTCCAACTGCCAGGCCAGCTGGGGAGGAGGAATTGAGGCTGTGTGCTCAGGGTCTCTTCCCTTCTCTACTCCACTCATCCCCCTCCTTCAAATGAGGCTTCATTTCATACTGTACAGCCCATGTCACTAGAAGTCACTGTCAGCCTTGTGTTCCCCATATGGGATCCCCATAGCCCCTGCAGAGGACTCCACTGGCCTCATCTCCTCCAGGTCTACCCATGATTTCAAACTCACCTGTTCGACAACACCGGGCCCAGCAGGGGGAGGGAGCCTCTGCAGCAACCGTGCTCCCAGTCCTTACTGTCAGTGGACACCAGGCCGCAGTCAGGGGTCACGCTGCTCTTCAGTCAACCCTAGGGAGCAGATGCTGTCCTCTCGTTTGACAGATGAGAGAGTGGAGCCCAAAGAGGATAAGAGGCCTTCCTGAGAGTGGTCAGCAATGGCTTGGCCAGATGAGAACCCAGGCAGCCCCAGATGTTCCAGTGTTCTACCATGCACCCCCAAGAGCCCATTGCAAGGAGACCCCTTATCTCCTCCCTTTGGGGGACATTCTTCAGCCTCCCAGTCAGCTAACAAGTAGTACTCGGAGATGAACTAGCAGAAAGAGCCCACAACCTCCCAGTGTCCCAGCCTGTCCTGCCTCTACATTCGAGCATGGCCTCCCAGTCCGCTGCTAACACACCAACCCTGTAGATTTCTGTAGCTCAGGGTGAAGAAAGACCTGGACCAGGTGAATTTTGCAAAGCTCTCCACATTCAGGAAACAGTCATGAGATGGGTTCCAGACCTCGAGCCGTCTTCCTGTCCCTCTGTGGGGTCCTAGACAGACCCCCAATGCCCAGCCTCATTACCCCTGGACCAAGGCACCGGGCAGGAGCAGGGAAGCTGAAGAATATCCCAAATAACAAGCTAGGATGGACAAGGGGGTGTCCCTTCCTCAGCCTTCATTTCTAGGGTGATTGGGAGAATACGAAGTGTATAGGTCCAGATCTGCTCCAGCTGGAAAAGTGTGGGCCATGAGCCAGGACAAGAAAGAGTCTAGGGTACCCAGTCCCTTCCCCACCTTCTAGAGTCCCTGATGTAGGCTAAGACCCACTGCCCCCATCCGCAGTCTTCACTACCTTGATTTAGATAAAGATAAATATTCCAGCTGCCACCTAGTACCTAGGTCCCAATGGAAGGCAGACACTTTGTCTCTAACTACGTGGGGAGCCCCTGAGATCCCAGATCCTAGCAGAGGGTAGCAATGGGGTCAGGCAACACTGCCCATCTAAGAACACACCCGGAAGGGCGTAACTGGAGGTCACAGAGAGATCTCTGCAGAAATACAACCTGGAGAGTAGCAGAAGGCCCAAGAGTCCCAGCTGCTCTGGCCACATACTCAAGAGGACAGTTCCAGGACTCGTGGACTGGTGGTCCTGGGGCATCGAAAAATGAAGAGGTCTCCACAAACCCCCAGTGAACCAGACAAAAGTCACATGGAGTGAACGGTTCAGAGAATTCTGGGAACCCAGGGCACCCCTCGCCTGAAGACCAGGCATGGAGGATGGTGGAATTAGCATTATGGTGTGTCCTCATATTCTCAATCTCACTGGGGCACCCACTGGCCAACAGAGTCCTGATGACCAGCATTAAGCCCACTCTGAGGCCAGTGCTACTGTAGCAAACTGAAGTCCTGGCTTCTTGGTTTTTGTTTTTATTATGGTAAAATACACATGCACATAAAAAACTCACATCCCAACGTGAAAGTCTACAATTCTGAGGTGTTGATATCTTAGCCTACAAGTGTGTTTAATTATTGTATGTAAATAAAAACACACCCACGACACTATTTCCAGAAAGTTTCATCATCCCGAGTGGAAACCCCATCTCTCCTCCTCCAGCCCTGGCCACAGTGAGTCTGATCTCAGTCCTGTGGGTGGATCTCCAGAAGGATGCCAACTCCTACGAGTCTCGCTATAACTGAAGAGGAATCTGCCAGCCTGTTTCCCATGTGGCCATGCCACTCTACATCCTCAGCAGCTGTGCAGAAGGCTCTAGCTTGTCAATGTCACCTGTGGCCAAGCTGGTTAGTTGGCCTGTTGGTGTTGAGACAAGATCGCATGTAGCCCAGCCGCCCTCGAGCGTGGTATGAAGTCAAGGACAACTTTAAGCTTCTGATCCTCATGCCTCCACCTCCTGAGTGCTGGGATTACAGGCATGCAGCACCGCACTTGGGTACTTGCAGTGCTGGGGTTTGAACCCAGGGCTTCGTGCATGCTAGGCAGGCACTCTATCAAATGAGAATGCATTGGCCTTGGTTTCTAGACTCCCAGTGGGGAGCAGGACCTTAGTAAGGATCATAACCTTTGGTGAAGGCTGCCTGTCTGTCTGGTCAACATCTGTGTGCTTGGATCAAGAGCAGTGGTTCTCAACCTGTGGGTTGTGACCCTTTGGGGGTCAAATAACCCTTTCACAGGGGTTTCCTAAAAGGATCAGAAAACACAGATATTTCCACTACAATTTGTAACAATAGCAAAATTACAGTTGTGAAGTAGCATGAAAGTAAGTTTATGGTTGGGGTCACCACAACATGAGGAACTGTATTAAAGGGTTGCAGCATTTAGGAAGGTTGAGGACCACTGCTGTAGAGGGATGCACTCAAAAGTGACATTGCCTCTGGGTGGTGGCGGGGCACGCTTTTAATCCCAGCACTCAGGAGGCAGAAGCAGGTGGATATCTGTGAGTTTGAGGCCAACCTATTCTATAGAGCAAATTCCAAGACAGTCAAGGCTAAACAATGAAATTCTGTCTCGAAAAATCAAAAACAAACAAACAAACAGAAAGGAAGTGACATCGTTACATGCTCTGACAACAGTTGTACTTGCTGAGCCTCCTCCCTAGGCCGCGTTCCCCTTAGCAATGCATTTGCACCTCTCTGAAATAAAGGTCCCTCAGAAGGGACCAGCCCTCTCTGGGCTCTGCACACTTCCCCAGCTGGTGGCAAGTCGCCAGTCTGTTGTGCTAGCTCCAAAATGTGTTTCTGACAGCTCATTTGTCATTGTAATTACTGTTTGTAATGTAATTAAATGTTATGTTAATGGACAAATCAGAAGTGCACAAACACAGGGAAACGCTTTTGGTGATAATTCAGTTGGATGCTTTGAAAGGCAGTTATAAATGAGTCACCGAAAACCAAGCTGTCAAATTTGGTGTCAGCGAGACAAATGTAAATAATTCGGGACAAGAAAAAGTCAGAATCTAAATGCGACCTGCTGGCCACTTTACAGTGCTCTTTAAAAATGGCCTCCACTTCAGAGGATCCAAGCTGGGTTCTGGAAAACACCTTTCATTCCCTCCCACTGGTGTGGAGCAAACTAGGCCTTCACAGGATAATCAAATTAGGAAAGAGTGGGCTGTAAGTCGTGGCGGCACGGACATAGGCAGGGAGAGGGCCACATGACAACAGCTGCAGTAGAGTGGAGTGATTCAGCCAGTGTGGCCCCAAGGCTGACTGGTCACCACCGAGGAAGAGGTAGGCAAAAATGCTACCAGACTCTCTACTGCTCCGGCTGCACAGTAAGTACAACAGGGAAGATGCTAACGCAACAGGCATTGACGTCTCACATGGTTCCACAGCATCCAAGACTAAGGTACTCACTGATTCAGGTCCTGGAGATGGAAAGGGCCCCTTCTCTCATTGCATCTTTGCAAGGCCAAAGAGATTATCTCTCCTGAGTCTCTTTAATAAGTCTTAGAACCTGATGAGAAGGCTCCTGTCCTCTGGTCCCTTGTGGGCTGGGCTTCAGTGCACAGATTAAGTGAGGGACATAAGGCTTCCATCTATCGCCCACTTACACCTTCCAGAATTGGGAGGGAATGTATTTCTGGCTGTGGTGGTAGCACGCATGTGCACACACGTGCGGGGGGGGGGGGGGCAGGAGAGAGACATGGGGAGGTGGGTGAGGGTATTATTGAAGTGAGGTCTGGCTTTGTAGCCCAAACTGGCCTTAAACTCACCATCTTCCTGCCGCCGCCTCCCTGGTGCCACAACTGGGTGCGCACCACCACACCTGGCTCCATTTCTAGTGGTTTCTTTTTAAGATTACACTTCACTTAGTTACCAAGCGGGTGGGTGTCCGTGTTCCAAGGTCAGAGGACAGCTCTCAAGCGCTGGTTCTTTTCCTTCTGCTATGTGGATCCTGGATTGAATTCAGGCAGTCAGGCCTGGCAGCAAGCTCTCTCACCTGCTGAGCCAACTCACTGGCCCCATTTCTGTTGTTTTTAGCCATGTGGTTCATATCATTATTTAGGGAAGTCCAAGCAATTAATGCAATGAACAAAATAAGTAGGAAACACGCCCCCCCACTGTGTGTGTGTGTGTGTGTGTGTGTTGCATGTATGTAGCTGTCTTACTTTTCTATCACCACGACCGAAGGTATTTGTAAAAGGAAGGATTTGATTTGGTCTGTGGTTTCAGAGAGATTCCCTGATGGCAGAGAGAAGGAACAGCTGAGAGCTCATATCCTGGCCCATGCCCACTGGGCAGTGGGCACTAGTCTTTTGACATCTCAAATCCTGCCCCCAGGAACACACCTCTTCCAACAAGTTCACACCTCCCAATCCTTCCCAAACAGTTCCATCAACTGGGGACCAAATATTCAAATATATGAGCCTAAGAGAGGGAATTCTCATCCAAACCACCACCTTAGTGATGGTGGAGATGTGTGGCCACGGGGACACACGTGAAGATCAGAGCAGGACAAATCAGGCACCTCCCTATATGGCACCCTAGCTAGTTCTCTTCAGAAAGAATCTGTCCTTGGACCTGCATCTGCCTAGGGAGTCCTAGCCTATCCCTTCCCTCTAATGCTGCAGTTATAGGCTCATACAGCCATGCCTGGCTCTGCATGTGGGTGCTAGGATCTAAACTCAGGCCCTCAGACTTGTAGAGCAAGCAATCTTATTCACTCAGCCATCTCCCTAGTTCTAAGGCACAGATTTTTTTTAAGGATTTCCCATTTCAATTGATTTTATCAATGAATCCACCTCCCACCCAGTCCCCAGCATCACCACCTCCACAGTCCATGAGTGAATGCTATACACAGTGGTGACAGATGTTGTTCCTTCTGGAAACTACAGCTCCCAACACCCCCTTGGACTACGGATAATGCGTGCACAGAACATTTCTCCCAGATGCCCTTGCATTCTCCATTAAAAGCGGGGGTCGCCACGAGCCCCCCCCCTCTCTTCCCCTCTCTCCTTTCGTCTCTGCACACCCATACCTTGCTTGTTGTTACCCCTCCCCCATTAAAGTGCACCCACATGGGACCGCCGCGTGTTCGTGTCTCCTTCCTATCCCCGCACCGCCGTGTGTCTCGCATAACGTCTCCACTCTCTAAACCTGCAGACAAGAAAGGCAGAAACAAGAATAACAGGTGCTATGTGCTGTGATAACAGATGTTACAAGCATTGATAACAGATGCTACATGCAGTGATAAAGGATGCTACATGCAGTGATAACAAATGCTACGTGCATTGATAACAGATGTTACATGCAGTGATAACAGATGCTATGTGCAGTGATAATGGATGCTACATGCAGTGATAACGGATGCTACATGCAGTGATAACAGATGCTACATGCATTGATCACGGATGCTACGTGCATTGATAATGGATGCTTACATGCAGTGATAACAGATGCTACATGCAGTAATAACAGATGCTACATGCAGTGATCACGGATGCTACGTGCATTGATCACGGATGCTACAGCTACGTGCATTGATAATGGATGCTTACATGCAGTGATAACGGATGCTACGTGCATTGATAACAGATGCTATGTGCAGTGATAACGGATGCTTACATGCAGTGATAACGGGTGCTACGTGCAGTGACAATGGATGCTGTGTGCAGTGACAATGGATGCTGTGTGCAGTGACAATGGATGCTGTGTGCAGTGACAATGGATGCTGTGTGCAGTGACAACGGATGCTGTGGTAGTGACAAGGGGTCAACCAGAGGCTCTGCCACTTAGCAACCTGACGTGAGCCTGGTTCTTAAACTCAAGCAGGACCTTGGGAAAGTTCCCTAATTGCCCTGAATATCAATCCTGTGACTGTGAATCCAGTCACTCACTTGCCCATCCCACACACATTTCCTGAGCATTGCTTTCTATTCAAGAATCTTAGCACACAAAGCAGAGCAGATGGCCCCTGCCTTCACACACATGTCCACATGTAATATGCACACCGTCTTGGTTTACTTTCTATTGCTGTGATAAAACACCACGACCGAGAACAACTTAGGGGAGAAAGGGTTTCTTTGGCTTACAGATTACAGTCCATCACCAAGGCAAACCCAGGCAGGAACTCAAAGACAGAAGCTGAAGCAGAGGCCATGGAGGGGCGCTGCTTGCTGGCTTGTTCCCCACAGTGTGCTTTCTTATATCACTCAGAACCACCACCCTAAGGGTAGCGTCACCCACAGTGGTCTGGGCTCTCCTGCATTAGTCATTAATCAAGAAAAATCCAGCAATGGCAGGCAGATCTCTGTGAGTTTGAGGTCAGCTTGGTCTGTATAGTAAGTTCCAGGACAGCCAGAGCTACATAGTGAGACCCTGTCTCAAAACAAAATAAGAAGAAAACAAAAGAAAATGCCCCCCCCACACACACTTACCTACAAGACGACCTGTTGGAGGTCTTTTCTCAATGTAGGTTCGTCTTCCCAGATAACTCTAGCTTGAGTCAAGCTGACAAAAAAAAAACTAGCCAACACACGCACTTGAGCACATGTGCGCGTGCGCGCGCGCGCGCGCGCACACACACACACACACACACACACACACACACACACACACACACACACAGAAACCAGGCCAAAGAGGAGAGGTGACCTGAACTGCCTAGGCTATCCAGGAGGAAAGTTGAAACACTGTTTCTAGAATCTTGCCTGGGATCTCTGGACCCCCAATCCCACACTTACCATCTTGCCTGGTTTAGTCCTACTGGGGTCTGGGCAAAGATAAGATCTCAGATGAAAGACCTCCCTACTGGCTCCAGGCTTGGGAGCATAATCCTAAGAGGGGCCCGTGTCCCTTAGCAGTGCCCTTCCTCACTTTATGACAAGTTAGGTGTGGCTCTGGTTTCCAAGACAAGTGGCCAAGCTACTCTGTGACAAAGAGCCACACCCTCCCCCCTGGGAGGGGAATAGAGCTGTGGGCAGCTGTCCCCTTGGGCGGACACAGTAGATGGCTGAGGAGGATGGCGTGCCTGGGTTCCCTCCTCCCCGTGGGCTCGCTCCTCCTCCTCCTCCTCAGCCCTGAGACCCGGGGAGAATACGGTGTGGTCCGCGTCGTGTCAAAGAACTGGAGCAAGGACTACTGTGTCCTGTATAGCTCCGACTACGTCACCCTGCCCCGGGACCTGCACCACGCCCCATTCCTGCCTCTGTACGACGGCACCAAGACACCATGGTGTCCAGATGAGGACTCCTTCCACCAGGCCCAGGACATCTCCCCCAGGCAGCAACCCTTTCACCAGACTGCTACCATGGTGATGCGTGGCAACTGCAGCTTCTATGCCAAGGGATGGCTGGCTCAGAGCCAAGGTGCCCACGGGCTGCTCATTGTGAGCCGGGCCGGCGATCAACAGTGTTCAGACCCCATCTCAAAGCCCCAGGATCCCAGCAAACCCCGGCCTGCTCTCACCACCCCAGTGGCTGTGCTCCGCTACACCGACATGCTGGACATCCTCAGTCACACTTACGGTGACACCAACGTCCGTGTGGCCATGTATGCTCCTCTAGAGCCCATCATTGACTATAACATGGCAGTTATCTTCATACTGGCTGTGGGCACTGTTGCGGCAGGTGGCTACTGGGCTGGCCTGATGGAGGCAGACCGGCTGCAGAGGCGCCGGGCCCGAGGAGGAGGGGGCCTTGGTGGTCACAATCAGCCACGAGTAGTAAGAGCCCAGAGGTTCCAGAGGACCTGGGAAGAGGAAGAGGACGACGATGTGCCTGTGGATTTCACACCAGCCATGACAGGCGCTGTGGTCACCATGTCCTGTTCCATCATGATTCTGCTCTACTTCTTCTACGACTGCTTTGTCTACGTCATGATCGGAATCTTTGGTCTGGGTGCCAGTACGGGCCTCTACAGCTGCCTGGCACCCATAGTCCGCCACCTGCCCCTATGGCAAAACCAGCGGGCACTGCCTGGCCACCGGACTTATCTGAAGTTGCCATTACTACTGCTGGCAGGCCTGTGTGCCATGGTGACTCTTCTCTGGGTTGTCTACCGCAATGAGGACCGTTGGGCGTGGCTCCTGCAGGACACCTTGGGTGTTGCCTACTGCCTTTTCGTCCTGAGGCGGGTGCGGCTGCCCACACTCAAGAACTGCACCTCGTTCCTGCTGGCCCTGCTGGCCTTCGACGTCTTCTTCGTCTTTGTCACGCCTCTCTTCACCAAGACCGGGGAGAGCATCATGGTGGAAGTCGCGTCAGGCCCGGCAGATTCTTCAAGCCATGAGAGGCTCCCCATGGTGCTCAAAGTGCCCCGGCTAAGATTCTCAGCCTTGACGTTGTGTGACCAGCCTTTCTCCATCCTTGGCTTTGGTGACATTGTTGTCCCTGGCTTCCTGGTGGCCTACTGTCATCGCTTTGATGTGAAAATCCACTCTCGCCAGGTCTACTATATTGCCTGTACGGTGGCCTATGCCATAGGCCTGCTGGTCACCTTCGTTGCCATGGTCCTCATGGAGATGGGCCAGCCTGCACTGCTGTACTTAGTGTCCAGCACCCTGCTCACCAGCCTTGCTGTGGCTGCCTGCCGCCAAGAGCTTACCCTTTTCTGGACTGGCCAGGGCAGAGCTAAGATACCTGCTGGGCCTGTGGCAGAGCCCTGCATTGCTTCTGGGGGAGGCTCCAAGCTCAAGCTGGAGGGCATGGCAGATTCCCACAGAGCCAACAGGTTCGAGGAGGCCGCTGACCAAGACAGCAACCCTGAGGATGACATGTCAGAGATGGTCATCCTATCGGAGGACGAAGCCACAAGTCCAGAGGGCCACAGTGAGAGCTCCGAGGGCTGGAGCGATGCCAACTTGGATTCTGATGAGCTGCCCCCTGGCTCCCCCATGGCCCTGGAGGAGCTGATGCCTCTGGCCATGTTGATACCACTGATCCCACCAATGCCACCCCCCTCAGAGTTGGGTCACATCCACACCCAGGCTCAGGCCCATGATGCCAGTCTGCCCTGGGTGGGGCTGCACAAGAGAAAGGGCTTGAAGGTGAAGAAGAGCATGTCAACGCAAGCTCCCCTATGAACAGAGCTCCCTGGGACCTGGACCTCTCAAAGGGCTTCCAGAACACTGCACGACAAAGCTAGACAGGATAAGAGATCGGGCATTAGAGAAACTCCTATCTTCCTCTGGGGTCTCTTTGCTTGTTAAGACTGTAAGACAATAGTGGCATAGGATAAGCTATGCAACGCTGGGAAGGTCCCTGTGGGCTTGTGCCCACAAATTGAGCAAAGGGGAAACTGAGGCTCAGGGAAGTCATGTGACTCACAGGTCCACTCAAGATTTGTCCCTCCAGAGTTCCCTGGGTAGCAACTTGCCCTTTCCCTGCCTGTCCGGCTCCTCAAGCCAAAACCCCCGACCCCTTACTCTGGCACACAGCCACCCATCCACCTTCTTCCATCTCCAACATCAGCACCCCATATGTCTTCTTGCTCCCTTCACATCCTCTTCCTCCCTATTTGCATATGCTGTTCCCTCTCCTGGATGCCTTTCCTGTCACAGAAACACCCCAACCCCAGAAAATCGTGAGGCTTCCTTCCAACCTTAGCTCACATGGGTTTGCTGATTCCCTCAGTTCAAGGCCCAGACATCAGCACTCAGCCCCATCCCTGAGACTTTGAACATGCCCCTGCCGCACATCTCCTGAGGTAGCAGGCACAGGGGGGAAGTACCCTGTCATCTGGAAGAGCAGAAGTAGAGAGTATAGGGCAGGCAACAACCTAAAGCCAGGAGCACACATGGCCAGCTCCCGCTGACTGCATAAGGAGAGGGTTCTGTAGGACTCAGAGGTGCCATCTGCATATAATGTGGCTTGTAGTACTGTATCCTCTGAAGCAGGGGCATGGACAGAATGACCTCCTTAGGACTCCACTCGGTTTTAGACCATGTGGTATGTCTAAAAGCTGTTTGATTGGAGCAACTAGGCCATAGAGTGAGGGAGGGTCTTCTGAAAGAGGCCCTGTTGGGGGATGGGGGCGGTGGTAATGTCCCAAGAGACAGTGCTGCAAAGTCAGAGTCATAGAGCTGGAGACCTCAGCCCCACACTGACTTAGAGTCTGTCACTTAGTGGAGACTGACCCACTCTGTGATCAACTTGCTTATCTATAGTACGGGATGAGCAGTACACTCTCTGTGGGATTATCAATAGGTCTGAAAAGGTGTCTGTCTGGTGACCAGCACCCGGAGGGAGGACGAGCTACAGGCTTTCGCCCTTCCTTCATGAAGTGCTCAGGCCTTGTTCATATCCGTGTACCCGTTACTCTGGTTTTCTTGTCCTTTATAGTAGAGCTCAGCTTTGTGCGGGCGAGGGCTTTGTCCTCCTTGTTCATAGGTGTATTTCTGAGCCAAGGGCAGAGATTGGAGTGTTATAGGTATTTGGCTTCTGTTTGCTGGATGAAGGAAGGAAAGAAGGGAGGATGATAGGAGGGAGGGAGGGAGGGAGGAAGGAAGGAAGGAAGGGAATTAGGCACCGATCTCATTTGAACTGTGGAGGACAGCATGTCTCCATAAAGAAAGACCCCATTGTCTAGGCCTTTTTCTTGGAGTTCGGTCAGAGCCCACAGGCATCTCAGAGCCCACCCCACTTTCAGGGAAGAAGCACATCACAGCAAACAGTGGCTTGAGACACAGTGGACAGGATAGGGTGAAATGCCTGAGCCCTGACACTGACCTGAGGTATTGGCAGACCCTCCCACTGCAGCCAGTGGCCATCTGGCCTGGACAGAGAGGCCACCATAGGTCCTGGCTCATTCCCAGCCCAGGCAGCCTCCCCACGGCTGGCCTGCGTCACTGGACCCATGGGGCAGGCTGTACCCCTGCCAGGCCTGAAAGGAAGGGCTGGAAAGAGTCCAGGCCTCAGCCCCCTCAGCCCTGAGTGAGAGGCAGGCAGGAGGCTTCCTCTCTGGGTCATGTGCCGCAGGAAGTTCTGAAGATGCCAGCCACCACAGGTGCAAGAGCCATGAGGCTGACACAGGCCTTCAAGGAGCAGAACCGTGAGGAGGGTCTGGTCAGGGCAACTAACCTTGCTTGTTTACCAGAGTCCGGGTGGGCAGAAGCCATTCACAGATCTGCTTAGTATGTGCTATTGGAACAGAGACGTACCCATAGGGATTTGGAGAACAGGCCCACACTGGAGTTAACCCAGCATGCAGTGGTCACCAGTGTCCCAGGCACCCCAGTGCAGCCAAATCTCAGCTCCTCGGTGGGAAATCATTCCTCCCTGTGAAAACCCAGCTCCCCCGGGGGCAACCCTCTATGCCCCTCTCTCCCCAGGATGCCTTGGGGAAGTTTTTGTGTGAACAACCTAAGCTCCAGAACTCACTATGGACTGACTCTTTCTCCGCACTCTGCTCCCTGCCCTCACCCGCAGGTGTCTCCCCAAACCCAGGCCTCTCCTCCTAGGACTCCTCTGAGCCCCATTCCTGGGGTCCCAAGCTCAGGCAAAGGAAGCACAGCCTGGGTGTGCAACTCATCTAAGTCCCTGCCTGCACCTGCTGAGCTGCTGGGCCCAGAGGGGCTGGGAAGGGGCAGGAGAGGCCCGGGGCCTGTTTTTGTTTCCTTTCTTTTCTGTTTTTCTGTCAAAGAACTACCACAGCAACTCTGCCTACTGCAAGCAGGTCTAGGCAATGACTCCAAGTCACTGTGGCTGTCACTGTCACAGCCTGGAATGTTTAAACAGAGACACAGAAACTCAGCTTCCTATCAGGTACTCAGCTGGGGACACATTTGAAAAGTAAGAGTTCCTGAGCCCAGTGTTCTGATCTGTACTTCAGTGGGACCAGGTTTCTATGGGTTTGAAGGGTCCCACCTCTGCCTCAAGCTGAGTCTTGAAAATTGGGCCCTGGTCCCACTATGCAGGGTGAGAAGACAGACAAAAGTTCAAGGTACAGAACCCAGGGCAGCATATATGTCCCACCATCTTCTCATAGATTTATGCCCCTGCCAGGGCCCTGGACCCACAAGTCCATTCCCCCCACAGAGGTTCAGACTCTGCTAGACTTTACTGGTCAATCCTTAGACAGGAGGAATTGAGTCAGTAAGATTTATCCACGCCCTATACTCTAGAATATTCTGACATGAAAGCAAAGGTTAATTTTATCTGTTCATCATGTATTCGACCTGATACATCATAGGTGCTCAAGAAAGTAGTCGTCGAACCAATTACGATGTAAATGAATACTCCCCCTTGTTAGCTGGTACTATGGGGACATAAAGTATCTTTACCCACTAAAAGGACAAAGTAGCATCACCTGGCCTGGCATTTGTGTCCAGTGTTAGGCCATCTGGGAATGAACAGAACCCTGTGCTTGGCACAGCCAGAAATCTCAGTGCTGCAGCTGCCACTCTTGGATGGCACTGTTTCTACCCAGAGACCTCCTTCTATGTGCCTGGCCCCCCCAACTTTGCAAGTCAGCTTCCTAGGGATTGAACTAAGTAGCTGGACCAAGCCATATTCTTCCAGAGCAGCCCAGAGCTGGCAGACTCCACCTGGGTGTTGGAAAGACAAGGACACAGGAAACTGCATGTGTGCGCAAGCACACATGAGTGCTACACTATATTGCTTCAACAGACATGCACGCACACACACACACACACACACACGTAGCAAGCTCACATTCCTTAGTATACACCTTACTACACACACACACACCTGTAGCAAGCTCGCATTCCTTAGTATACACCTTACTACACACACACACCTGTAGCAAGCTCGCATTCCTTAGTATACACCTTACTACACACACACACACACCTGTAGCAAGCTCACATTCCTTAGTATACACCTTACTACACACACACACACACACACACACCTGTAGCAAGCTCACATTCCTTAGTATAAACCTTACCACACACACACACACACACACACACACACACACACACACAGTCTAACCTGCTCTCCTCAGAGCCAGTCCTCCCCTACTGGGCCTTTCCTAGTTCATGCAGTTGGAGGCTCTGAGGATATCTATCTGAGCAGGTAGGAGACACCAGTCCCTGGTACATGGAGAACAAGCTAATGGCTAGCCAAGAGTGGCACTGGGGCTCAGCCCCTTGTGCTTTGCGTGGCCTCCAACAGTGGCCTTTACTCAGACTCTTGCTAGGCTTGGGGGCAGGCCTGGGTGATGACCATAGCTGCGGTCTGCTCCCACTTCTTTAGATGTGGGTTTCCGGCCCCGCTAGTCCTCTGCTTCCTGTATCGTCCAGCCTGTGGGACTTAAGGAAGAGCCAAGGCAAGAGCCTCAAGATATCAACCAAGGTTCCAGGTGGCCCACTTCCATGCCGAGGCTGCATCTACTTCTCCCTGATACCTCATTTAATCCCAATCAGTGCTCCATAGGCCTTCAACTTGATCCTTTTTTTTTTTTTTTTTTTTTTTTTTTGGTTTTTCGAGTCAGGGTTTCTCTGTGGTTTTGGAGCCTGTCCTGGAACTAGCTCTTGTAGACCAGGCTGGTCTCGAACTCACAGAGATCCACCTGCCTCTGCCTCCCAAGTGCTGGGATTAAAGGCATGCGCCACCACCGCCCGGCTTAACTTGATCCTTTTAAGGAGTTTGGTGACAGACTCCAGGGTCCCCAGCAGAGAGCCAATGAGGACCTGGGAGAGGAAATGAAAACTCAGAAAAAGCCAGGGCCTGCTGTAGTCAAACAACAGAAAAAGGACTGCACTCCAGGCTCCTGCCTCCCAGTCCAACACGTGGAGTAAAATCCCGTCCTCATCCTCCTAGTTCTTTGGAAACATACGTCTCCCCCACCCCAGGAAAGATCTAGGCCCATTGCTCCCTTACCTCATTTCCCTCAGTAGATATAGACACCACCAGTTCTGCATTCCCAATGAGAAGTTTTTCACCTGATGAGGTGTGGCACCCCCCCAGCTAGGGAGCAAGGGAGCACGCAGCTAGACCCGTCTCCCCGACCTGATCTTAAGTCCGGCATCACCTTTGTTTACCGAGACTTTGAACAAGTGAAACCTTCCCTGTGAGCCCACTTTGCCCTCTGTAAAGTGGACCAATAATACCTACCTGTGCTTTGCTTAAGTTAAAACATGCAGACACACAGCTGATACTTGCTAAACGCTTAGAACGGCTTAGTACGGCAGGTGGTGAGTTATACACCAGCCAAGTTAGCAGGTTTCCAAGAAGGCACCCAGTTAGTTTACCCAGAATCCGCTTCCCTGGAGGCAGTGAGTGGATGGTATGGGTGTCACTACTAGGAAGAGGCGTTGCTATGGGTTACCAGAACAACCAGACCATTGCTGCTGTTTTAGCCTTCAACCCTGATGTTTGTGTGCTCCTGTGCTGCCACCTGCTGGTCAATATATGTGTGTGCAGGTGCTGGAATAATATAAATAAGTCACTTTCCAGGGTTGTGGTGTCCCCAGTGGTCCATGATTGATCCTTTAGGATCTTATCTTTGTGAGGGAGTGAAAGCAGCCTGGGAAGGCATTGTGGTTCTGAGAGGAAGTAACTGCAGCAGGTAAAGGTGGGTAAAGACGATCCCTACTCCACACGTGGCTTGCCCGCCCGCAGACCACAGTGAGCCAGTGTTCTCAGGAGCAAAGGCTTCTCCACAAGGCCTGCCCTAGTGTGCGCATCTCCAAACTCACAAGAACTCATCAGCTGTGGTAGTTAATTCTGTTCCTAAACAAACTCCTCCCAGTGTGGCTGTTGTTTGAGACAGGTTCTGGCCTTGAACTGATGATTTTCCCGCCTCTGGAGATGAGAGCCCCCACGCAGTATTTTCAAGTGCACGCTCTATCTTTGTGCCTCTGGTCTAAGAATGCTCATTTAGGTGCCCCCTGATGTGAGAGTCTAGGAGAGCCAGCCCAAGCCTCACTCCCCGCCCCTCCTGGGATGACCCCACCCACCAAATGACTGGAGGGGGATTTCAAAATCATGGTGATCACAAAGGCCTTCCAGAACAAGAAAGAGAGAGAACAGCCTGCCCACGGACATTCAGCAAACCATCCCCAAGTACAAAGTGTGCTCTTGTCTCGCCTCTCTAGGCCTGGTTCTCCAAAGCCGCTTGCACACCAACCTTGGAGAAATGGTTGTTCAAATACTTTACCCATTTTGAATCAGGTTACTGTAAGCTACAGTATCCGGCAATTTTTGTAAGATGGATCTAGTGATTTTTTTTTTATTTCCAAAGAACCAGGATGTGAAAGTCTTTAAGCTCCCAATGCATTTAGTAAGCTATTTCCCAAATCACACGTGACAGCTTCTCCTCTCGTGAGCTAGAGCATGGAGGAGACCGAAATCGTCCCCAGCAGCAGCTCCGCTAACTTGATATGACAGAGAGTTGTATCAGTCTCGGTTTATACATCTCGAAGTTCCTGTGCGGCTGGATATCTACTTCCATACTCTGGTCTGTTAAGGGAACATTCTTCATTCCGGAGCTTAGAGTATCTGGTCAGTTACCGTCTCCTGCAAGTCCTACCCTGGAAAGCTCTTTGGGATCTGTCACAAGCTCTGTCAAAGCCATAGATGGAAGAAAAAAGGGGGGAGGGCTAGAGAGAAGTTGGAACCGCAGCTACCAAGTTACAGATGGTATCCTTTGGCACTGAGGGTAGCGACATTAATAAAAGACTGCGTATTTCCAAATAGCAAGAAGAATCTTCAAATGTTCTCTTCACAGTGAAATGATAACTGTTTGAGGTGATAAGTATTCTATTAATCACTCAACTCTGATCATTTTCACATCATATGCATGTATCCAGACACCAGACAGACCTCAAAGACATATGCAATTATGTGTTCAATTTTGTAAAATATAAAGCCCAGACAAGTGTGCTAGTGCACACCTTTAAGCCCAGCACTTGGGAGACGGAGGCAAGCAGATCTCTAAGAGTTCAAGGCCAACCTGATCTACATAGCAAGCTCCAGGCCAGCCATGACTATGTAGTAATAACTTGTCTCAAAACAATGTAAAGCCTGTTTCTAGATGCTGTCCCATTTACTGGGCCATTAGGATCCTTGTTTTTAAAAAAAAAAAATACAGCAAATATCTATTATTGATGGAGGAAGGTCATTGGCTAATAAAGGCACTGCCCTGGCCCATTTTATTGGTTAGAGGATAGGTGGGAGGAGTAAACAGAACAGAACGCTGGGAGGAAGAGGAAGTGAGCTCAGAGACTACACAGCTCTCTCGGGAGCAGACGCCTGAGAGAGACGCCATGCCCCGCTCCCGGCATGAAGCTCCGACCCAGGATGGACTAGGCTAGAATCTTCCCGGTAAGACCGGTTCTCACAGATTATTAGAGATGGGTTGATCGGGATGTGAGAATTAGCCTGTAAGTGCTAGAGCTAAAGGGCCAAGCAGTGCTTAAAAGAATACAGTGTCTGTGTAATTATTTCAGGGCATAAGCTAGCCGGGCAGGCGGCTGGGGTGTTGGGGACGCAGCCCCGCCGCCACCCTTATTACTTCATATTATGTCTCTCCAATGCCTGCCCAGCAAGTCAGTCCCCGCCCCTCAGCCTGGGGTTTAAGGCCACCCAGGTTCCGTCTCTTGCCCTGGCCAAACTTAGCTCCCAGGAGCCCCTGAGGACCTGAGTCATTCTTACATGGGTCTTAGACACTCACCCTCCCAATACCCACACTCTGTGGTTCTGCTGACCCAGAACTTTGTCCTGGTTCCCACACTCAATCTTCTCTGAGGCACCGCCAGTGCTTGGCAGTCCAGCTATGCTGGGTACTGTCCAAGGTCCTGGAGAGAAACTTGGGACCTTATCTACGGCAGAGAGGGTCTCACCAAGGAAGGCAGGTAGGTGGGGTGGAGGGCGCAGGTATGTCTCCCCTTTCTACTTATCTCTTCCTCTCCCCACCCCTCCTCTCCTCCTCCCATTCCTCCCTCTTTCTTCATTCTCTCCTTTTCTCTCCAGGGTCTGGTAGCCCAGTCCACCCTCAAATTCTCTATGTAGCCAACTAAAGATGACCTTGAACTTTTATCTTCCTGCTTCTGCCTTTATTCCCTTTATTCTGGGATTATAGGTGTGCACCACCTCACTTGGCTGTGC
Organism: Microtus oregoni; assembly: GCF_018167655.1. Classification (NCBI taxonomy): domain Eukaryota; kingdom Metazoa; phylum Chordata; class Mammalia; order Rodentia; family Cricetidae; genus Microtus; species Microtus oregoni. The sequence goes on along the minus strand of NW_024543222.1, from coordinate 15,605,664 downwards.
CTGAAGTCAGGACTTTGTGCATGCAAGCGCTCAGCCAACTGAATCACATCCCCAACCTTTTTATTTTATTATTTTTTTTAAGATGGGAGATTGTGCTGCTCAAGCTGGCCTCCAACGTCTGGGCTCAAATCATCCTTCAGAACTCAGTTTCCCTAAGAGCTAGAACTAACAGGTATATGCCACCATATACATCACAAGTGCACTCTGGAACTGGAGAGATGGCTCAGCTGTTAAAGGCTAGGCTCACAAGTGAGTTCTGATAGGGACCCTGTAGAGGCTAGCCATGGAGGCATAAACCTATAATCCCAGCACTTGGGAGGAAATCGTGAGAAAGTATCCAATTTGAGGTTAACCTGAACTATGAAGCAAGAATCATTAAAAGAAAAGTGTCAGGCCAGTGAGATGGCTCAGTTTACCATGCAAATCTGATTGCCAGAACTCCCCAGAGTTGATCCCAGAATTTACATGTTCTCCATGGTGCACGTGTCCCTCTACACATCATACATACTCAATAATAGTAATAATAATAATTTAAAGATCAAACAGGAAGAAGACAAACCCTTTGTCTTCAAAGAATAGAAACTTCCTCAGAGGAACTCAGGCAAAACAGCCACAGAAGTCTCACAGAACCAGGACAAACAGCCAGGCTGGGCTCATGGAAACAGGACCATGAAAACCTTCAGCCTTCCCATGCTTTAGCTTCTGTGAGCCTTCACTTTCTCCTCTGCCCTCACCGAGCTAGATGACCCTCTCATTTTGCTTTTGGTCCATGGAGGTATTGTTCCCGACTCCATATCCCTGCATCTCTGTCTAGGGGTCATCACCAAGGGCAACAGAGTTTATGTACTCCAGCACTCAGAATCTCAAGAGAGAGTGATTCTGCCTGGCTTTGGTTTATCATTTGGCCAGGCTTTTAATCTTGGCCGTGGATGAGCCTTTGGGCCCTTGATTCCTGGATCCACCTGTGGTTCAACCAGCCAAGGCTGAAGTGAGGCTAAGAAGAGCAGGGTCAGGTGGTGTGACGGTGGTTCCAGCCCCAGGTGAGTGTGTGCATAGCCAATTCTCCAGCTGTAGCGAGCAGCCTACAGCCTCTGCACTGTATGAAATTTTGTTTGGAATGCATATTCCTAGGCTAGACCCAGCCCTGCTAAGTCTAAAACTTGAACTAAGTTGCAGCCATTTGGGTGATTACATGTGAACCAGAATGGAAGCATCATTACTCTAGAGCAGAGGCCGCGTTTACGGAAAAGAGCCAGACAGTAAAGACCTCGGGCTTTGCTTCTTCCATTAAGCCTCCAGTGTGTCTTAGTTAGAGTTTCTATTGCTGTGAAGAGACACCATTGTAGACGGAAGTTTCTGATCTGCCTGGTCCTGCAGTTGTTCAGTCCCAAAGAAACACACAGAGGCTTATATCGATTATAAACTGCTTGGCCTCTTAGCTCAGGCTTATTATTAACTATCTCTTACAACATAAATTAACCCATAATTCTTATTTATGTTTAGCCATGTGGCTTGGTACCTTTTCTCAGTTAGACATTCTCCTCTTGCTTCCTCTGCATCTGACTCTGCCGTTCCTCTTCCCAGAATTCTCCTATTCTTGTCACCCTACCTATACTTCCTGCCTGGCTACTGGCCAATCAGCATTTTATTAAGCTACTACTAATGGCAAATCTTTACAGTGTACAAGAGCATTATCCCAAAGCACACCATGACCACAACAACTCTTAGAAAGGGAAACATTTAATCGAGTGACTTACAGTTCAGAGGTTCAGTCCATTATCATCATGGTGGGACACAGCAGCATGCAGACAGACATGGTGTTGGAGAAGGAGCTGAGAGTTTTACATCTTGATATGCAAGCAACAGGAAGTGAACTAACTCAATGGGCGTGGCTTGAGCATGGCTTGACCTCAAAACCCACCTCCACAGTGACACACTTCCTCCAACAAGACCACACCTACTTCAGCGAGACCACACCTCCTAGTGCCACTCCCATTGGGGGTCATTTTCTTTCAGACCACAGCAGGATGTGATGCCTAAGCAGCCGTACTCAACAGATAACAAAGAGGGAGCAAACACAGCAGGCAGAATTCTCAAGTGATCCCACCCCAGTGTCCTTGACCCAGGTAAAGCTCTCCCCTTGGGTGCAAGGCAGAATCTGTGGCTATGAAGTGATGCCTCCATGGTGCAAAGTGAAGACATTTCACAGACACAAGGCGAGTTCTTAGCTGCCTCTGAGGGAAGCAAAGGAGAGGCTGGCCCAGTGTGCCTGGCTTAATCACGTGAGTTCCTTAAAGGGAGTTTTGAGGTGGAACTGGAGAGGTGACTTGGTAGTTAAGAGCACTGACTGTCCGGGACCTGGGTTCTAGCTTCAGCACCCACACAGTGGCTCACAGCTCTCTGTGACTCTCGTGCCAGGGGACCCAATGTCTTCTAGCCTCTGTAGGAGACCAGGCATGCCATGGTGCACAGACACACGTGTGGGAAAACAACCATGCACATCAAATAAAAGTTTAAAAAATTAAAGTTTAGAGGTAAGAGACAATAATCCTTCCTGGGCAGTGATGTCACACGCCTTTAATCCCAGCACTTGGGAGGCAGAGGCAGAAGGATCTCTGTGAGTTCGAGGTCAGCCTGGTCTACAAGAGCTAGTTCCAGGAGAAGCTCCAAAGCTACAGAGAAACCCTGTCTCAAAAAAAAAAAAAAAAAAAAAAAAAACCAGAGAGAGAGACCCTTAGAGTTGCTCACCTAGAAGGTGAGCAAAGTGTCTCCTTGGAAAAGGTTCTGTGGAAGGGATAGAGAGTGACTTCCAGGCAACAGCAGGAAATGGGACCCTTAGTCCTTTGACCACAGAAATCAAACTATCTAACAACCTGAGTGTGCTGGGAGAGACTGTGGACACCCTGGGATCATAGGCCAAGTAGAAACCTTGATTTCAGCCTGGTGAGATGCTGGGTAGTGGACCCGGCTCCTGATTCACAGAAACCACAAGATGGTACAAGGTTAGAATAGTGTGCCCTGCAGCAACAGCAACGTAGCTCCCCGTGGCCATGCTCTGAGAAGGTCTTGCGAAAGCAGATGGGATGGGTTGGTAGTGCATCGGGCCCCGTCTGGAGTGATGCTGTGAGAAAGGCTCTATCATGCATAAGCAAACCATCCGAACCCACAAGCTACAGAGAGGCCTGGACTACACAGGAAAAAAGTGAAGGGACGGCCCGGAGCTGCTCAGTTCAGGCTCTCAGCCCCTGAGATGAGAACGGGAAGAGTGGTTCTCTATTTCCTACCAGAACTCTGATAACGGGGACTCACAAGCCATGCAGGAGTCATGACATGTGAAAATACCACGCAGTCACCAGTCTGGAGGAAGATCTGTGAGTTAGTCCTGGAGAACAAAGTCTAGGGTCTATATAGTTAAGGTGGAAAAGGCAAGGCTGAAAACCAGGTACAAAAGATATCCTCACCTTTGTCCAAAACAGTGGAAGGATACTTGGGACACTTTTGACAGTGGGTTGTCTCTGAGATTTGGGGCTCGGCCCTCGGAGGCAGTAGGTGGCTGGCTTTCCCCGTAAGTTCCCTGTCTTGTTATGTACTGCTCCATAATAAACAAAATCCAAACAGCATAATACGGTGCTAAACTTAATGTTCTTAGACAGGGTCTCCCAACTGAGGCTTGTCTTGGAATTCACTGTACAGCCAGACTGCCTCCCCCCCACCCTAGGATTATGATTATGAACCACCATGCCAGGTAAAAAGGTCGGGGGCTGGGCTATAAAGATAAGTCACTGTGTAGAGCTGCTTGTTGCACAAGCCCGAGTTTGAGCTCTACAGCCCGTGTAAAGGTAGGAGAGAACCAACTGCACAGTTGACTTCCACACGTGTGCTGCGTCATATGTGTGTGCACACTCACACATCATGAGCACACACAACAATAGGGAGCTTTTCTTTTCTCAGCTTTCCTGTGGTACTGGGGATGACACCCAAGGCCTTGCACACACCAGGCAAATGTTCAACTCGTTAATGTCTTCTGGAATTTTTATTTCCATTTTTTTGTTTGTCTGCTCTTGGTTTGTGGTTTTGTTTGTTTGAGGTGTGGTATCAGATTGATCTCAAACTCACCACGTGGCTGAAGATGATCTGCCTTCTGATCTTTCTGCCTCCTCCACAAATGCAAGGCTAGCAGGTGTGTACCAACTCGCCTGGTTTTGTGAGATGCCAAGGATTGAATCCAGGGCTTTATGCACACGAAGCAAGCACTCTGACAATTGAGCTAGACTCCCCCAAAGGTAACTTTGTTGCCTTTTCGATAAAGTTCATCCCTCTTTCTGGATGCTTCTCTTCTGACTATGGCACTTTCCACAGGACTGGGTGGCTCAGATGTGTGAGGATGGCAGCCACATCTTCACTTGGCATTGACTGGAAAAGGAACCGCATTTCCTGGGTTTGGTTGTTTGGCCAGGAGCCCACCTTGCTGGTCTGAGGTATAACTTCAGTGAGTTAGCCAGAGGTCGGATGGGTGATGAGGGGACAGGGGCTGACTGATGAAGTCCCATCGGCCTCCTCCCATGCCCACATGGCCAAGCAGTCACCTAAATGGAACCCCAGATGTTCCTTGTTTGACTGTTCGAGTTGCTGTGACAAAACCCTTAGGCTGGGAGGCTTAGAGACAGCAGATATATATTTCTTACAGTCTGAAAGCTGGGGGCATGAGGAGTAGATGAAGTCTTGAGTGAGTGTGCATCTTTTACATGAGCACAGCCATGTCACAGATGCTAATGCCTTAGACCCATGGGAATGGCGCAGCCTTCATCTGGTCTGAATACAGATGTTAACGGTGTACAGGCTATGCAGAAACATCTATGGCAACATCCTCATCCTGGATACCAGCAGCCTGAGACTGCTACCCTATAGAGACCATCTACTCCCTACAGAGACCACCTACTCCCTACAGAGACCACCTACACCCTACAGAGACCACCTACACCCTACAGAGACCATCTACTCCCTACAGAGACCACCTACACCCTACAGAGACCACCTACTCCCTACAGAGACCACCTAGTCCCCACAGAGACCACCTACTCCCTACAGAGACCACATACACCCTACAGAGACAACCTACTTCCTACAGAGACCGCATACTGAGAGAGTAGCGAGCCTTGCCTCCTGGCTCCTGCAGTGTATAATATAAATACACTAGGTTCCCAGGCTGCTGGCACATCTCCATAGAGCATACAGTCCCCCAAATTAAGCTTTGTGCTGACTCTCTTATTCCCTTTTTTGTTTGTTTTGTTTTTTAAGACAGGATCTCCCTCTGTAGCCTTGGCTGGCCATATAGATAAAGCTGGCCTCAACATCACAAAGAAATCCACCTGCCTCTGCCTCCTGAATGATGAGATTAAAGGCGTGCACCACCCCCTGCTGGATGGCAAGGTTTAATGCCATCATTGGCTCCTACCAGTTTCTTATGGTTACTGTGACAGCTGGTGACTCCAGACATCAAAAATCTATTTTCTCAGTCTGGAGATCAAAAGTGTGAAGTGCAGATTCCTGGAGGGCTGTGTGCCCTCTGAGCACTCTGGGGTAACTCAGGGTTTAGTGACCCCAGGATCTCTGCATAAACTCAAGATCCTTTTTCTGTGCCCTGTGACCTCCTCCTATCCCTTGGGAATTTTTTTATGTAGTGAGGATGGGAAGAAGGGTCTCATGTAGCCCAAGCTGGCACTGAACTTGCTGCATAGCTGAGAATGATCTTCAACTCTGGATATTGCTGGTTCTACCTCCCAACACTGGGATTATAGGCGTGCATCATCACGCCCAGTCTGTGCAGTGCTGAGGTCAAATGTGGGACTTGTGTGTGCTAAGTAAACAGGCTACCAACAGAGCTCCATTCCCAGCCCTGCTCCCCTGGGTCAGGAGGCTACCTCTGCCTGTCTCCTGTGCTTGGCTTTAGAGCCACATGGGTGACGTAGGACAAGCTCCTCCAGAAGTTCTTAAGCTACGTCTCTGAGACCCCTTAACCAGATAAGGTCCCATTCTCAGCATCTGGATGGACATCTATAGCAGAAAGTGGTCACTCAACTGACTATACCATCCTCTTGATCAAAAGCAAAGGCTCCACGAGGTACTAATGCTGTCCTGTCTCATCTTCAGATGAGCTACAATGACAAGATGCTTAGTTAACCCTTATCAGCGTCAGAGAGAACTTCAAAGAAACCAGGCCGGGTTCCTGGGATGACTCTTCCTGCCCACAGCCACCACTTCCTGCCGGGTTCCAGGGCTGTGGCTAAGAGATGAGATCATGCCCTCAAGGGGAGTCTTGAACGGCATCCTGGGAATTACAGGGCTGGTACTCTAAGATGCACAGCCCCCTTCTGCAGCTTCCGCTCTGCCAGCACAGGAGGTTTTACTAGTGCCAGGACTGCAATTAAGACAGAGACCATCCGCCAAATGGTGCATTCTGGGACCTCGGTAACAAGCTATCTATGCAGCTTATCTCTGCCAAGAAAGAGAGTTCCCAGAAAGCTGGAAAGCAAGCCGCATCCAGACAAGACTCCGACTGGATGCTCTCTGGGGTCACTAGGTCAACCATAGTGAATGACACGTGGACCCAGCAGTCCTGGTCTGCAGTGCTTGAGGGACACTGTGAGAATGAAGTCTATGACAGCTGGGGACACTGCACAAGGCAAGGGGAAAGGGAAGACCAGAGGGCCAAGGAGAACTGGACAGGCATGGTGGCAGGAACGGGATGGTAGGCTAGCCTTGGGCTCTCTTCCTAGCCATACTGCTGATTAGCTGTGTGAACTAGGAGATTTTTACAGAGCCCTTGGGGGGAAATGGGCAAAGAGTCTGAACAGGCATTTTTCAGAAGAAATACAGATGGTTCGAAAAGCACACAAAAAGGTGGCCGATCTGTCTAGTAAAGAAGGAACAGATTTTGAACAAGCAAGACATGAGTGGGGAATTTGATGGCATCTGAGTCGAACTCCCGGTGACGAGCGTTAGCAGCATTCATTTCTTAGCTTTCTCTCTTCTTCCCGTTCTTTATTTCTTTCTCTCTTCGCTGTTGTTGTCATTGTTGCTTTAAGATAGGGTCTAATTGTAGAGCAAGGCCCACCTAGAACTCACTGTGTGGTCAAGATTGCTCTCAAACTCAAAGCAATTCTCCCCTCAGCCTCCTGGGGGCAGGAATCCTAGGGTTTGTTGTTGTTGTTGTAAGGGTTTTTGTTGTGGTTGGTTGGTTGATTGAGATTCTTATTTGGTTTTAGTTTTTCGTTTTTTTATTTGTTGAGACAAGGTTTCACCATGAAGCTGTAGCTAGCCTAGAACTCTCTATCATATCAGTGGTCCTCAGCCTTCTCACGCTGTGACCCTTTTGGAGGTATCACAGTTCAGAAGGAAGGGGATCCTGGCAGTCGGGAGCCAGGGAACAGCACAAGCCACAGTAAGCATAGCAGCTTACAGCCCTGCTCAATGAAGGTTTCCCCAAAGTGACAGCTCTGCTCTGACAGGAGAGGGCTTCCCCAGGGAAGTTGTTACAACTCAGCTCTGGCCTCCAGAGTGTAGCAGTTTGGCTCTGCTAGAGGAAGCTTCCCGAGAGAAAGGGTCACAGTCCTACTCTACTCCGCTCTGCTTCTGACTCCTCCAGCAAAGTTGTAACAACTCAGCGCTGCTAAGGGAAAGCTTCCCCAGCAAAAGTGTTATAACTCCACTCTGTCTCTGCACTGACGAAAGAAGGTCTTCACCCAAACCTCGTTCATGGGATTTATAGGGAAGGAAGAATCCAGGAGAGTGGCTGCCTCTGCCAGGGTGGAAGAAGAGCAGCTGCAAACTGAACAGGCACAGGGCTTATACAGGGCTTCTTAGGGGTTGAACTTTTCCAGAAGAGAGTTTGGTTAGTTTTTCCCTGCTCCAGGATTGGTTAGTTTAGTTTGTTAGGGGCAGAGAGGGCTGAGCTCAAAGCCAAACTGTGTGTCTTTCACTGGCCGTTTTTGTTTTGTTTTGTTTGGGTTTGTTTTGTTTTGTTTTTTCGAGTTTTTCTGTAGCTTTGGAGCCTGTCCTAGAACTCGCTCTTGTAGACCACGCTGGCCTTGAACTTACAGAGATCCGCCTGCCTCTGCCTCCCAGAGTGCTGCGATTAAAGGCATGTGTGTGCCACCACTGCCCGGTTCACTGGCCTTTTTAAGCTTTTTGGCTCTAGTTTTGGGGCCAGGTCATATTTCTTTCACTGACTCTGATTCTAGGGACAAAGTGTGGGGTTTTTTTTGACACTGGTTTCAGAGTCAGAGTGCATTTTTTTTGGTTCTGGGTTTGGAGTTAAAGCATTTCTTTCACTGGCTCAGGTCTCAGAACCAGGTGTGTTTCTTTCACAGGCTCAGGTCTCAGAACCAGGTGTGTTTCTTTCACGGGCTCAGGTCTCAGAACCAGGGTGTGTTTCTTTCACGGGCTCAGGTCTCAGAACCAGGGTGTGTTTCTTTCACCGGCTCAGGTCTCAGAACCAGGTGTGTTTCTTTCATGGGCTCAGGTCCCAGAACCAGGGTGTGTTTCTTTCACGGGCTCAGGTCTCAGAACCAGGTGTGTTTCTTTCACGGGCTCAGGTCTCAGAACCAGGTGTGTTTCTTTCATGGGCTCAGGTCCCAGAACCAGGGTGTGTTTCTTTCACGGGCTCAGGTCTCAGAACCAGGGTGTGTTTCTTTGGCTGGCCCTTTCCCCTTAGCCCTTTAGTAAGTCAGTTCTTCATGTTGTGGTGACCCCCCAACCATAAAATTTTTTTCATTGCTACAGCATAACTGTCATTTTGCTACTGCTGAGTCATAATGTATATATCTATGTTTTTCCAATGTGCTTTCTTAAGTGACCCCTGTGAAAGGGTTGTTTGACTCCCAAGGGTGTCACAACCTACAGGTTGAGAACTGCTATTCTTTGTAGACCACACTGACTTCAAACTCACCAGAGCACTTCCTGCCTCTGCCTCCAAAATTCTGGGATTGCAGCCATATACCTGGATTGAATTTCTCTGGCTGCTCTTGGCTGCCATCTCCTTGCTCAGCCGTCAAAGGTCCAACCTCTCAAAGTCCAGCTCATTCTTTCCTAAGCCCTTTGCCCTGGTATCCTGCGGGCAGGCTTGGGGTTGTGTCCTCACCAGGGCTCAGGGCAGAGCCCAGACAGCCCAGCGACACAAGAGCTAGAGAGAACGGCAGGGTTCTCAAGACAGGACTCAAGGACAGGAACATGGTTTTCAAGTACAGCTCAGGGAGAATTAGATGTGGCTGGCCCGACTTCGCCCAATTACCCAAGCCCTATCAATCCATTCAATTCATGGTAGACCACAGAACCCAAGATGGACCAGAGTCCACACAGGTGGGATGCTTGAGGTACGTGGAGCTGAGAGAGGGGTTTTAGATGCGTGGATGGATTTTCAGGGCAATGTTCCCTCCCCTAACTAGAGACCATCTTTCCTTCCTCAACTCTCTCGAGACCATGGGTTCCTTCCTGCTCTTGCTTCTCCAGATCCTTGCCCTGAAACCAAAATTATTCTAAAAGTTTTCTATCAGCAGAGTTGAAGAGATGGCTCAGAAGTTAAGAGCCTTGGCTGCTCTTCCAGAGGACCTGGGTTCCCTCCGATACATCATCTTTCCTTGTTCTCTCTTCCAGAGGACCTGGGTTCCCTCCTGTACATCATCCTTCCTTGTTCTCTGTTTGCCTTTCTTGCAACCAGTTTCCCCCCCACTGTCTTCTTTTTCTAATATTTGGATATAGTCCTATCTACTCCTTTCTTTACTTTTTACTCGTGTGTGTGTGTGTGTGTGTGTGTGTGTGTGTGTGTGTGTAAGCTAAAGACCTCCATTGCCTGTCTTCCTTAGTCACTCTCCATCTTAATTTTTGTGACAGGATCTCTCACTGAGCTTGGAGCTTTGGTCAGGCTGGCTAACTGTCAAGCCCTAAAGATGCTCCTGCCTCTACCTCCCTAGTGCTGGGATTGCAGGTGCACCAAGTCTGGCTTTTCACATGGGTGCTGGAATCTGAGCTCAGGTCCCCCAGCTTGGAAAGCACACGTTTCCCCATCTTCCCAGCCCCTTCTGACTTTGGTTGATTGGTGAGATCAGCCATCCTTTAAAAACCCTATTGACTGAGGTTTCTGTCCTGCTTGGTTCTGCAGCCGTTCAGTCCGAAAGAAACACACACACAGGGGTCTACAGTAACTATAAACTGATTGGCTTAATTGCTCAGGCTTTCTTATTAACTAATTCTTACATCTTAAATTAGCCCATAATTCTTGTCTATATTAGCCACATGACTTTGTATCCTTTATCAGCGAGGCATCCTCGTCTTGTTTCCTCTGTGTCTGGCTTCCTCTGTTCGACTGCAGACTCAGTCTTTCCTCTTCCCAAAATTCTCTTGTTCTCATTGTCCCACCTCTACTTCCTGCCTGGTCACCCTGCCTATACTTCCTGCCTAGCTACTGGCCAATCAGCATTTTATTAAAACAATACAATGTAAGCGACAGGATACAAGACCATTGTCTAACAACAGAACCCCTCTCTAGAGGGTTGTATTTCTGGTGCCCCTACACTGGAGGCCTTCGATTTGTCCACATCTCCTGTGGCTTGGTTCCTCATGCTGCACACTTCCAGCGTGTCCTCCTGCCTGCTAGCCCACAGTTGAGCCCCACCCTGGGCAACTCTTCAGGGTGAAGGGGAAGGTGTTGGTTTGAGGCAGACTAGAGGGAAGGCAGAAAATCTTATTCTGTGAAGCATGGAATTGGATTTTCTGTGCCCACTGAGCCCTAGCTACCTCCACTTAGGAGAGAGCAATCAGCATATAACCACCAGAGGATAGAGTCCCTTACGTCTCCAACTAGGAAAACTATTGAAGTAGACTAGTTAGGATTATGAGCTCATTTGCATGGCCAGAGAAAGGATAGCCAGACAGGAGGTCCTCCAGAACCACAAAATTCGAAACATCAAAACTGTCCTTGAGAAGGAGAAAGGGTCCCAACAGCTCAGTTAATAGGTGTCTGTCTACATCACCCCACATCGGGCTGATGTCCTGATCCTGAGGCACATGAAGATGGGCAGGCAGGACCCTCCATGACCTCCCCCTCCTCTAACACTCAGCTCTGTTCCCTCAACACACCCCCCCCACACACACACAGTGCCCAGCCCTCACTGCTCACACCCTGCCTCCAGGACATTGGCTTCTGAGACGCTACTGTAGTCTGACTCTTCAGTAACCAGCCCAGATGGAGAGCGTTACTCAGAGTTAGCACTTCAGTGTTGACAGCTGATCTGCCCTGAAATGCGGCATTTGTGCGGGACAGAGGACAGGTTCTCACTTCTCCCAGGGACACTGTTTTCCAAAGGACTACAGAGTTTTTAAGAGTTGAGAAACTCTTAGAGGTCTTCTCCAACCCTCTTCTTTCTTCATGGGACAGGAGGAGCAGGGCTGAAGAGATGACTCAGTAGATAAAGTGCCTGTCACACAAACATTGGGGACTTGAGTTTGAATCTCCAGAAGCCACATAATGCCCACTGGGGTAGCATACCCATAATTCCAGTGCTCCTGTAGTGAGATGGAGGGTAGAGACAGGAGAATCCCTGGGAGTTTGCAGGTCAGCCGGGCAAATACAGCCAAGAACAAGAGACTCTGTGTCAGATGAGGTAGATAGTGAGAAAGGATACTGCAGGCTGTTCTCTGAACTCCGCATTTGTGCTGTGGCAGGTGTATACCTGAATACACACACACACACACACACACACACAGTAATGATAATAGTGACGCAGTTATACCAGACTTTTTAAGGACTAAAGTCAAAGTATATAACTCTAATTTTTTTTTCTTTTGTTCATTTGTCTGCAAAATGCTTCACCTCTACCCATGAGCACTCATTCATTGGTGGAAATGAAAAGGCAGGTCGGGGTCCTGTTGCTGAAACAAAACACTCCAGGGTACTGGAGAAGTCAGGACTAAAGCAGTTCCCTGCTGCACACACTGTGCCGCCACCCGGTTCATCTAGTGGACTCTGACCCTTGCTGTCCTCAAAGAGAACACCCTGGTGTCTAGAATCATCTAGTGTGGTTTTCTTCTTCACTCTGTTCATAATTTAAATTCCACACCCCAGGAGAAAGACGTGATTGTGGATGAGTTGACAAAGCACGCGAGTCCAAGATGCTGCTGTTAGACACAAGAGCCCCTCTGCGAGGGGTGGAGCCAGTGCCCCACATCCCATAGGAGAGAAAGAAGGGTACTCCCTGTGCCCATGCTCCGTGTGACCCTCGTGAATCTGGAAGCAACCAAGACACAACACACAAGTTAGAGGTTTTCTTTTTTAACATCTGGCTCTTTTAACTCCCTGTCTGTTAATGAGCTCTGTGCCCTGTTTTGTTTTGTTTTGTTTTTATAACTTTCTGCATTTGAGCTGGGCAGTGGTGGCACACCCCTTTAATCCCAGCACTCAGGAGGCAGAGGCACGTAGATCTCAGTGAGTTCGAGGCCAGCCTGGTTTACAGATCAAGTTCCAGGACAGCCGAGCTACACAAAGAAACCCTGTCTCAAAAAAAAAAAAAATTAGAAACAAAAAAGAAACAAAATACTTTTGCATTTGGATTGACTCCACCCACTGTTTTGAACTGGGTGTCTTTTTTGAATATGGGTTAATGTCTGTGCAGTGATGTGGGAAGTGATGTATGTTGTGCGTATTTTTCATTGTCATTGGTTAATATAGAAGCTGTTTCGGCCCAGGCTTAACAGAGTAAAGCCAGGCAGAAAAAGATATAGAGAGAGTAGGTGGAGTCAGGGAGAAGCTGTCCAAGGTGAATGAGGCCATACCTCTGATCCCTGGTTACCAGTGGCCTTTACACATCCTTTCCTGTCGGAACAGCCAAAACATCTGCAGGTATTGCCAGACGTTCTGGAGACAAGAACCTCTTGTCTCTCCCTGAGACCACCTGGCTAGAACCTTGTCATTTACAGAGGCCAACCAAGTTCAGCTTGAGGTGGAAGGAGAGAGGAAGAGGCAACATATACAGAAAGAAAGAACATTTGTGTCTAAAAATGAGGAAGGTGTGCATGTTGATTTTGTTGTAATCCAAATTTTCCCCCAAAGCCACCATTAGCAGTATTGCTAGTCCTCTGGCCTCTGCTTCAGCTGTGATTAGACAGGGCAGGAAAAGATAAGGAAGACAGATCCTCACCCCCACACTCACAGCTCCACCTGCTTCATTTCACAATCTAATAAAGCTTGACAGTGGCCTTGGGAGGGAGGGAGCGGGGTTTAATGAAAAGCTGCCCCTTCTAAACAATGACTCAGGCCTTTTGGAAAGCAGAGTGGCTCACTTACCTCCTCCACATGTGTCCCTGAGCAAGGGTGACTGGGGCCTCTCACTCATCTTCTATGTGGTGGTTTCTTTCCAGTTGCATTGCCATTCTTCTGGGGTCCCAGGCTGTGGTGGACCCTAGAATCACACCTATGGCTCAGGAGTATCCTACTGACTTGTTCATTTCTGAGTTCTCCCTGCTAGCACTGTTTTGGAATGAGAATGTGAAGAAACACAGAAGACGCACACAGTTGGCAGTTGAGGGATTAGAATGCTTGCTTAGCCATGCATGAGGGCCTGGGTCCTATAGTCCACCACACACACACACACACACACACACACACACACACACACACACACTTGCATCCACACACGTACACATATCACATGTACATACACACATGCTGGAATAAAGCTCAGTCTGAGTGATGAGAGCATCAGAGCATCTCATTCATCTGAGTCACTTCTCAGTGGACACCTCCAGTGACATTTGACCCTGAAAGGTTACACTTGTAAGCCCAACATTCTGGAAGTGGAGGCAAGAGGATCAAGAGTTCAAGATCACCCTTAGCTACATACGGAGAGCAAAGCCGATCTATCTGAAATACTATCATTAAATAAAACACAAAGAAACAAACCTACAAGACTAGAGAGATGATTTAGCAATTAAAACCATACACTGTTTGCTGTGGGTTGAATGAAAATGGCCCCAAAATGGAGTGGCACTATCAGAAGGTGTGGCTTTGTTGGAGTGGGTGTGGCCTTGTCGGAAGAAGCAAGTCATAGGAAAGCAGGCTTTGAGATCTCGTACATGCTCAAGCAACACCCAGTGCTGCCTGCAGGATCAAGATGTAGCCAGAATTATGACTGCCTGCATGCTGCCAGGGTCCGTCATGATAGTGGACTATACCTCTGAAAATGCAAGCCACCCCAATTAAATGTTTTTCCATTATAAGAGGTGCTGTGGTCATGGTGTCTCTTCACAGCAATAGAAACCCTAACTAAGTCACTGCTCTTGCAGAGGACCTGAGCTGAATTCCCAGCATGTATAACAGTGGGTTCACTACTGCCTATTACTCCAACTGCCAGGAGATAGATGATGTCCTCTTCTGGCCTCCAAGGGCAGCTGTACTCACATGTACACATACACATATATGCATAACCAAAAATAAAGCAAACTTTTTTTTAAAAAAAAATGTCTAAAGAAGAACCTATAGACTCCCAGGAATGTCTATGACCTCTAGCATAGCTTACTCCAGAAGTGTCTGACCTTGTGACATCCCAATGCAATGGTCTCACCAATAGAATTCAAAAAGATATGTTTAAAAAAATTCTCAACATTTTTGGTAAATTTATGAGTATTGTATTGCATTCATAGCTACTGTGGCGGGCATTCAACCCATAGGCTGCTGGTTGGCCATCCCTGGAGTTTCCAAGAAAATGGAAAGGAGGCAAGAGCGGATGTAGAGATGCCCATGAACGACAGTCTCCAGCTGCAGGAAGCCACATCTAAAGCAGAATTCAGGAGCTGGCATCCGGACAAGGACAAGGCAAGCCAGCCTGGGTGAATGGAATCAGAGCCCCCAGCACGGTGCACCTCGAAGCCCAGGGGGTTCTCTCCACTGCCCCAGCTGTCAGCTGATTGCTCACATTCCCGGGTGGAAGAAATTGACATTAGCCATCAGAACGACAACCTCGGCTACCTGCCCAGCCATGAGCTGTAAGAACCGTTTGGCAGGCTGACACTTTAGAAATTTCCATGCACAGTAAGACATAAACCACGGGGGCAGCTAACACCCAGGGATCTCCCAAGGCAATGACGGATGGAAATGCTGCCTGATGCGGCAATGTTTCATTTAATATTTTAGGCTGCAGGTAGTTTCTTCCGCAGACGTAGATGAAACAGAAGCCATTCCCCTGGAGGAAGAATCTCCTACCTGACACCTGAATACCCCAGGGACTTTTTATCATGGCAGACTACACAGTGAGACTAGAAGTTGATTTTTCAGGGCACACACGGTAATTTGAATTCAGCCATTTCAAACTGGTTTGTGGCGGTGGCATGAATTCTCATTGTTTTTAATAATAAAGACTTGGAGTCAGCTATCGGGAGTGAAAGTTGAAGGATCAGAGAAGCAGAGCAACCAGCCACTAGAGTTCTTACCTCTGCCCATGCTCAGACCAAAGGGGTGATCCTGTCTCTATGAATCCTCAGACTGACTGCTGTCTCTATGAATCCTCAGACTGCATCTGAGCTCCTGTCTCCTCCTGCTTTATATTCCTCTCTCCACCCAGCCATTTCACTCCTGTCTCCACCTCCCTAACGTCCACCTCTGCCTGGCCTCGATGGCTAGCCAGTGGCCTAGGTCTGCACTCTGATCTTCAGGGACGCTGTTTGTTAGATCGTAAACAAAATATCACTACAGGTATACTGACCCCTAATTATCTTTTTGGGTTTTTTTTCATACAATCATTTCAATTTAATTTAGAACAGGAGCTCCCATAACCCAGGCCAACCTCAAACTTCCTATGTAGCCTAGAATGACTTTGAACTTCCGATCCTCCTGCCTCCGACTCCTGAGTGCTGGCCTTACACATCAGCAGTGCTGGGGCTTGAACTCAGGGCTACATGAATGCTGGATGAACACTTAAAATTCCTAGCCTTTGCCTTTTAATGTTTAATTTTAAAATTAGACCTTACTGGGTTTTAGAGCAATTTTAAGTCTACAGCGAGTCGAGCAGAAAGTGCAGAGACCTCACAGGCCCCCAACTGCATGCAGCCATCCTTGTCCACTGCCCACAGCCTGAATAGAGAGGTACACTCATCACTCTTCATATGACATGATCAGCCAAAGCCCACAGTCCGCATGATGGCGTGTACTAGTCTGTGTTTTCTTTCCCACTGCTGTAACAAAACACCTGCCCAAGAGACTTAAGGAAGGGTTTATTCTGACTCACAGTGTGAGGTAGGGTCCATCTCGGTGGGAACATCACGGTAACAGATACACGAGATCTGGTCACATTGTTTCTGTAGTCAAGATGCAGGATGGCCAGCCAGCATGGCTTAATCAACAAGCCCCAGGGACTCTAATCTCAGGAATGGTACCGATTTGACCTCTGGCCTCCACACAAGTGCACACATTCACATGCACACACCACACATATACGTGCACATACAAAATAAATAAACCCCATCTACTTGAGAGCGGATGTTAACCATCAGAACATGTACCCCCATCCTAGGTCAGCATGGAACAGTTTCACAGCTTAAAGCCACCATGCTCAGTCTCCCCCTCCCGGCCCCGCAGCCTTCATCCCTGGCAGATGATGATCTCTGCGTGGCATATTTTGAGACAGGGTCTTCCTATGTAGCCCAGGCTGGTCTTGAATTTTCCATCCTCCTACTTCTGCCTCCCAGTGTTGAGGTTTCAGGCATGTGCCATTGTGTCTGGCTTGAGGATTTTTTATGCTGTCAATGTCTAACCGTGTATAACCGAAACCCTCTCAAGTCAGCTAATTTTAGATTTTTAAGAAGAATAAAGGTTAATAAATCGCCAGCAAGTCATTGTGCTAAGGAGCCAGGAGGTTGTGTCACCGTTGGGTTCCCTGGACTTTGGAGACAAGTTCATGTCTGTTGAAGGATAGCTAGATGAACATCATGCTTCTCTGGAACAAAAAAAAAAAAAGAAAAGAAAAAAGAAAAAACCCACTATGTAATTAGAGTCAGCGGTTGTTCATGGGGACGGAGGTCTACCTAGAGCAGAGGCGCAGGCTTGTGGTACCAGCACAGGTAAGGGGGAAGCAGGAAGGTCAGGAGTTCAAGGACATCCTTGGCTACATCCTAAGTTCCAGATCATGCCGGGATACATGAGACCCAGTTTTTAAAAGCAGAAAAGAAAAGCTTTTTCCCTGAACAGAGAACAGCTTGTAAAATAATGCAGCCGCATATGAAAGACAGCCTCCAGGTCATGAGACTGCATGCAGACTTGGAGGTGTTGATACACTTTAGAATTCTGGTGACTTCTTCCAAAAGGAGGGAGCTTTGCAAGTGACAGCACCTGCTGAAGTGAGAAGATTTCGGATCCTCTTTGGTAAGTTTTGAATTTGAGCATCTCTGAGCACCACCCAAGTGAGTGGGCTGTCCTCCAGGCTGAGATACTCAGTGTCAAGGTAAAGACAAATATGGGACGGTAGGGGAACTCATCTACCCAGGATCATCCTCTATCCTTGTTTTGTTTTGTTTTGAGACAGGGTTTCTCTGTAGCTTTGGAGCCTGTCCTGGAAATCGTGCTGTAGACCAGGCTGGCCTCAAACTCACAGAGATCCACCTGCCTCTGACTCCCAAGCCCTGGGATTAAAAGACTGGACCACCACACTGGGACGAATAGATCACATTTCAGCTGTATCAGAGGGAAGGGATTGCCACAGAGAACGTGACTTTTGGCCCCTTGAGCCAGCGCTGTGTGTGTGCTGCTGAGGCAAGCATCCTCACCCACCAGGATCTCTCCAGCTAGCTTTGACTGTCAGGCATCTCATCAGAACACTGGCCAGCAGTTAGGGAGATCAAATGCACAGAATGCTTGCTAGACTATCTAAGTACATCCCGAACGTGAACCTCTGAATGCAAGAAAGAAAGGAAGAAAGAAAGAAAGAAAGAAAGGAAGGAAGGAAAGAAAGAAGAGAGGAATGCAAGTTTTGAAAGCTGGCATCTGTCTCAAAGATATCTCCTGAGAAGTGCTTTCAGGAAATGTTCAGAAAGAGAGAGAGAGAGAGAGAGAGAGACTGTTCATTCATGATTGGAATTAGCAAGTGAGACGGCTTCTTCAAAGCTTCTGGGCTCTTCTCTAGTGTTTCCTGGTTTTGAGCTGATTACAAGGCCCTCTGTAATAAAGAAATATAATTGCCATTGTTTATTATTATCATGATAGCCACGTGTACTGCTAATGCTACATTCATTATTAAAGATTTAAATTTTAGCCAAAGCTTGTCAAAATATGGTCACTCTCCAGGTTATGTGTAAATCTGGTCAATAGTACGGTAGCAAGAATATCATGTGGCCAAGCATAATGGTGCGCACCTGAAATCCCAGCACTCAGGAGACTGGAGTAGGAGGATTGTGGGTTGGAGGCCGGCCTTGGCTATTGTAGGAGTCTATCTGAGAAAAAGCAACAAAACAATATTGAGCTAAAAGTGGGGGGGGGGGGTGTTCTGTGCTGTGTGCATGGCCTGATGCAGTCACAGGGTCTGGACAAGCAGAACGGGGGGGCCTGAGCGTCTGGAGAGGAACCATCATGACAGAAGCAGAGACTGGGTTGGTGCCATTCCGGCTAGAGGTCACATACCTTGAAGTCAGGCAGTCCTAAAACTGGACAGCCACAGAAGCAGGGTGTCCTCTAGACCTGTTGGGAGGAAGCTCACGTGACTCATTGTAACCTTCCAGGACTGTGCGATGAGACGCCTTCTCTACGGTAAGACAGACGCTTAGAGCAATTGTTAGAGTATCTTCCTTCTCAGGCTTGGATAATCACTTGTCACCCAACAGTCCCAGCTGGGGAAAGGTGGGCCAAGAAGTGTTCAGGTGCTGGGCATGGTGGCATCTTCCTGCAACCGCAGCACTCGGGAGGCAGGAGAATGAAGAGTTTGAGGTCAACCTGGGCTCTGTCAGCTTTTCTCAGAACCTTGAGGGGTAAGGTGCAGCGCAGAGTGCCCTCAGCTGGCTCCCGACACACACAGGACCCTGGGTTTCCTCCTCAGCACCACACACAGAAATAAAGAGGAGTCAGCTGTATCATCTTGCTGTGTGACAACACACCTCACAAGAAGCGAGTGTGAGGGAAGACTGGGTTAGGACCACTGGAACGTTTACAGCCCGTCATGGGTGCAGATGGCAGAATGAATGTGCGCACTCAGCTGGCTCCTCCTTTTTATTTAGTCAGGGCTCCAGTCCACAGCATGCTGCCATTTCTTCTGGCCTCACATGCCCGGCTCTCCTGGTCACCAGCCTGTGATCTGTGAGCAACTGCTCAAGTCTTTTGTCACACCTATGAGCTTGAACATCTTCTAACCTTGAACACTTTTTTAAAAAGTGTGTGTGAAGTGTGTGTGTGTGTGTGTGTGTGTGTGTGTGTGTGTGTGTGCAGCTGCCAAAACGCATGCGTGGAGGTCAGAGGACAACCTTCCTTCCGCTGTATGGGACCTGGGTGCAGAACTCAGGTAGTCAGGATTAGCAGTGAACACCTTCACCTACTGAGACATCTCAGTGCTCCGACCAACCTCCAACTTGACTGCCCAAGCAAAATGGTTGTGCCCTGAACTTTGAGAAGAGTTTTCCTCGCCACTGCCTCCCAAGGTGACAGTCTTTGGTTAGCCTGTAGTCTATCTCCTGGCGGTGGCGGCCTGTATCCATATACTGAGCCTACCCACTCTATATGCAGAACTCTTTGATCAGCTGGGTGAACAGGACCCTCGTGGAGACACAGGTATGTGCAAGGGGCTGGGATGTGCGGGGAAGGGGGATCCGGAAGCTTCCCGTGCAATGACTTGTGTCCTCTGCCCCTGCTCAACCCCCAGCTCAGATGTGCCACCCGCATCTCTCAATGACTGTGCCTCAACCTGCCTAACCTTGTGCTTCGGCTGGTCTGACGAGTCCCGGTTAATGAAGGGTAGGTGTGAGGTCATTTGGCATTCCGCTGTCAGGCACTCAGTTTTCCCCAGCCCTCCACAGCCAGGTGTTTCTCTGCATATGTATGTGGCCTGCTGCCCGTGGCCCAGTCTCGATCTGAGACTTCAGGGGCTAACACTGGCATTGTGATTCTCAGGCTGGGACACAGCGTAAGTATCACACGGCGTCCCTTACCATGGTGGGTACATGTAGCATCACAGACTCTGTGAAGCTGACAGCATAGGCTTGAACAGCTGCTGTACCTGAGCTGGGACCTGCCACAGAGCCCTTTCTTCTTGGAGACCCTGCTTAATGCTGGCAGCCTTTCATATGGGTGGGGTATTGGTCAAAACAGCATCCCCAGCTGTGGAATATGCTATCTCCAGTCCCAAAAGGAATTCCCAGACGCTGTTCTCCCTATATCACTCTGGGGAATATCAATCATGTGTTCTTTATCCAAAATTCTTGAGAGTAGAGTGTTCCGATTTCAGGTTCTTCTGGATTTGGGAGTATTTGTACAGACATAATAAGATGTCTTAGGTATGGCAGTCAAGCTGAAACTCAAAATTCATTCATGTTTTATATATACTGTATACACAGAGCTTGAGGGCATTTGTATATTTTTTTTCTTAAAAAAATAATGTTATACATTGAAACTTTTTTGGGGGGGAGATTAGGGAGCTGGCTTGAGTTTGAATCACCAGCACTGACATAAAGAGCCTGGCATGGGTGTGCCTGTACCCCACATTGCGTGGCAGAGACGGGGGTTTCTGAGAACCCAATGGCTGGCCAGCCTAGTCAAAGCAGCAAGCTCTGGTTCAGTGAGAGACCTTATCTCAAAGTAATAAGGTGGGGAGTGACATCTAACAGCCTTCTTTAGCCTCAGCACACGCGCTCACACACACATGTGCATGCATTTTACACACACACACGTGCGAGCACACACACACCAATACAAGGTTTCATCTTTCACTTGTAGTATCAGGCCAGGACTCAAAAGCTTCACACTTTTTTGGTTAGGGATGGTCTATGAGATGCAGTAATTTCATCGTCTGTGAAGTATGTGCCCAAACCATGAGATCCCTCAAATTATTACTGGTTTGGCAAGCTCCCTGCCTCCTCTGCCTCTCTATCTCTATGTGTGTGTCTATGTCTGTATGTGTGTATGTGTGTGGGCACATGCACACTCACACAGGTCCATACATGTGTATGGAGGCCAGCGGTCGACATTGGGGTCTCCCCTTTACAACTCTTCACCTTATTTTTTGAGGCAGGGTCTCTCACTGATCCTGGAGCTAACTGGATCAGCAAGACTAACTGGCCCGCAAATCTCAGGGATCCTTCTACCTCCGCCTCCCCAGGGTTGCGACCACAGGTGCACACTGCCGTATCTGGCTTTGTACATGAGTACTGAGTTCCAAACTCGGCCTCATGCTTGCATCGGTCACCTTACCAATGAGCTCCTTCAATTATTTCCCCCTCAACTGGAATTCATGTGACATACCACCACTTTAAAAATGGGCTTTTTGGCATAACCGGATATCAACATGTAGAAGAATGAAATAGATCCATATCTATTACCATGGGCAAAACTCAAGTTCAAATGGATCAAAAACCTCAACATAAAGCTAGCCACACTAAACCTCATAGAAGAGAAAGTGGGAAGTATACTTGAACACATTGGCACAGGAGACTACTTCCTAAATACAACCCCAGTAGCACAGACACTGAGAGAAACAATTAATAAATGGGACCTCCTGAAACTGAAAAGCTTCTGTAAAGCAAAGGACATGGTCAACAAGACAAAACGGCAGTCTACAGAATGAAAAAAGATCTTCACCACTCCACATCAGACAGAGATCTGATCTCCAAAATATACAAAGAACTCAAATTGGTCATCAAAAGAACAAATAATTCAATTTTAAAAAAATGGAGTACAGGCCTAAACAGAGAACTCTCAACAGAGGAATCTAAAATGACTGAAAGACACTTAAGGAAATGCTCAACACCCTTAGTCATCAGAGAAATGCAAATCAAGACAACTCTGAGATTCCATCTTACACCTGTAAGAATGGCCAAGATCAAAAACACTGATGACAACTTATGCTGGGGAGGTTGTGGGGAAAAGGGAACACTCCTGCATTGCTGGTGGGAGTGCAAGCTGGTACAGCCCCTTTGTATGTCAATGTGGCAATTTCTCAGAAAATTAGGAAACAACCTTCCTCAAGACCCAGTAATACCCCTTTTGGGTAAATATCCAAAGGATGCTCAATCGTGCCACAAGGACATGTGCTCAACTATGTTCATAGCAGCTTTGTTTGTCATAGCCAGAACCTGGAAACAACCTAAATGCCTCTTGCCCAAAGAATGGATAAGGAAAATGTGATACATTTACACAATAGAGAACTACACAGCAGAAAAAAATAATGACATCTTGAAATTTGTAGGCAAATGGATGGAGCTAGAAAACATCATATTGAGTGAGGTAACCCAGACCCAGAAAGACAATTATCACATGTACTCACTCATAAGTGGTTTTTAAACATAAAGCAAAGAAAACCAGCCTACAAATCACAATCTCGGAGAACCTAGACAACAATGAGGACCCTAAAAAAGACTTACGTAGATCTAATTTACATGGGAAGTAGAAAAAGACAGATCTCCTGAGTAAATTGGGAGAATGGGGACCATGGAAGAGGGTTGAAGGGGAGGGGAGAGACAGGGACAGGAGCAGAGAAAAATGTGTAGCTCAATAAAATTAAAAAAAAATAAATAAAAGGGGGCTTTTTACTCATCTGACACATTTTTGTGCATTTATTTGTTGTTGTTGCTGTTTTGTTCTGTTGAGATGGAGTCCTGCTCAGTGACCCTGGCAAACAAGGTACTACAGAGCCCAGACTGACCTTGAACGAGTGTTCCTCCGAACTCAGTGTCCTGAGTGTTGGATTATAGGCGTGCACCATCACACCCGCTGTCATCT
Organism: Microtus oregoni; assembly: GCF_018167655.1. Taxonomy (NCBI): domain Eukaryota; kingdom Metazoa; phylum Chordata; class Mammalia; order Rodentia; family Cricetidae; genus Microtus; species Microtus oregoni. Next base: position 15,582,710 of record NW_024543222.1, on the reverse strand, counting down.
GCTACATTTAGCAGGATGTCATTGAATAGAGAGAGACCCATGTGACGCTCTGAGGAATGCCCAGGTGACACAGATCCCTCTATATCAGGCTCAAGCAGGAAACAGAAACCACAAAGTCATCTGACCCCTAAAACTTTAATTAAAAAGAGTCTTTGGGCTAGAGAACTGGCTCAATTGGTAAAACACTTGCCATGCAGGCATGAAGACCTGAGCTCGGATCCCTGGCACCAATATAAAAGGCAAGTGTGTTCGTGCACTCTGGAACCTCAGCACTTAGCCGGAGGTGGGAAAGAGAGGTGAAGCCTGGAAGCTTGTCGATCAGCCTGTCTAGCCAATTGGTGAGCTCCAGTTGCAGAGAGAGCCCCTGTCTCAGAAAGTAAGGTGGAAAAGCAATTGAGGAAGATTTGATGACTCTGCACACACAAATGTACAGGTGCTAATGCAGGTGTGCAAGGACACACACGTGAGCATGTAAACTTGTGCACAACACACGAGAATCTTTACAGGTTAGGGACATAGCTCAGCTGGTAGAGGCTTGCTTAGTATACCCAGGCTCAGTTTTTTCCATCCGTTAGGCCTTGTTGCTGTTTAGCTCACGCCTGTAACCACAGCACTCGAAAGCAGGAGGACCAGATGTTCAAGGTCATTCTCAGGAGCCTGCATATTGTAGGGCAGCATTAAGCCTGGACTGGGCAGTGTTCGGGTAGAGAAAGTCCCAAGAAACACTGCTCCAAGCAAGGCAAAGCAGGCGGGTGGGTGCCCTACAGAAGCTATGGGCTCAAAAGCTGGATTTCCCGCAGTGCCAACCCCAGTGCAAATATCCTCAATGGGAAAGCCACAGCAAGGTAGACACCAGCGCTGGATATTCAGCTAGGGCCTAGAGCCCCTTTGGCATTCTATAAGAAAAAACAAAGCCAACCACACCAGAACCAGCAGGGAAAGCCTCTTCCTTCTGTGTGCTCACTCCAGGGCATTGAGTGACAAAGTTTAACCACAGACTCACCGCTAAGATGAACCACTTACTGGACCCAGCTCCATTAGCACTGAGCAAGTGACGAAGGGCTTGAGACGAAGGGCAGTAAACTGACCAGGCACAGCGGCATAGACTGGTAACCCCAGACCTTGGAAAGCAGAGACAGGAGGATTGCTGCAAGTGTGAGGTCAGCCTGGTGACTACACAGCTAATTCTAAACCAGTCGGGATTACAGAGGAAGCCTAAAGCTAAAATGGTAATAATAGTAATCATAATAGAAACTTCCACAGACTGGATTTTAACACAGGCTAGAAATTTTAGCACAGTCGGGATTGTGAACGCTTGATATCGGTTTTCCGGAAAGGGAGAATCAATTCACAGCATGTTTCAGAAACCCTGAATCTCTTCCAGCAAAGACAGCGCCTCTGGCTTGGTAGGCACTAGGGGCTGCTACTCCGCGGAGCCTGCTCAGTGTCTCTTAAAGTCTACGCTCTGTGAGCCAGAGCGGCCATTACATGGAGCTATGAAGGGAACCCCTCTCCCGCCTCCTCCATAGCCCTGAGGGAAGCCTTGTGCTCCTCAACTTTCCTATTTGCTTCTCACTCAGTGTGGAGAAGAGGAGGGGCTTCCCAGCTGCTATAGTTCCACTCCACAAGCCAACGTGTGTGTGTGTGTGTGTGTGTGTGTGTGTGTGTGTGTGTGTGTGTACTGGGATGAGGCAGGGATACTCAACTCTTGAATGTCTTCGATCACTCAGTCATTCTGACACACTGCTCTTGAATATGTCGATTTCGATTTGTTTTACATGGGAACCATGGAAATCATAGCTGTGTGGGGCTTATGAACCCGAGGGACTCCTGTCAGCCATGGGACGGGACTCCGTGTCTGTCTAATGAGTCAGAGCTTCTTTCTAGATGGAGACAAAAGAAGGCCCCATACTAAATGAAGACCATAACATATACCCTTTAATAAAGCAGGCACTAATTATCCTGGGTTTATTTACTTATTCCTCATTTTTAAGGCATGGTCTCATATAGCCAGACTGGCCTTGAACTCACTTTGGAGCCCAGTAGAACCATGAACCTTTGGTTTTCCTGACTTTACCTCCCAACAGCTGGTATTCTAGAAATTACTCACCAGGCCTGGCTTCCTTGTATTTTTTGACTTAGCATAGAAGCACATTTCTCAAAAATTTGGAAGCTGTAGTCTAGATGAGTTGAGGGTCACCACCACCATGGCTTGGGTCCTCTGGAAATAAAGACAGGTTGCAACAAACCAGGTAATATTAATCTTGTGCCTATACAGCAAAGGGCCAGTATTGTTCTGGCCTCTATTACTCTGGGTCTTATCAATTCCCGTGACCATCAGTGGGCCTGGCTCTGTAAGAGCATGTTGTGGGGCTGGAGAGACAGCTCAGTAGTTAAGATTGTGAGCTTTGCCCACGCCAGGTGCTCACAATCCTCTGGCCTCTGAAGGCACCTGCAGGCCCAGACCCATACCCACACATAGACACACATATAATTAAAAATAATAAAAAGAAATCCAGCACCCTATGTCCCTCATGCTGGTACCTACCGGCTATGTCTTGCAGGTCCTTTGGGGCACGTTCTCTTTTTTTCCTCATTAGGTCGTCTACCTGACTGAGTTACACTGTGACTTAATCCTGGTTTTTATTTAGCTTGTATTTATGCCAAGAGAGAGTTTAGGGGACAGACGTTCTGTTACATGTTAGTCTAGGGGAAGGTTGTATTTTCTTCCAAAAGAGATCGACAAGGGTGCTCCTGCAGGCTCAGAGCTGAGCTGCCTTGCTGGGAAGCTCTGCTTTTGGTGCTACTGAGCAAACTCCACTCAGTTTGGAGTGTCTCGGTGTTCTGAACACCTGACACGCCACACCAAACATATCACGTAGCATGCCAGTGACCTTAACAACCGACTCCTGCCCGTGTGGACTGAGTGTGCACAAGTGATCACAGGTGATAGGGCCCTCACTAACTAGCGCTAACACCCTGCTCACTCTCTGCTCTCTTGGACGATTTTTTTATTTATTTTTATTTTATGTGCATTGGTGTTCTGCCTGCAGGTATGTCCATGTGAGGGAGCTGGATCAGCTAGAATGGAGTTACAGACAGTTGTGAGCTGCCATGTGGGTCCTGGAAATCGAACCCAGGTCCTCTGGAAGAGCAGCCAGTGCTCTTAACCTCTAAGGCATCTCTCCAGTCCCCTCTCTTGGTCTATTACTAAGACCAGTTGTCCTGGGTTGAAGGTCATAAGCAGCAAAGAATCTGTTTACTAGAATGTTCTATCAACACCCGCCCAGGCTGGAGCCAGGAAAAGCTGAGCCTCCGTTCACCATGAAACAGCCTGGCAGAGCTGGGCTTCTTCTAAAGTTAACATGAACCATATGAGTGTCTGTGGGGCCAAGAGGACCTGGCCTTTATTCCCACATCTCTATCAGTCGTTGAGTATGGGGCTTCCCAGAACAGGAGAATTTATTTATTTTTGGTTTGTTTTTGAGATGGTGTCATGTAGCCCAGGCTAGCCTTAGACTTGCACAATAGCCTAGGATGATCTTGAACTTCTGATTCTTCTATCTCTACCTCCTGACTGTTGGAATTATAGGTATGTGCCACCATGAAGAGGGGGACTTTTGTAGCTGAGGCTATCCCTGGAGGTCTGAACAGCCAAGGGCCTGTCTGAGTTCCCCAGAACTGGGCATGTCCTCCCTGAAGATCTGGGCAGCACATCTTCATGTCATCACACACTGTAGCATGGTGATTTAATGTTTTGATAACCATACATAAAATGCATGCTATGTGTCAGGCGGCGGTGGCACACACCTTTAATCCCAACACTTGGGAGGCAGAGGCAGGCAGATCTCTATGAGTTCAAGGCCAGCTTGGTCTACAGAAGAGATCTTCAAGAAACCCTGTCTTGAAAAACCAAAAGGAAAAAAAATAAAAATAGAAAAGAAAGAAAATAAAGTATGCTATGTAATGTACACATTCTAAAGTGTGTGTATGTGTGTGTGTACATAGTTATATGTAGCAAATGCATGCAGGTGCTTGTAGAGGCCAGAGAGTGTCAGATCCCCTGAAATTGTAGTTACAAGCAGTTATGAGCCACCAAATGTGGATGCTGGGTACCACATCTGGATCCTCTGCAAGAACGGTGAGCGCTCTAACCACTGATCCAGTCCTCTAGCTGGCAATTATACATTTTTTTCTTTATGTGTTTAAAAACGTTATCTGAAAAGGGATTTCCTGAGATGTTAAAGGATTCTATGGTGTGAAACAGGTGAACCACTGTACTGTGGCTGGTCTGAGGTATCAACTTGGCACAGCTACAATCATCAGAGAGGAAGGAGCCTCAGTTGAGGAAATGCCTCAATGAGATTCGGTTGTAAAGCATTTTCTCAGTTAGTGGTCAATGAGGAGGGCCCAGGCCATTGTGGGTGGTGCCATCCCTAGGCAGGTGCTCCTGGGTTCTATAAGAAAGCAGGCTGAGCAAGCTATGAGGATCGAGCCAGTAACCAGCATCCCTCCATGTCCTCTGCATCAGCTCCTGCCTCCAGGTTCCTCCCTGTTTGAGTTCCTGTCCTGACTTCCTTTGGTGATGAACAGCAATGTGATAGTGTAAGCCAAATAAACCTTCTTCTTCCCAACTTCCTTTGTGGTCATGGTGTTTTGGTGCAGCAATAGAAACCTAACTAAAATGATCACTCTCTGATAACAGAAGTATGAGCATGACCTTCTTTCTTAAGAGAAACTGGCTTCATCTTTCTCTAGTAGCTTTCCACCCTCCGTCCTCCATGGTCTCCCAACACACTCATCACATCCATACAGTCTCATAACAGATTCAAGTTCAGTTTTCCCAGGGTGCGTTTAGCTCCCACCAACGAAGGTGGACAGTGGCATTTACTGAAATCCAGAACTCACAAGTCTCCTACATTTATTGATCTTTCAGTTGGGGACGACCATATAACTAAAGTGATCCCATGCCAGCCTCCGGGACAACCAGTACCTCCTCCACACGCTTCTCCCCTGCCTCCAGATGGACCCATAAGTAACAACCCAACTTCGTCCCCAGGAAGAACAAGGCTCTGAGAAGTGGTAGAGGCATACAATGGAAGGGGCCTGTTTCCATAATCTCTCAGGGAAGGAGAATTTACATACCCTGACCTGGAGTGCGTACCTGTACCACTGGAGTCTGGTTGGAACCATTAGTTAGGATCCGTCTGTCTCAGTGTCTCAGGTTTTGTGTGTGTGTATGTGTGTGTGTGTGAATACATTTAGTGGCAGAGCTTCCAGACTATCGATCTGGGGTGCCCGCAGCTCATCACTACATAACCCCATCTGAGACTATTCAATAAAGGAACTGAAGCCAGGAAAAGGTAATGAATTTGTCTAACCTCACATGTGATGGCTGAGATTGGGCACACAGTTCCTGCTACCCCTGTCCATTTCCTTTCCCTTATGCTAAACTGCCTTCTACAGTCCTGCATGTGTATGTTTGTGCTGGACCCAAGAGGCCATGAGCTTTCTATTTCAGCAGGAGGGAGGGGCAGAGGGATGGAAGGGGATACATTTTCTTGGCCTGCATTAGCGAGCCATTAGCTACCCACAGTGATCAAATTATCTGGAATGAACACTCAACTCCACATCACATACATTTAAAGGACAGACTCGCTCACAACTCTTTCTAGCATTCATTACCTCCATTTAGTGTGGGCAAATGTGAACATTCGGTATCGGGGGACTACAGTGTCATTAGGTCCTTGACAGTTCTCCATCATACTCTCTACTAAGGGCTCATAATGATAAGTTTGAATGTGAAGGAGTGTCACTTTGATGGTTCCAGATGACACATATTAAGAAAATAAAGTGTAACAAAAGCATTGACCTTGAAGATGATAATGACATAAATACAATTTATCATTTAGTGAGTGCAAGTTGTTACTGTATAAGAAACCAGACACACACACACACACACACACACACACACACTTATTAAATTGCCATAGTCAGATTTGTCATGCTAGCAACCAGCTCCCAAAATCTTGGTGGCTTCTGCAACAAATTTTAACTTTTGCTCATGTTGTATGTACTAGGCCCTTAGGACTTTCCACTCCAGGATCTGGGCTGTGGGAGCAGCCCCAGGCAACATGTCTTTTTAGTAGTGGGAAGGAAGTCAAACACAGAAACTTGCCATGTCTTACGTTTCTGTTTGGACAGGTCCGCATCACGTAGCTGATAACGGACAAGGGTGTATGATTCCCCACCCAGGAAAAAGCAACTACTGGAGACAACAATAAAATGCCAGCCCTGCAAGTTCCTCTTCTCGGGAACAATTTGGCTAAGTTCCTCTGTAGAGACCAGAAATATCCCTTCCACTTGGGGCGACAGGAAACGGCTTTGTTAAAATCTGAGCTTGATTTTGAAGGTTAGGTAGGTATTTGTGGGTAGGAGAAAGAACAGGGAACTTGTCGGCAAGAGGAACCCCAGAGCACAGAGGTAGGGAAGGGATTTAGTTAAGCAGCCCAGCCACAGAGTTAGTGATCTAGAAAAGTGGAACGGAGGGGTGTTTTGATCAAGGGGCAAATTGAATGCTGGGTCAAGGAGTCTGAGTGCACCTGTCTGGAAGCTGGGAGACATCTTTGGGCGAGAGACTGCCATGAAGGAAGGGATCACATCTGAAAACTGATCTGACCAGGAGTGCAGGTGGGCGGAGAGAGGGGAAACTGAGAGCGGGAAGACCACTAAGGTCCTAGATGTCAGAACTGAAGCAGGAGTCTTGAAGCAGGGTGGTGAGAGCTAGAACAAAAGCAAGGTCAGACCTAGAAGTTCAGAACCCGAGACTTAAGAAGTGAGAGCCGCTTCCATCATCCACCCGGAGCCCCCAAGACATTACAGTAATTAAATCCATAGGAAAAAGTTGGTGGCGCCAGAAAAATTGAGCCCAAAGCCTTGCATATTATTTGGTTCAAAGATTTTTCCATGTTTTGCTGCTAAGTATGCATGCATGTATGTATGTGTACCACGGGCATGCCTAGTGCCCTTAAAATCTGGAAGAAGGTGTGGGACCCCCCAGATCTGCAGACAGTTGTGAGATGCCATTTGGGTGCTGGTCCTTGCATCTGAACAGGCTCCAGCTGTCCAAGAGCTTTGGGCTTTGGGGAGATGAGAAACAAACCACAGCCACAGCCCACGGCTACCTGGCTAGAAAGAGGACTAATGCCCAATTTCCACGCGGAAGCCTGACATCCAGCAAGTGGCCATCTCCAGCAAGCACCTTAAAAATTCAGCTCTCAAAGGTGTCTCAACAAACGAGATAAAAATAACTGTGAAAATGCTTTGCAGTGTGGTAAGCCATCATTAAAACTTATCTATTTGAAGATTTTTCTTCCCTAGGGTCACGGTTAAGATACCTAGTGGGTTTGAATGCTCCTTGACTTAAAAAAAAATTTTTTTTGCAAGAAAATTCTAAACTGTATTATGATCAAAGTTAATCTGTTTCAAGAGGATTTGTCAAAGAAATAATTCACTTTGGCCATTAACCAAAAAAAAAGGGGGGGCGAGAAGAAAGCAAGCAAACAGCGGCCCTTGGAAAAGTGGCCTTTATCCAGAGGACCACATTTTGGGAGACGCCAGCAAGAGGCCTCGGGAGGGGGGGGGGGGGGTCCAACGAGTGCCGCCGGGCGAGCCTGCAAAAGTGAGCTGAAAAGCCAACAAGGACCGGCACGCCGCTCCGCCTCGAACCCACGGGGACAGAGGGAGGAGACCCCTGGACTAGACAAAGGCTGCAGCCCCAGGAGGCCGGGGTGCGCGTGCGCCACGGAGCACGCGCGTGCGCGCGGCGGTCAGAGCGGAGGCCCGAGGCGTGGCGGGACCCGAGAAGGGAAGCGAGGAGCAGGGCGAAGCCTGGCGGCGCGGGGATGGGGATGGAGGGCTGTGGGTCGCTCGCGCGCGCCCTCTGGTGGCCGGAGGGGGAGGCGCCCCGCAGGCCTCACTGCCCGCCCCTCCCCTCGCGAGTGTCGCGCTCCCGTGGCTCGCGCCTGCGCCGCCCGCCGGCCTCGGGAACGCGCTCTCTCGGCGGCGCGCGCGCTCCCAGTCTCCGCCACCCACTAGCTCCGGCACCAGCAGCAGCGCCGCCGCCACCGCCCACCTTCTGCCGCCGCCGCCGCCACAGCCACCTTCTCCTCCTCTGTCCTCTTCTGTCCTCGCCTTCTGTCGATCATCAGGTAAGTGCCGCAGCTCTGAAATCCGATCCCCATCTGCCCCCTGTGCGTCATCCTCCTGCCGCCCCTCGCCCCAATATGGATTTAGGGCGCTGGGCATCAGTCAGACGCAACGGAGGGGGCCTCGGCGCTAGGGAGCTGGGAAGGAAACGCGTGCAAAAGATGTACGCACGCGGGTGAATGCGTGTGTCTGTGTGTGCTGGGGTCCGCACCATCCATTCCACGCAAACGGGGGGAGGGGGCGTCTGTGCCAGCAGGGTGGGGCGCGGATGGCGGTGACCTAAGGGAGGGGGTTTTTCTGTGCTCTGGATCACAGCTTTTGCCGCAATGGGCGTGGGTCTGTGTGTGTGGATGGGGGTCCAATGATGACTCCCGAAACTGAACCTAAAATCAGATTTCTCTGTCCCCGATTGCCATCAGTCCCAAGGAAGGTGTGGATTGGATCCTAGAAAAGATGACTGCCTGCATGCCTCTTCCCACACCTCCCTGACAGGGACTCTGACGGGCCTTCACTGGCCCTGATTTAAGGCGGTGTCCCGCCCCCTCCCCTTTTCCTCCTTCAGAAGCCGGCAGGGGACATTTGGGGGCTGGGAGGAATCGAGAGGATGGGGAGGGGTCCAGGCGCTGTCACTTTAGCCGCCCTTCCCCCTGCGCGCGCTTGGTACAGTGACAGGGGCAGCCCCGTGCCCGAGAGAAGGTAGTGCGCGGATCCCAATGTGGAAGCTCGGAGGCAGGGATCGATCACCTGGCCTCGCGGTGTCTGCGGGCTTGCCAGCCGCGGTTCCCCGCTCGAGGGCTCACACCGTCACAGCCCAGCACAGACCTGCGCAGGGGCTGCAGGTGCATTTCAGGGCGGATTCCTTTCTCTGCGTTCTGCTCCCGGCTCCCGGCTTGTGCGCTCCCTGCCGGAGGCACGAGCTGGCGCGCAGGGCTCGCCCCTCACTGCGGCAGTGGGTGTGGACCTGGGTGGGAGAGGAGGGGGAGAGTAGGATGTGTCTCCTCCCCGCTGCTACCCCTCCCCCGGTTTTTTCCCCCTCTGAACGCGAGGTGCCATCTTTTTGCGGCGAGTCACGTCTCTATCGTAGCGTGCCAAGTGCCGTGGCCGGGCTTTGGAGGACCCGCAGAGAAGAGCAGGGTCATGATGATCCTGGCGTTTAGCTTCTGCGCCATGCTCACCCGGTCGTTCACCTGGGGTCTTCGTAGGGAGCTTGCTGCTTTGTTCGTAGAGGTTGTGTGATTTAGGATCTGCCCTCCTAGCCCTGGTTTTTTGGCTTTCGTTCGACGAGGATATTTACCCACGCGCGGCGCGCAGCTCCGTCGTTTTTTTTCCCACACCACTCATTTCAGACCCTTTGTTGGATCTACTGACCTGCTGGGGTCTAGTCACAGCCCCCAGGGCACGCATGGAATGTATGTGAACCCGCGCATCCCTCTCCCCCAGTTCGGCACAGCTTCCGGGAGCGTTAACTGAGCCACACGGGTGGTATTCGAGGTGGATTCTCGTGTGCAGGTGTCCTCAGAGGAACCACATCCCTCCCCACATCCAGGGAGTCCTGGGGACAACACCCCACCATGTTTCACTGCTAGGGGCTCCATCCCCCTCGGGAATGGGGGAGATTCGGCAAACTTGGCTTCCCCACCACCACCTTTGAGACCTCTTGCCTCTCCCGGTGGGAGAGTGTGAGGAGGGGCCCTGGGATGCAGCGGCCACACCCATCCCTCCCAACCCATGGGGAAGAGGGGGGAGGGTTAGGGGTTGCCATGGGAACCATACCAGCCAGAGGAGGAACCTCTGGGCGTTACCCGGCCCCTTACTCAGCAGAGAGTCGGAATCCTGGGGTAGACTGTCAGTGCCAGCTTGTCCTATTGGAAGACTCCGGGGAAGGAGCTCCCCATCCCTGACCTGAGCATTAGTCTCATCGGCACTGGCAACCACAGCCATCCAGATAGGCACATCTGCTGTATTTTTATTATAGGCATACTGACTGACATTATTTTGTTAATATTATTTAAATGAGGGACTTTCACTTAAAAGTCCACATTTACAACCCCCCCTTGAAACCGGAGAGGGATGGAAATCGAACAGGTCCTAGCAGCCTCCCCCATCCTGCAGTAAGCCCCAGTCTTCGAGGTTTTCTGGTTAATTCTACCACTGAATACTGGTGCAGGCGTGCAGTTTTGAAACCAAGCGAGCACCTCTTAAGGGCCTAATCGCCCACGTCGGCTGCCCAGCTTGATCTGCATTTCTGAAAATGTCTCGGCTGGGGGTGGAACGCCCTCTCCCGGCCAGACCGCGGCCTGAGGCTGTGGCGTCGTGCCTGGGCCCGCCCGATAGAGATTTCGAGCAGCTGAAGGATGGATTCAAATATGACCCCATGACGGACTGCTGGGAGCAGGATTCTTGATCCTGAAGAAGCCAGGCTCTTGGAGTGGGCGCGGAATAGGGAAGCCTGAGAGGGAGGTTTTCTATTGTGGCCAGTTGGGCAAAGGTGTCACAGTCCTGTAGGTGGGAGATCGACGGGGGGGGGGGGGGGGGGGGGGATGGAGAACATTTCACCAAGTGCAGAAACAAAGCATGGACCACGCGTCTTCGAATTCGCTCCATTTTGCACTGTATTGGCTGTCGTGTGACGTACTGTGGTCGCCAAGGCCTGGGTTGTTAATGAAAGATCATCAGGGGTTGCTGCTTGGCCCTTGTGCGGAGATTGAGAGGTTCCGTTCCTGGCTCGGCCCTAGCTTTAGCAAACCTGCTTCACTTCAGAGCTAGGAGTTTGTGCTGAAGCCGAGGCTGTGGCGTGCTGAGCCACCCTGGGCTCATCCAAAGGAGTTCAAGTACCCAACAAGAGCTAAGACTTCAACCACTACCTCAGCAGATGGGGGAGCCCTTTTATGTCCCCCGAGGCCCTATTCACTCTCTAGCGCTCAGAAACTTGTAGCTCCTAGTCTTTTTTTCCGGCTGGTTAGCATTGGGTGGATGGTGGGAGCTGGAACAGACAAACCATTCCCTCCAGATCTCTTTTGGCACCCGCCTGGGCTTTTCAGAACTGCCCAAATTTTGCAAGATCCCTGCCCTGCCCTTTCAATTGTCGGGTCTCAAAGCAGTAAAGGAAGTGTGGACCTTCTGTAGGTTAATTCTGTGGTTACAGTTCTGAGATGTCATCTGTGTTTGATGCTGCCGTTTGCGTCTGCCACATAAGAACTGCTTGCCGACTCGCCATTTTGCAAAGCTTCTCTAAATAAATGGTTATCCAGCTAAGTGTGCCCGTCCCTCCCCCAGCTGCCTGCAATGTCTGCTGATTTTTGTGCACTGTTTGCCTTGCTGGCAGATGTGTATAGATTATAGCAGTAACCTGGCTTGGCTTTGGAGGTCATTTTAGGATGATTTGAGTATTCCTTAGCTTGGCTAGGTTTTTTTTTTTTTTTTTGGCGGGGGTGAGGGGTGGGGGTGGGGTGGGGGGAGCTAAGTGACAGCCAGCCCGTGGTGTGTCTATCTGGCCCTGCACAGACCCTGTACACACACATGCATGGTGGTGGAAGGGCGTGGTTCTTAAGTGGCTTCTAGTGTTAGGCTCTGTTCCCTAGAGATGAACAAAGGAAACAGATAGTGCCCAGGAATTGCAAGAAGAAAACTTAGTAATGCTTTGATTGAGGTGAGGCCAGGCTTGTTCCCACCGGGAAAAGGAGCCCTTGTACTGAGCAAGCTCTTTGACCCCCTCGTCCTTGGAAGGCTAGACAGGGCTCTGGTGCCCTTTGTGTAGACTGACTTTTCCTGCTCCCCCTTTTAACATCAACACATCCAGTCCATTGATTTAAAACTTTAAGGATTTTTGTTTTTCTCCATCTCTCCTCAGCATGTTGTATGTGACTTTTGTGATTCCCTGGCTGTGTGTGAAAAGATGCATTGTCTTTCCAATTGAATATATGAACCTTTCCAACAATGTCTTCCCTTCTATGTGTTTTGTTAAGATTTTTTTGATCCCCTCCTAAAAAGGAATCACTTCAAAGGAGATTGTAAAAAAAAATAAAATAAAATATTCTTAGAGACTTACTACAGAGCTAGACATATAATAGGTATTTGGCCCATAATCATTTAACAGATAAGTGAATTAAATGGAGAGACAGAGGTCAGGAGGGTATCGGAGAGAAAGTAGAGTGGGATGCATATTCAAGGTCACAGCATCTGGGAAGCCTGGGGACAAATCCAATCTATTTTCCCGCGTGTCCAGCTGGTGCCCAGACAGCTGCCTGTGATCTACTGCTGCTCCCATAGCTTCCACAGGTGGCTCCCCTGCCCCTTGTTGGTGAAAAGGGAAGCGTGGAGAGGGGAGAAGAGGCCACCTATGAGGTGATCACAGTCCTGTTGCAGGTGACTGGAATGCAGGTGGGGACCCTCACCTTCTCCTCTCCCTCCACTGTCCTCCATTCATCAACACTTCCAAGACCGTCATTTCTCTTCACCCTCAGAAGCACCCCTCTGGCTACTCAACCCACAGGAATTAGGGGTATCTGGCCAGGAGAGAAAGAGAGACGTCCCTAACTGCTCAATGGATCTTTTCCTGGAAAATCATGGTCCTCAGATGGTGGCTGAGATGCCTGGAAAGTAGTTGTGTCAAAGAGGGTGGCTGCTGGCATCTTGTGGGTAGAGGCCAGAGATGCTGCTAAACATTACAGAGCAGTCCCCAAATGGCACTGTCACTGGCATGGGGAAGCCCTTTTGCAGAAACGGTCTTTCTCTGGCACTTTTTATCTCAGTTACATGCATTGCATGTCTTCTAGAACTGCAGGCTGCTGGAGGTGACCTCATATGGTCCTCACAGCTACCTCACAGAGTGTAACTGTTACCATCCCTGAGAGACAGAAATGCTGCAGTCAGAGAGATTTCATAACCAGCGCAGGATGCTCAGCACGTGGCATACAGCTAAGCTCCATGAGGTTTAATAGACCTTTGTGGGCTAGCCTGGGAACCTAGTCAGGCTTTCCAACTACCCGGTCTTTTTGCAAGAACCTGATTGGATCACAGGCTAGACTAAGTTACAGGTGTGTGGACTTAAGTGTTCGGTGTCTGATTTTGACATCTGGAGCAAAGGACTTTGCTCCATCTTGGTGCTCTGCTTATCAAACAGAGAGGGAATCTTCCCCAAGGACATTAACCCCCCACCTGATTCAGGGGTCCTGGACTCATCTGTTATGTGAAGGGGCAGCCAGGTGTGATTGACTCAGAGACAACTATTAATTAAGACTGGGGATGGAGGGCTGGGAAGATGGCTCAGCTGTTAAAATGCCTGTCCCCAGCATGAGGACCTTCCTGAGTTCAGTTCCCCAGCCATTACATAAAAGCTGAGTGCTGTGGTATGTATGTATCTGTTACCCTAGTGGCTGGGCAAGGATGGACACAGGTGGGCCCCTGATGCTCTTTCCAGAAAGTTTAGTCAGATTCACGACCTCTGGGTTCACTGAGAGATTCTGTCTCTACAAATAAGGTGAAAAATGATGCAGGAAGACACCCAATGTGATCATACGTACAACTATGCCTATATACACACACACGGATGCACACACATGCGCACACACACTCAAAGCATATATACACAAAGATTGGAGATCAGTCAGATTCAGCTGTGGTGGGGTGAAGTCATGAAGTGTTGGGGGATGTCTTAGATGCTGTCCCTCCCAGGGGTAGAGCACTGGCACCCATAGCTGAGGCCCAGCTCTGATACATATGTAGAGTTGTGGGCACAAGAAGCCTTCATTTCAAGCATCCCAGGTCTTCCTGGGCAACAGTGGCCCTGGAGGCTGTGCTGGCTGCCTGGTGAGACCCTGAGCTGCATTTACGTTGTTTCTGGTGCTACGGAGACTGCTTGGGCCACAGGCTCACTGCTGCTCTCTGTGAGGTGACTGCAAGGGAGCAAGACTCCCGCCTACTCCCCCCCCCCCCAGTGCCAGGGTCGGAGCCCACACAGTCACACTTGCCTCACTGCTGTCACTTTGCCAACCGAGTGGCTAGCCAGGAATTTCTTCCCTGCCTCCAGCTGCTAGACTTCGTGGGGAGGCAGTGTTGAGTTCACCCCAGATACATGTGGCATTCTGGATTGTTCCGTAGGGGTGTGCATAGAACGGGCTTCTGCAAAATAAGATCTCAAGTGACTTCCAGGCCATTATCTTAACCTTTTCTCTCTGCTCATGGTCCAGCAGGCTCTTCACTGAGCCCAACCAGCTACTCAATAGGAAATCCCAGAAAATGTATCTTGTACCTCAGCTACTCAAGGAACTGGTGTAAGTGCCTGGAGAGCAGGTGCCCAGCACAGAGCAGTGGCCTGCAAGCAGAGGTCATTTGGTTTAGAGTCCTTGGATGCCAGTCCCATCTCCCCCAGCAATCCAACATAAGGTGGTGCTTAGCTTCTGGGGGAGTTTTTTTTTTTTAATATATTCATATGTGACCCAGGGTATAATAATGCCTGACTAGAAGGTTCCCAAGGAGTTTAAATGAGGTGATGGGTGCTCACCATGGCCTGGCACGTGACTGCTCAGCAAATGGCATCCTTTAACAGGATCCTTTGGACGGGCACCTGTGATATAGCATATGGAGGTATCTTGAGCCACTATTGGAATATGCTGTAATGGATAAATTATACCAAGTAGGAACGAAGTCCAGATCCTCTGGAACTAGGCATTGTTGTCTGGGCGGAAGTGGATCTCCAAGATCACACACACCCAGGTTTAAATGTACACACAGGACTCTTGCCACAGCAGGGACTTATCTGTTGTCCCGCTTCTGTCTGCTTCCTTCCTGAAGCCCGCTCCATGCCAGGAATAAACTGCAAGCTCCCCACACCAGCCTTCCCTGCATGCCCTGCACTTGCCCTTCCTCCCTCCCTCCCTCCCTCCCTCCCTCCCTCCCTCCCTCCCAGGAAGGGTGACCTGGCTCCGTGTGTCAGGCCCAGAGGGCTTCTGATTTACTCATTCAATAAAAGCCACTGCTCAGGACTGAGAAAGTAATGGCGGTAAAGGGAAGGCCCTGCCTGTGGGGAGATTTCGAAAGGGGTGATTCCCATCCTTCAGAAGCCAGTAGGTAAGCGGCCATCATGGCAAATGATGTCAAAAGACAGAGTAATGTTAAGTAAAACACACTCCTGGGAGATAGAACCTGGGGATTCCAAACACTCAATAAGCAGAGCCGTGTGTGATTCAATATAACACGCTAAAGAAGTCTTCTCCGCCACGGGATCAAGACTAAGATCAGGATACATCAGTTTTAAATCATTTTAGGAATCGTTTTTAGTTTTGTTTGTTTGTTTGTTCAGTTATGTGTGTGTGAATGTGTGTCATGTATGTAAGGGTGCCCTCGGAGGCTGAAGAGCATCAGATCTGATCTCCTGGAGCTGGACTTACCTGGACTTACAGGTAGTTATGAGCCACAGGTGTGAGTGCTGGGAACCAAACCTGAGTCTTCTACAAGAACAGGACGGGCTCTTAACCACATAGTCATCTCTCCAGCTTCTTGAGCGTGTGTGTGTGTGTGTGTGTGTGTGTGTGTGTGTATCACATGTATTTATTTACTTAATGTGTGTGTATGCATGCCACAGTTCACTTGCAGAGTTTATAGAGCAGTCTGTGAGAGTCAGTTCTCTCCTTCCAGCATCTGCATCCTGGGTCTCAAAGTCAGGTCATCAGGCTTGGTAACAAGCGCTGTACCTGCTCAGACATCTCACTGAACCATGCTTATATTTTTTGGGGGGGAAAATGTATTTATGTGTGTGCAGGCTTGTGTGGCGTATGTGTACACATGCTATGTACACGTGGATATGCAGTGGAGGCCAGAGGACAACACCAGGTACCTTCCTACATTGCTTTCTACCTTATTTGTTTGTTTACTTATTCAAAAGTTTTTATTTGGGCTGGAGAGATGGCTCAGTGGTTAAGAGCATTGCCTGCTCTTCGGAAGGTCCTGAGTTCAATTCCCGGCAACCACATGGTGGCTCACAACCACCTGTAATGAGGTCTGGTGCCCTCTTCTGGCCTGCAGACATACACACAGACAGAATATTGTATATATAATAAATAAATATTTAAAAAAAAATTTTTATTTTATGTCTGTGGGCATTTGGTCTACCTGTAAGAGTGTGCACCATGTATGTGACTGGTGTCCACAGAGGCCAGAAGAGAGTGTTGGATCCTCTGGGACTGGAGTTACAGATGTTTGTGGGCTGTGATATTACTGCTGGGAATCAAACCCAGGTCCTCTGGAAGAACAGCTAGTGCTCTTAGTCATTGAGTCATCTCTCCAGCCCCTATTTATTTTTGAGGCAACATCTCTTGATGAATCCAGAGCTAGGTAATTGACTAGACTGGCTGGATCATGAGTTCTGGGATCTCCTGTCTCCATCCCTGCCTGAGCTCACCTGTTGGGGTTACAGATGAGCATCAGTAGCTCTGAGAACCTAAAGTAAGGGTTCCTAGGCTTGGTGGGAGGTGACTTGGGAGGTAAAATGTTTGTCACACACGCATAAAGACCTGAGTTCAGATCCCCAGCACCCATGTACAAGCCAGGTTAGGCAGTGTGGGTGCTCACGCCTTTAACACAGGCATTTAACCGATGTCTCCCCAGCCCCTAGCTTGTACTTACTTAAGTGATGCAATTGTTGTAGCAAGATATAATAGCTATGTGATGGCTCACGTTATATGATTAGGATAGCAAATAGGATAGACAGAGAAGGTTTCCCACAGCCTAGATGACCTTGAGCAAGAGCTTGGCTGTGGCAGGAGGCTGCCCTGGCAGCAGACAGGCCCTGTGGACCCCAGCCTTGACGAGTTGGTTTTTCATTTCTTACTGCAAGAGGCCAGGAAGGCACCTATCGGGGAGACTGCTGTGTTAAGTGAAAGGCAGGTGTATTCTTGCCTGTCTCTAAGGCCCCCAGAACTCCAAAATCCTTCGCATAGGAAACACATCAGGCTCAAATCTAAATTCCTTCGACCCCATGCTTGCCTGTTGTGACTGTTTGGAAACCAGAGACTGGGGTTGGGTGTCTCCCTCTATGGCCCCACATTTTAAATTTTTTTTTATTTTTTATGTATAAATGTTTGTCTGCATGTATGTCTGTGCACCATGCGTGTGCCTCTGCCTGTGGAGGTCAGAAGAGGCATCAGATGCCCTGGAACTGGAGTTACAGTTTTGAGCTGCCGTGTGGGTGCCAAGAATTGAGCCCAGATCCCGTGGAAGAGGAGGCGTTGCTCTTAGTTGCCGAGCTACCTCTTCTGCCCCTCCACGCCTTCCCTGAGCGCTCCATTTCCAGTAGACTGACTAGCCAGAAGGGTCCACTTGTCACCCCTCCCCCACTGCCCGGTCAGCGTTTGGGTTAGGGACAGATGCTGCCACCGCTGGTTTTTATGTGGGTGCTTGGGGTCTGAACCTGGCTCTCCATGCTTGTGTGGCAGGCCCTTCACCCACTGAGCCATCCCCACCAAGCCTCAGGAACACTTATTTCACCAAGTTATTTCTCTTGTCATGTCCTTCCCTGGTTGCCTCCCCCACCCCCCAAAAAATGGGTTTACAGATGAGTTAACAATCTGAGACCAGTCCTAAGAGAAGCTTAAAGACTGTCTTTAGTTACACACACCCATAAATGTGAATATTTGCTATTGAATGTCTGAAGTTTTTATATTGAGTTTGCTGAAAACCTGGTCACTTTTTAACTTTGATATTGGCAGTACTTCAGAATTCAAGTACATTTATGTTACTAGTCAGAGGAAAAGTTGGCTATGTGAATTCAACAGCGTAACCACCGGATGCCTCTGGGGCACAGTGGAAACCACAGTAGGAACAGGTCTCTTTCAAAGCTGCCCATGGCCTAGAAGACTTGGACAGCATTTGGGGAAATTACCAGCCTATTCCCTGCTTAGTCTTTTCCCAAAAGAACACAGGAAATACTGCATGGCCTCAATCTGTTCTGGGCACTTCGGTTCTGCCTCAGCCCCATACCTACGCAGCCAGATCAGACTAGGAAGATAAATTTTGCACACACACACCAAAAAAAAAAAAATCCTAAATTTGATCAATGGAAGATCCTTACACACTCCCAGGACCTTCTTTAAGCCTGTTGAATATTCTCCTCCAATAATCCCTGGGAATGACAGGCCTCCCGGGTGGCTCAGTGCTGGGCTCCTCCTCCAGGCTCCAGAGTCCCTCCCTTGGCTGTGCCTGGGAAAAGGCTAATCACGGCTGCGCTGTTCCCTGCAGAGTGCTAATGAGAACTGAGCGCACTGAAAATGCTTGCCTTTTGGTGACACAAAAACATAAACAATCACATCCTGGTGCTTAATGGCTGATGGAGAATTGCAGAAAAATTATCTTTTGATAAGCAGAATTCGTGCTATAAGTTGACAGTCAGGACCAAGGCTAAAAATAAGACGTTAAAAGATTTGATCCATCATTTGTCGCTGGCAAGACTGAATTAGAGAAGCTAGTGAACCGCTCACCACGTAGTCTTGGCCATCATCCCCTGCTGCATCCTGAATTTATTACATTTCCCAATGACCAATAAGAGATGTTCGGCAAAAAAGGAGAATTCCTGGACCTCTATGCTTTGCCTGTGAAGTGGGAATGATTCCGTCTCCCCTTGAAGTGGAGTGGATGGTAAGGCCTCAGCCTCAGTTTTCACAGAACTTGAATGAAACGATCCATAGGAATTCCTTCGGGAATCTCAGAAGTCAGTGCTCAGGGAGGGGTTGACTCCCAGCAGCCACTGCGGATGCCTGATCAGAGGTCCCTCGTGGGCTGAGTGAGCCCGATGCCTGACATGGTACAGCTGCTGCCACCCTGTCGCTGTTTCCCGCCAACCGGGGGCAGCTGGTCCCTGTGGTGAACACCAAGTCAGCACAGGCTGTACCCAGAAGGAAGAGCAGGTGGCCAAAGTCCAATTTGAACTAGCCACGTCTGTCCCTATTTTAGAGAGGAGGAGACCCAAAGTCAGGGTGCAGGGCACTAGGTGTGGTAACCTCCAGTGATTCCTAGCCCATGCCAATGCTGGCTTCTCCAGAAAGGGGCTGGGACTTCCTCTCGGGCTCAAACTGTGACCCTTGAATGGAATTTCCTGGGAGCGTTCCTATTTTTTTTTTAATGGAATTTTCAGTTTCTTCCTAATTGATGCAGGCTTGATACAGAACCTCGTATTCTAAATATTCCCAGGGTGGCTTCTGCCTGCCAGTCGGTGTTAGCATGTGACAAAGACTCAACTAAGGCAAGAGTAAACTAGAGCCGGACATTGACTTTGACAGCGTGACCCTCCGGTGGCTTATTACTGAATGGCTTCAACTGAGCGGCCGCTGAAGTTCATTGGCTTAGCCCTGTGCGAGGAAGTCGTCTTCTTGCCCTCCCAACCCCCAGGACTGGGGATTGAACTCAGGGCTTCATGTGTACTGAGCAAATGTTCTTCCAGTGAACCACAGCTGCAGCCTGAATGGAAGGGCTTCTGAAGTAGGGGGCCGATGGGAAATCTGTAGGACCATGGTGTAAGCCCACCCTGACAGGGGCTGTTGGCTTCCCCTCAAGGCTGGGCTTCAGCGTCTTCTGACCCCCACCTCACTGCTCCTTTAGAAGCCCAACACCCATTGCCGTATACTCCTTGCCCCCTGGGCTGTTGCAACCTGCCACCTTCCAGTCCCCTGTGTGGCAGACTCCAGCCTTAACGCTTTCCTCCCTCCACATCGCGGAGTGGACCTACGAGTTTCCTGCAGACACCACCCGGCTTTGTCTCTCTACTTCTGCTTTCACTGCTTCCAAAATGAGTTTAGTCCTTACCCTGGCATCATTATAGAAATGATATTTCCTAGAGAGAATTCTAAAATTTACGTCCAACCCATTTTGCGTTCCATTGCCAGACTCTCCTGGGAGCAACATGTTGTCAGTCACCCCCCTGTCCACCCATAAATCCCCAGTCATGTTCTCTGTCACCTGCTAAACCAAGCCTGCCCTCATGCCCGCCACCCAGACTCTGAACCTCTCATTCTCACTGCCGGCCGTATCTCCTTCATAGGTGGCACCACTTGCTGCTGCCATTCACAGGGCAGTCCTCCTATCTCAGCCTCCTGGGGGCTGGTATTACAGGGTGTGCCTGCTAGAACCCTGGGTGAATGCAGCCGTGTGCTCCTAAGCTATGCAGGCTGGTGCTGGGTGAGCCTGACCTGTTCCAATAAAACAAGTCTCTCCCTGCTGATCCACGGTCCCACTGGTCTGAACACCTAAAAATAAAAGGCACATTTTCTATGAGATACTTGATTGCTGTCTGTTCTACTTCAGACCAGCCAATCAGCCTGTCTCCCCCGTGATCCAGATCTGGCTGGCTGTATGAAGACACACAGAACACAGCAATTATTGGTTGAGTTTATTTTACTAAAAACTGTGCCTTGGTCCTCGTTCTCCCATGAGGTTGAGGGGAGCATTCTTTGCAAAGGAGCAAAGAAATGGGGGGCGGGGGGCTTAGGAAAGAGCCAGATGGTGCCTTAAACCCAGGTCTGTCCCGTCAAGCCCTTGGGGCTGCCTCCTTCAGGCTCCACACTCTCCGCCAACCCAAAGGACCTCTGCAGGAGCCAAAGGACCTGTCTGTAGTGCTAAGGACCTGGGAAGCATGCCCAGCGAACGGGTCACTTGTAACACGAGCTTGGAGAAATTATTTTAACCTGAAAACAAGCCTCTAAACCAGGCTGCTGCTTCATGCAGCCCATGACGGCAGAACCAAATTTAGCAGCATGGACTGGTCCACGCTTACCAAACCCGACTCTCTTAAAATCTTCCAGCTCACAGCCACCACAGCACCACGGGTTTCCGAACGATCAGGCTGGAAGATGGGTGTGAGGGGAGCAGTGTGTAAAGAAACTCAAGGAAGATTCAGGCAGTGTCTCCAGGGAGAGAGTTACTGGGGACAGTTGCCCTGACCAAGGCAGGCAAAGGCAGCTGCTGCTGCTGCCAGGAGGAGAGTCAGAGTGGGCAATGGGTTGGTGGACAGGGGACCCTATGGTGTGCATCTTCTAGTCCATTCAGCCCCTACCTCTGCACTCACAGACTCCTGTGCTTTGTTTAGTCTGGGACCCAGAAGAGGGGGGTGATGGGAACAGAGGGAGGTGGTCACAGGTGAGGCTCAGGTTCTGTTACCGGGAATGGCTCAGGGAGCTTCTGTGGTGTTGAGAATTGAGATCCACCTGCCACAGCTCCTCCTCCGACTGAGATAGTGTCGCTGTTCCTTGCCGCCTCCCACATTCTTACCAGCAGTTTTAAAGAATCTACCAGCTGCAATGAGAAGATGCCATATGCGAACCATTTCAGTCTATAAAAGGTATTCAGGGAAAGAACTACGAAGTTCTGCAAGAAAGTCCCTCAACTGAAGTGTGCAGACCCTGGAGAACAAGTCTCCACTTAGTGGGTCCTGCAGCACTGCAGACTGGGTGTCGATGGCAGCCCTGTATATGTGGGGCAGCAGGGACAAGGACAAGGGTCTCTCTCTCGGTGGCCCGCTAGACAGCCCATAGAAGATTGGTCACGTTGGTGTTTGGAAACCTCATTGTCAAAGGTTGTGCCACATAAGACTCATGGCTATCTTCACTGTGACTCTAATAGAGAGGCCCCTGGGGTGACCACTTGCTAGTAGGACAACCCCTGCCCCTGTGTGGGGTCCCAAACTTGCAAAGAACACTTGAACCCCAAGTTATAATCAAGGAAATAGTACTTTACTTTAAAATTTATGCTGGGCGGTAGTGGCGCACGCCTTTAATCCCAGCACTCGGGAGGCAAAGGCAGGCGGATCTCTGTGAGTTCGAGACCAGCCTGGTCTACAAGAGCTAGTTCCAGGACAGGCTCCAAAACCACAGAGAAACCCTGTCTCGAAAAACCAAAAAAAAAAAGAAAAAATAAATAAAATGTACACAGTGTCATTTAATTTTTAACACAAACCTGTACATTAAGAATTCTTGCTGAGCAGTGGTTTCACACGCCTTTAATCTCAGCACTGGGGAGGCAGAGGCAGGCAGATCTCTGAATTCAAGGTCAGCTTGATCTACAGAGCAAGTTCCGGAACAACCAGGGCTACATAGAGAAACCCTGTCTCAAAAAACAAAACAAAAGAAAGAAAAACATAATTCTTTCTCCTCTGACCTGTGTGAGAGGCTGCTGAGTAAAGTCTTTCTGCCTGAGTTTCATCTTTTAATCCCACACTGGAAGGAGAAAACCGAGCCCCAGAGGTTCTCCTCCTTCCTTGGCTGTGGCCCACATGTATATCATATGTGTGCTTGCATGCATGTGCGCACACGCACACAAAAATTAACATTTTTTTAAATTTAGAAAGAACACGAAAAGAAGACATCAAGACACTGAGATTTGGGGTGATACGGTAGGGTTCAGGAAAGTCGAGAATCTGAAATCACCTGACTAGTTTGAGGCAGATGGGGAACATCTTTTTAGATTTATTTATTCTTATTTTATGTACATTGGTGTTTTGCCTGCATATATGTCTGTGTGAGGGTGCCAGATCCCCTGGAACTGGAGTTACAGACGGTTGTGTCCTGCCGTGTGGGTGCTGGGAATTGAACTTGGGTCTTCTGGAAGAGCAGTCAATGCTCTTAAACACTGAGTCATCTCTCCAGCCCCCAGATGGGGAATTTGAACCCAGGATTTCCCCTTAATCCTTGTACTCACCTGAGTGGGTCCTGCCATTGTCAACTGCAGCCCTGAGCAGGAGGATAGACAGGCATCCCCCACATTCCCCTCATAGACAAAGAAATGGCTGCCTGGCTGCATTGGTTTGACGAGACCTGAGAGTTTGTACCAGATGATAAATAAAGACACAGGTTGCTTTCTCCTTTAAAAGAAAAGCTCAAACTATCCCACACAAGCTGTGCCCGGGCGTAGGTGTCGTTTGTGGCTGCAGTGCTCCCCAACACTGTAGCAATGAGGGATGGGTGAGAAGAAACTCCCACAGTCCAGGCAGCCCCATGGAGCTGAGGAGGAGTGGGTGGAGGCTGCAGGACTGACAGGCTGTCCTGGGAAGCATGTGGCTGCTAGAACTGGAGTGGCCGAGGGAGGCTAGGGACAAGGCCCACGCTCACCCAAATTTCCAGGGATCCAGAAGGAACACGAAGAGGAGGAGCCACCCCAGGTTAACACAGCCCAGTTAAGTAACTCGTCTTCGGATACAAGTTATTTCCCTCCCTGAAACTAAAGGCTAAAAACAGGAAAAAGAATTTAAAGATAATTGGTAAATTAACGAGTTTCTGTCTAGTTTCAAATCAAATCGATTTTACCCCCTTTCCTCATTGTTTATGCCCCATTATGTGTGAGTCCCATGACAGCGTCTCATTCCACTTTTTCAAGCCTCCCTGGGGACCAGGCTCCTCAGTTCGCCCATATGTTGAGGGGCATTTCCCCTCTGTGTCCTCAGCCCCTGACATACTCAGGATACAGAATGAGTGCCAGTCACCAGTGAATGAATGAGTGGGTATGGATTCATGAATGAAGTAAAGGAATGTACAGGGGAAGGACGTTGGACAACGGCCATGTGCGCATCTCTCTACCTTCTAGAGAGTAGTTACAGTTCTGTATTTGGATTTTACATGCTAAAAGTAGAAACACATGCACAATTTGGCAGTGTGTGTGTGTGTGTGTGTGTGAGAGAGAGAGAGAGAGAGAGAGAGAGAGAGAGAGAGAGAGAGAGTGTGTGTGTGTGTGTATTACAGTTGTCTTTTTAAAATTTAAATCGGGTGCCTTAAGTTCCCTGGATACTAGAATGGCACCATGAGCCATAAGTTCCTCATCAGTGACAATGGATCTTTGTGAACAGGCTTAGATCTGTGGCATGGACTGAAGACTAATCACCAGCACTCCAGCTGACTCCAGTAGTTGGGTTTCCAGATAGAGGTATCAAATCAGGGCTGGAGAGGTGACTCAGCAGTTAAGGACACTGGCTGCTCTTCCAAAGGGTCTGGGTTTGATTCTCAGCATCCACACGACAGCTTACAACTATCTGCTGTAACCCTAGTCACAGAGGATACAATGTCCTCTGCTCATCTCCAAGGGCACATGGCGTACATGCACACATTCAGGCAAAACACACACACACACATAATGTTTTCTTTTTAAACAACTGGAATTGACAAAATAAAACACAGGATGCCCAAGAACTGGAGAGATGGCCATTTTTTAAAAGATCTTCCTGTTCTTTCAGAGGATCCAAGGTACCCAGCTCCCAGTCCAGTAACTTCAGCTCAGGGGAATCCACTGCCCTCTACTGGCTTCCATGGTACCTGCACTCACCTGTCCATCTCCTACTCCCTCACATACAAACATAACTAAAAATATAATCTATGAAAAGCATGCAAGGTGTCCAGTTATTTTTGGACAGCAAAAAAATATTTTGCATTGGAGTAGGAGGCTACAGAATGTTCCCTAAAAGTATCTGGTCCTAACCCCAAGAGCCTATGACCTTAGTTGCTAAAGGGTCTTTGCAACCGTGGTTATAATAAGGGCCTTATGATGAAGAAGGGAGGCTGGGTTATCCTAGTGATTTTAGAACAGAAACAGGGGAGGGGACAAGCTAGGCCTCAGTGATGGGACACTCACCTGGCATGCATAAGGCCCTAAATTCAATCTGAAGATGTGGGGGAAGGGAAAGGGCACGAAGGATCAGAGTGATGTGGCCACACGCTAAGGATAGCTGGTACCACCTGGAAAGGGCTTTTCCTCCCCCTGACACCTTGATTTATTTAAATTTAGTTTTTTGAGACATAGTATCACTCTGTAACTCAGGCTGGATTTGAGCTCAATCTGTATCCCAGCTGGCTTCAAATCCATGGTGATTCTCCTGCCTCAGCCTCTCAAGAATTGAGTTTACAGGCTCGTGCCACCACACCCAGCTTTTACACTGTTTCTGCCACCAGAGCTGCCGCTAGGAAATTCACAGCCTGTGGGGCTTCCTGTCCTTACAATGATGGGTGGTGGGGCCCTGCTTAAAGGGGGGACATGACAACAGGCCTAGAAGGTGCTAGAAAATACTGCTGCGTCAGGATTCCCAGAGGACTTTCAAGGAAAGTGGGTCAAAGTGCCTCCATATTTTCTGTCATACCGCACTCTGAAAAGCACTGGACCGGACACTGTCAAAGACTGACATCCCATGTTCCCATGTGAGGAGCGCTCCTCCCAAGCCAGCTCGGAGGTAAGCACAGGCCAGCTCGGTAAAGGTTCCTTTTTATCACCGTTGTCTTTCATACCAGAGCGGTTCCCCCACACTCATGGGATCCACAGTTCTAGACCAACAAGAGATCTGGGGTCACCCAGAATAGAACATGGTTCTTAGACACCAGGATTGCTCTCCAAATACTCAGGGCTTATAAAGAGAAAACACGCTTCATGGGAGAAGGAGGAAAGGCAGGAGAAGAGAATGAACTTGCTATAATAGGCTGCCGCTCACCACGGTGAGATGTCCTCACTGTGCCCCAAATGGCAGAGATCCGGAACGGTGTGGGCTATGACCACAGCCTAGCGACCAGGCGGCAGAGCAGCACACTCTTGGGAGTTCATCCTTCCCGTGTGAGCAGAGGTTACACATGCAGAATCATCTGTCACATGACAGCCAGGGAGGAACTGCTTAATAGAACGTGGTCCTTAAAGAAAGTCAATATGTAGCTAGAGATGCACCTTGCATGCATGGTTCCTTGGCGAGCAGGGTGGGCATGACTGGTACAGTGAGTTAGTAAAGACGGCGCCTGCAGTCTGTAAAGCCACACTCAGAAGGAGAGACTGAACTCAGCATCAACGGCAGCCTCTGTGGGGAGCAGTTGTGAGTGGGACGCAGGAAAGGACAAGTTCACTCTTTTTTTAATCTCCCTTCTTTTCCCTGAGTGTATGTATGGCTTTGCTAAAGTTCACCTCAAAGTATGTACAGTAAGTTCACCTCAAAGTGGGGACACAGCATAGGAAGCTTCTTAACCAGATTGATTGGTGGTTCATGCTTGTAATTCTAGACTTGGGAGGCTATATCAGGAGGGCTTTAAGATCAGAAACAACCTGGGAAACACAGAGACCCTGTCCCAATCACCACTCCCTACTCTCGCCCAAAAGTTTAAGGCTTGCTATGAAGACTGTGCTTTCAAAAGGTTCCCCAGGTGGAGGTGACCAGGGTGGCATCCCTGGGGAGGAAGTTCTGATCTTCACTAACCATCTTATGTCACAGAGAGAGATGGAAGCTGTTGCACTATGCCCTTGCCAGTTAGCCAGAGACAGAGGAACCTTCTAGATGAGGCATAGGGATAGAATACCTCGGAGCAGCCAGGCAGTGGTGGCACATGCCTTTAATCCCAGTACTAGGGAGGCAGAAGCAGGTGAATCTCTGAGTTTAAGGCTAGCCTGGACTACAGAGCAAGTTCCAGGACAGTCAGGGCTACAAAGCATAGAAACTCTTTCTCAAAACAACAGCAACAAAATACATTAGGAGCATAGCATGCATAGGTGTGCACATGTGTCTGTGAAAAACATACATAGAACATATATAGTTGAACCCAGGAACAAGTGTTCTCATTGAGGCAAACATGGATGGGACAGCTGAGCAAAGGTGAAATGGGTTACTGTGTTTAACTCTCTACCTTGACATAGACTGGGACAATCCAACTAGTCACTAGGGTCCTACATGTCATGTGACCCCTCACAGACAATGCTGTTTTCTAATAGCAAATCCTCTTTAAATCAAAAATAACCCCACTGCTATTTTTTTCTCTTGGTGCTTTCATACAGACAGATGATCTCATTGCATGCTCCGGGCCACTCCAGGGCTGGTAGCATTTCCTGTTTGGCAGAGGAGAAACGGATGCTGCCTGTCTCCATCCCCCTGCCTCCCTGGGTGCAGATTCCACGCCCTGCTGCTGCCCAGTCCTTCCCCAAGCAGCCCATTATGGTGGGCAGAAGCCTTCCAGAATCCCTCCTTGCCCAGCTCGTGTGCACACGTGCACGCACAGACACACAGATACACACCACTTCCTTTGAAGGATGGAGAGAACCTTCTGGAGACTGCTCCTTAGGGACCATCTCTCCACCCCAGGAAGCAACCAGGGCACCAATCCCTCAGAAGGCTCAGTACGGCACAGCAATGGTGCTGAGCAGATCCCCTCCCCTGAGGCTGGAATTGGGCTGAGCATCTCCCACCCATCCCCCCCCCCAATCCCCAGGATCCTTCAGCAGACAATGGAAGATCAGCTTCCTCGGCAAATGCACAATTGTCCCCACTGGCATGAACAACTCAACAACGTTTGCTGTGGAAGAAAATCAATTAGGCGTGTGAGGTTTCACTGCCTAGGGAGGCAGGGCATTCCCAGTGGCAAACATGGTACAGAGAGAAAGGCAATGGCACCTGTGCTTTGGCCTGCCCACAGGGTTACCTGGAGGTCCTGGGGGCTCTTGGCCACTCACTGCGCCTCCCACCAGGCAGGCCCACTCTTTGCTGGATGTGAGATAACATGGACCCACCTCCTCTTGTCATCCTGCAGAGCAGGTAAGATACACTGGCAAGAGCCCAGACAGAAGGCCTGACCGTAGCTGTGTCTTGGCTGTCTGTAATGGACAAATGGCTTCACCTCTCTGAGCTCGGTCCCTCGTCTGGAAATTAAAAATAGTAGTGCCCCCCCTGCAGAGTTGCATGAGGAGTAGAAGTGATGTGTAAGGCGCCCAGTGAGCGGGCGTCCCACCCCTCCTGAGACCTACTGTGCTCACTTATGCTAGGGTAGACATGTGTGAAGGGCCCCACACATGGCTCAGCTGTGGGGAGCGTTTACAAAGCATTTACAGGGCCACACAAATGAAGGTAGCGACAGATTGACTCCATTTGCTACGCTTGAGTTTCTCCCTAAACCAGTAGGGCTTATTATTTTTTTTTTTAAAAAAAAAATAATAGATTAGGCCAGTTGTGGTGGCGCACACCGGTAGGATTTGCTGAAGGGGGCAGAGGCAGGAGGATCACGAGTTCGAGGCCAGCCTGGGCTACACCTTAAAAAAAAGTAGATTAGTTATTTTCTAGAGTCTGAAGTAACTCTCCCTGGTCTCGAACTTACTATGTAGCTGAGAATGACCTCGAACTAACTTCTGATCCTCCTGCCTCCACCTCCCAGCGCTGGGGTTACCGGGACACACTACCACACCTAGTTTGTGTGGTGCTGGGGATCAAACCTGGGGTTTAGTGCATGCTTAGCAAACACTTTACTGTCTGAACCATAACCCGGCCCCTCACCCCTATTGTTATACAAGTCGCGCGTGAAGAGATTTCCTATCACCTAAGATCCTAGAAAACTGCCTGAATTGCTTATATTATAGTAATGTATTTTTTAAAGCAGACATCATTTTGGAAAACTGGCCAACTCTTTTTCCACCCTTCTGCTCATATGGAGTAGGCCACGATCTGAATGGCGTGTGTCTGAAATGTGTGTTAGATCCTCAGCCCCCTCGGCGACGGGGTAAGGAGACAAAGCTTAGGTGAAACAGGGGCCCTCATGAATGAGGGTCTGTGGGAAAGACATAGAGTCCACCAGTGCTTCCGGCCTCCAGAATGGTGAAGGACACCTGCCTGTTGCCTCTAAGTCGCCCGGGCTATGGTTCCTACAGTGCCCACTGGACCTACTTTGCTGTCATCTGCCATGACCACGCCTCCCTCCTGGTTCTCTTCACCTCTTTCGTGAATTCTTCTCTGCTGACTGCTTCTACCTACATCAGGCATGCTGGCCAGAAAGAAACTGGAGGGAGGCTGCAAAGACTTCATTGTTAAGCCCCAGCTTCCCACCTGCCTCACCTCTGGAGACCCACAAAAGATCCCTCACCCCCAACACAGAGAGCTCTGCCCACGGTCAATCCTGGTTACTGAGCCTACACATCTAGAGTGGGTTGGTTTACATCTGTGTAGGCTACGTCACCATGGGTCCTCTTCTCCTCCCTGCCTCCCCACCTAACCCTACCCCTGAACATGGTAGGATTTAATTCTCATCTGAGTTAAAGGGGCTGAGACCATGGTAGCTTGGTGTTCTCAGAGTCTATGTCAAGCCCATGCTGTTACCAGCCTTGGCAGACTAGCCTGGGCACGTGGGTGCCTCAGCCAAGGGAACCTTCCAGACGTGCTAGGGGCTTACAGCACGGGTGCCAAGATTGTTCTTCCTAGGCTCCATCATGCTCAGACCCCTGAGCAGGACACACATGTGGTACAGGTCCCAGGCCTTGGGGCCATTTTTGGAGTTTCTATTTGGAGATGAGGGGGTGGCCACTGAGCATGAGACAGGTGGAACATTCCTGGTTCACCTCATCTTTCCGTAATGAGTTTGCACCCGTACACTTGCAGATTCTGTTTACCCCGCTTTAGGGAGACTGAGACTAACCATCCAATGGGCCCCTAGCTCTTTGCATCTTCTCTGGGCACTGCAGAGGTTGCTTGGCCCTACAAGCCCCAGTGTTGCTTCCTGGGAGTTCTTCTCCCCTCATCACTGTGAACTTTCTGTCTTGCCCCCCCCCCCGCCAGTCCACTGCCCACTTACCAGTGGTCTGGCACTACTCTTGCCCCTTCCCAGTCCCCCAGGACTACCAGACTGCAGCTGTCTCGTGGGGATAGGGTGACTGCACGGGCACCTTCCTATGAGCTGAAGTCCCACAGAAACACGGCACACATCCCTGTCATCTGCAAACCTACAGAGACTGCGAGGTGCAATCTGCAGGGTCCAGCTGTTGGGCCCAAGTCAGAGTAGCAGCAGATTGAAGGATAGTAGACACTGGTGTGCACCTGAGTCCTGCCTGGTCCTCAGCATTATCCAGTCCCACCCAGCCGCACAGGTCATTGCAGACATCACAAAGCTTTGCCGCATAGCAGGACAGAGACATGGCTCAGTGCAAATCCAGGGAAGTCTGACGGAGGAGATTTTTTTTCACTCTGTTTCCCTCTGCAGACATTTAGGTGAAAGGTTGCTGATAATGTCCTTTCATTTGTCCCAGCAGTTAGGTCAGGAACTGAAAATACTGGATCAAGACCTCTATGCACGTCTCCATTGTTTGGGGTTTGTTGGATTGTTTTGTAATCTTTAAAAAAAAAACTTCAGATTTATTTTATTTTGGTTGTATGAGTATTTTGCCTGCATGTGTATCTGTGCACCACACTCGTGCCTAGGGACTGTGGGGGTCAGAACAGGACATTGGGAAACCTTGGAACTGAAGAACACGGTTGTTGTGAGCCACACTGTGGGCGCTGGGAATTGAACCTGGGTCCTCTGCAGGAGTAGCAGGTGCTCTTTACCGCTAAGCTGTCTCCTCGTTGCTTTGGTTTTAGGACTGGGTCTCATGTAGGTAATGCTAGACTTGAATTCCTGAGCCTCCTACCTCCATCTCCCAGATGCTGGGATTACAAGCAGGTGGCCCCACACCTGGATTTCCATCAGGACTGAGTGTCCCTTACCGGTGGGAAACATGGAACAGAGCTGGCAGTGGGGACATTCCAGAAGCAGTTGTCCTTGTCGATGAACTCCATACCTGGCCTGAGGCCCTGACAGCCACTGTGTGTCCTTAAGCAAACCCAACCTAGCCAGAGTCCAATGGCTGCTTAGCATCCTCCCCCTGCACACGGGCTTTGAGTGCCGAGAGACCCAGCTCCCAGCCTACAGGGAAGGACAGCTGGCCCTGCGCGGGCTCAGCAGCCGACAGGGAAGGACAGCTGGCCCTGCGCGGGCTCAGCAGCCTACAGGGGAGCCTAAGGGTGGCACAGTAGTAGGTGACAGCACCCTTCTTATTCACCAAGAGATGGGGTATAAAAACCTCAATGAAGCATCATGCCACCGAGCGCCCCTTGCAGTTGCTGCCATGGGGCTCCTCCCACTGCCACTGATGCTGGCCTCTTAAGAGAATAAGAGCCCGGAACAGTCAGATCATCCTAATTTTCCAAGATCAGCTGCACTGCCATCAGGGCTGGCAAGACGACTCAGCAGGTAATGGCACTTGCTGCCAAGTCAGACAACCTGAGTTCAGAATTCACACAGTAGAAAGAGGGAGCCAACTCCAAAAACTAGCCCTCTGCCCTCCACTTGTGCACCCTGGAGCGTACACATACACACACATACACACACACACACACACACACACACACATGCACGCATACTATAATGTAATACAAAAATTTAAAAAAAAAAACAACTCTGCTGCGTCAAAATTGCCTCTTGGCACCAAGCATGGTGGCATATACCTGTAACCCCACCACTCGGGAGGCGGAGGCAGGCAGATCTCTGTGAATAAAAAGTCTATATTGTGAGTTCTGGGCTAGCCAGAGCTACAAAGTGAGGTCATCTGAAAAAAAAATCCTCCTGTCAAATGTTGGCAACTAAGCTAGGGAATTAATATGTTCCTGGGAGGTGTGTCTGATTTGGACTTAGTCTGGAGGGAGCACTAAAGGCAGAGGGAGGGTTTAACCTCCTTAAATGAGGGTTTGGGGACTGTAAGGAAGGGGGAGGGGGGCATCAGAGAGCAGGACCACCAGCAGCTCCAGGGAGCTGTGCCGCAGGGATGAAGCCCCATTCCAAATACCTCTCTCTGCCACTCACGAGCCACACCCTAAGGGTGCCTCTTGGGACTCATTCCCCTATGGAGAGGCATAGTGGGGTCTCCCTCTGCAGGATGTTGAAAGGATCAGCCGTGGGGACCCTGACTGGAAGCAGGATTGTACCAAATATCCTATCTCTTTCCCTCCGTCTGATGGCTGCTGCTGGGGGCCATGAATTAAGTGACTTACACAAACCTCTGCCTTCTGGAAGCCTCTAGCAACCAAGAACCAGACCATCTGGAAAAAAAGGAACTGGGGTCTAGATGAGGCTTGGGGATCTCACAGAACAGGACTCTCCCGTCCCCAGACCTAGGAAGGTCATGGCCAGGTTCACAGTGACACCTTCGTGATGGGTTTACTCTTGATCTAAACCAGAGTAAGACATTCTGGAGGTGCTCCACCTTCAGGCCCCTTGTGGCTCTGGGTGCTCCTGTGAAGATGACTCAAGTCCTCCGCATCCAGGTCTCCCGTGGGCTCGGTCACAGCTGTCTTGGCCAGGCTCACATCAGCCCTCAGTCATCAGTTCCTTCCTGAACAACACGAACCAGTGAGGGCGCGGATTCAGCTCCCACCCCAGTGAGTGCCTTAAGTTTCATTGACACAGCCATGAGATGTTTTGTGCACACACAGGAAGCTGGGGGGTTCAAACCCTAACTCTGCTGGGGTCGTGACTGTGAGACCCTGGGCAGGTCACTCAACCTCTCCGTGCCTCAGTTTCCTACTCTGTAAAGTTGAAGCAATGGGTTATGCAGAATGTAGTAAATTGAGAATGCTCTAAGTCCTTGCTCCAGAGTTTTTCTATCATAGGCGCCCTATGGGATGAAATGGAAAGACGATATTTAAGTATCTTTTACAAGCATTTCCCAAGCCCTCCGTGGTACAGTTCCCACCAAGCTTGGTAGCCGGCTCTGCCTTGGGTGTGACGCAGGCTGCAATAGATCTGTGTGTAGGTTGAGGAGGCTGCCCCAGCTGCAGGTGATAAACCAGACCACAGCTCCTCCACCGCCAGCTGGTGTCCACAGTCTACAGCTCCAAAGGTCATTTCCATGACACGCAGTGGCAGGCACTTACCACTGAGGCTCCTCTACTCGGGCTGTAGTCATTAGCAGGGGTCATGGGAATGGGGCATGTTGAGTGACCCCCAGACACTGGGCAGCTCTGGGCTGGCTTTCCTGCTTCCCGGCCTGGAGCCTGGCTAACCTGTTCATTCCTCATCTGCCCCCTGAGGGTAAACAAGATTCCCATCCGCGACAGTGTTGGGATGGTTCCCACTCAAAGTTCCCATCAAAGGCCAGAGCTCCACAGACCCAGCTACTCCTGAGGTGGCTGTGACAGCCTGTCCTCTGGCCCAGGCCATCTGCCCCTGGGCTCCTTCAGGAACTAAAGCATCCGTTTCCATTACACAGACACAGCTTCCCGTCCCCAGAACCATCCGCAAGCCAACTCACCCATCTCAGCCAGTAGAGCCACTCCCAGCCATGTGGAGTCATGGTGACAACCAGGACATCATCCCAATGGGAGCCATGCTGCTGGTCAGCAGAGGCCCAGCATCCTCTTGGGAGACTGAAGGTCCTCTGGGCAGTGCGGGGCGGGGGGGGGGGGTGCGTGCACACCCGGTTTACCCTCCTATGACCTCTCTGCAGCTGTATGGGGAACTGAATGGGCTTGGGATTTGTCTTGTGAGGAAGAACCCTTGAGGCCTGAGCATGGATGGAGGCAGGCTTGCTTCCCGCCTGCTCTACCCCCACAGACCAGTTACACCCTTGAATTTCTCCCCCCCCCCACACACACACCTCTTGCCTCCTGTGTCAGACAGAACTATGATGGCAATATACGGCTCGTGGTGCAAGCATTTCTTGAATTTTAGGTAAGAGCCAGGCAGAATGGGAGACCTGGAGTCAGTGGTCCCTGAACCCCTTCCCGTTGGGTTTTCACGTGAAGAGAATTTGCCGTGGGTTCTATGCTCCAGGACTTCCCCTTACTCCCTCCCACTCTGTCATCTCGGGCTCTGTCCCCACTCCAAAGGCACCTTTGTTCAAGCAGGTGCCTTACAGTACAGGCAAGAGGGAAGTATGGACAATTTGCAAGGAAGCCACTTGGGGTGGAACACACAGAGAGTCTTAAAAAAAAAACCAAGTTGCTGCTCTCTGATGCAGAATGTCACTTCCGGGAATCTGACCTAAAGAAATAATTAATGAGGAGACAAGCTTTGTATTAGAGCCAGACAGGGTGGCACATGCTTGTCACCCAGCGCCCTGCAGGCTCAGGCAGGAGGTCTGGAGTTGTAGGCCAGCCCGAGCTACATAGAGAAGTCTGTCTCAGCAGATGAGGGCAAACAGTGAAGACGTTTGCTGAACCTGTTGTTGATAGTGGAAAATCTCAGACAAGAACTCAGCTCCACTATTTAGAAGATAGTTATGTAGCACAGTGCTCAACCGTTAGAAAACTGGGCCCATGGAACTTTTTAAAGATATATTTTTATGTCTTTACCTACATATATGTATGTGCACCACATGTTTACCTGGTGCCCACAGAAGCCAGGAGAGAGCACTGGATCCCTTGGAACTGGAGTTCTGGAGTTAGATGGTTATGAACAAGTATATGGATGCTAGAAACCAAATCCAGGTCCTCTCCAAGGCGTGAGCCGCCACTGCCCGGCATCACAGTGCTCTTAATGCTGAGCCATCTTTCCAGCCCTCCAGTGTAATCTTTTTTTTTTTTTTTTTTAATTTTCGAGACAGGGTTTCTCCGTAGCTTTTTGGTTCCTGTCCTGGAACTAGCTCTTTGTAGTCCAGGCTGGCCTCGAACTCACAGAGATCCACCTGCCTCTGCCTCCCGAGTGCTGGCCCTCCAGTGTAATCTAAACTGTTTCAAAATGTACAGGACAAGCTAGGTGTGGTGGTGCATGTTTGTAATTCCAGCATATGGGAGACTGGGGCGGGAAGAGCAATGCAGGTTCAAGTCCAGCTTAGGCTGCACAAGTCAATAAATACTCATGTCTTAGTAAATACATAAATAGATTTAAAAAAAAACAGGAAAGAGGAACTGGGTGGAAAGATTAGCTGAGATGTCTCCATTGGCAGCGATTTCTATCTCTATACTTCATAATATAGGTACACATTACTTATAAAATACGGTGTTTAAAGTTGGATTAGATAGTCCACTGGTGTGTATCTGTAGAGCCAGCTACTCCACAGACTAAGGCAGGAGGATCAGTTAACACCAAATGTTTGGGCTAGCCTGGGTAAGAGTGAGATCATGTCTCCTAATATAAAATAGGTTGAGAATGTCTTAAAGACCTTTCACCACACTTGTCTGTAACCACAACATATAGTCTATCTTAGGCGTGAAAAACCTTAAATTCAAAGCCAACGTGAGCTGCATAGTGAGATCCTGTTTCAAAACAAAATGCCAACCAATTTATAAAGCATATGGTTGAACAATGGACCCACATGGCATGAGCCCACCCCAGCGAATGCCTGAAGTGTTTGGGATTAGGAGTGTTTTAGATTGAAGGGGGTGTTTTGGGTGTGGGGTGGAGTATTTGTTTAGATAAGCCAGTTAAACATCCTCTATCCCAAAGCCCTAAATCCAAAATTCTCAGAAATCTGAATTTTTGGAACATCAAAATGTTTTGGATTTCAGGGCTGGAGAGATGGCTCAGCACTGGTTAAAAGCACTGGCTGCTCTTCCAGAGGACCCAGGTTCAATTCCCAGCACCCACATAGCAGCTAACAATTGTCTATAACTCCACGATCTGACACCCTCACACAGGCAAAACCTGCAGGCAAAACACCAATGCAAATAAAATAAAAATAAATTTTTTACAAAGTTTTGGATTTCAAAGACTCTATGGAGAGGTAGCTCAGCAATTAAGAATATTTCCTGCAGGGCTGGAGAGATGGCTCAGTGGTTAAGAGCATTGCCTGCTCTTCCAGAGGTCCTGAGTTCAATTCCCGGCAACCACATGGTGGCTCACAACCATCTGTAATGAAGTCTGGTGCCCTCTTCTGGCCAGCAGACATACACAGAGACAGGATATTGTATGCATAATAAATAAATAAATAAATATTTTTTAAAAAAAAAGAATATTTCCTGCACAATTATAGAGACTGAAGGTCGGATCAGGCACTCCAAACTGAGCGTCCCAAACATGCCCATAATCCAGCTTTTATGAGGATGGGTGTAGAACGATCTCGGGGCTTGCTAACTTCCAGTCTAGCCTAGGAAATCTGTGTCCTAGGTTCAGGGAGAGATCTTGCCTCAAAGGAATAAGCAGAGAGTGACAGAGACTAGTGCCGTCTTCTGACCTGTAGACCTATGTTAATACACAGGCATATCACTCATAAATGAGTAATGATAATAATTATAACGCACGAGTAAATAAATGCATACATCTTTTTCTTGAGCATTTTAAGTTTTAGATTTCAGCTCAGGAATGCTCGCCCTTTTTGTTTCATTTTGAGACAGGGTCTTCCTATGCAGACTTTACTGTCCTGGAACTCACTCTGTAGACCAGGCTGGCCTCTGCCTCCCAAGTGCTGAGATTAAAGGCATGCCCACCTTGCTGGCCCGGGATACTCACCCCGGGGTAATATCATATGAGTGACTCAAGGGCTCTCTGTAGTAAATGGACTCATTATCTGAAGGGAAACTTTTCTACGGTCCCTCTGTGCCTTGCCCACTACTCAGCTGGAACATCACTACCCATCCCAATTCTTAGGAA
This sequence comes from Microtus oregoni, assembly GCF_018167655.1. Lineage (NCBI taxonomy): Eukaryota > Metazoa > Chordata > Mammalia > Rodentia > Cricetidae > Microtus > Microtus oregoni. The sequence goes on along the minus strand of NW_024543222.1, from coordinate 15,546,195 downwards.
TATGGAAGCAGCTGATTCTCACATAGTGTATGTGAAAATATGGACATAAATATTCATGCGTGTAAATATGTGCTTGATTATATTCATAGTATAAAGGTATATACCTAAGTAGAGACAGGTGAAACGTAGCCCCCTTAGCAGTTAGTGAGGCTGGATCCTGGGCCTGTGGTGGTCACTGTATTATTTGGGCAACTCTACTGTAGGTTTGAAACTTTCCAAAATAGATATCGGAGGGAAGGGGCACCAGCCAGGCCTCTGCCCTTCGGGCACAACAGAAATTGAGGCCATATGGTTCAAAAGTCTAATTCCCTGAGTGTTGGTGTTCCTTACATGTTGGGGGTGGGGAGGTAACCCTTGGGCCGTGGTTGTCAAAAGTCCACACTTCCAGGGTGTTTCGCTCTACTGACTTGTGAGCTGGGAAGTCCTGGTCTGTGGTGGGGATACGCTGACTTAGCAAAGTGCACCAGCTGAAGCACGTACCTAGGCAGCCAGTTCCTCCCTGCGCTGTGGCGGCCCAACCTCCCACCCCAAACTATGGATTCAGCCCATCGCCTCTCCTCCATCTCACAACCCTTGCTTAGATTTCTCATTCCCTTTTCTGTTCCTATTTCTTCCTCCACTGCCTTTCTGCCAGTACTTATTAAACTTTAAATAATTCCCCTTGGGCTGACGAGATGGTTCAAATACAAACCAAACCTAAAGACCTGAGTTTGATCCTCAGAACCCATGGTGGATGGAGAGAGCCAACTCCTGGAAGGTGTCCTGTGATCACCATACGTGTGCCAGGGTACACATCCGTGCATGCATGCATACACATAATTAAAATCCCCCAAGTAGTAATAATTAAAGAATAATTTAAGTAAGCAGTTATCTTTATGACAAAGTAAAGCCAGTGCCTCTTTCATTCATCCTTAGCCCCCTTCCCAGCTGGGTATGATTTGGTTTGTTTGTGTGGGTGTTTTTGTTTTCTGTGCCGGGCCTTGAACCTAGGGCTTCATTCGTATTAGGTAGGTGCTCTACCATTGGGCCACATCTCTAGTCCTTTCTTTTATTTTCATTTTAAGACAAGATCTCACTAAGTTGCCCAAGCTGGCCTTGACCTCCTTATGTAGCCCAGGGAAGTTTTGAACTTTTGATCCTCCTATCTCAGCTTCTGGAGTAACTGGGATCACAGGCCTGCACCACCAGGCCCAGCTCCAGGCAGGTGTTTTTGTTAAGACATCCTTGACATTTCCAACATGGACACCCTCTTCCCAGGAATCCAGAGGCCTGGACGTGGCCTTTCTCCCTGGACCACTTGTAGCTGTCAGCAGAGCCAGGTAGATGCCTCAGTGACAAGCATGTCCCCAGTCACAGTGGCTTCATGACCAGGACACTGCCTGCTGTGTTTTCCAGCCTGAACTTCCTTGAGTCCTAAGGATTTCTGTAGTTTGCTTCCCCAGCCTCTCCATGTACAGCCCCTCTGCCCGGCCTGTCCCTTCCTCCCACCTCCCTTTCCTTTGGGTCTCAGCATGAATATTACTTCCCCAGGGAACTTTTCTCCAAACCTGTCCGGGCCTGTGACCTACTTAGTAGGAAAATACAGGAAGAGCTCAATAAAGGTTACCCACACCCCCAAGCAAACCCAAAACCCCATTGTTTATTAATCCCTGCTTACACCTCCCCTCTTTCCTTGTTGGTCTCCCCACCTGCAATCCAGCCCCCTAGTTCTCAAGTATAGAGTGTTCTTGGGTGTATTCATATCCACAGCATGCACTTGAGTGTGACAGATGACATTTCTTTTACTGTTACTAGATCCCTGATGCACAGGCTCCCAGGCAGGTGACCATGTCGCTTAGTCCCCGAGGCATCCACCTCTGACAAGCTAAGTGCCTGTACGGATGAGGTCTGGTGCTCCGAGGAGAGGTGTACCCACCTGTGGAATTTACGCAGTCACTGAGAACTAAAGGAGGGGACAGTGAGATGGCTCAGAGGACACGCAGCTGCCGCCCAGCCTGACAACTTATTCGGTCTCCGGATCCCTATAGTAGACGGAGAGAACCGACTCCTACAGCTGTCCTCGGACCCACCTTCTCATGCTCGTGCCGTGCCGTGTCAGACACACACACTACACAGATACATCGATAAATACATAAGTGAGTGAGTGGGTGAGAAAATTAAAGGAGAGAAAGCAGAGATGCTCTCCGGGGTCTTAGATGTTGCTTCAGCCCAGCACATGACAAAGCAGGAATTCAGGGCTCAGGTGGTTATGTAGTTCACCCAGGATCACACAGCCCACACATCAGGAACCAGACTTTGAACTCAGTTTCGTGGTGCTTTTATTTGTGAGATCATTACAATAAAATTGCATGTATTAAAAGAAAAAAAAGAACCAGAATCTGAACTTACATTTGTCCCTCCCACCCCCCGATAATTGTTTGATTTCCAAGATTAGCTCTTCTATCTATGACTTCCATCCCAAGATATGATCACTGCTGTTTAGAAATGAGCCCACCATAACTCCGAATACACCTATTTCTGCTTTGTCATCGCCGCCTGGTCCCTGCCAGCAGACCGGAGAAGTAGGTCACGGCTGCAGGGACCGGGCGCTGGCTATTGCTTCTGTTTCCGGGACCAAATGAAGGCGAGGCCCAAACCTGCCAGGAGTATCACCCTCCACGGACACTGCTCGGGTTTCATATCCTGACCCTGGGGAGCCATCGCCATCTTTCACACTGCTGAGCTTTGCCTTCTAGAAGCCTCTGCCTGTGGCTGCTGTGTAAAGCACTGTCTAGAGGAGCAGGCCTGGGCAATCACCAGGCGTTTGGTGAGCTAGGAGCATCCCTCTGCATTCTCCCAGCGGTCCTTGACAGATGACACCTGCTGGGTACTGAAGGCGGATTGTCCTGTATCCCATGCCATCATACAGAGCAGTTACATCCCCAGTCATTAGGTACCCAGAGCTAATCTTTGCTCTAACAGCCCCCTTCTCTCCATGACAAAATAACCATGGAATGAGATATTGTAACAATGACTAGAAAAGAAACAGTTGCTTGAATTAACTCTTGTATATCTCACTGTGACAAGATTTTTATGAAAGTTACAGTAAATGTCTGGGCATGGGGGCGCATCCCTTGAGTCTCAGACTCATGAAACAAAATCGGGTGGATCTCTGTGAGTCTGAGGCCATCCTGGGCTACATAATGAGTTCCAGCCCAGCCCAGAGCTGCATAGTGAGACCCTGTCTCAAAGCAAAATCAAACAAAATAATTAAAACAGATAAGTAAGTGTTAGGCAGGGTGTGTGATCCTTGCCCTTAATCCCAGCACGGGAGGAAGAGGCAGAAGGCTGAACATAAGTTCAAGGCCACCCTGATCTACATAGTGAGTTCTGGGTTAGCCAGGGCTACAAACAACCCTGTCTCAACTCCTCCCCATCCTGAAAAATAGTATAGAAAAGGAGAAGGGGAGCCGGACGTGGTGTGACCCATGCCTTTAATTCCAGGACTTGGGAGGCTGAGACAGGGTTGCCATGAGTTTGAGACCTGCCTGGATTGCATAGCGAGACTTTCGTCATAAAGGGGTGGAGGACCAGGCATATAAATCCATTAGAGCACTTGCCTAGCATATGTGAGGCCCTGAGTTCAGTTCCCAGCACTGCAAATGGAAAAAGAAAATACCCAAGTGTTTATTAGTATATCCCTAAGAAAAACCCCAAGTGTTTATTAGTATATCTCTAAGAAAACCCGCAAGTGTTTATTAGTATATCCCTAAGTTTTGATCTTATGATTGAAGCCTGACAGGGTGAAACTGTGTTTTATGTTATTTGAATTTTTTTTTTTTTGAGATAGGGTCTCACTCTATAACCCAGGCTGGCCTGGAACTGTGGCCAGTCCCCTGCCTCAGCTTCTCTTGTTGTGGTTACAAGCTTGAGCCACAACAAACAGCTCTCTGCTTTTATGAACCACAGCTGGATTGCTAATAAATGAATTTAGAGGGAAGGGAAGTGTCTGCAAAGGTCACATTTAGCAAGCATTAGACCATGCCCCAAGTTAGAGCTTTGCTTTTTATTCACCTTTTAACTTTAGACACTAAAAATCTTCCCTTTTCTTCCTTCTTATCCTCCTCCCTCCCTCCTTCCCTCCCTCCCTTCCTTTCTTTCTCTCTTTCTCCTTTTGTTTGAAACAGGCTCTATATCTTGGGTTGACTTCAGATTTGCTACATAGTCAATGATGACCTTGAACTTCTAATCCTCCTGCCTCCACCTCTGGGGTTACAGGTGTGTATCATCACACCCAGTTTGTGCAATTCTGGGGATCCAGCCCGGAGCTTTGTGCATCTTATATGGACACTGCACATCCTGAGCTATATCCCCAGTCCAGCATGGTTTTAAAAGGAGTGGAGAAATGGCGTGCGTGTGTGTGTGTGCATGCGTGCCCACGTATGCACGTGTGTGTGTGTGTGTGTGTGTGTGTGTGTGTGAAGCAGAGATGGTCTAGCAGTTAGGAGTGTAGTCTGCTCCTCTAAAGAACACTGGTTCAGATCCTGGCACCCATTTCAGGTGGCTCACAAGCTTTTGTGCCTCCAGTTCCGGGGGATCTGATGCCTCTGGTCTCCTTGAGCAATCGCACACATGTGTACACATCCAGATGCACATATATACACGTAATTAAAATAAATCTTTAAAAATAATATAACTCGAGTTAAGAAAATATAGCATGTCTAAGTAAAAATGTGTACTTCCTGATCAAAACTACAGTTGGCAATTCAGTCTTGCCTTTTCATATTCGTTCATTCATTCCTTTGGACGGTACTGGGCACGAGACCCGGCGCTACATCAAACATGCTTGGTGAGCACTCTACCGCTAGCCAACTCCCAGCTCTTGGCTCACACTTTTTTGTTTGCCTATTTAGCGTTTTTAAACGGGATCTCCAGTAACCAAAGCTGGTCCTGAGCTTGGCGCATAGCTGAGGGTGACTTTGAACTCCTAATTCCTCACCTCCACCTCCCGAATGCTGGGATTACAATGGGACCTCTGTGCCTGGCTCTTTTTTTTTTTTTCATACTTAAGCAAGTAAAACCTCCAGGTCGGTGACAGAATTGCAGGCCCTGGCCTTCCATCCCTCCCTCTTTATTGCTATGCTCTTGTTCAAGCTGGGAATCTGCTAGTTAACCACAGGGACAGGAGTCTCCAGGGCAGAGGCACATGCTGCCCCCAGCAGCTGGAAGTTCTGACTGCTCAGATCTTCCTCTTGAACACGTGTGTGTGTGTGTGTGTGTGTGTGTGTGTGTGTGAGTCCAAGTATGTCAGGAGAGTTGGGAGTGCTCCAAATCATTTCCACGGAAAGCAAAGCGCGGTAAAGAAGGACCCCTTTGAAAGGCTCATCTGGACTTTGCACGTGTTAACTCAATAGAGATGGCACCAATGGTTTATAGCTTAGGGAAAGTACGTCTTCCAGCGGGGTCTTATCACAGACAGCTATAGACTGCTGGCCGGTAATGCTAACCAGCTTTTAGTCGTGTGGTCTGGTGTTTCTGTTTTGGAAAGGGGAGTGTTTGTTTTTTCTGGGTTTTAATTGTTCGCTTTTACTGTTTTGAACTCTGGAGCCCACCTCTTTATTACTCGTCCTGGGGAAACTGTTTGTCCCCGACGGCACATCCCAGACCCGTGTCATTGCAGAGTTGAGGGAGGACTGTGGTATAGCTGGGTCAACCGTCCTCGGACTGGGAAGCTGAGGCCGCTAACACAAAATGCCTTCTGTTCAGAGCAGAGCAGCCCATCTGCGGGCTCTGAGACCCCATGGCCTTCCTTCTGGAAGGAGGAAAATGCTCTGGTTTTAGTGCTGTTCTTGGTGTTCCGACCATCTTTGCAGATTGACGTGTTCTCAGGTGGTTGTTTCTGTTTATTAATTTCTAAAACATAATAAGCAATGATATGTTAGATTTAAGAAGATAGACACAGTGATTATTGTGAGCTAAATTCTTTTTTAAGGCTTATTTATTTTTTATTTTATGTGTACGGGTGTTTTGCCTGCATGTATATCTGTGCACCACATGCATGTCTGATACCCAAGGAGTGCAGAAAGAGAGTGTAGGGTCCCCTGGAACTTGAGGGACAGCTGGCTGTGAGCAAACATGTGTGTGCTTGGGTTTGAACTTGGGTCCTCTGGAAAAGCAGCGAGTGCTCTTAACCACTAAGTCATCTTTGCAGCCCATGAGCTAAATTTCTTCCAGACTCCTCAATAGGAGGAGTGACGTCACTATCAGGCTTCTCTCGTAGGAGGAGTGACGTCACTACCAGACTCCTCATAGGAGAAGTGACGTCACTACCAGGCTTCTCTCTCATAGGAGGAGTAATGATGTCACTATCAGACTCCTCATAGAAGGAGTGACGTCACTATCGGGCTTCTCTCTCATAGGAATAACATCACTATCGGGCTCCGCACTGTGGCTTTGCCCCTTTCACTTACAATCATTAGTGAGCGCCCATATTTAAAAGCAGCTCACCAAATCTAAGTGCTACTTTGTTCTATTCTCAGAGAGTAGTATATATTGTGAGTTTTAATTTAATTTTTTAACCATAGTTGGGACTGATAAGATGGCCTGGTGGGTAAAGGTGCTGGTCACACAAGCTTGAGGACCTGAGCTGGATCCCCAGAGTCCACATAAAAGTGAAAAGAGAGAACCACAAACTTGTTTTCTGACTTGTGCACGCACGTGCCTCCCCATATCATACATACACAAACACACACACGCGCGCGCGCACATATTGACTTCCACATGCACGTGCCCCCATATCATACACACACGCACACAAGAGCACACACACCAATGACAATGATATTGATAAGTGAGATAAAGCTTAAGAAAGCCTTGGCTGGACAGTTGTCCAGATGATATCGTCGGCATTTGGTTCAGGTACCGGCTCCTTCATCACTAGACTTTTACTGGCCAGGGCTGCTGAGCAGGGAGACCCAGGCAGCACCCTGGCAAGTGTGAACCTACAGGGCATGACACTTCTAAGAATCATAGAAAGCTGGTGGCCGGGACAGTATGCATGTGGGCACAGTCCAAGGGGAGAAGCCAGCTTTTGTCACTGACTGGCTGAGCCACTTCCCACATCTCGCTCAGCCTCATCACACAGTGGCATCCTCTTTCCTTCCCACAGAGAAGGTGGACCCTGGACCTGAGGCCATCTCATGGTTTTTCTCCTTTGAGTCTAACCATTGTGGGTTACTGAGTGGGAAATGCACAAGCAAGCACTTGGCTCTGTCTGCATGGCTAGCTGCCTGTATCCTGGCCTCCTGGAATGACCTCTGGCGGCGTGGGGGCAGGGGGGTGATCAGCAGCTGATGCTATGCAGGGACTTGTCCCTCCTAAGAGACCTCCCCATCCTCCCCATTTTTCCAGCAGCCTGGGCAGCCGCCCCTGGGTACCCAGCCCTAGCTCCTCCTCTCTTCCCACCTCCTTTCTCCCCTCCTTCTCCTTCTGCTCACAAGGCCAAGGCCTCTTCAGAACTCCATTGTGCAGCTTGATAGTGCTCCTGGCCCAAGATTGCCTGGACCAGTGGTCAGGGGTGGGTCTGCGGGGGGGGGGGGGCTCCGATACTCACCATTCCTGTCCTTTGGAACCCAGAGGTGGCAAAGGAATCTGTATTCTGCAGGACTAAGTGGCTTCGCCAACAGCCTCCAAGTCCAAACCTGAGGGTGATGTTTTTCGTCCTTTGACAACTTCTAGCTCAGTCTCTGGCTCCTGTGGTCCTCAAGGAGCTGTCCCCTGAAGCTGGTGCAGACTGTCAGCCATCTTTAGGCCTCGTGTCTCTCGGATCTGGGTCCTTCTTATAGATGCTGTCCCATCCCACCCCCTCTTCTCTCTCTCCACTTCGGTAGTTTGCATGGTCGCACATGCAGGCCTGGAAGTAAGACATGAGGGGGGTGGAGTTCATCCTGAGGTCCACTCTTCCAGTCTCCTGCTCATTTCTGAAGTGCCTGCCCATGCGGAAGTATTGCCAGCGGTGTTGTGTGACCCTGATACCCTGCCTGCCCAATGTTAAGAGGAAGACATGGAAGTCTGTGATTCCTGCCTGTGTCTCCAGATTGTTCGATTTGGGCCCAACCCTCCAGGGAAGGAGCCGGGACCAGGGAGCCCAACCAGGGAATTCTCCCAAAGTGAAAGTGTGCTCAATAGACCTGTTTCTGACACCCCTCAGCTTCGTCTGCACTCCCAGACTTGGAGGGTGGCAGGTACCTCTGAAACCCTCCCTCCACCCCAGCACCTACCCTGACAGCCACCTGGCCTCCTTACACACGATCACCTGCCCTTTCCTGTTTATGAGCAGCACCTGGTGTGCGTCCCTCTGTGCAGGGATGGTTGATTGGCCGGCCGGTCCCTGAAGACATTTTTTTTGGCAGGGCCTTTTACCTATGCCCCTTGGCTTCCTGGTAGGGGGCAGCCCGCATTCCACCACTGCCCTGCCCTCTGGGATTCCACCTCCAAATACCAATCCTGAGATTGTACAAACAGTGGGTAAGCCACCTTGGCAGCTTAACACAGACAGAATTTCCTCAGCAACGTGGTTGAGCCAGATTGACAAGCACGGAAATCTGTGTACAAGCCATTCCTTGGGGTGAATTGCTTTTTACCCTGTGGAGCCAGAGAGCCCTGCTGGGCAGCTGGAGACAGGAACGCTGAGTCTGACCAGCACCAGTGTCTGCAGGCCAGCTGGGAGTCCTACCTTCTGTCCAGGATCAAAGGGCATCTCTATTTTTAGACATGGCCAAAGAAAAGAAATTTAATTTCATGCCTCTTATGCAACGTCTTATTTGGAATGTTTTGCTGCTAAATTTATTTGTTTATTTGCTTGTTTGTTTATTTTGTTTTTCGACAGGGTTCCACTATGTTACTCTGGCTTGCCTAGATTTACTATGTAGACCAGGCTGGACTTGAACATGTGATAATTCTGCCTAATGCCAGTCGTATAAGCACGGACCCACCACACCCACCCGACTGTGGTTTGGCTAGCGACTCCTGAGACACTAAGAGACCCAGATTAGACGTGCAGCATGTCCTAGTTCTCATTGACAGGTTTTCCCTCTTGATATGCACGTGTGCACGCAGTATACTCACATACACACGTGCACACACATGCATGTCTACATACATGCATGCTTGCACACACATGCACACACATGCATGCATACACACAGTACATGTATACACATATACATACACACATGCATATACACACATGCATGTCTACATGCACGCATGCTTGCACACACATGCATGCATAAACACATGCATAAACACATGCATGCATATACACAGTACATGTATACACATATACATATGCACATGCATATACACACATGCATGTCTACATACACACATGCTTGCACACACATGCGCACACATGCATGCATAAACACATGCATAAACACATGCATGCATACACACAGTACATGTATACACATATACATACACACATGCATATACACACATGCATGCACACCCGCTCTCTCTCTCTCTTCCACCCCACTGAACCACTGAAATGTTTTGTCGTTTTCAGTTTTCCAAGTAGAGCTTCATTTCCTACTATAAGCCTAAGTTCTTTGGGCTTCTTTCTTTTTCCCTCCCCCCTCCTCTCTCTCCCTGCACCCCACTACTCTCCTCCCACCAGCCTCCCTGTTTCTGGACATAATTCCTATCCAGACTCTCTTTGGATCTTTCTGCTACACAGTGGGCATTTGGCATCCAGCAAGGCTGCTGCTTCAATAGTGCGTCCTTGAGGCCCAGAACCTAAATGTGCCCAGGCCTCCTTTTCTGGTCTGTCCCTGACCCAGATTTCTGCTCTGTCCACTCTAATTGGTCCAGGTCTGCAGTACACTGCCAGCCCCTCCTCAGTGGGCCGGACTCTGGGGCAAGGGTGTTTTGTTTTGCCCAAATGAGAGTGTGTTTATTGCTCTTCATCAACTGTCAACATGGCGGATGTTTGAAAACACTGCAGTGGAGAAAATGTTCACTCACAAGGGGACATCTCCCAGGGGCGCGGGGGGGAGGGGGTCCCCAACATACTTTTGAAGAACGCTTGTTCTTCCTGCAGCCTGAGGATTTTTGTCTGCATTTACAGACACTTTCTATAGACGTAGTATTTGTGAACACTTTTCCCTGGCACTCTTTGCTCTCACAGGGACCTCTCTGTAGGCCCCTCACCCCTCCTACAAAGTGCTTGGCTTCACAAAGGGTGTGCCAGGACAGGGTTTTGGCATGGTCCCCGGGGTGTCACGGGACCAGGGGATGATCTCACAGGGTCTGCCATCTGCCCTGCCTGGCCAGAGGCTGCATCGGGAGGGCCAAGGGGCACCACGTGCCCTGGGCATTTTCAAACAAGAGCCCTTAGTGAGAACAGGCAAGTCTCACAGTCTTCCTTTGGCTGACGGGTGTTTCTCCCTCGTAGGCTCCAGGGGCATCTGCAAGGGCAAGCTTGGGTAGAGCATCACTATAACACAACCTGAGGAGAACCTCTTCCCCGAGAAGCTGTTTGGTGTGAAAATACAGTTGTCCCATAAAGGTTCAGTCGCACTAACGGACAATCAAACGCTAACGATAACCGCCAGTTAATAACTTATGTAGCTTTAGAAGCACATGTATCCATTGTTTAACCCCCACATCTTATAGGCAACTGAGGCTCAGAGAGGGTGATTGCTTGGCCTAGGGTCACACAGCTAGTAATGAAAGATCCAGGCAGTCAAGCCAGAGTATGTTGTGAACTCTGACCCTGCTGCCACTACACAGAAGGGCTGGGGCCACCGGACATGGTGGCCCATACCTGGACCCCGACCACTTGAAAGCAAGGGAGATCAAGGCCAGTCTGGGAAACACCCACCTCTCCGCTGAAGAGAGAATTCAAGCCTCCTTGTCCTTGACCCAGGGAGGCATTTCTTACCTGTGTCTGCCGACACCGTCTATTTTCTGTCCTTCCAAGACAACACCAAGATCAGGTCATTCATTACTGAGAGACAACTGCTGGTTAGCCGGCCCTCCTGACACTTCCCCCTCCCCCTGCCCCTCAGGACGGTGGCCTCAGACTCAAAAAATAGGAATGAAGACATCTGAAAAAATACCACCTGCCCTTCCCAGTTCTCCTCTCCCTTCCCCAACTTCCCTGTCGTTCCCAGCTAATGAAAAGTCTTTGCAAAAAGGGCCAGCCAATTGCTGCCTGTTCCCTGTGGCCTTTAGAACTCCTGCCTCCCCCAACCCATACGCACACACGCGCGCACACACACATACGCGCGCGCACACACACATACGCGCGCGCACACACACATACACGCGTGCGTGCAGACACACACGCGCACGCACACACACTGCTTATGAACAAATCCCCAACAAGCTGAGACTCTCCGATGGAAAGATCCAGGCTCAGTTCGTCCCCCAGACCTGCCTCATCTTCCCTGCTTCCCATTACCCGGCCAAGGACTGCACTGGGAGTGAGGAGCTGGCACCCCAACCTTCCCCTGAGGTTTTCCTTCATTCCACCTCTGCTGAAACCTCCCTTCCCCTCCTCTCCAGCGGACCCACCCTGTCCATGGCTACCTTCCCTCACCTCCCTCAAAGCAGAGCTCAGGTTAGCCCCTGAATGCCCCTCTTCTCTATTTTCCAAAGTCCCCTTTCTCAGTGGCCATGTTTCACGGCTACAGGTCTCTCAGGGCACAGCAATGCAGCCACTACTGTGACACCTTCCACACACGCATTTCCGTGACACTCACGGCCACCTTGCATGACACCCATAGCACTTCCCTGTTACACATGAAGGCCCTGCAGTTTGGCTAGGGCAGGTAGCCCAGCATCTCCCCTCTGGTGGGTTTCCAAGCTGATGTAAACCTGGCTTTTTGACTCCACACTGCTGTTTTGTCTAGCCAAGTGTGAGGAGAGGGAGATTCAGGCTCCAGTTCATCTACTAAGCCGGACTCACTGCATTCTGGGAGGAGGTGGGTCAAGTTGGGGGTCTTCCCAGTGCAAAGAGGCTTGATACAATGTGGGCATCTCCACATCCTGAGATCTGGGAAACCTGGTTTAAAGGGAAGAAAAAGAGTCCTCTGGAGGCTCTCCTGTGAGCTCCCTAAGCCCCTGCCATGTAGATGAGGCTGCACTTCCAGGTGCCTCTGGGGAGACAGATGAGGGCTGAGGAGAAAGTTCAGTGGGGATATTAGCCCTTGTGCAAGCTTGAGGACCTGAGTTCAAATCCCTGTGTAAAGCTGTCACGTGAGTGTCCCTAATCCCTGTGACACAGAAGGTAGAGACAGGACACTCTCCATAAGCTGGAGGCCAGCTAGCCTGCCGTATGCAGAGGCAAAGAGAGTGAGAAGGGAGAGTTGAGAAAAGGTCTCACTATATAGACCAGGCTAGCTTTGAACTAACTGATCTGCCCACCTTTGCCTCCTGAGCGCTGGGATTACAGGCATGTGCCACCTTTAAGGCTGAACTGTTTGGCAATATCAGTAGTGACAACAAAGCATTTAATTCAAACAAGCAAGCGAAATCTCCAGAAACTCTTACTTAAAACCAGAATTGTAACCGGGTGGTGGTGGCGCACGCCTTTAATCCCAGCACTCGGGAGGCAGAGGCAGGCAGATCTCTGTGAGTTTGAGGCCAGCCCGGTCTACAAGAGCTAGTTCCAGGACAGGAACCAAAAGCTACAGAGAAACCCTGTCTCGAAAAATAAAAAAAAAAAAAAAAAAAAAAACAGAATTGTAGCCAGGCCATGAAGTGCACATCTCTAATCCTAACGAGGTATTGGGGGAGGGGAGGGGGTAAGCAGGAAGATCATGAGTTCAAAGCTAGCCTGAGCTATATAGCAAGCTATTTCAAAAACACCAGAACTGTTCTCTCAGGCACAATGTGTGACTTCTCTACACTGGTGGACATGAGCCAGCTGACATCAGCCATGGCATCTGTGTGCACACGGCAGTGCCACCTCCTTCTCTGAAGCCACTTCCATTCATCTTTGCACACAAACGCTGACTGTTCTCCCATGATAGAGCCTCTGAGTCACCCCAGCTCCTCACCAGCATGAGCCTCCTCCATGTGTGCACATTTAATTTGGTTATTCTGCTTTACAGTGTGTGTGTGAGAGAGAGAGAGAGAGAGAGAGAGAGATCGATCTGTCTTCTCTCCAGCCCCCCAGAGCGCCGGTCCCCACCTGCCTTGCTAGAGAAGCAAGTGAAAACATCCAGAAGGATGTGTAGCCTCTGAGCTGCCAGGACCTGGCTTCGGGAAGGCGCGTATTTTAGCCTTGGAGGAGCCAGCTTACCCTTTAGCTGCAGCCTGATGCCCTGGCTCTTTTGTGTCCTTAGGGAAGGGATTTCCTCGAAGCCTGGGCTCCAGGGGAGGCTGGTGCTTCAACTTGTATGGAAAAGTGGAAGAGCTGGACCACAGGCACACACAGAGCATAAATACAAGGAGAAGGTCCTCTGAGGAAACTAGGGATTCCCTATGGGATGAGCCAATGATAACTCATGTAGCCCAGGCTGCCCTCAAACATGATACGTAGCTGAAGATGGCTTGAACTCCCTCCATCTCCCAAGTACTGGGGTTTTTTGTTTCTTTAGTTGGTTGGTTTTGTTTGGTTTAGTTTAGTTTTTCGAGACAGGGTTTCTCTGTGCAACAGCCCTAGCTGTTCTGGAACTCACTCTGTAGACCAGGCTGGCCTCGAACTCTTCGAGATCCACCTGCTTCTACCTTCTGAGGGATTTAAGGCATGCACCACCACTGCCTTGCCCAAGTACTGGGTTTTGAACCCTGGCTCTCTCTTATACTTTTTGTGCAGCTTCGAGAAATTAATCTTTCTAAGCCACCTGTGAAAGCAGGCGTAGTAACCACCTGTTGTAATAATTAAATAAACCAATACCAGGAACTGTTTGAAACTTGATTCCTGACCTTGGGAGAATTCTGCTTCCTCCTACAGACCCTGGCAGATTCAAGGGGAACAGAGCAGGGAAGGGGAGCAGAGGGGAGATGGGGGCACAAGCTAAAAATAGACTCTTTTTAAGTATTTTTCCACTTTATGTAATTGAGTGTTTTACCTGCATGTACGTATTGTACCACATGCATGCCTGGTGCCCACAGAAGTTGGAAAACGGCACTGGAGTTGCGTATTGTTGTGAACCACCATGTGGGTGCTGGTAACTGAACTTAGAACCTCTGCAAGAACAAGTGCTCTTAACCTCTGAGCCTTCTGTCCAGACCTGGATTTTTTGAGACAGGGTCTTACTATGTTGTCCAGGTTATCCTTGTTCCTGAGTGCTGAGATTATAGGTCAAAAATAGCCCTTGAGAGCAAAGCCCATTGGGAGGTAATTTGGGGATGCAATCCCTACTTACTTTTCAGCATATACACCTGATATCTATTTTTTATTTAATGGGTTTTGGGGCCAGGCCTGAGGCTTCTTTGTTGAGACAGTCTCATTATGTAGCCCTGATATTCACTATGTAGACCAGGCTGGCCTCGAACTCTCAGAGATCTGCCTGATTCCGCCTCTTGAGTTCTGGGGTTAAAAGCATCTGCCACCATTCCCAATTAGGATTTGTTGTTATTGTTGTTTAAAAAGAACAAAAGCAAACAACTTTATGGACATAATTCAAGTGCTGTAAATGTAGTGCGTGTTTTCAGGACATTGGCAAAGCAATGCAGCCATCCCTATTATCCGAGTCCAGTTTGGGTTTTTAACCAGAGGCGGGTGAGGCCGACCCCTCCTTCCTTCAGATCTGAACCTGGCTGAGGACGGCATTCCGCTGAGTCACAGCACGGGTGTCCGAGGTGATCCTGGGACTGACGTCTGGCGCCCCCTAGCGAGGCTTGAGCGCAATTCTGGTCCCCACCCGGCGCAGTCCTGGGAAGCTTCTGGGGTCCCTGTCTCTCGCAGTGCGTCTGCCCGCCCGCTCCGTTGAGTCACGGACCCCGGACCAGCCTCACTCCGGTTCCCCCCAAACTCCCCTCCCACTCCCCTTTATACAAAGGAATGATAGCTTGTGGGAAACGCAGCGGTGTGACACAGGAGTTTAAAGGTGGGTTTTAGTGTCACAAGATCTGAGTTTGAACCTTGCCCGCTCTAGCTATGAGGGTTACCCAGTTTCCTCAGGTATGAGAAGGTACTAATTCTTTCTCCTGGAGTGGTTGCCCTTCAGAGTTTAGCCTGTAAACTCCTCAGGCAGGAGTTTAGAAGCCACCCTATTTAATTACCCAGCTACCAAAGGTTGTTGAGGCCCCTCCCTTACCCAAGGAGCTCCCCAGAAACTCCAGTGCTGGTTACTAAACAGTGTTGCCGTGAGCAGGACCCAGACAATGAGGGACGCCTGGTGTATCTTTTCCTTAGCAAGAAACGCCCCCAGACCCGAGACCTGCAGTCCAGGGAGGTACCCTTCTCCCTTGGGAAGAAGGTTGGAAGATCTGGGAATTGGGAAAGACCAGGGCTTCCTTTTGGAGCCTGCAGGGACGTTCTCACCAGGGAACGGCTAATTGATATTTGTAGACTTCTGCAAGTCAGCCCCAGATGGGGGATCAGGCCCCAGCCCCATTGGGCACCTTGCCCCCAGGGTAGCAGGGTGGGAACCCAGAGGGCATCAGTCAGGTCCTTGGTAGACTGAAGTGTCTTAAAAACCTGTCAAGTCCCGGGGGTCCCTTCCGGCTCTGGGATTCCCATCCTGCCCACCTTAAAGGTTTCCAGTGAGCTCAGCAGCTCTGCCATGGAAAGGAACCCAGGGAAAATGGCAGACATGCGGAGGAGAGCAAGCATGGCTCCAGGAGGGCTCCAAAGGGGCCAGTGAGGGGGTCAGCTGCTGGGGGTTCCCTTGTCCACCTCCGGACACTTTAGAGGGCCACCTGAGATGTCAGATGGGGTGTATGGAAGACTTGTAGGCCGCTAGACAAAAGGGCCGGTGTCTTTCAGCCTGGGAAGTCCCTGTTCTTTGGAAACAGGAGCGCCTGGGGGCTTCATCTCCGCATTCCCAGGCCTCGGAGGGTCTGGTAAAGGTATGTGTTACATGTGATTAAATGTGATGAAAATGGCAATGTCAGCGGGATAGCCTGCAAGGGCACCCAGGGGCCTGTGGGGAGCACACAGTGAATAGCTCCTGCTTCAGCGGGTACCTGGTAAGCACTTCCTGATGCCGGGTCTTGGGGTTCTGAGGCATCAACCTAGACAGGTGCCCAGTGGGGCTCGTCTGCACCTGTCATCAGTGTGGGTCATAGGCTGGGGAAAGGGCCACTCCCTCTTGCTCGCCAGGGATCTCTTCTTTCTGGGGTTTTGGTCCAATGGACCCTCAAGGATGTTCCAGAACATTCTTTCCTTTCCTCACCATCCCTTTCTCCCTTCCTCTTCTCCTTCCTTTCTCCTGCCTTTTCTATGGTGCAGATGGAACACAGTACATGCTAAGCTAGTGTTCTACCATGGAACTACATGCCCATCTTGGCTTGGCTCCTGGGTCCTGAAATCCCCAGCTGACCTAGCCCAGCCTGGATGGTATAAAGAAGGACAGCTGCCCTCCCAGGACTGGGGGACTTCCCTACTTATACGGTTTTTCCTATTCCCCACAAAGGAAAGGAGCAGCCCTTGAGACGTGCACAGCTTGTTTATTTTACACAGTGAATAGTAGCCTGTGTTTTTAAGGATGACTTAATTTCTGCTCAGACCCCTGTAATTCATCGCACTTCCAGAGGGTGTGTCTGGCCCTCTATAGCCCTGAGCGGATGTTGGGGGTGTGTGCAGGGGCAGAAGGATCATTAGGTCATAGCATGGATGGTGGTGTCTGAGGGGGTCGAGTGGGACAACTGACCAATCAGACACACCCTGGACCGTCATCCCCAGCTGGCAAACTCCGGGGCATCACCCAAATGCTTGAGCGATGCTTGGCTCTCCAGCTGCGAAGTTCAAATGTATAAAAACTTCTAGGAATAGCCGAACTCAACATGGAAAGCAAGCAGAACCCCACACTGAAGATACAGGGAATACGGCCAAACCACCCTGAGTGTGAGTGATCTCATCTGATCCCAGAATCTAAGCAGGGTCAGGCTTGGGTGGGAGAATACAGGGAGAGACTACAGAGCAGGGATACTTGCTGGCAACTCATTTATTTTTAAATTATTGTTGTTGTTATTATTATTTGGAAGGGTATTGAAAATATACTGGAGCCGGACGGTGGTGGCGCTCGCCTTTAATCCAAGCACTTGGGAGGCAGAGGCAGGCGGACCTCAGTGAGTTTGAGGCCAGCCTGGTCTCCAGAGTGAGTTCTAGGTCAATCATAGTGAGACTTTGTCTTGAGAAAAGAAAAAAGGTGGACAGTGAATGAGGAGAAACACCTAACATAGACCTCTGGCCTCCATTTGCACGTGCATACATGAGCACATGCACCCTCTCAAGTGTGTTGGTGCGCACACACACACACCAGTAACTTAGTAAACAAAATGGAATACCTCTGTATTGAAAAAAAGAATCCCCTAGTCTTTAAAGCGAGTTCCAGGACAACCAGGGCTCCTTTACACATAGAAGCCCTGTCTTGCAAAACCAAACCAAAAATAAATAAATAAAAATTTAAGACTCCATAAAAACAAAGATCCATGAGAAAATTTTAATTTTAATGTGAGTCAGAAGGGGCGGGAGAAACATCCATATCATATAAGCTTATTGTGTTCCAGTTGTTTCTGCTTTGTTTTCTTTTTCAACTTGACACAAGCTAGATTATGAGGAGGAACCTCAGTTGAGAAACTGGCTCCGTCAGAGTGCCCGCAGGCGAGTCTACAGGGGTATCTTCTTGACTGATGATTGGCATGGCTAGACCCCGCCCACTGTGGGCAGTGCCACCCCTGGGCGACGATCCTGAGTTGTGGAAGAAAGTAGGCTGAGCAAGCCGTGCCGATCAAGTCAGTAAATGTAGTTCTTCCATGGCCTCTGCTTCAGTTCCTGCCTTGAAGTTGCTGTCTTGAGCTCCTGCCCTGGCTTCCCTCTGTGGTGTGTGGCCTGAGAATTGAAAGATGAAATAACCCTTTTTCTTTTCCAAGTCACTTGTGGGCGTGGTGTTTTATCACATCAGCAGAAACCCAATTCAGACAAAGTGAGCGGAATGGCCGAGTAGGACCTGGTAGCCTTGGAGAAGGGACGTTGTCTCTCAACAGAACTGCCCTGTTGTCCAGCCCCTTCTCCTGTCCCTATGGTGTCCCTCCACCCTACCTCTCTTTGCCCAGCCAACCAGGCCCCTGCCTCAAGTACACTTGTGGATTCTAATCTTCCAGTCTAACTTTGGAAGTCAGTCTACCGCTTTCTAAGGTGCAATCCCTGAGCCTACACCTTCCTTTCCATCTCCTCTACCCACCATCTAGTTCTGGCCTTTAAACTTTCCCCCGGGACCATGGCCGTCACCTCCCTGCCAGCAAGCACTCTTACTCTCCCTTTAGCCCTGCTCATCGCCGCCAAGTTCACCTTAGGACAGCTCTTTGGTGCTGTCCCTGGGGATGAGCAGAGTCTAACCCAGCCACTTCACCCTCCTCCAGACACTGCTATGCCCTGCAATTTAGTCTGTTCATCACTGACTGGGGGGACATGCAGGGGCTGGAGGAGGGTGCTGGCTGCCGTGGCAGAGGCAAATCTTCCTGTCTAGATGCAAGGCAGGGTGCTACCTGGGGTCCAAAGGGAAGACGGTTCTCTCTGCAAAAGTGCTCTCTTGGCTTTGTGCCCATCTTCCCTGTCTGGGGCCTGGCATATAGCCCAGTTGTAGACGCTTGCCTAGGAAGCAGAGCCCTGGATTCCACCCTCAGCACTGCGTGAACAGACACAGTAGTAACTAGTTTATGTAAACCACTCGGGAGGTGGAAGTTTAAGGCCATCTTTGGATGCGTAGCTAGTTTGAGACCCACCTGGGATACCTGTGACCCTGTCTCCGCAATCCATAAAAGGAGTTCCAGAGTCAGAGACAGGAGCTGAGATTGGGGTAGGGGTGTGGCTTACAGATATTAAAAAAAAAAAAAATACAGGCTCGGGTGCTGGAGAGATGGCTCAGCCGTTAAGAGCACTTGGCTATGATTCCAGAGGACCCAGGTTCAATTCCCAGCACCCACATGGCAGCTCACAACTGTCTGTAACTCCAAGATTTGAAGCCCTCACTCAGACATACATACAGGCAAAGAACAACAATGCACATAAAATAAAAATAAATTTAAAAAATTTAAATACTTTAAAAAAAATAAAAGACCCATGCTGAGCATGCATGGTATTAACTAGCCGATAGCCAGACAGGCCATGGTCCCGGGCAGGCCATAGTCCCAACCATCTGCCTGAGAGGCTGAGACAAAAGGATCCTTTGAGCCCAGAGGTTTGCAGAGCTGGTTTACAGTCAGTTGGCATTCACAGAACAACATCATCCACTCTTTCCTGACAAGAGAGGCCGCCAATCACCTTCCCTCCACAATGGCTGAGCTACTCTCTAGTCAACAGCACTTCCCAGTGACGTGGAAAGAGCAGGGGATGGCCACAGGTCAGCCGCGTCACCTGGTGGCTTTGGATATGAGCTAATGTGATGGCAGATGACTGACAGGGACATTGGCCACTCAAAGAGACTGAGCATCAGTCTTCTGAATGGGAAGTGAGGAAACTGAGGTCCTCGTACTGTGACTTGGGAGGAAGGGTGCCTCTCTCCTTGTTCCCCAACTCTACTGTCCTAAGAAGTCAGGTCCCTGGGCTCAGCATCCCAACCATAACTCTCTCTCTTGCCTTATTTTTCTCCAGGCTTTGAACCAGTATGGCTGAACCCCGCCAGTTTGACACAATGGAAGATCATGCTGAGGGCTACACTCTGCTCCAAGACCAGGAAGGAGACATGGACAATGGCTTAAAAGGTCAGTGAACAGCCATGCAGAGCGGGCCAGTCACAGTGGAACACAGTCCATGTCTGCTTTAGCAGGGGCTAGCAAGAGGGGGTCAAGTCCCACTTTTTAAAGGAACGGTTCATAATTTGTCGTATTCGATCATTAGTTTGAGTGGGCTAAGAAAAGTCAAAACTCATGTTTGAGAATTCACCTCCCCAGACAGTGCGACAAAGACTGGGGGAGAAGTTGTCACTCTTGGCTCTCCAGGACCGTCAGACCCTTAGCTACACAAACCTGGCTATCTGGCCATCTGGGAAGAATAGATTCCTCTGGGTTTCTGAGTATATCCACATTAATGAACTTCCTCAGCAGTGGGGCACAGCACGGTGCCGCTGGTTGGTAATTCCAGTACTCAAGAGGTAGAGGCAGGAGGATTGCTGCAAGTCCAGAGCCAACCTGGTTTACACAGTGAGTTTCAGTTCAGTCAGGACTGCATAGAGAGACCCCGTCTTGGACTGCCTTAGAGGCGGTTCAATGGATCAGAGCACTTGCTGCTCTTCCAGAGGACCTAAGTTTGGTTTCCAGCACCCACAGCCATCAGCCCACAAAATCTGTTGTCTCCAGCTTCGGGGAGCTAACATCTGTACTTATGTGGCATTTCCGGATTCGCACACACGTACATAAATAAAAAATAATAGAAGTTAATTTTTAAAGCACTTCTCAAGTTTAGTTTAATTCATTAAAACTGCAGTCTGTAATGTGGTCCTCTTGGTCACTGGTTGTCCATTTCACTGCGTGCATGTGTTTGGGAGCTTGGGGGTTCTCTCTCTCTCTCTCTCTCACACACACACACACACACACATAGGCACAGTTTCTATGATAACACTCTCTACACCTCTTCACAAAACAAAATCCAGCAAAATTATTCTATACTAATATGCCACAGAGAGAGAGAGACTGAAATTGCTACCCCTTGGAAGGTACTGTGAAACAAAAGTGTGTTGTCCTACCCATAACTGTGCTCCCCCAAAAGAGCCAAAGAAGCCTAAGATTTCCGTCAAATTTAGCCTTGCTGCTGAGGGTTTAGGATGGGCTGTTTGTAGGTGTGGGGTTGCTCTGACTTGCAGAAAGGATCACAGTTCTAACAACACTTCAGGAAAGTGACAAAAGGCTGTTTGGATTAACGGTGAGAGCAGAGAGTGTCTAAGTGGGTGCTAAAAGCTGGAACAGGACTAGATGTAGCCAGAGAGGCTGTGGGTGGGGCAGCTGGTCACGCACGTGTGGTCACACACTCTTGAATTAGAAGGTGCTTATGTGTTACAGTTTCCAGGCCTTCACACAGGGTGGGGGCTTCTTCTCCTTCCTCCCTCTGAGGATAATGTAAATGATGAGGATGGGGGTACAAAGCGAGTTTGAGGCCAGCGTAGGATACCTGAGACCCTGTGGTAAAGACAATATCAAGGGCCTTCTTTGACTGTGAGGTTGTGAAGCGTCTCGTCGCTCACTGTATTTGAACACCATCTGCCTTCCCTCTTTGTGCGCTGATTTGTACATAGAACCAGCTCCCCTCCATCACCCCAGAGTCTCACCGTTGCCCAAGGGGCAGCATCTGTCCTCCACTGAATGTCCCAGCAGCCCTGCAACCTAGCAAGCGCCATCCGCGCTCGGTGCTCCCCGCCCGCTGGTTCATCACAGCCCTGGCCAGACTTTACATCTCGTAGCTCCCTGGGGACCTCGCACTATCTCACTTAGTCTGGACCTCCTTGACACAAGCCTCAGGTTTGCCTCCAGCAGCTTTGTCACCTGAACATGCTTCCCTCCTTGTCTTGTCATCACCAAGGACAGGGAAGAGTTTTTTTTTTAAAAAAAAAAAAAATTATTATGTATACAATATTCTGTCTGTGTGTATGTCTGCAGGCCAGAAGAGGGCACCAGACCTCATTACAGATGGTTGTGAGCCACCATGTGGTTGCTAGGAATTGAACTCAGAACCTTTGAAAGAGCAGGCAATGCTCTTAACCACTGAGCCATCTCTCCAGCCCCCCAGGGAAGAGTTTTCTGAGACCGGGTCTCCCTATATAGCCCTAAGTATGGTACTCACTAAGTACACCAGGCTGGCCTTGAACTCACAGAGATCCACCTGCCTCAGCCTCCAGAGTGTGAGGGTTAAAGTACATGCATCACCACACCCAGCCCAAGGGCCATTTCTTGCTACAGTATTGCCTTGGCAACTATGGCCCTCAAGCCAATAGCCTTCGTGTGTGTGTGTGTGTGTGTGTGTGTGTGTGTGTGTGTGTGTACAGCCAGCTAGCTGAGAATCATTCTCAGTCTACACATGGTTGAAAAAACTGCCATCATGAGTGTATGGCTCCCACCTTCAAGATGTCTCGAGTCGGGAGGATGTAGCCTCCTAGCTAAGCACAGCTCTGGCCTGAATTCTACCTGAATTAGATTGAATGGGCTCCAGGTGGGCCGCTCTTTGTCAGCTGGTGGGTGCTCAGACTGCACCTGGTGTGGGTGTTTAATCTCTTGAGGAGCGTGAGGTGATACAGGACTTTTCCCCATGGCCAGAGTCGTTTGTCCATCGGATCCAGTGGGCAGCTGGGGATTCCCAGTCAACATCAGCACCAATGGAGGGAGGAAGGAAGGGAGAGAGGAAGGGAGGGAAGGAGGGAGGGAGGGAGGAAGGGAGGGAAGGAGGGAGGAAGGAAGGAAGAAGAGCCTTGCACATTCCTGTTGACACCCAGTGCTACCGTGAGCCCTTAACCAAGGCCAAATAAGACACACAGAACGACCACCACCTATGGTGGGTCTCACATGCTGGGCAAATAGCTTTCGTAATACATGCTTTAAGCACAGCCACGGTTACAAAAGTCCAGGAGAGTTAGCAAAGGAAACCCTTTGGCCAATATAGGCATGAAAGCGGGGGGACTTTTACTGCACCGAGGAGGTCACTGAGGTGAGCTCTGAGGCACCGTGACCTGAAGGTGGCAGGCCACAGGAAAGGGCTTTCTAGATCCACTGCCAGGTTGTCAATATAAGAGCCTTTGCCTCAGCTGGACTGGAGTAACTAAAAGCTTTGTCTTCTCCCACCCAGGAACAGATACACATCACCCACATCTTCATCCGGGGACCCCAGGGAGTGGAGTATGGTTGGGGGGGGGGGGGGGCGGAAGCTGGTCCTTTCATGGTTTCATCATGAGGATACAGCATCCACACCGAAGGTTCCTCTTGAGGTCTGAGCACTCACTGTATATGTTCCAGAGTCTCCCCCACAGCCCCCCGCCGATGACGGATCCGAGGAACCAGGGTCCGAGACCTCTGAGGCTAAGAGCACTCCAACCGCTGAAGGTGGGGCCTCCCTACTCCCACCAGGGCCTTCAGCCTGTGCTTCCCTTGCTCTGAGCTACCCCCTCCAGGCTGCACTCGCTGCTTCCTGTGTGCTGGCTGACTGAGCTTTCTAGGCGCTTCGCAGGGCAGTGCTTTGGGAGCTGGGCCCTGCTTCTGCGCTTGGCTCAACTGTGTGCCTTGATTGTCTTCATATGTGCGTGCTCTAGATGTTCCATGCTTGGAGAAGCTGGGCTGCGCAGCACAGCGGGGGCTCACACACTGCTCGGTAGGGTTCCCATCTGCATCCACTACCCTCTATGACCCCCTCAGCAGCCCCCACTTACTTTCTTTCAGGCATCAACCAGGGTCCAGAATGCTCATTTGGCTGAGGAGGGGGACAGGTCAGACACCTCCCTGCTCATGTGTTAGGAATGCTTTCTTGGGCTCTGGACTTTGCACAAGGAGTATGTTTTATCTCTTCTGATCTGTCCACTCCAGATATTTGGTGTCTGGATTGTCATGAAGCTGCTTGTCTTTTTCCCGAAATGCTCCCTGGTGTCTCTTGCTTCCCATGTGGGTCAGTCAAGACCACCACATTTCGCTGGGCAGTGGTGGCACACGTCTTTAATCCCAGCACTCGGGAGGCAGAGGCAAGAGGATCTCTGTGAGTTCAAGGCCAGCCTGGACTACAGAGGGAGTGCCAGGACAGCCAGGGCTACACACAGAGAAACAGAGAGACCCTGTCTTGGAAAAAGGGGAAAAGAAAAGACTACTGTGTTTGGCTGCAGGAAACGGAAAGCCGTTCTAACTGAAGAGGTTTACTAGTCCTGCATCGCATCATAAGATGTCTGCACGTGAGCACAGCTCCCCAGTGTCATTTGTGTGCTTCTTACCATCTCCTGCTATCCTAGGCGGTCGACTGTTGCTTCGTAGTTGAAAGATGGCCGCTGCACTCCCAAACACTGTATCTGCCTTGGGACCAAGAACTCTGGCTGGTGAGATGGCTCAGAGGGTAAAGGTGCTCATCCTGCAAGCCTGGTGACCCGAGGTCAATCCCTGGAAACTGTAAAGGAGACAACAGCTTCTCCATGGCATCATGGCCTGTGTCCAGATGGGCACATTACCCACATGTCCCGTAATAATGAATGAGAGCTGGGTGGTGACACACGCCTTTAATCCCAGCACTCAGAGGCAGAGTCAGGTGGATCTCTGAGTTTGAGACCAGCCTGGTCTACAGAGCAAGTTCCAGGATAGCCAGAGCTTCACAGAGAAACCCTGTCTCAAAAAATCAAAATAATAATAATAATGAATGAAAATTTAAAAAAAAAAGAACAAAATAGCCTAAAGGAGAAACCCTGTCTCAAAAAAATCAAAATAATAATAAGAATGATGATGAATGGAATTTAAAAAAAAAAAAGAACAAAGTAGCCTAAAGAACCCCAAAGCCAGATGTGTGACCAGAATTAAGAAACTGAGAGTTTTATATGAGTTCAGCGTGGCAGTTTCCGCTTGCATTCATGGGCCAGAACCGGGTCTCCGGCCAGCAAGCCTGGGGGTTTTGTGCATATTGTTTTTCAACCTATTGAGTAGAAGAAATCCAAGGAAAAGGACGCTGAGGACAACTTCTAACTAACTGTCCATAATCCTGCCCTTCCGTCTCTCGAACCTTCCAAGGAGGCTGGAAAGTGCACTCAGAAACCTTCCTGCAGCCCTGCGCATTATTTGGGAGTTCTATTAGAGAAGGAGAATTTGGCCTCCGCATCTGCCTTTGGAAAAGCCCAGAACACAGTTGCCAAGCTCCTGCCAATTCCTCAGCATGCTGGCTCATCCCTGAAGGATGCAGGCAGCAAGGCCTGGTGAGAACCTCCTGTCCTGAACCAGTGATGCAAGACATTTCCTGCTCTTCCTGTTAGGACGGTTCTGCAAGCTGTCTGCCACCCTGAGAAAGCCCTGAAACTCGATGCTGAACCTGGTGTGGCTTCCCAGACACAGCCCTCAGTGCTGCTCTGTGGGCATTGTCCTGGGAGAAGCTCCCGCTCACGCAGTCTGGAGTTTTATCTGCACTGGAGAGGATCGTAGTGAAAATGGCTTTTGTGGACTAAGATGCGTGGAATTCTGGGAATCTCTCAGAGCTACCCACTCCTCAGGTGTGCGTGCCCGGCATGCCTGGTGGAGAGACAGAGGGCTCCAGAGAACTTCTGAGTCGAATTGTTTCCCTTGAAGAGATGCTGCCCCAGCTCCCAGCCTGTGATCCCTATCTCTTGCCTCCGCAAGGCGGCTGGACCTGGCCCAGTTGTTGCCACATAGGGAACTCTGTACCTTTTCACTGGAGATTGGCCCGGCAGGGAGTTAGAACTGGTGGACCAACAAGGTCACCGAGAGGTGGCACTGCAGTTCTGTAAATGCAGAAACAAAGGCTCAGAGGTGACAGAGTGCTTGCCCCAAGCCTCACAGAACAACAACAGCCTCATCTCCTCCTCGGCTTCCTCACACTGCCTGGGTGCCCACTGCAGACACCCTGCCTTGCCATAAGGACCGCACAGTTGCCCTCAGGATTTCACCAGTTCTCTTGAGAACCCCCGGGGAATCAGAATACATCCGTCCGCTGTAGTACTTACATGGCCCCCTCCGGGCTTTCTAGGCAGGTGGCTTGGTGCCTCACTTCTTCCTGGGGAAACGGGAGGAGGGCTGCGGCCCTGCTTTGAGCTGGCTTTTCTTGCATGTGGCTGGCAGGCCCTGTCCCTGCACTGTATACTAAACAGAAGGGTGACTATCCGTGGTTTCCAGACGTGACTGCACCCCTAGTGGAAGAGAGAGCTTCTGACAAGCAGGCCGCTGCCCAGCCCCACACGGAGATCCCCGAAGGAACCACAGGTGAGGGCGGCTCTTAGAGCCCCAGGGCTGCCAGGGCCCAGCTGCCCGCCTTGAGCGGGTTGTCCTCACAGGCAGATGTGTAAGTGACTCTGGCTTCTGGGGATCTTGGCTAGTTAACAACGGCTGCCTTGGAGTCTAGACAAGGGAGTCTAGACAGGGTCCCCTGTTTCCTGCTGGATCCTGCCTCAGTCAACGTGTCTATTTGAGATGTCCTCAGCAAGATTCTCTGTAGAGGATAGACCTCTGCCTTCCTCACACTTTCTCCAGTTCCGGCTGTAGCAAGGGGCGGGTCGCACTTAGGGGACAGTTTACCCCTTGGGCACCAAGCATACTGTAGTGACCACATAACCGGGTCTTTTGGAAGGTCTGATGGGCTGGTCGTAGAGTTCAGAAGTGTGACCATATGTCCATTTCCAGGACTGTGCTGCTGCCTTCCAATCCTGTCTTTGTATCCTGCCCCACCCATGTGGACGATGGGGGAATTGATCAGACAGCAAGCGCACCAACAGAAAGAGCGCTGGGCTTGGCGCTGCTCGGTCATTCATAAGGCAGCCTGTGCAGGGCCCTGGACAAGATTCCTTGCAGCCCAGAGCCCTGGGTATCCTTCCCACGTGTCATCTTCCACGGGCTCATGAAGCTCTGGCAGTTAGTATGGTGAACCCGAGGCGTCCGGTTACCTACCAAGAACTATTTAATCTATGTGCGTGGGACATGTGGCAGTGGAGATGGGAAATGTCCCTTTCTGAGGACGGCTCTCTGCAACCATGCTAGTTAGTTATTCTTTTCCTTGTGATGACCAAAGATGTCTGACAGAAGTAGCTTAAAGTCTGTCTGGGCTCATGGTTTGAGGGGATGGGGTCCACGTGACAGGGAAGGCATGGTGGCAGCGGTGGTGATGACGCTGGTCATGTTGCTTCTGCAATCAGGAAGCAGAGAGAGATGGATGCTGGTGCTCATGCTTCCTCCTTTTCCCCCAGGACATCAGCCCACGGGATGGCGCTGCCCGTATGCAGGGTAGGTCTTCCCTCTGCAGTTAATCATTCTGTGAATACCCCTCAAAGACACACCAAGGGGTGCGGCTCCTCCCAGAGGAGTTGACTTTGCAGAGTAAACACCGCCTCCCTCGCGTCCTGAGAACGCTCATAACAGAGCCAGCAGTGCCATCCCCGTCTCTCAAGATGTGTTTCCACTCTGCAAAGTGATAGACTTTGCAAAGTAAGGGCTTCCGAGGCAGGTAGACCAGATGTTCTGAAAGCCTGGCCGGGCCTCAGCTTCAAGCATGAAGGATGCTTGAAGGCTACAGGACACCTTATAGGGTGAGGTCGTGGGTGCCTTGATTTTTGTCTCTGGCTATCCCTTCAAAGTTTTGTCGTGGAAGAAGTTTGTCTTCTGTCTGGGATGAAAATTCTCCCCTTATTCATCTCTCCTGGGTAATCAGAAATGCTTTATACTCTTCACGCTCACAAAACAGCCTGCAAAAGGCTAGAATGTAGCCTGGTAGAGTGCCTGGCTTAGCATATGTGAGACCCAAGGCCTTGATCCCTACCGTGTTATAAACTGAGTATGATGGGGGGGGACGCAAAAAGAAAAAAAAACCCACAGCTTATAACTGTTCATCAGAAGGGCCAGTCTGATGTGATAGTCAGGCCCACAGCCATGTTCTAACCCAGCCCCTACTCTGGGCCAGTGGGGCAGGTGTGTAGGAGGAGGCAGTGGCTGCTCTCCACTCCCTGAGGGGCTTATAGGCTGCCATTCCTCTCGTGGAGACAGCACTAGCTTCTCAAACATATCCAGATGCCTGACAGAAACGACTCTGGGAGGAAAGCCTTATTTTAGTTCATGGGCTCAGAGGGTTCCTAGTTGTTTGAGTCTGAAAGACCCCTGGTGCGGGAAGACTCTTACTCAAGTCTCAGGATAACACCCCCGCCCCCAGTAACTCACGAGAGACCGTCCTTGCTGCAATCACACGAGGCTTTAATTGATGAGATGAGATGGGAACCAGTGCACTGGGGCCGAGACTCATAACCCACACAGGGGACGATTTCGACCCCGAGTGACCTGGAGAAGGGGTTTTTATAGGAAGAAACCACAGCCCAATAATAGGGGCAGGGAGGGTGTCACCGAAAGTCACAAGGGGACAACTCCCTGCCTCTCAAGATCACTCAAGGTCATAATCAGCTAGTTCCTAAAATCACAAGGGGGAAACTCCCTGTTTGTCAAGTTCATTCTCAAGATTACAATCTAACTTTATCTTCAGCTAGTTCCTGAATCAAAGTCACTGAACTGGCTAATCCCTAGATTTTTGATTCTTGAGTGTAGCATTAGCGTGCTTTCTCCTTCATCCGCTTTTGTCATCTGCCTCCACCCTGGTCCATGGGACGGTGCTACCCACATTCGTGATAGGTCTTCACTTCAGTGAGTCCTACTGATAAATACCTTCAGACATAGCCACCTGTGCACCTCAGCTGTCCCCGAGGTGGTTCCAAATGCAGGTCAGGTGACTGTGAAGATTGCCCACCACAGAGCCCTTTCTTGAACCCTTCCAGAATCTTCCCTCTCAACTCCCATGTCCTGCTTCTTTAAAGATCAATGCCTCTGCCTCAGGTTCTGGAGGATGCGTCATCCCTCCTCTCAGGGATCTAGCTGCACACAGTGCCACCTCTGTGCAGGATGACTCATTGCCGCTAGTGACCCATTGGGCATGATCTAAGATGCTCCAGTGCCATCTCTGATCTGTGCCCAAAATTCCACGGGAAAAAAATACAGTCATCCATCTTGGCTGCGAAACAGGCTATTGCAATGGCCTTTTGTTCAGCCACCGTAGCGGGGCCAGCCCTCCCCTGACCTGTTGTGTTCCTTGGCAGGGCCCTGACTGCAGTCCACCAGATCTCAAGCCAGAGGGAACAGATGCCAAGTATCTGTCTCTAGGTGGTGCCTTGAAGACCACGGAGATAAGCTAGGCAGGCCAGCACAGGGCTGTTTTATCCTAGCCCTTGAGAACTAAGGTGGGAGGTTCAAGAGTTCAAGGCCTGCCTGGGGCACGTAGTGAATGCAAGGCCATTATGGGCTACATGCCAAGACCTATGGAGCACTCCAGCCCCAGGCCATTCACCTCTTGGTGGGTTTAGAGTCGGGCAGGTTTGCAGCTGTTGGTGGAGCTGGTGCCTTCTCTTGTACTCACTTGAACACATGTTTGATACTTCTTAGTGCACAGTAAAGCTGCCCAACCATGCTGTGTGACTTCCACTGCAGAAGGCCTGTCTTCCTGGAGAGCAGAGAACCTGGACCTCCCTGAAAATGCTCCTCCACCCCACCCCCAGGTGTTAGTGATACACCGTTTGGGTTTCACACCTGGGGCAGGACATGGAAGATGAATAGATTCTCCTGGTGCTGGGACACTGACTGAGTCCCAAAATGCCCACTTATGTCTGCTAAGGACTCTGTGACTACCTAGCAGGATTTGCCATCATTCTGAGCCTGTCTTCCATTTCCGTAATCTTGCTCAGACCAAATCCACACTAGGACTTTGCCTTCACAGACAGTTGAAGCAATGTGACCATTGTTGTGTTATCTGACACGGAACTGTCACCAAAAGACCTTCTGGGCAGCACAAAGCCCCTAGCCGCGTCTGAGCTGATAATTGGTGGGTGGAGAACTTCCGAGTTCCCTGCCGCCTCCCTGGGGCCCCACCCTCACTCAGCCATCTGGCTAGGTGCTTCCCGGACACCATGTGACTCTGCAGTGACTCAGGCTCTTTCCTTGCTGTGCTGTCCGTGGCAAGTGAAGTAAAAACTGGCGCGCAGTTTTAGGTACAAAAACTGTGCACCTTAGTCCAGAGACAAGGCTGGCGGTCAACCTTGCATGGTATGAGCATTTCTGGAAGGCGGCAGCCTGTGGTGTGTGTGCCTCAAGACCTTGAGATCAGCGTGGGCTGGCTTGCTTTATAAACCCCACCTCTGGACTTGTGTGTGTGCCATCCCGTAGCCGTGTCCTGATTTCTCCCGTGTTCTCCAGATAAGGGCGTACTCACTTGAATACGTCTCGTGCGCTCTGGGACTTTCTCAGCCTTCTTTATTTGGGGTGCCTGTCATCTCCTTAAATGGTTAAAAAATGCAGAGACCCAGAAAAGCTGCCCACTGGCCCTGTTGGCCTTGCTCCAGCCAGGTAGTGCTGGTTTCAGGTGTGATGTGTGTGGGGTGTAGAGGGAAGAAACTAGCAGCCTGGGGTACCTCCTGTGTGTGAGACTTTGTTTTCCATACCTTCGCTATCCTCCTACAAGACAAACCCCAGTCATCTTGAGGTTCCCAATGAGGAAACAGGCTCAGAGAGGCCAGGCAAATGGCAGATCCTAGGTCCACACCACAGCTGCAAACACAATCTCCCCCTGAATCCCTATCCTCCTGAAGTGCTGACCAGGACCGGCAGTGCCACTGTGAATCCTCTCTGGTCTCCTGAGTTCTGACAGCTTTGTGGAGCCAGGCAAAACAGCAGGACCTCTGACCCCTGCGGAGAAGCTCTTTCCTCCTAGGTCGCAGTCACCTGGAAGGTGTGTGGGTGCTGTGGGTTCTGTGTGAGCACCTCTTGTCACCACTGTCCCTAGCCGTGGCCTTTGCGGAGGAGCGGAGCACAGCAGCTAGCCCTGCAGGGCACACCCCTCCTGCATGGTTCGTGCGTGAAACACGAGGCACAGAGAGCACAGGTTGAAGCAAGTAGTAACTGTCTGCTTCTGTCCTCCCTTTGCTGCCTCGGACCAGCTGAAGAAGCAGGCATTGGAGACACCCCGAACCTGGAGGACCAAGCCGCTGGGCATGTGACTCAAGGTCAGTGGTCCAAACCACCCCTAGGAGACTCGGAGCTCAGGAGGAGGGAAATGGGAGCACTCAGTGGGCTCTACCTTGAAAAGACATCTTAGCCCTGAGTCCTAATTTACAAGTCCAGGAGACCTGGGGGAGTCGTCTTTATTTATTACACACGGAGTGTTCTAATGCCATTCTGATTCATTCCCGCGGTGTGTTTCAGGCTGGGGTTGCCCTTGCCTAGACCTGAGCAAAGTGGGCGATGCTCCCACAGCGTCCTCTGACCTGTCAATCATCACCATTGACCATTTAAGCTTCCATTTTTTTTTTTCCGAGACAGGATGTCTCTGTAGCGTTGGCTGTCCTAGAACTCTCTTTGTAGCCCAGGCTGGCCTCAAACTCACAGAGATCCACCTGCCTCTGCCTCTCGAGTGCTGGGATGAAAGTAAAGGTGTGTGCCACCACCCGGCTTCTCTGTGGTCTTCATGCCTCATTATAATGTTCTTCTCAGGGATCAAAGTGCTGCTTTCAAGGCAAGTAGCTTTCTGCAGCTGTTTATCAAAAATACATTTTTTAAAAGGAATTTTTTTAAACCGTAAAGAGTCTTGATTTTAGGAAATGGAGACCTCCAATATAGATACAGCATGAGCCGGCTTGTTTCCTATCATTTTTCTAGATAAACAAACTTGAATGTCCTGTATAACAGGGGGACTTACAGACGACAGAGGACCTGGGAAGCCGTGTCCTTCGCTCTATAAAGCGATAGAGGATTTGTCTCCTGTTAGCTGCGCTGTCTGCCTGTGAAGGACTGTGCCTCACTGGCCTCTAGCCTAGTTCATCCCCCTCCTTTTGGTGACTCGGATGCTAGGCTCCTGAGGAGTTAGGGGGGGACACTTTGTCAGGATCCTGGTTCTCTTGTACCCCTCCACCACTCCCAGAGTTTAAATGGTTCAGGTTTGTTTGTTTTTATTTGTTTGTTTGAGATAAAGTCCTCTCTAGCTCCAGTTGGTCTCCGTAGCTTCCAAGGATGACCTTGAACTTTTGATCTTCCTGCTTCTACTTTACCGAGGTTGACCACCACACCCAATTTATCCTGTGCTGGGGAGCAAACCCAGGGCTTCACATGGAGAACAGAGCTGCATCCTGGCCCCTGTTTCATGTTTGCTGAGTAGTTTACAGTATCCTAGAAACGAATGGAAGACCCTCCCAGCCCAGATCCTCCCTCTAAGTGTTTTAATGGGCCCCTCATCAGCTCACACACACACACACACACTACTGTGTGCGTGTTTACTTTGCAGCCCCTCGAATGGAGTCTTTGAAGGTCTTGCAGTGTATCAGACTCCAGGACATCCCAGCCAAAAATAATTTCTAGGGAGCATTTTCTTGAAGGTAGTGGAGGCCCAAGTCTGTTGGGTGGCATCATGGCTTGGAACCGCCTTAGCCTCTGGTCCATGAGCTGGCTGGTACTGGATAGCCAGACGCCGCCAGTTTCCCACTTCTGTCTTTATTGTTGTCTCTACTTGAGACAGACCAAAGGCCTCAGTAAGGAACCTGATAAGGAGCAGAATGGGTGCTTTTTGTGACAGTAGCTGTTCTATGCAGGGTGTGTTTATTGATTAGCTGTCATATGACAGCCTTGACACTGGGACCATAAATGAATGTAACTGTGAACTCAATCTGGCGTAATAAGGAAGGAGAGGGCCAGGCCGGAGTTGGGTCCTTTGTTAGTGAGCCAACCACAACGAGTACCACTGGGTTAGAGACAGCGGTTTAGTGTACATGTTACTTGTGTGTGTCCAGAGTTACACATGCATGTGGACACACATGTTCTCTCTTCTTCTCTCCCCCAAATTTCTTTTCTATATCCCCAAAGCCTTTGAGGTTATAGGCTTTGTTGGAGGAGAATTCGGGAGTTGTTTGAGACCTTTTGTTGGGACCAGGTAGGCTGTTCAGAAAATTCGGAATTACGAAAGTATGGTGGCACATGCCTGTAATCTCAACACTTGGAAAGTGGAGATAGGAGAATCAGGGGTTCAAGGTCATCCTTGGCCACATAGTGAGTTTGACACCAGCCTCAGGTACAAAAGACCCTGTCCCAAACAAGCAATCAGCAGAAGCAGAGGGTGCTCAGAATTGCTCAGTACGACTCAAGTGGACGCCCATCCTTAATGCACAACCCGGTACTCTAAAGAGGGTTTTACATGGCTATCACGTGATCCAAGTAACAACAATGGGCTCAGGCCAGCTGAGCTGGTGGGCGGTGTGCTGGCTGAGCAGTTAGAGCAGGGGTCCCATGGCTCCTGCCTTAGCTGGGGCAGAAGGCAGGCCAAGGAGGGTGACCGCAGAGCCATCCACGTGCTGCAGTTCCACGGAGAGGAATCGTACGGCAGGTCAGTCAGCAAAGCTCCACGCCAGCAATCACGGTTTGTGAATCTTCTAAATCAGAGCAAGGCCGGAGGTCAGGTAATTTATGATGCCTGTTGGTTCCACCTGCCCAAAGAGAGGAGAGAGACACACACAGAGAGACAGAGAGAACAGGGACCACTGTCATAACCCAGCGAAGGCCACCTGGAGCCCAGCATCTCCAGGAACTTGAGTTCTGTGAATGGTAGGTAAGCATGCATCTGAGCCCATAACCACATCCTGGACAGCCACAGAGATGCCAGCAGGCTCTTGCCCAGCCAAATACCAGAGGGCCTCAGAGGTCACCAAGTCCAAGTCTCCCTTTTACAGACAAGAACACTGGTGCCCAAAGAGGGCCATGCAGCAAGCTAGTGGCAGACAGACCAAGAGAGCATTTATTCCAAGCAATGAACTAGGCCTGAGATGAGCTCTTGTCTC
Source organism: Microtus oregoni (assembly GCF_018167655.1). Lineage (NCBI taxonomy): Eukaryota > Metazoa > Chordata > Mammalia > Rodentia > Cricetidae > Microtus > Microtus oregoni. Next base: position 15,512,521 of record NW_024543222.1, on the reverse strand, counting down.
TGTTGGGAGAGTCCTGGTACCTTTGAGGGGACTTTCATTATGGCAAGTACTACAGTCCCCTTTAAAATGTCTGTACCCTTGATAACCATTTGCCACCATTGCCTCTTCAAGCCCGGAGGAGGTGAGAGTGTCTAGGCAGTGGAGAGAGGTGTCTGAGAGGCTCCTGAGCAGGAACCTTAGTGTTCAAGTCCGGCCTGGACTGAGCACCGAAGTTTCTGGGATCTCACTGGTACCTCTAAGTAAAAAACAGTCAGATCCTCCAGGCTTGGTGATCACTCACTGTCCCCACAGCCTGTCAAGGTGGGCCTGCCTGTTCTGAAGCCCCCCTCTGCTGGATATCTCCACACAGAGCCGGAGAAGGTCCAGAATTTCCCAGAAAGTTTGCTTGGCGAGCCAGGGCGCCCTGAAGGCCAGGCTCCAGACTCAGGGATCTCTGATTGGATCTGCCAACCGGTGCCTAGCGTGTCTGGGGCTCCCCTCCTGCCACAAGGCCTCAGAGAGGCTACGTGCCAACCTTCGGGGACAAGACCTGAGGATGTAGAGAGAAGCCACCGGCCCTCTGAGCCGCTGCAGCAAGAACCGCCTCTGAAGGAGGGATGGGGCAAAGACAGGCTGGGGAGTGAGGAGGAGGTGGATGAAGATCTTGACATGGATGAATCATCCCAGGAGTCCCCTCCCTCCCAGGCGCCCCTGGACCCAGGCAGGGCAGCCCCTCAGCCTGTCTCCAGGGAAACCACTGGCATGCCTGGTTTCCCAGGTGAGGGTGCCGTCCCACTTCCTGTTGACTTCCTCTCCAAAGTCTCCACAGAGACCCAGGCCTTGCAGCCCGAAGGGCCTGGCACAGGGCCCATGGAGGAAGGGCACGAGGCTGCCCCAGAGTTCACATTCCACGTGGAAATCAAAGCCAGCATGCCGAAGGAGCAGGATTTGGAAGGGGCGACATTGGTGGGGGCCCTTGGAGAGGAGCAACAGGCCCAGGGCCCCTCTGTGGGAAAGGACACCCAAGAGGCTAGCCTTCTGGAGCCATCCGAGAAGCAGCCCGCAGCTGGACTGCCGGGAAGGCCAGTCAGTCGGGTCCCTCAACTTAAAGGTCTGTGGTTCAAGCCCCCTCACTCCTCCCCTGGTACCCTCCAGGCTGTGGACACTGTCACTAAGCTTCTTGCCTTCCTTGACTCCCGCACCCTGATATTCCAGGATAGCCACTAAACCCACCGCCTGGGCCGCCGCCCCCTCCCCAACCCTGCCGGCAGCCTCTAGTAGCACGTGTTCCTTTCTGCCCCCTCCCCAACCCCGCCCGGCAGCCTCTGGTAGCACGTGTTCCTTTCACGCTTGCCGTCATTCTGCACGTCACGGACACCTGGCCCTGTGCTTTCTGCCCTGTTTGGTTCTCTGTCCACTTGGCGTATCCACATGGTCCACCAGCCCGCCAGAGGTTGGGAGGCACGCTACAGAGAGTGGATAGCAGTGTCCCTCATTTTGGAAGGCTTATGATGTATTGCCATATTCACGATCTAGAACCTTCCCAGAGTTGGCATAATTAGTCCCACTTTTCAGGTGAGAAAACTGAGCCTCAGAGCAGGAAATTGACCTTGTGATAAATACCCAGAGTAAATAATGGTTGAAGTCAAGTTCAGAATCCAGTTAGGTCTTCTCTGAAAGGCACCTTCTTGCCATGGTCCCCCATACTGCCTTCCAGAAGGTGCTGGAGTGTATCCTCCTGGTGCAGAGCCAGTGAGTCCACCTGCCTGTCTTCTGATGCTCTCATCAACAGACAGCATGTCACATTGCACAGGTGACATCTGTCCCTGTGGGGGTGGCTAACAACCCCCCAAACCTCTGCCCAAACCTGCTTGCCTCAGGAATGATGGATAAAGTATTATCTTCCAGGTCTAAAGTGACCCTCCTGTCAGTCAGGGACAGGCCGGGTCCCTGTGTGCAGCCCCATCTGGAGCCCTGTGGAGGCTACAGGGTGGGAGCAGCCTCCAGGCAGCGGCATTCATGGCTTTAAGACTTTAAAATATTTGTCATCTGGGCCTTCGAATGGCTCAGTGGGTAAAGATTCTTGTCACCAAACCTAATGACGGAAGTTCCAGCCCCAAGACACACATAATGCAAGGACATACTGCCTCATGAGTTCAGAGGTCAGAGGACAACTGTGGGGGTCAGATCTCTGGTTGGCCTTTGACCTCCCTTTGCCTATGGTGGCATGTATATGGTACAAACACACACACATTCATGTGCTCTTGTATAATAAATAAACAAATATGTCCGAGTAGACTACTTGACGTTTTAGAATTATTTGTGGGGCCCAGAACCTAATGCTTCTTAAACACAGAGTGAAATGCATCTGCTAACTACTGACTAAATTCCACTTATAGAGAACACTCCAACATCATAAATAGAAGAGCCTGTCAGGACGGTGGCACAAGCCTGCCATTCCAGTCCATTCCAGCTAAGACAAAAGGATCACTGCAAGTTTGAGGTCAACCTGGACTACATAATGAGTTCAAAGCTAGCCTGGGCTAACTAGCAAGATGTGTTTTTGAAAAGACCTGGGCATGATGCTACACATGCCTTTACCACTGTACTCAGGATGGAGAGAAAGGGGGATCAGGAGTTCAAGACCAGACCCTTCTACATAAGACCCTGTCTTAAGGGGCTGGAGAGATGGCTCAGTGGTTAAGAGCATTGCCTGCTCTTCCAAAGGTCCTGAGTTCAATTCCCAGCAACCACATGGTGGCTCACAACCATCTGTAATGAGGTCTGGTGCCCTCTTCTGGCCTGCAGACATACACACAGAGAGAATATTGTATACATAATAAATAAATAAATAAATATTTAAAAAAAAAAAAAAAAGACCCTGTCTTAAAACAAAAGTTAAGGCAGAGTAGGGGAAACCTATGTCCTGTTTTAAACTCCAAGGCAAAGAAAGACAAATGACTGCCTTGGATTTTTTTTCCAAATTAATGTTCTATCAAATTCTGGTCCTCCAGGTGTTGACAGGTGTGTGAGGTAGGGGTAAGGATAAGACACAGAGAATTTAGAAGAGGAAAAAAACAGGCTAAACAAAGCTCAACAACTTCCACGGTTGTGGGAGTCATCGGAGCCTGTGCACAGGGACCCTCTAAGGAGTATGGGTCGTCTGGATTTCCCAGAGATATTTGATACCCTGCTAACATCTCCCAGAACAGGGCTTGTTCCTCCCTGGATTCAGGAAGTGCTGATCTAGCAGGCGGATTCCCAATAAGGGCAGTGATAAGTGGGTTGCTCCAGGGAAAGAATTCACCAGAACAGAAAGTGGGAGAGGGTGTTAGCCACACTCCAACACAGTCACAAAGGGCAGCTCAGCAGAAACTGCACAGAAGCATTCTAAAGAACTGCTTTCGCAGGTAGGGTCGGGATTACTCCATCAGGCTGTGTCCCAGGATCAATCACAACAGTTGGCGCTCTTGTGGTTATTAGCCTTGCGGAAATGGTGCGGTTTATCCCCCCTGAGTCAGAACTGAATTGGCACAGCCGTTTGTCCTAAACAGACACAACATGGTTGACAGAGAAATGAATGGATAAGATCCATGGATCTCCTATTGCCAGGCAGATTCCTGGGTACCTGTTGGTTGCATACCCAGCCTCGGTACACCCAGAGTCTGTATGCTACCTCCCAGATGACTCCTCCACAGTAAAATGGGGAGAACCCTGGGCTGGAGAGTCAGCGCTGGTCACTCTGTGAGTTCAGTCTTCATCTACTTGCAGGTTAACAGTGATGCTGGGTTCCCTGAGCAGGATGTGGCTTATCTGAAGGGCCCTGGGGAGTGACAAGGTGCCCTCATGGATGGGCTGTGTCAGCGTAGGAAGGACTCCTTCAAAAGCAGCTGGGGCTGATGTGGAAGGTTCCTGTTAGTGAGCTGCTTCGGGTTAAGGGCTACACTCTGCAGCAAAGGGGAGAATCTCCTCACTGGGCTCATCTATTCTGGTAGCAAGTGGCCTGGAGTGGGGGTTGGGATGGTCAGCATAAGATGGCCAAGAAGGTGGGGTAGGGAAATGGAGGTGGTTTCACTTCAGCCTTGAGGCCCTAGAGGGTAAGCAGAGATCTCACAGGAAAGCCAGAGAGAGAGAGAGAGAGAGAGAGAGAGAGAGAGAGAGAGAGAGAGAGAGAGAGCGCCCACTCAGATACAACCCACTCTGATACAAAGATCCTTAGCCTGGAGTCAGGACAGGCTGGGCTATCCTGTTCATGGCCTTGGGGAGTTTAACTGGCCTTGCATTCAGTGTGGTTGGCCAGGCTAGAGAGTGAGCTTGCCACAGCCACAGGTCATCGGGCACCTCTAACAGCACCTGCTGCCTTCCCTCTGCATGTCCCCACCCTCAGCCAGGCTGCCGCCCCCTCTTGCCAGGTTGCTCTGAACAATGGCCCTGTGTGCTGTGTGGTACTAACAATGCAAGATTCAGTAGGTCTGAGGACTAAGAAAATCAGCCTTGTGTCAACCAAAGGGAATTCACACCACCACCCCTCAACTCTGGTGTGTCTACAAACCTTAAGCGCAGGGAGTCACGTGCTTTCTCGTTTTGTATTTTCTCAGCTCGAGTGGCTGGTGTCAGCAAAGACAGGACTGGAAGCGACGAGAAGAAAGCGAAGGTGAGCTCCTGACCAGCCAGGAGGCTCTGCCCCGCGCTGTGTCTGCTGTGGAAGCGGTTGTCTCTAGAGTGCAGCTGTCATTTAAAGGCCGCTGCTATTTACAAAGGCAGAGTTTCTCTCTTGATACTTAGTAACTCAGTTCTTCCTCTTGTCATCTCCTCATAGTTTAAATAGAGGCGCGTGTGAGTTTTCTGTGATGAATGTTGGGACGTGCATTTCCCACCCTTACTAGCACCGATCTGGGCTCAGTAAACACAAGGTATTTAATATCTGCAGAGTACACTGGGCGATCAGAGAGGCGTGAGCTAGAAACAATCTCCAGACAAAAGCAGGGAGGGTTCTGGGTGAGCCCTCGAAGAGGAGAGCTGGGAGGCAAATGGGAGGAGCCCTGCTGTCTCCCATCCGCCCCACCCCAGAGCAGGAAATAGCAGACCTGGGAAGAAGGGACAGACAAGCTGAGGCTAGGGAGAATGGGCAGGTGGCCTTTGTTGCTGAGTTGTTTGTAGAATTGCTTAGGCTCTGAATTAGCAGCACCTCCTTGAAATGGAGTGTCGAAAAGTGTGGGATGGAAGACACAGATTTGTCAGTCTTCTGCACTCTAGCCCAGTAGATAAAGCATCCCGAGCCCCGCTCATCCTTTGTTTTTTAATCTGTAGTCCACTCCCTCCATGATTTTTTATCTTAGAAACCCCTAAAGCTGTGCAGTGGTGTCTTCCTGAAAAAATCCCACCACGGCCCAGATTGGATCCGCTGGGCAGCCAGCGTGAATGCGGCCTGGAACTACCTGGCCTGTAGTGGGCGCCAGAGCCTCAGTGAGTCTCCAGAGGTGGATGCTAGTGCTAGGATCAGCGGAGGTTGAGGACCACTCCCAGAAGACCCTGTTCTCCACTCTTTAGGACTCCTTGTCATGGGTGCTCAGAGAGAGGCAACTGAGCCCCGTGCAGAGACTTAGCCCTGCCCCACTTCTTGAACCGGGAGCGACAGCTGCTGCGTCAGTCAGTCGTGATGCTCATTTTGCTCTCGGGGAAGGGGCAGGGAGTCCTGGCCTCACCTTTCACAAGTGTGCATGTACTCTTCATGTATGTGTTCATTCAGTACACAGTCCCTGCCCTGGATTGGCTCACAGGATAGCAGGGGCAAGGCTGGGCCGAGAATGGTGCCCGTGGAAGGGGTCTTGTCCAGCTAGGGAAGAAGGGGCTCCGGTACCCGCTCTAGCTTTTCCCCCTTGCCCTTCCCTCCTGACACTGGTGTCACAGACTGGGCCCCAGCCCCTTCAGCGAAGGGATGAGGAAACACACAGGAACAGCACAGCAGTCTGGTCAGGACTCCACGGAGCACCCCCACTTGCGGTTCTTTATTCAAGGGTCTGGTCTCACCCTGATCATATCAGGGCCACCCTTGCTGGTCAGAGTCCCCAGAGCAACCATGAGTGTCAGCCCTCAGCCTTTAGGTACCCCTGGTTCAGGGAGCCGGGCCCTGCTTGTAGAACATCCAGCCTCGCAGACACTCATTTCCTCGGGTGGAATATGTTCTGGTGTTAACTTTGGCCAGATCAAGACTCTCTAGATAGCATTAAGATTAGTTTTGCCTTCGTTTAATCAGAAAGTATCTATGTATGTGCGTGTGTGCGTGTGCATATGCACGTTGTATGTGTGTGAATGCCTGTATGTGCGTGTATGTGTGTGCTCCTGTGGCATGTGTGTGTCCCCAGAAGCCTCTGCTTAACTCCAGCACAGTCCTCCTTAAAGGATTAGGATTCTGTTGGCATGGCGGAAAGAGAAGGTGGGTGTCAGTGAGCCCCAGTGGGTGCTTCTCCTGAGGCTGAGCGACCCATGACACATTGGTGTTCTTTCGGGGAACATCTTGCTGCCTTCTCTCCGACGGTCTCCCGGTTCTTACCAAGCACCCTTAAGCCAGTGTTCTGCAAGTAGAAGGCACAACAAGGCCCAGTTGCTAGAGAAAAAAAAATGTACCAGAACGTCTATCCGTCTTCAGCATCTCTTTCAGAAGTTCTGTGCTGTGTGATTTTAATCATGTCCATCCCACGGCAGCTGTGCAGCTTGTGTGTAACTGATAGAGGACAAGGTTGCCGTCCTTTCTTACTGACAGTGCTGCTTTGCCCTGTGGCCCGCCTTCTTTATGTTTAGTTTTTTTGTCCTTTGTTTCAGTTTGTTTCCCTCCCCCATTGCTGACTTTTATTTTGATTTTATTTATCTTTATGTTTAAGACATCCACACCCTCCTGTGCTAGAACCCTGAGCAATAGGCCCTGCCTTAGCCCCACACGCCCCAGTCCTGGTAGCTCAGACCCTTTGATCAAACCCTCCAGCCCTGCCGTGTGCCCTGAGCCAGCCACCTCTCCTAAACACGTCTCTTCTGTCACACCCCGAAATGGCAGTCCTGGAACAAAGCAGATGAAACTCAAGGTAAGGAAATAACCGTTGGTGAGGCGCAGGCTGCTGTACCATGGTGTTCAAACGCTCTCGTCCCCTAAACTCACAGGCAGCACTAGATGGTTGAAGAAGGGACAGGGAGGGGACCAGGGACTAGGGCCTGTGCTTCCTGCCCCCTCTCTCCTGAAAAAGCAGTCCCCAAGATAACCAGAGGACCCCGGCCTAAAAACCGAGGCTCTGAGCTGAGCACGGTATCTGATGCTTGTCACCAACTCCAACACTGAGGAAGATGGAGCTACAGAGTTACAGGCTAGCCTGGGCTACAGAGTGAGTCTCTGTTTAAACATAAAAACAGAAAAAGAAGCCAGGTGTGGTGATGCTTTTAATTTCAGCCCCTGAGGACTAAGATGTGGGGGCCAGCCAAGAATACAGAGAAACTTTTTTTCTTAAAAAAATAAATAAAAAGCCGGGCGGTGGTGGCGCACGCCTTTAATCCCAGCACTTGGGAGGCAGAGGCAGGCGGATCTCTGTGAGTTCGAGACCAGCCTGGTCTACAAGAGCTAGTTCCAGGACAGGCTCCAAAACCACAGAGAAACCCTGTCTCGAAAAACAAAATAAATAAATAAATAAATAAATAAATATAGCCACGCGGTGGCAGCGCACACCTTTAATCCCAGCAAAGGCAGTAGGATCTCTGTGAGTTCGAGGCCAGCCTGGTCTACAGAGCAAGTTCCAGGACAGCTAAGACTGTTACATAGTAAAACCCTGTCTCAAAAGCCAAAGTTAAACCGTGCAGTGGTGGCTTGCATATGCTTTTAATCCAAGCACTTCGGAGGCAGAGGCAGGCAGAACTCTGAGTTTGAGACCAGCCTGGTCTACAGAACAAGTTTGAGGACAGGCCCCAAAGCTACAGAGAAACCCTGTCTCAACGCCCCCCCCCCAAAAAAAACAATTAATTAATTAAAAAATAAAAATAAATGACGAAGAAAACCTCAGGTCCTTCTAGAGTTCCTATGGTAGCTGGCCACACCTCCAGGTGGGTGCATCCATCCCAACAGCTCCTTCTCTCTCTGCTTCCTCTGGAGTTTGTGGTTCATGTGGTTTCTTTGTGAAGTTCATACCCCGTCTAACGGGCATCTAACTGACCACCGGATCTGTAGCCACCCACAATCCGCTGATTGTGTCTGCCCCACCTGTGGCTCCCAGCTTTCCGCCAGTGTTCACAGACAAAGGTTCTTAGCACACCTAAGGAGTCACAGAGACCCCAGGGCCATGGAGAGAGAGAAGAAAAAGACGTGGCTTGGCTGTTGCGTGCTCTGCTGAAGGCCGAAGCACAAGTGTCTTCGGGAGGCCTCTGGTGAACCCAGCCTCCGTCAGCTACGTCTGTAGTGAGGAATCTGGAAAGGGGTGTCCCCACGGCCTGGTCTTCCTGGGTCAGCCTACTGGTCTACCCTGACCCTGGTCTGGCTCCCAGCACTGCTATCATTTTATAACACAGGCGAACTCACAGTTCATCTAAGAGGAGACAGGAACCTGATACTTGATGTGCCGGTGAACTGGGGGTGCTGTGTGCCCCACAAACCCTCGAGACTGTGCAAGACCCTTCCAGCATCCACCTCCACCTTCACCTTCTTCCAGTCGAGGTGGGAGGGTAGGGTTGACCTTTCCTTGGTGATAGTCAGTCACCTTTCCCAGTGGTGAAACCTTTTACCCTAATTCGGTTTACAGGGGGCCGATGGTAAAACTGGAACCAAGATCGCTACACCTCGGGGAGCAGCCCCTCCAGGCCAGAAGGGCACATCCAACGCCACTAGGATCCCGGCCAAGACCACGCCCAGCCCAAAGACCCCTCCAGGCTCAGGTGAGAAGGCTCTCTGGAGTCTTAATCCAGAAGCTTCCAGAAGGTGTAACGCTCGCCTCAGGAGGCCACTGACAATTAGAAACCCCTGGCACCGACTAACAGTTTGCTGCAGTTTGCTGAGTGCTGGAGCATCTGTCTGAGGTGGACAATGAACTCTTGCCTTTCAGCCAATGAAGAGATCTTGCTCATTTTGAAAGCATGAGGAAAACACAATCATGTGGCTAATGAGTGGCAGGGAAGGAGCATGCCCCCTAATCCTTGGCTCTGGGGAGGTAGCCCCAGCATGAGGTGCAGTAGCCGCTTTGGAGGAGCAGTAGCCAGGGCAAGACATCGTGCGGATCTCCCACAAATCCACCTCATGCAGCCGGGATGTTAGGAATCTTCTAGCAAAATTCAAGGGTTTTAGCTGAGCACTGACATGCCATGGTCATTACTCCGGCCTCCTGTAAATAAAATCCAGTTGGCATTGAGAACCTGACCAGGCTACAGTTGGCTGTTTCATGTCCAGTAGAGATACCAGGAACAGAAAGAACCCCTGGGGAGCTGCTCCCAGAAGGCACTTGATGCTATGTGACTGATTCTGTGCTGTCCGGCCTGCATTCCTGGCTCTTGGTGCCACTGCCCTCCTGGCCAGAGGCAGCCCCTATTGCCCGCTGCATGCTTCTGCCTGGCATTGTAAAGGGTACGGCCTGCCAGTTGGGCTGTGTTTACACTAAGTAACTGCATCTGCTATGTCCCTTGTGTGCTGATGATCTACTAGCATTAACGGCGCGTCAAGTGGATTTTCATCCCGGTGCTTTCCCTCAGCGCTGTGCTGGCCCCAGTCACACAGTAGCCTGGAGCAAGTGCTCGCCTTGCTCCTCCAATCTCACCTGCCCTTAGGTGGCTCCACACTGACGGCTGCATCTTCCTCACTGGTCCCGCACCTGTTCCTGCTTCTGTCTCTTATACTAGGTGGACCAGCCAGATGCTGCCACCTGAAGAACTCACAGAGACCCCTGTGAGCCTGATTATAATGAGGCTGTCTGTGGATTTTTCTTTTTAAGCTTCCAAGCAAGAGCAGAGAAAACTACCCCCTGCAGGGGCAAAATCTGAGAGAGGTAATTCCGGGTCCACTGCTCTGGGTGGGCCGACCCTCTTGGTGTGTGTTCTGCCCCTATGCTTGTCTGCAAGGCTGGGAGGGCCTCCTGCTTCCAGCCCAGGCTACCCCAGAGGCCCAGGTTTGAAACATCATGTTTACTTTTCTCCTCAAGTGTGGTTTGTACTGGGGGCATCTGTGAATACCATCCTGGGTGTCTGCATTTCCTTCAGGGACTAGGGCTATTTGTGGGGTGGGGAGCATATGCCTGTGGGGGTGCTGGAGGTTTGGACTGTCTCGAACCTAAGTTCTTTTTTTTTTAAATATTTATTTATTATGTATACAATATTCTGTCTATGTGTATGCCTGCAGGCCAGAAGAGGGCACCAGACCTAATTACAGATGGTTGTGAGCCACCATGTGGTTGCTGGGAATTGAACTCAGGACCTTTGGAAGAGCAGGCAATGCTCTTACCCTCTGAGCCATCTCTCCAGCCCTCGAACCTAAGTTCTAGTGGCAAAGTGTCACTGGTAGGCAGAGGGTTTTGTTGGGCTGAGTTTTTTTTTTTTTCCTCTTTGTTTCTTTTTCTTTTGTTTTGTTTTATTCTGGTCTTTTTGATGACATAAAACAAAGTAGAACTTGAGGGCTAACACCCAAGGTGTCCTTTAACCTACATGTACACATCATGGCCTGCATGCTCCTGCACTCATGTGACACACACATCATAGGCCATATACACTGCACACATCATAGGCCATATACACTGCACACATCAAACACACACAGAAAGTTTTGACACTACTGAGCATGTGGTATCTTCAGCATTTTTCAGACTTGATCAATATTTTGATCTTAGAATCTTAAGAATACACTACTTCACGTAAATATGTAGTAAAGAAAATGGCCGAAGTAAGTTTAGAGCAACTTCAGAAATCGTTAGAAGTTCTTGGGCTGAGTTTTTTTGTTTTGTTTGTTAAGAAATGTCATTTCTGGGTTGGGAGATGGCTCAATGATTAAGAGCACTGGCTGCCCTTCCAGAGGATCTGGGTTCAATTCCCAGCACCCATATAGCAGCTCACAACTGTCTGTAGCTCCAGCAACCTCATACAGCCTAACCAATGTACATAAAATAAAAAAAAATCATTTTGAAAAAAAGAAGAGGAATTATATTTCACTCTTGAGATGTTACAGACAGATGTGAGCCGCCATGTGGATGCGGGGAATAGAATCTGAGTCCTCTGAAAGAATAGCCAGTGCTCTTAACTACTGAGCCACCTCTCTGTCGGGGGTCTAAACCCCTACACCTCTCCACACACCCCCAATACCCTTCTCAAAATAAGGTCATGAGGGCTCCAATCCCCCACATCTTTCAGATGAGGACGTGGGCATAGTGAGGGTCATTGGCTCACTCAAGGTACTTCGCTAGTGTGAAGAAAAGAACATAAGTCACCACCGTCCTGTGTCCCAGGGGGCATGTAGGCAGAGCTAATCCCAGAATAGCGGTGGCTCCACATATCCCAGAACTTTGATGCTTTAGGGGTTACTAAGACCTGGAAGTGGAGACTGAACATTGGTGTATGGGCAGAGATTGGCTGCAGTAAGCGTGTTTGCTGCGATGTTTCTCCTGCGGGTTGGAAAGCCTAAGAAAGGCCAGTTTTGCAGGCCTCTATCAGATCTGGATGGGGGCCCAAAAATTTGCATATCACAGGTCCCATCTCCTGCCGAGAACAGCAGAGGTTTTCAAACACAAAACAAAAAACTTATGGGTGTGGGGGCTCAGTGAACTCTAGGTGTGTCTGCGGCTTACTTAGTACTAGCACAGAAGGGTGTGGGGGTGAAGGACGAAGGGAGAAGGATGGACAGAGCCTGCCCAGAAGTCCAGGCAGCCTTCCTGGAACTGATGGTGTTGGGAAAGGTGTGTGGGGAAGGGCATTCGCGGACTGGAAGGGCAAGGCAGGGTTCAGCAGTGGGGGGTGTGTGGCTTGTATGGAAAGCTCTGTGGTTCCTGCTTCGGCAGCCCTACAGTTAGAAGAGCCTGGATGTGCCCCTGGCAGCCTCAGATCTGCCCTGTGAGGGAAGGGTCTGGAGGATCCCAGCTTGAAGACTGCCCTGGGGCCCTGTCATTGCATCACCTCAGTTAAGGAAGGACAGGTAGAAGGGGGTTTGTGGAGCCACACCCCATCACTTCCTTCTTCAAGGCGAGACCTCAGCTCAGTGAAAGGGGGTGACACACAGCTCGCTAGAACCCATCTCCTGACTTCAGGACACGTCAGGGCTTGGGGAGAGTCGGGCCATCCCCGGAGGAGGTACCATGTGCTGGAGCACTGATGAGTTGAGAAATAGTTGTCACTGTGTCTAAGTGGCAGGGCAGGAGCAGACACTTCTTCACAAATGGGCCTCTCCCAGATTCCCCTCTGGAGCCTAGCAGTGGGTCACACACACACCCCACCCCCACCCCCGTCCAGTGGCCTCAGGGACTTCACAGATCCCCATCCACCTGGCCTCAGTTCCTTCCTCTCTCCCCACCCTCCAGGTGAACAACCAAAATCCGGAGAACGCAGCGGCTACAGCAGCCCTGGCTCCCCTGGGACCCCTGGCAGTCGCTCCCGCACCCCATCCCTACCAACGCCGCCCACCCGGGAGCCCAAGAAGGTGGCAGTGGTCCGCACTCCCCCCAAGTCGCCCTCTGCCAGTAAGAGCCGCCTACAGACCGCCCCTGTGCCCATGCCGGACCTGAAGAATGTCAAGTCCAAGATTGGCTCCACTGAGAACCTGAAGCACCAACCAGGAGGTGGCAAGGTAAGGGCTTGACCAGCTGCGCGAGTCAGGTCAGGGTGCAGCCTCCGAAAGGGCCCAGCACACAGGCCACCAAAGCACCAGCTCCTCCCTCCCTCTCTTTAGCCTTGCTAATTGGACAGTGGATTTCCCTGGGGACTGCCCAGGTTGGGCTTGGTCTTCCCACTTGGTTCTGGGGAAATTCGAGGTTTTACTATATGACTGTCATGAAATTTCGAGGCCCTGAGGCACCCCCTTCCTTGCTTTTCATCCGAGCATTGCTCAGGCTGACTGACATGTCCTCAGGGTTCTAGAATCTGTGACTGAGAGATTATGTGGGTGTCAGCAGGCCTGACTCCCCGCTGAGTTTCTCCCGAGTCGTCCTCTGTGCACCAGGGATGTCTTACCTTGAGTCCTAGGCTCATTTTATGAAGACATTAGCCCTGTGGGATTGGGTTCACTCTCCTGACCTCATTTCAACACAGTCCTTGATCTAAAGGTCTTATCTCCAAACATACTTCCATTGTGATGTTAGGGTGTCAACATGTAAATGAGGGAACACACAGTCTGTCCCCTCCCACCCAGCACCGGAGTAAGGGAAAGCCAATGAGGGACTTGACGCTGTGATCCATTGCTGAGTCTGCTGTCCTTGTCTTCTGGACAGCGTACTCCTGGGGCAGCACACCTCTGGGGTGCTAAGGCAGCTCCGCAGACTTTAGGGACAATGCTTAGTTGCTGGGGGGAAGTTGGCTATAGCCCCCATGGGTACCTTGCCTGAAGTCCTGTGTTTTGTTGTGGGAAAGCCTTAGGCCCTCCCATTCGCTCTGCACAGTGGGCTTTGCACAGCATCTGGGTCAAAGGACATAACTCGTGTCTTCTTTTCTCCAGGCCGGAGGCTGGCTTTAGGTTAATGTCACTGGGTATCAACTTGGACCATTGACTTGGTCCTAGCTTGTGAACCCTGAGAGTCACCTGTGCTCTCTGACCCCCGCAGATATCTACCAGCCTATTTCAGAAGGGGCCCTGGAGCCAGCTGTGACATTTGAGAGGACCACAAGCTTGAGGCCAAGCCTCAAAAAAATAGGCAAGCACATGGTGGTACAAATCCTTAATCCCAGCACTCAGGAGACAGTCAGGTAGATCTGTGGTATGTGAGTTCCAGGCCAGCCTGGTCTATGCAAATGATCTGCAGGCTAGCCTGCTTCAGAGAAAAGGAGGAAGAGGAGGAAAAACCCCACAAAGCCACATGCTTGCCTCTGAGGAAAATGAACAATGCGATTGCAGTGACTTGCTTTAGCAAACAGGCACACGGTGGCCATCAGCACCTTCCTGGTCCCAGTCCCAGGCCCTGGAGCTCCTCTGGTAGCCACCAGCTGCCCATACCCCCAGTGACAGGACGAAGCTGTGGGTGTGGAGCTGGACCCTCCCCGGGGAAGAGGACCAACGGGCAGAAGAGGATGTGCGTTCTGAACACCACGGCCAGCAGCTCCGTGTGCCGCTCCCACCTCTGAGCCAGGCCTACGCAAAGGCCCCTCTTGCAGAGGAAGAGATGATGACGGTTTATTTGTTGCTCACTTGTTGCATTGCAGGGGATGCTGGAGGGAGGGGGAAAAGTGTCTCTCGGCAGCAGCGGCTCTGGTTCCATAAAGATCCCATTGTGGCTTCCCATGTGGTTTATAGAAGGAAAGGTTCATGGGACCCGCATGGCTTGATCAGGACTTGAGCAGAGCTAACTCCGAAGCTACTCGGAGTCTCTGTCGGCACCACAGCTGCCATCTGCCATTTGACTTCATTGTCTCCAGACTCCTAGTCCTCATCCACTTCTCAAAAATGACTGTTAGGGCCGGCAAGATGGCTCCAGAACCCCCGTGGGTGGAGAGAACTGACTCCTGCAGGCTGTCCTCTGAAGTGCGCACCCAACAGATTAAAAATGTCAAAACAAGAACAAATGGCCTTGGGCAGTAGTGGCGCACACTTTTTATCCCAGCACTGCCTCCGGCAGAGGCAGGCAGATCTCTGTGAGTTCAAGACCAGCCTGGTCTACGAGAGCTAGTTCCAGGACAGGCTCCAAAGCTATAGAGAAACCTTGTCTCGAAAAAATCAAAAACAAGTGACCTCTTAGAAGCTGCATCTCGGGACACCTGTGACTGTCACTATCCCGGGTGTCAGGAGTTAGGACTTCCCAGACTCTATGAAGCACCTAACTGGTTCTCCCATCTTCTTTCCCAGCCTCAGCACCAAGACTAGGAGGCAGACCCATCAGGGCTTTTGTGGGACGCATAGTGCGCAGTACCTGCAACTCAGAGACCTTGAGGCTGACAGCCTGTCTCCTCACCACCCCTCATGCCAGTCTCGACTGCTGCCAGGCCCCTGTCCCTTCTGCCCCTTTCCTGTTCATGCCCCTTCCTTGCTGGCTCTTCCTGTTCCCATTTCAGGTCCTGGACAGCACTGTGTCCAGTGATCTCTGTCACTCTGGTGACCCCAAACTGGGCTCTTCAGTCTCACCCCTGCTGCCTACCCCTTGGGAACGTCAGGTTCTTGCTTTATCCTGAACTGCAAGGCCACCACCAGCTTAGAACGCCCTTCCCTCTTCTCTCTTCCCCCTGAACTCCCCTGTCTAGTTAGCCTTGAGCATCCTGATAACTGAGGGGAACTCAGCTCCCCGAGGCCTTGAGGGCAGTGAGCCCTCACGAAACAGGGCTGCTGGGTGTCATCAAGGACTCAGCAGAGCCTGCAGTGTAGGCAGAGGATGGTTGCCCTGTCAGGCCCTGCCCAGTGTGAGGTGGCTTGCCAGGTTGGACAGCTCTTTCAAATGAATACCAGGAACTGGCCTGAACAGGGAGTACAGCATTCTGCAACGTTCCGCAGAAGGAAGGGCTCGGCCGGCCCCATCTGAGGAACTGTGCTGGGTAGTAATGATGTTTTGCCCATATCCTCACAGGGCTAGAAGGAACAGCGTGACTTGTCCTGGGAGCGGTGACAGCATGGGAAGTGACAGACAGAGCCAAGAATAGCCTCCCTCACATTCTTTGAGGGCAGGAGGGTTGTCCTAACAAGCCTCAGCCCTTCAAGCAAAGAGCTACGCAATGACAAGCCATTTATTTTGGGTTGATGGACAGGGCCGGTAACGCCCCCTGATGAAAGATTCGCAGAGCTGAGTTGACATCTTGGGTCCCTGGAATGTTTGCTTAATGAGACCCTATCTCAGAATCATTAACCGCCGGCCATGAAAGGGCAAAATTCTAAGAGTCCTGAAGAGTAGGGCCAGGGATGTAACTCCATTGGCAGAGCGTTTGCCTCGCATGCATGAGGCCCTGGGTTCAGTCCACAGCACCAGATAGACACTTTGTGGTATGGTGCAGACAGGAACTCCCAAAACTCCAGAGAAGCAGGAGGATGAGAAGTTCAAGGTGGAGCTCCGTTGCTTGGATTATTATTATTATTATGTGTAATGATAATATAATATAATAATGTGATTTTAAAAAGAGCCTGGTGAGATGGCTCAGTGGGTTAAAGGTGTTTGTTGTTAAGTCTGACGACCTGAGTCCGATTCCCAGGGCCCATGATGCTGCAAGGTGTCTCCCGCTTGCAGGTTGTCCTCCAGGCTTCAGGTCCCCACTTCCCCCACAGAAAATGAATGACATGGCCGGGCAGTTAAGAGCGCTTGCTCTCGCAAAGAACCAGAGTTCCAGTCTCAGCACCCACCGTGGACAGCTCACAAACTGCTTGTGACTCTGGCCCAGGACATCTGCCACTTTCCTCTGACTTCCTTGGGTATCACACAGACAGCCAGCCAGCCAGACAGACAGACAGACACACACACACAATAAAAAGTACACTGGGGTCGGCGAGATGGCTCAAGTGAAGGGTGCTTGCCACAAAACCTGACCACTTACCTGAGTTTGACCCCCAGGACCTGGTGGAAGGAGAGAACCGACTCCAACAGGTTTTCCTCCGATGACCACAAGCACACTGTATCATGTTCACATCTCTACAGCCGCACAAATAAATACATGTAATTTACATTTTTGGGGGGGGACGGTTCGAGACAGGGTTTCTCTGTAGCTTTGGTGCCTGTCCTGGAACTAGCTCTGTTGCCCAGGCTGACCTTGAACTCCCAGAGATTCGCCTGCCTCTGCCTCCAGAGTGCTGGGATAGCTGAAATTAAAGGCGTGCGCCACCACCGCCCATGATTTTCATTGCTACTTTGTAACTGTAGTTTTGCTACTGTTATGAATCATAATTAAATATCTGTCTTCCAGTGGTCTTAGGTGACCCATAAAAGGGTCGCTCTTACCCCCAAGGAGTTCTCCACTCAGGTTGAGAACCACTGCTCTAGAGAATGGAGCCCTGGGAAGCCCACCTTAGATCGTTCTGTCCAGTGGCTTCTCACGGGGCATGAAATGCAGTGAGTGCTGTATTCTTGGGATGGAGGAGACCACGCGTTGTAAGTATTCATCCGTGACCGGTGAATCTGTGAAGGTGGAGGCAGGGAAACTGTAGTTCAAGGCCAGCCTCAGTTACGTAGTGAGTTCAAGGCCAGCCTGGGCTACCTTCAAAAAAATTTAATTATAGAAATTCACACACATTAAGTAACAGGAGGTGACAGTGAAGTAAGAGATGAAAGGACGTGCTAGGGGTGTGGCTCAGGGACCCAGGTCCCCTCCTGACACTAACACCTAACCTGTAGCCTGGGATCCTTGAGAGTTTGTCTTGTTCTTTTGTTTTGGTTTGGTTTTTTTGGGTTTTGTTGTTGTTATTTCGAGACAGGGTTTCTCTGTAGCTTTGGGGCCTGTCCTGGAACTAGCTCTTGAAATCAGGCTGGCCTCGAACTCACAGAGATCCGCCTGCTGAGCCTTTACCTGCTGAGCCATCTTGCTGGTCCATTAGTATTAGTATTAGTGGTATTTAGTTTTTTGAGACTTGCTATGTAGAAGAAGCTACATAGGTTTGCCCTACGATTCTCCTGGTTCAGCCTCCCAAGGGCTGGGGTTACAGGCATAAGCCACCACAATTGGTGCATAAGTATTCTTCTTTAAGACCTAAGAAGATCATAGGGAAAATGTGAAAACCTTTATCTGTTAATTAATTAATTCTGGGACAGGGTCTCCTGTAGCTCAGGCTAACCTTGAACTCACTCTGAAGCCAAGAATGACCTTGAATTCACTCACCTCTACTTCCTGGGTGCTGGGATTACAAGTGGGAGCCACTTAAAACAACAACAACAGGCTGGGCGGTGGTGGCACACACCTTTAATCCCAGCACTCAAGAGGCAGAGGCAGTTGAATCTCCGTGAGTTCCAAGATAGCCAGCGCTGTATAGTGAGACCCTGTCTTAAAACGAAAAGAAAGAAAGAAAGAAATTGCACTTCTTTCTAAACTAGTTTTTGGCTAGTGTTCAAGCATGGAAGCAGCCTGGTTGGCTGAGCAGTTGGAGCGCTCCTCTGAAGATTTCCAAGTCCCACAAGTCAAAAGTTTGCAGAGCCTGGGAACACCAAGGGCAAAGGGTTGCTATATTACAGGTGACCACCAGGTGGCGATGGAGCGCTGTAGACATCCGCCTCCACTCCTGGACCACCCATAGTTGTTGCTTCTCTGCAATGGTTATCTTTCCTGCTCCCTTGGTCTTTTTCTATCTCTCATCTCGGCTCGGCTCATTTCTCTGTTTCTGTCCATCCCATTCTCCTTCTCTTTCACCAATGGTCATATGGAAATATGAGTTTTTAAAAATTTTTAACATTCATTTAAGTGTGTGTGTGTGTGTGTGTATTTAGGGGTAGGAGTTGGAAGTGGAAGTGTTTTCAATGTATTTTATTTTTTGGACAGGGGCTCATTTATTCCAAGCTGCCCTCCTGTGGCTGAGAATGGCCTTGAACTTCTGATGTTCTTGCTCTACCTCCCAAGTGCTAAGATTACAGGCTTGCATTACCACATCCAGTTTTATACGGTGTGAGGGCTTGAACCTAGGGCCTTATGCATGCTGGGAAAATTCTCTATCAACTAGCCTACGTCCCCAGTCACCGTTGAAAGGACAGCCTTAATAGTGGCTGGCCTTGCTGGGCAGTGGTGGTGCATGCATTTAATCCCAGTACTTGGGAGGCAGAGGCAGGTCGATCTCAGTGAGTTCGAGACCAGCCTGGTCTACAGAGCGAGTTCTAAGAGAGCCAGGGCTGTTACACAGAGAAACCCTGTCTCGAAAAACAAAAAAAGCAAAACAATAGTAGCATAATAACAGTGGCTGGCCTTGGTACTTCATTGCCTTTCCCAGGTTGACTGGACTGAATACAAGCAGGCTTTCAGCATCCATCCCCGAGCTTTCTGTGGGCCCAGCTGCCCACACCAGGTTCATTGCCCAAATGAGGCATTGCCCTGGCCCACTGTCCAAGTGAGGCCCAGCCCAGCGCTGCTAGCACCACTCTGAAAGCTCCTTCATCTAGAGGCTTGGGGCCAAGAAGGGATCCCCCAACAGTTCTGAACCCAAGCAGACCCAGAACAAGGCCCACCAAGGACTTGAAATGGCTTTGGGGGTCTCTGGGAAGTGGGTAAATTAAAGTGGACCCGGCCAGATTCTCAGGACTGCTTCCTGACCACAGCCACTTCCCTCCTGAACAGAAGGCTCTCAGATGGAAACATCCTCTCCCTCGGGGGTATTTCCAGTGTCTAGTCAGAGCCAAAGCCCAGTTCGGCAGAACCGTATATGCCACTGTTGCTACGACTCAGGTTTCACAATGCCAACCACCGCCCTCTTCTCCGCACTCTGCAAAGGGCATTGGCTTAACGTGGCCAGTAACCATAATTCCAGTCTGCTTTGTAAATATCTGTCCATGCCAAAACCCACAACAGTGTGTTTCTTTTCCAAGAGGTTAGAATAAGAACCAACCACCCAGGGAGGTGGGGGTGTCTCTGTATGTGATTGCTTAATGTCCTGTGACTAATTTGGTTTCTTTGTATCCAGAAGACAGCTACCTTCCTCCAAAAACTGTTGTCTTTGTTAAGTACAGAGTTATATAATCATTCGTGTTTCCTTTTTCTCGTTGGCTTCCAGGAAGCTCAGTGCTGAATCTAAAAGCCCTAACTGCATATCTCAGTGATTACCCTGTGTTGTGACACCACCCTTTTATGTCTCCTTGTTTTAACTGAGTCTGTGTTTTCTTTTTTTATTGATATTTATTGAGCTCTACATTTTTCTCTGCTCCCCTCCCTGCCTCTTCCCTCCCCCCTTCAACCCTCCCCCAAGGTCCCCATGCTCCCAATTTACTCAGGAGATCTTCTCTTTGTCTACTTTCTACTTCCCGTGTAGATTAGATCTATGTACGTCTCTCTTAGTGTCTGCATTGTTGTCTAAGTTCTCTGGGATTGTGGTTTGTAGGCTGGCTTTCTTTGCTTTATGTTTAAAAATCACCTATGAGTGAGTACATATGATAATTGTCTTTCTGGGTCTGGGTTACCTCACTCAAAATAATGTTTTCTAGCTCCATCCACCTTCCTGCAAAATTCAAGCTGTTGTTATTTTTTTCTGCTGTGTAGTACTCCATTGTGTAAGTGTACCACGTTTTCCTTATCCATTCTTCAGTCAAGGGACAGTTAGGTTGTTTCCAGGTTCTGGCCATGACAAACAATGCTGCTATGAACATAGTTGAGCACATGTCCTTGTGGCACGATTGATCATTCTTTGGATATATACCCAAAAGTGGTATTACTAGGTCTTGAGGAAGGTTGTTTCCTAATTTTCTGAGAAATCACCATTCTGATATCCAAAGGGGCTATACCAGCTTGCATTCCCACCAGCAGTGCAGAAGTGTTCCCTTTTCCCCACAACCTCTCCAGCATAAGTTGTCATCAGTGTTTTTGATTTTGGCCATTCTTACAGGTGTAAGATGGAATCTCACAGTTGTTTTGATTTGCATTTCTCTGATGACTAAGGATGTTGAACATTTCCTTGTACTCCAATTTTTTTATTTATTGGATTATATGATCTTTTGGTGTCTAATTTCTTGAGTTCTTTGTATATTTTGGAGATCAGACCTCTGTCTGATGTGGGGTTAGTGAAGATCTTTTTCCATCCTGTAGGCTGTCGTTTTGTCTTGTTGACTGTGTCCTTTGCTTTACAAAAGCTTTTCAGTTTCAGGAGGTCCCATTTATTAATTGTTTCTCTCAGTGTCTGTGCTGCTGGGGTTTTATTTAGGAAGTGGTCCCCTGTGCCAATGTATTCAAGTGTACTTCCCACTTTCTCTTCTATAAGGTTCAGTGTGGCTGGCTTTATGTTGAGGTTTTTAATCCATTTGGACTTGAGTTTTGTGCATGGTGATTGATATTCGGGTCTTCTATTCAGTTCCAGAGTCTGTATTTTCTAATTCTAAACTGCTCCCGGTCTAGTTTTCTAGAACTCACAGAGATCCACCTGCCTCTGTCTCCCGAGTGCTGGAATTAAAGGTGTGCGCCACCACTGCTGGCTTATTTTTACAGAGGTATCATACTAGGCTCAGGCTGGCCTGAAGCTCACTATGTATGTAGTTCAGGAACTCCCCTTGTGAGAGCCTGGCACTGCCAAACGCCCACAGAGAGGAGCAAAACAAGCTGCTGGCTTTGTCAGCAGGGGGTCCAGGGAGCTGAGTCCCCTTTCAGGAGGCCATTTGGAGGACTGGATTGAGCGTGTTTAGAACACCTGTCGTTTCAACTTAGAAGTCGTGTTTCTAGGAGTCTGTGCCATGAAGATGATCCACAATACGGAAACATTCCTTGCCAAGATATGTTCACAGTGGGCTGTTCATACTGAACACGGAGTCGATGCAAATATTTGGTAGCCCAGGAACAGTCCGGACAGTGAGTTCGCTTCTGGAGAGCAATTTTACCCATCTTGGCTAGCAGCTATGAGGCAGACAGTAAGCCAGCGCTGTGGAGGAACTGGAGGCAGGAGGCCTTGGTGTTCAAGGTCATGCCTAGCTACACACTGAGTTTTGAGACCAGCTTGGGATACATGAGACTCTTTCCAAAATCTGAAACCATGTCTGTGAAAGATAAAAAAAAAAAAATCACTTTTTTATCCACGTAAACCAGATTTCCAATATTCAAACCCTAGGTCAGGGCTAGGTTTAGACTTTCCCCAGTGCCCCACAGTTTGAGAACAGCCAGTAGCTCCTCCAGCTGCCACCTCAAAGGGAAGGAGAGCTTCTTCTGAAGCCAAATGTGAGTGACCATGGTCCCAGAACATGAATTTAGGTCACCCCCAAATAACACATTCTGATCTGATGATAGTGTAGTGAAGGTTTCCTAATAACACAATAGAATGAAATTATAAATGGAGGTAGTTTTAAAAATTTTTTAAATTTCAACTTAAGCTGGTCAGGTAGTGCACACCCTTAATCCCAGCCCCTGGGGGGCAGAGGCAGGCAGATTTCTCTAAATTCAAGGTTAGACTGGCCTACGAAGTGAGTTTTGGCACAGCCAGGGCTACCTAGTGAAATCCTGTCTCAAAACAGGCCCCTCCCCCCCAAAAAAAGAGCTAAAAAGTATTTTTAAATATTTATTTATTGCATGTATGAGTGTGTGTGCCACTGCACGCATGTGGGAGGGGACGTGTGTAGTCTGGTGGCAACCATCTTCACCCTCACCAAACCATCCGCCATCTCAACTCAAGACAATTTGGCTGGGAACCTTCACATTCCAACTCTCCAGCGGCGCGAGGAATCTTAGACGCTGTCTTGCACGGGCGTGGGCTTTGGGGGGTTTGTTGTTTTTCTTCTGAGAACTGGACACAGGGGACTCCCTGTTTACACTCGTCACTCCACTCCAACCTTCCCACATCTGTTCTCGAGTCCCCAGTCCCATTTTCGTTCAGATCCATTTTGTGATCTCTGAGTCTAGTAGGTTGGCAGTGTGCCTTCTCAGGCAGCTTCCTTGCAGCCCGCACCCCCCAGGAGGCGGGGCTCAGACCTGGTTCTCCCCAGCAGCACGCAGGTCAGGGGTCACTGCGCTGGGTGTGGTCATCACTCATTCTCTTTTCTGGCTATCAAAGGTGCAGATAATTAATAAGAAGCTGGATCTTAGCAACGTCCAGTCCAAGTGCGGCTCGAAGGACAATATCAAACACGTCCCGGGCGGCGGCAGTGTGAGTACAGTCACACGCTCCCTGCAGTGCGCTGCAGCCTTTGCTGAGACACGTGTCATAAGTGTGTACTTGGGAAACATTGCAGAGAATAAATCCCCGCAGGCTCAGGGCCTCTGGTGTCCCTACACTTAGGTTTGCTGCCCCCAGACTCCCCTCCCCATGTTCAGTGAAGAACCCAGCAGAATCGGGACAGCAACTGGCTCCGGCTGGCCCTTCCCTGAGAAGCTGGGTCCCCGCAGTACCGTGCCCATGTCCCTAGAAGCCCCACAGCCTGCTAGAAATGGGCTGAAGACTGTGGCACCCAAGCCTGGACTGTCACCTCTCCGGAGCCTCATCTCTGGAACAGTTCTTCTGTGGATGGACGGTCCATATGATCTGAGCAGATGCTAAGGGCTTCCTGTCCCATGTCAACGGCAGAGAGGGTCCTAGTCACCCTCCATTTCTCATCTGGGAAGCAATTCCTAAGCCTCAGTTAAAGTTTAAAACCAGCCCCCACTCACCCCCCCCCCCAATACAGGGACTCTGGCTGCAAAGAGTCTAAGAGAGCTTGCGGGTGGTATCTATTGCCCGAGTCCGGTTTGCCAGAGAAGATTGCTTAGGGTTTTAAATTTGTCCTCTATACACCACTGGGGACCCAGCTTATCGGCAAGTGAGTCAGTGCGAGATGTTCTCAGGCTTCCCTGATGGGCTTAAAGACTCCAATATCCTCCTGGCTAGCCTGTGTCCACAGGGCAGGATATGCAAACTGGCCTGGGTTTCTCCAGGCCAATTCCTTCATCCCCAGCTCTGGGTCAGTCCCAGGAGAAGCCCTGGCTCTCTGAGAGAGTTCCTGCTGGCTCAATCTTGTGACTGTGTGCCCTGGCCCACAGGGTTTATTCTTGCAATGTGCTTCTGCCTCCTGCCCTGGCACCTGCCCTGCCTTCTGCCTCTCGGACCTTTGGCCCCAGAGCAGCAAGTGCTGGCCTTGTGGCTACTGCTTCTTATGCTTCCTCACGGTGTCTGCTGTTTCCTCTGTCCTCTACTCACGGTGCTCCTGCCATCCCCACCCTGTACTTGTGTTTTTTTGCTTCAGAAGGAGAGGCACGGCTGTTGGCTACACTGTAGTTATTGTCCAGCCTGATGCCCTCTCTGTGTACATTCAATAAACTGTTCTAGAAAGAGATGGGTGGGGGAAAGAGATGGTCACTAACGACTCCCATTGCTGTCTTTGTCCCTGGGCCCTTTAATGTTGTCATTTAGGGTGTGTTGACCTCCCAGCCCAGGCCTGCTGTGGTTGGGGAGGAAAGACAGGGCATCTGGTTTGGCTCATGTCTGGCCTGCTGCTGGGGCTGAAGGCTCTGGCTCCAGTGGGCTGCAGAGGGCGGATGCCCCTGCAGGGGAAATGGGGAAGAGCCAGTGCAGGGCAGCTCTGGTCACATGCTGGTTGCCTGATGAGGCTCCAGTGCCCAGGATGTCAGGGAACTTTCCTAATGTGTGCAGCAGTGTGTCAGCCTGTGGACTGACCTATGACCTTATATAGAGTCACAAGATAAACTATGGGCTGACCATGAGGACTGTCCTTGGCCTGTGGCCACTGTTGTCTACAGGATGGACCTGTAGAGAAAGCTCTCTTGAGGGAGGGAGCTGGTGGTTATAGCCTCTGGCATTTTGGGTTGCAGGATCCCTGGCCTGGACTGCACATCTGGCTTGTTGCTGGCTCTTGCTAGGGTAGAGGGACTTGCAGCAGGCAGGCTGCTCCTCCATCTGTGCCTCCTGGCTGGGCTGTGGCCTCCTCTCTAGGGCTGCTTCCCCACGCCCCGTGCATTCCTTCCTCCTCTGGTCATTCCAGGCTTCCAACATCTCTTACCCTGCCACACCCTGCCACTGACTCGAGACTCTACCTGGGCCTGGAAGAGTGAGGCTCTGGTCCCTCTAGCATTCCTGTCTCCTCTTGGAGATCTCAGGCTCCCATGGGTTACAGAGCGCAAGTTCTCCTGTTGGGGGAGCCAACCCCTTTGCTCTCCCATCATCACCTGCCCCAGAACTCCCACTATACCCTGGAAATGTCTGCAGAAAGTCTTCGGGACCATCTGCTCTTCGTCCACTTTCACAGGGGCAGGGTGACACCCCAGCACACTGACGTGTGACTCCAGCACACTGACCGGTGAGGCCACAGCCCGCCTCTTCCATCAAGTCCATTAGCAGAAAAAGAAACACATTGCGCGCACACACACACACACGCGCGCGCGCACACACACACACACACACACACACGCACACACCCCACAACACAGCATACAATCAGCACAGCTCTCCATGAAAATGAGAGGGGTCTGTCCGTTTAGCCATCTATAGAACCTTGCTTTGCCAACTCTCACATGGACAGGAGATGACCCTCTCCCTCACTGGAATGACCCCACTGGTGGCCTATATAGGAGACCCATTTGGAAGGTGGCAGTTAGTGACCAGCTCTCTATGCTGCAAGCCACAGTTCTGAGAGACTGCCTTCCAGGAGCCCCATCTACCTGGGTGGCCTCCTTCAGGGTGTTCTCTCGGGACGCAACTGTCATTCCCCAGAGCAGGCCTTTCTGCTGTGCCACATGAAGGGTCCTCGGGCTGGCAGGTCTCTCTGTGTGTCCTGTCTGCTCACTCACGCTTGCTGAGCCACTAAGCCTGTGATTTCTGCTGTGTGCCTGCTCTCCCTGTTAGTGTCACTTTGCTTTTTCCAATAGAGGATGAAGTGTCCAGGGGACACCACATGGCTCTTACCTGAGTCATAGCACTGTCCTGGGTCCTGTATGCCACCCGATGGTCCAGGGCTGTGGGAGTTTCCTGGATGTTCACTCCTCCTTGCCACCTCTCCTCTCTGAGTCCCTTCTGAGGAGATCACCTGGAGGCTGCAGGCCACTTCCTCCACTTCCAATCACTGTGTGTGATTGGTCTTTCCTCAGTGAAAAGATTTGTGTTTATATATTTAAATATCTGCTAAATAGTGTGATCAAGGACCAGGCGTCCCTGTTTTTCCTTGAGAGTTTCTTTGGGTTTCTGGAATTGAAGATGGTCCCATAGTCACTTTGTGAGGACCCAGTTTTCTGGGGGCGTGGGGATTGTCTGGATTTGGGAAGCATATTATCCTCCCTGAGTGGGGTGTATCGGAAGCTGGTGGAAGCCACTGGCAAGTGGTCCATTGGAATTTGCTTTGTGTTACCCCCCTAGTAACACAACCCCCTTTATTCTCTGTCTCATTCCCACCCTTTCTGACCTGCAGGTACAAATTGTCTACAAGCCAGTGGACCTGAGCAAGGTGACCTCCAAGTGCGGCTCCTTAGGCAACATCCATCATAAACCAGGTAGCCCTTGAGGAAGGCAGGCTGTGGGATGGGAAGGTGCTGGCTAGGCCGGCAGGTGCCTCCTGGAATACAGCAACCTGGGCAGTAAGCATTAAATGTGAAGGTGCTGTGTGACCCGGGAGGTGTGACTGTCCCTGCCGGCTCCTGAGCAGGGCTTTTCCAGCCTAGACAAGGGGTGGAGGGAGAGGGAGAACTGGTTCCAGATTCCATCGTGTGGCTCTCCAGAAAAGCCTGTAAGACAGGACCAGCCGTGGGACTGATTGGACCCCCAAAGGCCAGTTCTGTGGACATCTCAGCTTTGTCTCCGCCAGCACAGGGGTCACTTCAGCAGCTATGACATAAGACCTTTCTGGGCTGTTGTCCTACCTTCGCTGTGACTTTGTTTAAACAAAGCACCCTTCCCAGGATAGTAGTACAAGTCACCTCCCCTCCTGCTACACCCTGGTATGGTGACCCAAGTCAAAGAGGCAGACGGGGTTAGGCTCTCTCCTCATTGTGCATTTGACATGCAATGTGATTCCAAGGTCTTGAGGGGCTGTGGCTTCAGGATGCTCAAATGAAAAAAATCTCCATTGCTGGAAGTTTAGAGTTCAGCATGCCTTCTCCTGGCCAAGCTTCCTGTACCTTTGAAGCATCTCAGGAGAAAGATTTTGTGGAGTAAATACCCGATGTACATCTCAATTAGAGAAGGGGCAGGTGATTTGGAAGCCCTTACAAGGACTCCCTTGTGGCCAAGCCTCCTTCCAGATAAAGCAGAGCCCCGACAACTCCCAGAGGGTGGGCTGTGCTTGTGATCCCTGACCCAGCCTCTGCAGGAGTCAGAATGGGCACATTAATGAATGTTCCCTGCCAGGATGGTGACAACTAACCTAATTGCTATCAAGCCTCCAGCAGCCCCGGGCACTTTGCTCTGCAGGCCGTGACCTCATTTAATATATGCTAAGTCCCCCAGACCACAGACGATGACAAGAGTCTCTTGTGTGGGTTGTGTTCCAGGAGGGGGCCAGGTGGAAGTAAAATCTGAGAAGCTGGATTTCAAGGACAGAGTGCAGTCGAAGATTGGTTCCTTGGATAATATCACCCACGTCCCTGGAGGAGGGAATAAGAAGGTAAGGGGGGACAAATGGGGAGGTCACATGGGGAGGGGGGTTAGTGGAGTGAGCTAGGCCGGTCCTAGAAGGCCCCATATGGACTATCTAGCGATGGGTTCTCACCCTGAGCTCAGTGTACCAAGAAACACGGCATGAGACCAAAGACAGATCTTTTCCGCTGGTTGCCAGGAAAGCTAGCGCAAACTAGCGATACTGAGGATGAGCCTCAGCTGGTAGAGCGCTTGCCCAGCACGCACAGAGCCTGGGTTCTTTCCCAGCACTGCATAGACTGGGCATAAACTGTAATCCCGGGTGGAGGCAGGAGGGTCAAGGGTTCAAGATCACCCTTGGCTGCATCGTAGGTTTCAGGCCAGCCTGCACTACCTGAGATTCTCAGCAGACAGACAAAGGACAAAGTCTGCGGTTCTGAAGAGAAGTGCTCCCACTGCTCACACTGAGGCTGCTGTGTCTTGTCTCAGGGCTGAGGACTGGGTACCTAGTAGACATGGGTATGTGTGGGGTAAAGGCACACAAAGGTGTGTGTGGCTCCGAGCAAACTCCTCTTGCCCCCGCACAGGGTGTGATGAATGTAGGGCCGCCCTGGCTTCTCCTCTTTGGTACAAACCACCTCCACACTTGCCTGGCCCAGTATCGTGCAGGTAGTCTCCTCGGCAGGGTCCTCCCGGGAAATAACTGAACAGAGGGAATTTTCTGGAATCAGACCTAGCCCAGCACGAGAAAGGGTACTTACCCAAGGTGGCTCAGTTGTCTTTCTACTTGGCCATGTTGGGTGGTCCCTGGGAGTCCCCTGCCTGGCAAGTCCCTACAGCTCCTTGCTTTCCTCTGCAGCTGCATGCCTGCATCCACTGCTTATATAAAGCCCCTGGTGACCATGAGGCACCAGAACAGCTGAAACGCCTGGCCGGCACACACACAGCCAGCAGGCTGAGGGGTTCTTCCCCGAGATGGCCTATAAGGGCAGATCCTCTGGTCTTTAGGACCCCAAAGCGGACACAGACCTTTGTTGCCCGAGAGCAGGAGATCCTCCAGTCTTGGAAGCTGACAGAAGCTGAAGAAAGGAGGCCATACCTGAGGGTTACTGGGCAGGCTCCCTTCTCTGGGAAGGTGGGAAAGCCTCATCAATGGCCAGAGTTCTGCTAATTCTGCCGCACATCGCTCAATTTAAATACAAAACCTCCTGTATTTCGTTCCCATACGGGACCTCTTGGCCATAGGCAGTCATAGGCCTGACTCTACCTCAGTCTGATCCAATAGGACTGGAGCAGATCTAGGCCTTGGAGATTCCCTGGGTAAGGGAAGTTCTCCACCAACCTGGGAACTTCTATGCCCTGGGGGAAGCTCTGGGCAGGCAGGACTCCCCCGGGGGCCTGATGTAGGCCGAGCTTCAGTGTGCGGGCCTGTTTCTCCTTCAGAGAAATACCAGCACCCCAGAGGTGGGGTGAGATCCAAACAAAAGAAGGTCCCTGTGTCCTAAGACTGGAAAGCTGGAGACAGGTGGATCAGGAGTTCAAGGTTACCCCTGAGCTGCACAGAATTGGAGCCAGCCTGGGCTACCTGAGACCTTATCTCACAAAACCAGAAACAGCTGGCCATAGTGAATCAAACACCTTTAATCCCAGCGGCAGAGGCAGGCAGATCTCTGTTGAATTTGAGGGCAGCCTGGTCTATATATCGAGATCCAGGACAGGTGGGGCTAATAGAGAAACCCTGTAACACACACACACACACACACACACACGCACGCACGCACGCACGCACGCACATGCGTGTTTACATACACACGTTTTAATGAAAGATTCTCTCAAGTACAATAATATGGAAGATCCCTGTTAACCAAAAAGAAGAGCATACGAACGCCTGATTTTTCTCAATGTCCACAGTCAAGCTCCCAGCAAGAAGGACTCTTCACCTAGGGTCTCTGACCTCAGAAGTTGTATGGAAATACCGTGTGTGTGTAGCATACATATATGCACACTTGGCTCAAAGTCTGGGATCCAGAACAAGGTTGAGACATTTTGTGTCTACCCCTTTTATGTAGAGACATGCCTCAGACTGCTTTCTGCTTCCCTTTAGACTACTGGCTATAGCATTGTGTGTCTGCACCCGCAACTGTGTGTGTGTGTTGCATGTACATGAGTATGCAAGTGAGCACACCCATGTACATACATGCAGAGGCCAGAGCAGAACATTAGGTGTCTTTCTCTTTCTTTCACTGTCTACCTTTTTGCCTTGAGACAGGGATAGGGTCTCTCACTGAACTGGAAGCTTGCTGTTTTTGCTAGACTGGCCACAAGTGAGGTTCTGGGATGTAACTGTTTCCATCCCCAAATGCTGAGTTTACAAGTTATAGACATGCACAGACCTGCCCTGCCTTTTTACTTGGGTGCTGAGGATTCAAACTCAGGCCTTTGTGTTAGCAGAGCAAGCACTCCTATCCACTGAGCCATCTCCCTAGGCTTGTGATATCATTTCTTAAAAAGGGCTTTTTGGCATTACAACTTCTAGGTGGGTGCCACCTGAAAATACCTTAATAATCTTGGACAAAGAGTGTGTGTAGCTGTGACCGCTGGTACCAGTGATTCTACAGCAGGCCCTTTTCTCTTGTGGCTACCCCTTTGGTGCTTTTAGCAGCAAATTGGCAACAATCTAGCAAAACACAGAGTCCAGAGCAAGGGGTGTGTGTTCAGCATGCCTGAGGCTACGGGTTGCATCCCCAGCACAATTAAACAAACAAACAAACAAACAAACAAGGGATGGCGGGATTGCTCAGTGGGTAAGAGCACCAGCTGCTCTTCCAGAGGTCCTGAGTTCAATTCCCAGCAACCACATGGTGACTCACAAATATCTGTAATGAGATCTGGCGCCCTCTTCAGACCTTAGGCATACATACAGGCAGAACACTGTGTACATAAACATAATAAATCTTTTTTTTTTTTTTTAGATTTATTTATTTATTATGTATACAACATTCTGCCCGCACGCCAGAGGAGGGTGCCAGATCTCAGTACAGATGGTTGTGAGCCACCATGTGGTTGCTGGGAATTGAACTCAGGACCTCTGGAAGAGCAGCCAGTGCTCTTATCCTCTGAGCCATCTCTCCAGCCCCCATAATAAATCTTAAAAAAAGAAACATAAGTAAATAGTCATACATATTTAGGATAATATACCCATGTAAAATGATGCATGCAAAGTCACTGGAGGTTGTTCCTATTCGGCATTGTTTGTAGTTGCAGAGAAATGGAACCTCCCCCACTTCTGTCAGGGAGGAGATAGATTTCGATGTAGATGCTGTAATGGGATAGAATAAGTAGCCCTTGGCATGAGGAAGTTCTCTGTGGAATAATCAAGTATTAAGCCTGAACCTTGGTGGCACACACTTGTAATCTCAGAAACTGAGAGACAGAGGGATTCCTAAGGATAGCTAGTTCCAGGCCAGCCTGGGCTAAATAGTAAGATCTTGCCTTAAAACAAGCCAGGCCAGTGAGATTGCTCAGTGGGTAAAGGTGTTTGCAGTCAAGTCTGATGCCCTGAGTTTGGTCCCCAGGACCCAGATGTTAGAAGGAGAGAACCAACTCATACAAGTTGTCCTTTGATCTCCCCACATGCACTAGGGCACATGCATGCACATACACACACACATACACACACACAGACACATTCACACACACATTCACACAAACACAAATGAATGTAGAAAGATTAGACAAACAGCCAGGTGTGCTGGTACATGCCTTTAATCCCATCACTCAGGAGGCAGAGGCAGGCAGATCTGAGTTCCAGGTAAGCTTGATCTACAGAGCCAGTTCCAGGACAGCCAAGGCTACACAGAGAAACCCTGCATCAAAATAAAATAAAGGAATGAACCGGGCAGTGGTGGCGCATGCCTTTAATCCCAGCACTCAGGAGGCAGAGGCAGGAGGATCTCTGTGAGTTCGAGGCCAGCCTGGTCTACAAGAACTAGTTCCAGGACAGGCTCCAAAACTGCAGAGAAATATATATATATATATTCATATATGAGTGAATGAATGAATGAATAAAAACAGACAAACAAAAGAATGTTTTCTCCCTTCACAGAGTCTGTCAGTCAGGGCTTGTCTGCGTTCCCTAGGCTGTCACTCATCTCACCCTATACTTCTTGCAGATTGAAACCCACAAGCTGACCTTCCGGGAGAATGCCAAAGCCAAGACAGACCATGGAGCAGAAATCGTGTACAAGTCGCCTGTGGTGTCTGGGGACACATCTCCACGGCACCTCAGCAATGTGTCCTCCACGGGAAGCATCAACATGGTGGACTCCCCACAGCTTGCCACACTAGCCGATGAAGTTTCCGCTTCTTTGGCCAAGCAGGGTTTGTGATCAGGCCCCTGGGGCGGTCAATAATCGTGGAGAGAAGAGAGAGTGAGAGTGTGGAAGAAAAACAAAAAAGAATGATCTGGCCCCTCGCCCTCTGCCCTCCCCACTGCTCCTCACAGACCAGCCGACCGGCTTGTCACCTAACCTGCTTTTGTGGCTCGGCTTTGGCTGGGGACTTCAAAATCAGTGATGGGAATAAGAGTAAATTTCATCTTCCAAATTGATTCGTGGGCTAGTAATAAAATATTTTTTAAGAAAAACATGTAAAAACATGGCCAAACCCAACATTTCCTTGGGCAATTGCTATTGATTCCCCCCCCCCCCCCACCCCCCTTTGAGTCTTAGAGGGTGAAGGAGGCTCTGAAGGTTGTTTCTGGGGAGTTTTAAGGGACTAGGGCAACTGATTGCCACAGCCCCACCCTAGGGGCATCAGGGACAGCAGCAGCAACAAAAGGTTAGGAACTTGGTGTGTTTGTGGAGCTATAGGCAGGCAGGCGATGCTAATGTGTGGATGTGAAGCGGGCCTGAGGCAGCAAAGGCTGAGAGCTGGGTGTCAGGGAGTCAGAGGAGAGGGGAGGAAGACAGGCTCCTGCCAAGTCGCTTGGGAAGAACAGGTAGCCCCAGTCACCTGCAGCAGCCTTAGAAGGCACAACTGCCTGTTTGGTAAGGCCCTGGGAAGTATGTGCCCCTTCTGTAGGGCAGCTGGAAGGTGGTATCTTGTTGCTTGGTTCTCTGAAGGCTGACCTTGACATCACAGGGCACTGGTTTATTCCTCCCTCTCTGCAGGGTGGGAGTCCTGAGCTGAGGGGCTTCATTCTCCTCTCACAGAAAACCCTGCTTTACTGAGTTCTGAAGTTTGGAATTGCAGCCATGATTTTGGCCACTTCACAGACCTGGGACTTTAGGGCTAACCAGTTCTTCATAAGGACTTGTGCCTCTTTGGGGACATCCGCCTGTTCTCAAGCTTGGTCCTCTGGCATTTCTGCAGGGTGAGGGATGGAGGAGGGGCGGACAGGCCTCCCACCCCTCCCACAGCCACTGCAGCCCCTCCACCTGTCCATCACACCCACGTGTCTGCCGAGAGCCAGTCACTGCCGTTCTCTCATCCCGTCTCACTGTCCAGGGTGCTTAGCCTCCCCGCCCCCATCCTGGCCCTGGGTAGATGTGGGTAGTACCTGCTCTACACTAAGAGCTGGAGTCCAGGGAGGGCAAAGATTTGAAGCTCAGTCTCTAGTCCTACGTTCCACAAATCCAACCAGTGTGCCTGGTGATGACCCTGGACACTCTGTCTGCTTTTTTTTTGTTTTAAACTTTAAATAGTGGTTGCCTCCTAGGTAGGCCTGGCCCTCTTCTCGTGTTGAGCTGGAGGCAATTCAGGTGCCAATGTGTTGGCACCAGTAAGAGCAGACAAGACTCCCAGGGCAGGGCCACATTCCTCTCATCCTTCTCTTCCACCCCAGCTTGTGATTGCTAGCCTCCCAGAGCCCAGCCACCAGTAAGTCCCTGTGCACATAATCAGCCCTCCACACCCCAACTTGGGGAACATACCCCCTGGGAATGTTTTCCTCCAATCCCCATGGAAGCGGTGCTGCCTGCCCTGCTGGAGCAGTCAGACATCTTCATAGATACAGCCCTTCCCTCCCCGTCTACACCCTGTGCGTTGTAGTTGGATTTGTCTGTTTGTCTGGGTTCACCAGTGACTATGATAGTGAAAAGAAAGGAAAAAAGAAAAAAAGAAAAAAAAAGGATGCATGTATCTTGTAATATTTGTCAAAGGGTTCTAGCTCACCACCAGGGATGGAGGTCCTGGGTATTTCTTGGCTCCAGGCCAGTGCAGTGCTTCACTGCTAGGACACCCTATGTTTTCAAAGTTTTCCTCTGCAACTGGGACCTCACAGACACTGGATTGTGACATTGGAGGTCTCTTAGCTGCCCAGGCCTGAAACACAGGACCAGAGAGACTCCACCTGTCAGGGAGAGCTTCCTGCTGGCCTGTTTTGCAGAGTGAAGATGGTCCTGCCTAATCACAGCCTCATGTCCCACAGCAGCCCTGTAAGATGGGCTGATAACTACTGCATTCCGAGAGACAAGGGCATCAGTGTCAGCTGCGAGAGCTGTGGCCCTAGAAATCCCATGATTCTCCAGAAGACATCCTTGGGCCCTCACCACAGGGCTTGGGATGAACTGCCCCACTGAGGAAGGGGACATCGTAGGAGACTCCCTTGGTGTCCGAAGTGTCAGCCCACTGACCTTGCATGAGCATCTCCTACAGCTGCAGGGAAGAGGCCTCAGAAGCATAGGAGCCTCAGGCCCAATTCTATCACTTCTGGCTTGGATACAGTTAAGGAGTTAAGGACAGACACTGTGGATGGTAGAAGGAAGCAGCCAGCCTTTCCCATTAAAGAACAACCTATGGAGAAGCTCCCAGATGCTGACGGGCCCAATGGAGAAAAGGGAAGTGTGGCTTGAAGCATTGTCCCTTCATCATGGCTACCTATTCTGGTTTTTATCTTACTTCCCATTGTCCATTCTGCAGTTCCTGTCCTTGAATGGGAACACTAAAATATCTCTTGTAGGGAAAACAGCCCCAAAATAATTATTTGGAGTTATCAGGTCAGTGCTGGCTGATAGGCAGTTTACAATGAGTTTGGCTTGTGACTTCAGTGAGGACAATCCCCCAGGGGCACAGCACCTGTCCTTTCTTCCCATGCCTCCCTAGTCCAGAGCTGATGTCTTACTTAGGGTGGGCTAGATAGGGTATACCATATGCCTGGTTCCTCCAAGCTCTTAATTCACTTTATCAATAGTTCCATTTAAATTGACTACAATGGTAAGACTGTATCCTGTTTGAGATTGCTTTGTGCTATGGGGGGAGGGGGGAGGAGGAACATGTTAAGATATTTCACATGGGCAAACGGAAGCCTTGGAGTGTAGCCATCTGTAACCTTCATGATTATGACCACTTGCTAGAGAGAAG
The DNA here is from genome assembly GCF_018167655.1 of Microtus oregoni. NCBI lineage: Eukaryota > Metazoa > Chordata > Mammalia > Rodentia > Cricetidae > Microtus > Microtus oregoni. Next base: position 15,477,903 of record NW_024543222.1, on the reverse strand, counting down.
TGCCATGGCTTTAGCCTGGAGGCTTGTGACAGGCTTTCCCAAGGCAGAGACAGCCAGCTAGTTCCCTGCCTTCCCAGCCAGGTGTAGCTCCCAGGTTTGTGTAGGAATCTATGAACTACTCTTGTCTGCTGCCTTCTTTTGGTGTCCAGAGCCCACCATCCTGCCTCACCCTGGCTTCCTTCCCTCTAAGTCACTGGCACATCAGTTACCACTTCTGGACTGGCTTCAGATCCACAGCCTACAACTACTAGCAGTAGCCAAGACCTCTTCCTTTAGTCTGTTCTCCAGTGAAGGGCAGAGGTGGTAACCAACTATATGACTATGGTTTTATGAGCCTCCAAACCTCTCTCTGGCTTCTGGAAGGGTTACTTTGGGCAGTAGCTCAGTCTCACCCTCCTGATGGATTGTAGCCTGTGCAGTTACTGTGCTGGGCATGATCTCCAGTGCTTGCAAGTCCTATGATTTCTTTGGTGATTTTGAGGGGGTGGGGGAGGGACATGGAATCATTTTAGCTTAGCTTCCTGTCTGTGAATGTCCATGTAGTGTATTGTGTTTTAACAAACGATTTACACTGATTGTTGCTGTAAAAGTGAATTTGGAAATAAAGTTATTACTCTGATTAAACAAAATCTCTGTTCATGAGTTCCAAATACAAGAAAACAAATTTACAAGTTCCTTTCCATTGAGAATTCAGAACAGGAAATGAAAAGTAAAACCAGACATTGGAGCGGCAGTTTTGGGGTCCTGGAGATCTAGAGTACAGACTTGGTTTATTACCTTTGGCAAACTATCCTCAGACAAGGCTACATTACATTAGTTCCTAGTTCCCAGTTCATTTGAAGCAAAGAAGTTTGGGGTGAGGTGTATGAGATTCCTCACCCCTGGAACTTAAGTGTGGTGGTCTAGGCTAAAGTAAACTCAAAAGCCCATGTTGTAAATCCTACATGCATACCCATGTACTGCTGCTCTCTTACACCTTAAATCTTACTATAGATCTGCTAGGAATACAGCAGCTTCTTGCTTGCAACATCTCAATCTCTGCCCCAATTTAGTGCTATAGCATGTGACCAGAGGACTACCTTGGGTGTCAGTCTGTCCACCTTGAGACATTGTTCTCCTGCACATGTGTGTGCTGTTACCTGATTCCTTGCTGCTAAAGATTCTTGGATCTCAGCCTCCCATCTGACATAGGAACACTAGGATTACAGATGCCTGGCTTTAAGCTCACATTCAGGATCTCACACTGTACACTTCATCCACTGAACCATCTCCCTGAGTTCTTTGGTAATATGTCAAGGTCATATAGTCTTTAGATTTCCAATCTCAAAATACTTGTCTTCCCCAGTTCATTGATGTGCGTGGCCTCTGAAGGCAGCTGTTTTAGTCTAGTATATCCTGATGCATATAGAAGCAACACAAAAGCAGAAAAATGGAATAACAGCTGAGTCTTAGAGAAGGCTCTTAGCCTTCTTAGACAAAGTAATTTCCCCCAGGTAGCAAGAACCAACTTAGATACATGCAAATTACATACATTTTCATTGATCACTCCCCTCAAAGTCTGAAGGTGACAAGTAAAAATCCCCATTAAAGAGAAATTTGAAATTCTATACTGCTTACCTCTTAAAGGAACAATGAGAGGGAATAAATCAATTTTGCTTCACTTCAGAGCAGACTATCTCTTACCTTAGTCAAACACCCTTCACAACACCTAGCCAGCAAATCTCCAAACCCCAAAGAATGCTTGGGCTGCCACCATTGCCAGGCACACAGAGAATAGTATATCAAGAAAAGCATGACACATGACTTTCTGTATCTTTTTTTTTATTATTTTTTTCATTTTCCTTCCTTTTTTTTTTAAGCACTAGTCTGTGCTTTGCGAACAGAATCAAGACATTAACAAAGATCAGCTTCTCTGAAGAAAAGCATTTCTATAGAACAAAGACAGCTACATGTTCGCTGCCATTACACAGCTCAAAGCAGGAAAAGAAAATATTTACAAAATACAAGTTTTTTTAAATTTTTGTCTTTTTTTTGTTTTTTTTTACAATGCTAAAAGGGTTATTCAGAATTTTCAACCTTATAAATAGAAGAAGCACTTTATGCATAGGGATATGGTGCATTATTGTTGTTTAAAGAAACAATGACAAACCTTTTAACTTGCAAACAAAAAAAATCACTAATGTTGAAAATTGTGAAAAAACCCCAACCATTAAGCAGTCTGCCTACTATTTTTGTATAATTATAAAATGGCAGAAAAAGAAAATTCCTTTCCCCTCCCCTTTTTTTGGTGATGTGATCATACATAAGACAGGCACAAGGCTAACAGGAGGTTGGTGGGGACAATGGAAACCACAGCTAGGACCAGACAGTGTTCCACAGGCAAGGGGAGCAGAGATGAGGGAGTCTAAGTGACTGACAGGGACGTGAAAGAACAGGGCATGTGACTACTACTGAGTGAAAACATGGTAACAGAAGTGATGCTGTGTACTCTAGACTTCCTAACTTTTAGGGGTGTGGGGATGGGTTAAGCAGTCCAAACCCCTATCTTCATAGATGTTCTGAGTGGAAGGACTAACGTGTCTGTGTGCATGAACAGGAAAGATGGGAAAGGGTAGAATAGGGTGACCTGAGCAGCTGCAGCAGAGTACTGCAGCCAAGGAGCCAAGACAGATGACCGAATGCAGATGAAACTGGAAATAGGTCTTCAAGGTCCAGGTGACAAGGAGAAGCTAGTTGTACTGCTGGCTCAGAGCTCAGTGAGAAGACCTGGCCAACAGAGCAAAGAAGCTGGCTGGAAGGGAGCGCCAGCACAAGAAGACCAAGGAGGGGTGCCCAGCTAGAGCTAAGCTGGGTCAAGCCACAGACTGGAGGGAAGGGGTAAGAGCCCAGATTGCTTTTATTCTATCCCATCCTAACCTAAGGAGACTGTGCTGACTTGGAGCTTTCCACCCACTGCCACCTGGCTGGTCCACCCTACCCCACAGGTGCAAGGGAGAGGGTAATCATCTAACATTGGGAAGTCCAGTGATCCAACAGTGCAGAGGATATGCAGGACCAGGCCAGCAGGGTTTCTTCCTGAACTTGTCTGCCAACTGGAGGAAGTGCTCAGGTGTGACATGAAAACAAAACAAGGAAACAGAAACAACAAAACCAAACCAACCAAAGGAGAATCTAAATTCCTTAAATTCACTAAAAACTGTGAAAATTCCAGCATATGATGTTTGAATATCAAACGCAGAGATTTCTGAAGCTTTAATGCCAATAGTAGAGAGTCTATATAGAGTCTCATTTCCTGCTCATCTGTGAGTTGGGCGCTGAGCTGCGACTGCTGCTGTCAGATGCCGACTCTTGAGGGAGACAACAGGAGGTGAGGTGGGTGCCACCTCCGTCTCCCGACCAGTCTTGCTGCCTGAGGTGCGGCGAGTACAGCGTGCTGCCATGTCCTGTGCATCCAACTGCTCCTCACATTCTGCCTGGGGACTGTAGGCCAGAGGGAAGGTCCGCCGCTCCCATGGTTGGACAGACTGTAGACAGACAAGATATTCTGGTGATGACGACCTAGTTTCAGCTCATTTCCTGGGCCTTCACACTTGTGGCCCAGCGTTGATAACCAGACTGTCTACTACTATTGGGAGAAGTTTAAGAAGACCCCTCCCCTAAGGTGGGTAACCCAGCACATTTCTAGTGTACTTCAAAACAAGGGAGAGGAAAGCTCTATCTTTAGTATATGCTGCCTCCTCACATACCCTCCCGCCATTTAATGGAGATACCCCTCACCTGTTCATCTAGCCCCAGCTCTGGTGTGGAGCAACGGGTGTCTTCATTGGCCAAGTGTCGCAGACTGTCCCGAGCCACAGGGGTGAGGGGGGCTGAGAGCAGTTCTGGGCTAATGGGACTTCTAGGAGATTGACCATGGGAGAACTCTGACAGAGAGTGGCTACTACTGACATCAGGAGAGGCAGGCTGTGGGGTGGAAGGGTTGGCACTGCCCAACTGTGGGGTGGTCCGGCCGTCTGATGACCTGTAAGACCTATGAATCAACGAATAGACAAGCGAGTGAGTACCTAGGTAATAGGCATTTCTTCTGTTTCTTTCTGGGGGGCAGGGGTAGTGAGAGGAGGAGTTATGGGAGAAAAAAAAAGCATCTACTCCAAAGCAGTTAAAATTCGAACTGACAGTAATGATGTTCTAAGATTCATTAATTCCATTTGCTTCCACTTTTACTCACATGTAGGCATAAAAACATGACAACTAAAAAAAAAAAAACAAAAAAACAAAAAAACAAAAACACAAAATAAAAAAAAAAACCATGACAAATAAGCACTGAGTAACCATGAGTCTAAGAGAAAGTCCTGACTAGTGAATTCACAATAGGGACTAGTTGAGGTTTTGAAAACAAGTCAAAGAAAGATAGGTGGACTCCTGCCTCCGTCTTTTTAGTATAGTTTAGTGTGTGTGGGGAGAGGTATTAATGAGCATGAGCGAGGCAGAGGCAGGCGGATCTCTGTGAGTTCGAGACCAGCCTGGTCTACAAGAGCTAGTTCCAGGACAGGCTCCAAAGCCACAGAGAAACCCTGTCTCGAAAAACCAAAAAAAAAAAAAAAAAAAAAGAGCATGAGCACCATGTTGCAGCATAAGGCATGGAGTTGGACACCTTCTAGCTGAGTTTCTTCTACTGTGGGTTTCAGTAGTCAAACTTAGAGGGTGAGCACTTTGAACCCACTGAGTCATTTAAAGATAAGATTACAAAACCTGTCCTCATCAAAAAGAGGATCATATTGTGAGGCCTTCTAAATTCCTCCGGCTAAATCATCAGGAAACCAATAGGCCTGTAATCATACTTTCTTTGGCTACCATCCTCCCTCCTTCAACAGATTCTGGGAACCTGTGCCTGCCCATTACCTGCTGCCCCGACGCTGGGGTGGCACACTTGTGGTCCACAGCCACCTTGCCCTCTCCATCTCCTCACATTTGGCATGAAGGGCAGCAAATGCTGCATCAGAAAGGTCCTCAATCTGCAACAGAGCAGTTTCATTAATCTCTTTTTCCCAGGAAGCTAAGGTTATGAAATTGACAGAATAAATCTAGAACAACCCTCTCCAGAATGTAGATGCTTCTAGTTAGAGAGAGAGAAGACAATGAGCTCAAATTTGAAACCTTGTTTCTTTTTTTTTTCTTTTTGCTTTTCAAGACAGGATTTCCCTGTGTAATAGTCCTAGCTGTCCTGGAACTAGCACTTGTGGACCAGGTTGGCCTTGAATTCACAGGGATTCACCTACTTCTGCCTCCCGAGGGCTGGGATTAAAGGCCTGCGCCACCACCGTCCAGCGACATCCCTAAATCTTAAGGCATTTTGAGTGCATGCACCCATGACTGGTGTGTGTGTTCCTCTAAGACAGCATAACTATTGCATTACCTCCTCATTCTCTTCATCAGGACTCCCCTTCAGAGACTGAAGATCAACCTCTCGCCAGCTGAAAAACACAGGAATTTGAAAAAAAGAAAAGAAAGAAAATTATGGGACTGTAAAATTATGAAGCCTCACACGCAAATACCAACAAAGGCCAGAAACAGAAGCATCAAGTTGAGGCTGGTAAGACTGTCAAACTCAAGTAAAATTTTAACTGTTTAAATAAACACCATATAATATCAATTGATTGGTATCATATAGGACATATCAGTCAATCTTATAGGGGCTGGAAATGAAGATTTATAAGAAGTCTGATTTGATATTGGGACAACACGTTCAGTATTTTAAAACACAGTCTGAGTGGCCTGCCAGGTTGTGACCTTGAGTAGGTGGATCATACAAAGGAATAAGAGAAGCTATAACTTCACTCCTATCAAGCACCCACCCACCCTGCTCCACTAACTTTCCCACCCTCTTATTTGCTCTTGCTTTTTGAAACAGCAGTCTCACTATGTAGCCCAAGCTGGCCGCAAACCCACTGCAATCCACTCACCTCAGTCTCCCAATTGCTAAGATTACTGATATGAACAATCCATGCCTATAGCACAGGTTAGCCTTGAACCTGGCAATGACCATCTAGCCTCAGCCTCCCAAGGTCACAGATTACAGGCATGAGTTACCATGTCTGTTCACCCCCATTTTATTGTTTTTTTGAAGACCCACTATGCATTCGGGGGAGCTGGGATTATGAGTGTGGATTCATGCCTGGCCCCAGACTCCTCTTTCAAAAAGAAAACAACTTAGGGATAAAGACTGCTTGGTCAGAAGAGAAAAAGTAGATACAGGAAAACGGGAAGAGAGGGAGAGGAGCTGATTAAATAGGGCTTCTACCTTGGAGTAAGGATTTCTTTGTATTGTAGTTTCTCAACACGAGTTGTTGCAGCAACAGACATCGGGATAACAATGTTATTGATATCAAATGAGCTCTCTCCCCTTCTCCTCCTCACTGGCTGCTGTAAGACAAAAGTTTACATTTCAAGAGAGGTACAATGCGACAAATTTAAAACCATCAGTCATATGACAGGATGATCATGCACACAACACAGGTCCTGGGGTAGCAGTGGTCACCACAGTATCTAAACAGATTATCCCTGGCAGCCGAGTTTTTGGGGGCAGGGGCAGCAGGTGTTGGCCTCAAGGAGTAAATCCCATTTTACAAGGCTCCCTCTTAAATTGCTAGATTTTACAGGTGGGTGTCCTAGAGCCAATTTGGGTTCCTATTCCCTCATTCTCCTAACACTCTTCTTCTTCTTTTTTTTTTGTTTTTTTGTTTTTTCAAGACAGGGTTTCTCTGTGTCTTTGGAGCCTGTCCTGGAACTAGCTCTTGTAGACCAGGCTGGTCTGAACTCACAGAGATCCGCCTGCCTTTGCTGGGATTAAAGGCGTGCGCTACCATCACCCGGCTCTAACACTCTTCTTTTAAAATCCTAAAACCCCTGTTCCAGAGCTAGAGAGGGCTGTCATTAAGAGCACTACTTGTTCTTGGATAGGACTAGGGTTTAGTTTCTAGTACCAACATGGTGGCTCACAACTGTCTGTAACCCCAATTAGGGAGATGACACCCTTTTCTGACCTTTGCAGCCACATGTAGCAGTACAAATATATATGCAGGCAAAACACACACACACAATAAAATTAATCTAAAAATCTGTTTTACCCTTTCTCCTTTATCAACAACCCTGGCTCTTAAACACAATGTTTCCACTCTGTGGTGACTAGTTAGATTAAATGCATTGTTTTCTCTCATCAGAAAAGAGGCTCAAAAGGCAGGTCCACCTTAACAAACTATCTTACCTTAAGCTGCCATGAAAACCCTTTCCTCTTGAGGATCTCAACTCTTCAGCTAAGTCTGTACCAACCACTTTCTCAGCCCTTACATAACTCTTATCTATCTTCCTTTCTTTTTTTTTTTTATTTTTTGGTTTTTCGAAACAGGGTTTCTCTGTAGCTTTGGAGCCTATCCTGGAACTAGCTCTGTAGACCAGGCTGGACTTGAACTCACAGAGATCCGCCTGCCTCTGGGATTAAAGGTGTGTGCCACCACCACCCGGCTCATCTTTCTATTATGTTGGGGGAGAGAGGAATGGAAGGAAACTGAAAAGAAGGAACCTGTCTATAGCTTCCATCCCCTCACCCCACAAAGGAAATGTGTTCACAGTAAGTGGGAACATCAAATCTTTGGAGAACTAAGACTTTCAAGGGTTCAGTAACAAAAGGAGAGTATGACATCTATGGTAGACAGGACACTAAGAATGAATAAAGCCAGGTATGGTGCTGCACATCTTTAATCCCAATACTTGGGTGGCACATGTAGGCAGATTTCTGAGTTCAAGCTTAGCCTGGTCTACACAGCAAGTTCTAGAAGAGTTAGAGCAACATAGAGTGACCCTGTCTTAAAAAGAGTCCAGACAGAATGAATAAAGCAAAGAGCCAAAAGATCAAATCTTTTAGACAGAAAAAAAAAAAAAAAAAAAAAAAAGCCTCTATTAGCTGCTTCTGCCCGGAGAGCAAATATCTTATCCTGAAACAGCCTGTTAACTGTGAGAGGCCATAGGGAAACAGTGGGATGACAAACATGTTGTCATGGCAACAACACAGCTGGAAACACCCAAGAGCCTGCATTCACACTCAAACCACCAAGTGTGGCCAGCCCACAAGGGAATAGTAAGAAAGATAAGCTACTAGCTCCAACCAACTATTATATCCATCTCCTTGGAAGGTAAGATAATTCCATCATCTTAAGACACTGTAAGAAGCCGGGTGGTGGTGGAGCATGCCTTTAATCCCAGCACTCGGGAGGCAAAGACAGGCAGATCTCTGTGAGTTCGAGGTCAGCCTGGTTTACAAGAGCTAGTTCCAGGACAGGCACCATAGCTACCAGAGACCCTGTCTCAAAAAAAACCAAGGAAAAAAAAAAAAAAAAGACACTGTAAGAATATTAAAAACAACAGGATTTCAGATGGTGCCATGAATGATTTCAGGTCATCACAATTTTCAATTTGCTTCTTTATCAGCAATAGTAGACCATCATTAACCTCACAAAGTTTGGGTCATAGGTTAACTAAAATGGTTGAGAATTTTGGAAATCTTGCCTGGTTGAGTTCTGCAAGTTAAGCAATAGTGGCTGCACATCCAAAAGCTTCTGTCACTACCACATCTTGGCTGAAATTCCATGACCCACATAAGAAATGAGTCTGAAAGAAGCCTTGGGAGAGATAGTTTTCTATCTTTGTCAAGAATGAAACTCCTGCTAGAAACAGCTATGAATGTCCCCAAAGCATCTCAGGCCTCTGGGCTGTATCCTTCTCTCTTAAACACCCATTGTGCTAGCACTCATTCAACTCAACTTAACTACCTTTTCCAATTTAGAGTCAGAAAAGGGGGGAGGGTGGTAGCATTGAGAATAGTAAGTCATTTCTAAATCTGGTTTCACAACAGAAAGAAACAGGAGGACTCAGCCTAATTCTCTCAAAGTGCAGCCATATCTATTCTCTAAATTTTTCTAAGGAATTTTTTAAAAAGTCACTGGATTTCAAGACACACACAAAACAAACACAATTTGTTTAAAGACCACTAAGAAGATTTTAGTACAAGTAACAACTACTGTGAAGCACAGCTACAAATACCCTGAAAGACCCTGTCTTGCCCGCTTCGACAAGTTACCCCTTGCTTCTCAACCTAAATTTGGCATATCACTCTGCTTAATGGAAGAATCCTGATTCTCTGAATAAATGAAGCAATCAGAACCTGAAGGAGCTAGGTGTGGTAGTACATGTCTTTAACCCCAGAACTTAGGAGGCAGAGGCAAGAGGATTTCCGTGAGTTAGGCCAGTGAAATACAGACAGCCAGGACTACATAGATAAACCTTGTCTCAAAAGAAAGAGCCTAAAGGATTAGTACAGTGCCGTGCATAAAATCTGTACTTAATAAGGTTGAATTCCAAATGATCTAGTTCTAAATCAACACTCCCCAGACTTATCAGGGCTGACAGATGAAAAAAAGAATGCTGACTTACCAAGTCCTGGAGCTTAGAGCTTAATTTTTTTCTAAAATAAGAATTATTCTTTATCATCACATTATGTGAAACCCTTTCCTAGTGTTTGGCTGAGTGCGGTAGTAATACTACACACCTATTCAGACAAAGTCTGTGAGTGGAAAAGGTGAAAGAAAGCTTTTTGGAAAGGACAGTCTGGCCTGTAAGAGCAAAGACCAATATGAGTTTGTACCTCATTCCAAGAGTTTAGCGAGCACATTTTGTGAGCTTAGAGCTTCTATAACATCTCTTTTCTCAGGCCAAGGTTGTGTGGTGTCCTGGTGAGAGAGCTGACTCTGAAGTCAGTCTACAAGGGTTTGAATCACAATCACAACCCTCACAAACTGCCCTTTACCTTATGAAATACACTCAACCCTGTGCAGCCTTAGTTTTCATGTCCACAAAAATCAGGATTCATAATACTATTTATCAAAGGACACTGTAGGATTAAATGGGATGGTGTGTATGAACAGTGATCCTTTGGCCTCATCCTCCTGAGTGCTAGAATTATAGACCTGTGACATCAAGTCTAGTAGTTACACTTATTATTGTGATTACTATAAAAGGAATGCTTGGATAACTATACTTAACTTCTACATATACATGTTTATTTTTTTTTTAAATATTTTTATGGTTTATTTAACTTTATTTTATGTGCATTGGTGTAAAGTGTCAGATCCCCTGGAACTGATCTTCAGACAGTTGTGAGCTGCCATGTGGGTGCTGGGAATTGAACCCGGGTCCTCTGGAAGAGCAGTCAGTGCTCTTAACCACTGAGCCATCTCTCCAGCCCCCTACATATACATGTTTAATTACACTATGTTTGCTTTGGCTAAGCAAACAGATTCTTGAATAGGATTTGGTGGTGTACAAGGTAGTGAGTATGCTTTAAATGACCTTCCATTATGCCATAGTAACCTGCCGCATCCTACTTCTGCTCTGTACATCTGAAAAAGCATGAGTTCTGCCTTCTCCCTTCTATCATCACTCTCTATTCTTAGTATCCTACTGCCATTCATCAATAGAAGAAACAAGGAACTGTTGTCTTGAATGCCTTAAAAAATTAGGGCCATGGTATTCAAGTTCAAGGTGAAGCAGATCCTAAACAATCACAAAGCACCTTCAGAGAATCTGCCTCTAGAACAAAGGTCTAGACCTTCTAACAATGCCCTAGTACTACTTTCCTGGAAAAAATAAAAATCAACCATCAACAACAAAACCCACACCCATGCCTCTATATGATTCGTTTTTTACTATGAAAACCCGAGGGTCAAGTACTACAACTACACTCTACATTGGTCTCTAGAGTTATTATGAGTGCCCTGTAATCTGTAAAATGTCCTATCAACTCCACACAGGTACTTACAGACGTGCTGGCTGCAACCTGTGAGCCAGAGCTGGTAGGTGTTGTGGAGGTGTCTGATGAGGTGGAGAGTTGTCTCACCGGGGGGCTGTGTGATGGATGGTGGGTAGCTGTCAAGTAGCTCGAACTGCTCATGTCTGTGTGATGCTTCAACACTGCAGAAGTCAACAGAAAGGAGAGGAATACACTGCTAAATGGATATCATAACCAGTTCTACTTCCAACATGTTAGGAATGCCAGCAATGCATACTAAAGGCAAAAAAAAAAGTTTCTTTGTAGCCTAGAGGATAAAAAGTTGCAGCAACTAGTTGATGAGAAATAGGGGACTGGGCAGATGTTGTAGCATAAGATGTGACCTGCATTTAGAAGCAATAGTGCCCCGTGCTGTGCCTTTCTAGCAAGTAATGGTCAAAGCTTGGGGTAGGGGGTTTTAAGAGAAGCTTGGGCTGTCCCAGAAAGCTCTGAGCAAGTGCCAATGCAGGTAGAGGTGCCGGCCTGGCCCTACCTTCACTTCTCTCAGATGAATGGTCTCGCAATCTCATTTTGCTGTGGTTTGGGTCATGTACTGGTGGCGGCAGATTGAGCAAGCGCTCTGCTTTTGGAGCAGTCACTCGCTCCACCATGGGCACAGTCCCCACATCGTCTAAGTGCTGCCTGTGGGTCCTGTCAGGCCGGGTTTGGTGATGGGGCAGCTCTGAAGAGGGGAACAAAAAAGAGCTGTGAAGTACATTCACTCAAATCTTATTTGAGTTCTGAGCTCTTCAGTTCTTAGGCCAATGCTATATATCCAGGGCAGCATCATAGTCTTTGGGATTCAACCTTCTAGTTAATGGCACAATAGCTAAGACGGGACAGGGAGTCACAAACAGAAATGTTAACACCCAGGCTTCAGTCAGAAGTCAACCTGCCCACAGGTGGACCCAGTATGTTACTATTGGCTGTTCACTGACCATTTTGGGTTTTACTTGTTTGAAACAGTTTCCAAAGTCTATCTGAGAGCATCCAAACCAAACAGATAGGGTAGGTAAGCTGTGAGCTGAATTTGTATTAGGTAACTAAAAGTTTTTTCCAATCCCAGAATATTGGCATAGCAGACCAGTAACTAGAGAATATAAAAGTTATAAAATACAGCAATAGTGATTCCAGAAGACTCCTTAGTTCCCTAAAACTTACTGGCTGTTGTAAGGAAGGAGTTGACCAACTTATGCCTGTCTTTACGAACTGGATCTGACAGACTGCATGGCATGGGTGCTCTGTGCTTAAGTGAAAACTTTTTGGTAGGTTTGATCTTGTCAAAAGGCTTGTTTTGCCACTGAGACTTCAACATGCTCTGGAAGTGCAGGCTTGTGGGAACATCTGTAAGAAACACAAAACATCGTGGGTTAGTCCAAGAACCTGGCCTCTGGGCTCCTCTCTCATTGAAGGGTGTCTGGTTACTGACTCTCCAGGTCAATATACCCTTGTCAAACAACTTTCTAGCTTAGCAAAACCAGGGGATGTCATATAGAAGACCCATTTATGTGAACTTTATTGATGTATACCTAAGTAAGTAGTGCTACCACCTTGGCCTTTTATCTACAAGTTCCAGTGGAGGTAAAAATATAATACATTTTTTGTTATATTGATGGGAGACTTCGCTTCCCATGTTGATCTTATTGATGTGGCAGACTTTGAACATCCTATTTCAATTCTTACATTTAAACCTACTTCATTCTACATGTACAACCATGATGTACTTTTATGTTCCCATGGGGCCTAACTTCTGTGATACAGCACACCCTATGCTATCCAGGACCACAGAAGGTACTTTATCCTTCCGGTACAAGCTATGCCATCCTCCTTGCTCTAGAGTGCTATCATCTTGTCTTTTGATTATCAGTGTATTTCTTCTTTTTTTTCTTCCCTTTTTGGATTTTTAAGACAGGGCTTTTCTGTGTAACAACTTTAGCTGTCTGTGTCCTGGAACTAGCTCTTATAGACCAGGCTGACCTTGAACCCACAGAGATCAACCTGCCTCTGACCCCCCCCCCCCCCCAGTGCTGGGATTAAAGGGATACACAACCACCTCCCAGCCTATGTATTTTATAAAGCCGATCAGTTAATGTTAATTACTAGAAAACTAATTACAGTTTTTTACTTCCTCACTACTGTTTTCTTTAAAATCACACATCCCCAAAACCCTCTAAGACAAGGTCTCACTATGTAGCTTAGGCTGGCCCCCAAATTCCTAGACTCTAGTGATCCTCCTGCCCTAGTTTCCTGAATAGCTCTGACTGTAGGTATGGACCCTCATGCTCTAAGTTGTATTTTCCTATGAATTAAGTATTTTACTAATTCCTTAGGAAAATAATTTCTCTGTGAAAATGCTTGAAACAAACACAACACTTAAGAAACTTAGGCAGTAGGATTGCCATAAGATCTAGGCTACAGTCTAAGAGAATGTCACAATAAAATCAAATAGGCCCTTGAGAGCCATCTCAATTTAGGTGACCCACTGTTCATTTACAGTACATTTCTGGTCTATACTACTGCTTTTGATTTTGTGTGTGTGTGTGTGTGTGTGTGTGTGTGTGTGTCAGATCTCTCTATGAAGCCTTTGCTAGCCTGGACCCTGTTATGTGCACCAGGCTGGCTCTGGCCCAAGCTCAATTCCCTGCTACCTAGAAAACAAATGTCAGCCCTCAGGCTACAGGAACAGGGGAGAGGGGAAACCCACAAAAAACAAAAATTAAAACACTTGTGGCACTGCCTTGCTAAATACAGATCAAAGTGGGGACATGGGCATGGATAGAGTATTCTAGTACATGAACACACATCTTCTTCTTTTCTTCTTCTTCTTTTTTTTTTTTGGTGTTGCTAGACATAGAACCCAGGCCATGTACTTGCTACATATACTCAAGCCATATCCCTCCAAGCCCTGTTTAGGTTTTCTTAATTTCTTCTCTATGATATTTGGTAGCCATCAATAACATTTACCCCTCCACCCAACAGAGCGAAGTTGAAAACTGTGTTGATATGTACAAGAGGCTGGTCTTGCACTTACACCAAGCCCAACCTTGTGTTTTAATTACTGAGAATTATAGGTAATGTATGTTCTTTTACTTTTGGATTTTTTTTTTTTTTTGATTTTTCGAGACAGGGTTTCTCCGTAGCTTTTGATTCCTGTCCTGGAACTAGCTCTTGTAGACCAGGCTGGCCTCGAACTCACAGAGATCCGCCTGCCTCTGCCTCCCGAGTGCTGGGATTAAAGGCATGCGCCACCATCGCCCGGCTTACTTTTGGATTTTTTGAGACAGGGTTTCTCTGTAGTTTTGAAGCCTGTCCTGGAACTAGCTCTTGTAGACCAGGCTGGCCTTGAACTCACAACCTGCCTCTGCCTCCTCAGACGTGCACCAACATCCGGCACACACACACACACACACACACACAAAAGACAAGATTTCTTTGTGTAGCCCTGGCTGTCCTGGAACCAGCTCTATAGACCAGGCTGGCCACAGGCTCAGAGATTCGCCTACCTCTGTTTCAAGTGCTGGGATTAAAGGTTTATGCCACCATTGCCTAGAAAAACTCAGCTTTTTATTTTTAACCTTTTTTTAAAAAAGATTTATTTATTATACAATGTTCTGTTTGCATGTTTGAATGCACACCAGAAGAGGGCAATAAATGGTTGTGAGCCACCATGTGGCTGGGAACTGAACTCAGGACCTCTGGAAGAGCAGTCAGTGCTCTTAACCTCTGACCCATCTTTCCAGTCCATAATCAACCTTATTTATTTATTCATTTGTTTGTTTATTTATTTAGTATACAATATTCTGTCTGTGTGTGTGCCTGCAGGCCAGAAGAGGACACTTCTTTACAGATGGTGTGAGCCACCATGTGGTTGCTGGATATTGAACTCAGGACCTTTGGAAGAGCAGGCAAACCTCTGAGCCATTTCTCCAGCCCCCATACTCAGGTTTTAAAACAGGGTCTTGCTTCATATTCATAGCTCAGGCTGGCTTTACACTTGGGGTGATCATCTTGCCTAAGATACCAAGTGTTAAGATTAAAGACACTAGAAACTACACTTGGCTTTTTAAAACAATAACAAAAAAATTTATTTTTAAATTATGTGTGTGTTTGTGTCTCTATGCGTAAGGCATAAGCATACAGTGCAGGTATCTACAGAAGCCAAAGGCTTCAGATGCCCTTGGATCAATACGAGTGCTGGGAGCTGAACTCAACACGTATGCACTTAACAGTTGAGCCATCTCTCCAGCCCCCTCAATTCTGGTGTTTGTTTGAGATGGGGTCTCTCTGTTACGTACTCTGGCTATCCTGGAACTTGCTATGTACAATAGGCTGGACTTGAATTCAGAGATTCACTTGTCTCCAAGTGTAAGCCAACAAGCCATCCTCATATTGAGGTGGAGTCTACATGAAAAACACTGTCTCAAAAAATAAACTTCTGGGGCTGGAGAGATGGCTCAGAGGTTAAGAGCATTCCCTGCTCTTCCAAAGGTCCTGAGTTCAATTCCCAGCAACCACCTGGTGGCTTACAACCATCTGTAATGGGGTCTGGTGCCCTCTTCTAGCCTGAAGGCATAAACACAGACAGAATATTGTATACATAATAAATAAATATTAAAAAAATAAACTTCTATCTCAACCCACAAAAAAAGAAAGTAACCTTCCCACAAGATATACTATGTAACAGTGGAACAAATATTATGGGAGTTTGTAATCACTTAAAACAAACAAACAAACAAACAACTGGATTTAAGGCCTATTTCGTGAGATAGAACCCTTACCTGACACTGCTGATGTAGCCAAGAACCTAAAACTACATAGATCATAAACCCCTAATAGTAGTAGGGGAAAACCTACTATTCTGCTAAAGAAATATATCAATGAAATGATTCCCAATGACATATTGCTATACCCATAGATCAGAACATTATTCAACCCTCATCAGAGAAGCTATTTCTTGTAGTTGATAGTAAATAACACAGAGACCCACAAATGGAGAATGTGCTGAGAGAGATATTTTAGGGCATTTAGACCTAAATATGTCCTTATCAAACTCTTACTCCCTCAAATATCTATGAAGAAGAGAGCACAAAAAGATTCTGAGAGTCAGAAGTGGTATACAATTTCAAGCAAACAGCATTTTCCAGACACAACAGGACCAATGTGACTTCATGCATAAGACCTATACAGGTTCAAACTACACAAAACTGCAGTACTGAAAAGCAGAAGCAGAAAACAAGGTCCCACTCTAAGCAAAAAGCTATTTGCAGTTGATACCCTCTGAGAATGGAGTGTCACTGGTCTATCAACCACATCCCATGGCAGGCTCCATACCCCAGAGTAGTTGGCCAATACAAAATGGATTTCATAATTTTATGTGTGCTTTTTATTTTGTTCTATAATTTCTAATTTATTGATTTGTTTGGATTTTTAAAAAAGATTCATTTATTTCTTTTATGTATATGAGTGTTCTATCTGCATGCAAATCATTATTCCAGAAGAGGGCATTAGATCCCACTTTAAATGGATGCGCACCATCATATGGTTGCAGAGAATTGGAACTCAGAACCTCTGGAAGAGCAGCCTTAACCACTCAACCACTGAGTCATTTCACCAGCCCTGGATTTTCATTTTCACTTTTTTTAAAGTTATAAACGGATTGACCCATTAGCTCCATTTTTTTTTTCAGAGAAAGAGAAAAAAAACCATGAAGTAGTTGGGTATGAAGATGGGGAGGACCTAGAAAAAGTTGGAAGAGAGACAAGACTATAACTAAAATGTATCCTATCAGAAAAAAAAATTTAGTGCGTGCTTTTAATCCCAGCACTCAGGAGGCAGAGGCAGGGGATCTTTGTGAATTTTAGGCTTTCCTAGACTATAGAACAAGTTCTAGGATAGCCAAAAATACACAGAGTAACCCTCTTTCAAAAATCAAAAACACACAAAGAGTTTTAATTAAAAAAATATAAATTCCAGGGTAAAAGGGTATTTTCTTTGTAATATTCACCACTAAAACATTGTTTGGGTCTTCTAGTCTGTCTAGTTTATTTTAATTTTCAGTACTTGTTATTAAGCCCAGGACCTTGTGTGTATAGGCAAACACTCTACCACTGAGCTACAGCCTCGGCATGTGTTTAGATTTTTTGGTTCTTCCCATGTCCTAGGAAGAAAAAATTGTTCAGCTGTCTTAGGCTGAAGCTAACATGTATCATTGAGCCAGGAAGTGGTAGCACATGTCTCTAACACCAACACTCAGAAAGGCAGAGTATCTCTGTGAGTTTGAGGCCAGCCTGGTCTTTAGAATGTATGTTATCTGACTAGTCTCTGGTCTAGCTCCACTTTATTTTTTGTTTGTGATAGTATCTCATGGTTTAGTCTTGGCTGGCCTAAACCCCATAGAGATCTGACTGCCTTTGCTTCCCAAATGCTGGGATTAAAGGCTTGTGTCACCAACTCCAGTTCACATGGCGCCGGGGAAGGAATTCAGTGCTTCACCCATGCTAGGCAAATGCTATACAAATTGAACTATATCCCAAGCCCCTATATAAATGCCATTTTAACTGTACTCATGAATTTAAAGAAAATTTATAGCCCTCTTACTTCATTGTTAAAACTAAAAACAGGCCACTTTTAGTGGTACAATTAAAAAATTTATTCATTTTTTTAAATGAGGGTAAAAGGGTCAAGGCTATAGTTCAGTTGTAGAGTACTTTTCTAGGATGTACAAAATCCTGGGTTTGATTCCCAACACAGACAGACAGACACATGGAAAAGTGAAGTGAGGGA
Organism: Microtus oregoni; assembly: GCF_018167655.1. Classification (NCBI taxonomy): domain Eukaryota; kingdom Metazoa; phylum Chordata; class Mammalia; order Rodentia; family Cricetidae; genus Microtus; species Microtus oregoni. The sequence goes on along the minus strand of NW_024543222.1, from coordinate 15,460,241 downwards.
TGGAAGATAAGACAAATGGGATGGGTAGGCTAACAAGGAGAGGGGGAAGAGGGATTCATCCATTATAAGTCCCTATTCTAAGTCCTAAAATAAATACACCTAACAGCTGAATGTGATGGTGCTGTTTCAAGCTCAAGGTTAGCTAAGACTACATATAGTGATATCTCAAAACAATACAATGTAAAACAGACTCACACTTGCCAGAACTTTACTGTAATTTCTTTTAATAGCTTCTATGAATGAATGAGCAGAAACTTGTTAAATTCCCCAAACAGTGGACAATACAAGTTCCTAGACATTGTTGGTTTGAGTATACATACTAACTGAATAGTAGTTATCCTAGGACATGGGAAGAACCAAAAAATCTAAACACGTGCTGAGGCTGTAGCTCAGTGGTAGAGTGTTTGCTTATACATACAAGGTCCTGGGCTTAAAAACAAGTACTGAAAATTAAAACAAACTAGACAGACTAGAAGACCCAAACAAAGACACGAGATAATCAAAAAATGTTGGGCATGTAGTGCTCGTCTGTATAATTCCAATACTTAGGAGGAAAGGAAAGAGGGTGATCACCAGTATGAGGTCAGCCTGGATACACACTATGATACTCTGCCACAAAAAAAAAAAAAAAAAGTAAAAACGCAGTAGAGATTAATTCAGTTATAGGATGTTCTACTTTCCATTTATATAAGATTAAAGTGTTATAATCAAAGAGGGTATAGTACTTTATCAGGTAAATAAAAGGAAAATACAAATTCATTATTAACATCATCTTAAATTATTACTTCCTCAAAATGAAACATGACTAGAAACTGCATCCTGAGTTCACCAAGTTCTGATATGCCGTGGTCGTAAGTCTGCTATTGGAGTATTTTGCAAAGCTCACTTCCTTCTCCTGCTGGAAAGCCACAGTCTCAAGTACACAGGCCGGTAGTTTCCCACAAAACAGCATTTTCATTGCTCCTTTTGATCTTTTTGTTGTTGTTTTAAGAAACAGGGTCTCACTACATAGCCTTGGCTGGCCTTGAACTCACAAAGATCTGTTTGCTCTGAGTGATGGGATTGTGAACAGCACCTCACCTTTTTTTTTTCTAAACTTTCTCAGTCATTTGAGGTGGGATCTTACTGCAGTATAGAACTTGTTATACCTACCAGGTGGGCCTAAAACTCAACTCATGGCAGTTGCTCTGCTTTTCTGCCCCCACCCAGGTGCTATGATTGTAAGTGTACACCATCATATCTGGCCCTTTTATTTTAAGACAGAGTCTATGTTGCCAGCAGAACTCCTCCCCCTAAGACAGGGTTTCTCTGTGTAGCCCTGGCTGTCCTGGAAATGGCTTTCCACACCTGGGTGGCCTCAAACTCAAGGGATCAATCTGTCTCTGCCTACCGAGCACTAAGAATAGAAGTATATGCCATGCCTAAAATGTGCTGAAGGTGACAACACAAAATTTCAGGATAAAGACTGTGATCCTAACAACTCTTATGAACTGATTAGGAAACAAAATAAAATTACTATTTATTTTTGTTATACAGGGCCACAAAACAGCTATCACTAAGCTGCTAAGTGTAGAGGGGGAAACATCAATAGACACTCATCCAATGTGTGATACATATCTGTGATTCCAGCATTCTGGATGCATAGGCAGGAGGATCAGGAGTTTAAAAGTCACTCTTGGCTACACAGTGAATTTGAGGCCAGTACAGAATACATGAGACCCCAACTCACACTCTGCTCCTAAGTGAGGAGTATGGCTTAGTAAGAAGTAACCATCCATAAAATACTTAAAGGAGTCAAAACAATACTAATCTTGCCGGGCAATGATGGTGCCTGCCTTTAATCCCAGCATTCTCTGAGTTCGAGGCCAGCCTGGTCTACAAAAGCTAGAGCTAGTTTCGGGACAGACACCAAAGCTACAGAGAAACCTTGTTTCGAAAAATAAACAAAATCCTAATCTTATCTCAAAAAAACGTGGGGGGGGGGGGGGGGGAGAGCAAGGCATGGTGGCACCTCTCTTTAATCCCAGCACCCTGGAGCAAATGCAGGCAGTGAGCTCAAGACCCAAAGCAGGTGCTGAGAACCAAACTCAGGATCTTTGTAAGAGCAATACAGCTCTTTACTATCATCTTTCCAGATTTTTCTTTGATTTTATGTTATTATTTAAGTATGTAGCCAGTGTACAACATGCACACCTAGTACTCATGGAGGCCAGAAGAGGGTGTTGGATTCTCTGGAAATTGAAGTCATATGGGTGCTGGGAACCAAACTAGGGTTCTCTGGAAGAGCAGCCAGTGCTCCTCTCAACTGCTAAGTAAATTCCAATCCCTTACTTTTATTTTAAATATTTTTATTTTATTTGTATGTATAAATGCACACCACGTGCATCCAGTGCACTCAGAAGCTAGAAAAGACACCCTGGAACTGGAGTTATAGATGTCTGGGAATCAAACTTAGGTCCTCTTCAAGAGAGCAAGTGTTCTTAACTTCTGAGACACTGCTCCAGCCCCTTCATATATAACCTCCCTGTCAAAAGATGACTTATGGAAGATGTTCTTTCCTATTGAATTACAGGTCAAACAGCAAAATTCTGACAAGTTTTTGATGACAGAAAGGGATACTGAGTATCTGACATCACTGATTTTCTTTCACTTGGAACCCTATCAGATCTCACTGGTTAGACTTAAAATTCTGATGTCTTTCTTACCATCTGGAAATGCTAGAACAGGGTGAACACAAGAATCCAACTGAGAAAGACGTTCCAACAGAGGGGCTTCATAGTGAATTTCAGGAGGCATGGTGTTTACGCTGCCTGAACCACAAAGAGCACAAGAGGGATTGACATCACAGCCAGAGCGGGTGGTGCTATTCCGGTTAACCTGTGAAAAGCAAAACAAAACTGACAATTTGTTCTAATAAAAACCCATCCTTGCTGGATATTGGCACATGCTTTTAGTCCCAATCACCTAGATCTCTCAAACTGTCCTCAACTTTCAAAAAACAAGACATAACTCATGACTGATAAAAATTAAACATGCACGTTGAATGATCCCATTCACAATTTTTCTATTAGATTAATTCCAAAGATACATTATTTTCTTTAAACTTCCTTTACATACAAAGAACAAGATAGAGTTAAATGAAAGTACCCCAAAGACTTAATTATTTAAAACTACAAGCTTTTTTCTTTTACATTTTTAGGCTTTAAGACAAAAGGCTGAGATGTCTAATACAGAATCCCTATAATCTTGTGCTACAAAGAACAAGCCCGGCACTTGCCAAGCATGATTCATGATGCCATCTAGGCAACACCCAATCTGCAAGATTCTGCCTGGGGAATGGCACTGTGAAAAGGAATGCTAGAAAAAAGACTAGTTATCATAATAAAACAAAACAGGAGCACTGAAACTCTACCCCAAACTGTCATCTCTCTTTCCCCCTCTCAGAATTCACAGAAATGATTTCATCTTAGTTTTCCCTATTGAATGCTGGCTTCTGTTATTTTTTTGAGACAGGTTTGTACTATGTTTCCCAGATTGGTCTTCAATACCCATGAATCCCTTATTCTCCTGTATGCCACAGTATAGATATGTGCACCACACCTGGCTTATAATTATTATGTCTCTTCTGTTTCCCCTTTTGAAGGAAAAGTGAAAAGAATGTCTCAGGTAGTCAAAGTTGACCCCAAATTCCTGATGCTGCTACTTCTACCACCCAAATGCTGAGAGCCTGTCGTATGTGTGTGTCTGAGAGAGAGAGAGAGAGAGAGAGACAGACAGACAGACAGACAGACTGAGACTGTCTGCCTGTCTTTGGAAGTGCTCAATGTTCCCTTACCCCTAGAATAACTGGATCAGCGCCCCTGAACTATACTCACAGCCCCTTCAAAGACATGTCTTCAGTACTTAAGAACAATGTGGTCTTTATCAACATTCTACAACTGCTTCTGTCTGAATATAGGTTGCACAGAGGGTCTAAATACAAAGATTAGGTTAGGTAAATTGAAGGGGAAAAGTCTAGTAAGCTGCAATGTTCAATACTACTAAAAATGATACTGAATACATTGTTGTAAACACAATTACTGTTTCAAGACAAAATTATCCATCCTACTCAGTTAATCAGGACTTCAAGATTGTAACTAATCAAACAACCAAAAACCTTAAACAAAATACAAAATCAAACCAACCAATGAACCAACCAGTCACCAATACACCTCTCAATTAAAATAAAAGATTTTCAGAAAAAAACAAAAACAAAAACAAAAGCTGAAGAGATGGTTTATCAGTTAAGAGCAATGGTTGCTCTTCCAGAAACCTAAGTTCACTTCCATATAAGTACCATTAAAAATCTATGACATTTACAGAACTTTTTAGCATGTGAATGTTGGGAATTGAACCCAGGTCCTTTTAACCCGAGCCACCTTTCTAGTACCCATAGAACTTTTTAAACAACAACAAAAAGAACTATAGTTATGCTTGATGGCAAAAAGCTTTCTTTGTGCTATTTATTTATTTAGACTTTTTTTTGAGCCTGTCCTGGAACTCTGTAGACCAGGCTGGCTTCAAACTCACTTGCCTCTGTATTCTGAGTGTTGGGATTACAGGATTACTACTGTTATGTCCCTTTTCAGTTCCCATTCTCTTTCCTAATTCATCCCCAATATCTAGATTGGGGCTCAAAAATAAATCTTTGAATTTGTATTCGAACAAAGAGTTTGTGATACATCCTGTCAATTTTAAAACTTAAAATCTAAGAGGCTAAAGTTCAAAACAATAGTCTGGAATTCAAGACCTTTTATACTTTATAATTTATGGTTAAGTCTCATTTTAGACTATTTCCAGTAAGTTTATTTTACTGAAACCTTTGTTCTAACAGCAGTATTAATATCTACAAACGATAGACATGTACACAAAACATCCACACACATAAAGTAAAAATAAATCTAAAAATAAGAACCCCAGAAGTATCAAAACATGGTACAGTCCTGTTATCTCAGCAACCCAGTAGGCTGAGGCAGGAGGACCACAAATTCATGAGTAAGAATTTTCATTTTTATCTAGTAATTGTATCATCAATACCTAGGACAGTTCAAAGTTCAACAAAAATTTTACAAAGGAGTAAATACATAAGAACAAAAGAATTCATAAAGGAAAAAACACTCTGTCCTAGTAACTTACCAGCCAGATACTCCAATATACACATTATATAGATTTCATAAGTTTCAAAAATAAACCCTGCTATTCAAAGACTAAATAATCAAAAGCTTATCACAATTATCTAGTCACCTCTATTTTCTGTGAACATGAACATATGTTTAGTAATAGATATTTGGAAACTGTATTGGAAGCTGGGCAAGGTGGCATATAACTTCATTTTCAGACCTAGGAAGTAAAGGTAGGAGGTCTAGGAGTTCAAGACCGGCCTGGGCCAACTAACAGCTACTGTCTCAAAAGCACAAAGAAAGCAGCAAAGAGCAAAGGAAGAAAGGAGGATTGAAGAAAATAACAAGGAAAAAAAATTGTAATGATTCTTTTTTGAAAGAAAGAGTATGTTCAGTTTCCAGGACCTAGGAGGGTGATTTACAACCATCTATACCCAAGCCCAAAGGGATCCTTCATCCTTTTCTGATCTGAGTACACCAGGCAACACACAGGGAACACATACTAACACACAGACTACTAAACAAAATTCTTTTCTTGTCTCCAAATTTAAAGGTGGGAGGAAGGAGCTAGAGGTGGTTAAGAGGGCATACTGCTCCACCACACCTGGTTAACACTGTTGATTTCAGCAAAAACAGTACAGGTGAGAAACAGAAGTGTTCACGGCAGCACTTAAAAACTTCCAGAGACTCTTCTTTTGTTTCAAAACTCAAGCCAGGAGATTTCAAATCTGGCTGCAGTCATCTAAGAGCTTTTTGAAAAACAAGACCTCCCAATGAACAAAGTATACATGTGAAACTGCCACATCAAACATGGCATGCTAACTCAAAATTAAAAGGGAAAAATAATTTCAATCCTAACTCCAAACAAACTAAACCAAGCTCTAGGGAGGAGCAGGTTTAGGAACTTAGTACTTTTTTAAGGCTCTCAAGAAACCTTGGGGGCTAACCTACTTTGAAAAGCATTAGGTAAATGGAGTGAGGTTGAGAAGAGACTGATCTTGCGAGTACTCACCTTCTTAGAAAGAGGAACAATGCTGCTGGGCCTAACAAGCCTCCGCTTCTTACAGCTCACTACAGGCCTTGTTCGGGCTGCCACACAGGTGCCATCAGATGATGAAGAAACTAAATTCAGCCGTTGCTTTTTATGTAATTGTTCCTCAGCATCAGAGCTATCACCTGGAACATGGTCCGCCAGGACAGGCTGAAGACTACAAAAAGGGAGGAAGATACATTTCAAAACACAGAGGAAACAAAACCTCTAATGTGGGCTCCATTTCCTGACTTTCAAATGTTCAAAGACACAAACAGGTCTTCTTTTACAGGAGCAGGTCAACTCTGGATGAGAGCACACACTTATCTCTGTGTGTGCCTACTCATAAGGCTCTCAGTGCACAACACCTATCATGTCTGAAAGGTGCAAAAGTCAATAAACTCAAGTATTCATTGTTAGCTTTTCTCCCATAACAGAAATATGTCTAACAAAAACTATAGAAAAAATTATAATTAATAACAATTTTGCAAATTTGTTTTGGAGTTTTTTTTGGTGTTGTTTTTGGAGATACGGTTTCTCTGTGTAATAGCTCTGGCCATCCTGGAACTCACTTTGTAGGCCAGGTTGGCCTCGAACTCACAGAGATCTGTTTGCCTCTGCTTCCCGAATGCTGGGATTAAAAGCAGAGAACACAATGGACCAGCCAATTTTGCAAACATTAATGAACAGTGTTAAAAACAGTTCTCCTGGGGCTGGAGAGATAGCTCAGTGGTTAAGAGCACTAGTTATTCTTCCAGAAAACCCAGGTTCAACTCCCAGCACTCACATGGCAGCTCACAACTGCCTGTAATTCCAGTTCCAGGGAACCCAAAACCCACGGCAAAAACACCAATGCATATAAAATAAAAATAAATAAATAAAAAACAGTTCTCCTGTGATAATGAATTCTAAAGATAAATAATATTTTATTCACATGCACAGGGAACTTAGGAATCTTCACACAATTTAACTATAGGATTTTTGTTGACGCCATGACCAGTCAGACAACGGTAGGTACAAAGGATTACATACATGTACTAAATAAAATAACTTGGTATTGGGAGGTAGATGCAGGTTGATCTTTGAGTTCGAGGCTAGCCTGGTCTACAGAGTGAGTTCTGGGCCAATCAGGGCTACAGAGAATCCCTGTCTAAAGAGAAAAAACAAAAAAACAAAAACCTTGGGCACAGTGTAAGACACACAAAGTATTACTCAATAATAGGGTTGCTTTAGTCAGCCCTGGCTGGGAATAACTAGGCACTCCAAATTCCTTTTTTTTTTTTTTTTTGCATTTTTTAAAAACTGATTTTATTGAACCATACATTTTTTTCCCCCTTTATTCTTTCCTAACTCCAACTTTTTTATTTTTTGAGACAGAGTTTCTCTGTGTATCTTTGGAACGTGTCCTGAAACTCATTTTGTAGACCAAGCTTGCCTTGAATTCAGACATCTGCCTGCCTCTGCATCTTGAGTGCTGGGATTTAAAGGTATGCATCACCAACATCTGCCCCCCCCCCCCACCCCAATTTCTTTAGCCCATTCTGGCCTTGAACTCGTGATCTTCCCACCTCCGCCTCTTTCACCAAATCCTACTGGTGTGTGCCACTACAACTGGCCAAATTCAACTTTTACATACATGGGCATTAAGCATGAGAAGTAAAGGAGATAAAAATTACCTGTTAACAACCCCATTGACAGGTCTCAGTGCTCCACATGATTTGGTAGACAAGGACTCTGAAATATGACTAACAGGAATACCATGGTTTTCTGAAGGCTGAGAAACAGACTCAATCTGAGTAAAGAAAAGAAATAAAAAGCACATTAGCACTAACCCCTGCAACACCATTTCACTGAAATCTCTGACATGGAACTTGAAAAACAAAATGTGGGGGCTGGAGAGATGGCTCAGAGGTTAAGAGCATTGTCTACTCTTCCAAAGGTCCTGAGTTCAATTCCTAGCAACCACATGGTGGCTCACAACCATCTGTAATAAGGTCTGGTGCCCCCTTCTGGCCTGCAGGCACACACACAGATAGAATATTGCATACACAATCAATCAATAAATTAATTAATGAAGTAGAGAAGATGGGAACATTAAAAACAAGTATATGACTTAAATAAAATAACTGAATGACAAAGAAAGACATTATTCTATGTAATGACAGTTGTTTGTAATCATAGCACTTCAGAGGCTGAAGCAGTGGGACTGAGACTCTAATATTTAACTTGACCTATGCTGATACACCTGCCTCAGAACAAAACAATTGCTTTGTAAAATTTCATTAGCTTTCTTCACGTAAGGGCTGTTATATAACTTGGCTGAGCCACACTCCTAAGGGATCTTAACATTTGATTAAAAGTAACTCACTGCACACATGTGCCATTCTCTCTGTTCTGTTTTTTTTTTTTCTTCCCTTCCTCCCCCAATTCCTTCTTTTGGACAGTCTCATGTATCCTAGGCTGGCCTCAAACTGACTATACAGTCAGGCTGACCTTGAACTCTGATTTTCTATTCCTATCTAGCATAGGATATACTATCATATACCCAGCTTTACATTTCTTTCTATTTATTTATTTGTTTGTTTAGATTTTTCGAGACAGGGTCTCTCTGTGTAGCCATGGCTGTGCTGGAACTTACTTGCTCTGTAGACCAGGCTGGCCTCAAACTCAAGAGCTCTGTCTGAATCTGCCTCCCAAGTGCTGGGATTAAAGGTTTGTGTCACCACTTCTTTACTTTAGGTTTCCTGATGGAAATTATTTAGTTACTTGCTGCCAATAAGTTGAAATGCAACTGAATTTAGTACATTGATCTTTTATCTCGAGACTTTTATATAAAAGGACTTATGCTTTTGAAAACTTCTGCATAAGGATTTCAAAAGTTTTGCTTTGTCTTTTCCAGTTTGAATGACTTGTGCACTAGCCATGACAAAGTACAATGCCTTTGCAACATTCCTTCTATACAGGCAAAAATGCAGTATGTTTTATAGTGAGTATACTTTTCTGAGGAAGTTTGCTTCTAGTCACAGCTCGCTGTCAATTTTATTTTTAAATTACATTTATTTGTATGTGAGTGAGTGCACACCAAAGGACACATGTAGAGGCCAGAAGACACCCTGTGGGAGTTTTCCTTTTTTCCACCACACGAGTCCCAAGTATTGAATTCAGGTCATCAGGCTTGGTGGCAAGCATTCTTACTTGTTCAAGACAATTTTGTTTTTTTTGAAACAAGACTATCCAGCTGGCTTCTAACTCTAATGATGCACCAATAGAAACCTTTTCGTTGTTCATGACACGTTCTGTTATATCCATTCGTTTGATCTGTTACTATGGCTAGAAATTTTCCCTTCTACTTTTTTTTTTTTTTTTTTTTTGATTTTCAAGACAGGGTTTCTCTGTAGCTTTTTGGTTCCTGTCCTGGAACTAGCTCTTGTAGACCAGGCTGGCCTCGAACTCACAGAGATCCACCTGCCTCTGCCTCCCGAGTGCTGGGATTAAAGGCGTGCGCCACCACCGCCCGGCTTCCCTTCTACTTTTTTCCCCATGAGTTTTGGATACACTGGAATTAAGCTATTTTGAAAAAAAATTTGCAAATACAAATTCAATTTCTTAAACAAAAATATGGCTATTCCTTTATTTATATTTGGTTCACTGTAACCACAAATGTTACCACTATTGAGTCAACACACAATGAATAGAAAATAGAAGAAACCTATCTGTACTGAACATTCACAGGCTTTTGGGGTTATTATTCCCTCAACACTGTATTTACACACAATGTATGTTATATTATGTATTAGAAGCTATTTAAATGTTATTTAAGAGACAAAAGTATACATGGGAACATGAGTTATATGCAAAATTACCATCTTCTCTATTTGATGTTTATTGATGGGGAGAGATAAAATAAAGGGGCAGTCAATCTCGAAACTGTATCTCTTAAAGAAACTGAATATTTCATCTATGTTGCCAAAGCAGCACTAAGCTGTTTATAAAATTTTATTATTTGTTTCTTTTTCTTTTCTTTTCTTTTTTTTTTGATTTTTCGAGACAGGGTTTCTCCGTAGCTTTTGGTTCCTGTCCTGGAACTAGCTCTTGTAGACCAGGCTGGCCTCGAACTCACAGAGATCCGCCTGCCTCTGCCTCCCTAGTGCTGGGATTAAAGGCGTGCGCCACCACCGCCCGGCAAAATTTTATTATTTGTAAAATCTGTAGTGTTAAGTCTTTATGTTGGCAATTTTATCTTTTCTCTTTTGTATTAATAACGACCTACTAACTTTACTATCTTTCCAGAAGACAAACGTTGATATTTGAATTCTATTGTTCATCTTGGTTTTGCCCTTTCTTTTTTTAGTTTTAAGATTTATTCATTTTTATTTTATATGTATAAGTGTCTTGCCTGCATGTGCAAGCACGCCCTGCAGAGGGCAGAAAGCACTGGATCCCTTTGGACTGGAGTCATAGATGGTTGTGAGCCTCCACATAGATGCTGGGAATCTAACTTCAATCCTCTGGAAGAACAGCCTGTGTTCCTAACCTAAGCTATCTCTCCAGCCCTCTTGGGTGTGCATTTTAAAAAAAAAAAAAAAAAGATATATTGGGGGGGGGGGGGCCTGGAGCGACTGCACAGTGGTTAAGAGCATTGCCTGCTCTTCCCAAGGTCCTGAGTTCAATTCCCAGCAATCACATGGTGGCTCATAACCATCTGTAATGAGGTCTGGTGCCCTCTTCTGGCCTGCAGGCATACACATAGACAGAATATTGTATACATAATACATAAATAAATAAAATTAAAAAAAAAGATATATAGGTTTCTTGGGGGTTGGATAGGCCTATATATGAATTGTTTTAATTAGGCTAACTAGTGAGTGGTTCCATTCCCTGGGATAGGGTTCTAGACTTCATAAAAGAGAGAGCTAACTAAGCACCAGAATCTATGGCTTTTGACTTCAAGACAGCTGATGGAATATGTTGACTACTTATGTCACAGGCTCCCTGAGTTCTGTGCCATGACACCGTATACCCTGGAAGTATGAGCATTCTTTCATCAGTTTAGCTGATCACAGCAACAGGAAAGGTAACCAACAGAGTTCAAAGCCAGCCTGCTAAACTTAGTGAGACTCGGTTCTCCATTCTTTTTTTGTTCGCTTGTTAAGAAACAGGGTTTCTCTGTGTACCCCTGGCTGTCCTGGAATTAGATCTGTAGACCTGGCCTGGAACTCACAGAGATCTGTCTGCCCCTACCTCCAAGTGCTGGGATGAAGGCATGAGCCACCACTGCCCAAAAAATCAGGTCGAGACAAGCAAGCAGAACCAAAGTAGCAGAACCAGGTAAAGACCAACCAAACATTCAAACATCTCTAAGCTCTTCCTTGGGAAAAATACTTTATTTCACCAAATCCTGAGTTCACACTAATAATAACAGAAAATAAATGATGATAAAGTATTTTGGGTTGCAGATGAAAGCAAACTCCTTAGTTTAACTTAAGCAACAACAACCACCACCATCCAGAAAGTCTCGTTCATCTATTGGGAAGCATAGCCAAAAGAAAACATTAACAAAGTCTATAGTTTTCAAAGACACTGAAACTTCTACCAAGTAATGTTACTATTCATAAAAGTCAGTACCTTTTTAAGGAGAAAGGATAAAGAAATGAAATAGGATCCAATAATGTAAAAGATTATTAAGATGATAGTTTTATTCTTATTACAAAATAAGAATCATTCACAAAAGTGTTTTTGGTATTTCTGCGGTATTCTCTAATCCAGTATTTTCCCCTTTGCTCTTTTATTTGTTCTTTGAGAATTTTGTACAGTGTTTGATCATACATCCACACCCACACACACCTGTCCATCTCCTCCCAGGCCCACTCTTTCCTTTCTTACACATCCAAATTGGTATCCTTAAAAAAAAAAAAAAGAGCCAGGTGTTTTAACCTCAGCACTCTGGGAAGATGAGGCAGGAGGGTCTGTGTATTCAAGGTAAACCTGATCTATATAATGAGTTCCAGGACAGTCAGGACTATGTAAGAGAGACTCTATCTCGAACTCCCAGCCCCTCCCCCAAGTTCAACTGTGCTGTCTGTATTCTTCTGAATGTGTGGCCTTCCCCTGGAAAAAACTAACTCCCTCTCAGCAGCTTCTTGGCACTATACTGGTCCAGAAGAGTTACCCTATCAAAACTGTATGCACATGTTACCTGTATGGTGCCCTGATTTCAACCACTACTCTGTAACCTTGTGTTTGAGCTGGTTACAATTGCTTGACCTGTTAAGAGCTACCTTATTTCTTTCCCCCCTTTCTATCTTTTATACTTACCAATTTATCAGTCCCATGATCTGTCTTCACCTCAGAACTAAGTGAAAATAAGTCTGTTGTATGGTCTGGGAAAGGTGCCTCCCCAAGGACTATCAACCCCTGTAGGACAAAGAGTAGAAAAAACAGTGTGAGCGGTATAAACTGCAAGCTTAGGAATTAATCTGAAATTGGTAGGGGCAGGGAATTTGTTAACCAGGTCTTTTCTCTTAACCTATGGCTCAAAAATAGCCTGGAAAAGCAGTAGCTTTACTCTCCTGAGATTTTTTTCAGGGTTTCAGGTACAGCTCAGTGATAGAGCACTTTAACCCTTCTGGGCAAGGCCTTGGATTCTAACCTTGTCAAAAAGGCTTCAACAAAAAGTTGAGAACAGTGACAAATTCAGCAAGATGTTGGGATTCAGATCTAAGCCAGAGAGATGATTCAATAAGTAGGGGAGCTTGTTGCTATGCCTAATGATATACATGAAGAAGAGAGCTGATTCTATCAGCTGTCCTTTGGCCTATAAGTTCTGACTGTGGCATATGTGTGCATATATGTGTGGGCACACCTACAAATAAATGTAAATTTAAAAGAAAGATTTAGACGCTCACACCCTCCTTTTCCTTTACCCTCATTCACCTGTCGTTCCTTTTATTCTGACCTACCAGATCTAGAATCTTATCAGAGTATTTTATTGTACCTGATAAATAATCAACTAGATTTTATTAGGTTAACATGAGCAACGGAAGGTTTTCAGTTAAATTGATCATAAATGTGTATAATTACTACACTGGGCTACTTTTGTGAATAATGAATTCATGAACTTAAAGAACTTTATCTGAGCACAAAAAAAAAAAAATAAAATAAAAAAGGACAAATGGAATAGTCTGTGCAACTGAACAACAAACTTCTTAAAACACGTCCCAAATGTAGATTCCTTGGAAACTAAATAATGCCTAAAATTGAGTCTGTGCTTAACGATTTCAAATCCAGGCTTTATAATTATCATATGAAAGAAGTTATGACAGCAAACAAAATTAAGTTTTTCAGTTAGCTAGTGGAACATGCCTATGATTCCAGTACTTGGGAGGCCGGAGTCAAGAAGATCTTGAGTTTGAGGCCCAACTGAAATACATAATAAGACTTAGCATTGAAACCAAACATTAGTAGCTTTGCTTTATCTGGCATGTGTGTATGTGTAGTAAGTGTGCATGAATGCATCTAATGAAGTTAATGTCAAGTTGTCTTTCTCAATCCCCCTACATTTTAAAGAAGCAGAGTCCCTCATTGAACCCGGAGCTTGTCAATTTGGGCCAGTCTAGCTCACCAGCTTCTCCAGGGGATCTTATGTCTCTGTCTCTCCCTATCCCCATTACTTCTCCCTCTTGACACTGGCTGCTCTTCCAAAGGACTCATGTTTAAATTTCCAGTACACATATGATAGCTTACAACTGTCTGTAACTACAGTTCCTGGTGATGCAGTGCCTTCTTCTGGTCTCTGTGGGAACTAGGCACACTAGTGATGCACAGAAATATAGGCAAAATACTCATACACATAAATGAAATTTAAGAGAAACTTCCATCTGAGTATAATGGCTCATACACAACAATAGAGCATTGAGGAAGATGAGGCAAGAGGAAGGCCACAAATTCAAGATCATTCTTCTGGCCAATAAAAGGACTGTCTCAAAAAACATAAATCTTAAAAATACTTTCTTACTATTTTGTTAAATATAAACAGACCCCCTAAACCTTATCACTTAAAAGTTAAAAAACTTTTTGCAAAAGGCAGTGTTCTTGTGCATTATTTCCGAAAAATATTCCATCTAAACGGCACACAATGGTAATGCTTATCATCTCAGAACTTGGACGGAATTCCAGTTCAAGGCCAGTTTAGGATATGAGACCCATCTCAGAAAACAAAAAGAAACTCATGAGGCTGCGATAAGTATTTGGAGTGGTGATTAATGGGGGAATCAAGACAAGATCTTGAAGCAGTTCATGCTGGCTCTGAACTCACAATTCTCCCATCTCAGCCTTTAAGAGGTTGGAATTGAAGATATGTACCATCACATTCATCTAGGTTAATTTGTTTTTAAACAAGGACCAAAAGATTAAGAATTGGGAGAGACCACAAAGGTGTATAGTCAAATAAATTATTAAAGTATAAGTCTTCAGCTGATTCCACTCATCTCCCTTCCATCTTATTAAATCCAGTGTGTGTATTGCACGCCCATGTGCCTCAGTCTAAGTGCTAAAATTACAGGCCTAAGCCGCCACACACCTGATTTAGCTCTTTCTGTATCCACCCCCACCCCTTTTTTCTTATTTCCCACGGAGACAGTTTCTCTGTGTAGCCCTGCCTGAACTGGAAATCACTTTTTAGACCAAATTGGCTTCAAACTCAGAGACCAACCTGTTTCTCTTTGCCTGGCACCGCTAGGTTTGGTTTCATTTTAATCTATCTTCAAAATTTTTCTTACATTATAATAACTGATGTATAATTTCACAGATGACAAATCAGGAAGAATAAAAAAATGGTAATGGACGCTCAAGATTGCTTATGGAAAAGAAGTTGCTGTTAACACCAAACCCAGCTTGGTCTCTATGCTTTTCCTCAGTTTTAATTACTATATGTGAAATTTCAATACGTGTTGAAATGATGAAAAGAACAAAAGAACATACAGAATGTGTTAAAAAGAAAATATTGTGAAGATAGTTTATAATTATCTGTCTGATATAAGCCTCTACCCAGAGATATCACCTCTGGAACTTAAAGATGCGTGAATGAACTTCTACATAAGAAAGAGCATGAACGTCAAATTACAGATGCTGCTAGAGATGGCTCAGCAGTTAAGAGCACTGACTGTTCTTCCAGAAGACCCGGGTTCAATTCCTAGCACTCACATGGCAGCTCACAACTGTCTATAAATCCAGTTCCACGGGATCTGACACCTTCACACCAATGTACATAAAATAAAGTTAAATAAATCATAAAAATATCTTTCGAAAGAAAAACAAAAGAAAGGTGAAATCAGTCAGGCGGTAGTTAAGGATAAATGCCTTTAATCCCAGCAGAGACTGATCTCTTGAGTTCATGGCCAGCCTGGTCTACAGATGAAGAGTTCCAAGATTAACGACGTTACAGAGAAACCCAGTCTCAAAGAAAGAAAAGGAGGAAAGAAATATTAATATATAAGCAAAGTAAATCAGGAGTAGTGAGATATATATATATATACACACACACCTCTATAATCCCTAGTAACTAAAGAGGCAGAGAGAACTTCAGCCAAAC
The DNA here is from genome assembly GCF_018167655.1 of Microtus oregoni. Classification (NCBI taxonomy): domain Eukaryota; kingdom Metazoa; phylum Chordata; class Mammalia; order Rodentia; family Cricetidae; genus Microtus; species Microtus oregoni. The sequence goes on along the minus strand of NW_024543222.1, from coordinate 15,444,463 downwards.
CTGAGGATAAGCTGAGTTACAAAGTTTAGGTCTAGGCTAGAGTGTGCTACACAGTAAGAGACTGATTAAAAACCTAAACACACAACACAGTACCATCATAAAAACAAAAACTAAAAGCCAAATGATTGCAGACACCTTTAACGAGTATGTGGAAGGCAGAGGCAGGAGGATCAGCCATTCACGGTCATCCTTGGTTACCCAGCTAAGTAGAAGCAAGTCTGAGCTAAATGGCACCTCGTGAAGGAAAGGATGGCAGAAAATGTAACTGAGTTTTCTAATCTGCAACAAAATTAATGCTTAAATGTGACAAATACTTACAAAATTTCATGTTCCCTACTGTACTCAAAGACAAATTTACAACTCAATAGCTATCACCAAGCATAAACTTATCTCATAAAGGGGGAGATATAATTCATGCAAGCTTGGCAAATCATGACAGCAAATTTTAGCAGGACTTAGCATACTTGTTTTTCTACAGTTTGCCATATTCTACTATCACAGGTGAAAAATATCCTCCCCCTTTGTGCGTAAAAAAGTAAACAATTAAAATAATTGCTAAAGTGAACAACAGCTCTGGAGATGGGCACTCAAATCTCAGCTCTGTGTGTTCATTTAAATGACCTTTCATTTCTTTATATTTAAAACTATGGAATAAATTAAATAAAAATTAAAGTGTGAGTTGGATCTTATGGTTCAAGCCCATGTCTAGGCTACTAAATGAGTTAATGACAACCTGGGTTACTTAGTGAGACCTTGAAGATAGAGCACAATCTTAGTCATTGTGCAGAATATGCAAAGGTGGAGAATTTAACCCTCAGAATCACCAAACTAATTAATCAAGATGAACATGGAGAACATTAAAATACTTATGATAGGGGGACCTGGAACACTCAAAAATAAAAAAGTCCGTATTATAGTGCTATATAAAAATCAAATTCATGTAATGTATAATTGAAGAAAGTTTTAAGAGTTAGCTGCTAGGCACAGTTGATGATTACCCCTTCAAAATTCATGCTGAGAATCTGAGGTTGTGCAGTTATTTCAAAGCAGTATCTTTGTAGATGACATCAAGTGAAGATATGCTCTTCAGTGTGGACAGTAAATACAACAATTTTTGTATACTTTATAGTTATTTACCTAATTTGTGTGTGCATGTTACATGCATGATATGTATATGGTACATGCCATATGTAGACTTGCTGTCCCTTCAAGCTTTATATGATTCTTGAGCAAGACACAGGCTGTCTGTTAGGTATTTTAATCAAGATGTATTTCATAATTGCTATTAATTCCCTAGGTCGAGCTGAAATATTTACGGTATACAAAGTAACAATGGATCAATTTTATAATGGAGACTATAAAACATACATGTACGCACATGCATTGAATGTATGTAAAATAGGAGAAGCAACAAAAATGACTGTATTATACTAGCCTCAGGAAACTCATTCTCAAATATATAAATTCACACTTAACTTATTAGCTGTAAAAGCCTCCAAGTAGACACTGAAAAGGTGTCTGTGACACAGTAATTTACTTGGGATAGGCACAGTTTCTTAGCTTCTACCCCACTTCACAATCTATGCCAAGCATTTAAAAAAATTCCCGTGACAACCACTTAAAGAAACTAAAATATTTACTAACACTGGAATATATTTTAGTTTTGCCCCCATTGATTTTTTTTTTTAAAGAGACGTTATTCAGGGAACAAGAGTACTTTAAGCTATGTCTTTGATGAACTTGTTTGAGTTCAACTGTCAAAGGCCCACACATAAAAAAGTAAATAAAACAAAATAGAAAGTCAAGTATAGTGGGGCAGTCTTAAAATCCTAGAGGTACGAGAATGGCAGAGATGAGCAGAACCCCAGGGTTCTGGTCTGCTAGCTCTGGTTAGCAAGCTCTAGGACAGACGCAAATGACTCTTTGTCTCAAAAGAAAAGATGGGCAGCATCTAAGGAACTCACCTAAAGTGTTGCTTTGGAGCGCATACGCTTTTGTGTGTACACTTGTGCACAGTTTTTTTAAAAGACTTTTTACAAGCATAGGGCATTTTAAAGAGCATTAGGCTTTATCTAGGCTATGCACTGGCCATGCAGCTCCCACACTATTTGTAAAAGACTTAGTAATAAGCATAAGTATATGCATGTATACTCTCAGAGGCCAAAAGGCACCTTACTTTTCGTAGCTAAAGTGACAGGTAGATGTGAAGCCAAACATGAATACTAGGAATGCTTTCAGAAGAGCAGGAAACACTATTAACCGCTGAGCCATCTCTTCAGCCTCCATCTTGAGCTTTAAAATGTTTGCATGAGACTGATGATCTAACTTAGCAGATTAATGGGCTTGTCAACCAAGTCTGATGACTTGAGTTGGCCCTCAACATCAAACTATTATAAAAAATGCTTTGCAAGAAGAATGTAAGCACCATGAAAGCAGGACGTTTGTTCTCTAATATATCCTACCAGAAACCACTGTGGGTACATGGTAAGCACTCAGTATTTGTTGAGGGATTTGCTTCCTATGCATAATTTCTCAAGTAAAATTCAAAACAAACGGAAAATATTTTTTCCAATACAGCTTTATAAGAAGAAACACTGCTCAATGTCACTGTAAAGATAATCAGTCCTCTGCAAATAGAAAATAAAATTCTTATGTTTTATCTAAGTTTTTGATAAGCTTTTATTGAATTTTTTTGCCAAAAAGAGAAGCCTAGCAATAATAGAGAATATGTCTAATCAAATAAGCAAAATGAAAAAGCAGCAGACTTCATGCCTTTCTCAAAATGAAATAGACAGATAGTCTGTAGTTATATTATATGGTATCTTTATCATATTTTTAATATTTATTTATTTATTTAAATATTTATTTATTATATATACAATATTCTTTCTGCATGTATGCCTGAAGGCCAGAAGAGGGCACCAGACTTCATTACAGATGGTTGTGAGCCACCATGTGGTTGCTGGGAATTGAACTCAGGACCTTTGGAAGAGCAGGCAATGGTCTTAACAGCTGAGCCATCTCTCCAGCCCCCCTTTTTTTTTTATCATATTGGACCAGATTCCATTGTTTCTAATCACATGTCAAGTGAACGTTACATTCTATTTTCTGAGCTACACTATAGTACCATCAGGCTTAGACCATTAAACTATTAGGTCAAGTAGTTAAACTATGTATTTTGATATTGTTAAAGAGTTATTGAAAGAATGGTAAGAGGTGGAAAAAAAGAGGTAATGGAAGATTTTAAACTCATCAGAAAACACCAGAAATGTATCCCTTACCTTATTAGCACGTATCTGTTTATAAATATCCGTTTGCTGACGAATTCGATATTCCAAGTCAGAAACATGGGCCTGAAGCCAGTTCCAGCGACTGACAATAGCTGCTCGGTCTGCAGCCCATCTCCATTCAGATCTGCGTTTCCTACAAGAAAATAAACTGAGTGAAATCCAAGAGCCGCATTACTATCTATACCAAATGGGAAGAGGAACAGAGTGGGTAGATTCTTATACAAACTAACTATGATGTAAAGACAGACAAAAAAAAAACAACCAAAACAGACAATCCACTTTCCTTCCAAAGCTAATTTAAGTAGAGGTAAAACTAAGTAGAGGTGTTTATTATACCCTGATACTGGGAGACCAAGTTTTTCCTGAAATTGCTTTAGATTCTCAGGAGATAAAAGACATTTTCTTTGTTAAAACAGTATCTTAATAAAACTTCTTAAATTCATTCTTCCTACCTACCTACCTACCTACCTACCTATCATCTATGTTTATTTTGAAGCAGGGTCTCCCTATGTAGCTCTATCTGGCCTCGAACTAAGAGAGATTCACCCGCTTCTGCCTCCCTAGTTCTGAGATTAAAAGTGTATGCTACAACATCCAGTTTAATAACAATTTTTTCTAATCTAAGAAGCCATTAAAAATTATTACAGCTACAGAAATTCAAACTTCCTGAATAAAGATAAATATATAAAACTTCATAGCAGAGAAGAAAGCTTCATATTCTTAGCCAGAATCATAACCTGAATGAAAGCCATTATAGAAATTTTACAGATAAAACTCAGAAAGCCATAAATAATTTACATAAATTATAAAATATACTTTTTAAAAAAATCTCAATTAAGTTTAAAAACTGATTTGCTTGGGTTTTTGATATTGCTGCTGCTGCTCTTTAGAGGCAGGGTCTCATGTATTTCAAGTTGGTCTTAAACTTGCTATACACCTAAGGATGACCTTGAATTCCTCATCATCCAGCCTTATGGCAGAGTTAAAGTTGTGTGCTATATTGGGGAAAGGGGTGGACATTTAAAATTTTTTATTTTATGTGTACGGATGTTTTTATCTGCACATATGTCTACTCATAGTGTGCATGTCTGATATTCATGAAGGCCAGCGAAGGAGTTGAGTTCCCCGTGAGCCACCATTTGAGTGCTGGGAATCAAATCCAAGTCTTCTAAAGAGTATCCAGTGCTCTCAAAACTACGGTGCCCCCTTACTAGACCCTACAAAATAGTTTTAATTGGAAGCAGAGAGCAGGAATTCAGAAAAGTGAAGTATGATCAAAACTTGAATGATCAGGTATTACAGACTTATTATAAAGTGGTAATACTTATGGCAGTGTAAGATGAACAGAAGACCAAAAGAACACAATACAGACTACCAAAATTGATAGGTGGATACATGAATTGTCAGCTCTTTACGTGGACAAAATTAAAATCATGTTTTGTTATGACTTGCTGCCATGATTCTGGGTTGTGAAGTTGCTTTTCTCCTATAGTCAATCTTAAAATATAAAAATAAGTATTTGAGACTTAGAACAGGTAAGAATTTTCAAGTAAGACACAGAAATACAATCAAAGTTTGAACATACAACAAAAACTTAGTGAACAAAGTTAAACAACACTTATTCATACCGTTTTCAAGAGTAATTTGGCTAGGTTAAAAAAAAAAGTACAAGCCCAATCACAAAGAAATTCTGCTTCTGAGAACACACATACACACATAAATAGTGAATATTTAGTATGCTTGACTCAACAATCTCTACTAACAAGTGCTTGTCCTTTAACTCTGTTCACTACATTTTTGTTATGTTGAAACTTTGTGTTTCTGTGTCTTATTTGATAATTCTTACCTGTTCTAAGTCTCAAATATTCATATATAATATATATGCTTCTGAGGCGTGCACGAGGAAATAGGTGCATTATGTAATCAAATTCTGCTAATGAAGGCAAATAAATTATAGTTTATTCCTTAAAATTTTTTATAGTAATAAAAATAAAATCAACCAGAGTTCTATATCGACATGACTAGATCTTAAGACAATGCTAAATGGAAAATTCACATAAAAGCAAAAATCAGCTGTAAATGTTATCACAGATACACACCATCATTAAAGAAATACGTTAAAAAAAAATTTAACGTAATACTAGTTAGCAATTACAGTATAAACCAATGCCTAATTTCAACAATACAGAATGAGAAAACATGGGGAAACACGACACACAGGCACGTGCGTGCGCGCACATACACAGACTATTATTCTTACAGATCAATTAAAATGTATAAAAATATACTTGGAGCTGACATGTAACAGAATCAGGGTCACTGTCACAGTTGGTGGATGAAGAATCCAGGCAGTCTCTTGACAATGATCCTGATCTGAGCTCATAAGCCTCCAAGTCTTCTCAAGAAACTGTTCCAAAACATGAATCACTTTAAACTATCCAAGAGAGACTGCTATAGCCAGTAGCCTTTAAGTTACCCACCCACTTGGGTGTGGCCTCTTATGCTATAAACGCCAATGTAAAGCATACATTCTCTTTCTCTTCCAGCTGCTGGATTTGGTTCCTGTTCCCCATTCATGCAGAGGAGCGTTATCTGTGAGTCTACCCCTGGTGTAGGAGGATATAGATATGAATAATTTGCATTAGTATAAATCTTGATTAATTGATATAAATTTAAGGTCAATTTTGTTATATGTATTTCTGATCTTGATTAAGGTATTGTGGTTGTGTAGTTCATTGAAAAATGTAATAATTAAGAAATATAGATTGTTAATGGATAATCATCTATAATAGTCAAGTTTGTAGTCATGTTAGATTTTCTAGATATGCATAGATATATTTCAGATAGACATTCTTCATATCTTTCAAAGACTACAGAATATGGCATTTAAAATGTTTTACTAACTTAGGACTTATCATGACAATGAGGCATATCTGCTCCTGGCAGCACCAATCTACTTCAAGAGGAAGATGGACATCAAAGAGACTCCTTATGGAGTTTGCCAGCCATTTGGGCAAGAAACTGCTCTTGCCTGGACTGGTTCACTGAACATGCAGTACCCGCAAAGAGATGACTGCTAAACTTGCCAAAAGGTGAGATGATCCTTCGGGGTTCCTGCTTCATAAGAGTCTGCGAGACATTCTGCAGGACACACAAAAAAAGTGACTAAACTGTCTTTAAAACTTCCTGCTTCATAAAAATCTCTGCTGGATACTATGGGCCTATAGGCTAAAGATGGATGCCCCAAAGGTACAAAAAAACTTTGGATGACTGTCCAGGAAATGAGATGTCTCTGTCATTTCAAGAGTTTTGAAAGTTGCTTATAATGTACTTTCTGTTAAAGTAATATTATATCCTTCTGGAGTTTTTGGTGGAATTTTAGAATTTATAAATATTGTTTTCCTTAGTTATTATAAAAGATAAAATATAAATATTGTAACTGTAATTCTTGCTTGATAACTGTTTTGTTATATGTAATTTTACTATGTTAAAGTTAAAGCCTTCCGTTTTGTTTAAACAGAAAAAGGAAAAATGGTGTAGGAGGTTCTTCTGTCTATGTGTTGCTTTCATTGGTTGAATAAAAAAACTGCCTTGGTCTTTTGATAGGGCAGCACTTAGGTAGGCAGAGTAGACAGAACTGAATGCTGAGAAGAAGGGCAGACAGAGAAAACCCCTGATCTCCTGCCTGGGACAGAAGCTGGTTAGAATCTTGCTAGAAAGCCACAGTTATGTGGCAATACACAGATTAACAAAAATGGTTTAAATTAAGATGTAAAAATCAGCCAATAAAGCCGGGCGATGGTGGCGCACATCTTTAATCCCAGCACTTGGGAGGCAGAGGCAGGCAGATCTCTGCAAGTTCGAGGCCAGCCTGGTCTACAAGAGCTAGTTCCAGGACAGGAACCAAAAGCTACGGAGAAACCCTGTCTCGAAAAAAAAAAAAAAAAAAAAAAGCCAATAAGGGGCTAGAGATAGTGGGCCAGGCAGTGATTTAATTCATACAATTTCTGTGTGATTATTTCGGGTGTAAGCTAGCAGGGTGGCCAGGACCAAAAGCAGGCCCGCTCCTCCTGTTACACACCCCTAAATAAATAACCTTTTATTATACTTAATTCTGAGCTATTGTGGGATTTCTTTTTAGAGTCCATCTTCATCTAGCGCCCAATGTGAGCATTCCCTGTGGAAGGACGGTTCACTGGTATCTCCTAGTAGGCTGAGAATTAGTGTAAGTAGGCACTCAGAATGAAATTTTTTCTCTGTCTTTTCTTGTAAAGGTATAGTGAAGAAACAATCTTTTAACTCAATAACTTAAGTGATATCCCTATAAGTGATCCCAATAACTATAATAACTATCCTTTTGGTAATAGAGAAAGCAGAGGAATTCTTTGTAAAGGGCCCACAGGTTGAGTTACCTGGTTGACAGCTCTTATATCTGTCACCATTCTCCATTTACCAGATTTCTTTTTAACAACAAATACAGGAGAATTCCAAGGGCTGGTTGATTCTTCAAGATGATGAACTAAGAGTGCACGTAAATGATATTGTAATTGTGGGTTTGGTAGATACAGGTGTGGACGTGAGTAACACGACTCCAGAATCTTGGCATCCAAATTGGCCTCTTTGAAGAGACACACGTTCAATTCCTAGGAACTGGAACCCTATCTCAAGTGAAACAAAGCACGAGATCAGTTGAATGCATAAGGCCAGAAGGACAGAGAGGAAGGCTGAGGCCATATGTGGGTAAAATCCAGTGAATTAATTTATGGGGTTGTGACCTGCTGCAGCAATGGAATACCCAGATTAACATTCCTGCAATCCCAGAGACTCTGGAAAGGATAATTAAAATAAGGTACTATACACAAAAGTCACCAGCCACTCAGGCTGTACAAGAACACAAAGCAACAGCAAACCTTTAGAGGTACAGGTACCAACAGCCCTACATTTAAAATGGTTAACTGAGAAACCAACATGGGTTAAACAGTGGCCTTTAACAGAAGACAAACTGCAGGCTTTAGAACTGCTGGTATAGGAGCAAGCAGGCAGGGCCTTGTTGATCCAAGCCACACCTACTTAGCATAAAAAAAAGCAGTTTTGATCAGAAAAGGATTACAGATATACAAAAGGACAGATTCCGACATAAAAACCTCTAAATGGGCCACGGTGTTTAAAAAAATGTATGCAGGCTTGTGAGAAGAGAGTATAGAGAGTCATAAATGGAAGTAAAAGGTTTAGAAAAAAAAAGTCTTTAAAGAGACAGATTACAGAGAGTCATAGATTAAAGAAGTAATGATAATAAATATTAAAAGTAATAGAGTAAAACCAGTAAGCCATGTAAAAATTGAAAATACAGAGTCTGGATTATGTATACTGTTTGTGCTTCCTTTGAATTTTTTGACTACGAAGGAGCTAAATTATATATATATATATATATATATATATTTATATTTTTTAAAGGTATTATCGTGCCTTCAAAATTTAGGTGTAAGGATATGTTGCTTTGGCAAAGAGGTTCTTCTTTTGTTTCCAAAGAGGATGAGAACCTGTGGAATCCTTCCAGACTAATATGGTTTGATGGTCCAAGACACCCGGCGCCCAAATTACTTTGCCCAACAAACAGCAGGAAGCAGTTTGGAGAGAATTACAGCCACATTCCCCAATATTGTTTATAAATGTTTGCTTACATTTAAAAGGAGATATGCTATAGAGACTTTCATTTGTATGGATCTTGGTTTATTGGTACAAATTTAAGATCAATTTTGTTTTATGTATATTTTTGATCTTGATAAGGTATTGTGTTTGTGCAGCTCATTTAAGAATGCAATGTATAATTAAGAAATATAGGTTAATAGAAAATCATCTACAATAGTCAAGCTTCTAATCATGTTAGATTTTCTAGATATATAGAGATAGATAGGAATTTCTCAAATCTTTCAGAGACCTTTAGAATATAGGACTTTTCATGACATGAGACACATCTGCTCCTGGCAGCACCAATTACTTCAGGAGGAAGATGGCCATTGCAGAGGCTCTTTATGGCATTGGCTAGCCATTTGGAAGAAAATGCTCTTGCCTGAACTGCTTGACGAGACTTACAGGACCCACAGAGAAATGACTGCTAAATTTGCCTAAAGGTGAGACAATTCTTTGGGGTTCCTGCTTCCTGAAAGAGTCTGCCAGACAGTCTGCAGGACACAGAACAAAGTTACTGACAAACTGCCAATATAGGCAGGAACTGTCTTTGAAATTTCCTGCTTCATGGAAAAGTTTGCTGGATATTATGGGGCCTGTAGGCTGAAGATAGATGCTCCAATATCACAGAAGAACTTTGGGTGACTGTCCAGGCAGAGAGATGTTTCTGTCAATTCTAAAGTTTTTGAAGTTGCTTACAATTAACTTCCTGTTTACTTAGGTATTATTATATCCTTCTGGAGTCTTTGATGGAGTTGAGGAATATAGTTTTCCTTAGATATGATAAAAGATAAAGTAGATATAAATATTATAACTAATTCTTGCTTGATACCTATTTTGTTGTATGTAATTTTTCTATGTTAAAGTTAAAACCTTCTTATTTAAACAGAAAAGGGAAGGTAATGTGGAATTCCCCTCTGTATGCTATGAATACCATTGGTTAATAAAGAACTGTCTTGGGCCTGTGCAGAGTAGAATAGACGTAGGTGGGGAAAGCTAAACTGAATGCTGGGAGAAAGGAGGGAGAGTCAGTGAGAAACCATGGAGTCTGACAGAAACAGACACACTGAGACTGCTGGTAGGCCACGGCCTTATGGTGATGCACAGATTAATGGAGATGGATTAAATTAAGATGTAAGAGTTACTCAATAAGAGACTAGAGCTAATGGGTCAAGCAGTGATTTAATTAATAGAGTGGAAGCCTCTTGTTTGTTCCCAGCTCCCCAGACTCCTGAAATAACCACACAGAAACTGTATTAATTAGATCACTGCTTGGCCTATTAAGTCTAGCTTCGTTTTGGCTAGCTCTTACGTATTAATTTAACCTATCTCTATTAACTTCTGTACTGCCACAAGGCTGTGGCTTATTCGGTAAAGTTTCAGTGTCTGTCTCCAGCGGTGGGGCTATATGGCTTCTCCCTAACGTTACCTTCTTTCTCCCAACATTCAGTTTAGTTTGCCCCGCCTAGCTCTGTTCTACCCTATCAGGCTAAGCCAGCTTCTTTACTAATCAATGTTATTCACAGCATACAGAGGAGAATCCCACATCCTACAACAAGAGATGAAATTTATTTGCTATCTCTGAGTTTATGTATTTTAACAACAACAACAAAGTTTTTTTTTTCTTGTATGTTGTCATGCCAGTTAGAGGAAAAAAGCAAAACACTTTAAGTATGTTTAAAAACATACTGAAAGATAACAAATTTCAATATAGCCAACTAAAACTAGTTCTGGTTTATAAATAATAATAGGTTTCTTTGTAGTTTACCTGAACTTCTGTTTTAATAGTCTTCACAGATTTAGGAGAGTATTACTATATACCTCTGAGGATATTCTACCAAAACAACATAGAATATTTGAGGAGAAAAAGGTCATAAAAACAAGCTCTATAATCAGTCTAAAACTATATGCTGAAAATACCTATTTCCCTTTGCAAATATAAGATTCATCTTAATGTTAGGTTAATGAGTCCAAATAAAAAAAGTAAAGTATTAGTTTTTGTTTTTAGTTCTTATTCTGAGGTTCCTTTGGTACTTAAAATCATCTTGAATGGTACAGTCAGTGGAAATATTTTGTTAGAAGAACCACTAAGTAATCTTTCAATGTGAGGACCAGGGTTCTTCTGTTTTTCTAAAAATTATACAGTAGATTCTGAAAACCATCAATGACATCTTTTCTACTGTATCACCACAGTTGAAAATTACCCAAATAAAAAAGCGCTGCCAGGTACTGGTGGCGCATGCCTTTAATCCCAGCACTCGGGAGGCAGAAGCAGGTGGACCTCTGAGTTTGAGGCCAGACTGATCTATAAGAGCTAGTTCTTAGACAGGCTCTAAAGCTACAGAGAAACCCTGTCTCGACAAAACCAAATGCAAAAGCACTAAATTAGGAGGGTCATGAATTTGAAGATAGCTTAGGCTGCCTAATAAACAGCAAGACATCCTCCAACACAAACATATAAATATATTTATCCCTGAGACAGTATGTAGCCTTACTGTCCTGAAACATGCCATACAGATTACGTTGGCCTCTAACTCACAAAGATTCACCTTTTGCTGGTAGGGTTAAAATTGAATACATAGCAGCAATACCATTTTTAAGACAGAAAGTGCGAAATGATCTGATTTTTGCTAACAGTGAAGTGAGAATTTGCTGTATTATCCCGTTCACTCAATTTATTAGTAGGCCATAAATCTATATAGGATTATTATCATCATCAAAACTATGCACTTTCATAAACCCCATCAATGCCTGCCAGTACTGCCCAAATCTGCAGAACAATACAAAGCAACATATTTTTTTTAAAAAAATATTTATTTATTTATTGTGTATACAATATTCTGTCTGTGTGCATGTCTGCAGGCCAGAAGAGGGGACCAGACCTCTTTAAAGATGGTTGTGAGCTACCATGTGGTTGCCGGGAATTGAACTAAGGACCTTTGGAAGAGCAGGCAATGCTCTTAACCACTGAGCCATCTCTCCAGCCCAAAGTAACATATTTTTATCCAAGATAAATTACAGAAAGTTACTGATCTCGCTAAAAGTAACAACAAAACCTAAATTCTGCACTACATCACAAACACCTGGCTCTGGTACTACCTCTAATCAAGTCACCTAGTTTTACTCAAGAAGGAAAATTTAGGAAGTACAATAAAGGACTTTGGGCTGATAAGTTGGCTCAGTGATTAAGGGCACTTGTTGCAAAGGACACAGGTTCAATTCCCAACACCCACATGGTGGGTTCTCTGCCTCCTCAGGCATTAGGCCCGCATGTGGTGCACAGAGACACAAACAGGAAAAATACTCATATACATTAAATAATAAAAACTAAACTAGCTAAATATGTAAATAAAAATAATAATAAAAGAACATGACTGGTTGAATTTTATTTCTCTTCCTTGAGATATAGCAAAAAAATTACATTAAAGCAACAATAAATATGCCAGGACTTCAGGGTGATATGTCTGAGTTTGTTTGTTTTTTTAATCCCATTTACAATCCTGCCTCCAGTTCTTTCTTTATAATCCACCAAAGAAAAACCCAATTAAGAAATCCAAAGTAAGGACTGAAAAGATTGCTCAGGTTAAGAACACTGGCTGTTTCTTCCAAAAGTCTGTACATAACAGCTCACAAATATCTATGAGATTCGATGCCCTCTTCTGGCATGCAAACATATATACAGGTAGAACACTATATCTATAATAAACAATCAATCAAATACTTCCGAGTCTTAATAGAAATCCTAAGTAAAGCTATGTTCAACCAATAATGGCAGGTTAAGTTATTTCAAAGGCTTCCAAGAGTATGAGAAAGAAAGCCTGGAATCTTGTTTAGAATTCATGAAACCAAAAGAAAAAAAGTAAGCAAAACTGAGGCTGTTCCAGAACATGCAAAGAATACAGCTGCCAGTATCCCAGTAAAAGAGTGACTAAAAGGTAAGAGGAGGAAATCTCACAGTTACTAACTCCAGGGGAAGCAAAAACAAGTATATTTAAAAGCAGTGTGAAATACAAAGTAGAATTAAAATAATGTTCAAGCAATGTTTCCACTTTTTACTTTTTATGATTCTAGAGCTGTAAATTGACCTTTGGAAATAACAGCAATAGTTATGCCTCATAGTTATGTTATTCATAAAATGATGAAATCCTACTATCAATGCAGTGTGTATATTAGATAAGAACATGTAATAACGATAACCTTGGCTTCAATTCTTTATCTTAAAAGGTAAAGAGAAAAAGGTGAAAGAATAAGATGAAAGAAATTTCTAACAGACAAATCCAAAAAACAGGGTTCTGTTTTTAAAGATTTATTTATTTTTATTTTATGTTTCTTGGTATTTTGCCTGAATGCATGCCCGTGTGAAGGTGCCAGATTCTCTAGAACTGGAGCTGCAGACAGTTGTGAGCAACCACGTGGGTGGGTGCTGGGAATTGAACCCAGGTGCTTAGGAATAGCAGCCAGTGCTCTTAACCAGTGAACCATCTCCTTAGCTCTGAAACTGATGTTTTTAGTTTACTTACATCTCTGACCTTTTGCTGTTGTTTTCAAGATAGAGTAGCCATGACTGTCCTGGAACTCATTCTGTAGACCAAGCTGGCCTTGAAACTCCCAGAGATCCACCAGCCTCTGACTCTTGAATACTGGAATCAAAGGAGTGCGCCAACACAGCCCAACATCAACTCTGACTTTCTTAAGCCTTGGTCTTTATAATTTAAAAATTCCACCCTAGATGATAAAACCTAGCTTCAATTAACATTAACCACTTCCTTCCAATTTATAGGCTGAGGAATAAGATATGAGTCAAGAGGAAAGACTAATTTGCCTGGTGTAAAATAACCCTTAAATAAAAAAATAAATAAATAAAAATCCAAGACAGAGGAAAGAACGTTTTTTTCAAATTTTCTCTTAGTTTATCCTCATTTTCCTTTCTACTAAGTTACAGCTTACTAGAGGTGTTTGTAGTAATAGCAAGCCCATTCCATTGGTGTTTTTACAATGCTGACACACCGTTCAAGAATTGTGTTTTACCATATTAACTCTGATGTTAAAATGAGATGTGTGTATGCTGGTAGATTATTCAGCCAAGAAGTTAACACATTTTCAATTCTCTCAACCCTCACTACCATTAGCAAATATTTAAATAACTATCATTTAGGAGCAGTGATTTTAGGAGGTAAGAATGTAAGAATCCTATTGTTAGGTTATTAAGATTTTTTTTGAGTAGTAGAGGACAGATAATAGCATGAAATGTTAGAATTATGACACCAGATTTATATGAGAATCTACAAAGATTCCTCTATGTTATTTATTATCCAAAGTATCAACTGAAACCTGCATGGTGGATAGAGTGGAGCGGACTATATTTTAAGGGAAATGCATGATATGTCAAGGGTCTCAGAGTTGGGGTGGTGGGGACTTTATATTCAAATAAGACATAGAACACCTAAGCAAAATTAGACCACACAGAGACATATGATGCATGTTTAAGCTTTGTGAAGCAATGTCAAGTAGTCTGTTCGTTTTGACCTCTGTGCACACATGCAAGAAAGCAACATTTTTGCTTGATGAATTGAAAAAAGTTAAAAAAAAATGGCCATCTGCTATGTTTCATAGAAATGCTGCTATAACCATTTTAGAAACAGCAATTTCTTCTAAAGAACATAACACTTATCAAAAGAAACCTTAACAAAGTTTTGTTACATGACCAAAAATGCTCCCACATAAAAAATCTAACCAAGGATGATCTGAGATAGAAGGTTAACTTGTTCTTGCCTACAGGAAAGCATATACATCACATGTATGCTTGGTGCCCAAAGAAGCCAGACAGAAGAGGATGTCAAATCCCTTGGAACTGAAGTTACAGACAGTTGTGAACTATCACGTGGGTGCTAGAAATTGAACACAGATGGTCTGTAAAAGCGGCCAGTGCTCTTTTAACTGCAGAACCATCTTCTCCAGGCCTACCCTCACATTTTAAAACTCCTACAGAAAAAATCTCCAAGTTAAGATTCCTATTTACATAGCTCCTGTTATTTGCTTGTACCTGAGTGTTCTTTTGGCCTCCACAAATGTTAATCTTTTTTTCAAATGACTGCAAGTTTTAGAAGCTTTGGGGTGGGATTAAGACGAAGATGCTTAAACTGTGTAGCCCAAGTTGTACTCAAACTTGAGGCAATTCTGCCTCAGTTTCCCAAGTACTTTGATTACAGGTGTAAATGAGCCAGCACTCTCAACTAGAAGTCATTATAAAGACAAGATCCCAATCATTTTACCTGCAAAGCTCTTAATGATTACAATAAAACAGCAGCCGATTCATTCAGATCTGAACATACTCTACAGTTTAAAAACCATTTTTTTTATATTTGTTTATTTATTATGTATACAATATTCTGTCTGTATGCCTGAAGGCCAGAAGAGGGCGCCAGACCTCTTTACAGATGGTTATGAGCCACCATGTGGTTGCTGGGAATTGAACTCAGGACCTTTGGAAGAGCAGGCAATGCTCTTAACCACTGAGCCATCTCTCCAGCCCTAAAAACCATTTTTGTTCTAAAAAATTGACTAATTTTTATGTCTTATCCGCTGAAGTAATATGAACAAGAAACCCTATACAAGGTCTCCAACCCAAGTTTCTCATTCAGGAGCTCTGAGGCAAGGTCGAATAATTTCTATTAGTTTCTTAAATGATGAACCAGAGACATGTTTAAATTAATGACTCAATTTAGCCAGATAAGGGTCAACCATGAGACTCCTTAACAATATCAACAATTTAATTAATAGAGGATGAGAGCAAGGCTAGACAAAAAAGACAGATTAAGCAAACAAGTCCAATTCCTAATATTAAAAGGAGAATCACTGCTCTAAATACAGAAATATTTCTAGACTAAATTTCTTGCCCAATTTAAGAATTCTAGGCTGGGCGGTGGTGGCGCACGCCTTTAATCCCAGCACTCGGGAGGCAGAGGCAGGTGGATCTCTGTGAGTTCGAGGCCGGCCTGGTCTACAAGAGCTAGTGCCAGGACAGGCTCCAAAGCTACAGAGAAACCCTGTTTCGGAAAAAAAAAAAAAAAAAAAAAAGAATTCTACATGCTCTCAGAATTTATGTATCAATTTCCAAGGCCGAATTATTCATTCTACACGCTACATAGACCAGTGGTTCTCAACCTTCCTAATGCTGTGACCTTTTATCACAGTTCATGCTGTGGTAAACATCCCAAACCATAAAATTATTTCGCTGCTACTTCATAACTGTAATTTTGCTACTATTATGAATTGTAATGTAAATACCTGATATGCAGGATATCTGATATATGACCCCTAAAGGAGTTGCAATCCTTAAGTTGAGAACTGCTGACATAGACAGTAAGGGTTCCAAAATGGCTGCAAAGCATGTTACGGGCTCATTATTATATGATTAACAAATGTCTGACACCAGCCTCAATATTTCTACTGACTAGGCCTTTTCTTCTTCCTATTCTTCTCTCCCCCACCCCCTGAAACAGGGTTTCTCTGTATAACAGCCCTTGCTGGCCTGGAATTCACTCTGTAGACCATGCTGACCTCCAACTCTCAGAGATCCACTTGCCTCTGCCTCCCAAGTGCTGGAATTACAACAATTGCACTACAGTGACAAATATTCAGAATTCCTTATTTCTAAAGAACAGAGGGGGAAGGAACAAGGAAAATGTGCCGTGTGTGTGTGTGTGTGTGAACAGCTAAAGCGAGAAAGAGTCTTACAAACAAATCACTCAAACATAGCACATAGCTGTTCACAGAAAAAAAAAAGGAGGTGAGGCATCCTAATAGAAATAATATTTGGAAACTTGGGCTTGCAGTTATTAAAAAAAAACAATTTCAGAGACCCTATATCAATCTATTTGAAATCAAAGAATTAAAGCACTTTTTACATAGGATCTTAGTGTTTTCTATTTTGGTTAAAGCACCATAATTTTCTAAAATAATTTATACCACACAGTTTCACACAACATAGAGGGCAGCCTACCAGGGAGGTTTGGATGATATCCACAGCTATGCTTAAAGGTCTAAATGAAGGTGCCCTTTGTCTTGCTCTTTCAGGTCTGAATCCATGGTAAGTAGCTTCATTGTTTCTGGGCTTATAACAAAGCAGTGTGTTCCAGTACAGCACTGTGATAGAAAAGAGCTGCTTAACTTAATGGAGGCAAGGAAAGAGCCAGGGTAGAGAAGAGGGCCAGGACAAGGTTACTTCTCCAAGGATATGGCCTCTATGTGGCTCTTCCTCTTAAAATTTCACCACCACCAGTTGAGGACCCTTCAACACATGTGCCTGTGGGAGAATTATCTTTTCTCTTCTTCCTCAATATTAAGTAATCAGTCTAGGACCTCACATCTTAAACAAGTCTTAAAGTCCCCATTTTTTGTTTTGAGAAAGGATCTTTATAAGTTACTTTGGCAGCCCTTGAATTTGCAATCTCCTGCCAGAGCTTCCTAACTAGGATGATAGGCCCCAACCAAGGCAGGACAGCAAGTATGTGACATTTCATACTTAAACTCTAAAAAGTGACATATGCATCATCTTTCTTCTATGTTTTTGGTATTTGAGAAGGGATTGTTATAATGCCAAAGATGGCCTCAATTTCCTTGCCTCTGCCTCTTGAGTGCTGGCTCATATCAGTATATAGCACGGGCTACAAATATTTCTCATGAAAAAATAAAAACATGAAAGAAACAGTACTTGAAATAAAAGAGTTGAAGCAAAATAACTAACTGGAATGAGTTTAGAAGGCATGATTATATACAATTCAGAACATGTTTCCTTCTCCCTACATTAAGTCTATTCCTTCCTTATTAAAATGAGGGTACTACCCTACTTCAAAGTGTTGTTATACCGGGCAGTGGTGGCACACACCTTTAATCCCAGTACTCGGGAGGCAGAGGCAGGTGGATCTCTGTGAATTTGAGGCCAGCCTGGCTGGTCTACAAGAGCTAGTTCCAGGACAGGTCCAAAGCTACAGAGAAACCATGTCTCGAAAACAAAAAAAAAACCAACCAAACAAACAAGCAAAAAAATCTCAAAGTGTTGTTACACTGACTTATTATTTAATGTCTCTAGTATAATGAAAAGTAGATGCATTATACTAAGTGTGAGCACAATCTCTAGATTTTATGTGCAGGTATGTGTGCACATACACGATTGTGGGTGACAGTGGAGGTCAGAAAGTGTCTGATCCACTGTAGCTGCAGTTACAGGCAGTTTTGAGTTGCATGATGGGAGTGCTGGAAATCAAATTTTAGTCCTCTCCAAAAGCAGCAAGAGTTCCTAACTGCTGAGTCATGTCTCCAGCCCTTATCTCTAGATTTGAGGGGAAATAAGTTATTGTTTTAATGTATTACATTGGTGAAGATGATGTTCAACAACAATAGCAATTGCACACAGGGCATTACATATGTACTTCTCAAATACACTGAATTCTGCTTGGAAATACTAGCAAGACCAAAGATGGAATCGTAAATTTTTTGTTTTACTAATTTTAGTAATTTCTGTTCCAGAATAATAAACTCTAATTTCCTGGCCCCTATATAAACGTCAAAATACTTTTAGCAAAAGAAATTAAAAAAACAAACAAAAAACATGTATGGGGTTTGGAGTGACAGCTTGTTCTGGCA
The DNA here is from genome assembly GCF_018167655.1 of Microtus oregoni. Lineage (NCBI taxonomy): Eukaryota > Metazoa > Chordata > Mammalia > Rodentia > Cricetidae > Microtus > Microtus oregoni. Next base: position 15,425,840 of record NW_024543222.1, on the reverse strand, counting down.
AAGGACCTGGGTTCAATCCCCAGCTTCCACATGGCAGTTGAAAACCATCTGGCTCCATCCAAGCTCCAGGGAATCCACTGCCCTCTTCTGATCTCCAGGAGCATCAGACATACAAGTGGTGCTCAGACAAACATTCAATCAAACAGAGCATGGTAACACAACAGAGACAAACAAGTTCAGAATGTGGGGAGCAGTATAGGGTAAATCACCTATTTTAATAAGTGGATGAGAAGGGGATTATTACTGATTAAATAAGGTTTAAAGGACATAATAGAAAAAGATAGTGTGTTTAGGACATTTTCTAGACCCTGATCTGAATAAATTTACTTTCACATATACACAAATATATATGTAAATACATATAACAAAGAACAATAACTGAATGCTGGCCATTTATTACAATATGTAATGAAATAATTTTAGTAGGAAGAGTGTAATTTCAACCAAACGAACCACCATCCCTTTAGAATACAGGCTAGCATATATACAGGAAGAATAAAATAAAATGCATGAAATATGTATTTAAAAACAATACTGCAATGAGGGCTAAAGAAAATAAATGAAACATCGACAATATATTGATAACTATTGACACTTCCTAATGAGTTTCTGAAAGTCCAATTGTCTCTTTCTATACTTGTGAACCTATAAATGTCTATACAACTAGGTCATATGACTACAATTGGCTGGGCGATTTTTTGCATTGCTTTGCTTCATTTTAAAATAGAATACTTCTTTAAAGATGCCAGACCTGAGAGAGAAAGTGCCCATCTGCAATACAAACACCTGGATGGCCTAATCAGGACTTTCATGAGTTTAAGATCAGTCTAGGCTACATACCAAATACTAAGTCAGCCAGGGCTACAAAAATAAGACCTTGTTTCAAAACAACAGGTGAGATGTGTCATGCACCTATATGCATCCGTGCACATGCACACACAAGAAATGAAAATGTTAAAAAAAAGTACTGGATCCTGTACCTTCTTGCTAATTTTCTGACAGTTCTCTTGACAGACTGGACATTAGAATGGACATTTGAACATTTCTTCCTGCTCTATCTTCACCTATTACTGTTACCTGTTACTGAATTATTTAGCTATTTTCACCCCATGTCCCAATTTTTTTTTAAAATGCATGTCGGACTGGGCATGTCAGTACAGTGCCTATAATCCCAGTACTCAGGAGACAGGGCAGGTGGAAATCTAAGAGTTTCTGGCCAGCCATCAAAAACATGTCTCATATCCTTGATGACACTGTAATTCCACAATTAGATGATGGCTCTTTACTTTTTTCGTCCTCAAATTCTGAACTTTGAGGAACAATGTCTTATTTTTTTTAATATCACTGGAAGACCAGCACTTTAAACTGCAAAGATAATAAATAAATATGCTACATGAATCAAAGTGCCACAGAGGTTGTGACCATATAAAGAGCAGATTGCAAACAAGGCATAATTCCTAATATAAGATAAAGTATAACTAAAAAAAAGATATAAAACACATTATATACTTAAAACTTCAGGATTATTTACAGTAGTGCTACTTTACCAATTATAAAACCAACAGAGGTCAAGAATATAGCACAGCTGGCAAATACTCCCTGATCAAACCGAGAATCTAGTTTCAGATCCCCAAGCACTCATGAAAAGCTGGGCATGGTGGTAAGCAGCTAGCAGTAAGATATGAACTCATTGGTTATCCATCCTTCACAAATCAGTGAGTTCCAGAATCAGGAAGAAACCCTGTTTGGAAAAACAAGGGTAAGTAAGACAGGGTGGTCCATCAGCACTCAAGGAGACTGACTGCTGCCTGTGAATTCAAGGTCAGTCAGGTCATTAGCAAATTTCAGGCCAGCCACAGCTACAAAGGGACACCCGGCATCTCCAAAACAAGTAAACAAAACACTAAATAAATAAGATAATAGAGATTTGGGAAGACTCCTAATGTAAACCTATACCCTCTATACATCTGAACTGCCACACTTATAAAAACGAGTATAAATAAAATACACGAGCCAAAAATAAAAAGGGGGAGGATAGCAGACATTCCATTAGAATATTAACAGTCCACTGACTTGATTGTGTGACATAAAAACTGAAATGCATTAGCTTCTGCTCTTAACTAAAATTTAACACGTAGGTGATCAGATAGTCCAAGAATAAATTTACCAGGATTACATAGTCTTGACAGATAAAAACCAATGGGAATTGTGGTGAACAGGCAAGAAGAACACGACACCACAATCATCTGACCACCTCATCTCACACAAGCCATCCTAATTACCTCTGGAATGATGAAAAGGTTCCAGTACCCAGCTTGAGGCTGATGTACTTTCTAGAGTGTAAAGGATTCTGGCTGGCTGAGGAGCAAAATGCAGAGCTGGGTTACTACTAGTCTTAAGGAACAATAGCCTCTTTTGTAATAGAGCTTAGCAAAGTTTTCAAAAAATCTGGCATGCCTGCACATACATGAAGGCCAGGGAATAAACTTTAGGGAGTCATTTCTCTATTTTTATTATAGGATCCAGGGATGAAACTCAGGTTGAATCCTTGTGTAGTGGTATATGCCTTAAATCCTAGCATATTGGGAGGCAGAGGCAGAAGGACCTTTGTGAGCTTGAGGCCAGCTAGAATTCCGTAACAAAATTCTGTCCCCAAATAAAATAAAATTCAATCAATCAGACCTACACAGCAAGCTTTTCTTTCCCCCCTCCTGAACCCATTTGACATCCCAGGGTTAATTTTTTTCTTAAAGCTTTTATTCCTTGCAACATGATTTACTTGAGGCACATTCCATTTTACCCAAATTCAATCTTTACAAAAGAAGTATCATGGAAAGTGTGGTATAGTACCACATGGCTTACAGATCAGCACTTGGGAACCTGAGTTTCAGGACCTTATGCATAGGAAGACCATTTCAATAAACCATCACGCACAGTAAAACAAAAGAAGGAAAGACAAGAATTTGTTAAATGCAATCTTTTAAGGACCATTGGTGAATGGCACACAAAGCTCAACAGACACCTAAGATGTATTAGTGACTGAACCAAAAGAAGGACAATGAAACTCCACTTCCAAACCAGTGATCACTACAATTACACTTCTTTCATGCCACTGTTTTTATGAGTACTTTACCGAGTAAATGAAAATGTACCTGTATACTCAAAAACAAAACTTTTGAGAAAGATGTTACAAAGAGGGACAATACTGTGACAAAGGAATAAACTATGAAGTAACTGGATAACCAGGAGGTGGTGGCACACACCTTTAATCCCAGCACTCAGGAGGATGAAGTAGGCAGATCTTTGCGTTCAAGGCCAGCCTGCTCTACAGTGAGTGCTAGGACAGCCAGGGCTACACAGAGAAACTCTGTCTCGAAAAACCAAAAGAAATCAAAAGCAAAACAAAAATCACCAGAAAAAAACCACATCATGCACTGCTGTGGTAGGTTTGTCATAGATATACTAATATTCATACTATTTTTGACAAAGGTCCAATTTACATTACAGTTCAATCATTTTGTTTCGATTCTGAAAAGCATATAATGATATACATTCATAACTGTGTAGTATGTTATCTTCTCCCCCCAAAAAAGCCAGAGGACGGTGTTCCAACAGTTCAGCATCTTTATCATAGGAATATGAACTCTTCTGCCCTTACCAATTCCCTGTTTTCTATGACCGAAAGTCTTTCTGTAGGGATAAATCCCGCACCTTAGGGGGCGCGTTTGCCTCGGGCTAATGTCTGCCTATAAATTTGGCGAGCATGCTCGGAGCTGTCTCTTCTGCTTTCCTGGTCTCCGCAAGAAAGGTGGTTCTGTAAGTCGATTTCTACATTAAAACTATATATATTTTTACAATCTGTCTGCATTCGTTTACGCCGCTACATCTTTCCTTCTTTTTAATTTATATATATCCAGCATATATACAGGATATATAATTTATATATATCCAGCATATATATATATATCCTTCCTAAAATATTGTCAAAATATAGCAAGCTAATTGTTATGTGTTAATTCACATAACCTCTATCATCACCTCCCTGGCCCAAGTGACTATTTTCTCACTAGGGTACTCCAATAGTCCCCTAATCCTTATTCCCCTGTTCCTGACTATGGCAATAAAGCATTCCTTTCAAACTAGATCAGTTCAAATTTAAGTCCATACTCAAACTAGTAATGGTCCTGACCCCAGGCTGACTAAAACATCGGAAAACACAAATACTTACATTATAATTCATAAGTTAGTCATGAAGGAGCAACAAAATAATTTCATGTCACCACAACATGAGGAACTGTATTAAAGAATCACAGCATTAGGAAGGTTGAGAACCACCACCTTAGACTAAGGCCTACAATCCTAAAAACAAAAGCGCTGTAAGAGAAAAAGATGCTATGCGACAGAAACTCACATGGAGCCGATTGTATTAGGGGAAAGAAAACATCAAAGAGGAAAGGGGAGGGGGGAGACTAGCCTCTGGGGACAGGAGCAGCAGAATGGGACAGAAAGGGAGAGAGAGAAACAGAGAAAAAGAATGCAAGATGGGAGAGTTGGGCAGGTCCCACAGAGAATGCGCACTGCAGCTAGTGGCTGCAGCTGAGGATGTTTGCTGTCAGAGCCCAAAGGTCAGGCCAGTACAGTAACTGTCTCAGCCTCCCTTTAAGACCTTTCTGATTCTATCTTCTATTTCCCCTTGACTTAATTGAGCATTGCTTGCTTGCTGAGACTACATGCAGGTTCCATCTCAGCGATTTTGGCACCTGCTGTTTCTTCTGCCAGAAACACTTGGTCAAATGCTTATCTTTTATTTGTTGTTGTTTTGTTTTTTTCATTTTTCAAGAGAGGGTTTCTCTGTAGCTTTGTAGCCTGTCCTGGAACTAGCTCTGTAGTCCAGGCTGGTCTTGAACTCACAAAGATCCACCTGCCTCTACCTCCGGAGTACTGGGATTAAAGGCGTGCGCAACTACCGCCCAGCCAAATGCTTATCTTTATATACAAACAGTATGTCCGTAGTTAGACTTGAACCGTCCTACTTATCACTATATTGCCTATGGTTCTACCCTCTGTACATCCCTGCTTTATTTTTTCCCATAGTCTTTATCAAAAGAGGTGACAATTAATTTGTTATCTTGACAAACCCTCCACAAGAAAATAGGATTTTCTGTCTGGCCTTCAAAAATAAGCAGTCAGTAATTATTTGGTATATTGACAATTTAATGAATGATTAACAAATAATGATTCTTTAGGATGACATAACTGAAAACTGGTGGAAACTGAAGCCAGAATGGAAGGCCTAGCCTTTGCTTATAGGACTGAAATTCCTCTTTTAGAAATGTTCACAGCCTGAAAGGCTGGGTTTCTGTTCTTGGGAAATTCCCTTATCTATTTTTCAAGGCCCCAATATAGCAACTAAGTACATAAATATATTTATTTTACATTAGATAATTATATATATTTCATAAAAATACTTAAACAGGTATTCATACCATAAAATACAGCATTATTCATGTTTATAGCAAAAGTGCTATAAAGTTAACTGGCTAAAAAATACTGTGTGTGGAAGGTCCCTATCTACCAGATTATTTAGAAATAATAATAATAATAATAAATAATCTATTCTAATCAAGCAACTTTATCTCATGAAAACGAAAGGACTCACATTAAAAACAAGTGTCTAGCCCAAATAAACTTGTCTACAGGAGCACCAAGTGCCAATACCTTGATTAGGGTGGGAGGAATGAGTGCCTCTCAACTCTGCTTACAAAACAACTTCATGTCCTAAGTCTCTGGCTCCTAATTCAACAAAACCTACTCTCATGGTTGAGAATGAAAGAGGTAGTCCCTGTTATCAAAAGTAACAGCCCTTCTTTTTTTTTTAAATATTTATTTATTTATTATGTATACAATATTCTGTCTGTGTGTATGCCTGCAGGCCAGAAGAGGGCACCAGACCCCATTACAGATGGTTGTGAGCCACCATGTGGTTGCTGGGAATTGAATTCAGGACCTTTGGAAGAGCAGGCAATGCTCTTAACCACTGAGCCATCTCTCTAGCCCCAGTTCTCAGGTTTTAAAACACACAATGATGACAAGAGATGAATATACTTCATACTGTTGTCAGTAATACTAAAAGTGGCTACTACTTAGCAAAGTCTGAAGAACCTAATACTTGATATTCACTATTTTCTGTTATTTCTAACAACCTAACAAAATAAATATAACATCTCAGGGAAACATTTTTTTAAGAAATAAAATTGCCGGCTGGAGAGATGGCTCAGTGGTTAAGAGCACCCACCACCTGCTCTCCCAAAGGTCCTGAGTTCAATTCCCAGCAACCACATGGTGGCTCACAACCATCTGTAATGGGGTCTGGTGCCCTCTTCTGGCCTGCAGGCAGAGCACTGAGAATACTGTATACATAATCAATAAATAAATCTTAAAAAAAAATTAAAAATTAGCTCAACAAACACACACCTAGTCAATACAAGCAGAAACTCAGGCTCAGGTTTATATACTCAGTATGTAATGGATTCTGAATAATATCAGGAGACTACTGGAACCAATAAAAAGGAGGGGGTGGAAGTCTTAAAATATTTTAGTAGAAACTGTAATATAATTTCTCAACTTCATGAGTTTACTTGAGTCTTCCCCGGTCCTTTACAAAATAGTTGAGTACTCCACCATAGGTATTTAGTTGCTTTGAAGTAAAGAAAAAAAATGTGAAGATGTATCTGGAATATAGTCTAACAAAATGAATAATGATGTTAATAAAAGAGAACAAGGATACTACAGGAATTTCAGTTAGCATGTCTTAATTTTTAATTCATTGTTGTGAGGGAGTGAGGTGATGAGTATGAGAGTGTGGGTGCACACATGAAGGTCACATGACAACTGTCAGGTTCTCTATGTCTTGGGTTCCAGAGACTGTAATCAGGTTACCAATATTATGCAGCAAGCACTTTGACCTGAGTTAATTTTTAACTACCTCTAGACAGCCTACTTAAGTGGACCTATTCAGAGATCAGACAATGTGACCACACAATGTGGTAGCATTATGGAAGCAGATAAATATATTTAACAAAGCATCTTCTACCAAACAAGTACCCCATATTTCCTGCCAGTGAGTTCAAAAAGTCATGTTCACTACTCATTAAGGGCAGGTATCCAATCACAGCTGAGAGGTTTTCTGAATAGAAACCTAACTGCACTATCTAAAAAATTTTCCTTTTCCAAAAATGGAAGTAAGTTCCATGGTTCAAAGAGAAAAACAGAAAAACAAAGATGGTGTGGAAAAAAAACCTATGTTCATTACCTTCAAAATGGCAACAGTCTTTAAAACCCAAAGGCTAGTAACTCAACACCCCATTCTGTTAATTCTCAACTTCCTAAGCCAGTTGCTTGTGAAGAACCTAAAACAACACCATTCTATATAGACATACTTCAGACCAGAACACATTTCCCTTTCTGAGTCTTAACATAGCCCACAAAGTTCCTATTGGCTATGGTTCCTACCCGTACAGGATATTAAGGAGACACGCTAAACTTTCTTCCTTGTACTTATATAGTCTGGTCACACTGACAAACATTGGTAAGCCTTCTTTCAGGATGCTTAATTTGTGCTTTCCTAGACTAAACAGTAAGTACAATTTTTTAAAAATTTTTTTAAATATTTATTTATTTATTTATTTATTTATTATGTATACAATATTCTTCCTGAACTTCAGAAGAGGGCACCAGACCTCATTTCAGATGGTTGTGAGCCACCATGTGGTTGCTGGGAATTGAACTCAGGACCTTTGGAAGAGCAGGCAATGCTCTTAACCGCTGAGCCATCTCTCCAGCCCCCAGTAAGTACAATTTTAATCAGCAAATTAAAGCACTTTTTTGATGGTTATATTTCAAAGTGCTTTTGTTAGGACGGTGAACAAGGCAATCCAATTTCCCTAACAATAGATTTACCTTACAGACAAGGAATGAGACTAAAAAGGCCCAAACCATGTGTGCAAGTATTAAAAATAGTGTTTCTAATGGGAAACATAACGGGTAATAGGAGAGAATGAGGTGTCTTTTAAAGCTAGATATGAAGACCTTCATTTTTCCTTTTCCAACTGAAAGTGGCAGAAACATGAACCAGAGTAAAGAGCTGAACCAGGATAACAAAAGATGTGCAGCAAAGCTTGTAAGCAGAGGGACCCCAAGTGAAGAGGAAGGGGATACAGCTTAATGAGCATTTCATTAGTTTGCCTGAGCCCAGTGAGACAAGTGATAAGAGGTAAGAATAGCAAAAAGCAGAGCCTATATATCCTGTAGGAACTTTGTAGAGCCTCACTTTTAGGTTGTGACAGGAAGGAAATTTGAGCAGGGGTACAACATGTTATCATTTAAATTGAGGTCACGTGAATGTTGTTGGAGAACACACTGTAGAGGATCAAGAACATCGGGGATATGTAGAAGGCAGAGGTTGTCCAAGCACAAGATAAAAATAGGGCGAAAGTAGCTAAACTGCACAGTACCCTCTGAATTCAGAATGCAATTTGAAGGGAAGAGTTGACAACATTCACCAGTGGGTAAAACACAAGATATGGAGAAGGCCACACACAATGACCCTGACATCTGCCTCACTCACAGGAATGTTTCTGATCACCACAAATATAGGAGCCTTGGATGACAGATAAGTCCTTGAACACAGAAATTGTGCAATATGTTCTAGTTCAATGAATAAACAGTTCCCAACAGAACTAAAATGGTGTAATTATTTTGGTGAGAAAATATTAAGGCTACTGGGTGTGGAAACTAAGGACTTTTGGGGCAAAGAGAACATGATGTTAAACATTCACAAAATTAAATACAGGCAAATGTTTAAGTATAGAAGCCTATTGAGGGGACACTTCTCATTCTAAACACCACACATTCCCCTGAACTCATGTATGGAGCTGGAGATGGATCCATGGCTGAGAGCACTAGATGCACTGCCAAGGGACCTGGGTCTGATTGCCAGCACCTATATGGCAGCTAACAGTTGTCAATAACTCCAGTTCCAGGAGTTCGAACATGGTCTTCTGGATTTTGAAAATATTGTACACGTGATGCACAGACTTAAGTGCAAACAAAATGTACACATATAAAAGTAAATAATTCTTAAAAACTGCTCATTTACAAAGAGAAATCATACAATTTAGCCAACAGTGATTTGCTACAAGATTATAATTTTCTCCACATCTGGCAGGATGTTTATGTGCATATGCTTATTTTCTGAGACAGTATGTCAAAATGTATATTCTTATGTTTATGTACACAAAGCCAGAGACCAACTTAATATGTCATTTCTCATGTGTGAATCACCTTGTTTGTTTTTGGTTTTTCCTGACAGAAATTTCTCTGTGTATCCATTCTTAGCTGTCGTGAAACTCATACATATAATAAAAAATAAATAAAATTTTAAAAAAGATTGCTGAAGACATATTTTCCCCTCTTGTAAAAAAACATGCATGGTTAATGTACATAAAAAAGCATGCCTGGTCTATAGAGATGACCCAGTGGGTAAAACTCCTGGCATACAAACCTGACAACCTGAGCTTGATCCCCAAAGGGATAAGAACGAATTCCACAAAGTTGTCCTCTGACCTCATATATACACCCCTAAACCACTTAAAATTTAAAACCATAATACCCGGGATAGGTACTGTGAGTTTCCTTCCTTTAACCGTCCTGTAAACAACATTCCTTTGACTTTGGGAACTAACTCTCCAATGGAAAGAATTCTTAGAAAACATTAGCCAAAGCACAATAAAAATGGACTCAAAATTTTAAAAAGCATTCAAGTAAAAACTTCCCATTAGTAACTTAAGGAAATAAGCTTAAGCTTGAATGAACACACACAGCACACAAAGAGTCTGTAACACATTTTAAGAATAACATAAAAATCATCATTTCTCCGTCATTTTGAGATGGGTCAAGGCATAGAATAGCTCTGATACAACCATCTCAAATTTTAAAACACACACCTCCACAGTCAGATTAACATTTATTTCTACCCTAGAAAACTTGCAGAAAAAAATATCTTTAATACAAACAGAAAACTCAAAGTAGATCACAGATCCATATAAATAAAAAAATTACTGAAGCACAAACTTCCTGAAAGAAAGCATGAAGCAAAAACCTCAGAATCTTAGATAAGGCAAAAATTGATACAAAAGGCAAAAGAAGGTCAAAAAATAACAAATGAGCCACAGGATGGTATTGCTAAACAATGAGCAGGCATTATGAGAAATGTGGTTAGGCTATTTTCTCTTGGTATAAATATCCAACTCTGTACTTATACAAACCTAGATAGCATAAGAAAATCAATTACTCAATGTGGTCTTTTGAGGCAATTCAAAGGCTCGGTACATGTAAGATGTACTAGGATTCAACCAATATAACACCGCATACTATGTTGCAGCAAATTATAATAAGTAAGAAAACACTAACAATAAATAGTACCAGAGCCAGTAAGATGGATCAGCAGTAAGACTTCCTTTTCTGAGCAAATCCAGCAACCATAGCACATATGTTCACATACAACATGTGCATACAAACAGTAAAAAAAAATGGTTAATGATCTGAAGAGACATGTCTCCGCAGGCATACAAATAACAAAAAAAAATACTTATTAAAAAGATTATCAACATCATTCTTCATTAGAAAATCTAAAACCCAAGCTAGCCACTTCCTACCCGCTAGTATGACAAAAAGCAAATAAACACTGGAAAGGCATGTGCAGAGCTGGAATTCTCATTCATAGCAAACCAGATTATAAAATGATAGAAAAACAGGCAGCTTCTAAAAGTTAAGCAGAAGTTACTGTATGACTCAGTGATTACACCTCTAGGTACATGAAAATACATGTTTATACAAAGAAACTTGCACATGAGTCTTCATAGTAAAATTGTTTGCAGAGTCAAAAAGTGCAAAACACCCAAAGCACATCAAAAGATGAACAAACAAAATGTCTCAGACCCACACACCAGAATACTATTGGATCAAACAAAAAGTATTATCGCTGGATGTGGTGGCACATGCTTTTTTTAATCCCAGCATTCAGGAGGCAGAGGCAGGTGGAGCTCTACGATTGAGGCCAGACTGGTTTACATAGCAAGCTCCAGACCAACCAACACTATACACTATACAGTGAGACTGTTTCAAATCTCTCTTACCTCCCACACACAGAAATGACAAAAAAGTAGTAAATAACTGAGAACTAATATATGCAATATTATGATATATGCTAAAAACATCCTAATTGAAAATATCTAGGATCCAAAGAAAAATTTCAAGATTCCATTTGTGTAAAATATCTAAAAGCCAATCTATACAGGCAGAAAATTAATCATGACCCGAGGGAAAAGAAAAGGAACAATGTTTTGCTAATAGGAATAGTATTTATTTACAAATAATAAAAATCTTCTAGAATTAAGACAGTTGTAATAGAACTATACAAGTCTGCAAATATGCTTAAAAACAAAAAATGAAACAAAAATCCTTGTAGATTTTGTGTGTGTGTGTGTGTTTTAAACATTTCTTTCTTAAGGCAAAAAATGGTGGGGAAATGTATGGAGATCAGAGGACAACTTGCAGGAACTGGATCTCTTCCATGTGTCCTGGGAAGCACACTCAAGCCATCAGGCTTGGGAATAAATGCCTTTCCCATTGAGTCACCTTGCTGGCTCCTACTACATACTTTTAAAAGGTAATAAAAAAATGAATTATATCTCAATTTAAAAAAAGCAGCCAGATGTGGTGGTCCATGCCTGTAATTCAAGCAGCCAAGAGAATGAGGTAAAAAAAAAAAAAAAAACCCTAAGATTTAGACTAGACTGTCTCTAATGAAGGAATAAATGAAATCTTTAAGAAAAATTCTGGCCGGGCGGTGGTGGCGCACGCCTTTAATCCCAGCACTCGGGAGGCAGAGGCAGGCGGATCTCTGTGAGTTCGAGGCCAGCCTGGTCTAAGAGAGCTAATTCCAGGACAGGAACCAAAAGCTACGGAGAAACCCTGTCTCAAAAAATCCAAAAAAGAAAAGAAAAAAAAAAAAGAAAAATTCTGAATCAGTGTCAGGCCGTTGTGGCACACACTTTTAATCCCAACACTACATGAGGGAGGCAAAGACGGGCAGATCTCTGTGAGTTCGAGGCCAGTCTGATCAACAGAGCAAGTTTGAGGACAGAGTTGTTACAAAAAGAAACTGTCTCAACCACCCCCCCCCCCAAATACAGAACAGAACAAAACAAACTACATGGATAGATAGAAGAACAACAACAACAACAAAATCTGACTCTATGCAATCATAAAAAAAAAAAAAAGAAGAGGGTAGGGGTGGGTGTCTTGCCGGCAGCACATGCCTTTAGCCTCAGCACTCAGGAAGCAGACACAGACGCATCTCTTGAATTCAAGGCCAGCCTTGTTCTACACAGTGAGTTCCAGCACAGGGCTACACAGAGAAACCCTATCTAGAAAAATAAGCACACAAAACAAAAAACAAACAAGTAACAACACACACACACAAATATACCACTTTTAGGGGCTGGAGAGATGGGTCCAAGGTTAAGGGCACTGGCAACTCTTTACAAAGGTTCCAAATTCAACTGCCAGTATCCACATGGCAGTTCACAACTGTCTGTAACTCCTGCTCCAGGAGATTCAACACCCTCAAACAGACATACATGTAGGCAAAACAACAATATACAAAAAATACAAATAAACGGTCATAGAATATTATTTTAAGATATGTTACTTTTGTTTATGCTCTGGAGTATTTGTTTAATGATGTAAGATGTACTTGATTAAATAAAACTTACCTGTGGCCAGGAGGCTGTTAGCAACTAGCTGACAGGAAGTGGTAGGGAGGAGCCAAGTGGAGAAGGATTCTTAAGGAGGGACAAGGAGAAGCTTGAATGGCTTTTGGAGATATGGGAGGAGGAAGCTAGCTACTTGCTATTCAGTCTCTGAAGAGAATTCCACCTTAAACCTTGAATCTTGAGTTATTTAAAGAGACAGAGATTTAGTTAAGATCCTTTTGTAGCTTTGAAAAGAGTCAGTGCCTGAGGGAACAGAATTCCCTCAGGCTTCAGTCCTAACTATGGCAGGCTTGTGGAGTTGTTGATTCTAAAAGCCCCAGATTAAAAGGCAGCAAAAAGTTAAAGAGGACAACTGGTGTACAACATGGGTCACCAAAATGTTATGTGAAGTTTTACTCTTTTGACTTTTGTGAGGGCCCACCACCCAGCTCCCAAATAAGTCACACACAGAGGCTTATTCTTAGTTATAAATGCCTGGTTTTAGCTTGGATTGTTTCTTGCCAGCTTTTCTTATATTATCCCAGACTACCTTTTGCCTTGGGGCTTTCCTCTTTTCTTCTGTACATCTTACTTTTGATTTTACTCCACGGCAGGCTGAGTGGATGGCCCCTGACATCTTCCTCCCCTTGTTTCTCCTCTTCCTTGGTTATCCTTCTATACTCTCTCCCTGCCTGCCTCTCCTATCCTTGCTCCTGCCTATTGGTCATTCAGATCTTTATTAGGACATCAGGTGTCTTACACAGGCAAAGTTATCACAACCTCACAGAGTTAAATGACTGCTGCATAAACAAGTCACACTCTTAAAGTAATATTCGCCAACAATAAATGATTTTTAACAAAAAATAAACTGAAGGCCATTAGGGTAACTTAGCAAATAAACTTGCTTGCTACCAAGTCCCTGGGACTCACAAGGTAGATAAAGGGAAAACCAAATCTCACAAATCATCCTGCCTGCTCTCCACATTTGTACTATGCACACGGACACACACACACCCCGATACACACACACTCCGACACACACACACACACACGAATGAACAAATTAATGAGCAAATAGCTGTTTTGTTCTTAAAGTTGGTATCTGCAACTCACAGCCTGGGCTACAAGTCTCAAAACAAAAAGGGGGTAGTGAGAACTATATATAAATTCATTTCAATAAGGCTGTTTTGAAAAACTCCAAGGGTTTTCCTCACTTATGGCTGACCTAGATAGAAGAAAAAAGTGATATATAGTCTAGTAAAATGCCTATTCATCTTAGTTCCCACTCCCATTTATAATTCCTTTTAAGTATTTCCACTGTCCAAACACCAGAAACATTGTCTAAATTCTTTCTCTGACAGGATATGAACCAGTTTCTGGGTGACATCAGTTGGATCCACCATTTCAAGGGCTACCTTCTTAGAATAACTATAGCGTCAAATGGCATATGGTATAGACTAAATTTAAAATGTTGTCTTTGTTATTATTTTAGTATGTTTATATAAACTCAAGTGTCAAAGTACTCACAGAGTGCAGAAAGGACAACAGATCCTCTGGGTCAGGATTCTATCCCTGTGGTCAGAGTGGTAGGAAATCAAACTCCCGTCCTCTACAAGAGCAGTTTGCATCCAACCAGAGTCATTTCACCAACCCTATTATTATTACTTTGGTATTTACTTAAGACAGAGTAAAAAGTTCAAATTAGGTTTAGTCTATGTTAAGTTTAAAAAATAAAGATATTTGCTTAATACTATATATAGTTTAATATCTAGATAAAAGGTTAGGATGTGAAATTGCTCCAAATGTATAATTTTATAGTAATGGTATATACCTAGTGTGTGTTGCCTTGGGAAAGGAAGAAGAAAAACAGGGAGGAAAAGAAAAAACCCAGCAACACTCACACCCAGGTCACTAACAACATACCTCACTATTTTCTTACTAACAATACTCAACATCACTGATCACTATCAACATACCTATTTTCTTAACTAACGACTCAATACCTTTTGATGTAGAAATGTTCGATGAAATAATAACCTGGCCAGGTAGACCACAAAAAGAATCAATTTTTAAGGAAAGAGCAGGGTTGGGGGCTGATGAGGTGGCTCATCAAGTAATAAATGGTGTTTGCTGCCAAGCTTAAGTCTGAGCTCAGTCTTAACGATTACTAAAAATTCACAATACTTAAAGATCACTAACTGCTTCTTCATGTTTGCAAAACTAGACAATGTATGCAGCTATTAAAGTACCTATAGTTCTCTTTAAAATACTTAAACTATTTTAAAGTGGAAAAATGGTTTTCCTTGTTTTCTGAACTAAAATTTCCTTTAGTTTGCAAATGTGAATGTATATAAAGTGAAACATGTATTTAAATCCAGGAGAGATCTAGAGATAAAGAAAAATCACATTTATGAGTGGAGGTAAACCTGGGAAGAGGCATTGGGGAATAGGATGGTCAATGTGATCAAAATACATACTGTATGCATAAGGAAATTTAAGAAAATGAATAAATTATTAAAAAGAAATCTGCACACTTAAACTCAGAGGTTATCCAACAGAAGAAAGTTCAAAGAAAAATTCTGTTAATAGAAAATATTTCAGAAACCTTTAGACTTAGCTTACCTTGGAAGAAAACAGTTAAAGAGCTTTTCTTTCTGAAGAGTGCATATAAGAGTCAATGTCACTGGAAGTAGTGTGGCAGCTTAAAGGTCTAAGTCAAAGTCTTGAAATATTACACTTAACTCTTTCACTAAACTGATGGAAACAATAGGTTTGAAATAAGTTTCAATCTAGGCCCCCAAAACTGATAATATCTCTGCTACTATGGTTTTACTACTTACTACATAAAGTGTCCCACCACAAAAGTCAATAGTTTGGGGACACTATTTTGTTCTGTTTTAAATCAAACATCAATCTGAGGATGCAGCTAAGTGATGTGTGTGTGCAAACTAAGACCCTTGCTATACTGAGGTAAGAAAGGGGAATGTTATGATCAAAATCACTTCCTGACCCTTTTTCAGACAGATCACAGTGTTCTCATTGCTAATTAAAATTTAGATGAAGTTGTCAACTGATGTGGGAGTGTCATATACCAATCTGTTGATTTCATTGGTTAAGCAATAAAGAAACTGCTTGGCCCTCATAGGTTAAAACATAGGTGGGAGGAGTAAACAGAACAGAATGCTGGGAGGGTAGAGGAAGTGAGCTCAGACTCAACAGCTCTCCTCTGGGGGGCAGACACCTCAGAGAGATGCCATGCCCCGCTCACCCGGCCAGACGCACGCGATGAAGCTCCGACCCAGGATGGATGTAGGCTAGAATCTCCCTGGTAAGCCACCTCGTGGGCTACACAGATTATAAGAAATGGGCTAGTCCAGGTGCGAGAGTTAGCCTAGAAGAGGCTAGATAGAAATGGGCCAAGCAGTGTTTAAATGAATACAGTTTGTGTGTTGTTATTTTGGGGCATAAGCTAGCCAGGCGGCCAGGGTGCTGGGGATGCAGCCCCGCCGCTCCAATTACAACAGTCAACTTTCTTTAGTTTATCAAGGAAAACCTCCCCACTTCTAATTTGCCATAAAGATGATGAACCACCAATTAAACAGAGGCAGAAGAACCTCAATTTTCCAATCTGCCTGAGCTGTAGCCTAAGACCCAGCGCAAATACAAGTAAACAACAAAATAAAACAAACCAACTACAAATACATTATTAATAGTCTATAGTTTACAGATAATGTATGTTTCCAAAAAAACTGAAGATACTGGCCCCTCCTCCAGCAGTCATCAACAGTCAATAGTTCTTGATGGAGGATTAGGCCCTCATTTATGCCTGGTGTCTAAGCAGAGGAAGATGTTGGATTTCCTGAAAACTAGAGTTACTGATGGTTGTTACTGGTAACTGAACTCAGGTCCTCTTCAAGTGTAAAATGGGCTCTTAACTGTGGAACCATCTCTCAAACACCACAATTTTCTTTTTCTTACACAACCAATTTGCTAATGCAGAATCTGGAAATGACAGTCAATTCCTCAAATTCTTCATCTAGAGCTTTGAAAGGGGGTTCTGAGAGGATACTTAACAAGAAAGTATGAGGATCTCAGTCAGAACCCCCAGCACATGTCAAAAGCTAGGCACAGTCGGGCAGTGGTGGCTCAAGCCTTTAATCCCAGCACTTGGGAGGCAGAAGCAGGCAGATCTCAGTGAGTTCAAGGCCAGTCTGGTCTACAAAGCAAGTTCCAGGACAAGCAGGACTGTTACAGAGAAACCCTATCTGGGGTGGGGGGGAACGGGACACCCAAAACAAAACAAAACAACAACAAAGAGCTAGGCACAGCATACCTCATGACTGTAATGCCAAGGAGAAGGTGTAGATTGTAGGCTCCCTGGGCCTTGTTAGCTAGACTTTCTGGTCAATCATTGAGCTCTAACTTCGGCGAAAAAATAGGTAAGACCTCTAGAGAAACAATGGAGGAATGCATCACTGTCAGTATCTAGCTTCCATATGCATAAGACAAGGACGTATACTTACAGATACACACAGTTTCTCTCTCTCTCTCTCTCTCTCTCTCTCTCTCTCTCTCTTTTTTGTTTTTTTTCTAGACAGGTTTCTCTGTAGCTCTGGAGTCTGAACTGGAACTAACTCCAGGCTGGCCTCGAACTCACAGGGATCTGCCCGCCTCTGCCTCCCAAGTGCTGGGATTAAGGACGTGCACCACCAACCACCCGGTTCATGCACACTTTCTTAAATAACTTCCTATGGAATACTTTTGTGTTGTTAAAACAAAAATTTCCTTTTCTTAGGATTTAATAAAGTTATTGTTTAGCTCTTGATTTTCATCTGTACAATAATTTTATACAATTTTTAACATACACACAAAGTAAGGAGGCAGGGTTCCAGAGGATCAAAGCCAGCCTGATCTAAATTCAGTTCCAGGGCTAGATGGAGATCCTATGGGGGAAAAATTATGCAGGATCAAGATAGACCAGTTTATCAACTTTAGAAACCCTTTCTGTTATGAGCCAGGTATCACACAAGACGTTACAGATAGCACACAACTGTAATCTCAGTAGTCAAAAGAGGCCAAAGCAGAACTGTGAATTCAAGATCATTGTGACTATCACAGTGAGTCCCTATCAAAACGGAAACCAGCAATCAAAAAGTTCCACCTTCATCTGAAACGTGTCTAAGAAAAAACAATCTCTAAGTAAAACAAATAAAAGATGCTCCATCACATTAATTTTTCCCTTTTTATTTATTCCTTTGTTCCCTATTTGAGAAACCTAATAAGATGTTAACATACAATGAGCTTCCACAAAACATCTCAGAATGCACTCATTATTGTGAGACTTGATTGTGAAAAGCACCAGGATAAATGCTTCATTTAACCACAGGATTCTGAGACTTTCTCCATAGCACATATGAACAAGCTTTTAATTTTCACAACCATTTTATCCTCTTTAAACACCACAGGAAACAAGGTAAGCTGTCAAACCACATATCATGTCTATTTTGCATAGGAAAATATTTTTAACTAAAAAGTATAATATTGACAGGAATAGTGCTTTAAATCCAGCACTGGGGAGGCAGTGGTAGCTGTCAGTTCGAGGCCAACCTTCTACATAGCGAGTTCAAGGACAGCCAAAGCTATGTAGAGACCTGCCTCAAATAAAATAAAATAATGTAGTATTGCTTAGTCTAGCTCATAAAGTTACTAACTGTCCAAGCTGTTACCCAGGGTTCTTTCCTCTCCATCGATCGAGGCAAAGCAGAAAAATCTTCAAAGAAATTTTTTATAATATTTTACCTTTTATGATTATGTAAATAATATGCCTATTTAGCTGTCTAAATATGTATGTAATACTAGAAGAATATTTATATGGAAAAATGCATATAATAAATATATGGAGAAAGTATTACATTATTGTGTTCCAATAAAGATCTATTTACCATGTAACTTTCAGAATATAAACTTAGGAACAAAGGAGATCGATTTCTATTTTGTCAACACAGACTTCTGTGTTCAGCATTATGAATGCAAAAATAGGAGGGTCCCATAGACCCTCACCATAAAAACTCAGTGCAATATAAAATATAAGCCCTTTCGTGTTTGGGTAAAACAACAGTGAGTGCTAAGCTGCCAGATGTATCTAAAAAGATGATCATTAAGTATTATCCCTAAATAATCTCAAATATAAAGGTAACATTTAATACTAATCAATGATCCCACCAAATTAAAGCGTCAAGGGTATTAGAGCCACATAGGACTCTTTGACTACCTACCACCCATTCAACTTAGTTTTCCAAGAAATGATTTGTTTAATTAATTTATTTTTGTTTTGTTTTTTGAGATATGGTTTCATTGTGTAGCTCTGGTTGTCCTGGAACTCACAGAGATCTAATCGTCTCTGCCTCCCCAGTGCTGGGATTAAAGTCATACGTCACCACTGCCCAGCCGAAAGTAGAATTTCTAATCAGAGTAAGAGTAACCTTACTCAATATATTCTTTATGGCTAACTGGTTATTCACGGAGTATAACAAAATTCAAGTTAAAATTTTGCTTCAAAATCATAGAAAAAAACCTAAGTCACCATTCTTCAACAAAAAGATCTTCACACTGGATGTCATCCTTTAGTTTTCTTTCTCAAACATCAACATCTTTTTTTTTTTTGCCAACTTTTTTAGTTTCCATCAGAATCCTGTCAGTTTCCGAAAACCAAAATCCATCCACGTCATCAAGTTTCTAGTGTGTTAAATCAAGGAAAGATAATACTGGGAGTCAAGACCTCTATTACAGTAATGACTTTTTAACTTTAATAATCTTTAACAAGGAAGTCACCTGACATGTCACTTTTTCTTATTTGTAAATGACAAATTTGTGCTTGTCCCCAATCTTATCTCTAAAATTCTCCAGGACATAAATATTATACCTAGACCATTCTTTCTTCTATGTCTGTCACTCTCATTCAAGGTCTTATCTGAAGCAAGGCTATAGCAATGACCCCTCTGTCTTATACTACATTTAGTTTTATACTACCAGAAAGTCACCAATTGATCCAACTAACTTTACTATCTTTTTAAAATAAAACAGACATAGGTAAAACCTTACATATTTAATACCATCTATTATCCATGAAAAAATTAAGTTTGACATTTCTAGACTAATATGGCTATTGATTTCTGTACAATGACAAGACCACAGATAGTTTTTTACTGATAACCAATACAACAGTCTCTCTCTGAGTTCCCTCATCCTTAGAACTGACCCATTTTATCTCTTATTGAAATTATGTAATATCCTTGACCCAAAGTCAATTTGTGTCTCTGTTCTAATCTTTTTCATCTTAGTCCAAAGTAAATCACTCCTCCCCATCCAAGGGTCCAGTATTATTGCCCATAATATGTAAATTCCTACTAGAGGTTGTGGTATACACACTTTTAATCCCACCATTCAGGAGGCAGTGGCAGGTGGATCTCTGCTGGTTCAAGGTTAACCTGGTCTACACAGAGTTCAAGAGAGCCAGAGCAAAATATAGATCCTGACTCAAATAACAAAAACAAAAGGAAAAACCAAACAACTAATACTTTATAAATGCCCATGATATATACTTGGTACTAGGCACACAATGTCTAACAAATGCTTCTTTTACTACCATGATGGAGATGATAAAAATTAATAAAACCCAATACTCTTTAAACACAAGAACCAAACTTTTCATTCTCACGTGTCATCATTCCTTACTTCCAAAGTGTTTCCTTGCCCTTTTGAGGCAAAATTAATATGGATAACTAATCCAGAAAAGCTAGTCTCCAAATAATAAGAATCCACTGAAAGTTATTATTATTATTCTTTGCTCGGAGAATTCTGAACTCTTCTAGAATAGACACTGTGACTAACTTCAGGATGACATATTCGTAATAACTATTAAGGTAACTCCTCTGATCAAAGGGATGGGATAAAGCTTATGCACCATATTGAATGAAAGCCACCATCCTGCAAGGAATGTGAAAGCAGTTCCAGGCTATACCCTTCCATAAAGTTCATCAGTCAATCTTATTCATTGAATTAGAGATATTTGCTATCGGTGGTATAATAATAGGACTTGGAGGGTAAGGGTAAGAAAGGAGGATCAGGAGTTCAAGATCATCCTTAGCAACATAGTTCACTTAAAGGTTAGTCTCAAATTTTTAAAGAAAGAAATTAGAGCTGGGTGTAGTGGCAGACAAATTTAATCCAAGCACTTGAAGGGAGAGGTAGGGAGACCTCTGGGAGTGTGAGGTAGGCTGATCTATATAGCAAATTCCACACCAATCAGAGCTGACTGATGCCATCTCAAAAAAAAAAATAATAATTTTTTCTATTTTTTAAAATTTTTTTATTTATTTAACTTCATTTTATGAGCACTGGTGTGAAGGTGTCAGATCTTGTGGAACTGCATTTTCAGACAGTTGTGAGCTGCCATGTGGGTGCTGGGAATTGAACCCGGGTCCTCTGGAAGAGCAATCGGTGCTCTTAACAGCTGAGCCATATCTCCAGCCCCCTCAAAAGAATAATTTAAGACATTTGATGAACTAATACTCTAACACAGTGTATTTAGAGCAAACCACAGAAACATATTTTTTAAACACTGTTTTAGACATTTATGGAAATAACCCATATTTAACACAATATAAAACTATGGGGGGGGGGGAAGAGCTCGCATACACACAAGCAAGTGCACGCACACAAGCAAGCGTTTAGTGGTTAAAAGTATGTGCTGCTCTTCCAGAGGACCCAGGTTTAATTCCCAGTACCTATATGTCAGTTTACAACTATCTGCAACTCCAATTCTAGGAAACCTGACATCATCTGGTATCTGAACTCCACAGGTACATGTGCGATATAGACATACAAACTACATGTGTGGCACAGACATCTGTTGATGGAGGTGGGTCTTGTATCTATTTGTTGCTTTCATTGGTTAATTAATAAAGAAACTGCTTGGCCCTCTGATAGGGTAGAATTTAGATAGGCGGAGTAAACAAAACAGAATGCTGGGAGAAAGAAGCTGAGTCAAGTGAGCCGCCATGATTCTCCCACTCCAGACAGACACAGGTTAAGATCTTCCCTGGTAAGCCACCTTGTGGGCTACACAGATTATTAGAAATGGGTTAGATCAATATGTAAGAGCTAACCAATAAGAGGATGAAACTAATGGACCAGGCAGTGTTTAAAAGAATACAGTTTCCGTGTAATTATTATGGGTAAAGCTAGCCAGGTGGCGGGATGCAGCCTGCCGCTCATATTACAACAATCTGTGCAGCAAAAACACTCAATGATATAAAATATTTAAAAAAATAAAAACATAAAAACTATAGTAACAGATGAGGTGGCACATGTGTTTAATCCCCATACCAGGACAGACAACTACAGAGACACTGTATCAAAAAAAAAAAAAATGCAAAATCATACATATACTATACACATACACAATTCATCACTGGGACTATACATTTACCTAAAAAATTTCCATGTCACATTGTATCTCAGCTCTATAATAAATAGAGGACCCACTTCCTGACAGGTTATCATTTACAATAAAGTCTTAAGTATTCTCAACATGGAAAACAATCAACTATACTGAGCAAATTTTCTACTTACCTTTACAAGCCAAATTACTCCTGTGAATGTTTGACAGTATCTGCATATGAATTTCATATACACATGGTCAGAAACAAATGAATGTTAAGCAAGTTTCATCCTGTTTTCATCTTACATAGGCCTGTCCTCCCAGTCTTCTGAATAAGGATCTTGCAAAATCCACTATAGATAGGGTGTGCCAAAAGAATACTTGGAAAAGAAAAATCTCCTGGGAGAGTGCCAGTTTAAAAAGAATACTATTTTCATCTAACTGGACATTTATATAAACCCTGGACTGGGAGGAAGAATGCTTCTTTACCCCAGACTAAAACTTCTAAAAGGCAAATAAGTGAATGAAGAAGTCAACTATGCTTACTTCATGCATCTGAAAAGCAGATATCAAGTTGTGTTGATATGGACAGATCAGATGGCTTTACATACTTTATTTGTTCTACACATATCAATTTTACAATGTCACGGCTTTACTTTTATTTCTATGGCATTTTTCAGTAACAGGGACTCAAACCTAAGGGCCTTAAATTTACATTGATTTATTTATTTATTTATTTATTTATTTATTTATTTTGCAAGACAGGGTTTTATTGTGCTAACAACCTTGGTTGTCCTGGAACTTGCTTTGAAGGTCTCAAACTCACAGAGATCAACCTGCCTCTGCCTCCTGGGATGAAAAGTGTATACCACCACCAGCAAGGGCCTCAGATTTCTATTGGACTTTTAAAAAGTTACCATTTTGCAAGGGGGGGCAGCACTTGGGGCGCACATTACTGTTTAAAGTGAGGGTGGGTCTGGGGTTGGCAGCCCAACAGGGCTACATAAACAAAAAACAACAAAAGGTGGAGGGAAGCTAGACAGAGATAGCTCAGCCATTAAAGAATGACCACTGCTGCTGCAAAGGACCCAAGCTGGGTTCCCAGCCTGCACATCAGGCTGCTCATAACTGCCTGTAACTCCAGATCCTGAGAATCCAATAACCATCTATTCTCTGCAGGAACTATATGTACCATGTGCACATACCCACACACATACAGAATTTTATTATATGTACTTACCAATAAATACAAGACAGAAAGGAAATTGGTTTCTCATTTTGTTTTTGGGGAAGGGAGAGATTAAATGATAGTTTTCATTAGGGAGATTATTTTATCAAATATTATCATTCCAACAAGCAGTTTTACTAAGTGAAAAGGATTTTCATCTGGAACAAGATCTTTGTCTTTATTCTTACTATACCCCACCCTTCTCTTCCACTCAAAACAGCATAATCTTACGAACCGGTATTTTTCATTTCTGCAGGTGAACACATACCTACACTAAACAGTTAACTGCAAGCACACATACAGAGCATCACCAGGCTGGCTGCCTGAGAGAAACAAGAGGCCTCCTCCAGCTCTGCCACTGACTCCCTGAAGCTCAGGCTGACTCCCTATTAAAATATAAGTGTTGAGAGTTAAGTAACCAGGCCCCTCAACACACACAACAAAATGCAAGAATATCTCTGTTGGAACAGTGCAGACAGCCTTTCCCAGACAAGGAGGTATGACCCAATAATTACAAAACAAGTTAACAATAATGAAAAAGGTGCAATCTCTAAGTGTTAAGGAAGAAACTCAAGCCTAGAAAGACAGAATTAATTCTCAACAGCAGTTGAGAATTCTTTTTACTACGCTATGCACTCTTGAGGAATAATATCGCAAATTCAAAGAAAATAAAACTCTATTCCATTAATCCTATTTTCTGATGCTTGCAAAACAAGCTAACAAAAATAAAGCATCAGATGTTGACAATAAACAAACCTAACTTTGGCACTGAAATGACAGAAATGCAAACTAAGCAATGAAAACCAATCAGGATACTCTTCAATGTTCCTCCATACCTTTCAAGTTCTTGTAGTAACTAGATTTTTAAGAAGAAACTTTCTTTCTTTTTTTTTTTTTTTTTTTGGTTTTTCAAGTCAGGGTTTCTCTATGGTTTTGGAGCCTGTCCTGGAACTAGCTCTTGTAGACCAGGCTGGTCTCGAACTCACAGAGATCCGCCTGCCTCTGCCTCCCGAGTGCTGGGATTAAAGGTGTGCGCCACCACCGCCCGGCCTAAGCTTTCTTTCTTGAGACAGGGTCTCTCCACATCAGTGGTCCTCAACCTATGGGTCCTGACCCCTCTAGGGTCACACTATCCTTTCCACAGGAGTTACCTAAGACTACTGTAAAACAAAGATATATTACAATTCTTAAGAGCAGCTACATCTGCAGCAGTTAATGCCCCAAATTCTGACTTACCTTTCTTCAAAATCCCACAAGCATTATGAAATTTTCCCTATTTACTATTAAGAAATAAAAAGGTAGTTCCACTGCACCCAAAAATATCCAAAATTAAAGAAAGTCCTTCACTGCCATTGAATTATTACACACCAGCAAGTTTATTTGGAAGAAACAGATTTGAAGGCTTTAGAAGGCTACTACACAAATAGAACACAGGTTAGCATAAAATTAAGCCCAAAACTAAAGCATGAAACAAGAAAGAAAAAACAACATGAACCCAGGAAAGAAGTTTTTGAAAGGCTACTCATTCCTTTGGCCTGGGGAAATAGTTCAGTTGGTAGTGTGTACTTATCCCTAATGCGCAAAGTCCTGTTTACTATCAGAAACTTATAAGGCACAGTAGCAATCACATGTTATCTCAGCACTCAGGGTAGAAGGAGGAGGACCCTATCTCCCCAGCCCCGCAAAAAGTATAATCCCTCATCAGGCAGCAGTGGCGCACACCTTTAACCCCAGCACTCAGGAGGAAGAGGCAGGTGGATCTCTGTGAGTTCGAAGCTAGCCTGTTCTACAAGAGCTAGTTCTAGGACAGGCTCCAAAACTACAGAGAAACCCTGTCTCGAAAAAAAAACAAAACAAAACCCACAAAAAACAACAACAAAAAATTGGGTTGAAGAAATGGCTCAGCGGTTAAGAGCCTGTTCTACAAAACCAGTTTCAGGACACCCAGAGCTTTTAAACAGAAAAACTGTCTCAAAGGCCAAAATATAAAAAGTAAAGATAGATTAATTCACCTTCAAGTAAGCTTCCTTAAGTATATGAATGTAGGAAAAAAAAATGTGAGCTGGGTGGTGTGGGTGGTGATGGTACACGCCTTTAATCCCAAGCACTTAGGAAGCAGAAGCAGGCAGATATCTGAGTAAATTCCAGGACAGCCAGGGCTACATAATTAACTTGGCTGAATCAAAATATATATAGCCGAGTATGGTGGTACACACTTTTAATCCTCAGAAAACTAAAGCAGGATGATTTTTAATAAGGGCCAGCCAAAAGTGCATATTACAACTGATTTCACAAAACAAAAACAAGAGCTAAGAGTCAACTCAGTGGTTAAGAGTACTTGCTGTTCTTGCAAAAAAAACACAAGTTTTGTTTCCCAGTACACACACAGCAATTCATAACAGTCTGTAACTCCTATTCCAGGGAATTCCACATATCATCTTCTGACCTCCAAAGGCACCAGGCATATGCATGGTTCACATACAATTTGGGGGTATGGGGTTGAGACAGGTTTCTCTGTGTAGCCTGGGCTGTCCTGGAATTTACTCTGCTGGCCTTGAACTCAGATATTAAGAACTCAAATTAAGACAAAACAAAAATTGAATCTTATACACACACACTTGTGTAAGCATACACCATGCTTAAAGAACAGAATCAAGAAGTAAAAAGTGGATTACATAAAAGGGCAATGTTTATAAGATTCTGAAGCATTTTCGAGTTAGTCCTTAGAATATGATACTGTGAACTACATATTGGTCTTTTGTCTCCTGGCACCAAACTACTAGAAAGAATCCTTGGGGGCTCTCCAAAGTGATAATCTTTTTCAATGGTTGAACTGATGGCTGGCATCCAGAAGTAACTTGCAGATGGGAGCTAGTCACCAGAAAGACAAAGGTGGGCTTAGACCACTGAAATTTTTGGTCCTACCCACAAAACAGAAGTGAAAGGTAATTTTAATTTCAGATCTATCTAGCCAAACTTCCCAATAAAAATCAAAAGGGACAGAATCTAGAACGTCAAGATAGTTGCACACATTAAGGGGTTTCTAGAGAATAGAATGTGGAGTAAAGACACTGAATCTCTGCACCTCCCTTCCTCATCTCACCCATATGCATGTATTCACCTGTTTTCTTTTTAATATCAACAACAAAAAATGACAAATATTAAGACAGTGTTTCTGCGTACTGAGTTGCTAAAGCAAATCAATCAAATATGAGAACCAAATTTTAAGAATATTGATTTATAGCCAAGTAGTCAGAAGCACAGATAAAACAATCTGGGGTTAGCAATTGGTTTTCTGAAGTAGTACTGGGGGGCAATCTCGAAGACTATATCCTCCTACTGTGAGATCTGGCACAATTACCTCTAGAAATATCAGAATTAAAATTAAATTACAAGACAACCAGCTGCTATCCACTACAAGTGACTACTTCCTTGTTGAGGGGGGAAATTAAAACTATTCATATTCATGGTCACGGATGCCTTCTCTAGGTTGACTGTTAAAGACAGTTGAAAGCAGAGGGGAAACAAGTTTGCTTTTCCAACACAAAGAAAATCTCTTAAAATAGCAGACCAGGTAGGGAAGTTGAAAGTGCAATGGAAAGCACTGCTAAATTTCAACCAAGTTAACTAAATCATCACTTGTCCCAACTTCCTAAAAGCAACAAAATGTCAAGTTACACATTAAGGCTTAAACCATTCTATAGTTACAAAAAAATCTACTCAGTTATGTTTTCTAGTTTCTTTTCATAAGATTTTAAAAACTTTTAGCACACAGCAACATATTATAGCAGAAATGCCTTCCATTTTTCCACTTCAGGTATATGCATTTACTTACCTTAAACTAGGAAAAGATTAATGCAACCTAGTGGTCAACATACAAAGATTATATTCTTTACAAAATGAGGATTTAATTAAATCTTGCCCCACTATTTTACAAGAATGACAGCATCATCATGGGTTCTACTCACAGGGGTACATGGCATTGCTCAGGATCAGCTCGAGTCAGCTCTTCCTCTTCAATATCGGACTCCCCTCCTGAACTACTGTCCGTGACATCTGAATCAAATGCTTGTTCACTGCACCTCAGATTGGCTATGCCACTAGCTGTAAATCTCTCCAATTCTTCTGAAATTGAATCACTTTTCAAGAAGTTGCTAAGTCCCTCTGAAGTGGTAGTCTCACTGGCAGCTTTTCTCAAGGCAGCTTCAGCCTTTCGGGTCAACATCAACTGGCTCCGGGACCTCAGGGATTCCAAGTTTGGCAGTTTACTCAATGTCTTTTCCAAAAACCCACCCAGTTGGTGCTGTAAATGCCTCTCCACCTGCTTGGCTTGCACAACCTGTAATCGCTTCTGTAACCTGCGGGCACGGATCTCAATATCAGCCTGCCGCCTTAGCAAAGCTGTTATCCTTGTGTCAGAGTCTAAAGCACTAAAACGAATGGAAGACAGAGGAGACTTTTTGACCTCTAACTTAACATTTGTCAGGTTAGAGCTGGAGTCTGTACTAGGTGATAACCTACTGCTTCCTTGAAGTGCCGGCTGTTCCATGGAATTGACAGAAGATTTGTTTGCAGTACTATTATTGCTGTATAGAGTTGTGTGTTCTATATCAAGGCTTCTATGTGGAAGAGTGCAATTGGTCATACCCCCCTTCAAGTTCCCAGAGTCAAATGCCCCCACTTCACCTCCCCGCAGAGCAGATGAAGTGAGAGACCGTTTTCCCCCATTGAGGGAACTGGAATTGTCATGATCCGAATGTGTTGAACTTTTAGTCAATTTCTTAGCCAACCCATTTACAGGCGCTTGTGGCAGAGCTGTCTGACCACTTGTATTCATGGTTCTAAGGTTTTCTAAGGAAAACTCCAAAACTGGCTGTCTCCCCAACAGCTCAGCTCGGAGTTCATAGGACTGAGATAAAAGAGGATGAGATTTAAGGACTGTCTGCTTGCTGAAAACCCCTTGTAATTTCAAAGACTCCTTTGCAGGAACAGATGTTACATCAGAGCAGAGATAAGATGCCACCAATGGTTGCAGCTTTCCCAAGTCTTCCTTGGTAGGATTATTTCGGAAGTCTAGACCGGAATCCTCTGCAGCAATGGCTTTTCTTTTGGTTCCGTTGGCAGAAATAAGGATATTGGCGTTGCCGTTATTTTCGGCA
This sequence comes from Microtus oregoni, assembly GCF_018167655.1. NCBI lineage: Eukaryota > Metazoa > Chordata > Mammalia > Rodentia > Cricetidae > Microtus > Microtus oregoni. The sequence continues at coordinate 15,397,196 of NW_024543222.1, read as the reverse complement.
CTGCCAGGGGACAAGGTGGAGGATGGGGGAGCCAGTTTGAACCGGATGTGGTGTGCTTCAGCTGCTGCGTCAGTGAGAGCGGGCGCCATCGCAGCCATTCAGCACAGAGAGACAGGAAGTCCAGCCTCTTCCAGTGCTGAGGCCAGCTCCACGGCCCCTTACTGCCTCCCCTGAGAACAGACTGAAAGAGAGAGAAAAAAAAAAAACAGAAGTCAGAAATACAAGGACATTCAAAAACAACACACATTTTCAACAGAAGCACCACTTGAGGCTATCATCCAAACTCTGTCTCCAAAAAACGAGAATTAACTATGAAACCATTCTGGAGTCTTCATATCGTCTTTCACTTGGGGTAGGAGAGGAACACAATCCTTTTACAAGAAAATAATTTAACCCTTTGGGCCACTTGTTAACTACAGGTTGAATATTGTCAAAAATAAAAGTCTCATTCTGAAATAATCACAGATCTTTGTCAGGTAGTGGTGGCACATGCCTTTAATCCCAGCACTCTGGGGGCAGAAGCAAGAAGATCTGAGTCTGAGGCCAGCCTAAACTACAGCATGAGTTCTACGATAGCCAGGGCTACACAGAGAAACAATGCCTTGAAAATCCAAAAAGGGGATGGGGGCAGGAAGAAAAAGAAAACCTCTTTAAATGTTAAATTATTAGATTTAATGACCATATAAGATGAATACCCAGTAATAAGAGAAAAGAAAATTTCTTATTCTCATTAAAAAAAAAAAAAAGTTATGCCAAGTCTTAAGGATCTGTGTTATTTTTCTGCCTGGGAATCTAGCTTTCATAAACTTCCTCACAAATTTACATTGTTATTACCAAGCTAGCTACAACATGATGTAACATCAATTTGCTTCATTTTCTTTTCTTTCAGATAGCACATAGTATCTTTTCTACTGGGCTATTTCTCAGCGCAAATCTGTGTCTTCAAATTAATAGTCCAACATAACCCCGTCTCCTTTACCCAAAAACACATCAAAAGAAATTACACTCTTCACTTCTCTAGAATAGCTTCCATCACCACTGCACTCCAGGAAAGTGAACCAGTAATGCCATTATCAAATTATTATTAAATCAACAGTCCCATTCTGACTTTCTTCTAAGCATTAATTAGGTAGTGTTAACTTTCTTGAAATTTCCTTTCCTGATATCCTTAGCATTGTAATTCTAACCTCTTCTTCCTTTTGAACCTCTTAAAATGTTGGTACTGCCCAAGATTTCTTTCTTTTGCCTTCTCCCTGAATTCACTTACTTAGCAACAACTACTAGTATAAGAACCACTTACTCTCAGAAAAAAATTCTGAGGGGCACTCATTAACTTTCTAATCCTCTCAATCTTGGAAGTTCAGAATTCACTTTCTTCTTTCAATGAACTTTTTCCTTTCTTGTCCTAGCTCATTTTCTTAGTGACATACCTCAATTAACTGCTGCTTCTTCATTCCCGATTCATCTATCTGGGTCTGGAAGCAAAAGGAAACCTATATAAAGGGCTACATCAGCTACCCCTAAAAGCACAATCTCTGTACCGCTGAAGATCTCAAAATACATGCCCCGCCCCTCAATTATTTGGTTGCTGTTGCTGGTGTATGTGTATACTGGTGCTTGTAGGCACACTTATGCCCACAGTGTGAGTGTAGCCCATTAGAAAACTTTTATCAACTGGCTGTCTCCTTCCACAGTAGATTCTAGACACGGAATTCAGGTCATCAGACTGCAAGTGCACTTTTACGTACTGAGCTGTCTCACCAGCCTTGAAAGACCATTTTGAAGGCCAATTTTTCCACAATAATACTAAAACATCATTTGCCTTAAAAAAAAAAAAGAATATAATGGGGACTAGAGATGGCAGTTAAGAGTAATGTCTGCTCTTCTAGGACCGAGGTTCAATTACTAGCACTCACATGGCATCTCACAATTACAACTCAAGCACCCAGGGTTTTGACACCCTCATAAACAGACATACACAGGCAAAATACCAACACTAAAAATCATTAAAAAATAATAATTTATTTTTATATTTATTTTTGGATGGGGGTGTGTGTGCATACTACAGCACACCTATAGACGTCAGAGGGCAATGTGCAGGATTTGGTTCTCTCATTGTACCACGTGGGACCAAGCAATGGCATGCAGGCCATTAAGTGCCTTAAGCTCACTGAGCCATCTCTACTGGCCCTGCCCTTTACAGACTGTGTTAAACATTTGCAATCAGAGTCCAAAAACAAAGATAAGTGAAACTGCTGGTATTTTAGAACAAATCAAGACAATAGCACCAAACAATTCAAGTAGTCACAGTATTCCTCATTTGTACCTTAAAAACTAACGCGATCCACATTAAGATGTTCTTGGGGCTGGTTAGATGGCTCAGCAAGATGCCCACCACCAAAACCGACCATTTGTGTTTATAAGCGATTCCTTTAAGTAGTCCTGTTTTCCAGACATGCACTACAGCATGAGCCTATCTACAAACAGTGTAAAAAAATTAACTATCAGTAGATTTTTAAAAGATGTTCTTGATATAATTTTAAAACTATTAATTTTCAATAATTACATCATTTACCTTTCCCTTACTGCCCTCTAAATCCTCCCAAAAAAAAAAAAAACCCTCCTTGCTCTTTTTTCAAAATTCATGGCCTTTTTATTTTTTGTTACATTTATAAATATAACCAGCTCAGTCTACATGTTACTTTGTATTCAGGGCTGACCATTTTTGTATGGGGTAACAAATTGGTGTGGGCTCCCAGGATTTTATTAACTCTTGACTCCCAAGCGCATTTTTGATAGTCTGTGTTGAAAGGGAAAATATGTGTAAAAAATTTCAGCTTTATAAAATCTCAGGAAAAACTCTTTCCCATCTTAAAATCTTTATTTTTTGAATATTCTGTATGCATGTATTATCTGTGCACCACAGTGTGTTATTGGTGCCTGAGGAATTCAGGAGAAGGCACTGGATTTCCTAGAACTGGAGTTATGGATGGTAGTGAACCACTATATAAACACTGGAAATAGAACACCAATCCTCTGGAAGAGTTAAGAGTTATCTGTGTGCTCTTAACCACCAAGGTGTAGTGATATTTTGTTTGTTTTATCAAATAAAGCTTGCCTGAAGATCAGAGTGCAAAGGTAAGCCACCAGAGGTCAGGGGTGGTGGTTCACACCTTTAATCCTAGTACTTGGGTGTCCCAAACCTTTAATCCCAGCCCTATTGAGGTGGAAACAGGAAGAAATAATGGCTAGACAGGGAGAGGAATATAAAGCGGGAGACGACAGGATTCCCCCCTTTGGTCTGAACATTGGTAGAGGTAAAAGGTCTCTCTAGTGGCTGCACCCTCTGTTTCTCTGATCTTTCAGCATTAACCCCATACCTGACTCCAGGTTTTCATTATTAAGAACAATTAGAATTCGTGCTACACCAAGTCATTTCTCCAGCCCCACCACTGTTACTTTTAAGTTGTCAAGTTGAACCAGCCTTCTTTTCAGAATACCATCTTTTTATAAAGATTTATTTTTATGTGTATGAATATTTTTCCTTCATATATGCATAAATTTATGTATGTGTGTGTACTGTATGCATGACTCATGCCAGAGAAGGTCAGAAGACAGCAAGGAATTCCCTAGAACTGGATCACTGAGTTGTCATATGGGTACTGGAAACTCTTTGCTGCTCAGCCATCTCTCCAGCCCATGGAATACTATCATTATGTCACAAAACAGATAGATGAACAATGACTAGTCAAACCAGTACAAAGCACAGCAACATAGCCTGGATACCTCAAGATGGAGTGTTTGATGCCTAAATGAGATACTTAGCTAGACCATACCTTAAAAAACCTGGGTCATTAGCAAATTTCTTTATAAAATGAACAAAGTAAAACTCACTTCAAGGAAAATCACTAATATTTGCTGGCAATGATAAAAATCAGGGCTTTCCAGTATTTCAAAAAACTGTACAGAGAACCATGAGCTTTAACCAACTTAAAAACATTAGTTGTGGCGTCTACATGAATTTCTGTTAAGTTTCAACACTTAGAAGCTCTGTGAGTGACCAAGTGTTACAATTTTGTTAGAAAACTCATATATGGGGCTGGAGAGATAGCTCAGAGGTTAAGAGCATTGCCTGCTCTTCCAAAGGTCCTGAGTTCAATTCCCAGCAACCACATGGTGGCTCACAACCATCTGTAATGGGGTCTGGTGCCCTCTTCTGGCCTTCAGGCATACACACAGACAGAATATTGTATACATAATAAAAAAATAATAATAGTAATAATAAAGTTTGTCTCTATAAAAAAAAAGAAAACTCACATATGTGTAAAATCAACTGCAAGACAAAAGATTTTAATGTAACAGAGTATAAAAACTGAACTGATTACTCAGGGATTGAGACAAATTCTCACACAGCCTAGCCTCCTACTTGAAGGAGTTCCTTCTCCCTCTGCCTTCCCAGTGCTGAAGTTACAGACAATACCACCATCAGATTCTCAGTAACTTTAAAAGTGAAAATAGAGTCTTGAGACCATGAAGTTTCTATTCACTAAACTAATCCTCCTACCAAAAGAGAGGAATAACTTCCAATTTGAGCAAGTATTCCAAGTGAGCAGGTTTGGGGTCACATCATGGCCTGTTATCAATTACTTAACTATTCTGTTCCATCAACTTCATCTACTTATAGACCTATACCACCTACCTTTTAAGACTGCTGTGATGATTACAAAAGACATTTTCATTTACTTAGCCTATTCATCACCATTTATGCCCCAGTAATGCTTAAGCATGCATGGACAGCCCATTTATGGCAGTTCTCCAGTTGTTCTTATCCTGGGTAGTCCCAGATGCTCGTGTTACTGTCAAGCCCAAGGTTTCACCTTTATGCTGTCTATCCAGCATTTTGGGGGCCTATTACCTGGCCAATATTTGATTATCAACACAAAGGTTAATATGTAAGAAATAAATTCACTGGGTGTGGTAATGCACACCTTTCATCCCAGCACTCAAAGAGACAGAGATAGGCAGATCTCTTGTGAGTTTGAGGTCAACCTCCTCTTTACATAGTGAGTTCCAGGCCAGCCAGGGCTACAAAGACCCTGTGTTAATAAGAAATAAATTTGTGTGCACATGTGGGAATGGGTAGAATGACCACAGAAGACAGAAGAGGACATCAGATCCTCTAGAGCTGGAGTTTCTAGCAACTGGGTGGTTGCTAGAAATTCAGGTCCTCAGGGAGAGAAGCAAGTGTCCTCAGCCACTAAGCCATCTCTCTAGTTCACATAAGACTTTTTGCATGCCCAAGTGTGCATGTGCATTGAGTGTGTGTATAAAACAAAGAATCTATTATATCATCATTATACTAAGTACTCATGCACGTAAGAAGAAATCACCAAAACATTGGATATGGAGCTTAACAAATTTGCTTCATTAATTACAATTGCCATAAAATACATTTACTACCGGGTAGTGGTGGCACACGCCTTTAATCCCAGCACTTGGGAGGCAGAGACAGGCAGATCTCTGAGTTCGAGGCCAGCCTGGTCTACAAGAGCTAGTTCCAGGACAGCCAGGGCTGTTACACAAAGAAACTCTGTCTCAGGGAGAGGGGAAAAAAACCACTACAATTTAAGACTGTTTTCTTACTTTATTTTTAATGTATCAATTTTTTAAAAAAAAATTTGTAGTGGGCTTTCATAAATGGAAGCAGGAGGACCAGAAGTTCAAGGCCAACCTCTATTACGAAGAAAGTCTAAGTTCAGTCACAATTACAGAAGAATTTGCCTTAAAAACTAAAATTAATTTTTTAAAACTTTTTTTGTGTATGAGTGCTTTGCTTCATGGTAGGTGTACCACAGGCATGTCTATTCTCAGAAGTCATAACAGGATATCAGATTCCCTGGAACTGGAGTTACAGCTGCTGTGAGGCACCATGTAGGTGCAGGGGAACCTAATTCATGTCTGCTGCAGGAGCAAGGAGGACCCTTAACCATAGACCCAACTCTCCAGCCACCAAAATTAGATTAAATTAAAAAAGAATGAGTAATGAGATGACCAAAGAATTTAAATTATTAACTATTCATATAAAGAAATATATGCAACATGGAATAACAATGCTATCTGTATTTACTGATATAAAAATATTGTTAAACAAAAATAAGCACTACACAACTTAGAAGTCCCATTTTGTTTTATAAGATAGGTAGTGAAATTTTGTCCTTTGTAATGGCTACATCATAAAAGAGTATTAATTATCAATAAAAGAGAGACAGAAAATAAGAGAAAAAAGTTTTAGGAAGTCAAAAATATGAGTAAAGCGAAACATGCACACTTTTCTTCCTTTTTTTAAATCAAGACACAGTCTCAACTATGTAACTATGACTGTCCTATAACTCACTATGTAGACCAGGCTGGCCTTGAACTCACATAAATCAGCCTACTTCTACCTCACAAGTGCTAGGATTAAAGGCATGTGCCACTATACCCAGCAACCATAGTATACTTTCTTAAAGTTAACAAACAGTGAAATGTTAATGAAAACAATCACAGCAATCTCAATCTTACAAATCCCCAAAAGCGCGACTTAACAATCCAAAACCAAAAGACAGCTCAGAGTTCATTCCTAGAACCAATGTAAAGGTGGAAGGAGAGAACCAACTCCACAAGATTGTCCTCTAACCTCCACACGCACAATGTGGATCACGTGTGCCCACAAGCCCCCCCAATATACAAATACAGTAAGCTTTTTAATTAAAGGAGAAAAAGGAGACCAGAAATCCTTTAATAAACAAAACAAAGTCTGTTAAATTTGGGGCTGCAGAAATGACTTATTGGTCAAAAGCACTAGCTGCTCTTCCAGGACTTGAGTTTGATTCCCCACACCCACATCTCACAATCATCTAACTCTAGCTCCAGGAAATCCAATACCCTCTCTTCTGATCTCCACATGTATCCAAGTGAGGCATAGACATACATGCAAGCAAAACATTCACACATACTTTAAGCTTATGATAAAGCACTTGTCTTCAAAGAAATCAAGGCATGTGGGCTGGAGAGGACCAGGGTTCAATTTCCAGCAACCACACAGCAAACAGCTCACAAATGCCTGTAACTCCAGTTCCAGTATATTTACGGCTGAGATTATATTTTCCAATTTATTGATGGAGTTAATAAATTCCAGTCTAATGTATGTTTAGTTTTAGCTAATCAAGTAGAATACAATCTGACAAGAACAGATGGCTCAGATGGGCACTGGGATGGGAGGCAGAAGCAGAGGCAGGCAGATCTCTATTCCAGGACAGTCAAGGCTATACAGTGAGACCCTGTCTCAGAAAAAAACAACAACAAAGAACTGTGTAGTACCTGACTATGTAGTACCTGCTGACACTGATATAATTAATTTTGTGAATTGAGCTTGCATAAACAAAAGGATCACCAAAATCAAGGTATTTTAGCTAAAGGAGAGCTGGATAATAGTTTCTCAATTCCAAAGCAATATTTTAAAGACAGGAAGATGAAAATTCATTCAGAAAACATTTTGGGAGGGCTGACAAGATGGTTCAGACAATTAAGGAGTGGGCTTAAGCCTAACCACCTAAATTTGATCTCAGAACCCACATGGTAAAAGTAGAGAACATAACTCCTATGGGTAATCCTCTGGTCTCTACTCATAGACTGTGGCACACATGCACACAGACATATACAAGCATACATAAACACATGCAAAAAGTTTCAATTAAAAAACTTACAATCTACTAATACCATGGACAGCATCGTTCTGAGGAACTAAGACTGGATGGTGTTAGTTACATGGTTCTGTGTTGTGTTGTGATTCTATCACTCTTACTTGTGATAAAGTTCCAAAAGCAAACTAAAAATCAAGTGGCACTTGGAAAACAAAAATATATGCCCAGAGGGCAATTTCTCAACCATAGCATTACTAACATCTTGGATTGGAAATTTTTGGCATGGTGGAAATGAAGGACAATTCTATGCAAAGCAAAATATCTGACAGAATCTCCAATTTAATAGATGCCAGTAGTACCTTCTGCGGGAGGGGGGAGGGCACGGCTCAGACTGTCAAGTGCACCCCCAATGACAGCAAAGCAAAACCACAACTCCCTAAGAACTTTTAGCTAGACGTGAAGTTTTCTCTTCCCACTGCACTTCTGAGTAATATAAGTCAGAACCTACATATAAATACTTCATTTTTATTCCTTTTATAACCCTAGTCAGCAACTCAGGTGAAGAAAACTTACCTGTAAACATGTATTCCGAGGGGAAAAAAGAAAAAAAAAAAAAAAACCCAAGAAAAAAACATGCACTTGAAGAGACCCAAGCAGAAGGCTTAAGGCCATCTGGCTAGCCATTGAGGCAAGTATTACAATCAACCAAACTTATACTGGAAATAAAAGCAAAAATCAAATAAGAAAATCCTACTGTCCCTAACAAGACTTCTACTAATGGAATTTTCAACATTACCTCATTACACAAAGCAAAATTTTAAAAAAATAAAGCTAAAAAGAACACTTTTTAAGCACAGGAAGGTTAAAAAAGCATATATAAAGCTGGCAAGATTTTGGCTGAGCTCTAAATCTAAACATCGTTAAAAGTTCAGTATGGAGGGCTGGAGAGATGACTCAGAGGTTAAGAGCATTGCTTGCTCTTCCAAAGGTCCTGAGTTCAATTCCCAGCAACCACATGGTGGCTCACAACCATCTGTAATGGGGTCTGGTGCCCTCTTCTGGCCTGCAGGCATACACACAGACAGAATATTGTATGCATAATAAATAAATAAATAAATAAATAAATAAGTAAATATATTAAAAAAAAAGTTCAGTATGGAAACTTTTACAAGGACAGAGCCGGGCAGTGGTGGCGCACGCCTTTAATCCCAGCACTCAGGAGGCAGAGGCAGGTGGATCTCTGTGTGTTTGAGGCCAGCCCGGTCTACAAGAGCTAGTTCCAGGACAGGCTCCAAAGCTACAGAGAAACCCTGTCTCGAACCCCCCCCCCCACACACACACAAAAAGAAAACACAAGAACAAGAAAATGGTGATGTCTTTTCTAGTGAGAGGCTCTAGGAAACCACAGGACATACCAACACAGTTAATATAAAGAATGTTCTTGAATATTTAGCATATTAATAGAGAAGGCAATTTTAAAAAAGAAAAGGCAATTTTTTTAAAACATTGGGAAAGTACTTTGATGTGGGACCATGAATGGCCAACATTTACTCAGGCTTAAGATAACCAGATTACCATTAAGTTTCTCAAATGTAAGCTGAGTTCTGAGAGAAATCAGTTGGATAGACGGATTACAAGTTAAAATAGAAAAAAAAAGTCTAGAGATCAAGCATTAATGACTAAAACAATGCAATGAAAACATCTAAGATTGTCATCAATGATGTGGGATGTCCTTCTGTCTATGAGTTGCTTTTACTAGTTAATGAATAAAGCTACTTTGGCTTACGGCAGGGCAGAATATAGCCAGACTGGAAGACATATACAGAGAGAGTAGGCAAAGTCACAGAGACATTACAAAGCTGCCGAAGGAGACAGATGTCATGCAGCTGCCCAAGAAGCAGGAGGTAACAAACCACGAGCCTCATTGTAAATATAAAATAATAAAGAATATGTTAATTTAAGATATAAGAGTTAGCTAGAAATACGCCTGAGCCATCGGCCAAACAGCTTTGTAATTAATAGTTTCTGTGTGATTATTCGGGCCTGGGCAGCCAAGAAATGAACAAGCAGTCTCTGTTTACAATCAAAGTAAAATACTCTCAAAGCTTAAACTGGGAAGGTGAAGGGGCTGAAGTCTACATAAAAGTCAAATATATGGTATATATAAAAGTGTGATATTTACAAAGACAACATACATAGAAAGTTCTCTCTATCCATCCCAATGTCACCTTCTTTATGATCAAATTCTTTCACTGATTATTTCTCAGGCTCAGATTTGGCAAATCCTCTCTATTACTAACCCTATCAGTGCAGCCCAAGTCCTCACCAACTCACACCTAGGTCAGCATAACAGTTTCCTGTTATTTCGGTAGTGAAAACTATGGTTTACTTTTTTTTTTTAAGAGTGATTTGTTTTTATTTTATGTGCATTGGTGTTTCACCTGCATTTATGCCTGGGTGAAGAGTGTCATATTCTCTGGAACTGCAGTTACAGACAGTTCTGAGTTACCATGTAGGTGCTAAGAATTGAATCCCGGTTCTCCAAAGAGCAGACAGTGCTCTTAACCACTGAGCCATCTCTCCAGTCCCCTATGCTGTACTTCTTATCGCCTTACTTCCATACTCTTGAAGTTGCTATATTCTTTTCCTCACAAGTTCAAATTCTTCAAAATGAAACTTAAAAATAAGCATCAGAACAAGTATACTGCAGGATATCATGGACCTAGAAACTTCCACCCCACAGACTTACTACCTCTACCTGAAAGACCTTTCTGTCTTTTTAGTCCAAAACATCATCTCCAGAAACTCCATAGAATTTCTCTTCCAAATGTTCCAACTGCCAATTTATTAAGTCTAAGAAAAACAGAATTCCTTCACAGTTTTCTTTTTATCCGATTATCACCTTTATCTAGATAGTATAATCATTAAGTACTATCATGGAGACAGTTCCTAGGCATGCCTTCAAATACAAACTAGTTTTGTTAAAAATCTAATTAAATGACAGAGAGAACTTGGGAGATGACCCAAAGAGCAGCTGGAATAAATCAGATGATATACTATAGTTTCAGAAAACAGCAACAGCAACAGTGATCACTCTGATCAAGTAACTAGAAGCAACACCACAGGACACCCCTCTCCCCCAAATACATCTTTTGGTCTTCAGAGAGAGAGAGTTTCTCTGTGTAGCCTTGGCTGTCCTGGAACTAGCTCTGTAGACCAGGACTGTCTCGAACTCAAAAGATCTGCTTCACTCTGCTTCCCAAGTGCTAGGATTAAAGGTGTGTGTGCACCACCTCCCAGTAGTAGTCTAATAAAAATATATGCATATATACTGTGGAATGTGCTAAAGAAGAACAAAGTATTTTTAAAATGTGGGTCGAGCCACCTTAATACTTTCCTATGGTAACAACTGAGCCTCTTACCTAAAAATGTGTCATAATTACTAAGGGTATGGTAACTAGAAGATAGGTCATGAACAAGGCTGTTCATGGGGCCAGAGAGAAGGCTCAGCAGGCTTACTACCAAACCTGACTTCTTCAATTTGATACCTGGAGTAGAACGGTGGAAGCAGAGATCCAACTTTCTTTTTTTTGGGTTTTTGTTTTTGAGACAGGGTTTCTCTGTAGCTTTGGAGCCTATCCTGGAACTAGCTCGTATAGACCAGGCTAGCCTTGAACTCACAGAGATCCGCCTGCCTCTGCCTCCTGAGTGCTGGGATTAAAAGCATGTACCACCACTGCCCGGCAGAGATCCATCTTTCACAAGTGGTCCTCTGACCTTCTTCCCCCCACCTCCACAAGAAGACATGTACGGAATCTTACATGCTTTTTTAAAAATTTATTTATTATGTATATATAGTGTTCTGCATGCGTATCTGCCTGCACTCCAGAAGGGGACACCAGATCTCATTACAGGTGGTGGTGAGCCACCATGTGGTTGCTTGGACTTGAACTCAGGACCTCTGGAAGAGCAACCAGTGCTCTTAACCGCTGAGCCATCTCTCCAGCCCAGTCCTCTGACTTTCACAGCCGGGAAGCATGCACACCCACATGCCTACATACACACAGAGAAATAAATATAAAATGTTAAACTGCTATTTACTAACAATAAATGTTCTTTTACTATGTCTGCCAATGTTGTTTTACATATAGTCTTACTTAATCTTCACAGTAACTCTGTTCAGTAAACCTACAGTCCTTATTTTATAGTGAGGAAAACCTAATGTTTCAAGATAAGTAATTTGCCCAAGGTCACACTAAGTTGTACAACCACAATCTGGCTAAAGAGTTATTTTTTTTTAAATCCATGTATATATGGGTATACCTATTGCTTGTAGGCCTAAGGAAGCACAAAAGGGTGTCAGATCCTCCAAGTTCCAGACAGTTGTGAGCAGTCTCATATTGGTGCTAGGAACCAAGCTCCAGTCCTCCAGAAGAACAGGAAATGCTCTTAACAGCTGAACCATCTCTAGCCCCGGGCTCATGCTTACACGTTTACAACTTTATACTAAACAGAGTTCAAGGCTAGGTTTAAAATGGAAGGTTTAACATGGAAGGGCCTTAACTGCTTGACATTAAAACTTGAATTTTAATTTTTAGAGGAAAGTCAATGAGAACACGAAACTCTGTTATTTCCAATATATATTTATTAAAATATATATCAAATATTTTACTAAACACCTACAAAGGATAACAAGACCCAATAAAGGAAAACACATTAAGAGACTCAGACACAGACAGAGAAGTAGTCAAGGTAGGTTTTGCACAGGAACAGGTCTAAGTAGAATTCAGCATTACACAAACAAATGCAAACAAGCATACAGATAGAGAAAAAAATTCCATTCCATCATCAAACTCAAAACTAATTTCTGTCCTTCAATAAATATTCTTTATTCAAATGAATTGTGATTTCAATCAGTGGTTTACGTTCTAACCAACACCTCATTACATGTCTACTAATGTCAAGTCTAAACCACAGGAAGAATAAGACACTAAAAATTGTACAACCTCATTAATGCTAAAAATAAGATATAAATTAGGTGTAAAAACAGATTTCCGTGTTTTGTCTTAAGGAGTAAGGAAAGTTTCTAAGACAGAAACATTCTGAATGATTCTAAGAGTGGGTAGTTTACTCCACTTCATGCAGACACCGAGTTCGAAACTCATAGGCTCAAGGACCCTGAAAGTATTGCAATAGATACACAATCTGTTTACCCCACTTTCCCAGAAGACACTTGAGCTGAACAAGTGGGTCAAAAACCAACTCCATCCTGAAACAAAGAAGCAGTGTAGGACAATCTAAATTTTTATAAGCAAAGTGAGAAGGTGTTCCGTGGGAAGAATGATCAGCACGTTCACCGTAACTCTAGTGACACTGGACTTACTTCAGACCCTCATTAGGTACAATAATTAAGGCAGTAGCAGTAATAATCTCCAGCTCTTCATCCTTCTATCCATTCTCAACAAGTCTCCAATCTTGCCTATACATATCAACAGCAAGAAAGGGAAGGAGGAAGATCAGTTTATGGGATGCTTAGATGAATAATAAATTCCAAATTCTCTACTCCCTTAGCATTCAACATTATCTGAAGCTCTCTACATTCTGCCCTCACTTCACTCATCAGAACAGGCTATATCTCCTGCTCCTCCTTTATGTTTACCCATTCTACCATTTCAAGGTTCAGCTCCAAATTACAAAGTCATGCAAGTATCCCTCCTTCCTTCGAGGCTGAGTTAGCGCTCTCTCCCTCCAGCCTCATAATCTGTACTACCTTGACACTCTGAGCAATAAATAGCAGTCAGTATAATATAAACACAGATTTCATCTCATCACTCATTAGGCTATGTATTTCTTAAATAGACAATATGGTTTGTGTTAAATCTATTTCCTACAAGCAGCACAGTGCCAGCAGACCAATACATCCTAAGTAACCCAAGTGTTTACACTGAAGAATAAAATGTAGATCCACTAGAAGAAAGTTAATGGAAATGTCTGATCATGAGGTGATACAATCTAATAAGTTATTTACCAACTGAACAGAGGGTAAACCTCATCAATCTCAAGTTCCACTCATTCATATAGCCAACTACCTATACCCAGATTGGAAAGCTTAAGACAAGGAGGTTTCACTACATGGTCCTGGTCTGTATGGAACTCACAGAAAACTGCTTGTTTCTGCCTTCTAAATGCTGGGATTAGAATCTGTTTCACAATCATTTGGAAAAATTTTTAACTATATTAAAATTAAATTTGGCTACATTATACTTTGAAGGCAATGTCTACCAAATCTTAAATGCAATTACTCAAACTTTTTATCTAGCAACTATATACTTCTAGGAATCTACCCAACAGAAGTACTTTTATTGGTGCAGAAGATATATGTAATCTTTTCAATGAACTGTAATATTTTAAAAAAAGTTTAAATTTTAAAAATATAAAACCATCTAAGAAGTATGATCCAATTTATGCATGTTTAAGACATAGAAACAAAGAAAGAAAAGAATGTGAGAAAAATTTAAGATTTGTCTGTGCACACCCATAAAGGCCAAAGGGCAGCACTGGATTTCCTGGAGAAGGGCTTACAGGTGGTTGTGAGGCCACCTGGCATACATGCTGAAAACCAAACTTCAGGCTTCTGCAAAAAACAGGAAGTACTCTTAAACGGCACCCCCGCATCTCTCCAGCCCCAGAATGCTTTTTTTTCAAGGATGATTATAGAGTCAAACTATTAACAGTGTTTATCTATTTCTACACTATCATGAATTCAAATTCCTTACCAGTCTTTAGCTCACAGACGGAAACACACAGAGCCTTTATCTCTAACAAACTTGGTGGTTTTGAACAGTCATAAAATTAGAGACTTCTTGAAGAGCCCAAGGATATTAAAAAAGAAAAGGGTTATTCTCCAGGATTCAAAATCAAATTCCAGAATTCCACCAAAACCTATTTTATCCCTTCAAATTGAATTAATGATTAAAAACATTTTCCAAGCTGGTTGGTGGTGGCTCACGTCTTTAATCCCAGCACTTGGGAGGGAAAGACAGGGAGATCTCCGAGTTCGAGGCCAACCTGGTCTATAGAGTGAGTTCCAGGACAGCTAGGTCTACATGGAGAAACCTTGTCCTGTTAAAACAAAGAAACTTCTCCAATACCAGAGAATTGTTAAAAATTAATACTATTAGCCTTCTTTTGTTCCATTGAATTACTACCTAAAAACAAAACAAAAAGCCTGAATTACATACAAATATACGTATACACATATATTTGAGGTCTTCATATAGTCCCTATTCTCCACATAAAAACAGCGTAGAGAAACTTTCAAGACTTAAATATTTCTTTGTGCATATGTACATGGGTGTTGCTAGAGATCCCCCCTGCAGAACCTCACAAGTGCCAAACAAACAAACAAGCATTCTACCACTAAGTTACACTCCTGCCACACAATACACTTGCATTTATTTAAACATTCTATAAAATCCCTGCACTAGTAAACATCAGAAACTAGCCCTAACCCTCCTCTTCACTCTCTTGAAGTACTAACAAGTAGTCAATAAAGGCCAAACAGCAAATACTGAGAGAATCTGAGTTCTTATCTTAGCAAATTACTCAACCTTAAGAAAAACCTCAACATTCCCCCGCAACTGAATTTAATCAGGTTTGACCTTAAACTGCACTATTTTCTGGGTTTGTTTTTTTTTTTAAAAAAAGAAATTAAAAGGGGAGAGACCTTATTGTTTATGCCCCTGAAGCAACTTTTTCTAAAGATCAGAAACTAATATTTACATTTGTAACTAAAATCTCAGTTCAGAGTCCTGGTTCAAGTAATAATTGTTGGTAACAAAAATTACACTGAATTTAGCTCTACTTTACATTTAACAATGTCATCAATTAGAGAAGAAATTTACCTACAAAAACTTAGAACTAGCAGATCACCGCCTCAGGAGGCAGAGGCAGGCAGATCTCTGGGAGTTCGAGGCCAGCCTGGTCTACAGAGCAAGTTCCAGCACAGCCAGAGCTTACAGAGAAACCCTGTGTGTGTGTGGGGGGGGGGGGGGGGTAACAGGGATGGGGGGATGACAAACCAGACCTTAGAACTAGAATTTTAAAACAACAAATTCAGAGGCAATGATTACATAAATAATTCTTTGGCATAGTCATTCAAATGCTAAAATTCTACGAAGCTGGGGCGAAATCTTAGAAAAGCAGACTTGTGGAAAATAATTTTTATGTAGGGCATGTTGTCATACACCTATAAGCCCAGTACCCAGGAGACTGATGCAAGGTTCTTAAGTTAGCTGTAGTGAGTTGGAGGCCTGCCTAATAGACCATGTTTTGAAAAGCTCTGAGTCAGCATTACAGTTTAGCACCACCACCAAAAAACAAAACAAAAAAAAAAAAAAAACAACCTTTTTCTAAACAAGTAGCATTTGCCAAGCTATGGTAGCCAACACAGGATAAAGAGTTTAAAGGGGGAATAAAGAAATGGATTAGAGAGTTGCCAGTACCCATACCAGGCAATTCACAACCAACCTGCAACTCCAGTTGCAGGGGATCCGATGCCACTGGCCGCCAAGGCATCTACACTCCCTCTCAAAAAAACAAGCATACACATAACTAATAAAAATAAATCTTTTTTAAAACCTAAGAAAAAAAAACCTTAAAAGGTACCCCCTCACCTAGGTTCATAAAGGTTTAAAACAATCATTACAATCATTAAATTTTTCTTGCAGACTATCCCTGTTTGCTTTTCTTTCAAGACTGGGTCTCACTATGTAGTGCAGGCTGTCCTGGAACTTACTATGTAGACCAGGCAGGCTTCAAACTCAAGAAATTCACTTGCCTCTGCTCGTGCTATTTCACCTGGCTCCCAAGTTTATTTTTCATTCATGGGAAATTGGTTACCTCACCCTATCAAAATTTAGAAAAAATCTTAACATTTAAAAAAAAAAAGGTATCTATTCCAGCATTTGTGAGTACAAGCTTTTTGGTAAATCACAACTATTATCTAGGTAAGTTTTCCCAATAGCCTATATTCAAAAGCCAGACCTGTAGCTAAACACAAAAACAAATCCCAGAGTATTGTCTTCACTGTTAGCTTTGAAAGACCTGTCTTTGTATCCTTTCTTCATTTTAAATAAACCCCTACCTTCATTGGTTAGGCTGTTTTGGTCTCAGGAAGGATATTTTACATTAGTGTCCTTGTTCACAGACAGTGCAGGTGCCTCAATAGAAAAAAAATAATAAAGGACCCCGACACCTTGCCTGCAGACTGTTTAGTAAAAAACAGATTTGGATCATTTCCTTTACCTAAAAGAAAAACAAAAAATAACTTCTTTTTATTGTATTGCTTTTGAATTTTCTTTAAATCTACAATAAGAATAATTTTTCAATCTGAACATATTTATAGTTTCTAACCTAATAAATTCCATACTAGTTCACAGACACTAAAATATGTGCAAAACATGACCAGAGTGCATGAAGTAATTTGTCACACAAAGTAGGACTCTTATTGGTACTTCCCATTCCCCAAAGGTAAGCACAAAACTCAGATGGACAACTAAAGACAGCATGAATTAGGAAAGTCCTGTGAGTAGAGGCAGGAAGCAATATATCTGAATGCTACCTGTAGTCTGAGGACAGTTATCACTGTCACATACTTATCTATACTATTCTAAACAGGTCCTGGAACTGGAAGCAATATTTTATATATATATCATGCAAAATTTTTTCCAGAAAGTGACTTGCATTTCTGTGTCTTTTTTTTTTTTTTTTGGTTTTTCGAGACAGGGTTTCTCTGTGGCTTTGGAGCCTGTCCTGGAACTAGCTCTATAGACCAGGCTGGTCTCGAACTCACAGAGATCCGCCTGCCTCTGCCTCCCGAGTGCTGGGATTAAAGGCATGCGCCACCATCGCCTGGCTGCATTTCTGTGTCTTAACTGCCTCACTAGAAAGGCGGTGGAGAAGATGATCCCTAGGAACCCCCACCCAAAGAAGGTGAATAGGAAAAGGTAAAGATTCCCATTTAAACCCAAAACTTTCTATATACTGCATAGATTAACGTTTTAAAGAGGATCTTGAAAAAATTTTCCAAAATAAGGAAACAATTTCACTCACAACCACAACTACTCAATATTAAACTATCATTTAAAACAGGCATCACCAACCACAAAGGCCACATGCTTGTAGAATAAATGAAACAGGCCATATTAAACATACCAAACCTAAAATTTGTTCGCTTTAATAGTGATTAATGCTGGGTGTGGTAGTGCACCACCTTTCGTCTCAACAGAGAGAGGCGGGGCTCTGTGAGTTCGAGGCCGGCCTTTAGGACTGTTACAGAGAAACCCTGTCTTGAAAAACCACCACTACCACCAATCATCATCATCACCATCATCATCTGTGGTCAAACCAACAAAATTCAAGCTGGGCATAGTGGTGCACACCTTTAATCCTAGCACTATGGAAGCAGAGGCAGGTGGATCTCTGTGAGCTCGAGGCAGCCTGTTCTACACAGGGCTTGTTCCAGGACAGCCAGTGCTAAACAGAGAAACCCTAAAACAAAACCAAAAACCAAACAAGAACAACAAAATCCAGGGTCTGAACTATAGAAACAGTGATTACAGTGTAGCACTACTAGAGATGAAAAGATACTGGCAATGATTCAAGGAGAAAAAAATACAAGGTTCTTTCCTTCTCACCTTGATAAAAATTCACAAGTTAAACGTTTTCTAGAATTTTCCTCAACAGAATAATAAGTTATCAAAGAGTGCTCTGCAGATTTTAACATTATGGCAAAACATGAAAGACAGATACTAATGGTCTGAATAAGGTTTTTATGAAAGATGCAGCAACCCAATAATTCAGATTCCTATAGGTGGAAAGTCCAAAATCTGTAATATGTAACTGACGACTCTGATTATGTACAAAACAAACCATAAATATTTGCTTCACATATACTTGACTGTGGTAGTTATCAAAAATAAGTAAGTTCACCAGAATAAAGATGTTAAGAACTTATGTGACAAGCCGGGCGATGGTGGCGCACGCCTTTAATCCCAGCACTCGGGAGGCAGAGGTAGGCGGATCTCTGTGAGTTCGAGACCAGCCTGGTCTACAGAGCTAGTTCCAGGATAGGCTCCAAAGCTACAGAGAAACCCTATATCGAAAAACCAAAAAAAAAAAAAAAAGAACTTATGTGACAGCTGATATTCCCCAAGTAGTTCACATTTCAAAAGTAAAGTCAAACCACTCCAAGTTCTGAGATCACAACAAATCACAACACATATTCTAAAGGTCAAAAGATCTGTACACTCTGTTAGCTAAACCTGGTGGAAATCCAATTCAGAATTCCATGACTAAGGATCATTATCTCATACTTATAATACATTTTCAAAATTTCCAAGGGATGAGCATTTTTACCTTGCCTTATTTTTAGAACACATCACATTGCACCTATCACATGACATGATGTAACTGTTAGCAAAGAAAATGGTTCAATCCATTGATAACATACATGGCAGGAAAAACAGATCAATGATACCCAAGAATCACATTTCATATTTATTTTTTAAACTTAGTAACTTACAGGGAAGAAAATGTACTTTTGGATAATTAGAATTTATCCAATCCTGGGAAAACTGTCATGAGGAAATAGGAAACCTAGTAGCATGCTTCTAAAACAAGAATTACAAACAACTTCTCTATCAAAAAGGCAACAGAGAAACAATCAAAAGTATCCACTGTTGGGGGAAAAAGCCTCAACAGACAACACCTGCAATTAATTGAAAATTTTAAATTGGTGAGAGTATGTAAGACGAGGAACTAAGTACAGCCCATGGGAGAGGGGGAAGGGAAACACGCCCACTTTATGCCTTTGTAAATACTGGTACTTTAAATAACCTTGAAAAGAAAAACAAATACGTGAGGAAATACAAACTACAGACCATTCTAAGAAACAGAAGTCACTTAAATGTAACGATTGTCCTTACTTGAAAGTAGTTTTGAGAAGAAGTTCTGTAACTATATCATGATTATGCAAGGCAAGGATTATGTAATTTTATCGTTTATTTTAAAATGTTCTCGGAATGTATCAAAAAAAAACCCACAAAACACTAAAGCATTGTGATCTCTTCAATGGACAAAGGACCGCTTCCTTACCTACAGCTTAAAACATTAACATATACCCCCAAACAAACAAACAAACAAAAACCCACGATGATTGCTTGCCACGTGACGAAGGATATGGCAACACAAGGATTGTGAATGGAGGGGAGGGAAGCTAGGTTGGAGGACTAGCGAGATTTCTCTTAACTTTGGGGACTGCAGGATTCGGGTATCTCGATCCTTAAGGTACCAAATTCTAACCCCCAGGAGTTGTACAGCTAACACCCTCAAGTGCGGTTTTATTAATAGGTCACGGGAAAATGCTCCAGTGACCTCCAGGATAAAGGAGGAAAAAACAGGCGGAGGAAAGAGCAATTTAAAGTGGCGCCATCATGTCACCCCTTTTCCCCTAAGGCAATCAATAAGCAATAGTTAAGTAACGAGTTTCTCTAAAAATCCACTTTGGGATTCCAACATTGGAAAACAAAAGGATTTCTAGGTAAAACATAGGGGGGTAGGACTGTTTACAATATGGAAAACAATTATAAACTATTTGCTGAGAATCGAAAGACCGTCAGCCGGAAAACAGGCCCCCCCAAAAAAACAGTAAGATTCCAACTCAAAAACAAATGAATGCCTCTTCCTCTTTAGTTACAAAAAAAAAAAGTCTGCCTGAGTCTAGATCGAAAACGCAAATGACCTCAATATACAAGCAACAAAAATGTTAACAATCAGAGTTGTGATTCAAACCGTGAAACAGACGTACAAGACGTGTTCAAGCAAAGAAAGGCCTTTTGCAGTCAAGAGAAGTTCAAGGGAAGAGCAAGAGTTTGTTTTTGGTCTTTTTAAAATATATATGTATATATACGGAAATAAACCATGTTCTCTGGGCCGCCTTTTTAAATAGAACGCCAAAGGAAAGCCCGGCGAACGAGGCGGCAGCTGGTGGGGAAGGGCCCCCGCACACCCCCGCCCTTGGGGCGACTCCCAGCCCGGACCCGCAGCGGGGAAGCCCGGAGAGGCCATTTAAAGTTCCGGGGATTTTTCGTCCCCTGCCCTGCCTTTCTAGTTACAACTAACAAAGAGAGGGAGAAATGGGAGCCACAGGGAGAGCGAGGAGAAGGAGAAAGGGCAGCGGGAGGAGGAGGAAAGGAGCAGCAGCAGCACCTACCACGTGATGGAGGAGCGTAGCCCGGGCGGATTCGGCCCCACAAAATGGGCGCAGTTTGCAAACAGCCCCCCGGCCTGGGCGCCGAGGACCAGCGGGCGGAGGCGCGCGGCGGCGGCTCCGACCCGGCCCGCCGCTCTCCTCCCCCCCGGCGCCCGGAGCCGCCCTGACTTTCCGGGCGGGGGGGCGAGGCGAAGGGGGAGGGGAAGGCGGCGGCGGGGAGCGGCCGCTTTTTCTTCTCTTTTGAGCCCTTTCTCCGGCCTTCCTCCGTTCCGGCAGGTCTGGGCACGGTCGGGCACCGCAACCCCGGAGGGCGGGCGGGGGCAGAGGGTAAAGCCGCCCCCCCTGCCCCGCACAAACAAGCGCCACCGTCTGCAGCCCGCGCCCGCACCCCGACCGCCACCCCGGGCTCTTCTTCCCGGCCGGGGAGCGCGCTTCGGCCGCCCCCCAAGCCGCCGCGGCGAGACGAGTCGGCTTCGCTAAGGCGCTTGGTTCTCCCGCCGGCTCGGCGAGCGGTGGCGGTGGCGGCGGCGGCACTGGGAAAATGGCGGCCGAGCTCCTTTTCCCTCCCCCCCTTTAATCTGAAGCGGAGGGAGAATGGAGCGAGCAAGCGAGCGGGCGAGTGCCGGGGACACGGGGAGGAGGGACAGCAGCGCCTCCGCCGGCTGCGGCTGCGGCGGGCCGCTCCGCCCCGGCGCGCCGCCAGGGGGCGCCCGCCGCGCCGCCCCCGCGGGCTGCCAGGAGGCGCGGCCGCCGCCGCCTCAGTCATGGCTCCTCGCCGCGGCCGCTGCTTCTGCACCTCTGTTTGCGGAAGCCGGGGCCCGCTGCCTGGTACGTGCGGCAGCGGCACGCAGCACTGCGGCAAGCGGCGCGGGGCCCTCGCTCCGACCGAGGTGAGGCTAACCTGAGGCGCTGAAGCCGTCACGTTCCCTCCGCACCGGGGCTGGCGGTGCCGCGCGCCGGTATGAGGGGAGGGCGGACTGGCGCGGCAGAGCGAGAGGACGTGAGCGAAGAACTGTGTGTACAGTGAACGAAGGAAGCTGCTGCCGCCACACTACCCCAGGGCCAACCGTGCTCTGAGCGGGCAGGAAGCTCCCTGACCAGTGACGCGGTCCCTGCCACCCGCCCTTTGTCCTACACCCTGCTCTGTACACTGCAGCACACGGCTGGCTGCTAGCCCTAGCTCCACGCTCCGCAGCCGCCAAACCAAAAAATAAGCGGACGCCATTGCGCAGGCGCGAGCTACGGTCGACTCCGGGCTAGCCCGGGCAGGGGCAGCTGGGACCAGAGGGGAAGTGATGGCCCACCAGCGCCGGGCCCTCTGGGAACTGTAGTTTTCGTTAAGAAGCCCGCGTCTTGTTTTAGGTTTCGTGGTTTGCCAGATCCGCCAAAATAGGCAAAAAAGCATTCGTTACACAATGATATTTATGTTTCCTGCTACCAACAAATTAAAGTTCACTGCCCCGCTTAAACTTCATCAATGAACAACAAAAACAAACTTGCCATGTTCCTACCAGCATTGACTTAGAAGTGGTGGCACCTTATTCCTCATGACAACTAGTTTGTGGGCACGATATTGATTCTTTCCTCCCAAATAAGGTCTTAACATAAGATATTTGTTTTTCTGGATTTAAGAATCTCAGTATAATGCAAAGTGCCACATTACACAAAGTACAAATCTACCACACTTTAAAGCTAAAGATGCTAAAAATCAAATACCATAAAACTAGTTGCAACAACTAAATCACCAAACTCAGCAGATGAAAAGGATAAAGTCTATCAAAAAGGAAGATGCAAAATGCTCAATACTTTTTTTGTGTGGTTTACCAAAGCCAGTTTCCGGTGTTAGTGTCACTTAAGCGTCTCAGAGAAAAAAAAAAAACCCTTTAGTTACAGAGGTTTGTCAGCCCACAAAGTCACTAACTCACCAGGTTTCTGCCCAACATCTCCATCTATATTTCTCTTGAGTTTCCACCTGTATTCTTTTTTTAAAATTATACTCTCAAGCATAATCTTGGTTCTCAAATATACAGGAGGGCAGAATAGAGTCCTAACGTCAAATTACACATGGATAAACTGATGTATGTATGTATGTATGTATGTATATATATATATACATACATACATACATACATACATATCCAGAAAAGATCTTTAGTTTGGGCTTTTTAATTCAAAATCTAGGTAAGATTTATTTAACTATATACATATATGATATACACAAATATCCACATAAGTAGTAATGCTACAGAAGATGTTTATACATAATTCCAGGACCAACAGATGGCAAAAGAGAGCCCCAATCTAAAGATTATGAAATCCAAATTACAAGAATGGCAATACCAAACAAGGCAAAGCTTTCTTCAATGTATACTTAAATATTAGTGAAAGAAACTCATCACAACATGATCTTGCTACTATCCCAACTCTTAAAAACTTGATGATCTAGCTAGCCAGTTCATGGTGGCCCACTCCTTTAATTTTAGTACTAGGGAAGCAGAAGCAGGCAGATCTCTGAGTTCAAAGCTAGCCTGGTGTACATAGTTCCAGACCAGCTAGTACTACATAGTAAGATCTTGTTTCAAACAAACAAAATAAAGACATTTTTAACCTAACTTTTGGAATAGTCATAGTTGGACTGTCCAATTGGCCAAATATTTTACTGGTTATTAATTAGGACTGAACAAGAAGAGTGGAAGCCACCTAGGAAGACTCTGAAAGAACTGGGAGAAAGCCATCCATCTTAAAATAAAAAACTAGTACTCCTCCCCCCCACACACACACTAACACTTTAAACTGTTAAGTTATCTTACACCATTAAGATGCCACCAGCCTCAAAATAGGCAGAATGGATAGCTGGCATTGACTTTGGCCCTGATGACAGTTACATCATTGTAACAACTAATTCTGACATCTTGATGACTTCTGGACTTCCGGCTATATAAAAACAATATAATATTTGCTTTTTTTAAAAAAAATATTTATTTATTTATTATGTATACAATGTTCTGTCTGTGTGTATGCCTGCAGGCCAGAAGAGGGCACCAGACCTCACTACAGATGGTTGTGAGCAACCATGTGGTTGCTGGGAATTGAACTCAGGACCTTTGGAAGAGCAGGCAGTGCTCTTAACCTCTGAGCCATCTCTCCAGCCCCTAATATTTGCTTATTTAAACCAGCTGGAGTTACATTTCTCACACCTTAAGTTAATAACATAAGGATTTATTTCTAAAATTCTAGAGTATGCGCTCCAGGAGAACCTGTTCAAAAACAAAAAAAAAAAAGGTATAGTCTCTCTCCCCCCTCCTTTTTTTGTTTTGTTTTGTTTGTCAAAACAGAGTTTCTCTGTGTAGTCTTGGCTGTCCTGGAACTTGCTCTGTAGACCAGAATGGCCTCAAACTCACAGAGATCCATCTGCCTCTGCATTCTGAGTGCCTTCCTAGCTCAGTTTGGTAGAGCATGGGACTCTTTTTTTTTCTTTTTCTTTTAAATTTATTAGATTTTTTAAAAACTACCAATCCAAGTTCCCACTCCCTCCTCTCCTCCCTTTCCTTCCACACACCCTCCCACCCCATCCCCATCTAATCCTCAGAGAGGATAAGGCACATTGTTTTGTGGAAGGTCAAGGCCCTCCCAACTATATCTAGGCTGAACAACGTCTATATCCAAAGTGGTAACACACATCACTGCCTGACTTCTAGTGGCTTAGTTTCGCCCTTCTGATCTTTAGGCAAGCTTTATTTATTAAAACATAAATAAAGTATCACTGCACCACCTGGTTAGCTTTCCTTTTATAAATCCCAACTAAAAATCAAGACAATTTTCCTATTCATACTAATACCACAACTCCAGAATTACATAAATATACTCACTTCTAATATTCATAAAGAAAAAAATAAAGCTGGGCTTGGTGGTGGCACACACCTTTAATCCCAGCACTCAGGAGGGCAAAGGTAGGTGGATCTCTATTAGTTCTAGGCCAGCCTGGTCTACAAAGTAGACTCCAGGTCAGTCAGGGCCATTACAAAGAGAAACCATATCTCAAACAAACAAACAAACAAACAACTTCTAAAGCAACTTCATGATTTAACTATATTAGCAACTAAAACAGTAACATTCAAAACCCTAACTGTGAAAGCACTTCTAAATCTAGAAATAGCCTGGGAATAATTCAAAAGATAGCATTAAAATTCAACCCAAGCCATCACAATAGCACATTGTAATCTCAGCCATTCAGGAGTCTAATGCAGGAAAATCCTGAATTTGATGCCAGCCTGGGCCAGGAAGGGTTACTCCACATTGGCAGAGAGCTTACCTAGCAGGCACAAAATCCCAGCCAACCCGTCATTGCATACTCCAGACATGATGGCCAAACCTGTAATCCCAATACTTAGGTGGAGGAAGGCATTATCTTCTACAATACAGAATTAGTTCAAGGCCAGCAAGGGATACATGAAACCGTGTCTAAATAAGTCAATAAATAATTTTTCATAAGTTAGTTGCCAATTCAAAAAAAAACATAAAATCTGTTCTGATAGCATAGCAAACCTAGGGATTTTGAAAGGTGACATCATTCCCTCCAAATGAAAGGTGCATCATTCTAAGGCAGGGTCATTCCACCCCCAAACCCCACGTCCGTGTCTCTGTGTATGTTTCCGTGTTTGTGTTGGGGAAACACATTATCTATGTGAATGTACATAACCATAAGGAGGCCCAAGGAAGACTTCAGCTCTACTATGTTGCTTTACACTTATTTTTTGAGACAGGGTTTGAACCAAAGTTCACCCATTTTGGCTAGGCTAGTTAGCCACAAACTCTTGGATCTACCTGTTTCTGACCTCAGACAGACAGTGCATCACTTTTATGAGGATGCTAGGTGTTCAAACTGAGGTATTTGTGCTGGTACAACAAGTGCTCACTGAGCTATCTCTCCAACCTAACCATTCTTTCTAAAGCCACTGAATTTGGGGTTCTATGTATACATAAAAACATACATTGATAGAATAAGAAATTTCTAAAGCAGGGGGCTGGAGAGATGCCTCAGTGGCTAAGGGCACTAGCTGCTCTTCCAGAGTTCCTGAATTGAATTCCCAGCAACAACATGGTGACTCACAGCCACCTATAATGGGATTTGATGTCATCTGTCTGATTCCCTTTTCTGTCCTGCAAGCATACATGCATATAGAGCACTCATATACTAAATTAAAAAATCTGTATTTAAAAAAAAAAAAAAGGTCTGAGCCGGGCGATGGTGCTGCACGCCTTTAATCCCAGCACTCGGGAGGCAGAGGCAGGCGGATCTCTGTGAGTTCGACCAGCCTGGTCTACAGAGCTAATTCCAGGACAGGCTCCAAAGCCACAGAGAAACCCTGTCTCGAAAAACAAAAAAAAAAAAAAGGTCTGAAGCTACTGAATAAAAATAAATAAATAAATAAATAAATAAATAAAATAAAAAAAAAACCTTTAACACCAGTATCCAGAGGCAGAGGCAGGCAAACTCTTTGAGTTTGAGGCCAGTTTGGTCTACATAGCAAATTCCAGGATATCCAGAGCTATACAATAGAGTCCTTGCCTCAAGGGAAAAAAAAAGGGGAGAAAATTTGTTTGGGTATTAATTTAAACAAATATTTTAAGAAAATCAGCAATACTTCTGCCAAGATAAACAAAATTATGTAACAAAACACAAAACTGTTATCTTTTCCAAAACAGAGAAGTTTTCTGTTTATTGGTAATCATTAAGAGATTTTGTTCTTTGAGACAGGGTTTTCCCATGTAGGTCAGGCTAGCCTTGAGCTCATGAACAGCCCCTGCCTCTGACTCCCAAATGGTAGGTTCACAGGCTTGCATTACCATGCTTGGCAGAGAAGGTATTTATAAAAACAAGATTCTGAGAGGACTTGGATAGAGGATAGAATTCAGACTAATTCAGACCATTCCTAGAGAGACACACACTGCAAAACCCACACAAAAAAACCACATGTTCAGATGATGAAACCTGAAGACATCCAACAAATCATCAAGGGCACAAAGTTATCAAAGAGATGTTATGTTACTGAGAACACAGGAACATGACTAGAATTCAGGAAATGCTTAAGTCTCTATCTTACCTTTGTAATTCATTTACTAAAAAAAAAAATCCTATTAATTTCCTCAATAGGTTTTTCATTTTTGAGTTAGACTAAAAAAATAAAAAACTCAGTATTTTTTTCAACCATATTCCACATTAATTCCTACAATCACATTAAGACACAAATTTAGCCGGGTGGTGGTGGCACACGCCTTTAATCCCAGCACTGGGGAGGCAGAGGTAGGCAAATCTCTGTGAGTTTGAGACCTGCCTGGTCTACAAGAGCTAGTTCCAGGACAGGCTCCAAAAGCTAGAGAGAAACCCTGTCTCGAAAACACCAAAAAAAAAAAAAAGACACAAATTTAACAAAATTATCCCAAATAAACTAATTTCAAGCAAAAACAAAAACCATATAATAACAAATTTCAACTATTTTCTATGTTAAAAGAAGAGGAAAGTCAGGCATGCTGGTGTTGTGTTTATAATCTCAGCTACAAGAGGCCAAAGTAGAAGGATCTCAAGCATAGGCCAGCCTCATCCACACAGCCAGACCCTACCTTGAAAAAGGAAGATGGGCTGGACACATGTCTGCAGAGGACCCAGGTATGATTCCAGCACCCACATAATGGCTCACAACCATCCAGAATCCAACACCCTCTTCTGACCTCTGCAAAGCAATAGGCATGCATATACACATATGCAAGCAAAAGATAGTTCTAAAATAATTTTTAAAAAAATACTTTACTAGGCAATATATTACACACCTGTAATCCTAGTATTGGGGAGAACAAGACAGAAGGATCAAGAGTTCATGGACAGTCTGGGTTATATAGTGAGTGACTTTTGGATCTGCCTAAGGACAAAGAAAACTATGGTAAAAAGAAAGGGGGAAAAAATCTCGCAATTCCTAGAATATCTATGATAGTACTATCAAAACATGACCTTGTCCAGCTGAGCAGGACAGCACAGACCTTTAACTTAAGCACTTAGGAGCTCTAGAGCCAGTCTGATCTACATAGCAAGTTGCAGAAATGCCAGGGGCATAGAGTGTAAGACCCTGATTCAAAAACAAAATAATTTTTTTTAAAATAAAACCTTGGGCTGGGCGGTGGTGGTAAACATCTTTAGTTCTAGCAATTGGGAGACATAGGCAGGCGGATCTCTGAAAGTACGAGGCCAACCTGATCTATAGAAAAAAAAACAGTAAATCTATCCAATGTTATTTTTAAAATGGCAAAAGAAAAAAGATGAAAGCTATCGAAAAAAGATGAAAGCTATCAATTGACAAAGATCAATTAGTAAGATGTTAGTCGCTTCTAATTCTCTCTTCTGGCACCTTTTTCAGAAGACTGTCTAAATCATTATAAGAAGTCCAAAATGAATTGTTACTTAAAAGCATAACCAAAATGAGGTAGCAATGCAAGTACCCCAATTAAAAGAAAAGTTAAGGGAGCCAAGTAGGCGACAGGGACCTAAAGTGTTAGACTTGTCACCTCTACCCTAAGTGTCTCAAAATAAATAAAAGGTTTACAAAGGGAAATTTTGTGACCTAATCAAATCATATTTAATTCTGCCTTTTCCATTCTCAAGTGTTTTCTGTTGCCCCAGGAGATATTTCTAGGTTTCTTCCATCTTTAACAGACTTTTAAACATCAGTTATACCTTTAACTTTTTATTATCTTCATTGAGTTATTAGGAAATTAGGCACATTTCAATTAAAGTCATTATCACTCTGATACCAAAACCAGACAAAAACCACATGATAAAATTATACAGATCAATGTCCTTTATGATATAGTCATAAAAATCCTTTAAAGCAAAAATGAATTCAGAAACATACAAAAAAAGGATGACCTTTGCTAAGTGTGGTTTTCTCCCAGTAATTCAAGGTTAGTTTAACAGCTGTTGCAATACACAATGTTACTAGAGGACAAAAACCACATGATTAGAGCTGGAAAGATGGCTCAGCAGTCAAGAGTACTAGCACATGAATGATTACATCTCCAGTCCCAACACCCTCTTCTGGTTTCCTTAGGCACTGCGCACATGTAGATACATGACATACATACAGGCCAAACACCCACACAAATAAAAATCAATCTTTAAAAAAAAAAAATCAATACCCATGTGACAATCTAAATATTTTTTTAAAAAAATCACTTGGCAAATTATAATAAAAGATATTTAAGAACCAGGTAGTGATGGTGCACGCCTTTAATCCCAGTACTTGAGAGGCAGAAACAAGCAGATCTCTGTGAGTTCAAGGCTAGCCTGGTCTATACAGGTAGTTCCAAAACAGGATCCGAAGCTACACGGAAAAAAACTGTCTCAAAAAGCAGAACAAGCCAGGCGGTGGTGGCGCACGCCTTTAATCCCAGCACTTGGGAGGCAGAGGCAGGCGGATCTCTGTGAGTTCGAGACCAGTCTGGTCTACAAGAGCTAGTTCCAGGACAGGCTCCAAAACCACAGAGAAACCCTGTCTCGAAAAAAACCACAAAAAAAAAAAAACAAAAAAAAAAAGCAGAACAAAACAAAAATAGAATTTAACAAGCTAGAAATTGAAGGAAACTTTCTCAACTTGATTAAATGGTAACTATGAAGAATTCATAGTTGAGTTTGTTTGTTTGTTTTTTGGGACAGGGTTTCTCTGTGGTTTTGGAGCCTGTCCTGGAACTAGCTCTTGTAGACCAGACTGGTCTCGAACTCGGAGATCCGAATGCCTCTGCCTCCTGAGTGCTGGGATTAAAGGAGTGCGCCACCACATCCTGGCTGATTTTTGTTTTTTTTCTAAGATATGTAGCTTGGGCTGGCTTGAACTTGTAGCTAACCTCCCACTTCAGACTCTTGAGTGCCAGGAATATACTAGATCTACACTGCTATAAAACCAGACCTAGAGAGAGAGAGAGAGAGAGAGAGTGAGTGAGTATGGTGTGTGTGTGTACGTGGGTATAACATTCATACTTTGGGGGGAAGAAGGTTGAAGGGAGGACAGGGTCTCACTGTGCAGCCCTGGCTTGTCTGGAACTTATTATTTAGACTAGGCAAACCTTGAACTTACAGATATCCACTGCCTCTGCTTACAAATACTGGAATTAAAGCTGAGCAAGACCAGATTCAAAATCTTGGTAGAAAAATGCTTTCCTCTAAGATCAAGAATAAAACAAATTTGTACACTATTACTACTTCTAGTCAATATTGTATTAAAGGTTATCTAGCATATGCAAATAGTCAAGAAAAAATAAAAACATCTGATAAAAAAGAAAAAATAAGACCACTTTTATTTGCAGAGAATATAATCTTGTATATAAAAAAATCCTAGGGCTAGAGATGGCTTAACAGTTAATAGCACTGATTGCTCTTACAGAGGACCTAGGTTCAATTCCCAGGACCCACATGGCAGCTCACAACTGTCTGTAACTTCAGTTCAAGGGGACCTGGCACCCTCATACAGACTTATATGCAGGTAAAACACCAATGCACATAAATTAAGTATTTAAAAAAAGAAAAGAAAATCCTATACAGAACTAACTGGGTGTGGCACATGCCTGAAATCCGCTAGCACTTAGAAGTGGAAGCAGAAGGCTAACCACACTACTACATAGTAAATCTGAGTCCAGCCTGGGATGCATGACAGAGATCCTGTCTAAAGAAAAGAAACATCAGAAAACACAAGGAGGAAATCACAAAATATTGGCACTAATAAATCCAATAAGGCTATGTCATGTCAATATACAAATAATACGACCGGGTAACAACACTTACTATCCTGTGGAACTTGCTTCGTAAACCAGGCTGGCCTTGAATTCACAGAGATCTGCCTGCCTCTGCCTCTACCTCCCAAATACTGACATTAAAGGCATGCACCACCACTGCACGTATAGTAATTGTATTTCTACTGAGGAGGTGGCTCAGTGATTCACTATATAGCCCCAGCTGGCCTCAAACTCAGGTTGATCCTTCTACCTCAATCTTCCAAGTGCTGGTATTTACAAGTATGCGCTACCTACAGAGCTCAAAAAAATACTATTAAAAAATAAAAGCCTCAGGCCAGCAAGTGGCCTAGGAGGTAAATAAAGTCCTGTTTCCAAGCCTTATGATGGCCTGAATTCAACCCTGAGGACCCACATAGCGAAAGAAGAGAAACTAACTCATACAAGTTGTCCTGTGATCTCCATACAATTTCCATGGTATGCTTCTGTGATCTCATACATACACAAGCACATATACAAAATAAATAAATGTACAAAAAATTTTAACAGAAAAATAAAACCAGGGATAGGATGTTGTTCAGCTAGCAGAGTGCTTTTGTGATACGCTTGAAGCACTGGAACCCATCCCCAGTACCACATAAACCATCCTATAGTTCCAAAACTCATAAAGGAGAACAGGAGAATTACACGTGAGTTGAAGGCCTGCCTAGGCTCTATGAGCCCCATCTCAAAAATAAAGTAAGTAAATGAATACCAAGTGTGGTACTATATGCCTGTAATCCCAGAATGTGAAAGCTAAAGCCAGGCCTTGTAGTCTACATAGCAAGACTCTGTCTCAAAATAAGATAAAGGAAATGAAAAGGTAGGTCTGGGTGATTATTATAAATCCAGGAGAGGAAATCAAGCTGTCAAAGACCCAGAAAAGGTCAAAGGAACGAAGAGGCTAAGGCAAGTTTTCCTGAATATTAAATTTAAAACCATGCATCTTCAACTGAGAAAATATGAAAGCCAAGGGACAATGTGATTTATTTTTAAAAGACAGAAAAATCCAGTGCTGGAGATATGGCTCAGTGGTTAAGAGCACTGATTGCTCCTAAGAGGACACGGGTTCAATTCCCAACACCTACACTGGCATCTCATTTACTGGCTGTAACTCTAGTCCCAGGGGATCCAATGCCCTCTTCTGTACTGTATAGGCATAGCACACAGACATACATGCCGGCAAAACACCTCTACATAAAAAATTAAAATTAGGAGGGCAGTGGCGGCTCACACTTTTAATCACAGCACTTGGGACATAAAGGCAGGCGGATCTCTGAGTTTGAGGCCAGTTTGGTGTACAGAGTGAGTTCCAGAAGAGTCAGGAAACTCTAAGAAACCCTGTCTTTAAAACAAACAAACAAACAAAAAAAAAAAAAAAACAATGGGAGATGGCTCAGTGGTTAAGAGCACCGCCTGCTTGTCTAAAGGTCCTGAGTTCAATTCCCAGCAACCATGTGGTGGCTTACAACCATCTGTAATAAGATCTGGTGCCTTCTTCTGGAGTGCAGGCATGCATGTAGGCAAAATACTGTATACACAATAAATAAATAAATCTTTAAAAAAAACCAAAAAACAAATCAAAACAAAGCAAACCATGGAGGGAAAAATCTATGGGTTATCAACAGAAGGTATACGAAGTTAAAAACATATTTCAGGAACTACTTACAAATATGAATAAATTCACCCTAGACTCCTACAGGATAGAAATCAAATTCAAGAAGCCCTAAGGTTCTTTTTTAGGCCAATGTAACAAAACCTCACCCCAACATTCCTTAGTGCCAATCCAGTCAGAGATAGTTGAGAACCTCAATGAAGCTTCTAGTTACTACATGACAAAGGGTTATCAGCAAATTGGCTCTGCTTTTCCAAAAGCAAATAAA
The DNA here is from genome assembly GCF_018167655.1 of Microtus oregoni. Classification (NCBI taxonomy): domain Eukaryota; kingdom Metazoa; phylum Chordata; class Mammalia; order Rodentia; family Cricetidae; genus Microtus; species Microtus oregoni. The sequence continues at coordinate 15,364,545 of NW_024543222.1, read as the reverse complement.
GTTGTTGGCAAAGTTCCTCCCATTCTCTTTATTTTTATAAGTGTAACAAATACATAGCCTTCTATTTCGTACTTACAATCTTTTATAAGGCCTTGCATCCTGACATTCTTAAGATTTAAAAAAAAAAAATCCTCCAAAAGGCAGACGCGGAGGTCAACACCAGGAATCCTAAAGCACTCTAGGGGTACAAAAGCAGAATCATCAAGCCCCGCCTAGTTTAAACAGTGCTGTAGGCAGTACAGGCCGGTCTGCAGAGTGAGAAGCTGTTTCAAGAAACAAAAACAAAACAATCTTCAGGAGCTGGAGAGCTGGTTCAGCAGTTCAGAGCACTTGTTCTCTTCCAGGAGACTCAGCACTTACATGGTAGCCCACAACCAACTACAACTCCAATTTCTGGAGCTCCAACACCCTCTGCTGACCTCTGAGATCAATAGGCACTTAGTATGGTGGTGCATATACATACATGCAGGCAAAATATCCATACTCTTCAAGTAAAATAAACACAACTAAAACCTTTTTTTCTTAATCTTCAAAAATTTTTATTTCAGCCAGGCATGTTGGTTCCTGCCTTCAATCTCAGTACTTAGGCGGTTAGAGACAGACAGATCTCTGTGAGTTCCAAAAGAGGCAGGACTACACATTGAGACTCTTGTCTCAAATTAATTAATTATTAAGTTTCAGCAGCACATGGTGGGGCAAGCCTTTAATCCCAGGACTTGGAAGGCAAAAGCAGACTCTGTGAGTTCAAGGGCAGCATGGTCAATACAGAGTCCCAGGCCCACTACCACCACACAGTGAGACCCTGTCCCAAAAAGAAACTGGAGGGGAATGGCTCATCAGTTAACAGTGCTTGCTCCTCTTCGAAAAGACCTGAGTTCAGTTCCAAGCAATTGGCTCACAACTGCCTATACCGCCAACTGCAGAGGATCCAATGCCCTATTCTGGCTTCCTTGGGCACTGCACACACATGACACATATAAATAACAATAAATCTTTAAAAGTAAATAGAGGCTGAAGAAATACTTCAGCGGTTGGAAATATTGGTTGCTCTTCCAGAAGACCTGGGTTAATTCCCAGTGCTGACATGGCAGCTCACCACTGTCTGTAATTGCAACTCCAGGGGTTCCAACACCTCCACAGACACATACAGGCAAAAATACCAATGCACATAAAATAAAAAGTAAATTTTTTAAAAAGTAAATAAATATCCCTTTACAAGTCACAGCACTAAAGGTCTTCCACAGTACAGCGGTTCCGTAGTCTGAATTTTTATCTTGCCCTTTTATCCCAACACTCAGGAGGCAGAGACAGGAGGATCTCCGTGAGTTCAAAGACAGCATGGTCTACAGAGTGAGTTCCAGAACAGTCAAGGCTACACAGAGAAACCCTGTCTCGAGAAGCAAAAAAAAAAAAAGAAAAGAAAAGAAAGAAAAGAAATTTACCCTTAAGCATAATTTATCTTTATATTCCCATTCATCGTGTTGCTCCATTTAGATATAGCCTCAATTTTCTTTAATATAAATATATAAATATAAATAATGCTACAATTAATATTTTATTTACAAATTTTTATAAATATCCTTTTCCCCTTTGGATAAATTCATAGAGCTGGAACCCCCCAACTGAAAGACATTTTTAAGTTTATTGATATGTGCTGCCCAGTATCTTGAAGAAAAATCTGGTCCAGTGCACATTCAGAGTTTAGAGAATTTTTAGCATCTCTGACAGTTTAATTTGCCAATTTAATAGGTGAAAATCATTCACTTTGTATACCTTTAATTAGTTATCAGAATAAAAATGTTTTTCATATGCTTCTTGGTGATTTGTTTCTTTTTGTGAACTTTCATCATTTTTACTTTCTCTTGACAAACTTGAAAATCAGTTGAGATAATCACATAAATTAATTTTGGCTCCCCCTGCTGGTCATATATAACTATGATCAAGAAGCAGATAAACCGGATACAACTATTGTTACAAACACCACATACACACAGTGTTCTTTGTCTCTTAAACTTATACTGAACATTTTCTAGAAAAGGTGAAGGCAAAATCACTCAATGTTTAAGAACAAATGTTAACAGTTCCCTACCAAATATACTACCTGACTGGTACATTATAGGTCTACATTATTAACTTTGCTATACTTTAATTATATGAAAACATTCTGGTTACTTTTTGACACTGGAGTGTCATCAAAAGCAAGCAGAAGCAAAGGGCTGAGATACAGCTCAATGATAAAGTGTATGCCAGCACAAGTCATAGGTTGAATCTGAACTGGAAAGAAAAATAAAAAGAAGAGTGGACGGGCTGGAGAGATGGCTCAGTGGTTAAGAGCATTGCCTACTCTTCCAAAGGACCCGAGTTCGATTCCCAGCAACCACATGGTGGCTCACAACCATCTGTAAAGAGGTCTGGCGCCCTCTTCTGGCCTTCAGGCATACAGACAGAAAATTGTATACATAATAAATAAATATTTTAAAAAAAAAAAAAGAAGAGTGGAGGGGAGCTGATAGTATAGTCTGGCAGTATAGTGCTTCCCTAATATGCATTAGGTCATAGGTTTGGTCCCCGGCATCACAGAATGTAACTGTAATTACTGCCAGCCCTCATCCCAAAGCTGCTTACACTTACCAGCCTGGACTCTACTGGCAAAGAGTTACGCCAAGACTGGCAAGCAGATACAGCTGGTTCAGCTTTTCCATTTCTATTGTCCTAAAGATGTATATCTCACTGTTCTTGGAAGACCCAAGTGGAGGATCACCGTAAGTATCAACTACATAGAGGATTTCAAGTCAGACTGGGCTACAGAGTAAGACGGTCTCAAAAACAATAAAGAGGTATGTCCCAATGTCCTTAAACAATCTACTCCAAACATATTTACTAAGTGCAAGCAAAGAAAATAAAAAACACTCAGGAGGTAGAGGCAGGTAGATCTCTTGAGTTTGAGGTGCAGCCTGGTCTAAAAAGTGAGTTCCAGGACAGCCAGGGCTGTTACACAGAGAAACCCTGTCTCAGAAAAAAAAAGGAAAATAAGAAGAGCCAGCCTTCACTCCAGAAGAACTTGGGGACTACACAAAGTGAAAGAGAAGTAAACTAGTGGCCACTCAGCATTAGATGTCCTAGATGTGGAGACCCACAGCAAGCAATACAAGCACTGCACACTGAGAGACCAGGGTTCACAAGATACATTCAGTGACATCTTGTGCTATTGTTAATTGTTATTGTTAATGCTACTGTGATAACTGTTATTAAAGAAGTAGGAGGAGAGCTAGGCGGTGGTGGTGCACACCTTTAATCCCAGCACTTGGGAGGCAGAGGCAGGCGGATCTCTGTGAGTTCGAGACCAGCCTGGTCTACAAGAGCTAGTTCCAGGACAGGCTCCAAAACCACAGAGAAACCCTGTCTCGATAAAGAAAAAAAAAAAAAAAAAAACAAAAACCTGCCAACACATCTATACCTCTGAGTGTGAGATGATGTAGCCAGGCTATCAAGAACACTTGGCTAAAGCAACTGAATTGTACCTCAAAAGCTGAAAGAGCCAAAATAGAAAAAGAATATGATCATTTAATAAGATCTACATTTACCAGGTCACTTCTGATAGAAGCTTAGAAGATAGGTGGCAATCAAAGAGAATAAATGAGGTGACTGAAACGTTATGCAGGCAAAAAAAAAAAAAAGTCTGAACACAGAAAGCAGAAGTGAAAATGAGCAGGAAAACATTTATAAAGAAGGCGGAAGGCCAGAAAGATGGCTCAGCAGGTAAAGGGAACTGCTGCCAACCTTGACAGCCTGAGTTTAATCATGGTGACCCACACAATAGGAGTAAAAAGTGGATCTGATCCCTGAAAGTTGTCTTTTGATCTCCCAATGTGCACTGTAGCAGGTGTGCACAGACACACGTATACAATAAATAGTAACTAACAACTTGAAAATGAATAATTCAAACATAAGCCTGAGTTTAAAAAAATAAACCTCAGGTGATTGAGGTGGCACAAGAAAGACTCTGGAGGACATTGAAACCCATCTTGAGTGATGGGTTGGATAACAGTACTGTCCGTAATCAGGATACAAAGATAAAAAGAGGTTGGACTTGCAAAAGTAATGAGTCCACTTTGTTCTGTCATTATCATATCTAATACACTGATTTTAAAAACTTAAAATATAAAGAGATAGCTACAGGGAGATATCAAGGAAGTAACTGTGATTGAAGATTAGAAGACTAGGCAGAGCCAGAAAACACACACCTGCAAATCATCAGCATACAGAGTCATTTAGGGCTCACTACAGACTCCCCCAGAGCTCCCACACAAGATGAGGAAACAGGGTCAAGGAAAGCCAGATGATTCTTAGGAGCAAAAAAGGGAAAAAGTCTACAAAAAAAACTGCAAAAGACTCGCAAGAAGTGGCACTGATGACAGGATCACCCATCACCCACTTTATTTGTTGTACTGTGTAACAGACGTTCTTTGTTAGTTTTTGATTTTTGAGACAAGGTCTAATATGTAGCCCTGGTTGGCCTGAAACTCACTATGCAGACCAGGCTGGCCTTGAATTCACAAAGATCTGCCTGTCTCTGCCTCCTGCGAACTGGCATTAAAGGCGTGCGCCACCACGCCTGGCCTGAGTAAAGTTTTTTAGGGCTTGACCTTGCAGCCCTCTCCTAAAAAGACAACATCAATCAACTCAAAATCACTGGCCAGGAATGGTGATATAAGCTAGTAATCCCAAAGGGGTTCAGGCAAGAGAATCACCAGTTCAAGGCCTGCCTGATCTACCTAGTGAGTGCCAAGCAGCCAAGATTATGTACCAAGAATCTGTCTTGGGGGGAGGGGGAGAGCCTCTAGACCAGCATGCAGCTCAGCTGGAAAAATGCTGCCTAGCATGCAGAAGCCCTGGATTTGGGATCACTAGCGCTACATTTAAAAAAAGGTGGGGGGGCAACCTAGAGAGATGGCTCAGTGGTTAAGAGCACCCCCTGCTATTCTTACAGAGGACCTGAGTTCTATTTGCAGCACCCATAAGGCAGTTAACAACCATCTGTAGTTCCAAGGGATTTGATCTCTTCTTCAGAATGCCTTAGACACCAGGCAAATATGTGGTACACATATATAGATGCAGGCAAAACAATCATACATAAAATTAAAAACAAACAAAAACACCAGGCATGGTATGGCTATAATCCCAGCATTTAGGAGGTGAAGTTCCAGGTCATACTCAGCTCCATCATGAGTTCAAGGCCAGCTTGACCTACATGATACCCTGTTTTTTTTTTTGGGGGGGGGGGGGGGTAATTCTTGGGGACTGGAGAAATAGAGCAGCAATTAAGATCAAAGATCCACATATGATACCCAACACCCATCCAGGCTGAGTGATGCACATCCATCACCTATATAACTCCAGCTCTAGGAGATCTGACATCCCCTTCTGGCCTTCCTGGGTACCCACACACAAGCAGCACACACAGACACATACATAATTAAAATAAAAAAAAAATTTCTTTTTAAACTAAGATTCTGACGGGCATACCGGGCGGTGGTGGCGCACACCTTTAATCCCAGCACTTGAGCAGCAGATGCAAGCAGATCTCTCTCAAACAAGGCCAGCCTAGTCATCGAGTGTTTCACTCCAGCCAAGGCAACAGTGAGAATTTGTCTCAAAAAAAAAGTTAAAAAAACAAGCAAGAGGGTTCAGCAGGGAAAGACTCTTGCCACTCAATTCACAGAAAACATATAAAGGTACAAGGACAGAGCAAACTCAATAAAGTTGTTCTCTAACCTCCACATATACCCTGTAGCAGCATAACAGACATAATTATAACAAAATTCTTTATGTGTGAAAAGAAATAATATTTTAAGCTTGTTTTGAACCCCCCCATCTTCCCCCCAAAGAAGGCCAGAAACAACAGTAAGTATCTACAGCGCAAGCGTTAGGAGGTGGAGATGAGAAGATCCCAAGCTCACTGGCCAAGTAACAAAGCCTATATGGTAAGCTCCAAGTTCAGTGAGACCCTGTCTTAAAAAAATATGGTGGACAGTCATTGGGGATGACACTCAACATTGACCTCTGGCCTCCGTGTGTGTGTGTGTGTGTGTGTGTGTGTGTGTATGTATACCTACCTATATATACACATACACCACGCACACACACATATACATACACACACACATTAAAAAAGAAGCTAGGTGGTGATACACACCTTTAATCCCAGCACTTGGGAAGCAGAGGCAGGTGGATCTCTTGAGTTTGAGGCCAGCCTGGTCTACACAATGAGTTCTAGGACAGTCAGAGGTATAGAAACCCCGTCTCAAAAAAACAAACAAATAAATAAATACAAAGAAACAGGCTGGTGAGACACCTCAAAAGGTAAAGACACTTACAAGCCAAGTCTGTCAACCTGAGTTTGATCCTCAGAACCCATACAGCAGAAGGAAAACTGTCTCTTCCATGTAAGCTATGTGTACACACAGACACTCAGAAATAAGAAACATTAAAAAATAAAAATTTAGGTGAGGTGTAACCATACACACCTTTAATCGCAGCACTCAGGAGGCAGAGACAGGCATGGATCTCTGTGAGTTCAATGTCAGCCTGGTCTACAAGAGCTAGTTCCAGGACAGGCCCCAAAGCTACAGAGAAACCCTGTCTCAAAAAATTGTTAAGAAGCAGAAACAACAACAACAATAATAATAAAGGGGCTGGAGAGATGGCTCGGTGGTTAAAGAGCATTGCCTGCTCTTCCAAAAGTCCTGAGTTCAATTCCCAGCAACCACATGGTGGCTCACAACCATCTGTAAAGAGGTCTGGCGCCCTCTTCTGGCCTTCAGGCATACAGACAGAATATTGTATACATAATTAATAAATAAATAAATAAATTTAAAAAAAAAATAATAATAATAATAAAAAAAATGTGACTTGACTCACTGGTAGCAGCACTCGCCTTTAATCCCAGCACTTGGGAGGCAGAGATAGGGTGGATCTCTGTGAGTTACAGGACAGCCTGGTCTACAGAGTGAGTTCCAGGATGGCCAGAGATACACAGAGAAACCCTGCTTCAAAAAACAAAGAGCTAAAGAGATTGTTCAGTGGTTAAGACCACTGACTGCTCTTCCAGAGGATCCACATGACAGCTCACAACTCTAACTCCAGTTCCAGGAGATCTGACACCCTCACATAGACATACTTACAGGCAAAATACCAATATACATAAAATACTAATAAATAAATAAAAATGTAACTCCTATCTGAAAATATAGAAAAAAGCACAATTTCTGTCAAATTAAATATATTTTGAAATGTTCTTAAGTATAAAAATGGGAAGGAAAAAAATTCTTTATGGTGTATGCCTGTAATCTCAGCACTTGAGAGGCTGAGTCATTTGAGTTCTAGGCCAGTCTAGGCTATACAGCAAATTTTTTTTTTTTTGGTTTTTTCGAGACAAGGTTTCTCTGTAGCTTTGGAGCCTGTCCTGGAACTAGGTCGTGTAGACCAGGCTGGCCTCGAACTCACAGAGATCCGCCTGCCTCTGCCTCCAGAGTGATGGGATTAAAGGTATGCGCTACCACTGCCTGGCCATACAGCAAGGTTCTACCTCAAAACAACAAAGTTTAGACTTAGCACGTTTTACAATGATCAAACGATTGGTAGGGAACATAAAAAAAAAAAAAAAAAAAAAAAAAAAAAAACAAGACAGCTACGTAACTACATTTTCCCAAGTAGTTAATAGATAATAATTCATACACACTAAAGGACACTGACTTTTGGTCTGTATTTTTGTCATGCCAAAGGACTGTGATCTAACAGTAGAAGTTATAGTATTATAATACCCCAAATTTACCAATAATAGAGGTAAAACATTAAACATTACACACATCTTTAAAAAGTAGGCCTCAGTATATTTAATATCTTAATGCCAAAGTAATAGCAACATGAAATCTAATATACTAATCATAGAGGTCAGCAAGTCCTAGCACAAAACAGTTGTTAAGAAGCAGAAACACAGGGGCTTGGAGAGATGGCTCAGCAGTTAAGAGCACTTCCAAAGAACCTGGGTTCAATTCCCAGTACCCACATGGCAGTTCACCAATGTCTGTAACTCTGGCCCAGGAGTTCTGGGACTTCACACAGATACACATGCAAGCAAAACAACAATGCACATAAATAAAAATAAATATATTTTTTAAAAAAAGAAGTGGAAACATAATTATACAAGGTCTTCCAGTTCCTAGGCACTCGAATTATAGGTTGCTTCCCCATTCAATCCCTCAAACTGTAGCATGAGAAAAAGGCTGGAAAGAATGTGTCGCCTTGGACCCTTATCCATTCTCCAACAATATTCAACTCATTATCCAACAACAGCAGCCAGAACATACATGAGGATAAGATTCAGTCTACATTACCTAAAGATTTCCCCAAAGTCCAAATATTTCGGTTGCACAGACTGCATTATTTTGATTTCCCCCGGTACACTCTTCTGGCATTAACTAAGCAGATCACCACAAAACAATCTTAACTATATTGTTATCTAACTCTCAAGGAAGGCCAGGCTGACAGAGGACTTCTAGCACTACTTATCAGTTCTTGGTCCTTTCTCTCACTTCCTCACTCTCACGCCTCAAGTTTTGTCCTCTGTTTAGTCCTAACCAAGAGTTCTTTTGCCATCTCTAAACAGATCAGAAAGAGCCATAAGAGACACAGAACAATCATAGAAAGTTTTTTTTTTAATCAAATGGTCACCGTCCACATGGCCCAAATAAGAAAGGTCTGCCCTGTGAGAGAAAAGACACAATGGCTACCTGTTGAAAAACATTAGTGTAAGGGTTCACGCACTGGCCTAAGGAGCAGCACAGCATTCAAAGAGCTGTACACATAAACCTTAATATACTATATGAAACTTCATAGTAAACAAATGGTTAATGACACATCTTTTGTAACACATGAATCAGCTACTGATTTGCAAAAGTGGGACACACCCAAGTTCATATGACTCCAAAGTACCTGTTTGAAAATGGACCTAGAAGTCTGAATTGCCAACCCATCTACCAAGTTTAGAACAGAATTTTACAAATATGTAAGCTGTAATAATTTAAAGTTTAAAAAATGGACTCATCATTACTATAAAAGTTAATTTGAGAACTTCATTAATATTTTAACATCAATAACCAAGAACAGCAATAACACAAATTCTAAGATGCTAATTGTTCTGAGGATGAGTATACTGCAAGGTAATTGAAGAATAGCAAATTCAAGAACACTCTAGATAGATCTGGTCAGAGGCCAACACCTATAATCCTATCTTTTGGAATGTTGAAGTAGGACATTCATGAAGTTAAGGCCAAGCTCAGCAACATAAAAAGTTCCAGACCAGTCCAGGCTACAATGCGACCCTGTCTCAAAACACAAATAAATGAACAAATATTCTTGCTTCTAAATACACATATGAAGTAATAAGGAAAAGCCAATCCATCTTACCTTAAGAGGCATCCAGATAGCATTCATAGTGTCAGGAATAGTTTAGACGAGACTCAGAAAGAAGCAGGAAGAGACTAAGGAATTCCCTCAGTTACCACGGATAAGGAAGTGGGAAGATCTGAAAAGGAGGAGTTTTCATTTAGATGGAAGAATCTAGAATATGTAAATAGCTTATTCTATCTGGGAAGGATATTAAGTGGCAACAGCCTACCCATCCTAAAAAGTGTACAAGTGCTAGGTGTGGTACACACCTTTAATCCCAGGACAGAGGAGGCTGAGGCAGGCTGTTGTCTAGGAGTTCAACACCGGCCTGGTAGACACAGTGAGGGGGGTGGGGTGGGGAGGAGACTGTCAGGTAAGGCTAGAGATGGTATCAAACAAAGAAAAGGGTAAAATATACAATTCACTTTGGGAAGTGCATATGTGTATCTCTAGATGTGTGTAGAAATATTTTACACCAAAGGACATAAATTTTAAATAATCAGAAACTACTTATCAAAGATTCAGAAAACCAAAATCCTAGAGGAAAAGTTATTCTCCCAGAGAATTTCATAAGCACTTCTGAAAATGATTTATTAACTAACCACCTGAAAAAGTCTACAGCTACTTTTATTTAATAAACCTAAAACTTTTATGACAATTCCTATGTCCTAACTTTTCTTAAAATTGTTTCAGAGCTGATTCTAAATAATAATAATAATAATAACTATTCTTCACTGAAGTACTACAAGCAAAAACGGGGGGGAGGGGAGAAAAGACCCCTTCTTGCCCAGAGATCTTTAAAAGCAGACCAGAGGAACTGATTTTGAAGATGGAGGGTGTTAGGTTTGCAGGGACTCAGAAGGATGGACTAAATGACCCTTGTAGGAGCCTTAAGTCCTAAGCCTGAATGAAAATTCCAGCTTAACCAGTTACTGCTTCACTTAAAATGGAGGCTTGCCCGAGTAGGAACACAAAATAACACACTCACCTCTCTAAAAATAATTTCTTAAAAATCAGAGTCAAAGCCCCCCGTTTTTTAAATAAATAAATAAAGCTCTGGAGTGGGTTTGCTCCCTCTCCGCGTTTTGTCACTTCGGTTAGGGAGACTTGGCATCACTTTGCTAACCGCTCATCGGATTTGGGGGGTGGGGACCAGAGGAGTTTGACTCTTGACCCGACTCTCAGGCAAGCCTGAGCGCCCCCCGCCCCCACCCCGTGACGCGACGCGACCCCCGGGCGGCGAGTCCGCGCCCCTCCCCCGCCTCGGACCCTTGTCCCGGAGCTTCCCCCACCCCCCGCGGCCCGCGACTCCTCCGGCCCGGTCCCCATTGTTAGGAGGGGGCCGCCGGGGCCGGGGCTCGCGGCCCGGAGCCCGTGGCCGTTGCCCGACTTGCCTCAGGAGGGGGCGGCCCGAGGGATGCTGCTTCCCGTCCTGCCGGCCGCGGTCCGTCCCACCTCGCTCGGCCTGGCGCCCCGGGGCTCCGCTCGGCGACCCCCCCCTCCGCCACAGGCCCGCTGACCGCCAGTCTCCGGGTCCGCCGCGGCCCACGGCCCGAGGCCCAGGCTTTGCGGGTGGGCGCCGGCCGGGGGTCTCCGCGCCCCACACATGCGTCCCCGCGTCCTCAGCCCGGCCGCCTTCAGGGCCCTCGGCGGCGCCCGCTCCCGCGACCCCTCGGCCTCCCTCCGCCCCGCGGCGGCGTCTCCCGCGGCGTCCCCGGGACGGGACGCCCCACTCTGCGCCACCATCACCCCGACCCGCCGCGCCCCCACCCCCCGGGGCAGCAGTGCCAACGGCAGCTCCCCCGGCCCCGGACCTACCTGCACGGCTCAACCAAGCCTAGAGTGGGGGGGGCGGGCAAGCTTCCGCCCTCCTCTGTCTCTCATTGGCCCGTCTAGGGCAACTCGCGTGCGCCATTGGCTAAAAGTGGACGTCCGTCAGAGCTGTGGGGCGGGACGATTGGGTGGGGGGGGAGAGATGCTGGTGCCTCGGCGTCTCTGTCTCTGTATCTCTCTATCTCTGTCTCGGCCCTAGGAAAGGAGAGGCTTGAGCTGGACAGAGGTGGAAGAGGGCCTAGTGAGAGAAATAAGACTAAGAATCCCCACAGAGCTTCAGAGCAATCCATCACTCAACCCTAGCCTCAGTCCCTCAGGTCCTCTTCTCTGTCACCCCCAACCTCTGCCCCTCACCCTTCCAGGTTCTTCATCCAGGAAGCGATGTGATGGAAACCTGCCCGGAAGGCCATAGGGAGAAAGATGCTGTATATGTACATTAAATACACACATATAAATGTTTATTTATAAAGTCAAGCAGATTTGAGGTCACGAGGGCCTGGAAAGGCCACACATCTCACAGACAAGGAAGGAATTGAGAGAGCTGATAGACAAAAATCACTCTCAAAGGTGGTGACAGTGGTTATCTCCTGGGATGAAATGGACTTCCCAGGAGACCAAGAGAAAGACTTAAGCTCAGGCACATCCTTTGTGGATACTGATTTTCATACCATTCATAAACATTCCAACTAAAAAATATATTAATTAGCCAAGCGTGATGGCCTACTCCTATGATTCTAGCACAAGAAACTAAGGTGAAAGAGTATTAAGTTCAAGAGCCAGCTTGGGCTACAAAGAGTATTTAAAAAAAAATTTTTTTTTAAATTTTAAACCAGGTCACAAAATCAGAAACAAATCACAAGAACACGGTCCACCGAATCAACTAACTGGGGCTCATAGGGACTCACAGAAATAGAACTAACAATCGGGAGCCTGGTTAAGTCTCACCTAGGTCCTCTGAATGTATCTATGGTTGTATAGCTTGCTGTTTTTGTGGGACTCCTAAAAGTGGGAGTGGGGGGTCTCTGACTCTTTTGCCTGTTTGGGGGACCTTTTCCTCCTATTGGATTACCTCGTCCAGCCTCGCTATTAGGGTATATGCCTAGTCTTACTGTAACTTGTTATGCCAAGTTTGGTCGATACCTCTAGGAGGACTGTTCTTTTTTGAAGGGAAAAGGAAGAGGGATAAATCTGGTGGGGGGCAGGGGGAGAAAGGGGGAGTGTAGGGGAGAGACTGGGAGGAGAGGAGGGAGAAACTGGGAGGTGATATATGAGAGAAGAATAAATTCAAAAGAAAAGAAAATCAGGACAACGTCCAGATTTAGCAGGGAGTCTTACTTTAATTCAGTTTCAAATACCAGTAATAAATGACTGTGTCTCAAGGAATCCCCTAACATGGGAGAGAGCAAGCAATCCCCGGATAAGGAGTTTGACATGCTAAAGGATCAATTTTTCCAAATCATAAAAGGAAAAACAGCTAAAATTAGGACGAAAAATAATGGCGAGGCAGCATGAAGGCAGAGGAGCATGGAAGGGTCTATTACAGAACAAACACCAAAACTATGAGAGCCTTAGGTCTTGAAGCTACTTAAAGGATGCTTTAGGCCCTAGTAGACACGTGACAGCAAGAGCCAAAAAGGAAAGACCCATAAATCAGAGGTCTTAACTGTTTCGGTGTCAGTGACACACAGGGACTCTTCCTCAGAATGTCTCTAAATCATATCAAATGCATCTAGGGTCCCAGGAGAATCACTTGGGGTACAGAGAAATTCAAAGAAAGCTAGTTCTACTAATGTATGTAGAATGCGCTGGGTATGTGCCCCATGTCCAGGGAGGCTAGGCACTGATCCCTGGAGTAGCTGGAGTTACAATCTGCCGGAACCACTGTGTGGGTGCTGGAACAAGTCTGGGCCCCATGCAAGAACAAACAATGTGCCCTCTGAACCTCCAGCCCCTAAAATTTTAGGACAAGCATGGTGGTACATATTGCTAATCAAGGGCCTGGAAACTGTGTAACAAAAAAAAAAAAGGGAAGTTTTCAAATTATTGTTAAAAATATACTATAGCAATATAGGATCCTCTTAATAATCAAGTAATAATTAGTTGAGTGACATTCTAACTTCGAAGTCATAAATAAGTTGCATTCTTAAGAAATCTGAAACAGCTGTCAAACACTATGAAGTCACAACACACTGGTGACAAAGTCACAGGTACTGCTAAAGCTACTAAGGTTTGTTGTCGACATTCCCAACTGGAGGAAATGTTAATTTTTTCATGATTTGGAGCAAAACTTCATGGAGTTCTTAATGTGTGGACCAGAGACAAAAAAATAAAAAATAAAAAATAAAAATAAAAAAAACTAAAGAAATTATCCACTTCACCCTCCATGTACTCCCGGCCACTCCTCCTTGTCTTGTCTTTCCCCGTCCCTTGCCTCCAAATACTTTCTTGTGTTCCGCACCCCTGCAGATGTCTGACCACCCTGGGACACAAAGAACAAGGGACTAGAACGAGAGCTGGAGAAAGAATATATATGTATCCTGTCTCTCTTCAAAGGAAAAGAAAGGGCTGGGGAAGAGCTGACTGGGAGTACTTGTCCAGCATGCCCAGGGACAGAACGGGAGAGAAGGCTTGAGGCGTGTGGCAGATCTGTGACCGTGAGGAAATAGAGGCTTCAGTGGGATGTCATGAGGTATGTCGTTAGTTACTCTCAAGATTCACAATAACATGAGAAAACATCCTTAGTCAGGTGTGGTGGCGTTGGAAACCCTGCACTTGGAAGATCCCGATGGGAGGCTACCTTGGGCTACACAGCAAGACCTATCTTTATTTTACTTTATTCTGGATCCTGCCTCTTAATTGGGGGAGGCTGTGAGACTGAGTGGAAGTAGAAGGGACACAGAAGAGCTTGGAGGAGGGGGATGTAGGGCTGGGAATGATCTAAACACAGTACGCACATGTGAAATAATTTTTAGAAAGTTCTCTATCTGTTCACATTTCCTCAGTTGATTAATTCTGCTTGATCACCTTCAGTGTAACTCCTTGCTTATTTGCTACAAAATGGGCCAGTGCAGGGAAGAGGGAGGTGGTTCTGTGGTTTAGAGTGCCAGCTAATCTTGCAGAAGTCCCAGGGCCAGTCCCCAGCACCCATATGGTGGCTCACGAACACCTGTAACTCCAGTTGCAGGGAATCTGATGCCTTCATCTGACTTCTGCAGGCACACACGTGGTGCACATGTGTTCATGTAGGCACAAGCTCAAACATATAAAACTAAATTTTTGCCGGGCGGTGGTGGCGCACGCCTTTAATCCCAGCACTCGGGAGGCAGAGGCAGGCGGATCTCTGTGAGTTCGAGGCCAGCCTGGTATACAAGAGCTAGTTCCAGGACAGGCACCAAAGCTACAGAGAAACCCTGTCTCAAAAAACCAAAAAAAAAAAAAAAAAAAAAAAAAACACCTAAATTTTTATTTTATTTTTTTAAATATTTATTTATTTATTATGGACACACTATTCTGATTGCATATATGTCTGTAGGCCAGAAGAGGACACCAGACCTCATTACAGATGGTTGTGAGCCACCATGTGGTTGCTGGGAATCGAACTCGGGTCCTCTTGGAAGAGCACGCAATGCTCTTAACCACTGAGCCATCTCTCCAGCCCCTAAATTTTTATTTTAATTTACTGGATTAGAACTGAGTTACCTAGTATATCTAGGCTCTATCCCCAGAACCAACACATACATGCATGCATACATACATACATACATACATACTTACACATACATACATACACTATTTGCTTGCTTCTAAACCAGGTGTGGTAGTTCACACTGTAATCCTAGCACTCTGGAAAAAGAAAGATAACCCCAAATTTGAGACTAGTCTTGTCTTCCTAGTAAGTTCCAGGCCAACATGGGCTTCAGAGTGAAATCCTCTCAGAAAGCCCCCCAAAAAAGAAGCAAGGCTTGGTGACATTTGCCTTAATCCCTGCACTGAGAGATATATGCAAGAGGTCACCCGCAGCTACATTGAAAATTTCAGGCAAGCCTGGACTACATGAGACTCTGCCTTAAACAAAGAAAAGGGAGGGATAATAATAATATATAATAACAACAACAACAGCAATGTTTTCCTATTAGAGCTATTATGAGAACTTAGTTAATATATGTAATAGGTTTGTTATTTGTATTTTAGAGACAAAGTTTCACTGTGTAGCTCTGACTGTCCTGGAACTCACTCTGTAGAACAGGCTGGAGCTCACAGAGATTCCCCCTATCTCTACCTCCCAAGTGCTGCATTAAAGGTGTGTACCACCTTTAATGGGTTTTTAGCCCAAAGGGCTAGGTGATGTAGTTCAGTGGTCCAGCATTTGCCTAGTAAGCATGAGGTCCCACATCTCTTCTCTAGCACTGCAAAAAAATGTGCCTGATACAGTTAACATGCTCAATCCTTAAATATCATTATTGCTATATTTTTTGGTATCTTATATTCCAGACCATCCCATGAAAATTCTGTGATGATTATTTGTATTAATGATGATGAGAAACAGCAAATTAGATAAAAGAGAAGACTTACCCCGACTCCTGTTTCTCACTTAAATATTTCAAGGCTTGACTATCCCATTTGTTTTTCCAGTTCTATTTTCCATTCTTCGGAGAAGGAAGACCAGCCTTTCCTTAAAGAACTTTGCGTATTCACTCAGTGGGAAAGGAAGGCTGCTCTAATTACGTGGGGCTAATTCCCAAAGGCCATGCGTAAGTCGATGCGTATCAATGAAGATCAGCCAACCCTGTCACTACTGGAATGGCCCCTGTGATATAATCCTGGGAAATGAAGATGGACATGCTCCATGTCCCAGCAGCCCCACTGCTAGCTTTATAGAAAATGTGGAATCATAATAGCAGTGTTTCCTAAAAGAACATTTCAGTAGCAGTGTGCCGATGGCCTCCAGCTGGAAATGCCCCAGATGGCTTACCGTAGCATGGCTAAATCGTGGGTTATGTTGGGCAATTTGGTTTGCTTTGGTTGGTAGGCTGGTTTTGGCATTTGGCTGTTGTTTGGGAGTCTGTTGGTTTTCGGTTTGATGTTTGTTGTTGTCTGTTTTAAGACAAATTCTTAGCCGGGCGGTAGTGGCACATGCCTTTAATCCCAGCACTCGGGAGGCAGAGGCAGGCGGATCTCTGTGAGTTCGAGGCCAGCCTGGTCTACAAGAGCTAGTTCCAGGACAGGAACCAAAAAGCTACGGAGAAACCCTGTCTCAAAAAATCCAAAAAAAAAAAAAAAAAGAAAAAAAGAAAAGAAAAAAAAGAAAGAAAGAAAGAAAAAGAAAGACAAATTCTTCATATGCAGCACAGCTTAGCTTGGAATTCATTATGTGGTCCCAGCTGGCTTTGAACTCCTGGGCATCTCCCACCATCCACTTCACTAGTGCTGAAAAAGGATGTTTGCGGTGCCATGCTCAGCTTTAAATTGTAGTTTTCTTGTTTGGATTATTACTATGTGTGAGAGTGCATGCCATAGCCCAGATGTGGAGGGCAGAAAAAAACCATTCAGGGATTGCTTCAATCCCTGGAGCCCCGATGAGGTTGAAGAAAGAAATCCAAATCAAAAAGTGGTCCAGGATGTCCACAGGTGTGCCAAGTATGTACACACACTGATAAATAAACATACGAAAAGTCATACATTTTGTGTTATATTTAACAATAAGAATAATTTAAAAAATTTTTAAATTTCTACAGAAAAATAAACAAGATATGTAACAAAATATAAGAAGCAAAATACAAATGGGTCTTTCAAATTTTTAAATTTCATTTTTTTTTTGATTTTTCGAGACAGGGTTTCTCTGTGGCTTTGGAGCCTGTCCTGGAACTAGCTCTGTAGACCAGGCTGGTCTCGAACTCACAGAGATCCGCCTGCCTCTGACTCCCGAGTGCTGGGATTAAAGGCGTGCACCACCATCGCCCGGCTAAATTTCATTTTTTTATGTTGTGTGTGGGGTGTGCACATGCAACAACACTTGTGTGGAAGTCAGAAGACAACTTTTCTGGGGTGGGGGTTTCAAGACAGGGTTTCTCTGTGTAGCCCTGGCTGTCCTGGAACTCACTCTGTAGACCAGGCTGGCCTCGAACTCACAGAGATCCTCCTGCCTCTGACTCCTGAGTGCTGGGATTAAAAACGTGTGCCACCATTGCCCGGCCCAGAAGACACATTTTGGGAGTTGGCTCTCTCTTCGAGTGGGTCCTAGGAATTGAACCAAGATCAGCAGGGTCACCTGCAGAGTCTACCCTCTGAACCATCTAGCCAGCCTCCTGAAGTTTTTTCCTTAAGAGATTTATTTATTTTATGTGTATGAGTGTTTTGCCTGTATGTATATATGCATCATGTGTATGTCTGGTACACTAAATGATGAGAAGAAGGTGTCAGGTCCCTTGGAACTGGAGTTACAGGTGGGTGTGAGCCATCATGCAGTCGCTGGGAATCAAACCCAGGTCCTCTGCAAGAACAAGTGCTCCAAACCAGTGAACAATCCCACCACCACCACCCTGCAAAATGGTTTTTTTTCTTTCTTTTTTAAAATTTATTTATTGGGCTGGAGAGATGGCTCAGAGGTTAAGAGCACTGGCTGTTCTTCCAGAGGTCCTGAGTTCAATTCCCAACAACCACATGGTGGCTCACAACCATCTGTAATGAGATCTGGTGCCCTCTTCCTGACTGTAGGCATAAGCAGACAGAATACTGTATACATAATAAATAAATAAAATGTTAAAAAAATAACTTATTTACTTAATTTTGGTTTTTCAAGACAGGGTTTCTCTGTGTGATAGCTCTGGCTGTCCTGGAACTCCCTATGTAGACCAGGATGTCCTTGAACTCAGGAAGATCTGTTTGCCTCTCCCTCACAAGTTCTGGGATTAAAAGCATGTGCCACCTCTGCCTAACTCTTAATTTTATTATTGAACTAGGATTTTATATGTAAAATCTGATGGGACAGTAAAGAAAGGGAATTAGCAGAGGGGAAGTGACAGTTAGATGTCGTCCTTCCAGACAGACTTGTGGGAGTCTAGTCTGTGAGGACAGAATTCAAAGGACCTGTGACAGTAGGGATTGGACAAAACTCAGATGGTATGGAAGTCTGAGTGTAACTAGCCCCCATAAACTCAGGGATTGGCACTATCTGGAGGTGTGGCTTTGCTGGAGTAGGTGTGATCTTGTTGGAGGAAATGTGTCACTTTGGGGGCAGGCTTTGCGGTCTCATCTATGCCCAAGCCATGGCCAGTGCTTCAGTTCATTTCCTGTTGCCTTCAGATCAAGATGTGAGGACTCTAAGGTCCTGCTTCAGCACTGTGTCTGCATGCATGCTGCCTTGCTTGCCACCATGAGGATAATGGACTAAACTTCTGAATGTGAACGAGCCCCAGTTAAAAGTTTCCCTTTGTAAGAGTTGCCACGGTCATGGTGTCATAATCATGGTGTCTCTTCACAGCAATAGAAACCCTAAGACAGACAGTGTACATAAAGTGTGTTACATGTAGCACTGAAAACCCAGCCCTGAGAGACCTGCTTTCTATTCAAACCAGGATGTAGACACAGACTAAACTTTTGTTTCCTGGCCACCCAGAACCCAACAATTACACAAAAACTATATTAATTACAATGCTGTTTGGCTAATGGCTCAGGTGTATTTCTAGCTAGCTCTTATTTCTTAAATTAACCCATTTCTATTAATCTGTGCATCACCACGAGTCTGTGGCCCATCAGCAACGTACTGGTGTCTTTCTCTTTTGGCACCTACATGGCATCTACCTGACTGTGCCCTCTTTCTCCCTTCATTCAGTTTAGTTTTTCCACCTAGCTAAATTCTGTGCTGCCATAGGCCAAAGCAACTTCTTTATTAACCAATGTTAATAAAATATAGTCACAGCATACAGAGAGGAATCCCACATTATCCCCCCTTTCTGTCTAAGTAAAAAGGAAGGTTTTAACTTTAACATAGTAAAATTACATATAACAAAACAGTTACCAAGCAAGAATACAGTTACAATATCTATTCTATTTGTATTAGGCAAAAATTAAAGAAAATATTCCATCATCTATCTTACGTTTGTGAGTCTAAAGTTTTGTATGTAATCTATCTTTCAATACAACTAAGGAACACTTTAACTATCTGTCGTCAACTCCATCAAAGACCCCAGAAGGATATAATATTACCAAAGTAAACAGGTAGTGCATTGTAAGCAACTTCTATAGTTCTAGAAACAACAGAGACATCTCACTGCCTGGACAGTCACCAGAAGTTCTTTTGTAACATTGGAGCATCCATCTTTAGCTTATAGGCCCATAATATTTGTCAGACTCTTCAGTGAAGCAGGAAACTTGATGATCTGTTCTGCTTTGTACTGGCAAAGTCCGTCAGTTGCTTTCTTCTGCGTCCTGAAGAATGTCTGACAGACTCTTTCATGAAGCAGAAACCCTAAAGGACCATCTCACCTTCGTTTGGTAAGTTCAGTGCTCATTTTTCTGTGGGTCCTGCAAGTCCAGTTTATATAGCATACCGTCAAGTTCGTGCCCAAATGGCTAGCCTTATCACTTTGAAGGCAAATTCCATAATGAGTTTCTTCAATGCCCATCAGCTTCTCTGAAGTAATTGATGCTTCCAGAAACAGACATGTCTCACTGTTGAGAAAAGTCTAAGTTCTTAAAACCTTTTAAATGCCATATTCTGTAGGTCTTTGAAGTATTGAAGATTGTTTATCTAACTGAAATATATCTCTATATATCTATGAAACCTAATAACATGACTACAAGTTTGACTATCTATTAATTGTAATTTTAATTATGCATTACATTTTTTTTTTTTGGTTTTTTGAGACAGGGTTTCTCTGTGGTTTTGGAGCCTGTCCTGGAACTAGCTCTTGTAGACCAGGCTGGTCTCGAACTCACAGAGATCCGCCTGCCTCTGCCTCCCGAGTGCTGGGATTAAAGGCGTGCGCCACCACCGCCCGGCTTATGCATTACATTTTTAAATGAGCTGTATAAACATAATACCTTAAACAAGAGTAGAAATATGCATATAACAAAATTGATCTTAGCCATTTTCTTTTCTTTCTTCAGCATCTAAGCACATTTTAAAGCATACTGTATCTGCTCAGGAGGTTTCTTAGTCTGCACCTGACTTTCTGTGTTATGCAGCATTTTTCTGATCACATGAGCTAAACTGTTAACCTGCTAGGGCAGCAGCTGTGTGGCTAGCTTCTGGCCCAGGCAGATGGCTATGCTCCCTTCAGTTTTGTGAGAGCCTAGTCTCATGCTCCTGAATACTGACCCCAGGGCCACATCTACCCGGTCCAGCTCTGGGAAGTTGCTGAGTGCTCATGAACAGCAGTTGGCTGTTGTGAGTTCCTGTGGAGAGATCCTGGTGGTGATGGCAGTGGCAACAGCTTGCATGACTCTCCCTCAGTGTGGTCAAACACGATGCTGGGCACCAAGCTGGACCTTCTTGTGGGCCACCAGCTCACAAATAACAGCACAGAGACTTATTATTAATTATGAAAACTTGGCCTTAGCTTAGACTTTTTTCTCAACTAGCTCTTATAACTCAAGTCACCCTTTTTCTATTAATCTACATTAATTTTGAAGAGCTCCACATCTTTTTTTTTCCTGTGGAAGCAAATGTATAACCTCCAATATGGCTCAATTACTTCTCCTCTGTACCATAGGTCTGACTTCTTCAGTGTCTCACTAGAGTCTGTTGAGCACCAAGATTTATCCCTCTGACTTCCTTCTGATTTGGCTTCAGCTCTTTATTGAACCAATCACAGTGACACATCATTACACAGAGTAAACAAATATTCTGTGACAGATGGTAACTTTAAAGATATGCTGTCTGTGGTACTTAATGCATTAATAATTTATTTAGGCTTGAAGGAGAGTGAGAAATAAAACTTAGAGACATCAAATTTTTATTACAGTTTAAATATTAAACATTTTAATTTTATACTGGGGGGTGGTGGCTCATGCCTTTAATCCGAGCACTCAAGGCAGTTAGATCTCTGGGTTTGAGGCTAGCCTGATCTACAGAGTGAGTTCCAGGACAGCCAGGGCTAAACAGAGAAAAGTTATCTCAAAAAAAAACAAGAAAAAAATTTAATTAGAACTTTTTTGTATGTGATATGTACATAAAAGAATATTAGGCGTTCTATTCTATCTTTTTCAGTCTTATTCTTCTTTGAGACAGTTTCTTATTGAACCTTGGGTTATGGTGGTAGCCTGCTATCTCTGCCCCACAGCACTGAGGTTATAGGAAGAGAGCACAGCTATATCCATCTAGAGATTTGAACTCAGGTCCTCATGATTGCACAATATTCTTACTCTGCAAGAATTCTCTCCAATACACTAAACATTTTTTAAAATCCTTTGTGTGTGTGATGTATGTGTGTGATGTATGTGTGTGTGATGTATGTGTGTGTGATGTGTGTGATGTATGTGTGTGTGAGATGTATGAGTGTGATGTATGTGTGTGTGATGTGTGTGTGTGTGTGATATATGTGTGTGGGTACAGGCATAAGGATGCCACAGAGCATGTGTAGCAATCAGAAGACAATTTACAAGATTGGATTCTCTGTTAAAACCTTTCATAGGTCTTGAATAATGACTTCTTAAGTATTCACTTCATATTTAAAATTTTTTCAAAAAAAATTTGTCCCAGTTTTCCTCTCCGCTGCTATGATAAACACCATGTCCAAAAGCAATATGGGGAGGAGAGGGTTTTGTTGAAATATGTGTTGCAAGCCAGGCAATAGTGATGCACACCTTTAATCCCTGCAGTCAGGAGGCAGATGCAGAGATGTGAGTTCAAGGTCAACCTTGTCTACAAGGTCAGTTCCAGGACAGGCTCAAAAGCTACATAGAGAAACCCTGTCTCTGAGAGAGACAGACAGACAGAGAGAGAGAGAAAGAGAGAGAGAGAGAGAGAGAGAGAGATATTACAGTTCATCACCCAGGTTAGCCAGGGCAGGAGCTCATGGCAGAAACCTGGAGCCAGGCTGAAGCAGAAAGCATGGAGGAAATGCTGACTGGCTTTCTCAGTGACCTTTCTTATACAGCCCAGACCCACCTTCCCAGATAGCACTGACTACAGTAGACTGGGCCCTCCTGCATAAATAAGCAACCAAGTATTCATCACAGAAAGGTGAGAATCCAATCTTAACTGGGAAATTCTTCAGTAGGGATTCTCTCTTCTCAAATGACTCTAGGAATTCATAGTTAGCTTCAGCTATCAATTTGACAAATTGCAAGAACCATTAGCATAAAAGACCTGATCTTGGTATGATGTGGTGTTGTCCACTTAGTCCTAGCAGATGGGATAGGGAGACAGCAGAATCATTAATTCAAAGTTAGTCTTATCTACATGGCAAATGTGAAGTGGACCTGAGACAAGTGGCACTTGGTCTTAAACATGGAGGTGGAAGTTTGTGACCCATCAGCAGCTCCTGAATAAACACACTGAGAATGGTATTAGTTAAGAATGCTCAGCTGATAGCTCAGGCTTATTACTAACTAGATTTTACATTTAAGTTAATCCATATTTCTTATTTATGCTATGTCACATGGCAGTACCTTTACGAGGACATCATAGCTGCTGCTCTTTCAAAGTTACCAACAGCCTTGCCTTTAAAGTGGTTAACTGACAAATCTGTGTGGTAGAACAATGGCTTTCGACTTCAGAAAAGTTACAGGTATTAGAACAGCTGGTGCAGGAGCAGTGAGATGCTCCGCATATTGAAGAACCAGCCAGTCCTTGGAATTCTACCCACACAGGTTTGTCAGTTAACCACTTTAATCATTTTCTCAGAAGCATTCTTCATTTCACGGTTGTTTCTGAGACCGGAAGAATGGTAATCTGCTTTCCATTGCTGCAATAAATCAATTTCCCATAAATTCATTGCCATGTCAGGCATGTATGGCTTTATTTTCCTACCGGTCTTTCTGGCCCTATACACTCAACCCAGCTTGCACTTTGTTTTACCTGAGATAAAGTTCTAATCCCTAGAATATGAATATTTACCTCCTGACACATCTATTCCTGTATCTACTAATCCTTCTGTATCAAAGCTATTTGTATGTTTAGCTTTGGTTTCTGATCATTTATAGCATTCTATACTGATGCAAATACATCAGGAAAGGCAGGTTATAAGTCTGGAGAAATAAGTAAAGTGGCTCAAGGGCCTTATAATTCAATACAAAAATCAGAGTTGTATGTCATTCTTACAGTATTATTACATTCTTCTGAATCTCTTAATATAGTTACTGACTCTCAGTATGCAGAAGGCGCTGTCTTATATATCAAAACTGCTAAACTTATTCCAGATGACTCAGAATTAACTGTGCTATTTATTCAATTACAACATGGAAACAGAAATAGAAATCATCCATTGTATATAACATACATCAGATTCCATATGGGTCTACCAGGCCCTCTAGCACAAAGTAATGATGAAATTGATCATTATTAATAGGAAACGTTCTAGAAGACTCAGAATTTCATAACAGCAAAGGAAAGATTTTTTTCCATTACTTGTCAACAAGTCAAGAAAATTATAAGGAAATGTCCTACTTGTTCTTAGTATAACCCAACTCCATTACTTGCAGAAAGTAACCCAAGAGGTACTTAAAGAAATGAAATTTGGCAAATGGATTTGTTTCATTTTGCAGAGTTTGGAAAATTAAAGTATGTGTACCATACCTGAATATATACACATAATATGCATGTATGTGTACATATTCATATATTCAGGTTTTCAAAGGGCAACTGCTTTAAGCTCTGAAAATGTTGATTTTGCAATTACACATTTATTTGAAGTTATGGCCATTATGGATATACCTGTATAAATTAGGGCTGACAATGCTCTAGCATATGTCTCTAGTGAAATGAAATGTTTTCTGCATATTATAACATAAACTATATTACAGGCATACTACACAATCCTACAGGACAAGCAGTCATAGAAAGATATAATTGCTCTTTGAATAATATACTTAATAAACAGAAAGTAGTAATAAAGACCCATAGAGATAGATCACACAAGCCTGGCATTGTGGTGCACACCTTTAATCCCATCACTCAGGAGGCAGAGGCTGGTGGAGCTCTGTGAGTTTGAGGCCAGCCTGGTCTACAGAGCAAGTTTCAGGACAGCTAGGGCTACACAGAGAAACCGTGTCTGGAAAAACAAAACAAAACTAAAAAGAGATATTTACACAGTGCCTTATTAACTTTAAAAGGAAAAACAGTTGCAGAGAGATATTGGGTAGTAGGGAAAAAACCCTGCTGGATTAAATAAGCCTGTATATTGTACATTTTAAAGATGTGCTGACCTCAGAATGGAAACCAGGATATGTGTTGTATTTTAGAGAGATTTTGCTTTGATTTCCACAGGAGAAGAAAAGCTGTGGATACCATCAAGATACAGAAGATTAGAATTGAACAGGAGAGTCCTCCTGAACTTATAAAGACTAATAAATGCTTTTTATTTGGTCACATATGAAAAAATAAAAATATTATATTTTTAATGATAATTTACCAAAGGTACTTACTGGCATGAAAGGAAAAATGGGTTCTCTTAAACTATGTGTCTTAATTCCATGATAGAATGTTAGACTGTAGATTACCATGTTGCCCACACCATCTTGGATATCAACTTTTAAATCCAGTTAAGAGATTTAAGATGTTTTAAGCAAATTCAAAGGGTTACTACAGTTCAAGCTTGTTTTCTACATCTCTAAGAGTTGGAGTGACTTAGTGCTAAGATAAAACATTTGATCAGGTCAGTGATAGCCCATGCCTTTAATCCCAGTAGAGACAGACAGATCTCTATGAGTTGGTTGTTTTCTAAATTCTTGAGTTACTGTGAACAAGGTGGTGGTGGTGCACGCCTTTAATCCCCCCACCCAGAGACAAAATTCACGTACAGCTACTGTTTGGTATGTTTGCATACTAGAAAAACCACATACCATACTTAGAGATTATTATTGAAACCCTATACAGGATTACTAGAAATTTGAAATGAATTTCCCTTATGACCTAAAAATAAATACACTTTAAGATTGAATTTATAGAAGGGGGATATAGGGATATTTATCCACACAAACCAAGGCATGCTTATTTCAAATTTTCAAAAAAAAATTAGTTAAAAGATCATATTTTTTATGCTCCCCCCAAAACATTTTGCCTCAGCAAAGATATAACCTGCCAAAGAAAGGAACTCCCCAAAGTTAGGGGCAGGTCATGGCTTTGTTTTTGTCTTTCCAGGAGAATAAAAGCATCCAAGTAAGGAACCCAGAGACCACTGGACAAGTGAGACATTTGAAGAAGGACGGATCATCAAGAGAAAATGTCCCAAGAGAAAGAGTAATTAGCCTAATGGGATAGTGTACCTCCAACAGGGCAGAACTTCCTAGATCTTCCCAAATGCTTTGTTTCTGCTGCTCTCTGCAGACATAAGGGGCACTTGGTCTTTTCGTGGTCCCAGTACAAGTAAAAATTAAAGCTGACTTTGGAGTTGGAGTGTGGCTCTCTCCTTCTCTAAACCCAAGCAAGCTTGTTAAAGGAAAATTCAAAACCTCTGTCTCATGTCAGAAGAGCCACCAGATGTGGGACAGAAGAAAACCAAAATTAAGGGACTATTCTATTACCACTAATCTCATAACTCTTTGGTTTTGTTTTGACTCTTTAAAATTTTTCTTAAAGGGGGGCTGGAGAGATGGCTCAGAGGTTAAGAGCACTGACTGCTCTTCCTGAGGTCCTGAGTTCAATTCCCAGCAACCATATGGTGGCTCACAACCATCTGTAATGAGATCTGGTGCCCTCTCTGGCAAGTAGGCATATATGCAGACAGAACACTGTATACATAATAATAAAAATCTTTTTTTTAAAAAAAATTTTCTTAAAGTATCAATATTATCTCAAAATCTATGAGATTATTATACACATATAAACTTTCTGTCCTGATATTAGTAGTCATATAGAGTACTAGCTAATTCTAGAAATAAACCTCACCAACCTTCCTGTATGTGTTTTGGGGTTTGAGTCTGAAGCAGGTAACTAGGAACTGAATTTGTGTTCCCCAGATGTGCTTACCCGTTGTGGTCCTCTAACCTTTCAGACACTTGCTGAATCTGCCATTTAAACTGTTTACGTTTCCTATGATGAACCATGGCCATTTGGAGCAGAGACCTCTGAGATCCAAGAAGACCACAGGGCCCCGCAACGACAAATCTACCTGGGTTGTGCTAACTCCACTAAACTGACAAACACCACCCAACTTCAGCTTCGAACTACAAACTGCTCAGGACAACTTCAGAGTGACTAGCAAAGATGGTCCAGCCTCTCAAATTGCTCCAGCCAGGACTTGAGATGAGCCCTGCACTTTCCCATCACACAGAGACTGGACAACAAATGATACAGGACTTGACGGTTACGTCAATTTTCTCAGGATCCCCTAAAGAGGCCATGAGCCCCCAGACAACAGGAAGCAATTTTAAAGAACTTGATGCTCACATTCCTGAGAGGAGGGGAGGTGGGGTTTTGATCTTTTGGTAGGTTATAGGTAATTTTGTATTGTTTAGGCGGGTTGGTTGCAAATTGTTATTGGTCAAGGTGAAGATGGAAACTAAACAAAGTAGGTTAGATTAAGGGATTTCTTTCTTCATTTTTCTTTCCCTCCCTCCTTCCCTCGATCCCTCCCTCCCTCCTTTCTCTCTCTCTTTTTCTTTCTTTCTTTCTTTCTTTCTTTCTGTCTGTCTGTCTGTCTGTCTTTCTTTCTTTCTTTTTTTCCTTTCATCAAGAGTTGGGAAAAAAGTAGGGGTGAGGGATGAAAAAAAGAAAAAAGGGGGAAGGTATGGGAATGACAGGATAAAAGGATAGATTATTGAATCTACTTTTAAACTAAAAAGCAACTGTTAATCTCATTTTTTTTTTTTGGACAGGGTCTTAAAAAACCAAAACCAACAAAACCATACCAGGGGCTGGAAGGTTATATCAGTGGTTAAGAGCACTGGCTGCTCTTCTGGAGGACCCAGGCTCGATTCCCAGCACCCACACGGCAGCTCACAACTGTCTGTTGTCTTCAGTTCCAGGGAGTCCAGACAGTCAACACATGAAATAATAAAAATAATTTAAAAATATGGATCTTGGCTGGGTGATGGCACCACATGCTTTTAATCCCAGTACTAGGGAGGCAGAGGCAGGCAGATTTCACTGAGTTTGAGGCCAGTCTGGCCTACACAGCAAGTTCCAGGACAGCAAGGGTTACACAGAGAAACACTGTCTTGAGAAACAAAACAAACAAAATATATAAAAGAATATTTCTTCAGTTTTGTGAGGTTCTTAACAGCAAAAAAATTTTAATTCAGTTTTTTTTTTTTTTTTTTTTTACTTTCCACAGGAAGTTTTTGTCATGTGATTGCTCATATATGTGTATGAGGGCCTTCCTGTGTGTGGAGGCTGGAGAATACTCTTCCTCAGCTGCCACCCATCTTCTCTTTATTTAAAATATTTTTTTTTCAAGATAGAGTTTCTCTGTGTAATTCTGGCTGTCCTCGAACTAGCTCCATAGACCAGGCTGAAGTCTTGAACTCACAGAGATCTTCCTGCCTCTGCCTCTTTAGTGCTGGGATTAAAAGTGTGCACTACTACTACCTGGATTTTTAAAAATAAAAAAACTTTTTAACCTGTGTGGGATTTTCTTCTGTATGCTGTGATTACCACTGATAAATAAATGGATTGCTTTGGGGCTATAGCATAGCTATAGGGGAACAGAGCTAGATAGGAAAAACTAAGCTGAATCCTGGGAGAAAGGGGGCCGAGTCAGGGGAAGCCATGGAGCCACTGCTGGAGATAGACAGGTTTAAACTTTACCGGTAGGCCACGACCTCATGGTGATGCATAGATTAATAGAGATGGGTTAAATTAAGATGTAAAAGCTAGCCAATAAGAAGCTAGAGCTAAAGGGGAGATGGGGAGAGTAAAGGGAGAAGGGGAGAATGGGGGGAACTTGGGGAAAAAGGAGGATTGGGATAAAGGATTGGGATAAAGGATTGGGATAGGGGAGCACGGAAGCACAATTCTTAGTTAAGGGAGCCACCTTAGAGTTGGCAAGAGACTTGAACCTAGAGTGGCTCCCAGATGCCCAAGCCAAGGTCCCCAGTCAGTTCCTTGGGCAGCTGAGGATAGGGAACCTGAAATGACCCTATCCTAGAGCAATACTGACGAATATCTTGCATATCATCATAGAACCTTCATCTGGTGATGGATGGAGATAGAGACAGAGACCCACACTGGAGCACTGGACTGAGCTCCCAAGGTCCCAATGAGGAGCAGAAGGAGGGAGAACATGAGCAAAGAAGTCGGGACCATGAGGGGTACACCCACCCACTGAGACAGTGGAGCTGATCTATTGGGAGTTCACCAAGGCCAGCTGGACTGTGACTGAAAAAGCATGGGATAAAACTGGACTCCCTGAGCATGGCGAACAATGAGGGCTGATGAGAAGCCAAGGACAATGGCACGGGGTTTTGAACCTACATAATGTGCTGGCTTTGTGGGAGCCTAGCCAGTTTGGATGTTCACCTTCCTAGAAATGGATGGAGAGGGGAGGACCTAGGACTTACCACAGGGCAGGGAACCCTGACTGCTCTTTGGACTGGAGAGGGATGGGGAGAGGAGTGGGGGGAGGGGGAGAAGGGTGGGAGGAGGGGGAGAAGGGTGGGAGGAGGGGGAGGGAAATGGAAGGCTGGGAGGAGGTGGAAACTTGTTTTTTTTTTCTCCTTTTCTCAATAAAAAAAAATAAAAAAAAAAGAAGCTAGAGCTAATGGGCCAAGCAATGATTTAAATAATACAGTTTCTGTGTTATTATTTAGGGGTTTGAGCAGCCGGGAACCAACAAGGGGCCTTCTCCAACACAGTCCGTATATTATGGGTATGCAGTACCCATAGACCAGAGAGGGCATTGGATCTCCAAGTACTGGCGTTACAACAGTTGTGAGTAGGTGTTGGGAATCCAACCTGGGTCCTCTGGAAGATCAACCAGCGCTCATATCTGCTGAGCCATCACTCCAGCCTTGGTTTCTTTTCTTTCATTTAGAGAGAGGTTTTCTAACTGGCCGGATGCTTGTCTAGTAGGCTAGAATATCCTCCCCATTGGCAGGATTATGTTCACCACTGAGCCTGACTTTGTCTGAGACAAGGTCTCTCTAATGTAGTCCAGGCTGGCCTCACAATCATAGGTACCTGTCTCCTAGCATGCCAGAAATAAATAAAGGAGTGCGCCACCATACCTTTGAAGGATGATTAATAAAAACTCAGAGACAGAGAATTGGGGTTCAACCTGAAGACCAGAAAAGCAAAGCAGCCAGCCACTGGCTCTTATCTCGACCAGTCTGAAAAACAGTGATCCTGCCTCCAGGAATCTCAAAATGAGCCTGAGCCTGAGAGCTGTCTCCCCCCATTTTATACTCCTCTCTAGTTCTGGGATTAAAGGCCTGCATCTCTACTGCCTGGTTTCTATGGCAAGCTAGTATGGCTACTGGGATTAAAGGTGTTTGTCATTGCTGCCTGGTCTGTAAGACTGGCTAATATAGTTGTTTACTTTTCTGATCCTCAGGCAAGTTTTATTTACAAATGAAATGATACTACATACCTTGCTCTCCCTTGTTCTCACATTTGCCAGGCAAACACTCATTGAGCCATTCCCCAGCTCAGCTCTCAGAATTTTTTTGTTTTTGTTTGTTTTTCGAGACAGGGTTTCTCTGTGGTTTTGGAGCCTGTCCTGGAACTAGCTCTTGTAGACCAGGCAGAGATCCACCTGCCTCTGCCTCCCAAGTGCTAGGATTAAAGGCATGCGCCACCACCACCCAGCTTGTGTTTGCTAGACAAGGTCATTAATAGCTTCTGATGGCCTTGAAACTGTCAGTGAAGATGACCTTGAACTCTTGATCCTGTCTCCACCTAACAAGTGTGTGCGCGCGCAAAGCTCAGCAATGTTCTACAAGGGTAGATGGTGGTTTTATGTAAATGAAGGTTTTGTTCCAAATTATTCCATGGTAGAATTCTGATTTAATTACCCTCATCTAGTGGGTCTTTTTATTTTTAACATTATTCATTCATGTATGTGGGTACATGTCTGTGTGTATGATGGGCATGCATGTGGACAATTTTGGGGAGTCAGCAGCAACTGCCTTTACTGGCTGAGTCAACTCATGGTCCTCCATTCCCCTTGCCTGTGATGTCTATTCTTGGTTGTCAACTTGACTATATCTGGAATGAACTAAAACCCCCATGGAGATACACACCTGTGAGGTATTTTTGCTTAATTGAAGTGGGAGGATCTACTTCTAATCCTAACCTTTGAGGTAAGAAAACACACTTTTAATCCAGATCTTTTGGGTTGGGAAAATCCACCTCTAATCTGGACCAAGCCTTCTGCTGGAAGCCTATAAGAACAAGGAAGAGGGAAGCTTTTGGTTTTTAGCCTGCTTGCTCTCCCTAGCTAGTGGATTAGAGTTTACTTCTCTGAGACTCTGGCATATACTGAAGACAGTTGAGACATCCAGCCTCGTAGACCATTTAACTATTGAATTCTTTGGTGTAGGTCCTTCTTTGTGTTGCTTGCATTGGTTAATAAAGAAACTGCTTTGGGCCTGTTGATAGGGCAGAACTTAGGTAGGCAGGGAAGACAAAACTGAATGCTGCGAGAAAGAAAGTAGAGTAGGAGAGACGACATAGATCCTCCGCCTGAGACAGAAGCCGGTTAGAATCTTTGAGGGTAAGTCACTGCTTTGTGGCGATATACAAATTAATAGAAATGGGTTAAATTAATATAAGAGTTAGCCAATAAGAAACTAGAGCTAATGGGCCAAGCAGTGATTTAATTAATACAGTTTCTGTATTAATGTGGTTATTTCTGGGCTAAGCAAGCCGAATGGCCAGGACGAACAAGAAGTAGCCTCTCCTTGCAACAATTCTTGGACCCTTCGTTCATAGGCAACCATTGATTTACAGCTGGACCATGTTTGGAAATCATGCTAATGAATCCCCTTTCTCTAAATATGGCTTTATTATATGAGCTGTTGGAGAACCCCAACACATTGCCCTCCTAACCAATCTAAGAAGGACCCGGGTTCAATTCCCAGCACCCATATGGCAGCTCTCAGCTGTCTGAGAGTCCAGTCTCAGGGGATCTGACACCTTCACACCAATGCACATAAAGTTAAATCAATCATTTAAAAAAAAAGTATAGCCGGGCGGTGGTGGCGCACGCCTTTAATCCCAGCACTCAGGAGGCAGAGGCAGGTGGATCTCTGTGAGTTTGAGGCCAGTCTGGTCTACAAGAGCTAGCACCAGGACAGGCTCCAAAGCTACAGAGAAACCCTGTCTCAAAAAACCAAAAGAAAAAAAAAAAGAATTTTATCAGTGGGGTAGGAAAACTTGACAGTATGCCACCAGGGCAGGCAGTATTCTGTCTCCTTAAAAGGTGAGAAACTCTGCCTACCTTCTTTCTTCTTCATCTCTTCCAGCTCCTGTCCCCAGAGGTCTCTTCCCTCCCCACGCCCTCTATCTCAATAATTCACCTAAGCACTTAAGCTGTCTGCAGGTCATATTTGCCTGTCCCTCACATGATGTGAGCTCTCACCTGCTGCCAAGGTCCCTCTTGCTGAATCTCCCCCCGCCCCCCGTTTGTGTAAACCTGGCTGTCTAGGAACTCGCTCTGTAGACCAGCCTGGCATCGAACTCAGAGATCTGCCTTTCTCTGTCTCCCAAGTGCTGGGATTAAAAGCGTGCACCATCACCGCCCGGTCTGAGGTCACCACTTCTAATCCCACATATTTTTAGGCCCTTTCCCTGGAGCTGAGGCATAAGGTCAGTGAAGTCCAGTCTGTGTTCTGCCTTGCGCTTTTGTGTTTTCCACTTTCCCCGGGGACTCTGCTTCCTTCAATTTCTGTTCCATTCTGCTGTGTTCCACTGGACAGCTCTGCTCCACTGCCCACCACACACAGGCTTATGGGGGCGTTGTTAAGTCTGGCAATGCTTTCCACCACGGACAGATGACTGACGTCTCAGCGACTACTGTTAAGTTAGTATTTGATTCTGATTTTAACTTTATTGTTCTCTGACGACTTCATCTACGTATACCATGCATTCCAGCCATGTGTGCCACATTACTCTCTGACCCCCTCCCACTGCAGGTCAGTGTATGCTCTGTTCTAGTCTTGGATTATTGGAGGATGAGATTCACAACTAGGCTACTGCTGTTATTGACACCCCCAGAGGTCTCAAAATTCTTTTCTTTGATAAATTATACTTCCTTTTTTTTTTTTTAATGTGCATTGGTGTTTTGCCTGCATGTACATCTGTGTGAGGGTGTCAGATCCAAGGAGTGGAACTACAGACAGTTGTGAGATGCCGTGTGGATGCTGGGAACTGAACTCAGCCACCTCTCCAGTGCCCTCTTTCTTTTTAAAAAAATATAATTGGCTGTAGAGATGGCTTAGTGGTTATGAGCAATGGCTGCTCTTCTGGAGGACCCAGGTTTGATTTTCAGCACTCACATGACATGTCTTGTGGCATCAGAAGTGGAGCACATACGTACATACAGGCAAAATACCCACACAAAATAAAAATAAATAAGTTTTAGAGATGGGGCTCAGCAGTTAAGAGCACTGTTTTCTCTTCCAGGGGTCCCAGGTTCAATTCCCACCACGCACATGACAGCTCACAGCCATCTGTAACCCATCCCAGGGGATCCGATGTCCTCATACAGACATACCCGCTTGCAAAACATCATTGCACACAAAATAAAAATATTTTTAAAAAATTTAAAGAGAATGCAACTACATTTATTAGTTTATTATTTCTGTGTATGCGTATGGGCGCACACACAGCAGTCAGGATGCCTTGCAGGAACTGCTTTTCTTCTGGATCCTAGGACTGAAGTCAGGCTGTCAGGTTTGGCAATAGGTTCTTATACCTGGTGAGCCATTTTGCTGGCACCCAATGTTTCTCTTTTTCTTAATACAGATGCCATTTCAGAACTGAGTCATAATGGAAACTACTGAAAATTCCCAAGAGTAAGGATACAGTCAGTGGTTTTGAAAGGCAGCTGAAGTATAAATGAATGTTATAAATCGGGATAATCAAAGGAAACACATTGAAATGTTAGTAAATTTACAGGACATTCCATTGAAAGAGAAAAATTATTGGGGTCCGAAGATAAGGCTCAGCAATAAGTGCTCCTGCTGCTCTTACAGAGGACCTGAATCTATTTTCCAGTACCCACGTCAGAAGGCTGACAACTGCGTGAATTCCAGCTCCAGATTTAACACCTTGTGGCCTCTGTGCAGACTGCACTCATATGGCCTACATACACACGCACACAGACACATCCAAACACAAAACACAAAAGAAAAAGAAACTAAGAACTACTGTTGGGGGCTGGAGAGATGGCTCAGTGCTTAAGAGCACTGCCTGCTCTTCCAGAGGACCTGGGTTCAATTCCCAGCACCCACATGGCAGCTCACAACTGTCTGTAATTACAGTTCCAGGGGACCCAACACTCATGGCGAAACACCAATACACATTTTAAAAAAAATTAAGAACAGAACTACTTTCTGTACTGTCAAGTTGCTTCATATGTCTCCTTGCTTAGAGATATCTCAACTGAGAAAGTACTGAAGAAAATCTAGCACCTTATATGTGTTCTTTGGGTGTCTTGAAGAGGTCACACCAATCCAGCTATAAGTTCTAGATTAGGGGGTCACAAAACTTTCTCCATAAAAGCATTATCATAAATATCAGGCATGGAGGTGCACACCTATAATCCAGCATTTGAGAGGTAAAAGCAGAGGAATCAAGAGTTCAAGGCACCCTGAGCTTCATTAGACCTTGTCTTAAGACAGTAACAAAAAGCACCCCCAAAACAGACAGACAGACAAGCAAACAGGTTGGAAGGCACTGAGGATAGTAGGGGTACTGGCTGCACTGGAAGAGAACCAGGGCTGGGCTTCCAGCACTCATTAACTGTAATTCCAGTTCCAGGGGATCTAACACCTCTTTCTCAACTCAGGGGGAACCAGGCATGTACCTGCTACACAGACATATATGTAGGCAAAGCATCCATACACATACAGTAATAAAATTTTGAAGTCACACAAAAAGAAAAACAAAGAACTTGACCAGAACACCAAACCCCACAACCCTCGCAGTGACTATGAAAACAGTGAGTGACCAACTTCACCAGAGGAAAACAGTCATAACGACATGTACAGATGGGCACAGCTTTTTACATATATGTAAACAAGAAAAGAAAACTGGTAGCAATTGACAGCCGCTCCAGGTCATACGCTCACTGTTCTCTACAGACTCAGAGGAGCAGTGTTTGGGGATGCCTCACCAGTTTCTGCATCACCTCCATTTAACTAATGCCACAGAATATCTGCAATGGCTTTAGTTTTACCAAGCACTTCAAGCACTGCTTGAAATCCTGTCAGGTTGCTAAGGACAGATTTCATCTTCTTTGTACCAATGAGAAAAAGGTTCATAATTCATTAAAGTTAATTGTTCAAGATCACTCAGTTAGTGAAGCTTAAGACCTATATTTTTAGATACTAGTTTAGTGCCTTCAGAACATATGGGGTTCCAGGGCCGTGGAGATGGCTCAGCAGTGAGAAAAGGTGCTTGGTGCCAAGCCTGATGATTTAACTTCCATCCATGGGACAAACATGGCAGAAAGAGAACGAACTCTAGTAAGTTGTCCTCTGGCCTCCACACACATGCTGCGGCATGTACCTATGCGCATATAACACATACACGCACAAAATAAGAAAAGATGCTGCTTCAGATTAGGTAGCAATGTCTATAATTCCAGCATTTGAGAGGCTGATAGGAGGGACAGTGAGTTTGAGGCCAGCATGGACTATATAGCAGATGCTGTCTCAAAAAACCCAAACAGAAAAACCAAAATCAAACTCCCCAAAAGCAAAACAAAACAAAATGAAACAGAAAAACAACAGTCAACCAAACAAAACTCGGGGTTATGCAGCCTGTAAGTCAAGCTACATGGGATGCAATGGGAGGAGGACCACAAGGTTCAAGGCCCATGGGTTACGTAGTCCAAGGTCAGCCTGGGCAACTCAGCCAGCCTGTATCAAACTGAAATTATTATTATTATTTTTGGTTTTTCGAGACAGGGTTTCTCTGTGGCTCCAAGCCTGTCCTGGATCTAGCTCTGTAGACCAGGCTGGTCTTGAACTCAGAGATCCGCCTGCCTCTGCCTCCCGAGTGCTGGGATTAAAGGCGTGTGCCACCATCGCCTGGCTTTCAAACTGAAATTAAAAAAAAAAAAAAAGAAACAAAACAACAGAGTTGTGGGGCAGAGAGATGCCTCTGCAGTCAAGAGCACTGATAACTCTTGCAGAGTACCAGGGTTCAATTCCCAGCACCCACATGACAGCCCACAACTGTCTGTAACTCCAGTTCCAGGGAATTCAACTCCTCACACAGACACTCATGCAGGCAAAACACCAATTCATTGCAAAAACAGGGTTCTACTTAGTAAGCAGTGGCAGGCAGATCTCTGCAAACTCATGGCTAGCCTGGGCTACACACTGAGCTCCATGACAGCTAGGGAGGGCTACAAAATTGAGACGTTGTTCAAAACAAAACAGATAAAAAGATGAAACACTCCAAACCAACCAACCACCATCACTGACAAAAACAAAGAACCATCCCCCAAAACAGAGGGTTCTAGATACAGCCCAATGGTAGAGCACTTGCTTAACGTATACAAAGCCCTGGATTCAATCCCAAAGCCCTGGATTCAATCCCCAGTACACAATCAGAAACACACACACACACACTCACATACCACACAAGATTCTCTCTCCAACTCAGCCTTGAAGGAAACACATATTATCTGTACACTCAGCTTGAATCCAGAAGTTAGTTCCTGGCTGTTGGAACAACACGGTGAGACCTGTCTCTAAGAAAGTACTTGTTTTCTAGGCAAGAGACAGCACTTTGCGTCTGTCCTTCACTGTGTTTAGGTGACAGTAAGCGGGGCTTCCCAGGGAAGTCAATCTCCACGCTTTCTGTGTTGTTCTTCTTCCTCCAAGTCTGAAAAGACCTTTTCATTTTCCCTTTCTCTGAGATAAGCTGAATAAGTTTGCAAACTAGTGTAAAACTTAATTTTGCATATTCTATTTTCCCTAGATCTTAATTTTCATGTACATTTACACAGGGTACTTCCTATGTAGCTAAAATCATCTTGAATTTCTGATATTGTCTCTAGCTCCTGAGCACCTTACAGGTACATACATCATGGCCAGTGAGCACTTTGCAGGTATATACATCATGGCCAGTGAGCACTTTGCAGGTACATACACCATGGCCAGTGAGCACCTTACAGGTACATACATCATGGCCAGTGAGCACATTACAGGTTTATACATCATGGCCAGTGAGCACCTTACAGGTACATACACCATGGCCAGTGAGCACCTTACAGATACATACATCATGGCCAGTGAGCACTTTGCAGGTATATACATCATGGCCAGTGAGCACCTTACAGGTACATACATCATGGCCAGTGAGCACTTTGCAGGTACATACACCATGGCCAGTGAGCACCTTACAGGTATATACACCATGGCCAGTGAGCACCTTGCAGGTACATACATACATCATGGCCAGTGAGCACCTTACAGGTATATACACCATGGCCAGTGAGCACCTTGCAGGTACATACATCATGGCCAGTGAGCACCTTACAGGTACATACATCAGGACTAATTTACTCAGTGCTGGGGACTCAATCCAGCCTTTGGAGATAGGCAAATGTCCCTAGACTTTATTTTTGGCAGTACTGAGAACTTGGGGCTTTATGAAGGCAAATGAGGCAAGAGCTCTCCCACTGAGCTATATCTTCAGCCCAAATCTTGATTTGTGTCTGTGTGTGCTGGTGGAGGCTGGAGGTCAGTATCAGGATAGACTTCAATTACTTAGCTCCATTTCATAAGATAGTATTTCTTTGAAATTGGAATTCATTGAATGGGCTGGACTGACGGGCTGGCCAGGATCCTCTCACCAGCTTCCACAGTGCTGGAATTACAGTCACGTAACATCTTGCCCAGCTTTTTATAGGGCTCTAGCTGCAGATCTAAACTAGGCTTCATTCAGCTTTACTAACTGAACCCCTCCCCCCACACCTTAAATTTAAGACAGTGTTACTCTGTAGCCAAGACTAGCTTTGAGCACAGCTCACGCCTCAATCTCCAAGCACTGAGATTACATATGAGCCGCCATGCCCAGCTTCAGACTTTAAATTGTAACACAAATGCTCTGTGTCCCAAGGGGACTTCAGAAATGACATCTCTGAAGAATGACCTGCAAGGTTGCAGCTGCTAATAGAGAGGTTCTGCAGTTTGAAAATAATATATTCTAAAAATTACCATTGTTTTTATCATAATATTTATTTTGAAATTCCAAATAATACTAAAAAGGGTATGAACTTTAATATAGATATATATTAAAAAGAGTGTAAGTAAAAACTAGAGAAACATTGTCCCAGCTCTGGCAGAACATGACACCGACTTTCGTCACTGCACCGCTGTGACTCAGGATCAGATGCGGATGCACAGCTTTAACACTTTGATTATAAATTGCTTTCAAAAGTAATTTATTTGGACTTTCCATATCCTTTAATGAACTGTAAATATATTAACAGAAAAGACTTTCCCCCCAAAGACTATACAATTTCTGAAATAAGTCAGGAAAAGCAAAAAGGAGACACAAAAGTACATTGTTTCAATGCAAATAGAACACACACATCACACCCACACTTGCATTTCCCAAAGAAAATGGGCGGTCCGTTATCTGTTTCAGCCAAGACCTATACCGTACTCTGGCTAATCAGAGACTTTCAAACTTTTTTTTTTTTTTCAAAGAGAGTGTTTTAATAGACTAAACACTGGTCACCACTGAGTTTTGTTTAAGGTACAACAGCAGCATGGTTCAAATGTTACTTGCAGTTCTTGGATAAAATAAAAATTTTAAGTAACGAAATACAGAAAGAGTTAAGAGACCACCTTTCATTGTTTTGAGTACCATCTGTTCTCCTGAAAAAATATTCTAACCTTCTAAAATCCTGGTGTGATAACCATTTCCACAGGAAAAGGAAATCCAATGCTCTAACATACTCTGGGCGAGAGTGTGGATTTATATGTGCACGTATGTGTAGGTGTGGAGAAAGGACAGCGAAGTACTTAGTATTCTTAATTCCCTTCAATGCACTGTCTGAAATTTAAAACAAACATCTGGCTTACCAAAGTGTGTTTCTGGTTGTTTGATCCCCATTCTTTGACAAGAAAAAAAACAAAATTAAAAAACCCAGAAAAAGACAGAAAGAAAAAGAATCCTAAGAAAAGTGGCTACTGTGTGGAAATAACGCTTTGACACTGAAATGTTAAAAGCAGGTGTGAGGAACCATGGAAGCTGGCCAAAGTGTTTGCGACTGTCTCTTGAGCCAGCCACTGTCACTGGCCCTCTATCCTTTGTCTCAGAATTCAGTACCAGAAAGTCCTCTGGCACAGGACCGAAGTTCCCACTAAAAACAAGGTAATTACACTTCAAATTAAGTTCTGCCCTTAGCTTTCTCTAGTTCTGCAACAGAACTCAGGGGAAATTTTTCTATGAAATGCTAGATCTGATAATGTAATATATTTATGTATATAGCTGGCGTATGATTTGCTAATTAAAAAATAAATGACAATTAAACTTTCCATAACTAATGAATACTATGTTAGAATGGAAGTGCTAGCCTTTGGGAATTTTTCATGGTATTCACTCATTCCCAACTTTTCCTTTTCCTCATAAATTATTTCTTTGTAGACAATACACACACATAGATTCAGGCAGGAAATTATATTAAAGGCTCCTCTGGCACCTAATACCTAATCCAAGACTCTGACTTGAATTAATAATGGTATCTAATTCACATCTGGATGAGAAGATTATGTAACTGATAGGAAATGACCGAGTCTACAGGCTAAGACATTTTTTCACATCTTTGTAATCCACCTTATTTCACAGCTCGACTATCAACTACAAGTAACCAGTGGGTTAAGGTTCCTTCATCAAATTATCCAAAATAATAACTATAGGCCTGTAACTCATAAGAAACTGTAATTTGTTATATTCTGACATTGGCACTTAATAAAATGTTAACTAAGGTTTCTCTAAAATTTTAAATACATTACAATAAAGGAGATACACAATTTAAGACTTCTTAAATCTGTTACTGTGAAATTCCAATAATTCCCGTTTTATATGCATAATTAGATCTTTAAAACTGTGGTCATTCCCCAAACACAACAACCCATATTATGATGAACTCAGGAAAGAATCTGTCTTGTTCTAAAGAAACTTTCCCTAGGCTACAGCTTCTGGTGACTCACACTACTGACAAGGACATGAAGCGAGAGCTGAAAAGAATGCAACTGACCTCACAAAGGCCACCACACATTCCTGCACTCTATTTTCATCCCAAGAGAAGACGCAGACTCACGTTAGGTACAACTCCAATTAAGGCTTCTCTACCACCATCTCCAGTCTCTCTGCTGGTCTCATACTGGTTCTTCTAATAAACCTAAGTGGTTAAGGGCCTGGTTTTGGCTTTTCACCAGGGAACCACTCCATCATCTGTGAATGTTAAAGGCGATCCCACAGAGCTCAAAGAGAAGAGGCAATATCTTAAGACCAACTTTAAAAGTTTGCAATACCAAGACAACAATGATCAACACTTTGAAGATGAATAAATTAGAATTCTTGGTTAGACATTAAAGCATTCTTGCCAAGAATAAGTGTACACTGTATGGAGGGATATTTGACTCCTACATACGAGTCCCAATAGGCCCATGACATTTGCTTATAGGAGACACTCCAAGCTTAAGGTAAGTTATGTTCCTTGGCAATGAACTTACTCTGTTATAGGCATTGTCTTTTATTGTTCCATCTGGCACTTGCTAACACCATTCTCGAAGAACCTAAAAATGAAGGTCAGTCACTCTGTTTATCAGGAACAGAACCAAATAAAAAACAGAATTTTGGAAGAATGACCAGAAGTTCTGGTTCATCACCATTTCCATATCTAATGGTTCCTTCAAGATAAAACATAACTCTTCCTTCCATGATAGCTTCTCAACTAAGGGAGACTAAAGAAAAAAAGAAAAAGTTCCCACCCTTCCCCCCAAATTGTCATTCATACTGGTAAAAGAGCCAGTCTTGTTAGCAGCTAAATATTGCACTGCCTTTCATTCTGTGTAGTCAGGGTCCAATGAAAGTGGCACACTCTTGGTCTGATGATGAACGATGACAATGCCGGCTCGAGAGTTAAGACTCAGTATATGGAGGGACAAGAGACGTGTCAGCAGTTGCCATACATCCAACACTAAAGTCTCATTTCCAGAACTTAAAATTCATCACTTTCAGCTGCATGAAGCTGGGTGTCATCTGCGTCTGTCATGCTGCTCTCCTGGGATTCATCTGTTCCCACTATAAAAACAGAACAAAAACGAAGTGTGGGACAACTACTTCTTAGTGGTTCATGAAAATACGGAAAATTTCATTACATTCAGAGATGAGACCCCATAGACCATAAAACTACTAATGCTACCTAATAAAACACAGACACACCCCTGGTTTCAAGACAAGGTTCCTCTGTTTAGTCGTGGCTGTCAAGGAACTCACTTGGTAGATCAAGCTGGCCTTGAACTCAAGAGATCCACCTGCCTCTAACTCCCCAGTGCTGAGATTAATGACATAATGACATGTGCCACTAGGCCCAGCTTCAAGTTCTATATTGTATGGCATGCCTGGAAGTTAAACTTACTGTATTTAACTTTTTAAAATAATGACTAGTTGTTCTTTGGGCTCAACTTGAACTTACTGTGTAGCCAGGGGTGACTTCTGATGCTCCTCCTGCACTCACCTGCTGTGTTAGGATTATATACATGAGCAGCGCAATATGGGCTGTATAAAGTTCTGGGATCAAACCCACGGCCTTGTCCATACTATAGACAAGAACTTGACCAACAGAACAACTTTCTAGCCTCCCCCCACTTTCCAATTAACCCCGTATTCCTACCCTAGGAGTTAGAAATAGCTCTGCAATTTAAAAACAGCTACAGCAGCGATGTAGGAAGTCTTTCTGTATTTCAGTTGCTTTTATTGGTTAATTAATAAAGAAAGAAGCTGCTTTGACCTGTGATAGGGTATAATAGAGCTAGGTGAGGAAGACTGAACTGAATGCTGGAAGGAAAAAGGCGGAGTCAGGGAGAAGCTAAGGAGCCACCAGAGGAGAAAGGTGCAAGATGTTAGCTGGAAACTTGCCGGTAGGCCACAACCCTCATGGTAAAATATAAAATAATAGAAATGGGTTAACCAAAGATATAAGAGCTAGCTAGAAATATGCTTAAGCTATTGGCTAAACAATACTGCAATATAGTTTCTGTGTGATTATTTTTGGGAGTTTGAGCGGCTGGAAAATGAATGAGCAGCTTCCCACAACATAGCAGCAATATCAAAACAAGCTAACATCTCTGCTAACTCCTAACTGACTAACTTTATGGACAATCCCTGATAGCACACAGAAACATGGAGTAGAACCTTCAGTTTACAAGAGCGGTACTGGGATAATAAAATTTTACTTAAAGATGTTCACTAAGTTTTATCAAGAAATTTCCAATTCTTTCTATTAAAACACATAAATATTTGTAAATATGCACTCTATTACACATCTAGTTTTTTTGATTTTCCTAGGACTGCTACTGTAGAGCCGATGTTCAAAGTCACTAATCTAAGAACTAGTTACTTGATAGTAAATGAACTCTGGTATTACACCATCATAATTAATTTCTCCCAAATTTCTTTTTCTATAAAGAAAACGCTGCCATTAGGAAAATAAAAAAGCAGCCCACAGGTTCTGCACAGGGTAACTTTCTGAACACTATGGAGCTTACGTATGATACTCACTGATCTGTTCCTCTTGGGTTATTGGTTCCTCATCATCTGGAAGGTAGCGTTTGTCAATTGCCTCTTTAATCTGGTTATTAGCTCCTTTAGGATCTAAATCCATAGCCCAAGAGAAATTCATCAAGGCAAGGTGAGTTTGACCCAACTTCTTGTAAACCTACAAAGAGACAGTGGCACTTCATGTCTCAAATGAAATTTATGAAAACATAAATTGAGCTCCTGACATCTGAACTCCAAGTCCATTCAGGTGGGGAGGATGCTTTTATCCCACAGACGATTTCACATTAGCATCTAAGTGCTTTTCCTTATATCATCAGGTATTATGTTCAGAATTCCTTGCTCTGTTTCTCATGTAGGGAAGAGCAGAACATTAACAACTGGAAGGAAGACTATAAGAGCTCCATGTCTGGTGTTCCGAGACACGATGTCTGTCCACGGACAGTCCTGGCTGGCTTTGAACTGGAGCAGTCCTCTGCCATAGCACCTAACTGCTGGGATTACAGCACCATGCCCACCTACAATATCATCTATTTTTATTGGTTTTTCGAAGTAGGGTTTCTCTGTGTAATAGGCTCTGGCTGTCTTAAAACTCATGCTGTATCCCAGGCTGACCTCAAACTCAGAGATCTGCCTGTCTCCCCAGTGCTGGGATGAAAGGCATGTGCTGGCAAAAAAAAAAAAAAAAAAAATCCTATCTTTAAAAAAAGGAAAGAAAAGGAATTTATTGTTTGTTACAAAGTTGGAGCATAAGACCAAAGCCCACATTTTTACCTTTCCTATTAAGAAGTAAACGAGGGATTCTTTGGGGACAATCTGTTTCAGTTCTTCAAGTTCTTGTAAAGCAGACTGAAAAAAACAAAGAGAAAACTTATGAGGAAA
The DNA here is from genome assembly GCF_018167655.1 of Microtus oregoni. Lineage (NCBI taxonomy): Eukaryota > Metazoa > Chordata > Mammalia > Rodentia > Cricetidae > Microtus > Microtus oregoni. Next base: position 15,321,308 of record NW_024543222.1, on the reverse strand, counting down.
ATTAAAATTCTACAGTGCTGACTGACCAAGTGTAGTCAGATTCCCAATCCTAAGAGTGTGCACTTTGTGTTGCATTAATTTCTCACTGTGGTAAAAATAAAATGCATAAAAATTATATGAGACTAAGAGATGGCAGGCATTCATCAGACAAAAATCGGAATCCTACATATACCACATTGCTTAGAGATGCGAGAGCTGATAATCCTGGCTTCTGAAAGAAGAAATAATCACACGTCTGAAACATGGGAAAGGACTGTGAACACAAGGCTTCAGAAATAATCACATGTCTGAAACATGGGAAAGGACCATGAACACAAGGCTTCAGAAATAATCACATGTCTGAAACATGGGAAAGGACCGTGAACACAAGGCTTCAGAAATAATCACATGTCTGAAACATGGGAAAGGACCGTGAACACAAGGCTTCAGAAATAATCTCATGTCTGAAATATGGGAAAGGACTGTGAACACAAGGCTTCAGAAAGTTGTCCCCAGACCTCCACGTGTACACACACCCCTCCCTCATATAAAGGACAAGTAAATGTGAATCCCTCCCCCCCAAGATGGCTTCTTCTCTGTGTAACTTTGGTTGTCCTGGAACTGGCTCTGTAAACCAGGCTGGCCTTGAAATCACAGAGATCTGCCTGCCTCTGCCTCCCAAGTGCTGGGATTAAAGGTGTGCACTACCACTAGGTTCTACATTTTTTAAAAAGTACTTACTAAGTCATCTTTATAACAGACAGCCCTGCCTGGGATACAGCTCAGTGGTATAGCCTGTGTCCATCTTGGGGCAACCCAAGGTTTAATTCCCAACACTGAAGAGATGGGCTGTGTGTGTGTTTTGTGGGGGTGGGGTGTGTTAAGACAGACTCTATTGTAAACAGTAGAAGCAATCAGGGCAACTAAGTGAAACCTAGTTAAATAAAAGTACTACCCATTCTCTATGAACAATGGATATGTTTTTTTAAAAAAAAATATTTATTTATTATGTATACAATATTCTGTCTGTGTGTATGCTTGCAGGCCAGAAGAGGGCATCAGACCCCATTATAGATGGTTGTGAGCCACCATGTGGTTGCTGGGAATTGAACTCAGGACCTTTGGAAGAGCAGGCAATGCTCTTAACCTCTGAGCCATCTCTCCAGCCCCTGAATATGTTTTTGAAAAAAAAAAAAAAGTAGAAAGTTAGCATCATGGTATACTCCTACAATCCCAGTAGTCAGAAGGCAGAGGCATGAGGATCCTGAGTTTGAGGTCAGACTAAGCTGTTAACAAGACCTTGTTTAAAATTAAAAGCTGGGAGTAGCTAGCTCCAGAGAACTGGACATCTTTGGTCTCTGAGGGCCCCTACATTCAAGAACATATACCCACATACAGATACAGACCCCTGCACATAATTTAAAAAATTATACACGTTGTATCAACGTTCAAGAGGATTCTTGCTTTTTTTTTTTAAAGCCCTCTTTGTGCCAAAACAAAATATAACTTAGGTTAAAAAAAAAAAATTCCAGGGGAAATAGTTTAGTTTTTTTTTTTTTTTGAGACAAAGCCTTATGTAGTTCAGGCTGGCCTCAATCTCTATATATACAGCTGAACTCTTGACCCTCCTCCTGCCTTACACTCTTGAGAGTACTAGGATTCAGTAGTATCTCACCATAACTGGTTCCGTTAATATATAAATATTAACAGAGGATTAAGTGAAGAACACAAGTTGCAGAACAATATGCAATATATATAGCTGTCATCATTATGATTGAATTTTTCAGAAAAAAATTTCATCTCACTTCATGTCTCTTTTCTCTCTTAGTTTTCCTGATATTTATCTTCCCATACTTCTAGGGTACTAAGTTGGAAGTCCCTAAAGCAGAAAATGTGACTGCATTATTTACCACTGTTTTCCTAGAAAGGCAGCAGGTACTCAATACACATTTTTTCCTCCCCCTTTTTGAAGAAGTAGATTCCACCCAGGCCTCATGCATTCTGTTCACAGCCCCAGCGTAATCATGACCGTTGCAGTGATTCACCAGCCACTCTCCCCCGCCCTCAGTCCTAAAAGGGGGACGCTCCGGTCTCTCTAAGATAATCCCTTGATGTACAAAGAGCCTTTCTAGACATGGAATTCTAACACATTTCTGAATCTAGGGGTATTTCTACTTATTCTTTTTTTTTTCTGAGACAAAATTTCATTCTGTAGCTTAAAATATACTGCAATATTCTGTAGCTAGAGTAGAGCTAGTGGCAATTCTCGTAAGTACTAGGAGTAGTTCATGCAATAATAATATGAAACTAAGAACCCCCTCAACAGCTTTTAAAAACAGATAAGAGTTTAAAAAAAATCAAATCATCAATAACACCTAGGCTCTTAAAAATGTTTGTTTATTATTGATTGATTAATTGATTGATTGAGGCAACGTCTCTCTATGCACCTCTGGCCTATCCTGGAACTTGATATGCAGGCCAGGTTGGCTTTGTAGTTTTTTTTTTTTTGTGTGTGTGTGTGTGTTTTTTTTTGTTTAAATATTTACTTATTATGTATTTACTTTATTATGTATACAATATTCTGTCTGTGTATATGCCTGCAGGCCAGAAGAGGGCACCAGACCCCATTACAGATGGTTGTGAGCCACCATGTGGTTGCTGGGAATTGAACTCAGGACCTTTAGAAGAGCAGGCAATGCTCTTAACCTCTGAGCCATCTCTCGAGCCCCTGTAGTTTGTTTTTGTTTTGTTTCGTTGTTTTTGTTTTTTTTAAAAAGATACAATACAAAGTAGAAGAAACAGATATAAATTTTACCTTGTATTTTTCATTTGCAAATAAAACTGAGGCTCTGTGAAATTTGCATAGAGGGTTCTTGGGATCAATAACAATGGCTTTGTTTAGGGTATCCAAAGCCTTCTCCGATTTTTTGAGTGCATGCTGAACCTATAAGGAATAAAGTAAAAAAGAAAGGTAAGAAGCAAATAACATAATTCAAAGCATTATCAAGAATAAAACTTTTAAGCCGGGCGGTGGTGGCGTACGCCTTTAATCCCAGCACTTGGGAGGCAGAGGCAGGCGGATCTCTGTGAGTTCGAGACCAGCCTGGTCTACAAGAGCTAGTTCCAGGACAGGCTCCAAAACCACAGAGAAACCCTGTCTCGAAAAAACAAAAAAAACAAAAACAAAAAAAAAAAAACAAAAAAAGAATAAAACTTTTAAAGAGATGAGGCTATAGTCTAATTAGATTGTCTGCTGGGTTTAAGTTGACTAAGTAACTCATTACTAACTGTGGTAGTTGGAATGAGGATGACCCCTGGAGGGCTCATATGTTTGAATACTTGGTCCCTAGTTGGCAGGCTGTTTGGATAGGATTAGGAAGCATGGTCTTGCTGAAGAAGGTGTGTCGTCACTAAGGGCAGGTTCTGAGGTTTTAAAAGCCCAGTGTTCCCTTGTTCCTTTGCCCCACCATCATGAAGTTTAGCCCTCTGAAACTGTAAGCCAAATTAAATGCTTTCAAAACTGCCGTGGTCATGATGTACCACAGCAACAGAAAAATAACTAAGACACTGAATGATTAACAGATATCTCTAATTCTCTTCTAAGTCCAGCGATTGCTCAATTATAAAGATAGCACACTGAGGGCCAGAAAAACTGACTGGTTGGTAAAGACCTTGATCTTAGTTCAATCCCCAGAACCCACTAACTCATGTAAGGTAGAAGAATGAACCAATTCTACTGTCCTGTAACTCCCTCCCAGTAACAACAACAACAATTATTTAAAAAGCACCCTGAACTCCAGAGATATTAAATAATACTCTATAAGAAAAAAACCTAGGTACTCAGACCCCTAAACCTACCACAGTGTGCCTATGATAATAATCATAATTCAATATCTTAAAAAAGATGTATTTTGAATTATGCATACATGTGTGTATGTGTATGTGCACATGCACATGCGTGCTGGTGCCTGCGGAAGTCAGGGGCCCGCAGATTCTCTGGAGCTGGAATTACAGGTGGTTGCAGGCTGTTCAAAGCAGATGCTAGGTACCAAACCCGGGTCCTCTGCATAACCACTTCTCCAGACCTATGATTTGAGCTTCACAGCAGATAATTACCATGAAGTCTAAAAGGAAGTATAACTTGGTTTTACCCTTCAGAAGAAAAGCATTTATCATTTATGCAGGCAACATTTCTAAAGGCTTATTATGATCCTCTAAAGATTAAGCTATGTTCAAAGGAATTGTTCTTAAATCCCGTGTCACTCAATTATCCCTTATAGTCTGGGCTACATAAAACCGTCTCAGGAGAAACAAAACAGATGTCTGGAGATATGGCTTAGTAGTTAAAAGTGCTCTTGTCTAGGTGCAGAGTTTGTTCACTTCCCAGTACCCATGTCAGGTGGTCTACAACTGCCTATAACTTCAGCGTCAGGAGATCTGATGACTTTCTTTGGTCTCTCTGGGCATTTGCAGACAAGCAGACATATCTGATAATACACATTAAAAAAAAATTGAGAGGGGGTTCAGCCCTAGCTGTCCTGGAACTAGCTCTGTAGACCAGGGTGGCCTTGAACTCAAGAGATCCACCTGCCTCTGCCTCCCGTGTGCTGAGATTAAAGGCACATACCATCACTGCCTGGCTAAAAATAAAGTAACTCTTAAATAACAACAAAAAAACATCACTTGAGTCACAAATATATAAAAAACAAACAAAACAGAAAAAGTATACAAACACAGGGATCCCCCCCACCCCCAACCCTTCCTCTCTGGAGATAGTCCAAACTGGCCTTCAACTTCATTCATAGCTGAGAATGACTTTGAACTTGTGATCCACCTGTTTCTACCTCCAGAAAGTGTTAAGATTCTAACTGTGAGCCATGCTCAGCTTTTTTCAGTGCTAGAGACCAAATCTATAGCACCCGAGCTACACCCTCAGGCCCACAAAGCATTTATTCATGAAAATCAAAAGGTGAGTTATAGCTATAAAAGACTGAGATACTGATTCATGGACAAAAAAAGCCCAGTTTTCATAATAACCATTATTAAGTCACTTAAAGTATTTTATAAGGGAGGTAAGAGAGCTGTGTTTACAATGTTACTTACTACTCCAATGTGGCAAAGTAAGACTGAACTCTGAGGGTTGATATCAAGTGCTTTCTGGAAGTGCATTTCTGCAAGGCTGAACTTCTCTTGCTTATAATAAATCATTCCTAAACCATACCTGAAATTGTAAAAAAACACAATTTAAAAAACATATTTTTTGGCTAGTTTATTAATCCAACTATCAACAGAACACATATGGTACCTGACATTTTAATACACAATGGAAAAATAATGTTAAGTTTTATGGAGAGACAAAAAGTATTAGTCATAATAAAAGTCACTGAAGCCTTTTAGAAGACACATTTTAATAATAAATTAACCCAACAGGTAGAACTATGATCATGGAGGAAAAGTAAGCCGTATCCTTATACTCACTAATCTCGACTTAACCATTAATTCCTGCAGTGTGATGTGTGTGGCAAACATTTTGCTAAACTGCCCCCATCCCTAAGAGAGGGCTTCTCTGTGTAGTCCTGGCTGTCGGGGAACTCACTATGTAGACCAGGCTGGTCTTGAACTCAGAGATCCTCAGTTTCCCTAGTGCTGGGATTAAAGGTGTGCACCACCACCTACATTGTTCTTTTTAGGTACCTGTACCGGCCTTGAATTCCTGGCTCAAGTAATCTTCCTATCTTAGCCTCCCAAGCAGCTGGTAAATAACTGCATGTGTCACAATGTCTGGTTCTAGTAAATTCAACCTCCTTTTTCTCTAAGTCACATTTTATATGTGTAACAACTGTTTATATAACAATACAATTTACACATTAAGCAATACTTTAATAGAATGATTTAAACAAAAGAAAAAAGTAGAGGGGAAACTGCATGTTAGAAAAGCCTTTCTTCCAGAATAGTTCAAAAAGAAAGACCAGGTTTGCATAATCACTGTCATGAAGGAATAACACATGTTGAATTCTTTTGAAATGTAAAAATGGTTCTTAGTATATCAGTGCAAAAAAAGTTGAATTCACACATCTGTGGTGATGTACTCTAACAAATATAGCTTGCCTAAAGATCAGAGGGCGGAGCTAGCCACGAGTTAACCATAGAGGTCTGGATGTCTATACAGACAGGAAGTGATATGACTGGGCAGAGAGAGGAATATAAGGCAAGAGGAGATGGAAGGTTAACAAGAGTTGGGTGTGGCTGCTCCTCTCTCTAATCTTTTATTTTTATTTTATTTTTGGTTTTTCGAGACAGGGTTTCTCTGTGGTTTTGGAGCCTGTCCTGGAACTAGCTCTGTAGACCAGGCTGGTCTCGAACTCACAGAGATCCGCCTGCCTCTGCCTCCCAAGTGCTGGGATTAAAGGCGTGCGCCACCACCGCCCGGCTCTCTAATCTTTTAGCATCTACCTCAATATCTGGCTCCGGGTTTTTATTATTAAGACCAATTAGAATTTGTGCAACAATTGGTACCCAACTTTATAGCACAAATTCGTGAAAAAGCCACTTGCCTGTTGTCTCTGTAGTCACTGGCACAAGCAGGAGCTTCCACCAGTCACCATCTCTGTATGATTACACAATGAATGGTTTAAAATTAGAACAACTAAATGAAGGGATAATCAGTTTAACTGAGATTGATATGTTAATTATCATTTTGATAATTGGTCTGATAATTCTCTAAAAATGTTGGTTGATATGAGTGCCAAGATACAGGCCTTAGAAAAACTTATTGAAACAGATCATAGAGATATTCAGATTCAGACAGAGGAATTTAATATAGAACTAATTTCAGTGCTATGTCATAAGATTAGGTTGTTCTTAAACAAACATCTTTAATTTATCCAGTCACCTTACAAAAACAACTGCCAAATGATAGATATCCCCAAGACTATGCAAGAGTTGAATGGACTCCTGTGAAAATGTTGTATTTAAGGAGACTCAAGGAAGCAATAGTCTCATGTGGCATGCATTCACCTTTCGTGAAGCAAGCATTCCTCAAGACTGGAGAGACACAGTTACAGCAGTTTTGGAGTTTGGTCCTCAGTTACAATGGGGGACCTGGTAGAAAGATGAGGCTAAGACTATTGAACTAGAGGTATGGAAATATTCCAAGACCAACTTCTTGGAGAGGGATATTATGCGGATGTACAAAGACAATCTCTATATGATGGCCACACTAGCTTTGAATGTTTCGGACAGAACTGAAAAAAAAAATAGGAAAGAAAATTGAGTCATTTACTAAGGTTATAAAGGACCCAAAGGAAACCCTCACAGATTTCTTACAATGACTGACTTCAGCATTAAATAGAATGATACAAAATTCAGAAGGTCAACAAATAATAATTGAATCTCTGGCTTTTGAAAATACTAATGCACAATGCAAAAGGGTAATTAGGCCATTAAAGGCAAGATCAGCACCTTAGAGTAATGAACCCGGAATATAATCAATATTGAATCAACCAAATTCAGTTGAGTTGTTTTCTGTAACTGTGAAGGAAACTCTTTTCCAGAGCAATGAAAGAACCTACTGCCCTAATATAAGAAACCATACTGCTTTGGATGATAGAACAACTGTAGAAGAGAGAACAAAAAAATCAGGAGAAACCATAAAGCAAATACCCTGGCAAACTTCTATAAGTGAACAAAGACCAAAATTAAAAATATGAATAAAAGAAATTGTCATTGAAGGTCTTGTAGACATAGGTGTGGATGTAACAATAATTCCATCAGAATCTTGGCATCAAAATTGGCCTCTTCAGGAACTAAATGTTCAGTTTTTACAAACTGGAACTTTAACTCAGGTAAAAGGCACAAGATATGTTGAATATATAGGGTCAGAAGGACAGAGAAGAAAATTAAGCCATATGTGGCTAACAAAGCAAAGAATTTATGGGGATGTGATTTGTTACATTAATGGAATGCTCAGATTAATCTCAGAAGCAAACCATAAATTAACAAATATTTCTGGGAAAAATATTAGAAGGTATTATAAACAACAGTCACCGACCATAGGCTGTACAAGTGGGCACAACAGCTGCCGATCTTTCAAAGATACCGAGACAGCTCCGTCTTTAAATGGTTGACAGACAAACCTGTACAGATTACACAATGGCCTTTAACAACAGAGAAACTGCAGGCTTTAGAACAGCTGGTACTGGAGCAACTAGATGCTCAGCATATTGAAGAATCAACCAGCCCTTGGAATTCTCCTGTATTTGTTGTTAAAAAGAAATCTGGAAAATGGAGAATGGTAACAGATCTAAGAGCTGTTAATAAGGTGATCCAGCCAATGGGCTCTCCATAGTCTGGCATTCCTGTGCGTTCTTTTTTTTTTTTTTTTGAATTTTCGAGACAGGATTTCTCCGTAGCTTTTTTGGTTCCTATCCTGGAACTGGCTCTTGTAGACCAGGCTGGCCTTGAACTCGCAGAGATCCACCTGCCTCTGCCTCCCGAGTGCTGGGATTAAAGGTGTGCGCCACCACCGCCCGGTCTGTGCGTTCTTTATTGCCTAAAAAATGGCCTCTTATAGTGCTTATTTAAAAGATTATTTCTTGGGGGCTGGAGAGATAGCTTAGAGGTTAAGAGCATTGCCTGCTCTTCCAAAGGTCCTGAGTTCAATTCCCAGCAACCACATGGTGGCTCACAATCATCTGGAATGGGGCCTGGTGCCCTCTTCTGGCCTGCAGACATACACACAGACAGAATATTGTATACATAATAAATAAATAAAATATTAAAAAAAAAGATTATTTCTTCCCTATATATTTATAAGAAAAAGACAGAAATTTGTCTTCACTGTGCCTACTTATAGTAATTCTCAGTCTGCCAGGAGATATCAATGGAAGATTCTCCCACAGGGAATGTTAAATAGTACCATCCTGTGCCAATATTTTGTATGTCAGTGACTGGAAATGATACGTAAGCAATTTCCTCAATCTATAGATTACCATTACATGGATGACATTTTACTAGCTGGTTGAAATGTAGGTATTTTAGAAAGAATGTTTGAAGAAGAAAATTTTACCTTGCTGGAGCTTACAAAGAGAAGATTCTATTAATTATTTAGGACATAAAATAGGTCTACAAAAACTTAGACCCTAAAAGGTCCAAATTCCGATCAACTGCAGAGTCTTAATAACTTTCAAAGATTGCTGGAGACATTTCCTATCTAGAGCCTACTATTGGGGTAAATCCGGATAAACTGAGTAATTTGTTCACAACCTTAGACAGTGACAAGGACTTATGTTTCTGAGTTGATTCTAAAAGGAAAATTGGGACTTTGTCCATTAGCAGGAATATACCCAGCAGAAATTATAGTACCTTTGAATAATGATGAAATTGACAAATTATGGGCAGAAAGTGAACCTCAGCAAAGAGTTTCCAGTAATTTTTTCAGAGAGATTAACAATAGTATCAAAAAAGCAAGAGAACTCAACTTATAAAGAGAACTAGCTAGATCCTTTCTCGCACTGTATGGGGAATACCAATATTAGGAGCCCTTCCTTCTAAACTGATGCAAAGAAATCAGGAAAGGCAGGTTACAAATCAAAAATTTGAGTGAAGTGATCAAAGCCCTTATGATTCTGTCTAAAAATCAGAATTATATGCTATACCCAACAACGATTCCACAATGACTATAACACCACTAAGCTGACAAACATCACCTAAAGATTGGCTTTAAATTACAAATTGCTCAGCACAATATTGAGGTGGCTAGCTGAGATGATCCAGTCTCACAGACTACTCTTGCCAGGACTTCAGACAAACCCTGCAGTTTCCCATTACGAAGAGCTGGGCAACAAATGAAACAGCTACCTCTCCCAGGACTTGACAATTAACCCAATTTTTTCTTTTCAGGATCCTCTAAAGATGCCACTGCATCCAAACAGCAGGAAGTAATTTTAAGAACATGGCACCTGCATTTCCAAGAGGTGGGGTGGGTGGTTTTTGGCCTTTTATTGGGTTATGGATATTAGTCATTGTTTGGGGGTGTTGGTTACAAGTTGTTATTACTAATGATCAGGAAAAAAGCTGAACAAAGGAGTTTAGATTTAGGGTTCCTGTTTTAAAAAGAAAAAAATGAGGATATAGATATGATAGGATATAAGGGTAGATTATTGAGTCTACTCTGAAAAAAAGAGATATAGAAATAGAATAAAAAGGTTGATTATTGAATCTATTTTTACATCACAAAACTATCACTAGTTTTAAATACTTTACATTGATATGGATTATTGTATATTGATACAAATTAAGGTTATTTTTGTTAGAACATACTGTACATACATTCCTAACCTTGTTCAAGGTATTGAACTTATATAGCTCAATTAACAAGGAAACACAAATTTCTAGTCCTTGAAAGTTATTACCAACTATGTAGGATAATAATGCAGATTAGTAATTAGTCACCTATTACAATTGAACTTATAGTCATACCAGGTATGTTTCAAGATCAGACAGATATATAGACAGGTCATCTTCAAATATTTCAAAGATCTGTAGAATATGGCATTTAAGATCTTTAATGACATAGGTTCTTTTTTTTTTTTATTAATTTATGACAATGAGACATGTCTGTTCCTGGCAGCTCCAAACTATTTCAAATGATGGGTTATCGAAGAAACTCCATATGAAGTTTACTTTCTTTTAATTTATTTATTTATTAGGTATACAGTGTTCTGTCTGCATGTATGCCTGCAGGCCAGAAGAGGGTACCAGATCTCATTAGAGATGGGTGTGAACCACCATGTAGTTGCTGGGAACTGAACACAGGGACTCTGGAAGAACAGCCAGTGCTCTTAACTGCTGAGCCATCTCTCCAGCCCCTGGAGTTTATTTACTTTTTGTGTGGCAAAAGCAAGCCACCAGGCTAGAAAGTGCCCTTGCCTCGACTTCTGACAGAACGCTGTCCAAACTGGACAAGCAGGACACAAAGGAAAGGACTGCTGACCTCTGACAAGACAAGGAGGGACAGCCCTGTAGAACGTCCTGCTTCACAGAAAAGTCTGTCAGATATGCTAGGTCTGTAAACCAAAGACAGATGTCTCAATGCTGTAGAGGAACCTTGGGAGATTGTCCAGGCAGCCAGCTGTTTCTGCCATTTCTCACATTTTTTGGAAGTCACTTGTTGCACTTCCTGTTTACTCACGTAATATTATTACCTTCATGGGTCTCTAATGAAGTTGAAGATGTCACAGTTATAGTTATCCTTGTTATGAGATTCTGTAGGGAAATTCACTAAAGGGGTGTAATATGTATAAGGCATTGAGACATAAAAGGTTACTGTTAGGTTGGTAATCCAAGTTAGGATAGAATAAATTAGGTACAACATCTTGGGCTACCAAGATAGGATATGAAGTATTTTGTCTGAATTTGTCAATTGCTAAAGGACTAGACATTGTTGGTGTATTTATCACCTGTATATTGAATATAGTTATTGTACTTATTGTATATAATTTTTCTTATATTAGTTATAACCTTTTTTAAAATTTTAGACAAAAGAGAGCTGGAGAGATGGCTCAGAAGTTAAGAGCAATGGCTGCTCTTCCAGAGGACCCAAGTTCAATTCCCAGCAACCACATGGTGACTGGCTCACAACCATCTACAATGAGATCTGGTGCCCTCTTCTGGTTTTCAAGCATACATGCAGACAGAACACTGTATACACAATAAATAAATCTTTAAAAAAATTTTAGACAAAAAAGGGGAAATGTGTTTTTACTCTAACAAATAAAGCTTGCCTAAAGACTAAAGGGGAGAGCTAGCCACTAGTTAATAACAGAAGTCTGGAGGTCTGTACTGATAGATAGGAAGTCATATGGCTGGGTAGAGAGAGGAATTTAAGGTGGGAAGAGACAGGAGCTTGGTCCCTCTTTCGTCTGACGAGTTAGCAAGGTAAGAGTTGGCTGTGGCTTGCTCTTTTCTCTTATCTCTCAGCATTTATTCTGATATCTGGCTCCTGGTTTTTATTATTAAGACCAATCAGAACTCGTGCAAGACACAACCCCCCCCCCCAAAAAAAACCTTAAATGAAGTTGAAAATAAAAAACATTTAAGTGTTATATCTGCTTCTGTGACTCATGTATCCTTGTGCCTATATTTTGTCTATTTTTTCATCACCTCATGATCTTTCTTAATTTTTTGACTTTATCCACACTTACATGTTTACATATACAATACAGTATAGGCTAGGATATTATTTCTTTATGCTTTATTATTCGTAAATGCTTAACCTGTATACTATTTTATATTTATTTATTTTATTTTTTAAATATTTATCTATTTATTTATCTATTTATCTATCTATCTATCTATCTATCTATTTATTTATTTATACAGTATTCTGTCTGCTTGTATGCCTGCAGGCCAGAAGAGGGCACCAGACCTCATTACAGATGGTTGTGAGCCACCATGTGGTTGTTGGGAATTGAACTCAGGACCTTTGGAAGAGCAGGCAATGCTCTTAACCGCTGAGCCATCTCTCCAGCCCCCTATTTATTTATTTTTGAGAGTGCCTCCAATTCATGTTGCCAAGGATAATCCTGAACTTCATTTCTACTTCATCAGTACTGGGATTAAAGCATGAGCCACAAGGTCCAGTATATATAGTTCTGGGGACAGAACCCAGGGCTTTGTGCATGTAAGACAAGCATTTTATTAAGTGGGTTAAATTTTATCTCCCCTCCCTGACTTTATTTTGAGACAGAGTCTTGCTATGCAGCTCTGGTTAGTCTGGAATTTCCTATACAGAAAAAGCTAAGTAGTAGCCAGGTACATGCTACCATAACCAAGTTCTAATTAACTTTTTAAAAAGTGCAGCAGAGTAAAACGTTTCAATATTATGTCTATGTGCATGTGCCAAGGGACATATGTGAAGGTTAGAGGACTCCTTCTATCATGTGGGTCCCAAGAAATGGAATTTAGGTTACTACGCTTGTGTGGCAAGCACCTTGAGCCATCTTGTTGGTACTCTGTTAAATTTTTCCCCCCTCTCTTTTGAAACAAGGTTTCACCATGCAGCCCTTACTGGCCTAGAATTTACTAGACAAGCCAGGCTGGCATCAAACTCAGAGATCTGTCTGCTCTTCCCCCTGAGTACTGGGGATAAGACTATGCACCATTACTCTTGGCAATGTTAAATGCTTCCTCCCAGTGATTTATTTATTTGTATTTTATGTGTTTGAGTGTTTGTCTGAATGTTCATATGTACACCAAGTGTATTCCTAATGTACAAAAAAAAAAAAATCAGAAAAGATCATCAGAGCCCTTGGAACCTACAGCTACAGAAGGTTATGAACCATCATGTAGGTTCTGGGAATAGAACTCAGGTTCTCTGTAAAAGCAGCAAGTATCTCTTTAGCTCCAGGGTCCATGAAAGAGCCCACCTCAAAAAACAACATGTGTCACGCCACCTCCTGCAGAGTCTGTGTGATTTCTCATATAGGCTGTGGCACAAGTTTCAAGGAAGAGTGCCTGCAGAGAAGGTGTGTGTGCTTCCTGCACTGGAGCCCTTGCACTTTTGGCATTACCTGCTTATGTTCTAAGGAATGCAGTCTGGTTTCTTCTGGAAGGGAAAACATAAGTTTCCAGAGTCTACTGATGAGCCATTGCCATATACAGGGAGTATATGATGCTAATGGAGGAAGATGGGTTAACATTAAAGGAAAAAGGTTTTCAGGTTTAATCTGGTACTCAGTAAATGAAGAACAAAAGGCAAAGTTAACTAAGCAATTAAGACAGATTCAGCAAAGATGGGATAAGGATAGAAGAGAGAGATAAATGCCTGTAACGTCGAGACTGGTTTTGGGGAAGGATTGAAAAGGAGTTAGAAATGTGGAGGAGAAGGAAAGAAGAAGTTCTTCTGCATAGATTGCAGAAATATAAAAAGACCGTAGACTGTGTGACTGTTAACCACAACCGCTTGCCCTTAGCTCAAAATGCCATGAACTCATAGGCTAGATGAAGATTTATATCGAAACTAATGCCTAGCCACGTCTAGCATGACCAACCAACTCACACCAAGGACATCTGATGAAAATCTATCCTCATGTATTTGATACAATGATTCTAATAATAATCTGTAGCGCATGAAAAAACAATACATGTTGTAAGCAATCTTTCTGTATAAAGGATGAGCCTCATGCCTAATAAAGATACATTCAGATGCAATTCCTTTGAGTCTTGTGTCTGCTTGTCATTCGCTGACTTCTTACCCACCTATTCCTGAGACCCTGTCCCTTCTGTCACAGTGCCCCTGCTAAGCTGGTCTGTTGCACATAATACAAAAAACACATACAAGCATAACATCCATACATATAAAAAAGAAAAAAGCCACTAAGGGCTGGCAATGTGCTTGCTGCTGAGCCTAATCCACACAGTGGAAGAAGAAAACCAACTCTTGGATATTATGTTCTAACCTCCACATGTTTGCTGCAGCACACACACGGCATACATATACGCACACATGCAAACAAATGAAATCAAAATGATTCACTGAGACTTTGTCTTCACACTTACCATGCATTATAATGTCTAGGGTTTACTCTTATAGCATTTCGAAAACATGCTAAGGCTTTGTCTAGTTCCTCAGTTAACACAAACTCATGTCCTAATAGAGTATAGGCGTAAGCATAATTTGGATCAACCTGGATAGCTCTTTGGAAGAATTTAATTGCAATATCATGTTCCCGTTGCAGACTGAAACAATTTCCAGCAGCACACCAGGCCTGGTAAAATGGAAACAAACAACAACAATCAAGCACAGTTACAGTATTTTATGCTTTCTTAAAAAAAAAAAAAAAAAGTTATCAAAAGTAGAAACTCAGTTTATTTAGAAAATTAGTTTCTAATTTTTCTTGTATCTAAACTTAATTTTGACCTTAGGAAACATATGTGTGCACACATTTAAGTGTGTGGGTGTTGTTCCTTGCTTTCCACCTTGTTTGAGACAGGGTCTATATTGTTCAGTTGTGTGCAGCAGGCTAGCTGCCTGCAAGCTTTTAGGGGTTTGCCTAGTTCTGTCTCCTCCCTGAAGAGGTGCTGGGATTACAGCAGTTTACACTATGCCTAGCTTCTACAAGGAAGGATGAATGGAGGAGGCTTTTCTGCAGCTTCTTACCCTGTTATCTGACTCCTGACATTTACTGATAAAGAATAACTGAATAAACACTTCATTAAACAAGTAAAGGAAAAGTGACTATTATTAAACAAACTGTAATCATACCTCTGGTGAGTTCTTATCCATGTCTGTTAAATCTTTTGAAAGAACTGAAAGAGCAACATCTTTCTGAAGATGCCAAAGTGTTGTAGAGTAGATCTCCATACCTTCAACTCTGTAATTCTCAATCCTTCTAACTTCTGAGAATATTCTTTCAGCCTGAAATAGAAAAGCGAAGAGAAGAGAAGAGAAGAGAAGAGAAGAGAAGAGAAGAGAAGAGTAAGGGCAAAGATGTTGCTACAGTTTACATATACAGGGCAATGCTGGTCAAAGTCTTCACAGGACCTAAATTCTGAAAGGATTATGCTTTATGTGAATTAGCAACAAGGATAACTGAACAAATCAACTGTAGGAAGTCAAATACTGAAGCAATCACTCACATTTAGTCTGCTTTTTGCATTTTAACTATGGGTAAAGACATGAAATTTGAAAAGAAATTTCTCTAAAAAAGAAAGAGGGGGCAGGAGAGGAGGCTCAGGAGTTAAGAGCACCAGCAGCTCCGCGGAGGAACTGGCTTTTGTTTCCCAGCATTCACATGGTGGCTCACAACTTTCTCAAACTGCAGTTTCAGGGGATCTAACACACTCTTCTGGCACCAGGCACATGTTTGGCACACATACAAAATAAAATTTGAAAGAGAGGAGTAGGGAGAATCTACTGAAAGGCTGAGTTTAAACCTTTGCGGTATAAACAAGGTCAGTTGGCTGCCAACTCTAGGGCACACTGGAAGTTGAACCATGACCTGCATGGAACTGCTGGGTTCCAATTGCCCTTTCCTAAGGTCTCTCTTGTTCTCCTTTTTCCTCAAAATATTCACAATTTCTGGAACTGTGCATCTTGTTTAAAAAACTTTAGAACTAGGTCCTACTGCGCGGTGATGGCAGAGGCACGTGGATCTCTGTGAGTTTGAGGCCAGCCTGGTCAACAGAGCGAGTCCCAGGACAGGCTCCAGAACTACACAGTGAAAGCCTCTCAAAAAACCAAACCAAACCAAACCAAAAACTTTATTAAAAACAAACAAACAGCTTTATAAATCCAACATATCCCCTAGTTTTATCACTTTATTAAGTTCAAAATGAAGATGACAGAAAATAAGGGAAGAATTTTTGTTTTAAATATTTACTTTTGTGTACGTATGTCACATACATGTGGGGACCCAATGTCAGAAAAGGGTGTCAAACCCCCAGGGATGGAGTTAGACTGCTGTGAGCTGGACCTCTGTAAGTATAGCAATTCTCTTAGTTGTTGAGTCATTCTCCAGCCCCAGGAAAGCACACTGATGAAACTGGGAACTTTTGCCCAAAACATGTTGATTTGGCATCTAGAAATAGTTTGATGTTTTATAAGTTCCCTCAAATCTCTTAAAAGTTGTGCGTTAAGTTCTTCCAAAGGACACAGGCTATAAGATAGTAGACACAGCAATTTGCCACACAGAAATACCTTTTGCTTTCAAAGTTTTCAGAAACTACTGTGACCTTGCAGAAGTAATTATTAGCTAGGAATGAAATTTGCTAAAGTAAGAGGACTGTGGCAAGTCTGAGACCAGCCTGAGCCACACAGTGAATTCAAGATAAGCGTGAACTACATAGCAAGACTTTGTCTCCCAAAAATAAAAAAGGAAAGCAATCCAGGTATGATGGCATATACCTGTGATTTCAAGGCTAGCAGAATGAATACAGTGAATTCAAAAAAGCATTAGCTAGCTACACACACAAAACCCAAACAAACAAATAAAAAACAAGTGATTATGAACTATGCAAACAGGAAGACAGGAAAAAAATACTAATTAAAAAAAGTTGAAAGGCTGATGATGCAATTTTCAGTTGGTAGAGTTTGCTAAGCATACATAAAAGCCTGGAGTCAACCTACATGTGTATTCATAAATTAGGGATGATAGTACATCCCTATAATCCCAATATCTGAGGAGGAAGGGGGCAAGAGGATCAGGAATTCTAGGTCATTCTGGTTTATACAGAGCCAGAGGACAGTCTGAGCTACATTAGACCCTGTCTCAAAAACAAAACAGGCAAGGTGTGTGGTGCATGCCTTTAAATCCCAGCATCAGTGTGTGTGTGTGTGTGTGTGTGTGTGTGTGTAGCCAGGGGTATCAAGTAAAAGATCCTGCCTCAAAAGAAAACAAAAAAAAACTATTATAAGGACATTATGCCTTCAATTAAACATAAATCATCTTTACAGATATAGTAAGCAGGTTTGTTTGTTTTTGTGCTGGGACTAAAGGTGTAAACCATCACACCTGGCAACAGCATTAAGTTTTAAAACATGTTAAATAATAAACATTCAGTTCAGTATACAATTCTGTATATTTTATAGAAAGAATTTACATTATAAATATTGATTACATGGCAAATATTTTCCTATTCAACTGAGAATAGAAATATTTCACATAACTTGATGACTATTCTCTACGAATCCTTTACAAGTCCACTAAATTTAAATTATCTCTTAATGCAAGAAATTATTTTTTTTTTGAGTCAGGGTTTCACTGTAGTTTTAGAGCCTGTCCTGGAACTAGCTCTTGTAGACCAGGCTGGCCTTGAACTCACAGAGATCCGCCTGCCTCTGCCTCCCAAGCGCTGTGATTAAAGGCGTGAGCCACCACCGCCCGGCTTGCAAGAAATAATTTTATTTAGAAATTATTATGCTAGCTAATTTTATGTCAACCTGACATATGCTAGAGTTATCTGAAAGGAAGGAACCTCAATGGAGAAAATGCCTCCACAAGATCCTGCTCTAGGGCTCTTTCTTTATTACTGATTGATGGGGAAGGGCTCCTGGGCTGGTGGCCCTAAATTCTTTAAGAAAGCTGGCTGAGCAAAGGCCCCGGGGAGCAAGCCAGTAGGAAGCATTCCTCATAGCTTCTGCATCAGTTCCTGCTCCAGGTCCCTGTCTTGCATGAATTCTGACCTCACTGCTTTATATGGAGCTATGAATAAAATAAATATATCATTTTCTCTCCAAGTTGCTTTTAGTCATGGTGTTTCAATACATCAACAGTAATCCTAACTATTATACATACCAAGAAAATAATTATATAAATATCACATAATAAACTAGTGAATATTGACCTTTTAGATCTAGCCTTACACATTAAAGTTAAATACTCTACAAGGATATATGCATAGGTTTGTATATCTTTGCATACTTACCTGCATGTATTCTGAAAGCTCAAAATAAGCCCGTCCAACTTGGCACAATACCCAACCAGTACTGTAGTGGTGAGAAGGTAGGTGGCTCAAAATATTTATAGCTTCTTTGCAGTTATATGAACACAAAGCTAAATAACCTTTTCCCATTTCACGAAGAAGACTCATCAAACCTTCTAGGAGAAAAAAAAATATAATAAACAAAGGAGAAAAAGACAACTTTGGTTTTCTAAAAAACCTAACCACAGATTTCTCCTTTAAAAAAAGTTCCAGTATCTGGATGGCAAGATTGCTTGGTGGTTAAAGCATCTTGCCACCAAGCCTGATGACCCAAGTTTGATCCCTGGGACTCCAAATGATGTATGCTAAAAACTAACTCCTACAAACTGTCCTGTAACCTAACACACACACACACACACACACTCTCAAATAAATGTAATAAAAAATATTTTAAGGGGGAAATGTAATCAAATAAAAAATGTTTTAAGGTGGGGGCTCAGTTGTTAAGTGCATTTTGTGTCCAGTTCCAAACCTGTAGAAATATTTTATTTATATTTTAATAAATAAAGCTTGCCTGAAGTTCAGAGAATAAAATAGCTGCACTGATCAGCCTTACAGACCTGACAATGGTGACAACACACCTTTAATCCCAGTAGCCCCCTAGTTGCCATAGAAACTGGTGGTAGCGGTGCACGTCTTTAATCCCAGCCCTAGAGAGGAATATAAGATGGGAGGAGACAGCTCTCAGACATAGTCTCATTCTGAGATTCCTGGAGGCAGGATCACTATTTTCAGACTGAAGTAGAGGTCAGAGCCAGTGGCTGGCTGTTTTGCTTTTCTGACCTTCAGGTTGAACCCCAATTTCTGTCTCTGGGTTTTTATCAATCGTGCTACAGTTCCCAGCATCCACCCAACAGCTCACAACCATCTACAACTCCAGCTCCAAGGGATTCACGCCCTATTCTGGCTTCTGTGGGCATCCATCCATCCACAGAAATACAAAGAGACAGAAATTTAAAAACATAAACAATAAAACATTTTTAATGCCAGTATTTATCTAAAAACAATGAAGGCATGAAGAAACTTAGTTAAAATACGTGTATAATAAAATAAAAACAACAACAACAACAACAAAAAAAAAACCGCAAGGACTACAGAAAGCATTTATAACAGACCTGCGGCTGCCTTTTGTAGGTTAAACGCCTGGATCTGAGGTGTGATTGTGGATATTTTCCCTTCTGAAATGATAGAAGAGTCCAACTTTGTAATTTCCAGACTGTCATTTATGCTGGGTTGAGTTATTCCTCCTTTATTAGTTTTACTTTTTGTTTTTCTGTTTGGGATTTTAGGTGGAAACTTCATTTTTAACTTTTTGCTATTCTCCTGTAAAAAGGGATAAATTGTCATGCTTATCACACTCAAAATTATTTTAGACGTCTTCATCGACATTTTCTCGAGTACTACACATAGAATTGCATAATCCTCATTAGTCTCTTTGTCTTAACCTGAAATTTTATAAAAACAAGTTTTCAGAAACTATTTTTTGTTTGTTTTGAAACAGGTTCTTACTTTTTGGCTCATGCTGACCTGGAACTTGAAGCAATCCTGTTTTTGCCTCCCAAGTATTGGAATCACAGGAATGAGCCAGCAGCTCTGACAGTCATTTCATTTTAAATACAATAGGTTAATAATAAGTTAATAGTGACTGAACTCAGTCTGCACTAAGGGTAGCTCTTTTCTCGTTCACTATTTAAAAATAGGAAAATGCAACACTAATTACATCAAAGCACTATAACCAATGGCAAAAAACATTGTATATATCATATCAAAAGTAAATTATTAATAATGTCAGTCAGCAGACCAAGAAACAAAATATCCCCTCATCTTTTGCTTTTAACCTTTAAAATAATTCTAGGAAGATAATAACATGATTGAATTTTCACTCCTTCTTTCCTCAGTGATAACATGTAAACCACAGACCCCATGAATATTTCCTAGTACTTAATGAATTCTTTTGCATGTGTATACAGTTTTGTGTCATTTCATCAAACAAAGGCATTTGTGCAACCAACCACAACAGTTATGGTGCAGAATTATTCTTTTAGAGCAAACCCATTTGCACTACATTTGAATAGCTGCATCCTCCCTCCAGCCTTATTTCCCGGTAAGCAACTGACACTTTTATTATAATTTGGTCATTTCAAGAATGACACATTTACCCAAGGACTAAGGAGAGTCACAAAAATTATAGCTAGTTCACCAAATAATAAATTATTTAGCTCAGCATGGTGGTGCATCCCTATAATCCTAGTACCCTAGAAGTTAAAGCAGGAGGAAAGCAATTTCCAGACCAGCCTGAGCTATATAATTTTAAACAAAATTAAAAACAAAAGTCTTTCCTTGTTTGAGATGGGGTCAGTGATGCATAGGAAGCAGTAAGCGACTGTGACCTTTACCTTGGTTGTAGAGCTGTCACTAGTGAAAAGGCGGGAACTTCTCCGAGGCAATGCGTTTGGGGGAGATGTAATGGTGGGGCTCAATACCTGAGGTGTTGTACTAAAACAAACAAAACAGACATTTTAAACCATTTACTTAGCTTGTGATCATTAGCTATTGTCACAATTCTACTTTATTAAAACATTCATTCATCATAGAAATATTTTAAAATTGGTCTTTTGCTTAGTTCCCTTTGGTTCTCTATGAAAACACAGAATTTAAAAATTATTCACAGGGGCTGGAGAGATGGCTCAGCAGTTAAGAGCACTGACTGCTCTTCCAGAGGACCGGGGTTCAGTTCCCAGCACCCACATGGCAGCTCTCAACTGTCTGAAGATCCAGTTCCAGGGGATCTGACACCTTCACACTAGTGCACATAAAATAAAGTAAATAAACAATAAGAAATATTAAAAAAAAATTCACAGGCTGGATGAATGGCTCACTGGTTAAGAGTACTTGATACTCTCCAAGAGGACCCAAGCTTTGCTCCTAATGCCCACTCTCTATGGCTCACAGCTGCCAGTAAGTCTTGTTCCAGAGGATGCTATAATCTCTTTTGGCCTGAGTGCACAGCATGTACCAGTATGCACAGGACAACCCCCCAACCCAATTAAGTCATTATAGAGTGGAGTACAGTAACAATCTTCACTAACTGAAATTAGACATTTTTACTTAAAACAATCTAAAAAATAACTTCTGAGTGAATAAACAAATACATCTACAAACAATTGTCTGGGGGCACCCATTGGCAAGCACAAAATATTAAGTAAAAGGAAAAGTTGGGCATGAATAATTTTAATGTGTAGTATCTGCTAGTAAACAAATATCACTAGAATAAATAGAAGCTTGACCAGCTAAATCAAAGGTTTCTTTTACTTAGCTAAAAAGAGTATGATCATCACTTTATACAGGTCTACTTGAAAGGCGAACTATAAGACAAGAGTTCTACTTTGAACTGAATGGTGGTCCTCTACAAGAAAAGAAAGAACTACCTGTTGAGTTGAGCCATCTGTCTGACCCAAATGTAAATACACACACACACACACACACACACACACACAGAAAAGGTCTTGTTGTATCCCTGGTTGGCCTAGAACTCTCTATGTAGATCAATACAATCTTGAATTCACAGAAATCTGCCTGTCTCTGCCTTTGCTCAGCTAAAAATGAATTCCTGCTTTAAAGATTTGGTTTATTTTATTTTCTTTGACACAAGAATCTAGCTATGCAACTCTGGCTGTTCTGGAATTCACTATGTAGAGCAGGCTGGCCTCACACTCAGCCTCTCAAGTGCTGTGAATAAAGACATGTATTTCTACACTCAGCTATTTTTTATATCATGCATATACACCAGTGCCTGCATGTATACATATGCACCAGGGGTATGCAGGCAGCTAGACGAGGGCATCACATTCCCTAAAACTGAAGTCACAGGCAGTTGTAAACCACCCAAATAGGTGGTGGGAAGTGAAGCTAGGTTTTCTGCAACAACACCCAAGTTCTTAACTGCTGGGCTGGAGATGGTCCTAGGTTAAGAGAACTGGTTGCTCTTTCAGGGGTCCTGAGTTCAATTCCCAGCAGTCACATGGTGGCTCACAGACATTGATGATGAGAACTGGTGCCCTCTTCTGGCATTCAGGCAAATATGCAGGCGGAACATAATAAATCTTTAAAAAAATTCTTTGCTTTGAATTCAATTATAACTTAGTTAGGCAGGGTGTAATAATGCTGATAATCTCTATAATAAAGGAAGCTGAGACAGGTTTTAATTCAAGGTCAGTCTGGGCTACAGAATGAGACCCTGTCTCAAAAAAAAAAAAGCTAAAATGATCTAATTAAGACTGAGTAAGGGTACAGTGAGACCTGTTTCAAAGAGCAACAAAAAGAGTAGGCAACAGGTCTGAGGATACAGCTCCTTAGCATTGCACAAAGCCCTGGGTTTGGCCTCTAGCATCACATAAACTTGATATACTGCTAAAGGGCTTGTAATCCTAGCACCCTGGAGGTACAGGCAGGTGAGCAATTAGTTTAAGGTTATTTTCAGATATACAGCAAGTCTGCAACCATTCTAGGATACATGAGACCCTGTATAAAAGGGGGGAGAAGAGACAGACAGCTTACAGACTAAGTAAATCTAAATACTTCATAACTTATGGGTAATTATTATTGGTTGTTCATCTTGGTTTCCAAATATTCTTGGCAAAAGCAACATAAGAGACAAAGGGTCAAGAAGCAGAGAGCTACGCTGAGTTCTTTCTCTCTGGTTCTGACCAGAGTCCAGATGATGAAATGGTGCCATCCATACTCAGGTAGAGTCTTTCCACCTCAACTAACCCTATTCGGAAAACCTCTCAGACATGCCCACAGGCCAGCCAACCTGATCTAGACAATCCTTCACCAACAGACCTTCCAGACCCTGCCGCAACTTAACAAATGAAATCAACCCTCATATCACCTGTCTTGGTCAGAAAGTTTTAAAAATAAGAAACCAACTAGTAAGTAAAACCTGTTTAGAGCTACTTTTAATCCATCCTAGACACAGTTCAGTGAAGGGAATCTTACCTAGTAGTAAATTTTACCTAGTAGGAACATTTTGGGGGAATCAATCCACTCTTTTAAAAGCTTTATTACTTACCATTATTATATATATATATAATATATATTATTTATTTACTTTTTATTTCATGTTTGTGTGTTTGCCTTTATATAAGTTTATAAGCATCACATGCATGTAGTAGCCTGCAGAGGCCAGAAGAGGGCATCAGATTCACTGAAGTTGGAGTTACAGTCAGTTGGAGCCCACCATGTGGGAAGCAAACCCCAGTCCTCTGCAAGAGCAGTCAACATTCTTAACCACTGAGTGATCTCTCCAGCAACAACTCTCGTTTATAGTATAATAAGAAATTTATCTTATCAATGTGATTACTTATAAAAAAAAAAAGAATTCTGACAAGAAGTGGAAAGGAATAATTTTATATTGCAGGGTAGTTTATAGGGAGGACAAATCTAGGAACAGTATAAGACTGACTTAGAAGACTGCATAAGGGTGACATAATTCTCCATCAAAGAAAAAGAAAGCTACGGCAGTTTTTAGGCTTAGAGGTTAGGACAGAAACTTTTCTATGTTTTTGTTAAGGTTCTGCTGGTTCCAAAGACTCACTTGATGCAAGTGGAGATTTCCCCCAAAGTCCGAGGAATCAGAAAATATGTATTTATTTCATATGATGTGAACAGTGTCTGAATTTTAAGTTTGTATTTGGTTAACTCGGAGCCTGACAATAAAAGGTGCTTGGCATATGTGATTATGTGTCAATTACTATAACATTTATTTTTTTTAAAAAAAACATTTTATGTGTATGGGTCAGAAGGCATTAGTTCCTCTGATATTAGTGTTATAGAAGGTTATGAGTCACCATGTGGATGCTGGGAGACAAACCTCGTTCCTTTGAAAAAGCAGTCATCTATCCAGTCCCAACATTAAAAGAAAAAAAAAGGTTTAACTAGCATCACTGTTTTAAAATATGATGGGGAGGGTGGACCGGAAGAGATGGCTCCCGTATAACTCCAGTTCCAGGGGATGGATGCCCTTCTCTGGCTTCTCAGGCACCAGGCATGTACATAGTGCACAGGCATACACACAGTTGAAATATCCACACACATAAAATAAAATGTCCTGGGAGTTACCAACAAATACCTTGGGAAATTCACACAAATGAATCTTAGAGGATAATTTATATAAAGAAAATGATGGGCTGGCCATGCTGGGAAATCCTTCATATGCATGGTAACAAAATATTTTCAAGGGGCTGAGAGATGGCTCAGTGGTTAAGAGCACAGACTGCTCTCTAGAGGACCCAGGTTCAATTTCCAACACGTATATGGCAGCTCATAACTTTCTATAACTCCATTTCCAGGAGACCCAACACCCATGGCAAAAATAACAATGCACATAAAATTAAAATATATACATACAGCACCAGGCAGTGGTGGTGTACGGCTTGAATCCCAGCACTAGGAAGACAGAGGCAGGTGGATCTCTGTGAGTTCAAGGCCAGTCTGGTCTATAGAATAATAAACTAGTATAGGCCCCAAAGCTGCAGAGAAACCCTATCTCGAAAAACCAAACGCAAACCAAACAAAAAAAAATATAGTTAATATAAATAAATAATAAATACAAGGTGTGTGTGTATGCATACACACATTCCCACCCTAAGTGTGTAAGCAGAGGTTAGAAAAGGGCCGCAGACAGCCTCCTCTATGGTTCTTTATTTTCATAAGTCAGTCCCGCACTGAACCAGAAGCTCATTTTTTTGCTAGGCTGGCTGGCAGTAAGCTCTCTGGATCCTCCTGCCTCTATCTCTTAGTGTTGGGGTTATGGGCATGCCTGGCCATGCTCAGGTACTCATGTCTCACAAGCAAGCACTCAGGACTGAGCTACCTCTCCAGTCATCCACCTTATTTTTAAAGACAGTCTCTATTAAACCTGAAGTTCACAGTTTTGGTTTGGCTGGCCGGCAGGAGAGGTTCCAGGACCTGCCTGTCTCCACCCAACATTAGGGTTAGAAAGAAGCACATGTGGACACACCCAACTTTTATGTGGGTGCCGGGAATCAATTTGAACCCAGGCCCTTTTGCTTTCACAACAAGAACATATATCTGCTGAGCCATCTCCTCAGCTACGCCCTACTCAGTAAAATTTCTTTTAAAAAAAATGACATCTAGGTACAGCGATACTCTCTTGTCATTACAGCTACTTGAGCCTAGTGAGACTAGCCTAGAAAACAGAAAGACTTCCAGAGAGGAAACTGCGGTCAGAATATGAAATAAATAAATATTAAAAAAATAAAGATGAAGCAGGTTTTTTTCTGATATGCAGAATAGGAAAAATTCATTACCATGACACATTACAGGAGATGAGATGACTTTTTTTAACGTTTAAACAATGATATATTGTGGGGGTTAATATATATATGGATACAAAACAGTTATAATATTCCCTGAGAGCATCAAAAAGTACTGTTGTAAGGGTTCACCACTTGAAGGCACATTTGATATATTAAAATATACACCATAAAGATGTCTTTGAAAAGAGAAAGTTGCTAAGAAATGCTTGGTTGCTTATATGGCAGTAGTCAATTGAGTTTCTCTTAATGCCCAGAACCCATCTGTGACTGGTTATTGGGAAAATGGGGTCTCCACAGCTGTAATCAAGTGATGATGAGGTCATAAAGGTGGGTACTGACCCATCCAGTATGATTGACATCCTTACAGGAAGGGAAATCTAGATACAGACATGGTCTTGTCAAGACAAAGGAAGACATGAACTATGCTGTCACAATCCAAGGATGGTCTGAGTATGGAAAGATCCTCCCTATAGACTTTGGAGGGGAAATGTTCCTCCCAACCTGATTTCAAACTTACACATTTTAAAGCTGGAGAGATTATTAGCAACATGGGAAGCAGGAAAAAGAAAAGGAAAAGGAAAAAGAAAGAGAATAAATTTGGTTTAAGATACCCAGTTTGAAGCCGGGCGGTGGTGGCGCACGCCTTTAATCCCAGCACTCGGGAGGCAGAGGCAGGCGGATCTCTGTGAGTTCGAGGCCAGCCTGGTCTACAAGAGCTAGTTCCAGGACAGGAACCAAAAGCTATAAAGAAACCCTGTCTCGAAAAATTAAAAAAAAAAAAAAATTACCCAGTTTGAGAACAGAGTGAGTAACACCTGGTCAAAAGGCTTTAGATGACAAGTATTTCAGATTTCAGCTAGTTTGGATTTCGAAATATTTGTATAAAAATCCTTACTAGTTAAGCATTCCTGATTCAAAAATGATAATATCTGAACTATTCCAAAATCTGAAGCCTTTTATGTAACACTGGTGCTCAAGGTCTTGTATTTTAGAGAAGTTTGGATTCTCAGATCAGGGGCTCAGTCGGTGTACTTCACTACTTGTAGCTTAGGAAAGTGTCCTTGCTGCCAGTTCGAAGCCAGTGTGGGATTCATAGTGAGTTTCTGACTATTTAGGGTCATATCAAAAAACAAAAAGAGAAAAAACCAAACAAGCAAAAACCAGTAACAACTGCCTGCCCTACAAAATAAAAAAAAACCCCAAATCCCACCACTCAAGTAATTCTTATAACAGGACTCCTGGCAACTGCAGTCTGCAAGTTGGCACCACTCCAACATTACAGTGATAGTGATTTCTTTTAGATAGTCAAGACTGTAATCAGTGACAGTCTAAAGTTTGACTTTATGATCCATGTATTGAAATAAATAATGGGAGGAGAATAAAATCTGATTTGCCATGCGTGGTGGCAGACATCTTTACACAGAACTTGGGAGGCAGAGGTAGCCAGATCTCAGCCTGGTCTACACACTGAGTTCCAGGACAGGCAAGGAGTAAAGAATATAGAGACTCTGTCTTAAAAACAAAACAAGTAAAAACTAACAAACAAACAAAAACTTTAAGGAAATAGACACCATAAAAAATACCTTAGACACCATAATAAATACCTTGTTTGTGGGCCAGAACTTTGCGTTTGTGCGACAAGAATTGGAGTGACCTCTCGACTATTTCCACTCTGTGAGAAGACAGACTTCGTTCCAGTTTGACCCATTCTGGCAACAGACTGTAAAACACAAAAAGTCTAAGGTTTGTGATTATAGATTGCACTGTAAGCGACAACACTCTATGATGTTCCTATCTGCATCTTCTCAATGAAAACAGCTCAGGGTATGTGTCATCTTAAAACAATCACTACTATCACTATATTGTGTTAAAAGACAGCTATTTGCCTCAATATTTAGGAATTAATTTGCTATATATAAAGAAAACAATACAACAAGATTTATACTTTTCCTTTCGTATTTAGTAACAGAATTAAACAGGAGTCTAAGGAGATAAAAAAAAATCACGTGGTGCTTTTCTAAATTCTAAAGACACTGTTCTTTTGCTTCACAATTCCTTTCTAGTTTCTCTAATGTTTCACTTATTGCTTTCTGCTTGCTTGGAAGGGGAAGAACAAGGTCTCTGCCTCGTCTGACATAATTGTTCAATGTGATAGAAACAAATCTTAAACATAGTTAAGAAATGAATTAGATGTATGTGTCTGATGTATCTGAAAGGCTGTGACAATAACATTCTTTTATAGTTTGGTAACTCTAAGGAAAGAATAATTATATAAAGTTGGATTCTCTCTGAAATAGAGACTGGAATTTTAAATAAGTTTCTTTACCCAAACTACATTTTACACAGAAAATACCTTTTTTGTAGGGGCTCCGGTGGATGGCACGTCAATTACAGAAGGTGTGTTAGTGTAGTTTTGTAAATAGGATCCATCTCCAGGACTTGGGGTTTCTAATGGCAAAATCCCAAAACTGAGAAGAGGTTGAAATCAAGGTGTCAAAAAGTCATCAAGGCATATATAAAGCAGCAGTATACTTAAATTAGAAGGTCTAAAAGGAAGAGAATGGCAAATCAGTCTTGGGGCAGTGAGGATCTGAGGGGCAGATTTAAAAATGAGCTGTGAATGTAGAGTACTCCACCCACCAGAACTAAAAAAAAAGGACAAGGACCTAAATTGAACAACAGTTGCTGATCTTAGAAATAGACTGCCTTTATGAAAGCTAAGATCCAAATGACAAAAATAAATTCCAATTCTTGGAACAATGGAGACAATGTCCTAGAAATTACTGGCAATTACCTAATAACTATCGATATAGTTATCCACTGGTCTCTGTAGATGCCGTAATCAATCTCCTAGTCATGCTATTTCAATACCTTCCTGGCTTTGAGACTCATTTATAGTCTATTTTTTTGTGAGTTTTGTTTCATAGTTCTCAGTATATAGCCTTTGTGGCAGGTTATTGTATAAATACATATACCATATAGTTTTTAATAATTTTGACAACATATTTTAAAATGATAGGTGTCAATTTTCTTCTAAGTTTTAGAAAAATGAACTGATAACATTGCTGTAACTATATCATAAACAATATTTCAATTTTTACTGCTATCTGTAGATGCACAGCCATAAATAGTATCTTTCAATACATATACTAATTGGGTCATATTTTAAACACCTTTTACCTCTGCTTTATTTTGAGAAAGGTCATTATATGCCATAGGCTTCTAAGTAGCTGAAGAGAATTTTGAACTTCTGATTTTCCTGCTTCCACCTCCCAAGTACTAACTAGGATTACACATTGAAGCCTTGCCCACTTACACAAGGATCAAACCCAAGGCTTTGTGTCCACTATGCAAGCAATCTACCAACTGAGCTACAATATCAGCCCTCATATTTAATTAAAAAATTTTATACATGTATTTCTTCAGAATGCCACTTTCTCACACTGATTTAGGTAAGATGTTGCTTATATTAACTTGCATTATAATTCAAAGATTATTTACATTAGAATACATTTTAAAATATATTGTGTGACTTACCTTGGGGTTAATGGGCTAAGAGCAGTTGGTCCTCCTAATAAACTTCGACCAGTTTTTGGTTTATTTTGAACCTGTTTAGACAATATGGAAGTACCCGTTCCAAGGGGGACATTATCTGGTGAAATTACAGCTGAATCAATGTAAGACACGGAGGAATCTGTATTTAAGGAGTACTTTGAATTGGAAGATTCTAAGTTCAGTCTGTTTAATTCCTGAAACAGAAATTTTCGCTCATGTCACTTATGATGCACTGTTTAGTTCCCATAATTCTGCTGGGTTTCAGAATATTCTGAACATGAGAAGGATACACTTACGATTGTGTCCTGGGGTGTTTCTGTAAGAACTGTCTCAGGCTGTCTGTGAGATAAACTGTGGTTAGATACTAGAGTTGTACAAGTGTTGGGCAAACAGCTGCTAAAATTCTGTATAGATGTTAATTTAAATGTTTGGTCAGGATCTGGCTTTTCACCTGTGAAGACCAAGAGACAAAAAACAAAAGAACAACAACAAAAAAAACACCAAAAATTTGCCTCTGAAGGATAATCTCTTTTCAAGTATGCATAATTAGACAGAAATAAAGTCTTATTTAGAGTTTCAAAATTCTCCTGTCCATTTAAGTTAATCAATCTTACCCCTCCCAAAGCACAAACAGTAATTTATTGTGGAAGTTAACCCGTAAAGATGTAAATTTGGAAAATAAATTACAAGTTTTAAATATCATAAATCAGAGCCAGTAAGATGGCTCAGTGGCTAAATTAAAGGTCGGCTGTCCAACCTGAAACCCGAGTTAAATCCTGTCCCCATCTCATAAGCTTACCTATTTCACATAATGATTCAAAGGGAGACCAGAGAAAAGGATTTAAACTAAGGCTCTTTTGGTAACATTCTGATCCTTTGGCAAGCCGATCTGTCTTGCTGTGGAGAGAAACAATAAATTAAACAAACTATAAACCCCAAAGCTTTTCTTATAATTTTTGATATAAAAATCAGATCACTCTTATATATAAGTTCTTACAGCATTCTTTTTGAGGCTTCCCTAGGTTCTTAATTTCTCTTGCTTTCTGAGATTATGTCATGTGGCTCCAATTAGCCTCAAATTCAATCTTCCTGTCTCAGATGACAGGGTTCTATTACTGTGCTCTGTTCTCATTGCATTCTCAGACTTTTAAATTTGTTGACAGATAAAAAACAAGACCGGGTATGACAAAACATACATGCTCTAATCCCAACACTTGGGAGGCAGAGTTAGGAGGATCTTTATGAGTTTACGAGTCTGGTCTACTTGATGAATTCCAGGCCAGTCAAGGGCTACACAATGACCAACAAGAAATATAGAAAGGAGACAGCCAATGCTTCAATTTTTTACTTGTTTTGAAAGCAATTTACATGAATACAAAAATTTAAATGATCAGATTTCTTGTTTGTGTGTGCTTTCAAGACAGGGTTTTTCTTTGTAGCACTGGACATCCTGGAACTTGCTCTGGAGAGACAAGTTTTATTTTTTATGTATGTATGTATGTATGTATTTATTTATTTTCATAGCCCTGATTGTCCTGTAACTCACTTTGTAGAGCCAAACCAGGCTGGGCTTAAACTCACAGAGGTCCGCTCATCTGCCTCCCAAGTCCTGGGATTAGAAGTGTGTGCCATGTAATGAAGAGGGAGACTGATGCTAACCGGGTATAGAAAAAATTAGTGTTGAAGCCCTGGACCAATTATACCCTGATCACTCTGGGAAGTATCAGAGTGGTCCGACTGCATGTTAACCTTTTAAAATGGAGAAAAGGAGGGTCAGTAGTTAAGATTCCTTTCAGTTTAAAAAATAAACAAGACACATAAGCAAAACAAACAAACAACACACACACACACACACACACACACACACAAACTCTAGTTGGTTCAAGGTTCAAATTCTTAAGTAAAACTACGGGATAAATAGACTGTTTAATGTGCAGATTGTCAGTAAAGAACTCTTTGGAGAAGTTTCACTTCTAAGCTTTCAAGTGAGCACATAACAGCATAAATTTAAGAAGATAAGAATGTGGGCTAGGGGTGGGGTGGGATCTCATGGTAGAAGAGTTACTTAGCCCAGCACTGAGAGGAAAAGGAAGTGTTGTTCATAAAAACAATAAACATGGACAAAGACAGGAGGAACATGAGGCAGAAAAATCATACCTAATACCATTCAGATGAAATCAAGCAAAAATAATTGTCACAAGACTGACTAAATCACCTACCAGAATATAGAAGTAACTTAAAAATAGGAAATGAAGAAAAGGCATATAAAGGCCATTTTCTGAAATCAATAAAGTTAAAAGTAGCAAATTAACCCATGGATATTTTCTTTTCTTTTTTTTTTTTTTTTGGTTTTTTCGAGACAGGGTTTCTCTGTAGCTTTGGTGCCTGTCCCAGAACTAGCTCTTGTAGACCAGGCTGGCCTCGAACTCCCAGAGATCCACCTGCCTCTGCCTCCTGAGTGCTGGGATTAAAGGCGTGCGCCACCACCACCCGGCCCCATGGATATTTTCAACATAAGCTTAAGAAAACAAAAAAAACACAGGGGCTGTGGAGTGGGCTCGGGGTATAAGAACGCTCACTGAAGAAGCACAAGGACCTGAGTTCAAATCCTCAGCACTCATGTTTAAAAGCTGTGTATGACCATAAGTGAGTCTGTAACCCCAGTGTTGTGGGGTCTAGTGACTGCCAGGATGAGTTTTCGGCAGGGAAAGAAACCCTGATTCACAGAAGGTAGAGTGATGTAGCAGTAAAACCAATGTCCTCCTCTGGCCTTAGTGCACACATGTTGCAAACACAGAATAAATAAGTTATTTCAAAAAATGCTAAAGGAAAGAGCCAGAGAGACCTCAATATCTGAGGGCTGACTTAAGCTTCTGTGACTATCCATCCCTTCTACACTTGTTTTCAGCAGTTCTAAAGGAAGGGTACTTTTCTATCTAACCTAATCATATTTAAAGAATATTTCTGCTTCCTTTAAGATTTACTTTTTTCAACGCCCACTCATAATTCTATCGATCCCTTCAAACAGTTGATTGCCCTCAAACATCTACTTTCCTTGAGAAGTCTTCTTATGGAAAGAAAGGATTTTTTTTGCTACCAAGTCTCTTCTATTGTACATTTTACTCCCTTCCTTCCCACTCGGGGCCAAGGATGGAACCCAAGGCCTGTCGCACTGTGCTGGGCAAGGACTCTGCCACCGAGCCTTTTATTCTTCTTAACCAGTAGAACCAGTAGGCTCTCACTTGAACAAAATCTTGCCTACTTTTTATCAATTTCCATCTATTGTTTTCTTCCTTCTCTATTACAAACAGGGTGGGGACTGTGAGTTTAATACTCCCAGGACCAAATACTTCTTGTGTTTAGCTGTAAAGAGAGAATGACCTCAACTTTCTTTGAATGAATGACAAAAATAATAATACTTGCATGGTAACATCCAACTCCATTTTTAAGTAAATGAAGATATTATCTTTCCTTATTCTAGTTCACAAGTTTTATGAATGACTTGATGTAACACTTTTACACCTGAAAATAACCTCCATATTCAACAAAATCATTTATTCTGCAAAAGTGTCATTTCAAGTTTGTTTCTAGACAAGAGTCTCACCACATAGCTCAGCGTAGCCCAGAAGTCACAACACAGACCAGCTGGCTTTGAATTCTTAGAGATTAGACTAGATTGCTTCTCCCTCCCAAGTGCTGGGAGTAAAGGTACGTGCCACCACTGACTGGCCATTTTTTTGTTTTGGGAGTAGGCTTCAATCACTTCTCTCATAATTGTAACAGATAGCATTTATTACATGCAAAATACTTCATGGGCAGTTATAAATATTTTCTATTAATCTACTCGACTTCTAAAGTACTTTTTAAAAACTGAGGGAGACTCATGTTACTATTATATAATGATAATTCTAAGTTCATGCAGCTAAAAATTCACTTCAAAGATTACTATATATTGATAGAAAACATAGTCTAGTACCAAAACCTGCCTTGAAGTTTAGAAATAGTAGAAAGTCTAGAAAGGAGTAGTAGGAATATTTAATATCAAGAAAACAAATTTTCCTCGCTTTTTTTAAGTGAATCAAACACACAAGTGCTCTCTTTACCTAAGATAAGAGCTTGTAAGAGTTTTTGAGGCTATGTGGAGAGCAAAATGGGATCAGCATTGCTACTATTTAACAGACTTAATGAGGTCACAATGAGGTCAGGAACTACATGTATATGCATGAGACCCTTTCTGGTATTCTGAATCATTCTCACTTACCAATATACATGCCCCAACAATGAAAGAGTAAAGCAGGCTGAATCACCAAACTCATTGACAATATCTTCATGGCTTTTTTGCTTATTAAACACTCCACCAGATAAGATTTGTTCCCCTTCTGCAAGCCTTTAAAATATAAATTAATTTTAATACCAATATAAAAGCTCTTCATAAAGATATCTTCATTATTATCGTGAGTCTAATGACAAATATAGTGAAAAGTTAACAGTATTTTTAGAATAGTGGCAATCATGTACTTGGAATCATTGAGAAGCTAGAAATTTATGACCTTAAACTTTCAGTTTTGTCTTTAAAATCAGAACTCATTAAAATTCAATTTCTATATGGACAAATCTAGTCTGAACAGCAAATGTATTACTCATATTAAAACAAACATTGTTTGCATGCTTGCATGAAGCCTGGGGTTAGAGATCCCCAGAACCAGAAGAGAATTATCACCATTATAGTGAAATCTTCCATGATCAAATTAATGCCATAGTCAATTTAGTAAACATTTCAATTGTTACTCAAGAGAAAGGAAGAAGTCAGAAGTTTGTTAGAAGAATTTTATCTAAAATTCAATAGACATGTAACAAAACTAGCTAAAGAAAAATTAATACTTACTTGCTGAGGTCAACACAACATTTTGCAAGCAGGTATTTACACTGTGGGGTAGTACAACTGTGTCCTTTTAAGAGTCTATATGCTTTATATGCCTTTCCTGAGCGGTAGTAACAGGTTGCCAATAAAAACAAGGCTTCTTCTGAATGTACTAAGACATTAAAAAGAAAGAAAATAAATTGCTACTAATCAGCATATTACATAGTAGTTACTCAATAAACAAGTTTAGCAAAAAAGAAATTAAGCCTATCATGTAATTAAAAATAATTATTAATTCAAATCTGAGCTATGGAGAAATCAATTCTTGACAGAAAAGGTAAAGTTGGTGGCCCATATCTGTCTGTAATCTCAGCACTCAATGGGTTGAAGCAAATAAATCACGTCAAGTTCTAGGTCAGTCAGGCTATATATATATAGAGAAAACCAGAAAAAAACAAACAAACAAACAAACAAAAAAAAGTCAGTTTGCTAGTTTCTGATCATCTCTCCACAAGAACCAGGTAGTAGACACAATGGAGCTAGTGATATCTTCTGTAAACACAGAGGAAATGCAAACAAACACTCCTACCCTTCAACAGACACCAGGAAAGCATCTTATTTTAGGTAATAGTTTTCTAAATAGACCTCTTATGAAAAAAAAAAGGTAAATTTTACTAGGAAGGGAAAAATAAACCTTATTACTAGAGTCAAAATATTTCTTTTTTTTTAAAAAATATTTATTTATTATGTGTACAATATTCTGTCTGTGTGTATGCCTGCAGGCCAGAAGAGGGCACCAGACCCCATTTCAGATGGTTGTGAGCCACCATGTGGTTGCTGGGAATTGAACTCAGGACCTTTGGAAGAGCAGGCAATGCTCTTAACCTCTGAGCCATCTCTCCAGCCCCATGAGTCAAAATATTTCTGCATTAAGATGAATGGATTAAAAAAAATTCCTCTCTAACACCAAATACTAAATTATATTCAAGATAAAGCAAAGTTTGGGGCCTGGGAGATGGTGTAGTTGCTGCCAAGCCTGAGGGCCTGAATTAAATCGCTAGAACCCACAAAGAAGAAAAACAACTCTTTCAATCAAGTTACTTTCTGTCTTCCATATAAGTCACAGCATATGCCATCCCATTAAAAAAAAAAGTAAAAAATTTTCTGAAGAAAAAAACATCAGGCATTGTGATGCACACCTTTAATCCCAGCTCATGGGAGGCAGAGGCAGGAGAGCTCTGTGAGTTCGAGGCCAGCCTGGTCTAATGAAAGAGTTCCAGAACAGCCAGGACTGCTACACAGAGAAACCCTGTCTTGAAAAACAAACATAAACCAACCAACAAACAAAAAAGACAGGCATAGTGGCTCAGGCCCAAAACCCAGAACTTGGGAGACTGGGAGTTGAGATCAAGGCCAGTTTGGGAGGGAGAGCTTGACTAAAAACAAAAACAACAGATCTCAAGTGAGTAAAGTGCTCACATTCAAAATACCAGGACCTAACTTCAATTCTTTGGATTCTGGTACATGCTTATAGGTAGAGGAAGAATTCTGGGGCTCACTGGCTAGACAGTCTAGCCTACTTGAAAAGTTTTAGGCAAGAGACAGACTGTTTAAAAAAAAAAGTGCAAAAATGCCAGAGAAACAACACTCAAGGTTGTCCTATGGCTTCTGCACACACACCCAAATACACAGGAACACACACAAACAAGGCAGAGAGGAGTTAGAAAGGTAGCTGAGCAATTAAGAATATACAGTGACTGGGGTTCGGTTCCCAGCACACACATTTAGGCACAACTCTAACTCTAGGGGATTAATAACTTTAGAGGATAATAAAATAAGAAAAAATTTAAAGACAGAATGAATAAATCTTGATAGTCATAAAAAGTGATGGAATTTCATATATTTCATTCATTTTTGGTTCTATACAAATGAATAGATCACAAACCTTCTGCATACAGTCGCTCTGCGAGGAAAACTGCGTCTCGGTAAGCATAGTGGTTTAGTGCTTGCCATATAGCAGCCTGTGAACAGAGGGGAAAGGCACATAAATACATACTTCTGGCACACAGCCTTGAACATAATACTCAAGTTCTTATTTGTAATTTATGTTATTTTTGTTTGTGCATGCATGTGTAGCGGGTGGACGTGTGTGTGGCATGGTGTAACAGGAGGTCAAAGGCTGACCTCTCTCCTACCATGTATGCCCTAGGAATCAAAATCTGGTCATCTGGCTTGGCAGCAAGTCTGTTAACTTGCTGCAGCATCTTAGCAGCCCTGGTTATTTTTATTCATTTTACATGTGCGTGCAGGCACTCAGAGGTAGGGGGTGGGTAGATCCCTTGGAGGTGGTTATGAGACCACATACAGGTGCTAGGAACCCTGTGGGTCCTCTGTGAGAGCAGCAAGTGCTCTTACCAAGTGAGCCATCTTTCCGTCCCACTTTTACCAATTTAAGTGATAAAACTGCAACAACCAGAATAAATTCTAGTGTGCTAGAAGTTTCTCACTATATGACTTCTAACATATCTACATTTACTCTCTCAATCCTTGCATCAACTTCAGATCTCCTACCTCTGTATATCCTTTTTCTCCACCAATAACTTGTTCATCCCCAAAACCTAGTTTAAAATAATAATCCATAAAAATTCCTTAGCCCATTCTTCTTTTTACCCTCATTCCTTTTATGAGATAGATTTTAAATTTTTATCCTTTTTTTTTTTTTTTTTTTGGTTTTTTGAGACAGGGTTTCTCTGTGGTTTTGGAGCCTGTCCTGGAACTAGCTCTTGTAGACCAGGTTGGTCTCGAACTCACAGAGATCCGCCTGCCTCTGCCTCCCGAGTGCTGGGATTAAAGGCGTGCGCCACCACCGCCCGGCTTTAAATTTTTAATAATGTGGTAGAAAGCCGGGCGGTGGTGGCGCACGCCTTTAATCCCAGCACTCGGGAGGCAGAGGCAGGCGGATCTCTGCGAATTCAAGGCCAGCCTCTAGTTCAAGAGCTAGTTCCGGGACAGGCACCAAAGCTACAGAGAAACCCTGTCTCGAACCCCCCCCCCCAAAAAAAATAATAATAATAATATGGTAGAAGAAAAAGCTTCTTAATTTTTTTTAAAATAGGGGACTGGAAAGAGAGAGTTCCAGGCTATGGATTCTCTCTCTTTCTCTATGTACATATGTACGTATGTACATGTTTAAATGTGTCATATTTCTATGAATAGTTAAATACAATTATTCCAAAATACTTTCATACAAATCAATTCAATAATGCTCAATCTCATGAAAAGGAATATTTACAATACTGAATATCATCACATCACACTAAAGAGATTCATTAGGGCTGGAGCAGTGGTTCTCAGCCTGTGGGTTGAAGTAGTTATGAAGTAGCAAGGAAATAATTTTATGGTTGGTGGTCACCACAGCATGAGGAACTATAAAGGGTGAGAACCACTTCGATAGAGGGTTTTCTACTGATTGGGAAATAAAGATGGGATAAGGAAAAATAAAAATCATAAGGCCACTAAACAAAAACAGGATCTGCTAGAAAGGTTTGCTGGATTACTCTAGGATTCTGCAACCATTAAAGCCATTTTTAAAAGTACCAAACATATGCTGTGCAGAACATCTAGAACCCTCATAAAATGCGCCTCCATATTTGCTAATTTACTGACATGCTATTAGGCAAGGACTCTATTCCTTCTTATGTATTTGTAGTATATATCAACACAGCACAGCAGTAATAAATACTAAGTGTTCAAATTTTTTTCTGTTTTTTAATTTTTTTTATTTGCAGATTCTGGCAAGATTTACTATTGCTCATCTTTAGCCCACTCTTCCCTCTACACCCCTCCTTTTATTAAGACAAGGTCTCACTCTGCAGTCCTGCCTGGCCTTGAACTCGCTCTATAGACTAGGCTGGTCTCAAACTGAAAGCGTAATGTGAATCTGCCTCTGCCTGAGATTATAGGTGTGCACTTACCACGTGAGCCATCTTTCCAGCTGAGAATTACTAATTTAAGTGTTAAAACTGCAACACCCATAGTAAATTCCACATTTCACTAAAGTATGACTTCCACTTTTTTTTTCCAGTTTTTTTTTCAAGACAGGGTTTCTCTGTAGCTTTGGTGCCTGTCCTGGATCTTGTTCTTGTAGACCAGGCTGGTCTCCAACTCACAGAGATCCGCCTGCCTCTGCCTCTGTGCTGGGAAAGGCATGTGCCACCACCACCTGGCTGACTTTCACTTATATACACTCTTTTGAAAACCTTGTGAAAACTACAGAGCTTCCCAGATAAAGGCATATATAATAAAACTTGCACGTTTCGAAAACCTGGTGTATATCTGAGGTTTGCTATAATTTAAATATATACTGAAAGCTGCATACATTCTGAGACTCATAAATACTCTCATCCTATAAGAAACATTGATATAGCTGACAGGAACCTAGTGTGTGTGTGTAATAGACTAATAGACTCTCAATAAATATTTGTAGAATTGATTTAAATGTTTTTAGATTTATGTATGTATGTATGTATGTATGTATGTGCAGGGGGTTTTACTTGCATGTATGTCTGTATACCACATGCATGCCTGGTACCCAAGGAGGTCAGAACAGGGTGCTGGATTCCTTCAACTGGAGTTTCGGATAGACCCGGTCTTCTGCAAGAACAAGTGCTCCTGTCCAGCCCTTTCTCTTTCGTATTTTGAAGACTACTATATTATTAGTGTCTTAAAAAAAAAATATCACACAGGCGCTAAGAACAGGAAGGAAATAGCTTTTAATCATACAAAGTCACAGGTGTTGGCTAAGTATACAAGTGAATGAGTGCTTCAATCAAGTTCATTCCAGATTAGAAAGGTTTTAATTGGCTGGTTAGTGAATGTAATCATAATTTGCAGAACCAATCCTAAAGAAAGAGATCTATGCCAGAGTACATGTCTTTGATTCCAGGAATTGGAAGGCAGAAAAATCTCTGTGGGGACTAGGCCAGCCAAGGCTAAAAAGACACTTATCTCAAAATAAAAACCTTAGTCCATAACAGAATTTTCTTTCCTTAATAATTTCCCCCTTAACTGGGCGACAATGACACGCACCTTTAATCCCAGCACTCAGGATGCAGAGGCAAGTGGATCTCTGTGAGTTCAAAGCCAGCCTGGTCTACATGAGCTAGTTCTAGGATAGGATCCAAAGCTACAGAGAAAAACAAAAACATTTCCCCTAAAATTTCCACATATTTTTTACTGAGCCAACCTATTAGTTCAAAGCATGAAAACAAAGAGAAAAATGAGCCTCCTAATAAGACGGGAGTTGTGCAGACCAGGCAACATTTATTTCCAGCTTGACACAGTAAGACAACAGTGACACAATGGATATAATATAATATAATATAATATAATATACACAAGCTATCTCATGCAATTTCTTATTTTCAAAAAGGCCTCTTCTTGGAATTTTATCTGATCTTACCACCAATTTTAATTGAAATCCATTATGAAGTGGGATGGATCTGCTTTTCAGCTATTGTTTAATTCCAGTGTCTGTCTCCTTCAGTAGCTACATGGCGTCTCTTTGACTCCGCCTACTCTCCATATCTGTTAAGATTTCTTACCTGGCTTTACTCTGCTAGGCCGAAACAGCTTTATTCACTAGCCAATAGAAGTAACACATATACAGAAGGACATCCTACATCAAGGATGACTAGAACTTTTGATCCTCCTGCATCCACCCTCCTAAGAGCAGGATTACAGACACGCATGCACTACCACTACTGGTTATACAGTGCTGGAATTGAACCAAGGACCTGTGGACACTAGGCAAGCATACTACCAACTCAAGTGACACCATCAGTCCTCAAAGTCCACTCTTGTGTGTTATATAAACAGAGGTCAAAGACTGACTCTCCACCTTAGTTTTTGATATAGGGTTTCTCAGAGCCTTGAGTGGCCCGACTGCACTAAACTGGCTGGCCAGCAAACCAGAGGGATCAATCATCTTATCTTTCTTTCCTATTGCTGGGATTACAGGTGTGTGCTGCCGCCTGACTTTTCACATGGATGACAGAAATTAAATTCAAGCTCTCAGGTTTGTGTGGGAAACACCTCACCAACAAAGCCATTTCCCCAATACCTTATAAAATTGATTACCTTTATGTGTATGATTGTTTTGCTTACATGTATATATGTCCACCATTTGTATGTCTAGTAACCAAGAGGTCAGAAGGGGGGGTACTAGAAACCCTGGAACTGGAAGTTATAGAATGTTGTGAGTCTGTAAGTGGTGGGTAATGAACCCCAATTCTCTGTAAAAGCAACAAAAGTGCTCTTAACTCCTAAGTCATCTCTCCAACCCTTCAAAATTCATCCCTCCACCCCGAGACAGGGTTTCTTTGTGTAACAGTTCTAGCTGTCCTGGAACTCATTCTGTAGACCATGCTGGTCTTGAACTCTACCTTCTGAGTGCTGGGATTAAATGCTGTCTATTTACTTGAAAAAAAAAATATATATATTTTTATGTGCACACAAACATGTGGTTTTTCCCCCCACTGTGCTTATGTGTGTCTCTTCATTTAAAGTATAAGACTCAAGGACTACAGATACAGTTTAGGAGTTAAGGACTGGAGTTAAAATTCCCAGCACCCACATCGAGGCTCACGGCCATTCGTAACTCCAGCTCTAGAGGCTATGACATTTCTGCTCCCCACAGGCACCTGTACTCATGTGATCACACAGTCTCCCAACTAAGAACTGACTATATAAAACAAAACCCCAGTGAAGTACGGGAATCCCTAGCACATATCTGGTGACCGTGCAAAACAATTTAGCTGCTGTCATTGTTATCGTTCTTCCCTCATCAAATGATTCTCCTTGGAAAGCTACACAAAGCTTACGAAATTAGTGTCAACAGAATAAAGTACATTCTTTCTAGATATTCAAATCAATTTTGTCTTAATCGTCTTTTAAAAGCAATTTTCAGCTCTACTGTCTAAAGTTAGAAAAATTCTGTACCATTCACTAAAAATTCAGTGCATTTCCATTCTTCAAACTTTTTGTAGCCATGTGGTAGCTTATGCTATAACCCAAGAACTTGGCAGAAGACAGGAAGATCAGGAATTCAAGACTAGCCAGGGCTACATAAGGGTCTGTCTCAAACTAACAAGAAACCCTGCAGAGCTGGAAAGATGTGTTAGCTGGTGAAGTGCTTGCCTGGTAAACACTGGGACTTGAGTCTGATGGGCACAGCGGTGTAGGCTTCTAATTCCAAGGCTGGACAGGAAGAAACTAAGAGATTCCAGGGACTCACGGACAATCAGTCAGCTTAGCCTACAATAGTGGTTGGTCCATACATACCTGGAAAACAGTCCAGGGCTCTCTGGTCTAGAGTATTGCATGTACCTTCACATCATTCAGCACTCTTATTCTGCTTACTGCTTTTGGAAACAGCATTCATCCACTAAACATAACAGACAGCGCACCTATCTTGATGGCCACATGATTCTGACTTTGCATAACAATATAAAGTTCAGCAGATAAAAGCACTAAGGCTAATGACCTAAGTTGGTCTCCAGATCCCATGATGGAAGGAGAGAACCAACTTCAGAAAATTGTTCTCTGACTCCCCATATGCATGCTCATGCACACTCAAACATACACACACAAATAAAAGATACCTAGCCAACTTAAAGTTCTTCATTTTGTTTATTAACTACAATATCTGCAATATTCAAATTTCTACTAGCAATAAGAGATTATGAATAAGCTTCTTCAAAAGGTTTGGTCACTCATCGGGTGATTTTGTTTCTTCTTCTTTTCTTCTTCTTCTTCTTTTAAATCGAGACAGGGTTTCTCTGTAGCTTTGGAACATATACTGGAACTTGCTCTGTAGATCAGGCTGGCCTCCAGATCCGCCTGTCTCTGCCTCCGGAGTGCTGGGATTAAAGGCGTGCGCCACCACCGCCTGATTGATTTTGTTTTCTTAAATCATACAGTTTGGAAACTTTTTTGTTTGTTTGTTTTTTGAGACAGGGTTTCTTTGTGTAGCTTTGGAGCCTGTCCTGGAACTCACTCTGTGAACTAGGCTGGCCTTGAATCCAGAGATCCTCCTGCCTCTGCCTCCTGGAGGCTAGGATTGAAGGCGTGCATGCACCATCACTGCCTGGCTGGAAGCTCAATCTTAAAAATCAAACATATGGGTTGGTAAGCATGAACTCCAGGGCAGGTGTTTAACATGCTATAGACTAGCCGGGCGGTCATGAGGCACACCTTTAATCCCAGCACTTATAAGGCAGAGACAGGAGGATCTCGGTAAATTCGAGGCCAGCCTGGTCTACAGAGCAAGTTCCAGGACAGCCAGGGCTATACAGAGAAACCCTGTCTTGAAAAACCAAAACCAAGCAAGCAACCAAAGATCAAGGGGGTGTGCGGGCAAATACTTTAATCCCAGTGCCCAACAAGCAGACGCAGGTGCATCCAGTAAGTTTGAAGTCAGTCTGATATATATAGTGAGACACTCCCTGTCAAAACAAATACACTCCCAAACTCATAAATCAGTAGAGTTAACAGCCCACAGAATAAGAGAAAATCTTTACCAGCCACAAGTCAGACGAGGGGCTAACATCTAGAATTTACAAAGAATTATAGAAATTAAATACCAGGGCTGGAGAAATGGCTCAGTGGTTAAGAGCACTGACTGCTCTTCTAGAGGACCGGGTTCAATTCCCAGCACCCACATGGCAGCTCACAACTGTCTGAAAATCCAGTTCCAGGGGATCTGACACCTTCACACCAATGCACATAAAATAAAGATAAATAAATCATAAAAAATTAAAAAAAAAGAAATTAAATACCATAAAACTACCCATTAACAAATGGACAAATGAACCGAAGAGGCAGTTTTCAAAAAGTCAGAATGGCTATCCATCACCACAAACCTTGACAACAAATGTCAGAGAGATATGGTGAGAAAGGAACCTTTATCCACTGTTGGTGAAGCCGCAAATTAACAGTCATTGTAGACTCAGCTATCTCACTCCTGGGAAATACCCAGAGAGCCCTATACCCTTTCCTCCACAGGGATATTTGCAGCCCAGTTTATTGTTGCTTTATTCAATATAAAAAAATTACTAGAACCAACCTGGTTGTCCATCAACGAATCAGATAATGAAAATTTGGTATACATAAAAGATGGAATACTATTCTACTCTAAAATTTTTTTTTTAAATTGCAGGAAAATGGATGGACCTAAGTATTATTCTAAACTATCACTATTTATTTACCTAACATTATTCTAAAGTATATAATACTGAGTTTACACAATCTCAGAAAAAATCTTTTCTAATCAATAATACATGTATGC
The DNA here is from genome assembly GCF_018167655.1 of Microtus oregoni. Lineage (NCBI taxonomy): Eukaryota > Metazoa > Chordata > Mammalia > Rodentia > Cricetidae > Microtus > Microtus oregoni. Next base: position 15,277,744 of record NW_024543222.1, on the reverse strand, counting down.
ACATAAACAAATGTTCATGTAGGTATAGCATTATATGAAGAAAAGAACAATAGGCAAAATGTAAGGAGATGAGGAAGGACTGAAGGTGGGCAATGAATACTAGTTATGAGAGGACAAAAAGCAAATTTTTTTTCTAATTTTGTAATGGAGTTTTTGGGTTTGGGGGTAAACAGTGCATAATATAAAATATATCTGATACTAAGATTAAAATATGTGATACACTTCAGATATTCTCCTTTGAGAACTTAAGAATTTTGGATTCTGTAGCAATCTACCAAAGAGTCACTCAGAAAACAACAGGACAGAAGAAATTAATTCTAACTCAACTTAGCAATTATTTCTTGAATGTTTATTACAATCTCATAGCCAAATTCAGGGAGATAAAAATGATTCCTCTGACATTGATGAGAACAAATCACTTCTGAGCCTTAATCACACGGGCTAAATAGAACCAGGAAAGCCGTGGGCGAATAATAAGATCTTGTCCCAAAATAAGAAATAAAAAAAAAAATAATGAAGATTTACCCAGAACATCAATCCTTTCTTAGCATCAACAAAGAGATGGGCCACCCCAAATCTGTGCTTAGGTATCGATGCCTGGGTGATAGATAGGCCACTCACTGAGGGAAAGGGATGTGGAATGGACTGTTCTCTAGCATTACAAATCAAGAGCTAATGATGAACCCAGAGCTAAACTCAGCACCCTGTCCAACAGATGGTGTAGGCCTCTCCTAAAACAGCACCCAGGGCACCATTTCTACAAATTAAAAGCCAGAGAAGTTGCTAAACAAAGTTAGGAAGCCAAACAGAGCAGCATTCTTTCCTTCCTTTCTAACAAAATGTTGTAGGAGACATTCCACTGAGGAAATTAACGATCTAGTCCTGGGTGTTTTCAGATAAAAGATGAACCAACAGCATAAAGCTGTAAATTCTTACTTGCTATGTATTCTTTGTGTACACTGTATGTACATGCATTCATGTGCTTGAGCATTGCCAGGTTGATGTCAGGTGTCTTCCTCATTTGTTCTTCACCTTTAAAAACGAATAACTTTTTTTAGCTGTACACTGTATACACATGTGCACATGTGTGCAGAGGCCAGAGGAAGACATCTGGTGTCCATCTCCATCCTGTTCTGCCTTGTCCTCTTGAGACAGGGTCCCTCTGATAAGCCTGGAACTTGTTGAGGCTGAGTTAGGTAGCTAAGCCATAGTCGACTTTCTCCATGTTTGCTAGCAATCCAATCTCAGGTCCTCGTGCTTGTGCAGCAATTCCTCTGCTGACTGAGGCCTCTCCTAGTCCTACCATCTATTCTGATAATATCAAACTGGGTTTTTTTTGGGGGGGAGGGGTCTTGTTTTTGAAGCTTGAGGATAACTTGTACTAAGTAGAGTTTAAGAAAAAAAATAGTACAGGTTAGGTGAAGATTCTCACGGCTACCACAAGGGGAGATGGAGAAAGGCTGTGTCTTCTACGTTAAGTATGGAATAGAAATAGACAACTTGGGCTGGAGAGATGGCTCAGAGGTTAAGAGCACTAACTGTTCTTCCAGAGGTCCTGAGTTCAATTCCCAGCAACCACATGGAGCCGCTCACAACTACCTGTTGGCTTACGTTCCATGTGATCCAAGGCTCTCTTCTGGCCTCCAAGGGCACCTGCAGGCATGTAGGGGCATGTGCATATATAAACACACAAATCCTAAGAAAAAGAAAAGCAGCTGGGTGGTGGTGGCACACACCTTTAATCCCAGCACTCAGGAGGCAGAGGTAGGCTGGTCTCTGTGAGTTCGAGGCTAGCCTGGTCTATAGAGCGAGTTCTAGGACAGGCTCTAAAGCTACAGAAAAATCTTGTCTTGAAAAACCAAAAAAAAGAGAGAGAGAGAGAGAGAGAGAGAGAGAAGAAAAAGCATTCCCAAGAATAAAAGTGGGCTAGTAAACTAAGGAAGAGACCCAAAAGTGAGGTTTTGTTGAAAAACAAAAGAAAAAAGGAGCCCCATTGCACAAACTTGCCTCTAAGTTGTTATGTAATAGAGAATGCCTTTGAACTCCTTATTTGCTTGCCTTTGTGTCTCAAATGCTAGGATTACAGGCTTACATTGTCACAACTTGCTGAAATAAAATTTTATTTGTATAGTTTAAGACAGGCTTTCACTATGTAACTTAGGCTAGCTTTAAATTCACGGTCCTGCATCCATTTTCCAAGTCCATGCACCACCACACCCAGCTCAAGTATCTTTTTTTTTTAAAAATATTTATTTATTTATTATGTATACAATATTCTGTGTGTATTCCTGAAGGCCAGAAGAGGGCGCCAGACCTCTTTACAGATGGTTGTGAGCCACCATGTGGTTGCTGGGAATCGAACTCAGGACCTCTGGAAGAGCAGGCAATGCTCTTAACCACTGAGCCATCTCTCCAGCCCCAGCTCAAGTATCTTAAATGTAAACTGTACTCAGATTTAAATGTGACTGCTATGAATTGTTTGGTCTTATATTTGACAAAAGAAAAACAAAGTTGTTTTAAGGCCAGAAAAACAACAAGAAAGAAAAGCTTTATAAAAAGTAAGGTATGAGAAAAGAAGGGAGAGGGAATGGGAGAAAGGGAAAAACCCTAACAAAAAAATGTCACAAATTACAGAATTTATCTCATACATTACTATCTAATTTCAGTAACTCTAGTTTTTACCTATCTGATAGGTTATTTTTTATGTTTCTGCTTTTGAGACAGGGTCTCATTTTGCCCAGGCTGGTCTCAAACTTACGACACAGCTGAGGCAAGCCTTGAATTCCTTGATCCTTTTTTGCCTCTATCTCCTAAGTGCCGGGATTGCAGGCACGTTGCCATCATACCCAGCTCTGTAAGATGGTTCTGTATCTAGGTGGTTTTCTGACCCCACATTAAGCCATGTCTGGTGGGGGGCATTTTTGGTCTCAAAATGGAGGAGGCATCTGGTAAATAAACAGAGATGCAGTAAAACACTCCTTAATACACATAGAACCCACTCCACTTTCTCCAAAATGTCAATCCTGCCAAAATTAAAAATCCTGGTCCACATTACCAAGTAGCGGGCCATCCTCCAGTCTATGTATCTAACTTGTCTTTTCCTCCTGGTCCCAACACAGCTCTATTAAAACTGTCTTGAAGGCAGGGGTAGTGGTACAAGTTCATAACCCCAGCACTCCAGAGGCAAAGAGAAGAGCATAGTAAGTTATAGGCCAGCCTGGGCTACAAAGAGGGTACAAAGTCAGTCCAAGATTCACTATTAATACACTAAATCTAAATCTTCCATCTTAAATGTGAAGTCTCCTGTAATCTGATTCTGGTTACTCAAACCCTTCTGTTTTCAGCTTCTATTCTAGTTAAGAATACAATATTTTACTGTTTCTCCCTAAATAACACTCTCATCCTTGGGCTTTTGCTTATGCCATTTCATGCCAAGAATATTCCTCCTCCTTTCCAATTTCTTAGGTTTCAAATTCTACTTGCTCAAAAGCAAGTATTTCCTTTTTTTTCCTGACCTACAAAGATATCTCTTTCCTGAATTCCTGTATTAGTATCTGTATAATCAAATGCATACTTAACATCCAATTTTTCCTGCTAATCATTCTCCATGTTCTCAGGACTAGAACCCTAAGATTAGGAATTATGTCTTTATAGTTGGTAGTTTCATAAGTTATCTCCAACTTCTTTTCTTCTAATCAGAATTCTTAAATGTCCTTTTGAATCCTCCCCCAATCCTAAGAGGCAGAAAAGCATATATATATTTTTTTATTTTTCTAAGGGATTAGTTTTAGCTTTGGGAAGTTTTGAATTGTGTTTTGTTTGAGAAAGGGTCTCATGATACAGCCCTGACTATGTAGACCAGGCTGGCCTTGAACTAACAGATTTACCTGCCTTGATCTCACAAGTTTCACAAATGGTGAGATCAAAGGCATGAGCCACAACATCCAGCTGGATTTTTCATTGTTAAAATAGTACCACCAAAATAAAATTAAGGCAATCATTTTTGATACCAACTCCAGGAAGCCCCAACCCCATGTTTCAACGGTTCCACTTCCCAGGTTATTTCCTGAATGTGTTTCTACTTCTACAACCCTTTACCTACTTTCCCATTCCACTACTACTTTAGATCCCTCTGACTCTAAAACTGCTGGCTTACTCCTGAGCACGGTACCTCTCACAGAGAGCCAAAGTAGGGTACTCTTTCAATCAATCTTAGATGACACTTGGGGAAATCTTACCCCAAGCCAAAAGTATTTCTTCATTATTTAATAAAACTCCAAAAGAATATGTATATAAATAGTACCCAAATTACTTTACTTTGTTTTTTTTTTTAAAAGATGGTCTTATGTAGCTCAGGCTGACCTTGAACTCAGCATCTTCCTGCTTCTAGTTGGAGTTTCAGAAGCAGGCTAACACGCAGGGTTTTTATATCCAGTTACTCTATTGCATATTAAAATCATTTTCAAAAGGCTTGTTGACAATTTTATCCGATACTTCTGTGAAGCTTCACTTACAGAAACAGTTGATATAGCTTTATCAATTGATACATCTATATAAAATGCCTCCCTCTTAAAGCAACAACAGAGTAGTGAAAAGGCTCAGAGGGTAAAGATGCTTGCCACCAAGACTGACACACACGTGCACTCACAAGAAGCAAATGTTAAACAAAACACCCTACCAACAAAAAACACCACCAATTTTATCAAGTGAACTTTTAACAAGCATCCAAATTAATACTTTGGTGAATGCCTTTAATCCCAGCCAGGCTATATAGTGAGACCTGCCACAAAAGAAAATTTTGCTTTGAAATAGGAAAGATTTTTTTTGGGGGGGGGGTAAGGACTCAAATACAAAATAATACTTTTTCTATGAGCATTAACTTGGGGAAGGGCTTATATTTAAGTCTATTTGGCACATTCTGCTCGGTAGTCCATGTAAAATCTGTAAAGGGGGGAAAAGTAGGAACAAACAGTTGAGCATTATTTGTGTCAACTTTGTCCTGTGACTAGATCACCAGGAGCAAAACAAAGAAAATGTTTTCAACACTATTTTTATCCCAATATATGGAATGAGTAATTTTTTTTTTTTTTTTTTGGTTTTTCGAGACAGGGTTTCTCTGTGGCTTTGGAGCCTGTCCTGGAACTCGCTCTGTAGACCAGGCTGGTCTCGAACTCACAGAGATCCGCCTGCCTCTGCCTCCCGAGTGCTGGGATTAAAGGCGTGCGCCACCATCGCCCGGCGGAATGAGTAATTTTTAAAACACTTATCTTAATATTGCTTCCCTTCATTCTTTGATACCAGGTCTTTCTCATCTTCAACAGCATTCCTGCTCGAAGTTAGCTCATTTTTCCCACTGTCTGAGACCCCCCTTTAACTACTCTTTTGTTGTTAGCTTGGGGTTTTGTTTGGCTTTTTAGACTGTGTCTCAGGCAGCCCATGTTGGCCTTGAACTTACTCAGTAGCTGAGGATAACCTTGAACTACTGACCTCCTGCCTCTGTATCTATAAATGAAAACCCAAATTCTCACCCCCTCACACCCTAAAACTTCTTACCATTATCCTACACTCTGATGAACAAAGTTATGGAGGAAAATAAAGGGACATAAGTGTACTATTGCTAGCAGGATTTTAAAGATGAACCGGAAACCTGCTGGATTCTGTCTCCCATAAACAATATAGTCTACTCTCGTACGCTTTAATATAAATTAAAATTAGTGATTTACACGCTTTCACTGCAACTATCATATCATACTTTAGAAGCCTTTTGGATCCAGAAAAGCAAAAGAATCAGCAAAACTACAGTATAAAATAAAAAAAACCTAATTATCCGAATTAATTGCATGTTAGGCCTCAAAAGGGTCATACAAGGGACTCTACACTAGGAAGAGAAATTTGGAAAGAAACACAGCTTTGGAAGAACTGATACAACGTACGACGGCACGTACAGTTGCGAAGATACAACCCAGAATTACATTAATTCAAATACTAATAGCTGTCACCATGTAAACGCAGGCGATGAGGCTAACCATGGAAAACAATTGCTGCGTTGGGAAGCTAAGGAAATGCCTTTCTGACGCATTAAAATATTTGCCATTTGTTGCCAGCCTTACCTCAGGCCATTCGCAGCCATTTCTAAAATCGGTTTGCTTTATAACTTCAAAATAAAGTTTATGGCTTAATGGCAATAATTTAATGGAGGCCAACTCTGGTCATGTCAAAGATCATACGGAGGAACAACAAATCTCCCAAACCTGGTCCATCACCAAGGGACAAAAGGTTTCAGATGTGGCAGCGGGGGAAATGACTTGGCAAGGCATCACACACTTTGACAACAGCAGCGTGTGCGTCAAAGCATACCTTGGTGTGGTTAAGGAATGGACGAAGAGTGAAATGGACGGGAAAGCAATTATCTCTAATTTCTTAAACGCCTTCTAAATATGCATGATAAAATGCCTCTCGATACCCAATGATAGGTCATGGAAAAACCCAGTCCTGCCCTGTCGCCCACTCCCCTGCTTGGTTGGGTGTTTGCACCGCAGCAGCGGGCCTAGGAGTTCCCTCCTCGGACCGTCATTGTCCGGTGGGAAATCCACTGAGCGAGAACGGTAACGTGGACAGGAAAGTCCGCCACCGAAACAAAAACTAGTATCAAAAATACGGATAATTTTACCTTCTTCCCTCGACCAGCTCACGTAAAAGAAAACACCAGGAAACTTGCCCCACCAATGTGAAATCCCACCAGCTCGGTTCTAAAGCGCTCCTGTGTCGGCCCCCGGGGCGCCGAGCACTCGGGGCGCCATCTCGGCCCCTAGTCTCCCACCGCTGGCAGGGCCCCCGACTACCAGGAGGGGAATGGCCGGACGCCAGGGCCGACGGAAACCGAGTGATTCCCGCCGAACCGCGCTCGCACAAGAGGCGAGAAGTAGTGCGAGACCGGGACAAACCTCGGCTGAGGCCGCGGGCCAGGCCTCGGCACTGACGAAAGACAGGTAGGGCTCGCCGAAAGGGAGGCGGGAGAAACCGGGCCTAGGCCGCAGCAGGCCGCGAAGTGGCTGTTCGCTGCCTGCGACCCAGGCACGGCGCCAGGCCTCGGAGCAGGCGCTAGCATTACCTGGACAGGTTCCTGCAGCACCGTCATCCTTGAGGCTCAGGCCCACTTTCTGCAGTGCCTCAGGCCCCCCCCGTAGCGGCTCCGGCCCGGCCAGCCCCGGCTCATTTAAACTCACCAGCGACCGTTACCGGGGGATGGGGGAGGCCGAGTGGCTGCCGAGTTCCTCCGAGCGCTACACGGAAATAGCCGAAGTGGAGAGTGCTAAACGAGGAAGAGACGGAAAACCCCGAGAGAGGTCGGAAATACCCGAGGTGCGTCGGCGGAGGCGGAGCCCGTGGCCGGAAATTGTCGAGTGCTACCGGAAATTGTTGGGTTGGATCCAATCGGAAGTTCCTCTTCTCAGCCACGCCTTCGCCCACACACGCCACGCCCAGTCGGCCACGCTAACTGGGCCACGCCCAAAGAGCACCAAGTAGGATGGGCCGGGAGGGAGGGATCCCGGAGACCGCGTTCTGCGGACGGAGCTAAGGTCTGGCTTCGCGCCTCCGTCCTTCTGCATTGTGCACGGTAGATTCAGCGAAGGGTAAAATACTAGTTTGGGGTTGAATTTAATAAAGTCTTTTGAGTTTTGATCATTATCCACTCCTGGAAATTTCTACGCAGGCCTCTGAGGAAAATCGAGGAATATTTGGAACATTGCCATTCCCCAAACACATAGGACTCCTGTACAGAGATTACGGTGTGCTGCAAAGAAAAAACGACTAGGCTGCGCACTAGGGGTGGATCGCCAGTACCAACTAAACCCGACGTACACGCCTGCCTTGGGAGGTGGATGCAGAAGGATCTAGAGTACAGGATAATTAACAAACTAGATAGCGAGTTCGAGACAAGCCTGGGCTACATGACACCCTGGCTCCTAATGAAAAAAAAAATATCTGTGTAACTGAGAGCTATGTTATGTGCTACCTGTTATGATGATGTAAAACTTCAACCTCAGAGAAGAGGGAAATAAGTAGGGATTAAAATGACGGATGTCGATACAGACACAAACAGAGGGCTTAACGGGTTTAACGTCTACCTTTTTGCCACATCCTCAGAATAAAATAAGGAACTATTAAAATCTCACTTTTCATCAGACAAGAAAAACTTTTGAAAGTTAACTTTCTGTTTGGAATCCTTTAAGTTGGATGTGAAACTGGAAGTCTCCTTTCTCCCGTTGATAACTGGGGCTCGAACCTCTCACTGCGGTGCATACTGAGCATACTGAGCGAGTGATCAACCACTGAGCTACATCCCCAGGCCTCTTGTTATCTTTTTTTTCTTTTTCTTTTAAAGTATTGGAGATATGTAGGCTGTCTTTAAACTTTTAAATCCTGCCTTAGCCTCTCAGACTACTGCTGGCACCAGGCCTAACTCTGAAAATCAATCAATCTCACCCCCAACCGTTCATTTCCACATTATGTACAAATGATGAAGTTATTAGCATGTGTCCCTCTTGTCCTTTGGGTGATGCTGGAGGGAAGTCAGGTGCCATCCTCTTTTTCCTCTTCCTCCTTTCCTTCTAATAGATTTTATCGTTCTCCATCAACCATCGCTAGACATTGCCCCATGCCCTGTGCTTTTGTTTGTTTTATATTTTTTGAGACAGGGTTTCTCTGTACCTTTGGAGCCTGTCCTGGAACTTGGAACTTGCTCTGTAGACCAGGCTGGCCTCGAACTCACAAAGATCTGTCTGTCTCTGCCTCCCAGGTGCTGGAATTAAAGGCGTGCGCCACCAGCGCCCGGCCATGCCCTGTTATTTTAGTGGGATTGTGTTGGATGAATTAGAGTGGGAATAGACATCTGTGCTGACCTATAGAACAGCCTCTAGCTATTTAAAGTTCAATTTAAATCACACGAAATCCTTCAGATAATAGTCACAGCCCAAAGTCCTATGTGGTAAGAGAGTCACACAGACATAGAATGTTGTCATGATTGACATAGCTAGATCTGGAGCACATCTTCACCCGTGGGTCCAAGGCCTTGTTCTCGCTATATCTGAGCCTCTCAATTCTCCCCCACAAAACCTTTCTCTCATACAGTGATCGCTCACCATTCGGTGGGCTATTCTAGTTTGATTTTGTGGCTGTCAAGCAAGACCATGAAAATAGAAGCTGTCAGGCCCCTTCAAGCCTAGATCTATATAAGTCAAACCTATTGTTTCTTGCTGGTCACTTTAAGACACAGGATCAGCCTGGATTCACTAGGAGGAAAACAAGCTCCATCTCTCAGGGAAGGAGTGGCAAAAGGTTCGCACCATGGGAGGGGTTGTTGGATCATCTTTGACTTCTTCCCCGGACCCTGGTTCAGACTCATAGCTTTGCAAATATAAGGCAAGCACTACCACTGATGTACACCCTCAGCTCAGGCCATCCTTGGAAATGGTCTGCCATATCAGGTATAAGATGAGAGAGTCTGTCAGCGGGAATGAAAACCAAGGGATGGGAAGAGGTAATACCTTACACGTTGACCCTAAAAGCTCAGCAGTCCTGTAGATTTAGTCTGGTAATTTAGGATGCTGCGGGACTATGCATCAGTCACCTTTCTTGCAACTCTGACCAAATAACTAATAAAGCAACTTAAAAGAAGGTCGTCGGGCATCGTGTCACGTGCCGTTAGTCCCAGCGCTTGGGAGACAGAGACAGATAGTCATGCGTGTGTAGACCAAGCCAGCCTGGTCTAGTGAGACCCAGGACAGCCAGGTACCCTGTCTCACAAAAGAGAGGGGGTTATTTTGGCACATGGTTTGAGAGTACAGTCCCTTCTAGTGGGGGGAGGCATGGCAAGAGGAGCTTGAGGTGACTGTCGCATGGCACTTGCAGTGAGGAAGCTGAGGGAGAGGGAGGAAGGCTAGCTCCCTTGCTTGTTTTTATGTAGTCTGGGACCCCCACTCCACAGAATCTTGCAACTCATACTTAGGGCGGTCTTCTCACCCCAACGAGCCTGTCCAGAAACTCCCTCACAGACAGTCCCAGAGGCTCACTTCCACAGCTGGGTCACAGACAGACAGTCCCAGGGGCTCACTTCCACAGCTGGGTCACAGACAGACAGTCCCAGAGGTTCGCTTCCACAGCTGGGTCACAGACAGTCCCAGGGGCTCACTTCCACAGCTGGGTCACAGACAGTCCCAGAGGCTCGCTTCCACACCTGGGTCACAGACAGTCCCAGGGGCTCACTTCCACAGCTGGGTCACAGACAGACAGTCCCAGGGGCTCACTTCCACAGCTGGGTCACAGACAGACAGTCCCGGAGGCTAGCTTCCACACCTGGGTCACTCTACAACCTGTCCTGTTGACATCGAGACGAACCATCGCCAGTTATTAATTATTTGGAAACTTTTATTAAAACAACCCAAAGCTGTGTTAAAACAATTTAAAGCCGTGTTTGCATGCTATAGCAACCACACAGCATGATTAATGCTGGATTTGGGGTTAATTTATACACTGAACGGCTCTGTCACGTAGGGTGTGTCAACTCAAGTCTCGACGTGTTCACTGGAGTTCTGTAAACCAAATGTAGGTTTACAACAGGGGAGGTGGATTTTGAGCTTAGAATGTAATTTTTCCAAAACTCCTGTTCCATAAAAAAGAACATCTTGAGGCTGGGCAGTGGTGGCGCATGCCTTTAATCTCAGCACTTGGGAGGCAGAGGCAGGTGGATCTCAGTGAGTTCGAAGCCAGCCTGGTCTACAAAGCAAGTTCCAGGACACAGAGAAACCCTGTTTCAAATAAAACAAAACTAAAGAACATCTAGGGCTAGAGAGCTAGCTCAATCAGTAAGGGCTTGCCTTACAAGCATGAGGACCCGGGTTCAGTCCCTAGGTCTCATGGGCAAAAGCCGTATGTAGTGGCTCACAATTATGATCCCCGGAGTTGGGGTAGCAAAGACAGGCATATTGCTGGGACTCATTGACCGGCCAGCTCAGTCTACTTGGCCAACTCTAAGCCAATGTGAAATCCTGTGCCAAAAACCAAGGGGGAGCCAGGCATGGCAGTACACGCCTTTAATACTAGCACCAAGGAGGCAGAGACAGACAGATCTCTGTGAGTTTGAGGTTAGCCTCTTCTGCAGAGCCCAGGGGAGCCAGTGCTACTCAGTGATACCCTGTATCAAACCAACAAACCCCAACACAACAAACCAAAAAATCCCACCAAGGTGAATGGTGCTTGAAATGACACTGGGGACCTCCACATGCACACACACACACACACACACACACACACACACACAGCCTTTCTTCTGACTATTGATTACCTAGTTAATAGTCTGTCATGTGATTTTCTACTGATCCATGGCAAGTCTACACTATTTGAAATACTCTGATGGACTCCTGTTGGTGGTGAGCCTAGCCTTAAATGGCTGACTCATCGCTCCAGCCTATCCAATGAGTTCTTTTGTTGTTGTTGTTTTTGTTTTTTTGAGACAGCATTTCTCTGTAGCTTTGGAGCCTGTCCTGGAACTAGCTCTTGTAGACCAGGTTGGCCTCAAACTGACAGAGATCTGCCTGCCTCTGCCCCAGTGAGTTCTTTTAGAGCATTTGACTTATTTCTGTGCCTACCTGGGAAGGGAGAGCCTCAGTTGAGGCATTGCCTCCCTCAGACTGGTCTGTGGGGCTTATTCTTGATTGCTCACTGATGAGGGAGGGCCCAGCCCACTGTGGGCAGTGCTAACCCTAGGCAAGTATGCCTTGCTGTATGAGAGAAACAGCTGACTGGGCTTGGGGGAGCAAGCCAGTAACCAGTGTTTCTCTGCGGTTTCTGCTTCAGTTCCCGCCTCGAGATTTCGGCTGTGATCTCCCTCAGTGATGGATGCTTACCCGGAAGTGTAAGAGGAAATAACTGTTCCCTTTCCAAGTTACTTTTGGTCATGGTGTCTGTCACAGCAACAGAAACCAAACTAGAACACTGGCTGACCTACTTAAACTTACCATCTTGCCATTACTTTGGTACCCTGCTGTTATCTAATATCGAATATGTGTATCTAGTGATGGGAGTTATATTTCAATAAGCATTAGCCTCCAAATGTAGATTATTTGTTTTAATATTTATTTTTAAAGATTTGTGTACATGTGCATATTTTGGTGTGAGTTTACGCTACGTGTGTGTGTGTGTCTGTGTGGGCCTGAAAAGCTAAAAGTGGGCATCAGATCTCCTGGAACTGGAATTAACTGTAAGCTGTCTGACGTCGATGCTGAGAACTGAACTCAGAACTTGAGAACATCTACAAGAGCAGCACGTGCTATTTAAACACTGAGCCATCTCTCTAGCCCCATTTGAAAATATAAACTTATTTTCTATATTATTAACGTGGGTACATGTGTGTGCGTGCATGCATGCATGCATGCATATGCTCATGGTTGAGTGTGTACTTGCATGGTGCACACGCAGAAGTCAAAGGACAACTCTAGGGAGTCAGTTCTTGCTTTCCTTCTTGCTGACACGGGGCCTCTCCTGTTGTTCCGGCCACGCTAGCTTCCTTCAGAATTACAGAGTCCAGCCACCACAACCAGCCTTTTTATATGGCTTCCAGGAATTTAACTAAGGTTTTTAGGCATATACAGCTAGCTCTTACTTACCGAGGCACCTCATCAAGATCCCTACACCCCCTTTTCGGAGACAGAGTCTCATGTATCCCAGGTTAGCCTCACATTCACTATGTAGCTGAGATTGACTTTGAACTTTCGATGTTTCTGCTGGCACCTCCTTGAGCGTCAGTTACAGGGGTCTGCCACACACCCAGTTTATGCCCTGCTGGGCTAGAACCCAGACTGTCATGCATGCTAGGCAGACACTCTATCAACGGAGCTACACCCACAGCCCACATTGTTTCTTTTCCTTGGCCTGAATCTTAATATATTTCACATTCAGCTAAATTTGAAGGTCTGAACTTTTGTCAGAAAGCCAGTCATAGGAGCTGGGATATAGCTTGGTTGGTAACCTGGTGCCTGGGACCAGTCCCTAGCACTCCATATAGCTGGGTTTGGTGGTACGTGTCTGTGATCACAATGCTTGAGAGCTGGAGGCGGAAGAATCAGAAGTTCAAAGTTATCATTAGCTACACTGCAAGTTAAAGGCCAGCCTGGGCTACACGAGACCTTGTAGCAAAAATAAAAAAAAAAATTAAGAAACAAACAACAGCAACAAAAACCAAGCAAATAAAGAAAGGCAGTCACAGTATTATTGTCAGAGGCCAGATCCTGAGGAAGCAGCTTCGAGCACACTCAGCAAGAACATTCTTTTGCTGAGTGCCTCCCCACCTCACTTCCCGCCTGCCTTCAGTTGACATCTTCTCCTGCCCAGGAAGGCCTTATGCCCTCTTTATCTTACTTGACTTCAAGGCTTCTCCCACCACACCACACTTTCTCCTTCCTCTTAGTAGCTTCAGCCTTTGTGGCATTGATAACACAGACCCCTGTTGCCATCACCCTCCCCTCCCCCACTGCTCTGTTTTTTCTCAATCTCCTTTGCAGGACCCTATCAGCCTCTTTGACTTTAGAGGGCTTCAAGGGGCCCATTTTAGCCTTTTCCTCACCCTGCATATCCTTCCTAGGCAAACCTGCTGACTCTTGTGGCCTCCATTTCTTATCTACAAATAATTAAAAAGAAACGGTATCTGTGGTCAACCTCTTATTAGAATTCCTGACTCAAATACTTGGCCAATTAGATGTTTCTATTAGAATGTTCCACAGGCACTTTTCTCAGGATGGGTCCTCTATTCACCCTGCTTGAGATGCTTCCCCCACCCCCCAAAAAAGCTTCCTAACCTGATTGAAGATAGCACTGTCTTTTACGTTGTTCAGTCACTTTGCTGATGTTGGGGATTGTTGTAATAATTGGAGCGGCGGGGCTGCGTCCCCGGCATCCCCGCCGCCCACATGGCTAGCTCTAGCTTATGCCCCGAAATAATTACACGAAAACTGTATTCTTTTAAACACCGCTTGGCCCGTTATATCTAGCCTTTTCTCGGCTAACTCTCACACCTGGACTAGCTCATTTCTTATAATCTGTGTAGCCCACGAGCTGGCTTACCAGGAAAGATCTTAACCTGCGTCTGTCTGGAGTGGGAGAATCATGGTGACTCCTGACTCAGCTTCTTTCTCCCAGCATTCTGTTCTGTTTACTCCACCTACCTAAGGGTTGGCCTATCAAATGGGTCTAGGCAGTTTCTTTATTAATAAGAAATCACTCCCACATCAGGGGATCGGGTACAGCTCAACAGTGCTGATGGTGCACCCTGAGGAGTCCCCCTCAGTGTCAGTGGCTTGGGGCCACTACTCAACTGTGGCCAGGATTCTTCGTTAACTCTGCAGAAAAGAATTTCAGAGCAGGTCCTGGTGATGGGAAGCCATGGGGTTTATTGACTGGGAGAGGATCTGTAATCTATGTGTGCTTTGGGAGGGTCACATGAGGGCACTGGGAGAGCATTGTGTCTAAGCGCTTCTGCAGCAGCCATGCAAATGACCTGGGGGCTTGTGGAGTTACATCACTTAAAGGAGTGCCTCTATAACTGAGGGAGGAGCAGAAACATGTTGGTCTACTTATTTCCATAGCAAAAGAAGAATTTGGGGGTGGGGGTTCTATAATAGCTCAGCCTCGAATTCATGGGAACCCTGTGTCCGCAGGACGAGACTCACTATTCTTAGACTGGGCAAAGAATAATAGATTGTGAAAACACAACAAGAGTAAGAGCGTGGGCCTCGGGAGGCAAAATGCAAAACAATGAGGAAGATAGGGGTTAGGCTGACAACATCTGTGCGCATTTCTCCATCCTTGGGTGGCGTGCTATTGGTTTTCTTTTTGTCAACTTGACCCTGTCTGGAGTCATCTGGGAGGAAGGAACTTCAGCTGAGAAAATGCCTTCATCAGCTTGGCTTGTGGACAAGTTTGGGGGGCACTTTCTTGATTCGTGATTGATGCAAGAGGGCTCAACCCATTGTGGGGAGTGCCACCCTGGGCAGGCCATTCTGGGTTGTATAGAAAGGCAAAGTGAGTGAGCTATGAGGGACAAGCCAGTAAACAGCATTCCTTCATAGTCTCTGATTCGGTTCCTATCTCCAGGTTCCTGCCTGAGTTCCCGCCTTGGATTCCCTCAGTGATGGGCTGTAACCTGTAAGCCAAGTAACGTTCCCCACCCCAAGTTGCTTTGGGGCTGTAGTCTTTTTTTTTTAAACTATTTATTTTAATATTTGTCTGCATGAATTTCTGTGATCTATTATCACATGTATGCCTGATGTCCACATAGGGCAGAAGAGGTACTGGATCCCTTGGGACTAGAGCTAAAGATGGTTGTGAGCCACAGCGTGAATGTGGGAAATCCGGAAGAACAGCCGGTGCTTTCAACCACTGAGCCATGCATCCCTCCAGTCCCCTTGGTCATGGTCTATATCACAGCAATAGAAGCCAAACTAGGAAAGGTGGATATCTTCCTCCTATCATAGGGACGGTGCTTTTCATGTGTGAGTTTCATTGCCTGCTTTTAGGAGTGAAGGAAGGTCAGGGCTCAAGAGTGTAGCTCAGTGGTAGAGCACTTGAGCCTGGGTTCCATCCCCAGTACCACAAAAAAATCAAAAGGAAGGTCAGATCGTCCCTCTTGCATCTGCTGTTTTTCAAGTGCCTTTAGCTAAAAATAACCAGCGTGTCAAGGCAGCATATTTGATTCTCTACAACCCTACATCTAGTTACAAATATAACTTCTCGTTTCTTCCTGCTTCTAGTCTTTCCTGTTCCCAAAATAAGGCTGATCAGCTCAGAATCCTGTCTCTACCCACCCTAAGGGTTTCCTTCCAGACTCTTTACCGCCCTTCCCAAGGCCCTCCCAGGTCTGCTCCCACCTGCTGGGTCAGCCCTGGCTACCTCTCTTGGCTTTCCACCCAGCATTTCAGCTGCACAGAACATATTTATCTGTTCCTCTCCCTCAGAGGCCTTCTGTGCCTCTCTCCTCAGACACCCCCTCTTCGTTTGTCTGTTGTTTGAGTTGGGGTCTTAAGTAGCAAAGGCTGGTCTCCCCTCTCTCCCTTCTCTCCCTTCCCTTCCCTTCCCTCTTCTCCCTTCCCCTCCTCCTTGTGCTTGGAGGAAAGGTCATATGTGGGCACTGTAAGAAGGTTGCCAGAAAGACAGCTCTCATGAGAAGCTGCTTGCTGGCACCTTGACCATAGATGTCTAGCTTCTAAAACTGTGAGAACATAAATTTCTATTGCTCTTGCCACATAGTCTGTGGCATTTTATTATAGCAGCCAGATGCTGTGGTTATCCTATTCAAGTCTTGTCTTCCAGTAGGGAGGGCCGGCTCATTCTCTATATTGCTCTTTGAAAAGCATTAACTGTATAGAAGAAGATGCTTAAAGCTATTGATTGTGATTAAAACAGAATCCTTTATATATGTTACCTTTCCTTCCCAAAACGCTTTACCTTTATTCTCTCTTTATATATTTTATTTTATGTGCACTGGCATTTTTGCCATGGGTGTCGGATCCCCTGGAACTGGAGTTACAGACAGCTGTGAGCTGCCATGTGGTGCTGGGAATTGAACCCCGGTCCTCCAGAAGAGCAGTCAGGGCTCTTAACTCCCAGGCCATCTCTCCAGCCCCTACCTTTATCTTTTAGCAGATGAGTTTTATTTGTCTTCTCAGCCTCATCTCGGTACCTTATCCCCAGAGGGCTCCTGTGCTGCCTCATCTAAATGACCAGCTCCACCCTCTCCCCCTCACAACAGCTCGCTCTTTTCTCTCACAGAGGCATGGTCACTGTATTCTTTTTTTCTAAAATTCCACAAGGGCACCTTGCACAGTGACAAGATCTCAAAAATATACAGTTTTGTAATACCTGGTGGCTAAATGACTTACATGCTTAATTTTAAGTCTTCTATTCTTTGTTTGTTTTGTTTTGAGACAGGGTCTCACTATGTAGCTCTGCTTGTCCTGCAACTCAATATTTAAACTAGGCTGGCCTCCAACTCATTCACAGAGATCCGCCTGCTTCTGCCTCCCAAGTGCTGGGATTAAAGGAATGTGCCTGGCTTCTCTTCTCTTCTTGATTCTATTTTGAACTTTTTCCCCCCGGTATAAAAGATGAAGGGATTTAGATTGAAAGCAGTTTTTTCCACCCCAACTGCTTGAGAACCAGCTGCCTCTTGAGCAGCAAGTGAATTACACAGCCCAGGATGTTCATGGCGAGCCACCTGCTTCAGAGGAATCAAGTGATTCCTTTACAGAGGAATCTTCCATAGTCTTCACCCTAGGGAGCGTGGGGAGACAGCTCAGTTGGTATTGTCAGTTGGTGTTGCTTTGACAACGGCAGGCCCTGAGTTGGGTGGTGTGAGCCTGTAACCCCAGTCCTGGGGAGGCAGAGACAGGCAGCTCTCTGGGCCTCCCAGCCAGCCAGCCTACATGTGGCAAGCTCCAGGCTACTGAAGATCCTTTTTCAAAAATCCAAAGTGGGGAGGGCAGAGGCTAGAGAGATGGCTCAGCAGTTAAAAGCAGTCATTGCTCTTCCAGTGGTCCCGTGTCCAATTCCCAGTGTCCATTTGGCAGCTTTACAACCATCTATAATTATAGTCACATGGGATCTGATGTCTTCTTCTGGTGTGCAGATGTACCCATATATACAAAATACATAAACAAAAAAGTCCAAAGTAGATAACTCCTGAAGAATGAGGCTCAAGGTTGACCTCTGGCCTCTATACACATGCTCATACATATACACACACACAGATTCACATTCTTACACACAGTATATCCTTCACCCTAGAAGACACCAAGACCAGTACATAGCACAGAAGTTCAGGAAAAATGAACTAAAATACACATGAGCATACCAGATGTCATCTTTGCATTTAAACAGTCTCAGAACCCATTTTGGTGCCTTTGGCATGATTTACGATTCTCTGGGTTATAGAAAAAAACGAGCCAGACAGACATAGGCTTGAAAGATATGGCCTTGTATGGAAAGCAAAGGTTCTCAAGAAAACAGTGAAAAGAATGTAAGCACCCAGGGAAGGAAGTGTTGGGGCTAAAGGGGGCAGTGGTGGTGCTAGAAATAGAGAAGTAAGGCCAGGCGTGATGATGCATGCCTGTAACCCCAGAGTCAGAGAGGTCGAGGCAGGAGGAAGGACCAGGTTCCAAGTTGCACAATCAGATCAACCCCAGCCTGAGCTTCACGACACTGGCTCAAAAAGACAAACAAAAACAAGGCAGAAATAAAGATCTGGGAATGACTTCTTTTCCAGTGACTGTGTAAAATTTCCAGAAGAGGATAAATATCACAGAAAGTTAAAAAACAAACTCAAGGTGGTGTCTGAGATGTTTAGATAGTCCCAAACTGCATCTCGAGTGAAGCGAGCTATGTACGATATGTGCTCCTTGCACTAAGGCTCGCATACCAGATGCACAGGTAAGGTACAAAGGAAGGATGGCTGGGCTATGGGCTGGATCAACAGTTCGGGGTGCTGCTGTGTGCTGGTGGCCATGAGGGAGGTGGTGGCTAAGAAGGACTGATACCCCTCCCCAATAAACGTTTGTGCTGGAAAAAAGAGTACTTGCTGCTCTTACAGAGGACCTCGGTTCGACTCTCAGCACGCACTTGGCCACTCAACCGCCTTTAACTCCAGTTCCAGGGTATCCATCCAATGCCCTAGTTTGGCCTCCAGGAGCACCAGGCACACCTGTGGCATAGAAATATGTTTACACAAGCAAGACATCCATACACATACAATAGAAATAAATAGCCCTTTAGGAAGGGCCGGACCTGAAAGAAAGCTAATTTGCTTGCCTGAAGTGGAGGCCTTGGATGTTTGCTTAAAATTTTGGGTTGGTGAGAGTTGAAAGCTGAAGTTCCAGGCTGATGAGTTCAGAGTTAATAAAACAGACTTGGGGTGGTGGTGATTGATCTGGAAAATGATCTCAGGAGAAGGGAATTCAAGGGAGATTATGCTAGCAGCTGAGGATTATGTGAATTGGAAGCGAGAAAGCCCAGGGGCTAGAAATGCCACTGAGAGATGTTGGGGGAGTCTAGGCCTTCCTAAATGTCCGTTTTCCTAACATCTTGCCTGCTTAATCTGGAAAAAGATCGGGAATTGAAGCAAATTGTGTATTGCATTATGAATTTAAAGAGAATACATATGTTATAGCGAATATGATAACATATATGTATATTAATGAAAAGTACTGAGAAAGATTCTGAAAGCATCCAGGCGCTAGCCAGAAGGCTGCTTGGTGAGGACAGACTTAGAAGCAAATATCTAAAGTTATCATCTCTTTTTCCCCTCAGATAGGTCCATATGCCTGCCTGATCGCTAGATCAAAAATACCTGTATCATTTGCACATCCACGTTCAATGCTGCTCTGCCCACAGTGGCTAGGAAATAGAATCAGCCTAGCTGTCCATCAACTGATGAATGACGTGGGAGTCCCCTTTGTGTGCTGTGAATATGTTTCATTACCATTGGTTAGTAAAGAAGCTGCTTTGGCCAATGGCTTAGCAGAATAAAACCAGGCTGGAAATCCGAACAGAGATATATAGAGAGAGTAGGCGAAATCAAGGAGATGCCATGTAGCTGCCAAAGGAGACAGCCGTGGGTCCTTACCAGTAAAGCCACAGCTTTGTGCCAATATATAGGTCAATAGAAATGGGTTAATTCAAGGTGTAAGAGCTAGCTAGGAATATGCCTGAGTCATTGGCTGATTGTAATTAATATAGTCAGTGTTGTAATTAATATAGGTTCTGTGTGATTATCCGGGGCTGGGTGGCCGGGAAACGAAAGAGCAGTCTCTGTCTGCAGATGAATGGATAATACACATGTGGTACATGTACACATTGGAATTTTATTCAGCTGTAAAGAAAAATGAAATGATGACGTTTGCAGGAAAATGGATGGAACTGTGAAACTGATACACTGAATGAGGTAGCCCAGGCTTAGAAAGGCAGGTGAGGCAACCAGCTTTAAAAACTGAATCAGAGTTCCTGTAGAGGCCAGGAAACTGGAAAGGAGCCATAAGTAGGGCTTATGGGAGGGGATAGTAGAAAATGTGTGATATAAACGTAGAGAAGGCGTTATTGAGGGTAGAAGGGCTTAAGAGGTGATGAGAGTTGGGAAGCAGCAGAGAGGACGGAGAAGAGGGAGCGTTAAAAACTAAGAATGTGGGCTGGAGAGATGGCTCAGAGGTTAAGAGCACCGGCTACTCTTCCAGAGGTCCTAAATTCAATTCTCAGCAACCACATGGTGGCTCACAACCATCTGTAATGAGATCTGGTGCCCTCTTCTGGCCTGCAGGCATATGTGCAGGTAGAGCACTCATACATAAATTAAATAAATAAATATTTAAAAAGTCCCAATAATGTGTGAAAAATGTCATATGGAAACCTACTGTTTTGTAAACTGATTAAAAAATAATTTAAAAATAACTGGATCAGAAAGAGAGAGAGACAGAGACACACATACACACACACACACACATACACACACACACAGAGAGAGAGAGAGAGAAAGAGAGAGAGAGAGAGAGAGAATGCACATGTTCTTGAATAGGTTCTTTGTTTTTTCCTTGACTAAGTTCTAGGCACACTTTTAATTAATTCTTAATAACAGAACAATAGATAAAACACAGACACAATTGTATTCTCTTCCTCCTTCTAGGTAGAGTCTCATTTAGCCAAGGATAGCCTTGAACAAATTTTGTAACTGGGGCTGGTCTTGAACTCCTGATCCTTCTGCTTCAACCTTCCAAGAGTTAGGATTACAAGTGTGTGCCGTTCCACTCTCTCATATTCAAGTCTTTAATATTTACCATGGTCGGCTTGAAGAGACATTGTTATTTTTCTTGTGTTGTAAATACACTATTTGGAAATCAGGCACAATGGGTGGATAAAGCCTGTAATCTCAGCATTTGGGGAGATGGAGACAGGAGGATCAGGAGTTCAAGGTTAAGTAGACAGTCTGAAGCCAGTCAGGGCTCTGTTACACATTGTCTTTAAAAAAAAAAAAAAGCAAAAGCCAGGGCTAGGAAGCTGGTTTAGTAAGTAAGAACACCTTCTCTGCAAGCATGAGGACTTGACTTAGCTTTCCAGCTCCCACATAAGAAGCTGAGCTTGGCTGAGCATGCCTGTTTCCACGGTATCATTCAGCTGAGACAGGCAGATCCTAAGAGAGTTCACCGGTCAGCCACTGAAGCCAAAATGGCCAGCTTCTGGCTCAGTGATAAACCCTGTCTCAAGGCAATATGGCAGAGAATGACAGAGGAAGACATCTGACATCCTGTTCTGGTCCTTGCAAGTACTCACGTGCACATTCAAGTCAAGTGCGTACAACACACACACACACACACACAGACAGAGAGAGAGACAGAGACAGATTAAAAAAAAAAAATCAAACCAGAACAGAAAACCCTTCACAAGTCTAATTTGCATCATCAGGGAGGGGCTAGGTTTAAAACATTCATCTTCTTCCAGTATTTATGGGACTGGTTCACAAGTTCCAGGACCCTGGGTGGGAACAAACACCCATAGATGTCCAAGTCTTTTGTACAAGATGGCGTAAATGGTATAGTCTTGTAGATAACTAGGCCCCTACTCCATTTTACTGTAAACCATCTCAGCTTTTCATATCATACTCAGTACATGTAAATACTGTGCGAACATTAGGACAGGATCCAGTGATGTAAAGAGTTTGCATAAGCTCAGACACAATTGATCTTTGTCGTTTGAGAGAGGGTCTCCTTATGTAGCCTAGGCTGGCCTCCAGGCTTTTAACAATCCTTTTGCCTCAGCCTAACGAGTGCTCGGATTATAGTCATGCACCACCACACCCAGATTTTCAAATATTTTCCTTCTGTAGTTGGTTGGATCCATTCATACAGATCCCACAGATACCCATGACCAACTGAACTGCATTTGGAGTGTTGCTGTTGAGAAAGGCCCAGAAGTCAGTCAGAAATGTGGAGAGACCTAAGCTGTCTGGGAAAGATGCTGGGCCTTTGAGACATAGTTTTTCCCCCCAGATAGGACTAATGTATATTGTTATGGAATATCTTACACAATCTTCGTATTTGTCAGCATGTTAAAGCTATGTGTGGACGGTGAGTTTGCTGTGGCCCCTTATTCACCTTAGCAACAGTCCTGGTGCATTATGGGCACCCAGTACCTGTTGGCTGAACAGATAAATGTGTGCGGAGTGGATACAGGAGATAAAGGCAAGAAGGCGAAGGCAGAGCTCAGAAGAAGGCTCAGAGGCAGCGGCACTCACCCCAGCCCCGGGGGAAGCCACTGGCTGTGTGCTAGGGAGGAAGTGGGAACTCCGGAAGCCAAAGAGGAGACATCTTTAGCACTGAGAGTCCATTCCTAGACCATCTAGAAAAGAATGGCTGCTCAGGCATCTCCTGCCTTTCCTTGACACCAGCTGTGTCAGGACCATCTCTTTTGTCCTAGGGTAGTGTCTTGTTGTAGTCTCTGGTAGATACAACCTCATCATAACCTTGGCCAAGTCACCCCAACACCAGCTGTCCTGCCCTCTGTTCGCTGCTTTCACTCCTGTGGGAGAATCTTGTCCACCATTTGTTGGCCTCCCGGGGGCCTCCTCAAAGGATGAAGTTCACAGCCACTTTACTAGGCTGTCACGACCGCCTCGACCAGCAAGGATGATGCGACACCGGAGCTCTTCTTGCAAGCAGTTTTTTTTTTTTTTTTTTTTTTTTTTTTTAAATATTTATTTATTATTATGTTTACAATATTCTGTCTGTGTGTATGTCTGCAGGCCAGAAGAGGACATCAGACGTCGTTACAGATGGTTGTGAGCCACCATGTGGTTGCCGGGAATTGAACTCAGGACCTTTGGAAGAGCAGGCAATGCTCTTAACCACTGAGCCATCTCTCCAGCCCTTGCAAGCAGTTTTATTCAGGACCTTTTTTACAATTGTATCTCTCTCTCTTCTCTCCCCAGGCAAGCCTCTCCCAACCCTTAAATAGGCCTGGGCTACCAACCCTGGATAGCCACGTGGGCACCGTCCATTGGTCCACGCATACGCAAATCGCTTGCGATCACCGGGTGATGATCGCAAGAGTCTGGTCTTAGCCAAATAAGGAATTGTTTATCAGAGAGCGCTCACTTTCGGGATCGTGGAGGGCGGAAGCCAGCGCCACTTTTAGGCGTGGCTCCACGCAGCTCTCTACACTAGGCCTTAGTACTGAGGGATTATGCCAGCCGGCCAGGTGCCAAAGCAGACCCTGCCCCCCCTCTCTCTCCCCACCCTAGGAAGTCTGAGAGATAATGAGAGATAATGTAAAGTGCTCCAAGAGCCAGTCTACCGTGGTCTGGGAAATGTAACTTTAGGAGCTGGTTGTGTAGCCCCGGCAGTAGAGTGCTTGCCTAGCGTACATGAAGCCCTGAGTTCAATTCCGAGCACTACATAAACTGGGCAAGCCAGCAGAAGCCTGTAATCTTGGTACCCCAGGAACTGCAGGCGACAAGATCAGAAGTTCAAGTTCATCTTTCCATCTGAATTCAAGGTTAGCCTGAGCTACTTGAGACCCTGCCCTTCAGAAGAGAAGTCAAGACCTTTGATTTCAGGCACTTCCCCCTTTGGAGCCTGGACCTTATGGACCCCTGGGTCTGCACTTTGTTCCTCTTTTTTCCTTCCTTCGTTGGTGGGGAGCGATCTTACACTCAGGGGTTGACTTGGTCGTTCTGATTTACAGCCTTCAGTGGTCCGCCAGACCTCCCTTGTTCGAGTGCTCTCCACCAGTTTCTTTTTAAAAAAGGTTTTGTATTTTTAAGGGTGTGTGCGCGCGCAGGTGTCCTCAGAGGCCAGAGGCTTTGGATCTTTTGGAGCTGGAGTTACAGGTGATTGTGAGGGACCTGAAGTGGGGACTGGGAAGAGAACTCCAGTCCTCTGCAAGAGCAGGAAGTGCTCTTAGCTCTGGAGCCATCCATCTCTGTAGTCCGCTTGCTATAGGCTCGCCTCCCCTAACCGTACCTACATAGGCAACCACTGAATTTTTTACCATTCTTAAAAATTATCAAATATGTGTGTGTATGTGTGTGTGTGCCCATGTGCAACAACA
Source organism: Microtus oregoni (assembly GCF_018167655.1). Taxonomy (NCBI): domain Eukaryota; kingdom Metazoa; phylum Chordata; class Mammalia; order Rodentia; family Cricetidae; genus Microtus; species Microtus oregoni. The sequence continues at coordinate 15,253,606 of NW_024543222.1, read as the reverse complement.
TGTATGGAAGCCAAAAGACCACTTTCTGGAGCCATCTTCTCCCTCCATGGATCCTGGGACTCAAGCTCAGATTGTGTATTTTCCTCTTATGTCATACCTCAGTCTAGATTCTAAATTTTCGCCAGAAGTATTTAATCTGTGTTTAGATTTAATGAAATTCATCATAGCAGGCTTTCTCTTAGGTTACCTACCAGCTCCCAAATCACAACACAGAGACTTATTAGTTGTGAACACTCAGGCTTATCTTAAGCTTTAGCTCTTATAACTTAACCTGTTCATTTTGCCTCGGAGCTTTTTACCTTTCTTTCCTCTGTACATCTTACATTCACTGCTCGTGTCTGGAAGCTGCCTGGCTTCTGGACCCAGGCGTCACCGCCCCCCACCCAAATCTCTCTTCTCTCTCTCCTATGTATTTATTCTCTTTGCCCGCTCACCAGCCCTGCCTATCCCTCTTCTGTCTAGTTATCAGATATGCAACTTTTTATTAGAACAATCAGGCGCCTTAGGCAGGGAAGGTGAAACCGTAGCACATCTTTACATAATTTTAAAAATGCAGCGTAAACAAATGTAACACATCTTTACAGCCTTAACAAAAGCAGCAGGACACAGTTAAAGAAATACGCTGTAACGCAAACAAATGTAACATGTCTTTGCCAATTAAAGTAATATTCCACAACAGGTCACAGTTGGAACTGTAGGCCCACTCGCCCAAGTTCTCCCAGGAACACTTAGGTCTTATAATAACTCAATCAAGTGCTAAAATGTGCATGCAACTTGACAGATCTGTTTGTTTTGGACAGACTGAGTCTAATTTGAAGTCGCTTTCAAAACTATACCCAGAGTTCAAGGCCAGCCTGGGTTACGTGGTAAAACTTTGACTCAAAAAACTAAATCAGGCCAAACCAATCACACAAACAAAATCCTTATCTGTCTGAGTTAAGTAAATTAACCAACTCTTCTGTCAACTCAGTATTAGCATGAAACTGAGAGCAGTGTCTTATGGACGGAAAAGCATCTCGGGACTTGTCAGTTCAGCCCAACATCCCTCAAGGAGTTTTTGTGGTTGTTGTGGCTCATGTACACAGTGCTGAAAACTTACACGTTTGTTTAAAAAACACATTTGTTTTCATTATGAAAGGTTTCAATTTCAGCAATAAAACTTTTATTTATTTTTTGCATGGGGGTCTTACTATGCAGTCCTGGCTATTCTGGAATTTTCTATGTTCTGGAACTCATAGAAATCTCCTGTCTCTGTCTCCTGGGTTAAAGGTGTGTGCCAACATGCCAGGCAGTGCCAACGTCAAGTTTTTTATTCTAAGTTTCAAATAACTGTTGTCTCGCCTTGAAGTTTTGATTTTAGCTTATCCATATGCAATGAGATTATATACACAAATTTATTTTTTAACAATTGAGACTTTTAACTTACTATACTTTCAAGATTATGGGTTGGGTTATGAATGCTTAAAAACTTTTAAATTATTGCCAGTTCTGAGTATGAGAAAAGACAGTGTGACTATAGGAGGCTGTGTTACTATATAGAAAAGAAGTCACCATCGTCTAGTCCCATCCCAAGTCATGGCCATAGAATACAATGATAAAGAACAAAACGTCTCACTGAAGACGGACTTAGATCTCTTCTTATGGGGTTCCATCACATTTTGGCTGTAAGAGAAAACTCTATAAGTACAAATAAAACACCAGAAGCAAAGTATCTTTTTGATCAAATAAAAACACGTTACTCAGTGGTGCACACCTTTGATACCAGCACTCGGAAGGCCGAGGCAGGTGATCTCTGAGTTTGAGGCCAGTCTGGTCTACAAAGTGAGTTTCAGGACAGCCAGTGTTACCAAGAGAAACCCTGTCTTAAAAAACAAAACAAAACAAAACCCAAACTAGCCAAATCACAACAGCAACAATTAAAGAACAAAACAAAACAAAAAGTAACAAAAGAGAAATGTTATTTGTGTGATATTGGAAAAACTCTGAAAACGTATTTGTAAAATTCATCAATAATTTTATAATTTTTAAAAAAATGTTTCAAGACAGAGTTTCAATGCAGCTTTGGAACCTATCCTGGAACTAGCTCTTGTACACTAGGTTGACCTCGAACTCACAGACATCTGCCTGTTTCTGCCTCCCAAGTGCTGGGATTAAAGGCATGTGCTACCACTGCCCGGCTAAAATGTTTTATTTTTTTAACCCTCTTAATGTGAGTGAATGTTTGTGCATGAGTTTCATGTTCTGTGAAGATCACGTGTCTGGTGCATTTAGGGGTTTGGACATCTTAAAAACTGTCTTTTCCAATGAAAACATTTAAATAAATATTACCTCTGCTCGGATGGGTGGCGTGATGTGGGATTACCTCTGCTTTTGGATCTCGCCACATTCAAGCACAAGCATCGCAGTCACCAGAACAAAACTCTTGCCTGTTTTACAGCATCCATTAGGAAGACGCTGTCTGCTAGGCAGATGAAGCGTTCATTCTCAAGAGCTAGTTCAGTGCACACGACTTTGGACCCCCTCTTGTCCCTTCTTTCCTCTGTTTTCATTATGCACATGGACCATCGTCTCTCACTGGATCACGGTGAGCTGGGAAGTTGCTGTGTGTCATTGGTGAGATCACTGATGGCTGTGGACTTCCTAGGCCACACAGATGTTATGGAAACATCACACGTGATGTGAAATTTCACATTACACCAAGAGTTCCAGTGTCAAAGTCACACATGCCCAACATGCCTGTAACATCTGGGTCAGAAACAGTAAAACATCGACGCTATCCCTCAAATCAGTCAGTTGGAACATCTGTTTCCTTTCAGTAATCCCCGAGAACAACCGCAGGTCACACTTCTCCAGCAAACTTCTCACCAGTGGTCATGATGGACACACAAGTGACTGTGTTTGTCTCTTGAGCCCAGATCATTGTGGGGAGCAATCAGTTCCACCTGCTGGGATTTGACTCATGATCGTTAAAAGCTGTCTTAAGGTCGCACCTAGTCACAGGACGTGGTACCAATTCATCTGAAAGAGCAATGACCTAAGGATCATTTTCTGTCCGTGTGACCACCAAGAACATGGCTGCAGCAACTGCACCAGCCTCATGTGTACTAATCAGAGCCCCATCTCATAGAAGCCCTGCTGTCAACACCAGAAATGCCTTCCCCTCGTGACTCTGTCTGAAATGTTTTTATAGAAAGCATCATCCAAAACTTTCATAATTTTATAACTCCTCAGGGAACCACTTCAGTTTTCTCCTGAACCCCTGACCTGCTTTATTAGTTTTTGATGCAATTAAAATATGAAATAGATGTGTGTGTGTGTGTGTGTGTGTGCTTGCATGCATAAGGACTTGTACGTATGTGCACTTGGGGTTGGTGTGGGGATGCATATTTGTAGAGATCAGAGGACACTCTCATTCCTCAGGCACTGCCCAACTTTTTTCCCCACTGGCCTGGAACTCACCATATGTAGACTTGGCTGGCTGGTCAGTGATCCCGGGGTCTGCCTGTCTCCACCTCCCAGCATTGGGATCACAGGCATGTGCCACGCCCTGCCTTTTCATTGCTCTGTTTCACAGGCTAAAGATATTCCAGAACCTCCTGGTTCAAGCGCCAATTTAGTTATCATTGTTACCAGATTCCTGAGGGATGCAGTCAGAAGCTTTCCGACAACAATGCCTTCCTCGTTTCTTCAGACTTGAAGTGGTTCGTTAGACGTCGTTAAGTAACTCATGCTTCTCTGTTAGACCAAAGACTTCCAGCTCATCTCTCCACTTCCATTTTCCTACAGTTTCCAGATGCTTTTATAATTTTTCAGTCTCCACAGAAAGTACTTTCTCTTCACACTGTGGACTTCTTTCCAGTCTTTTGTAACGTATTTGGTCAGGAGCGGCAGATCTTTCACTAGAGGGCTAAGAGATCGTTGAGAGATCTTCCATTTCTTGGTCTGTATTTTATAACTGCTGGAGCAAAGACCATACTAACTTTTTAGTGTGTGTATGTGTGTGTGTGTGTGCGCGTGTTTGGGGATCAGAAGACAGCTTTGGGGACTCAGTTCTTTCCTTCCCCCATCCTTGTCTGCCCTGTCTGGGGCGCACAGAAATGGCTTTCCCAGTGGAGCATGAAGATCTGAATTCGGTCCTTAGCTCTCATGTAAAACCAGGTGTGGTGACCCGTGCTTATAAACTCAGTGCTGGAGTGGGGTGCAGAAACCGGAGGATTCTGGTGGCTTACTGGACCTCCAGTTTAGCCAAAATGGCAAGCTCCAGGTTTGGAGTGAGATCCTGTCTCAAAAAAGAAAATGGAGCCAGGTGTGGTGGTACAGACCTTTAATCACAGCCCCCAGGGAATTGGAGGCAGATGGGTCTCTTTGAGTTTGAAGCTAGCCTGGTCTACATAGTGAGTTCTAGGATAGCCAGGGCTATGTAGAGACCCTGTCTCAAAACTATCTATCTATCTATCTATCTATCTATCTATCTATCTATCTATAACCTATCTGCAGTAGTTTGGATGTAATTGGCCCCATAAGCACATAGGGAATGGTTCTGCTGGGATATGGCTTTGTTAGAGTAGGTATGGCCTTGTTAGAGAAAGTGGGTCACTGTAGAGGCAGACTTTGAGGTCCCGTATTGGCTCAAGCCACACCCAGCGTCTCAGTTCACTTCCTGTTGCTTGCTGATCAAGATGTAGGACTCTCAGCTCCAGCACCTTGTCTGCCTACATGCTACCATGTCCCGCTATTGATGATAATGGACTAAACCTGTGAACTGTAAGCCTCCTCATTAAATGCTTTCCTTCATAAGAATTGCTGTGGCTATGGTGTCTCTTCACAGCAATAGAAGCCCTAACTAAGATACTAACCAACTGACTAACTAACTAACTAACTAACTAGAAAACTAACAAACACCACCAACAAAAAGAAAGTGGAGACGGGGCTGGAGAGTTGGCTTAGCCATCCTTGTAAAGGAGTCAAGTTCAGTTCTCAGCACCCACGTCAAGTACCCACAACTGACTGCAATGGTAGTTACAAGTGATCTAACTTTCTCTTCTGGCCTCGTTGGACACCAGCACCCTTGTGGTACATAGGAACTCAGGCAGGCGCGTGTGTGTGCATGTGCACACGTGCGTGCACACGTACACACATACGTAAATAAAAATGGGTAAAATAAGGTGGAGAGCAATCGAGGAAGACACTTGATGTCAACCTCTGGCCTCTACATGAACCCAAATGTATACAACACACACACACACACACACACACACACACACACACACACACACGGAAGAGTCACAAACAGCTAGTGATAGCATGTCATTCCATTTTCCAGTGGAGAAATCCTGGAGCACAAAGAATTTAACTGGCAAGTCCATGGTGCTAGGTCAGGGCTTCCACCCAGTCTGGCTCCTGAGTGGGCCTTGACCTCTCCTGCCAGCTCCTTTATGGACATGGATTAAGGAGGCACTGTTGACTGCGGCAGTGCCTGTGATATCCAGGCTTATGAGACACCGATGAGAAGGGAGGAGGATGGGTGACAGTGACAGAGTATTAACAGCCAGCACTGTCGTCAGCAGCATTCAGTCCCAGGAAGGAGAGTCTATCTCTTTCAGGGCAGGACAGACACAGTGTGGTCAGAGGTGACAGGCAGAAAGAAGAGGGTGCTGATGAACACAGTCCATCTCAGTGCGCATGTCTCTGAGCCGACACCTCACGAACACCGGCTGGCAGGAAATCCTATCACATGCATTTTCAATCAGCTCCTTTTGAAGTCCGTCTAGTGGGAGCATGGATGATGGAGACACTCCGGCTCAGGTGCTGCTAGCCAGTCCCACAGAGGTTGCATGTAGGCTGCCAATGCCCACAGGATAACTCTTCACTCTCCAGGGCCTCTCTTCTTAGGTTGGGCGACACATGCTGAGGGGCAGGTCCCTGCTGATGGGTGAAAATTCAACATCAGCCATCGGGAAACAGAATGAGGAGGATCAGAATGTGGGGCCTCTGGCTCCAGCTTCTGGAATCTCTTGAGAGAGTGAGTTCATGTGATAAGAGTCTGGTTGGGACTCTTGACCACATACATGGCTCCTTCCCAGAAACCATAGTGCTCTTCCATTGCTTCAAGAGTGCCAGACTCCTTTCTCCTGGGGTTGCTGAGAGTCAGAAGAAACATATAACATGCTCATCCCCACCCCACGTTGGGGTGCCCCAAGGCCACAGATCTCAGGCGATCTGGCTTTTCTTCTGAGGAAGCAGGCTGCTTGGTCCTTGGAACTCATGCTTTTGGCGAGACAGTATTTCACAGGCTCTTTTTTAAGCTGCCACCCTGCCCCTCTCCATCCCTTTCTGACTCTACTTCCTCATTTCTAAACCCACACTTCACGGCCCTTTTAGCCACCATCACCATGCGCTGTCCTTCTTTCCTCTGAACCTCGCTGTCTCCTGGAGGGCTCTGTTTCTGAGGAAACCTGAGAAGCCCGGCATCCTCTGCCTGGAGAACTCATGGGAAATTCAAATCTCTTGCTGGGATGCTATTTCTCACAAATCTCACAGTAGCTTGTGATGTTAAAGGTCACGACCCTGTACTGGAAATGGCAGAAAAGGCTTCAGCTATACCACAGCATGCTCGAGAGAGCCCTGCAGACCTGATATTCTATCACTCCAGATTTCTTTTTAAAATATTTATTTTGATGGTTTTAAATGTGTAGGTATGTGTGTCTGCTTGGATTATGTGCACTTGAGTGCTGGTGCCCTAGGAGGTCATCGGCATCGAGTCCCCTGGAGCTGGAGTTAAAAACAGCCGTGAGCCCCTTGATGTGGGTGTTGAGAACCAAACTCTGATCCTCTGGAAGAGCGACAACTGCTGTGAACTGCAGAGACATCTCTCCAGCCCCTCTAGATAATTAAAAAAAAACTTTATTGCACATAAAACAGACCATTCTGGTTATATATATTTAAAACAATCCTAGTTCCCTCTCTCCCTCCCATCCTCCCACTCCTCCCACCTTCTCCCCACCCCACTCTTTTTTTTTATGGTGCTAGGAACTGAACTTAGGGTTTCATAAATGATGGACAGGTGATCTACCTCTGATCCACCTCCCTGCCCAGATTAAAAAAACAAAACAAAACACAAAGCCACACCCCAAAAAGCAAGAAAAGTAAAACAGCCTCCTAGGCCTGCCTTTTGAGGCTCACGTGAGTCCATTTCTTTCTAGAATGACAAAAATGGTTGGTGTTTAAAATGGTCAGCAGGTGAGAGATTTTGTTTATTGGTTATGTAAAAAAAAATGTAAAATAGTCAAACTATTTCTTTGAAAATGTTTGTGAGAAGCCGAGTATGTGAAACGCACAGGAAGGAGATGGTTCATTGTGTAAAGTGCTTGCAGGTGTGGTGGTGTGGATGAGGGCGCCCCCCCACAGGCTCATATATTTGAAGGCTTAGTCACCAGGGAGTGGCACTATTTGAAAGGATTAGAAGGATTAGGAGGTGTGGTCTTGTTGGAGGAAGTGTGTCATTGGGTGGACTTTGAGCTTTTGAAAGCCCGTGTTAGACTCACCCCTCACCTCTTGGCCTGCGAATCAGGGTATTTAGCTCTCAGCTGCTGCTCCGTGCATGTCACCATATTCCCTGACATGATGACAATGAACTAAGCCTCTGAAACTGTAAGCAAGCCCCTAATCAAATGCTTTCTTTTATAGGAGTTGCCTTGGTCATAGTGTTTCTTCCCAGCGATAGTGCCTAAGACACAGGGCAAGAACAAGAATCTGAATTCGGATCTTCACCTGCCACTTGTACCATACTTGAAACCTCAGTCCTGGGTGTGTGTGGTTTGGAGACAGTTGGATCTCCTGAGTTTCATGGCCAGCCAGTCTAGCCAGTCACTGAGCTCCAGGTTCAGTGACAGACTCTGTCTCAGAAAATACGGTGGAAATTGGGCATACACACCAGAGAGACACACACAAACACAAGACACACACACACAGACACACACACACAGATAGACATACACACATACATGAATAAATAAATAAACACACACAAGGAAGCCTGGAATAATAGTTTGTGTCTGTAATCTCAGTACTTTAAAGGCTGAGACAGGAGGATTGTCATAAGTCTGAGGCCAGCGTGGGTTACATTATGAGTTTTAGGTCAGCCTATCCTACATAGTGAGACTCTGTCTCAGAAAAACAAAACCAAAAACAACCCAATGAGTCCTGAGAGATGGCTCTGTAGTTAAGAGCACACACTGCTCTTACAGTTGACCTGGGATCAGTTCCTAGCAGGCATGGTAGCAGCTCATAGTTACCTGTAAACATGCGTTGTGGAATATTCCTGTACACTGTGTGAAGATGTGTCACTGTGATTGGTTTAATAAAGAGCTAAACGGCCAATAGCTCGGCAGGAAGTACAGAAGTGACTTCTGGACAGGAGAGCTCTGGGAAGAAGAAAGGTGGAGTCGTCAGCCAGATGGAGAGGAAGTGCTATGGCCAGTACAGAGTAAAGGTCACTGAGCCGTGTAAAAGAGTGCAGAAGAAAAGATATGCATTAATTTAAGTTATAAGAGCTAGTAGGACAAGCCTAAGCTATAAGCCAAACTTTTATAATTAGTTATAAGTCTCTGTGTCATTTCTTGTGAGCTGGTGGCCCAAAGAAAAATTCATCTATAAACACACACACACACACACACACACACACACACACACACACACACAATTTTAGAATAAAATCTTTAAAAAGTTCAAAATGAAAATAAAATTCATTTAATAAAAATTAAAGAATCAAATCAAATTAAATACACAAAGGCCAGGAGGCTGGTTCGGTAGACAAAAGTAATCTGCTGCCAAGCCCAGAAACCTGAGTTCGATTCCTGGAACCCACACGGTGTAAGGAGAGGACCAACCCCTGCACGTTGTCCTCTGACCTCCACATGCCCATGGCTTGCCTCTCCCTAACCAAAATAAACAAATAACTGTAAAAACCCAAACCAAACCCAACAGGAAAGGGTGCTGCTTAACAGCTGGTGGTAGAGGGAAGCCCCCAGACCTGGTTTCTCTATCCCTTGGTACCAGAGGAAAGTCCTGGCACTAGGATTCTGTTGAACGTGTTTCGAAAGTTTCATGTAGGAGGCCAGCTGGCTGTGGCCCACAGAGATTCTGTGGCTGGTGAGTTAGCTTCCCCAGGAAGTCTATAGATCTTTCTCCATACAAACACTCCAGGATGCTTGTCAAGGAAAGAGGCTGGAAGTGGGAGGAGTGGGAGGGGGCAGCAGAGACTGAAGGGATTGTGTTTCTTATTTTCTTTCCTCATCCCCAGACACCTAACTTCAGCCCAAGTGAAAGAGATCTGGGAGGGGACTCGCAGGCATAGAAAAGGATGCAAGTCTTGAGTTGGCAAGGGGTTGGATTTGAAAAAAGATTAATTAACTAATTTCTTTGTTTTGTTTGTTTGTTTGGTTGGTTGGTTTTTTGAGACAGGGTTTCCTCTGTAGCTTTGGAGCCTATCCTAGAACTAGCTCTTGTAGACCAGGCTGGCCTCGAACTCACAGAGATCTGTGCGCCGCCACCGCTTGGCTTGACTAATTACTTTGTGTTTGTGGGAACAGAGGTCAGAAGACAGCTTGAGGAATCAGTTCTCCCTACCACCTGGTGGACTCTGAGGACAGAACTCAAGCTGACAGCTTTGATAGCAGGGGTATCTTCCTAGAGCACCACCTTCATGGCCTTCAGGCATCAAGTCTAATAGGTGAGAAGAAAGGGAAGTGAGACAAAGGTGAAGGCAGAGGCACCTTGAAAAGAGAGATGGACCTGGACTGAGTTTCAGTCTTTCTTTAGTTTGGGGGGCAACTTCTGGTAACTTTTCCGGCCTCAGTTTCCCTTGAAGGTTTCTTTGCTCAGCAGTGACTAGCATAGGTGCAGGCAGGCCGTGGGAAGGGACAGTGTGGTATAAGACAGCACACACACTTGGAGTTGATTTAGCCAACCCAGTGCAGACAGCATCTGAGCATCTCAAAGTCCCTCTGGGTCTTAGATTCTTCTCTAGGAAGGCTGTGTGGCGCAAGGTAATCTGAGCCCCAGGGTACACTATAGGCGTTCATAGTGTTCATAGTGATTTGGGGCTGTTTAGGGAACTGGGGAAGGGGCAGATGTTTGGCTCCAGGGTACCTGGAACTGGAGGCTTAGGAGCTCAACTGGGACTATTCTACGGATTTTGGCTTCTTGTTGTTTGAGACAGAATCTTTTTATGTGGCCCAGGTCAGAAATCTCGGTCTTCCTATGTCAACCTTTTGATGGGATTACAGATATGTTCTACTTCTCCCAACTGGTAATCTTTATTTTATTTTATTATTTTACTTTATTTATGTAACCCAGGCTGGCTTTAGACTCACTACAAAGCTGAGGATGACTTCCTGTTTCTGATTTTCCTGCCTCCCCTTCCTGCGTGCTGGGATTACAAGCAGGTGTCACCATAGTGTTTGGTTTTATGTGGCGTTGAGAATCGAACCTAGGGTTTTGTGCGTTGGTAAGCCTGCTACCAATTGTGCTATATTCTCAGTTCATATAATCTTGTTTTATAGGTGAAGAAATGGCTTAGAAAGACAGAGTTCTGCTCTGACTTCCTTGGTTTTGATCTTGTGAACTCTGCATAGTCTAAAGATCCAGCTCAACACAGGTGTGTGGTAGACAGACTTTTGGGGGCTGTTTTTCTGAATATCATTGACTTTCATTTTTTTTCTTTTCAAAACATCACAATTGTTTAAAAATTTTTCATTTTTAGGAAGTGGAAAAAAAAAAAAACCAAGAAACTGCTACCATTCTCCTCTCCCCTCCCCCTAGATCTCCTTGAATGGTTGGTTCTCACCTCCCATTCCCTTCCTTCCCTTCTTTCTGTTTTTTGAACTGTGATCTGGCTATATAACCTAGACGGGCCTCAAACTCACGATCCCTGTGTCCCTGTGTCAGGATGTCAGGTGGGCATCACTCTACCCTGTTTCCATCCTGCCCTTCCTACTGTCACCTCCACCCCATGTTTCTTTTTCATATAAATGAGACTGTAATATAAATTATTCAACTATACACATTAAAATCAGATATACCTGTCTTCCAATCCCAGATCACACAGCTAATCATTTGAGTGACCTTGGCCAAGTTATTTGTGTGTGTGTGTCCTGAGTATATTAATAGTATCTACCTTTTAGGATTAAGGAAGATTTAATGAGATAGTATAGGAATAGAATCCAGTAGTACCTGGTGCATGGTAAGCAACACACACACACACACACACACACACACACACACACACACACACACGCTCCAGTGGCGCCTAATGAGTTAGAGACCGAGCAAACATTAGATCTTGAGGTTTCTAATCTCTAGCCTCCAGACTTTGCCATATCTCTGTTTCTTACCCGGATCCCCCTGGGGCACAAATGTGCAATACTTGCTAAATGAACAACTGTGGGTGGAGGGTGGATCTAGGGAGTTGAAGTCTGTGGAGTTCCCGGATGCCTGCCCTGGACAATGCAGGGTTTGGCCCTGTGGGTTGGGAGCGTGGGGACAACAGGGCTGGCTGGGCCAGCTGTTGCCTCAGGGCTCCATGCCTGGCCAGTTGAGCCTCTAGGGCAGAGACTGGGGCTCTCAGCTTAAAAGCTCTTGGCTTCAAAGGAATGTGTAGTGGGCTGCCTCTGCTCAGGAGGGGCTAAAAAAAGCCTCAGTCACCCCGGACTATGTGTGAGGGTTATCAACGGCTCAGGTCAGCTCATCTCTCTCTGACCACTCTGGCGCTTAGGAGAGGGTCTGTTTTCCTGCCCCCTCTCTGGTTTCCACCAATTGGCAGGAAAGAATCCATCTGCTCCAGAGGTGCAGGCTGTGAGGAGTGAGGTGTGTGTATGGGAGGGGGAGTGGAGAGGGAACTGGTGGCCCCTAACTGGTGACAATTCTGAGATGTCAGCTGCACCCTGCTGCTGTTTCTTCCTTTTATAGCCTGCAGCCTAGCCCTCGCTCTCACTCAGCCCCTCTGTGGGGGCTCCTGCCCAGGATAAAAGCAGAGGGAGGCCTTCCAGTCTTCCCTCTTCTTTCTCAGGGGCTACCTCTCCTCTTTTGCTTCCTTTTTAGGTCCCACCTCCACTGGAGCTCCCAAGACAACATGCCTCCCAAGAAACCTGAACCTAAGAAGGAGGCTGCCAAGCCAGCCGCAGCTGCCGCCGCTGCTCCAGCCCCTGCCCCAGCTCCTGAGCCTGCCAAGGACTCTGCCTTTGACCCCAAGAGTGTGAAGGTGAGTGAATCTCGGCCCATCAGGTATGGGTAGAGAGAGCACCAGCTCCTATTCTCTCTGTTGCTGAGGGATCTGTTTCTCTCAGGCCAGACAGACGTGAGGACCATGGCATCCGTGCCCTATGTCATAGCTCCAAGGGCCAGTAAAACCAGAACTAGACTCAGAGGCTTTCTGAACAACAGGGCGTTGCTCTGTGCACAGGTGTCAGGCCACTCCTGATTAGTGGAGCAGAATCCAAGATGGTGGTAGATGCAACTCGCCAGCTTTTGTAAAACGTTGTGTGGGGGAACGACGGTGAAGCAAAATCAGCCTTTACCTAAAGTGGGAGATGATTCTATCTTTTACAATCTATTATTTTATTCTCTCTGTGTGAGTGTTTTACCCACATGTATGTCTGTGTAACACATGTACGCAGTGCCTACGGCCAGAAGAGGGCGTTGGGTCCTGAAGAACTGGAGTTACAGATTGTGAGATGCCATGTGTGTGGTGACGACCAAACCTTGGTCCTCTGGAAAAACAGCGAGTGCTCTTAACCGTTAAATTATTCTTCTAGCCCCGAGAGGTGGAGTATGTTTATGAAAAATAGACACGTAATAGCAACTAGTGGTATAGCTGGAGTGGGGTGTGAGCAGCCAGTGGGGTCCTCTAGTGTGCCGGAGCGTGGGAACCTTCACCATAAATACACAGTTGGAAAGAAGCAGAGAAGACAGGAGCAGCCTGGGGCCTTACACTGGTGGGCCACTCTTTCATGGCCACAGGCTGACGGGCTCACTCCTGCCTGAGACTCCTCTACCCTGCGTAGGAAGCTGGGCCTTCTTTCTTTAGTCTTTCATCTTGCTCCCTTCATCTGGCTGGTAACGGCCCCCGCCCCTCCCTGGAACTGGTATGAGCCCCTGTTGACTGACTGTCATTTTAGGCCTCCCAGCCATCTGTCCCAGCTGCTGAAGGAATGAACCAAGAAGGGTTGGGCCTGGGAAGGAGGGGGTCTGAAGCTTCTAGAGAGGAGCAGTTTGAAGACTTGGCACAGGGCTGGGAGCCGTCAAGTGGCTCCTGGAACCAAGAACTATTAATATCAGGTCTGGAGTGGGGGGCCCCCTAGGGGATCTCACAGGACAAGGCTGGGGGGAGATGAGAAGTACAGGAAAAGGTTCTGTGACACACAGGCAGAGAACCTGAACCCAAGGCTCTAGTTGTGTGGGCTTCTATAGTCTTCTCAGGATCGAACTCACATCGGAGACTTCAGACAGTCCTTTATCGGGGGAGTCAAGACCCTGTTAGCCCTCCCAGGGGGTTAGCAGGATTGACTTGTCAAAGGGATGAAGGAAGTTGCTCCATGCCTAGACTTGGTTGTGTGACTCCTTGTGGGGAAACTGAGAGTAGTGGAAGCCCCCCATAGTACCTGGGGGCTTCCTGCATCATCTGTCTTCCCTAAAGCTGAGCATCTGTGCCCCCAGGAGCCCCCCTTGCCTTTATTTCTGATTTGTCAGATTAAACTCCATATTTGGTGCCTGTTGTCTGGACAGCTTCCCAGTGGCATCAAATGAGCTCTCCCCCCTTTCAGCTGTCACTCCCCTCCACTCAGGGAGCCAATCCCCGCTCACACATATATTGCCCAGTTCCTTTGTTTATAAGATCCCTTGACTGCAATGAGAGCAGAGACAAACCTGAGCCTATGGAATCATGATAACCATGTGGTCAGGCTGAGTGCATCTGTGTGTGTTTGTGTGTCTAGTCCTGGGACAGAAAGCATCGTAAAGCAAGGCAAGCTCCCTCTCCCCTGGTGGGTTAGTGTAGACCTCGCTTTGCCCCATTTACCTCCGCACTTGGCAAAACCACTCTCGGCTGTAGTCTCCTGGCTGAGCCCCTGTGGTGTCAGTTCTGGAAGAAGAGGTGGGGCGTGGCCTGGTGGCACATGAAATGCCGCAGGGGTGGCACCCAGCACCACTAGGGAATGGAAGGCCAGGGCAGAGCAGAGTGGGAAAAGACACTAAACTGTCATCCAGAACTGTTAAAACGATGACTCACGCTCGGTCACCTCAGTTCAGTTTCCAGAACTTCCCACCTGGGCACAACCATGTGTGCTGGGGGGTGGGCACCCCAAATCCATTTCTTCATTCAACACGCTAATTTTTTTCCTTTTTTTTAAAAAAATATTTATTTATTTATTTATTATGTATACAATATTCTGTCTCTGTATATGTCTGCAGGCCAGAGGAGGGCACCAGACCTCATTACAGATGGTTGTGAGTCACCAGGTGATTGCTGGGCTTTGAACACAGGACCTTTGGAAGAGCAGGCAATGCTCTTAACCTCTGAACCATCTCTCCAGCCCTCAACACGCTATTTTTGAGTATCTACTATATACCAAACACTTTAGTGATAATAAAAGTCTCGATCCCTGTGTGTGCGTGGGGAGGATAGGGACCTGGTTTTATTGAAATAGACACAGATAGGCAGTAACAAAGAACCCAGGATCTCACTAGAGTGCCTGAGAGGAAGATGGTGTGGGATGGGGGAAGGGAAGGCTTCAGTCAGTGAGGTGGGAGGGGATTCCAGAATGAACGGTAGTGAGCACCCAAAGCCAGAGAGGAAGCACATCTAGACAGGGCATTGTGAACTAGGGGAGTGCTGGGGGTGACAGGGAGAGCGGCTTGTCCATGGCTGTCTAGGGTGAGAAGGAAGTTGCTGTAGACACAAAGGAACTGTAACACGGGTCACTGTAGGCTCTGGGACTACAGTGTAGGTAGCTAACTTCTCTTTTGTTTCCTCTTGACAGTGATTTCTTGTTAAGATTCATTTATGTGTATGACTCTCTTGTCCACATGTATGTATGTATACCGTGTGCGTGTCTGTTGCCCTTGGAGTCCCGAAGGCAGCATTGGAACCCCTGGAACTGGACTTTCAGATGGTGTGAGCCACCATGTAGTGCTAGGAACTGAATTTGGCTCCTCTGCAAGAGCAGCGATGGATCTTAATTGTGGAACCATTTTGCCAGCTCCACCCCTTCTCGCTTCCCTTCTCAGTTCTGAGAGAGCCATGAAGGGTGCACTATGTCATAGATTTCCAGCTTTGGCCCGTTCATCAGGAGACTGGCTTACACTCGGTCCGGTGTCCTTCCCTCTTCAGTAGTGGCCTGCTGGAGGTGATCCTCCCCTTTGGAAGCCATCAGCATTCCCTGCCCTCACTCCTGTGTTTCTTTCCCTACAGATAGACTTCAGTGCCGACCAGATCGAAGGTGAGTGTTGAAGACTCCGTGTTCTCTTGCGTTTTCCAGAGAAGGAGTAGGGGTCCTTGTGGCAACCCTCTTGTCACCCCAGCAGGCCCACCAGGCCCAGTCCTGGGCGCTTTAAGTGGATCAAATCACTTCATTCTTCAAATGATCCTGTGAGGTATAGCACCTATCACTGCCGCTGTTTCACAGGTAGTAAAAATGAGGCTCAGAGACTTTGGGTGTCTTGTCCATTCTCACGGGGCCAGCAGTGGTGGGTCCAGGATGTGAATCTGGGTATCTTACTCTAGACCTTTGATTTTAGCTGTCTTTTCAGAATGGTTGAGATACAGTTGATGCTGCCACCTTTACCCCACCCCCTCCATCCCCCCACCCCAATCTGTGAGGATATCTGGAAGCTCTTCTCTCTGTTCTTGATACTGGAAACACTCCTGAGCTAATGGGCTCTCCCTCCTTCATCATGAAGAAAGTCTGCAACATGTCTACCCTCCCTGGTGGCGGGGCCAGGAGTGACTTGTGGGTACTTGGTCCATCTGTGGTCTCTGTTACCAACTCTTTCATTTTTCAACATAGACAATTGAGGTTTTCCCAATCTTATATAAATCATCAGTCAATGCAACTTTAGGACAAATCTCAAGGGGCTGGAGAGATGGCTCAGTGGTTAGAAGTGTGCACTCTTCTTGCAGAGGACCTGAGTTCATTTCCCAGAGCAGTTTACAACCACCTGTAACCCACATGGACCCCATACCCTCGCAATTAAAAAAGATAACCTTTAAAAAAAGAGAGAGAGAGAAATCTTGGGATTTCTCACACAAGGATGTACTTGAATAATCAGAGAGACCTTCATGCTGTCTCCATGTAGGGGGCATTAGCATCTTTTCTCCAGTGGTCTCCCTAGCACCGGGTGAAAGATGTCTGCCTTTGAGTTGTAAGGTTAATGATAGCTCCTGTCAGTTTCCCTCTAAGAAAGCCGTATCAGTTACTTACACACAGAACATGAGAACCGGCACATGCGTTTCGAGGCTGGTGACAGGAATCTGTTTCTGTTATAGGCCATGGAGTCTCACTGTAGGTGATAATTTTTTTTAATATTTATTTATTATGTATACAATATTCTGTCTGCGTGTTTGCCTGCAGGCCAGAAGAGGGCATCAGACCCCATTACAGATGGTTGTGAGCCACCATGTGGTTGCTGGGAATTGAACTCAGGACCTTTGGAAGAGCAGGCAATGCTTTTAACCTCTGAGCCATCTCTCCAGCCCCTGTAGGTGATAATTTTGTAGACGCCATGGAATTCTTAGGGCTTTCTAGTTAAACGCATGCATCTGTAGCTACTTCAACCCCACGGCACCAGCGAGGACTGGAAACTCACTCAATAATTAGCGTCTCGTTTCCCACGGGAATCGTGGTGGAAGCTCGCCAAGACAGCTGCTTGAGTTCTGCTCTCCCGCAAGGTTTCCAGGCTGGGGTAGCTCTCTGTAAATTTAAACGCTCTCGCTCTGAAGCCCCCTCTTCCCTGGGGGTTACGAAGGTTTCTTCTTTACGTTTCATCCGTGTTGTCTCTTCATTTGCTTTTTAGTGAAGCTGTAGCTAGGGAGTGATTTTCTTCCTGTCTGCCTTCCTCTTTCTTTCCCTCCCTCCCTCCCTCCCTCCCTCCCTTCTTCCCTCCCTCCTTTCCTCACCTCTCTCTTAAGACAGGGTCTTAATTAACTCAGCCTGGCTGCAAATTCCCTTTTAACTGACAATAGCTCCACACTTCTGATTCTCCCGCCTCCACCTCCCAAGTGCTGGGGTTCTAAGTGTGTATGACCACACCTGGTTTATGTGGTGCTGGGATTGAATCCAGGACTTCGCCCCTGCCAGGCAAGCTCTCTCCTGCCTGAGCCACATCCCCAAGCCCCAGCTGATGGTTTGGTTGTGTTACAGTGAAAAGGGCATTCTTGGGGAATCAGGAGACTGCTTTATTGTCGCCAGTTCTTCCACGATGAGCCATACGATGTTTGCCCTCCCCCGCCTTGTCTTCCTGGTTCGTTTTATTTATGTGTGCTTACACATGCCCTCATGGAGGTCAGAAGCAGGCATCAGATCTCTTGGAGCTGGATTTACAGGCTTTTGTGAGCTGCCCGATGTGGGTGTTGGGTTTTAAATCGTGTCTGACAGATTTAAGCACTCTTAACCACGGAGCCATCTCTCTAGCCCAGGCGTCTCTTCTATAAAACCTAATTTTCTTTTATTCAAAGCGAGGTTATTTGGTTCTGTCCAGTTAAGAAGTCTTGTGATAATTCAGCATCTTGTCTACATCCATCCGCCATCTCTCTGGAGCTAGTTACCACATTTTTCTAAGCTTTGCATTTTCTGGGTGCTATGGCTCCAATTTCCTTATACCCCCTCCCGCATAGAAACCAGCTTCCAACTGTTGACTTCTTCTCTGACCCCTTGCCAGATCTGCACAACCTTTTAGAACAGGGCTTCCACCATGGGGCTCTTTGTCTCAGGGGGCAGCTGCCTCATTACTGCCGTGTGCTGTCCCTTGATAGGGTTGTTCCTGCCCCAATGGCTCTGTTATTCCTAGTAGTAATTCCAAGCATTAACTCTTTCATGTGGTCACTGGGATCCCCAGCAGGAAGAGTTGTAAGTAAGTCTGAGGTACTCTGCTTTGACGGTGGAATAATTTGTAAGTAATTCATATGCAGCCTTTAGGGAAGCAAGCAGTTCTAAGTATCTGGAAAGGACTGAGCGTGGCCCCCCGTCCCTCTACAGTAGCTCGCTGTTGAGCTGCTTTACCCCCGCAGGAACCAGCTTCCAGCTGTTGACTCTGCTCTGATTGCCCCTGCCAGATTTGTATATTCTTCTAGAACAGGGCTTCTGCCATGGGATGCTTTGCTGCCCCGTTAGCTACCACAGTGTGCTGTCACTTGAGGTTGTCTGCTTCTTTGTCAAAGGCCTGAGGTGACTTCAGGGCCCCTACCAGTTCACATTATTCCAATAAAGTAACCAAATCCAGATAGATGGAGAATTAGCTAGACATGGTGCCACATCTCTATAATCCTGGCACTTGGGAGGCAGAGGCAGGAGGATCAGAGGTACCAGGTTATCCTCTGCTACCTAGCACATTTGGGGTCAGCCTAGGCTACATGAGACCTGATGAACAAGCTGATGAAGAAGTAAGGCTGTTTACAAAGGGCCCAGGGATGTCTTAATTTGGCCTTTCCCCTTAGATACCTGTTCAGTGTGTCAGGTCTCTTTTTTACTGAGTTAGCGCCAGAGGCAGGAGACATGGGAGCCACCTTGGTCTGTTCTCTACCCCTGTTAGCCACACACTTGGCACACTTTGTGATCCTACCAGTCATATATGCAGGTGAACACTGTGTCCCCTCTTACGGCTAAGAACCAGAGGACCCACAGAAGTGTCATTTTACCAAAACCCACCGGTAGATCAGCGGCAGGCCTGGTGTGATCTGACTGTGGCCCCAAAGTCACCTTGACTGACTCGCAGTTGGGAACAAGCGGTACTGATAATAGCTGACTTTTGAAAAGGTCTTATCACTTCGTAAGCTGTCTCAGCGTCCTGTCACCTTCCAGGACACTCACAGTGACAGGGATAGTGGGCGGAGCAGGAGGGAACTGAGACTGGCCTGGCTCTTTCCTGCTCTCCTAGGCAGAGCCAAACTGAAAATCAGGGAAACCTTCCTGGCAGGCATAAGCGACTTGCCTCTACCAGGGGAAGGATGTGGGGTGTGGAGAAGCAGGGAACTGGCCAATTCTCTAACTGACCGGGAGAAGGGAGCCAGAGACCAGTGCTTGGATAAGTCATGGGGTCCCCAGGTGAGTTTGCTTGTCAGAAGATGGGGTTAAAGCAGCTTCAAGAACAGCCTGGAACAGTGGCTTAAGGGAACTGCTACATTCTTTAATTACTCCAGTGAGCAAGTCACAGCCGCTGCCTTCTCTCGGGGCAGGAGGCCGTAGCTGCGTGTCTCTCTACAGAGTTCAAAGAGGCCTTTTCGTTGTTTGACCGGACTCCAACTGGAGAGATGAAGATCACCTATGGGCAGTGTGGGGACGTGCTGCGGGCCCTGGGCCAGAACCCCACCAACGCAGAGGTGCTGCGTCTTTTGGGCAAACCCAAGCCTGAAGGTTAGTGTGGGATTAATGTCTAAGTATTTCAACGCCAATACTGAATGGTCTAATAACTGGAACCGGTGCAGAGTTACATGGATACATTTTTTCCCTCCAATTCTGTTGGCTTATCTCCGTGACTCTGCCTGTCATCGACGGTGTGTCTCACCCTAAGCCCTAGGTGATGTCAGGGTTGGGAAGGCCCCTTGGCCTCTCCTCCCCGGAGCATCTACTTGAGTGGTGTTCTCTGTCTGCCCATGCAGAGATGAGTTCCAAGACCCTGGATTTCGAGATGTTCCTGCCCATCCTGCAGCACATCTCCCGCAACAAGGAGCAGGGTACCTATGAGGACTTCGTGGAGGGGTTGCGGGTCTTTGACAAGGAAAGCAACGGCACGGTGATGGGGGCGGAGCTCCGACACGTCCTTGCTACTCTGGGTAAGTCAGCTGGGCAGAGACCAAAACCGCCTGAAAGTAGCTGAAGTTTAAGAGGGGCCAAGTGGCATAGGATGGGGCTTATCTAAGGGTCCCTGTATCTGGCAAATTCTAATCCAGGGCCTGTTTCCCTGGCCTCTGTGGGAAACCCCTGGCCATCTACCCCAGGAAGTGGGTTTGCCTAGCAAGCACCAGGGGTGGGAGAGAAGAGTTGGCAGACCAGGGGTTACTCCTGAGGCCTGCTGTGGACTCAAGCTTTCTTCCCTTCCATTCGCCACTGGTGCTGGGCCCTGAGAGACTTGAGCCGTACCTTCCCAATCCTTTGCCAAGGCTTGGCATTAGACTTTTCTCAGATCCAGGGGGACTTTAAGCCTTTTGAGTGTTTCTGTCTTTTCCTTCCCCTTCTCTGCCCCTTGTCATTACAACTCCGTTCCCACACCCCCAGGGGAGAAGATGAGCGAGGCGGAGGTGGAGCAGCTGTTGTCTGGGCAGGAGGATGCCAATGGCTGCATCAATTATGAAGGTATGGTTCTTTTTGGCTTCCCAGGGTGCCCAGGGTAAGAGGGGAATGTGGGGTGGGATTGGCCAGCCCAGAGGCTGCAGATGTGCATCTCCCATGGGCTGTGGCAAATTCTCACTGGGAGGTGTTTTTTTTTTCCATCTTGGGAGTGAATATCTGATATAACAGCAGGGGCGTTAAAAAATATATATTATTACTGTTGTGTGTGTATATATGTATGATATAAATGTTGGTGTGGGTACACATGTGTGTTCAGAGGTCAGAAGATAATTTTCAGGAATCAATACTTCCTTCTGCCATTGGTTCCGAGGGACTGGACTCAGGTCATTAGGCTTCTGTGACAAACGCTTGTACCCTCCGATCCATCTTATTGGTCCAGGACCTTGTGATAAGCCATGTGTGTGACTTTGATCAAGTCACTTGCTGTCTCTGAGCCTCAAATGGGGGGGGCATGCTGACAATTTTGTAAGTTGTGGGACTCTATGGTGATGATGTCGTTCATGTCATCTGTCTAATGTCAGCACAGAGGGGACATCTAGCAGAGTTTAGGTCTTTTCCCCTCTTCTGTCCTCTCCACGACCCTCCAGTAAGAGCATTACCACCTACAGAAAGGGCATGGCAAGGTTGGAAGGGTGGACAGGAAGCAGTGGAGAGGAGGGCGGAGCTCCGAGGGACACTTTGTATGACTGATTCTCGATTTCTTTCCTAGCCTTTGTCAAGCACATCATGTCTGGATAGAGCAGATTTCTCAAGGGTGAGTTCTGCCTCTTCCTCGAGGTCCTTTCTATGTCACATGGCTCAGAAGTCTTCTGTGCCAGGTCTGTGGAGCCAAGATAGGAGGGCGGCCTGGGGCTCCCAGCTTAGTGCTGGTTCTAGCCCCATTCCTCTCCTGCCCAGCCCCCTGCCCTTGGTCTTTTGCCTTGTCTTAGTTAGCGGTTCTATTGCTGTGGTAAACACCACAACCAGATGCAACTTGGGGAAGAGGGTTTATTCAGCTTGCAACTCTCAGGTCACACTCCATCACTGTGGGAGCCAGGGCAGGAGCTTGATGGACAGGAACCTGGAGGCGGGGCCTGAAGCAGGGGCCATGGAGGCTGCTTACTGGCTTGCTCCTCATGGCTTGCTTGTCCTGCTTTCTTACATAGTTTAGGGGTATCCAGGGGTGTCCAGAGTGGCGCTTCCCCTAGTGGATTGGGACTTCCCACAATTATTAATCAAAACAAAAAACAAAACAAAACAAAAAAACCAAACCAAACAACAAAAAACAACCCCCTACAAACGCGCTTACAGGCACTTTGATAGAGGCATTTTCTTGACTGAGGTTCTTTTTCTCAGACAACTCATGCAGGCAAAACAACATCAGCAAAACCCAAAACAAAAAAGCCAAACAGGACATGGCCTGTTTTGATCATTGCTGTTCTGCCCCTTGCCTCTCCCTAGGTCTCTAAGGCCTGGGCCCAGCACAGGTTCTTGGGGTATGACACCCCAAGTGACTTATGTCCTTTACTTCAGTCCCTTGGTGTAGGGCCCTCCCCATGATGTGGGGCTGTGAAAGGGCATGGGATGTGGCAGGGTGACAATCTCTCTTCATCTAGCACGTTTGTTCTTCAGGTGCTTGGTCCTGGGTGAGAGAGCGAGAGACCCGTGATGGCTGTCACAGAGTCTTGGACTCACGTCACACCGCAGCTCCACAACCTCTCAGACCTACGGCCTTCCCTGTGAATAAACAGCCTAGCACCGAGTCTCACCAATCCCTCGACTGCTTTTTAAAACCCATCGATGGAGTTCATTTGTGTGCGCGTGTGTGATAATGTCACCCGAGGCCTCGTGTTCTTGAGAAATGGGTTGGATCTGGGAGCAGGGGGACAAGGACGAAAGGTAATAGCATCAGACACGGGAGCAAGAGGCCCTTGAGGGGCCTGCAGCTTGAGGCCCCAGGGGTCTCATCCCCCTCCAAAGCTCCTTCTCTACTTTGTCACCCTTAAGTTGAAGGTGGGAAAAGGAACACCTGGGGCTGTCAGTCTCCCTTATGGGGTCCTTGCTTCTTCTGCTCCTTTGAATCATATCAAACACGGAAACACACACTTGTGATCACCATGGTAGAGAGGCAGAGGCAGGAGGATCAGACCATGGTGAGTTACATAGCGAGTTTGAGGCCAGTCTGGGCTACATGGAGCCATGGGCTACATACAGCCTGCTTTTAAAAAAAAAGTGTTAGCTCAACACTTGCTTAGTATGTGTAATTACATTAGATCCCCTTTAAAAAATGTGATTAAACATCTAGAATACAGACTTTAGCAGGATAGCCATTTTTAATCAATTCAGTTGTTGTCTTAATTAGGGTGTCTATTGCTGTGAAGAGCCCATGACCACAGCAACTCTTATAAAGGGAAACATTTAATGGGGTGACTTACAGTTTCAGGGGTCTAGTGCATTATCATCAAGGTGGCACATGGCGGCAAGCAGTCAGACATGGTGCTAGAACTGAGAGTCCTACATCTGACTCTCAGGCAGCAGGAATGGTTTGTCTCACTGGGTATGCCTTGAACATATATGAAACCTCAAAGGCCACCTCCACAGTGACACACTTCCTCCAATAAGACCACACCTCCTAACAGTGCCACTCCCAGTAGGCTTTGGGGCCAATTACTTTCAAATGACTGCAGCAATGTTAAGAACCTTTGCACTGAGGGCCTGGAGGGATGACTCTGGTCAAGAGTGCTCGCTGCTCATCCCGGGGACTCCAGATTTAGTTCCTGGCATCCATATCAGACGTTCACACCCACTTGTAACTCCAGCTCCAGGGGATCCAATACCGTCTTCTGACCTCTCTCTCTCTCTCTCTCTCTCTCTCTCTCTCTCTCTCTCTCTCTCACACACACACACACACACACACACACACAGATCTTTGTGAGTCTGGGGCTACTCTGGCCTACATAGTGAGTGTTAGGACAACCAGGGGTTTATAGAGAGACCTGTTTGAAAAATGAAACAAAACAAAACCCCCAAAAACCCTAGCATGCCCCAACCATAAAAGGAAAAAAAAGGAAACAAATCTTTAAGATCTTTAGAAACAGTAACAACAATAACAACCCCGACAACAGATGGGTGCGCACTCATTCTTCTCTGTCCCAGCGGGGCCCAGGACGCTGGTGTTGCTGTTCTGCTCAAACCCACAAGAACTCAAGCCGCTGGTATACTGTCTCCTCACGTGTGAGCTGTCCTGGAGATCTAAGGTGGCTGCCGCTTCTCAGTGGCTGGTATACTGTCTCCTCACGTGTGAGCTGTCCTGGAGATCTAAGGTGGCTGCCGCTTCTCAGTGGCTGGTATACTGTCTCCTCACGTGTGAGCTGTCCTGGAGATCTAAGGTGGCTGCCGCTTCTCGGTCATCTTGTCCACTGAGGAGCGTTCAGGAGCATTTCCTATACAGTTGACCAATACATGCCCTTTGTGGTGTTGGGGGTTTAGCCGTGTGAAGACAGAAGAAACTCCTGTCCTTTAACTCCAATGGGGAGACATAAGGAAGGCTCTGGCTGCGGGGCCCACCCTATGGATTCACGGGAAGTGATGGGCCACAGGGCAGCTGCCATGGGGAAGGAAGAACGGCTGAGTGTGGCCGAGCTCTCTGCCTCCCCAGGACTTAAGACAGTAAACAAAGTTCTCAGCTCAGGTTTCCATGGAGCTGAATGCTCTCCATCAGAGAGGAAGGACAGCTTGGTGGAAAGTCCCCTTAGCAGAGGGAATGAGCGGGAGGCAATGTCCGTCCCTGTCCCTGCCCCTCCCCCCACTTCTTCCCAATTCTGCACCAAACTTCTGACACAGCCCACAGTCTCTACTCCCTGTCGGGAGGATTGAGGAAAGTGGACCTTAGAGATGATGTGATCATGGAGCAGGGTCCTTTAAGGACAAAGGCAAACTTCAGAGAGTATAAAACACCATCAGTGTCCTGAACACCTCCTCTGGTGCCTGTCCCTGTGCTGAGCAGACCACGGCCATTCCCAGCAGCCCAGGAGGTGGGAGTTACCGTTCCCATTCAAGAACATTAAAATGTAACAGTCATAGTAAGGGCTGGGGATGTAGCTCAGTGGTGAGCTCTGGGCTAGTGTCTGTGGTTCAATTCCCGTCAATAACAACAGAAACAGAAATACACAAATACTTTTGGGTTGGTGAGGCGGTTGATGTTAATTGTCAACTTGAACCAATCTAGAACCACACAGGAAGGTAGGCTCAGTGAGGATTAGGTTGGCCTGTGGGCTTGTCTGGATTTTCTTGATTATATTAAGAGAGGCGTGCTGACCCACCCACTGTGGGGGGCACCATTCCCTAGGTAGCGAATCTGGGATTGTATAAAGAGTGGAGAAATCCGGTAGAAGGTAACTTGATGGGCACATCGCACCCACTTAGCAGAACGACAGCTGAAGCATGATCACTAGGGCCTGTGCTCCCCCTAGTCACGGATGTTGGGCTATTTACAGCATCAGGCGTGAATTCCACCCGGGGAGCAGGTCTCAGGCTTGCCACTTTGTGGAGGGGTCACATCTTTCCTGGCTGATAAGTAGAACAGCAACATTAAAATTATTCTGATTCTTCAAGATCTGAGCCAGGCTCGGCCCTTCACTATTGCTCCCCCCCCCCCCCCCCATCATAGATAAACACTCCTCTTACCCAGAGGTCTCAGCTTATTCTCCTCAACAGAGTCACCAGGTTGAGAGCTGAAGATGTCAGAACTAGAGGCCTTTCGATTTCCAGTGTCACATAACCACCTGAAGGCAGTGTGTAGCACAGTGCCACCATGTGTTTGGCATCCTGCAGAAACTGGTTATTGGGGCATTTAAGGTAAGTTGTATTAGTAATGGCTGGAGGTGCTATGTCTAGTTCGACCACTAGATGGTGGAATTGCAACAGCGTGCCTCCACCAGAAGCCCCATGTGTGGCCTCAAGTTCACAGCCTGGGCTGGAAGAAATTTCGGAAGTCATTTAGCTTATTTTGGGGCCTTTGGACAAATGGAGATCTTGTTTATTTTAAAAGAAGCACAGCAATTAGTTAGCCTGCGAGCTTCATTACAGGGTTTTGCAATGAGGGTCATGGAGAAGCCATTGTGAAAATATGGATTCCCGGAATGACCCAATTTGACTCCTAAAGCATGTACCCACTTTCCCTTAGTCCCATAGCTTGTAAGATAAGAGGATAGACTGGGTCCTCTTTAAAACATTTTTTGTTACACTTAATTCATTTTGTGTGTGTGTGTGTGTGTGTGTGTGTGTGTGCGTCTGTGGAGGCAAGAAGAACATATCAGATCTACAGGACCTGGAATTACAAGGGTGCAGGGAACTGAACTCAGGTCCTGTAGACGAGCAGCAAACATTCTTAACTGATGAGCTATTTGGCCTTCCCTCTACCTTATTATTTGGAGGCTGGATCTCTCCTTGAACCTGGAGCTCAGTGATTTGGCAAGATTGCCTGGAGAGTGAGCTCCAGGAGTCCCCATCTCTCCCTCCCTAGTGCAGGCATTACAGAGTAATGGGCTGTCTAGTTATATGTCCATGTGACACAAGCTAGAGTCATCAGAGAGATAGGAGCTTCAGTTGAGAAAATGCCTTCATTTGATTGGCTTGTAGACAAACCGTAGGGCTTTTCTTAACCAGTGATGGATGGGGCGGGACCCAGCACAATGTGGGTGGTGCTGCCCCTAGGCTGGTGATCCTAGGCTCTATAAGAAAGCAAGGTGAACAAGTCATGAGCAGCAAACCAGTAAGCAGCACCTCTCCATGGCCTCTGCATCAGCTCCTGCCTCCAGGTCCTTCCCTGTTTGAGTTCCTGTCCTGGCTTCCTCCAATGATGAACTATGATGTGGAAGCATAAACCAAATAAACCCTTGTTCCCCTACTTGCTTGTGGCCATGGTGTTCATCATCGCCATAGCAACTCCAACCAGGACACAGAGGGAGGCTGTTGAGTTTACCCGTGGGCCCTGGAGATCTGAATTTAGCTCCTCGTGCTTGAGCTGGATGCAAATGATCTTGTGTACATGAGCTTTGAGCCTTCAGTTGTGAGCAGTATCATGAACAGATCAGTGTGAACACACACTAGAAGATTCTTCAGGAAACAAAGCCACCCAGGATTTCTCCTTCCGTGAATCTATTCTCTACCCAAAGGAAAATAATAAATACGTGGAAAGTAAAGCTATGTTAGGGGGCAGAATAGAGAGTGTCCTGAGGATTAAGGGAGGGATGAGGACCAGAGCAGCAAGAGATTGGAGGAGGAGAAGGAGGAGGGAGGAGGGCTTCATGAAATAGGTGTGTCAAACATGTAGACAGTTAAGGATGCTGGTAAGACCTTGTATCTCAGCTCCAGGAGGCTAAGGTAGAAGGAAGTCCAGTTAGACAATTTAGTTGGCAAGATGCTGTCTAAAAAAATGTAAAAAACAGGGGCTGGAGAGATGGCTCAGAGGTTAAGAGCACTGGCTGCTCTCCCAGAGGTCCTGAGTTCAATTCCCAGCAACCACATGATGGCTCACAACCATCTATAATGAGATCTGTCGCTCTCTTCTGACGTGCGGGCATACATGGAGACAGAATGTTGTATGCATAATAAATAAATAAATCTTTAAAAAAATGTAAAAAACAAAAAAGAAACCAAATCAGGCATAGTGATCAACCCTTTTAATCCCAACACTCAGGAAACAAAGACAGGAGTATCAAAGGTTCAAGGCTATCCTTGGTCACATAGTAAGTTCCAGGCTAGCCTGAGCCATATAAACACTATCTCAAAATAAATAAATAAATAATACACACATGGCTGGTGATATACTTACTCAGCAGTCGACTGTCTGCCTAGAACATACATCACCCTAAATTCAATCCCAAGGGTTAAAAAAAACCCAAGAGCTGTATGCATTGCCCTGAATTTTAAGATTTGGTTAACAGGAGACAGCAATGAAAGAGGAATGAGGAAGAGTCCCAAGAATAGTATTTGGGCTGAGTAAGGAGAGGGGCAGAAAAAGGCATTGAGAGAGGATGGGAAGAGACGTGCTCAGGGATGCAGCCACTCAGGCCGGGAGAGAAGACCTCTGGGGACAGCCTGGGGAGGGACTCGCTCTCAGCTCTCCTGCTCTGGTAGGACCATAGAGGCTCCCAGAGATCGGCAACCTTTGTCTAGTTCTGACTTTTCCTTAAAGTAACACAGCTCACTTCCACAACCCTAGCACCCAGAGAGACTTTGGGGTCAGCCTGGGCTACAGAGTAAAACCCTGTCTTAAAAGCACCCAGCCAAAAACAGTAGCAAAGAAAGATCCCTGTAACACAATTGCCATTTTCTACATACCTTGAGTGGGGCTCATTATCTTCCCAGATAGGATATTCCACTAGAGGAAAAGCCCTAACACATTCCCCCTAGGTCCCCAAGGTTTCCACTGCTGCTCTTCATCTGTCTCCCAAATGGACCAGTAAGATCTAATGTGGCAGAGCTGGAGATACGGCTCAGCAATTGAGAGTGTGTACTGCTCTCGCAGATGACCTGAGTTAGGACCCAGAACCCTGGGCAGCTCACAACTGCCTGCAACTCTAGCTCCAGGGGATCGGAAACTGTCTTCTGCCTTCTGCTCTTGGCAAACACCTGCACTCATGGGCACATACCCTCACTGAATGGGAAAACTCATTGATTCGGCTAGGCTGTCTGCCCAATGAGCTTCAAGAATCTGCTTGTTTTGTGTCTGCTCCCCTTTCACCCCGGAACTAGGGTTACAGGCACAGGCCATCTTATGTCAATTTTTATGTGGGTCCTGAGGATCCAGACTCCGGTCTTTACACCTGCATGGTCGGCACTTGACTGACTGAGCTATCTCCCCAGTCTTTGATACTGTATTTAAATCTCATTTTGAACTCAGGTCTTCGAGGTTTTAGCTTTCTGCCCCTTGCCATAACTTTAATTCTGCAAGGATCACTTAGCTGGCCCTTCCTGGTGTTGTGTAAAAGAATGTCGCAGGACTCTCTTCCCCCAACCCTGTCAGCCTCTGGGGACTCCCTTCCTCACCACCCTTTCTTGTCTAATTGTTTGCAAATTGCATTGTTAGAATTTCCCCGCAGAGCATGTTCATTCCTTTTGTGGTAGCAACAGGGATCATTAACCATAAAAAACTCTCTCGCAGGGTGCAGCGCCTGTGCTCCTTTTCCAAGAAGAGGTTTTGGGCTTTGCTATCATATTTTCCAGGGGTTCAGGGATCCATAAAAGGTCAAGAAGTGCGGTTTGGAGTCTTTGTGGGATTCTGTTTATCTTGCTGGATATTTTGACATTGCATCTGGCCAGGCCAGTCTTCCTCCCAGGCCATCATGAACTTGACAGCAGCTCAGAACTGGCTTCATTTCTGCCCCTCCTCCCCAATTCTGCCCTGCCCCTTGCCATTCCTTGGGGGCTTGCTTTGGTTGAGAGAGGTGTTCACAGTTGCAGTTCTTTCTCCTGCGGTCCCTCTTTTGGCAGCGGGGGGGGGGGGGGGGGGCCTTCTCACCGAACCCCTCTGTCTGTTCTGAGGCAGTCTCACCACAGAGCCAGCCTGCTCAGGAACCTGCGGCCATCTTGCTTCTGCTTCCTGACTGCTTAGAATTACACATGCTCAGTAAGCCTCTTTCCAGAACCTTCTGGATCTGTATAGGGCACGTGTCCCTCACCTGGGCTTCCCCCTTCATACATGTGTGCTCCCTCCCCCGCTTCTTGACGCTCAGCATGCACATGCGCCTTCTCCTACCAGTTTAACTTTTCTTTAGGGTGGCGTCCATTGTCAAACAAGAATAACTCCCATCTCCCAAACATTTGGTCATATGCAGGAGAGCATATGCACCTTCAAAGATTTACTTTTTAATGAAGTGCACGAGTGTGTCTGTGTGTGGGTTTGTGCATGTGAGTGGAGACGCCTGCGGGAGGCCAGAGATGCTGGATCCCCTGGAGCTGGAGTTATAGGCGGTTGTGAACCACCCAGTCTGGGTGCTGGGAATTGAACTCTGGTCCTCATCAACAGCCGTACACACCCCTAGTCTCTGAGCCATCTCTCTAGTCTCTACTTGCAAGAAATCTTAATCACTTTGCATTTACATACATTGTCTATGGTATGAGCTGTTGGAGACAGAAGAGTCAAGTTGTAACTTAGCCAATGCAGGGACTGGGACTTAGAGTGTCTCAGATTTCCTTGGGAGACTTTGGCGTTGGAAAATATGAGCCAGCAGTTTGGCTGGTCTGGTCTGATTTCACCTTCTCAGACTTGGGGCAACAGAGGAGATTCAAATAATGGCCTCCTTGGTCCTGCCCCTTCTTCCATTATATTCCCACCCACACCAGCCCTCAACTCAGCCTCCACATGCTGAAAAGAAGGGTTGCTGGGCAGTGGTAGTGCACACTGCACTCTCTTAATCCCAGTACTTGGTAGACAAAGGCAGAAAGATCTCTCTGAGTTCGAGGCCAGCTTGATCTAAGGAGTGAGATCCAGGAGAAGCTCCAAAGCTACAGAGAAACCCTGTCTTGAAAAACCAAAACCCAAAAAAGAAAAAAGAAAAAGAAAAGAAAAGAAGGGCCAAAGAACTAGCTTAGAAAACTACAGTCATTAGCTAGAATGTAGCTAGAGTTCATGCATTACCTTGCTATTTATTGGGTGCATTTTATTGTTGATATTGTTTGAATTAGAATTAATTCTCTCTCTTCTCTTCCCTTCCCCTCCTGGAACTGGATGGAATCCCAAAGCCTTGCTCATCACACTGTGCCACTCTCTCTCCTCTTTCTTTTGTTGTTGTTTGCTTGTTTTGTTTCTAACGACAGGGTTTCTCCGCGTAGCCTTAGCTGTCTTGGAACTTTTTCTGTAGATCAGAACTCACAGAGATCCGCTTGCTTCTGCTGGGATTAAAGGCATGCACTATCACGCCCAGCCTACCTTACTAGCTCTTGAATTAAAATTTAGCCTTTTTGATATGTCTTACTGTCTCATTTCTTACAATGGTGACTGATATTTTGCCTGGACTTTGGGGTTTTTATAAACTTGAATAACATCAAATTATCGCCCTAAAGGAATGCTAAGTGTGGCGTGGAAGCAGAGTCATGTATGGTGCACGACGCGTGTAAAAGGCACCAAGGAGAAGACAGATGTAGTGACGGAGGCACTGAGAAAGGAAGTTGGGATGGACTGGCAAGATGGCTCAGTGGTTGCTGCTCTTGCAGAGGATCCGGGTTTGACGTTCAGCACCCACGTGGGATCATTAAGAAAGGTATTTTAAGACAACTCTTTGGCACTCGCACCATTTTACCATTTCCTAAAGATAAGAGCCAATTTGCATGTAAATGAGATAGATGTACTTGGTTACTTTTTGATAGAAAATTGTATCATATCTAAGCATTTAATTAAGAAAAAATGTAGATCATCTTCAGCGTTTTCCAGAATTGGTTGATATTTTGATTTTATAATTGTCAAAACTGAGAATACTCTTTATACCGAGACATAGTACACAATGGCAGAAATATATTCAAGACCATTTCAGAAATTGCTGGAAATTTGCTCCAATCTCAACCCCAAATTCATCAACCAAATAATTTTTTATTGTTTGAGAATTTCATACATGCGTATAATGTCTTGATCAAACCCGCTTCCTACTTCCTCCCCTTCCTGTTCTTCCCATCTCGCTATTCCCTTCCAACTTCACGTGGTCTTCTTTTACAAACCCACCACCAAGTTCACTTAGTGGTGCCGGTGTGTGCACAGATGCAGGTCCATCTCATGGGCTGCAGGCAGCCTCTCAGGGACCACATCCCTGAGGAAAACTGACTTTCCATCAGCAGTTATCAAACAACCAATTTTGAGACGGGGGTCCTTTGAACTCATTGCACATCACCAGAGCTGACCTTTGACCCTGATCCTCCTGCCTCCGCATCCCAAGTGCTGAGATGGAAGTGTGTGTCACCGCACCCAGGGCCTTGCCCATGTCAGGCAAGCACGCCTTAACTGAGCTACATCCTTAACCTTCCCTTAATGGTTATTAAATAAAAGGCAAGGCAGAAAACTGCAAACAGCAAACTTTAAATCAAGCACTCTGATGCCGCCCAGTCCAAAGGCATACTAACTGGATACATACTAACTGGATACATACTAACTGGATACATACTGAGTGTGATGGTAAGAAAACGTGTAAAGTCTTTGTTTCCTACGAGCTATTATGTTTTTATAAAAATGGAAAACTTTGTATGCACAGGAGAAACTCTGTAATTAATAGCACATGTCTTGGGCTGCTGAGATGGCTCAGAGGCTCATGGCGCCTGTTGCCAGGCCCGATGACTGAGTTCAATCCCCAGAATCCATGTGGTGGAGGGGGAGCGCTGAGTCCTTCAAGTTGTCTCCCGACATCCATGCATGCGGTCCCCCAATAAATAAATAAATAAATACATATAATACAAACGTAAAAGTAGCATATGTCTCTAATCTGAGCTAAGGTGTTTTGGGCAACATTATGTGATGGTACGTGAAACGCAAAAACGAGCCTGTTGTATGGTCAGAACCAAAGCTGCTATAAATCACGTGATAAAATAGCTCAGATTCGTACTGTGTTTGATTTCGAATAAAGTTTTGGTCATAGCACATTAAAGAAAAACCTCCTACTGTCGCCAGGTTTTCTGGGACCCCCACATTCAGTTTGTAATTCCATATGGGGTTGTGATCCCCAGTCCAAGAGTGTGGGATTCTTTGGAGGCAGACAGCACAATGCCGGGCATATAAAGGAGTCCTCAGTGTGTGGCAGTTGCGAACGCCGGGCATATAAAGGAGCCCTCAGTGTGTGGCAGTTGCGAAAGGGTTGCTGCTCTCTCCGTCAGCATACAACTTGTTCCGCGCGTCGCTTCAGTAATTCAGAAAAGGTAAACTGTGTGAGTTCATTTTACGATCTCCACAAAGGAAAGCTTAGAAAACTAGATGCTCATTGACTAAGGATAGTCCAGGTCTGAAGGTTTACCACGCAGCATCCTCTGACCACTGAGGGAAATGGGTGTGAGGGTCTAGATAGAGACCCAAAGGTCCAAAGGAAGAATCCTTTAAGAAGCAGGGTGAGGAAGGCAGATGAAGACAGCCCCAGGATTGTTTCAGGAGTGTGAGCCCCTGAGTGTCAGAGTCTGATGGGTGGGGCACAAGAGTCGAGAGAAGGGATGGAGAAAGGAAGGTGGTGGTGGGGGGAGTGACCTGCCTGGAAAAGAAGGCAAGATTGGCTCTTTCCCTCTAACACCCCTATATCCAAGGAGTCTGGGATGATTGGAAGCATCACCCCAGTCCTTGGCATACATCCTAAGCCCTTTCCCTTGGGAGTTGCCTTGGTCCGGACTTCACCTCCAGGAAAGCCCACCAAACGCTGACGACTCCCACAGGCTATTTAGGCTGGGGCGGGGGGGGGGGAGGAACATGTGGTTGCAGGTTTTCATGGTCTCTCCCTCTCTGTCTTCACCCCTCCCCCCATGCTCCCTACCACCAGGGAGCACTGCATTCATTAAACGTGGGCATCTTTGATTTGGTCTAATCTGGTCTGATTGGAGTTATTTTCCTTCTTGGGAACTTCTTCATGGCTTCCCTCTGCTCCTTCCTGGGGACTTCATCATGGTTGTCAGATGAGGGCTGAGGACTCCCGGGTCTTCCCGGGTTGGAAACAACCAGGGGCACATGGAAGTGAGGCCCGCTGCTGCAGGAGATTCTGCTCCAAACTCCCAGTCTCCCAGTCACCCTACTCTTCGTCATCCTTCCAGGGAAAACCTGAATCCCGGGAGGGGGATTGTTGTGTTTCACTGAGGCCTTGGTCTAATGCCTGGCTTTTTCCGGTGCTGTATCAGGATTCAGTCAGACAGAGCTGGTGACTCCTTGTAATAGTCAAGGCAGGAAGTGGTCAAGACCTAGAAATAGAGCAGGCAGTGGGGGTGGGAGGGTGTTACTGGCTGGCCCTAGGTGCCTTCTTGGCACAGAATTCCTGGGCTTGGTTTGGGCTGCATGGCACTAGAGATCAATTCTCTACGGGCTCCTCAGTTTTATTTCAGAAAGCAAGATATTCAAGCGCATTTTTTTTTTTTTTTTTTTTTTTGGTTTTTTGAGACAGGGTTTCTCTGTGGCTTTGGAGCCTGTCCTGGCACTAGCTCTTGTAGACCAGGCTGGCCTCGAACTCACAGAGATCCGCCTGCCTCTGTCTCCCGAGTGCTGGGATTAAAGTCAAGCGCATTTTAGTCAAAAGATGGGAGCTTTCCCATCAGCCCACAATGAAACAGTCAAGGCTGTCTGGCACCTTGTGCCTTATTTACAGCGAGGGAAACTGGATTATAGAGTCAGCTTCGAGTCAGATGGATCTGTTTTTAATCCCATCTTTGCCACTAACTACTTGGGCACTCTTAAGCTAATTACCCCGTCTCTCTGAGGTGCTGTTTTTTGCTCATGTAAAATTAGGATTCTCGTGTCTATTTTGTGTTCACTGAAAATAAGAAGTATAATGGGAAAAAAGTTTAACATAGTATTTAGCCCCTAATACTGCAAAAATAAATGGCAAGTAATAGAATAATAATGAACAACATAATAAATATATTTTCATACCTCCAAGGCTCAGTTTCCATCTCTTTAAGATGCGCTATTGTAGCTGTGCTGTGGTAGTGCACACCTTTATTCCCAGCCTTAAGGAGGCAGAGGCAGGTGGATTTCTGTGAGTTTGAGGCCACCCTGGTCTAACAGAGCGAGTTCCAGGATAGTCATTTACACAGAGAAAACCCTGTCTTGAAAAACCAAACCAAAACCAAACCAACAACAATAAAACAAACAAACAAAAAACCCAAACCATGAGAACAGGAAATGATCAGTATTTAATGCTAAATATGGTGGGTGCACTCGGTTTCTATTTCCTATCCTTAGGAGGAACTCTGGGGGGTGGGCCTGGCTCAGGAGCCATCATGGTAAAGGAAAGTAGCCTAGCATGAAGGAAGGAGGCCATTCCTTTGCCTGGAGACCTGTGGAGCTAACTCCTCTCACCCTCTTTCTTTGTGGTGACGGGGGGCCCACACCCTGGGTCCTGCATATGCTCAGGGAAGTGAGCTAGAGCCCTAGCCTTGGAGGTGACTCTTGGAGCGAAGTGTCAAGGGACTGGGGAACCACTGACTAGGTCCTGCTTCTACAGAGAGGCTGGCAGAGTGGCAGAAACAGTGGTTAAGCTGTGGACAGTGGCAAGGTTGAGGCCTTCCGGTACCCTAGAGCTCTAGACGCCAGGATTCCCCCTCTGTTCTTAACCCTTGAGGTTGCAGACCCATTTAGAAGCTGGCTAAAGGTAAAGTCTGTTTTCCTTCTTGGAAACAGAGACAGCGCACAAGCGTCTGCCTACTAGAGAGGGTCCACAAAGCTCCCAAAACTCTTTGGTGAAGAACATCTCCCTGGCAACAGAAGAAGCAGGTTTGCCAGTGCTTGGGACGAGGGAGCTTGTCTTAGCAGCACTATTTCAGAGCTAGGGAATAGCCACTGGCTCCTCTCAAGGTGTAGCATAGGGGCAGAAGACCGGACCCGGATCTTTGGTGAGTTTGTTCAGCACCGACAATGCCGTAACTTACCGTACCCTCTTGTCTCAGTTCAGCCAGCACTGGTGAGAGCGGACAGCTAATGATAGCCAGCGGCAGCAAAGCCGTTGGTTTCCTGACTTGTAGGCAGATGTTGGGACTAGACTGAGAACCCAGACCCATATCTGCTGTCACTTCATCTCTTTAGTCTCATGGAGAAAACATTTCTTTGGCTCATAGCTATAGAGGTTCAAAGGCATGGTACCTGCATTAGTTTAGTTCCGGGGAGGGGGGGGAGGGGGTTGGGGAGGACCCTATGGCAAGCGGCAGATGGCAAAGGGGAAGTGTGTGTGGGGGGAGCAGTACATCTTCAACTGGAAGAAGCACATTGGACAAGGCCAGACCTGCTCTTTTTATAATAGCATTCTTTTTTTTTTTTTTTTTGGTTTTTTTGAGACAGAGTTTCTCTGTAGCTTTGGTGCCTGTCCCAAAACTAGCTCTTGTAGACCAGGCTGGCCTCGAACTCACAGAGATCCACCTGCCTCTGCCTCCCAAGTGCTGAGATTAAAGGTGTGTGCCACCACCGCCCGACTTATAATAACATTCTTAGGAAGAAATGACAAAGGGTCTTAGGGACCTGCTGAGTTGGCCACGTGTGAAGCATCTCACGCCTCCAGTGGCT
Organism: Microtus oregoni; assembly: GCF_018167655.1. Classification (NCBI taxonomy): domain Eukaryota; kingdom Metazoa; phylum Chordata; class Mammalia; order Rodentia; family Cricetidae; genus Microtus; species Microtus oregoni. The sequence goes on along the minus strand of NW_024543222.1, from coordinate 15,217,840 downwards.
TAGACCTCCCGTAAGGCTCCAACTCAAGGCTCACACTGCCTCCCAGTGAACAGAAACCTTTGGTGGGATACAGTCAGACCACATCTAAACAGCAAGCACAGGAGGATTAATCAGGAGAGGAGCGGCAGGCTCACATTCCTGAGCTATTATTACACACCAGCTAATGAGCTAAATGAATGTCACTTCAGTCCCATCTCACAGGGCAGGGAACAGAAGTTTCGGACAGTTAAATGCCTTCCAAGGGAAACTGTGAAGCTGAGATTAAAATTCTGGCTATTTTCAGCCAGAACCTGGAGACAACCTAAATGCCCCTCAACTGAAGAATATGGATAAGGAAAATGTGGTACATTTACACAATGGAGTACTACGCAGCAGAAAAAAGTAACGACATCTTGAAATTTGCAGACAAATGGATGGAGCTAAAAAACATCATTTTGAGTGAGGCAACCCAGGCCCAGAAAGATAATTATCATATTACTCACTCATAAGTGGTTTTTAAACACAAAACAAAGAAAACCAGCCTACAAATTACAATCCTAGAGAACCTAGACAACAATGAGGAACTAAGAGAGAAATACATGGATCTAATCTACATGGGAAGTAGAAAAAGACATGATATTCTGAGTAAATTGGGAGCATGGGGACCTTGGGAGAGGGTTGAAAGGGAGGGGAGAGGCTGGGAGGGGGCAGAGAAAAAAATGTAGAGCTCAATAAAAATCAATAAAAAAATTCTGACTATTTTCAACAGTCTCCTTTTTAAATTAAAAATTATTTACTTGTATGTGCATGTGGTTGTGTGCATGTGTGGCCACTTAGGAGTGAAGGTCAGATCCTCCATGTAGGCCTCAGGGATCTAAAGTGGTCAGGTTTAGTCTCAAGGGCATTTACAGAGCCATTTAACCAAGTTGTCTCTTAGACAGGTGAATAAGGACACCGGAGACGTCTAAAACGCGTATTGGGAGCTGGGTAGCGGATTTGTTCTTACTAGAGCTGAACCCTTGGAGTTGGGCTGGGGGACTAGCGACTTAGAGAGGCACCAGAACAAGAATTTGTGGCCAGGGCACAATTTGAAGCCAAGAAGTAGCCCATATCAGAAGGAGGCATCTTTCGTCTTGAGGATTAGCTGGGGAAGGTTTATGAATTGCTTTGAGGACATGGCATGGGATGTCATGTGACGTCCTTGTGGGCACAGTGTTTCCGTCCAGGCTTGATGAGACTGTCACATATATGTGGAGCTGGGATGCCAAGTTGAGAGGCTCTCACTTTTTTCTCAGCAGAGGCAGGGCTGGCTCCATGAAGACGTAGTTTCCTTCTGAGCCTGAAGTCGATTTCCCAGGGCCCTCGGTCATTGCATCCTTAGCTTCCTGGGAGCCGTCAGGCACATGGGAAACATTTCCCAATGTGGGCGAGTGACTGATAGGGCCAAGTTCATTCCTCCCAGTTTCCTTGATCCCTTCCAAGGGTACTTTCTAAGACAGCTTCCAGAACAGTGAAACTCTAAGTTAGGCCTTTTTATTTTTTTTTTTTAAATCAGTGTGAACTCAGTAAAGCTCATTCTTCTGTGAGCCAAGGACCAGCTGGGTCATTTCAATGGACAGAAGGAGATCCTCTGCCAAGCATGTAGGAGGAGAAGCCTTTGAGCCAAGAAGCTACATCACACTTCGTCTCCTTAACCAGAGGAGTGGATTTTCACCAAGAGCTCTGCAGTCTTTTCACAAATTATCGCACCGAGAACACCATTCTCTGCGGTGTACCGGTTAGGGGTTTTCCTAACTCTGGTCTCATAGAACCGAGTAGCCTGGAGTGTGGCATGGGATCAGGTGTGTGTGAGGAGATCAGTAGACACTAGGGGAAAAACACGGAAAGCAGAAGACCAACAACATGACTCGGGGTTGGATGGTGGGATGCATGCTTGTTCATGTAGGAGACTCACTATGGCTTTCTCAGTAGTTCAAGCGAGAGCTGGACACTGGGGGCTGTTGATGTGGGATTCTCCTCTGTAGGCTGTGAATATATTTTATTACCATTGGAAAATAAAGAAGCTGTTTTGGCCAATGGCTTAGCAGAGTAGGAAATCAGGACAGAGATAGAGTAAGAGAAAGTAGGTGGAGTCAGAGAGATGCCTTGTAGTAGACGAAGGAGACAGATGCCAGAACTTTACCCAGTTGGCCACAGCCTCGTGGTGATACACAGAATAATAGAAATGGGTTAATTCAAGATATAAAAGCTAACCAGAAATACCTGAGTCATTGGCCAAACAGTATTGTAATTAATATAGTTTCTGTGTGATTATTTGGGTCTGAGCAGCCAGGAAACAAAAGAGCAGTCTCTGCTATAGGTTGCTGCCACCTCTTGGAGATGTTGTGGGGTGGGGAGTGAACCCAATCAGAGTGACGATTCAGCTCATGCCCCAGGAATAAGAACCACACTCTAGAGTGAACAACCAGCTCCCGAAGGGCTACTGATGGCAACCATGCGCAGGAAGAGATGCTCCACAAGAATCACAATCCTGGAGATGCAAATCCAAACAAGTAGGGTTGGATGACGGGTTGCTATGGCCCCAATCCAGAACCTTCTATCCACCAACAATACCTGCACGTGGATGGTTACGCTATGCATATGAAGGAAAAGGCTCTAGCAACCAAGGAAGGCAGGGGAGTGTACTCTGGTAACCTCAGTACAAGGAGGCTGTGGCAGGAGGATCACGAGTCTAGGGTCAGCCTGCGTGGCATAGAGAGATGCTGCAACAAAAGCCAAAACAAATCAAATGTAGAACAAAAGACTACCCAGATGTCTGAGGATGCTTAGAGACATGAGTTTGATCCCTAGATCCCTGGAGGGAGAAGACCGACTCCCCGAGAGTTTTCTTGACCTTCTCACGTGTGCAGTGGCACGCACATGTCCCTTCCCCAACAATAATAAATAAAATGAAACAGTAATGAAAAGATTGAATGTGGAGACACTGGGAACTGAGTCAGTATTATATAGTTAATAATTATATTATAATTATATACTTTTTATAATACATAAATTTATACTTACATAACAGTCAAACAAACCCTAAGAGAAACAGATCCTTAGGTGAAACAGAATTAGTTGATAAGAATTTTGTGCGCGGCTGTGTATGAGCACATGTGTCGGGTCTAGAGGCTGACATTAGATGGTTTTTGTTTCTTTATGTCACAGGGTCGCAAGCATGCCAGAAATAAATAAAGGAGTGCGCCACCATACCTTTGAAGGATGATTAATAAAATCTCAGAGACAGAGAATTGGGGTTCAACCTGAAGACCAGAAAAGCAAAGCAGCCAGCCACTGGCTCTTATCTCGACCAGTCTGAAAAACAGTGATCCTGCCTCCAGGAATCTCAAAATGAGCCTGAGCCTGAGAGCTGTCTCCCCCCATTTTATACTCCTCTCTAGTTCTGGGATTAAAGAACTGCACCTCTACTGCCTGGTTTCTATGGCAAGCTAGTGTGGCTACTGGGATTAAAGGTGTTTGTCATTGCTGCCTGGTCTGTAAGACTGGCTAATATAGTTGTTTACTTTTCTGATCCTCAGGCAAGTTTTATTTACAAATGAAATGATACTACATACCTTGCTCTCCCTTGTTCTCACATTTGCCAGGCAAACACTCATTGAGCCATTCCCCAGCTCAGCTCTCAGAATTTTTTTGTTTTTGTTTGTTTTTCGAGACAGGGTTTCTCCGTAGCTTTTTGGTTCCTGTCCTGGAACTAGCTCTTGTAGACCAGGCTGGCCTCGAACTCACAGAGATCCGCCTGCCTCTGCCTCCCGAGTGCTGGGATTAAAGGCATGCGCCACCACTGCCTGACTACAAACAAAAAACTTAAAGAAGAACAGGGACCTGACTGAAGTTGAAGAGATGAGGAATCTCAACAGAGAAATTGAAAGCAAAAAGGGAACCAAAAGAAAATACTACAGTTTGAAAAGCAGATTTTTTTTTAAAGCAATGTCTGAAGTGGCAATCCTTCCCCGATAAACTCAGCAGAATTAGGAGAGGCAGAAGAAAGGATCAGAGATCATGAAAAGAGCTCAGTAGATTGCTTCACACTACAAGCAATAGATGGATTGAAAAAAAAAAAAAAACCCGGGTATGCATCTGGGATTTGTGAGATCTTAGAGCCCATCCCAACAGAACAAAACCCGAGCCTCAGCAGTGTGCAAGACACCATTTAGTCTAAAACATGTAAAGGGAAAAAATATTTGAAGAAATAATGGCTAAAGGTTTCTAATATGTACAGTGAAGACAAACCACTTATATATCTAAGTTTCTGCCCCAGAACTCAAACATAAATGCAAAGTTACCAGAGAGTGAAGTGGCTTTAAAAAAAGTCAAAGACAAAGAAAAAAATGTAAAGGTAGTCAGGAGAAAAACTGGGACAAACTTAACAACAAAATGATAGTATTGGATTATAATAACCCATGGAATAAGTATCCATGGGCTCATAGTGATATGAATCTATTAATTTTAGAAACAGAACCAGGACAGCCCTTCCTTGTGTAGAATACTAATTAATCCCTTGAAGGAAGTAGGAAAGCCCCGTTAAACACGTAGCAGCGAATGTCGCAGTTATGAAACACTGATGGAAAAATTACAAAATAAGGGAGACACCAGTGAGAAGCACTTACTTGCTGGCAGGCCTGACAACCCACTAATTTTGCCATCCAGCCTTCATCACTTGTTCTTTTCTTTTTAAAATTACATTTCATTTATTTACTTGTGTGTGTGTGTGTGTGTGTGTGTGTCTCACCCCCGCCCTTCTGCCCCCAGCCCTCAGTCCACAGTGGCTTGTGTGGCAACGGGCGGTGGTGGCGCACGCCTTTAATCCCAGCACTCGGGAGGCAGAGGCAGGCGGATCTCTGTGAGTTCGAGACCAGCCTGGTCTACAAGAGCTAGTTCCAGGACAGGCTCCAAAACCACAGAGAAACCCTGTCTCGAAAAACCAAAAAAAAAAAAAAAAAGAAGCAATCTTGTTGGGGTCAGTTCTCTTTTCTGTTCTCTTCCGTGTGGGGCTTGGGGATGGAACTCGGGTCTTGGGACACAGAAATAAATTACCTTTCTTATGAAATATGCATTAATTAATTAATGAAACATGCATCAGTAACGAAGAGGAAAATGGTGGCTTTATAGCGAGCAAACCTGGGCAGATACTATCATAACTATGTCATCAAAGTCAACCTTCTCAGTAATAAGACATATTAACATTACGTGCTCCTGAGGTTATCTTCAAAGGCAACCATGCTGATCATTTTTGTGGCATTCTTGTCCAAAATGAGACAATCATGAGAAAACAGAAGACAAACTAAAAAAAAAATTGGCGACTTTTCAAAAACATCTAAGTGATGAAAACGAAGAAAAAGTGACACTTTACACCTTGCTGGACATTCTTCCTGGCCTTTAATCCCAATGGTTATTCTCCACCTAGAGTCTGTTTGAGCAAGCGGCTTAGACTTAGGTCTGCATTCTCATGCACTCTACTCAAAATGGCTTTCCTGGCCTCAGCTTTCAGGGGACCTGCAGCTCCCAAGCTTGATTGCACAGACCCAGGCACTCAACACTCACTGGGTGTCCTAATCCAGGATTCTGGGAATGGGCTCTGATTGGCAGAGCTCTTAGCATACACACACCCTTGTTTATTATTCTGTATCCACAAAGCATGCCACTGGCTGAAATATGGCCACCAGGAACTGTCCTTGTTCACTTAGGGTTTAGAGAGCGGGGCGAGGAAGCAGTTAGAGAAAGAGGGTAGGCCATCGAGCCAGGCAGTGCCTGCATCTCTGCCAACTGCTCCGTGTACTCTTCTCGGCACAGTTAGAAACCATCCCTTCAGTTTTCCAATCAGGGATGATGTTTAAAAAGTAAGACTATGCAAATGTCAAAGATTGAAGGAGAGTTGGGAGAAACGATGGCTAATACAACCGAGATCCGGGATCAGAACAGGACAGCGGGAAGAGCAGCACAGCTCGAATTCTGTAACAGGATTAGTTCAAAACACTGAATTAACAAGCTATGTCTTTGTTTGGTAATTGTGATGTGGACATTAGGGGAAGCTGGGTGAAGGACAGAAGGGGACTTTCCTTAGTCCTTTATAATGACAAGATAAACATACTAATTTCAAAATGAAAAGTTAGGGTGTGGGGAACCAGCTAGAACAAGAAGATAGGGAAGAGAATAGAAAAGATAAACTTCAGCAGAGACAGTGGAGTCAGCACACGGTGGGACCTCTTTGTTATGGCTTGAATGTAAAATGGCCCTCACAGGCTCATTTTGAGGTCCCCAGTTGGTGGTGCAGATTTGCGGTTTGTGGATTGTTTAAAAGGTAAGTCCTGGCTGGGAGAAGGGAACTTTTGAAGGCAGTAGCTCAGTTCCAGGTTTCATCTAATCCTCCCTACTTCCAGGTCTGCTGTCACAGGGTGACCAGCAGCCTCAGGTCCCTTTCATCAGGGACTAAGCGACTCCTGTTACCGGGTCTTCTTTGCCACGATGGACTGAGAGTCCCTCAAATTTGAAGCCAAAATGAATATTTCTTCCTTTAAATTGTGTCTGTCAGGTATGTTGAGAAAAGTAATATAATACTGGAAGCACTAAGGGGAGGGCCAGCTGACTGACCCGAGTTCCATCCCTGGATTCTACGTTGTCCTCTGACCTCAATGTGTATGATGGCATGCATGTACCTGCACACACCACACACACACACATACACACACACACACACACATGCACGCACACACATAGACACACACCCATACACACACATAGACACACACATATAGACACACACACAATGAATGCAATTAACTTGAGGATATAATAAGATGGGGGTACCTCTGACAAGCTATAAAGCTATTTCTAAGAAATATCATTAAAACCAGAGTGAAGTAACTGGAAATTAGGCATATTTGTTTAAGGAGAGTTGTAAGTGTTGCTAATTAAAAAAATAATTAACTTATCTTTATTTTATGTGCATTGGTGTTTGGCTTGCATGTATGTCTGAGTAAGGTTGTCGAATCTCCACAGTTACAGACTATTCTGAGTTGTTGCCATGTGGGCGCTGGGAACGGAACCCAGGTCCTCTGAAAGAGCAGCCAGTGCTCTTAACTATTGAGCCACCTCTCCAGCCCCAGGAGTTGCTAAACTTCAGATGCTTTCCAGAATGAAGGCAAGTGTTTCTAGATAGAAACTCAGAACTATACAATGGTACCAGAAACAGGAAATATGTGGATGAATCTGATTTCCTTATTTAAGGGATTAAATAACTGTTTAAAATTAAAAATGACAAAAATTACTGCTTTGTGTGTATGTGTATATGAGGGTGTGTGTGGACAAGTACACATGTGTGTAGTTGCAGGTACCTATGCGTGGACGGGGCGCTCAGAGCATGAGGGGGGTGTTCTGCTCTGTTACATTCTGCCTTATTGTTTTAAGCTGAGGTTTCTCACTGAACCTGGAGCTAGGCTAGCTGCCCGCCAGCCTTCCCATGGCACTGGGCTCACAGGCCAGCGTATGTCTGTGCTTGGATACGGGTGCTGGGGATTTGAACCCAGGTTCTCATGTTGTTCCAGCAAGCACTCTTACCCATTCAGACGTCTTTCAGCCTCACTAGTATTATTATTTTGCTTGAGATGGGATTTCTATGCAGCCTAGGCTGTACTCGGGGAATGGCCATTCTCCTGCCTTACCCTCAAGTGCTGGGACTGAGACGTGTATCGCCATGCTCTGCTATGGCTCACTTGCTATGTAATAGCATAAAAATGCAATTTTGGTGGGGCTGTGGTGGCGCACACCCAGCACTTGGGAGGCAGAGGTAGGAGGATCTCAGTGAGTCTGAGGTCAACCTGGTTTACAAAGTGAGTTCTAGGACAGCCAGGGCTATACAGAGAAATCACATCTTGAAAAACGAAGAAGGAGGAGGAAGAGGAGGAGAAGAAGAAATAGATAAATAAATAAATGCAATTGTGTGAACTAATTTGTACAGTTGTAAAGCCCTTACCTGTTACACAAAATGCTATAATATCCTGGTGTTGGGGAGGTCTGAGGGAGAAGTTCTCACCTCTGCCTAGGATGAAGCCGGAAGATGAGGAGTGTCAGACAAGATGGCATGGAAGAGATGACATTTGAGATGCTTTGAAAAAATAAGTGGAATTTTCCAAATGGAAAGAGGAAGGGAGGTCAGTCAGATGGAAAGGCATGGGACATTAAGGAGTGAAAAGAATCTCCTGGGGGAAGAGCTAGTGAGGGGTCAAGGAGTCAGGTCTCTTCTTGCCACGCCCCTCCCCCAAGGTTTCCTGTAGCTCAGGCTGGCTTATATTGCCCTATGTACTCAAGAACTACCTGGAACTTCTGGTCCTCCTGCCTCCTTAGCGCTGGAATTACAGGCATACACCATCACTTCCTGCTTTTGTAGCGCTGGGAATGGAACCCAGTGCACACAAGTAAGCGCCCTACCAATTCCGCTGCATCGCCAGCCCTACTCTCGTTTTTCACCGTTCTTGCGCCAGGATTCACAGCCCCAATCGCTTCCTATGGCCTCAGCTTCAGTATTTTGCAACTTTTGATCTTCTAGAGGTTTCCTATCTAAGGGAAGACCCAAGGAAACTAGCATAGGGGATAGGAATAACAGGCAAGTGATCTCTTGGGGGGGGGGGGGGACTAACAAAAATAGTGAAGTTGAGTTTGGAGGCAATACAGTGACTGCCCTGAAACGGCCATAAGACACGTGCTAAGTGCAAGTAAACATTTCTAGACAGAGGCTCTTCACAGATCCATCTTTTCTAACACAAGTTGGAGACGTGGAAATTGCCAAGAAGGCTGCAGGGAAAGCTTTCGACAGCTGCCTATTAAAGAGTGACAGAGAGACTGAATGAGACTGGAAGAAATCAGAGTCAGGCTAAGTGAAGTATCAGTGTGTTGCTGTCTCTGCGGAGGTGGGACTAGAGAGTCCAGGAAGTGGCCCTGTAGCAACTTTCTTTCCTTCTTTTCTTTTCTTTTTTTACCAAGCACCCAGGAGCAAAATCCCTGGGACCCAAATGCGCACACGACCCTGTGGAGCTCGGTCCCCACTAGTGAGTTCTCAGGTGGATCCTCGCGGTAAAGGAAGGGCTGGGGAGGGTTCTTAAGAGAGGCGTGCCAGTTTCCCCCATAGCGCTCGCTGCCTCAGGCAGGGTCCGGACCGGCGCCCGAGGGGAGGGAGCGCACGCCCTTGGCCCGCCCCGCGCGTCCCACCCACTGCGTCCCCTCCTCTTCCCTCCCCTCCCGCCGCGGGAAAAGCAGCCTTGGGCTCTAGGCTCGCCGTGGCGCGCGGTGTGTGAAGGACAGCGGACAGGATGCGAGCGCGGCGGCCGGGGTGGCTCTGGGCAGCTCTGCTGGCGCTGGGGACACTGGCGGGCGTTGTCGTTGGAGGTGAGGGAGGCGAGTGTGCCAACTGCCATGGGACCGTGGGACCCCGGAGCTCGGGCTGGGAAGCTGAGGAGCTGGGGGGCGGGTCCTTCCTCCGCTGGCCTCGAGGGCGCGTAGCGGGTGGCAGAGGCAAGGTGGGGCTCCGCGGGGCGGCCCCAGTGCTCTGGCAGAGGGATGCGGCTCACCTGCTTGGGTGAGTTCGTACACTCGGGGTTGCCCCTTTCTCCGAGTAAAGCACGTCTCTCCCCTCGAGTTTGTTCATCTGGCTGCTCCACTCTTTAAGGGGGAGCGTTCGAGCTCGAGTCCTTTTGGGACAGATCTCGCAACCAACACGCCCTGACTGTGTGCTGGGAGTCAGCACGGACATCCTTGGGGCTGGCTTTGTCCTTTCTGCTTGCAGTTCACACCATCAGTTAGTTGCCTGGGCAGTCAGCTTTTAGTCTCACTGGTGCTGCGGTATGGGGAGTGGTCCAGTCAACAGAGCCCTAGGGGAGCGGGAGGTGATATTGCTGGAGGTGGAGAAACTGAGGTTCTGGGTCAGCTGGAGCAAGTTAAACCCTGCAGATGCGTGTGTGTGTGTGTGTGTGTGTGTGTGTGTGTGTGTGTGAGATAGGGTCTCACGTATTTCAGGATGCTTCACACTGTGTAGTCGAGGGTAACCTTTAACTTCAGACCCTCCTGTGCCTTCACTAATGAGTGCTAGGATTACAGACGGGCACCACTGCCCAGGATTTATGCGCTGCTGGGAGTTGAACCCAGGGTCTCCTCATACCAAGTGCCCTTTATTAATTGAACTACATCTCCAGACCCAGACTAATTTTTTTTTTTTAGGGTAAAATTTTATTAAGTTGATTTTGAGGCTAAATTTTAGTGGTCACCTTCAAGACCCTTCCGTGATGATACAGATAAACCACCATGGGCCGGGAAGGATGTTTCAGGAAAACTTTCGGTTGCCCCTTGTTGCGGAAGCTTCCCAAGGACAGATGAAAACTGTGATCTTTACCCTACATTGGACGAGCCTTGTGACCACAGATCAGAAAGCAGAATCTCCAGCATTGTGCCCTGGAGATGTTTGAGACTCTGGTAGCTGCTGCTTGCCATTGACTGGGAATGGGGAAACTTACCAGAAAACATGATGTTTCTTACAGATAGACAGGCTAACTTCCTTGAACGTAAAACCTTAAAAAAACTCACCACTTCTGAATTTTAAATTGACATAAGATGACAGGGTGTGCCTATGTAAAGTGTGGAAATGCACACACAAGTACCCTGTGCAATCAAACCAAGGAGCTGGTGTTCTTTGTTGTGTCTGATAACTTCCAGCTCTTCTCTGCTATTTTCTTGAGATGTATTTCAAACACTTTGTGGTTTGTTTCTATCTATAGCTTTCAAAGTAACTCCTGGGTGTCATCGTCATCATCGCTGTTATCATCATCTGTAATTTGAGAAGAGAGCCCTGAGTTCACAGATGGTGCCTAGATAGCAGGGTGCTTGATCAGCTCTAGTGAGGATGAAGTATATCTGCTACTTTGGTCTCTCACTTTCTCGCACCTTTCCTGAACCCACGTATTACTTGTTGGTTTAGTTCACATAGTTGCAATGATCCATACAGGATCACACTGCTCGGGTATAGCTAAGTCTGGGTCTAAAGATTCTTTAATGGGATGGGGAAGGTGGGGAGGCTGGACTGAGAAAGTGGGAGGACCTGGATTCTGTCCCCAGAACCTATTTAAAAAGGTTGGTGTAGTGGTGTGCTTGTAATTCCAGTACTGGGGAGGAGACAGAGGCAGACAGCTCCCTGGGGCTCACTGGTGAACCAGTCTGGTCTACTTGGGGAGCTCCAGGATCGAAAGAGATCCTGTCTCCAAAAAAAGGTGGTATTTCCGAGCAATGATACCCAGGGTTGTCTTCTGGTCTCTGCCCAGGAGCAATTGTAAATGAACATGCATGGGTAGGCGCACATACGCACCAAAACAAACAGACGAAAGCCGCAAAACCGCTAGGCTATCTGTTCCCAGATCTGCTGTGATCGAAACACCCCAGAGAGGTGACGGCTTGTGCTGAGCTAGCCTCAGACTCCCTCTGAGGAGCAGGTGGAGTCCTGTCGAGGATCAGAGGACTCCAGAGCACCCTGTGAAAGAAGTGTTAAGTATCATTAGGTCCCCAGGGAAGCAGATGTCCTGGGATGATAGGACAGCTGTTTGGGGACACGCAGTGTTGAAGGGACACAGAAGGAGTGAGGTGGCACAGAGAGGCTGTCCGGAGTAGGAGAGTCTGCTGTAAGGCTACAAGAGTTGTGAGTTTCAGTTTTTATCTACAAAGATAATCATTTATTTTCATCTGAATACTGGGTTGGGTGGCTTCCTCCTATTTAGTGCTTAGCCTAAGTAGGTCAGAGATGGAGTGCTTATATTTCTTCTAGAGTTTATATTCTGGAAATTCTCCAACGGAAGACCTCTTTCAGAATTCTCAGGGCCTGGAGAGATGAGGAAAGGGGAAAGGGCCCGCTGGGGTTTAAACCAGCAGGATGTAGGTTTGATTCTTGACTTTGCACCTCATTGATCATGTGATCTTGCTAGTGTCTTAGTCATGGTTCCTCACCTGTAAAGTGGGGGAAAGTAGGGCCTTTATTGCACAGACTAAATGAGACAAAGGCACAAATTGAGTGTTCTATAGATGGTGGTTCCTGTTGTCATTACTTTTCCTATCAATCACTGGTGTGTACTATGGACTGGAGACCAGAGTTGCCGCTACTTCATGCATCAATGCAATCCAGGCTTCCAGTTGAGAATCCATTTCTCACATCCTCTTAATTCCGCCCATTTCTCTTTGGTGGCTTGGCACATTCCAGCCCCTCTGGTCCTGTAAGAATCTACAGAGAAGGCCCAGGAGGAGAGAGGCCCACACATTCATTTTTCCCCCAATGAATCTCAACTTTGTAAGATGAAGGTGGTAAAACCTAACACATAAGACTTCAGTCTCCACAAAGAGAGCAGTGTCTGTTTTGTTCAACACTGTGCCCGGTGCTTGGCACACAGGCAACAAAAGAACTATGTAGGGAATGGTATAAAAAGCTATCTAAGCCGGGCGGTGGTGGCGCATGCTTTTAATCCCAGTACTCAGGAGGCAGAGGCAAGTGAGTCTCTGTGCGTTTGAAGCCAGCCTGGTCTACAGAGTGAGTTCCAGGACAGCCAGGACTACACAAAGAAACCCTGTCTCAAAAACAACAAGAAAATAAACAAAATAAACAAAGACATCTAGAGGTGATGTCTCTTAATTTGAAGAAATCCAATATTTTTTTTAAATATTTATTTATTTATTATGTATACAATGTTCTGTCTGTGTGTCTGCAGGCCAGAAGAGAGCACCAGACCCCATCACAGATGGTTGTGAGCCACCATGTGGTTGCTGGGAATTGAACTCAGGACCTTTGGAAGCGCAGGCAATGCTCTTAACCTCTGAGCCATCTCTCCAGCCCCGAAATCCAATATTTATACATTTGTAACCTCAAGTGTTTTTAACTGGTGTGTGTGTGTGTGTGTGTGTGTGTGTGTGTGTGTGTGTGTTGCTGAGAACGGAATGCGGGGCTTTGTGCTTGCTGAATGTGCTCTACTGCTAAACCACACTCCCAGCCCTTTGGCTGTTCGGGCTTTTGCACTGTTGCACATCTTCCGACCAAAGAAGGATGAAAACACAGGGATCCTCTGAAGTGTCTCCCATTTGTCCTGTCTTTGGAGGAGTCACTAGAACATTCTTTTCTGTTCTTCCCCTCTGGTTCACGAGCGTGATGGCGAAGGTGACATGTGTCTCCTGCTAATAGCATAATATAGGACGAGGAGGCCGTGGTGTGAGGAGGGGAACCGAATGTGACTCTAGGATTTCCTGATAGAAATTCTCCCTTTGCAACTCCCTGCACTCCCCGGGTCTCTGTTTATCATCTCCTCCCAGCTGCAAGGATCCTGCCCTTGCTGGCAGGAACATCCAGGAAGCATGCCCACAGGAACCGCAAGTCATGAATCAGCAGATGGATAATTAACCGGGCAAGGGGTATGTGTGTGACTGAGCAGCTTCGGGGACAAACTACCCTCGTTGCTGCCCACAGGCTGGCCTGCTAGAACTCACCATCCCCTCCTCTGCCTTCTCCACAAGTGGAAGAGTCCTGTGCCTACCGCTACTCAGGTCACCAGTGGATATGAACCTAGGAACTGGGAATGAGGCTGCCCAAGGCTTCTTCTCTTTGGGAACTGACAGAATTTATTGGAACTTGAGACTCTGCAGCAAAATGATAAACTCTAACCTTTCTCTCCAGGCACATGGTGTCCCCAGAAAATTCCCACCCCTTTAAAGGGCTAGAGTTGGGGGTGATTAAGAGTGCTTGCCGATCTAGCAGAGGACCTGAATTTAGTTCTAAGAACCTATGTAGGTGGTTCCCAACTGCCTGGAACTTCAGTTTCAGGGGACCTGACACTCTCTTCTGATCTCCCTGGGCACCGAACACATAGTGCACACACATACATGCAGGTACAATACTCATACACATAAAATAAAAACATATACATCTTAAAAAGGAGGATTGGGCTAGAGAGATGGCTCAGGGGTTAAGAGCATATAGTATTCCTCTAGAGGACCTGGGTTTAGTTTTCAACACCCTCATGAGACAGTTTCCAACCACCTGTAACTCCAGCCCTTGCATGCATGTGATGCACATAAATTCACGTAGGTACAGAGAGAGAGAGGGAGAGGGAGAGGGAGGGAGAGAGATGAAAATAAAGAAGTCTTTAAAAATGAGTATCACTGAAGTATAACTTATTGTATCATGGAGTTCAGCATCCTCACTGTGCAATTCTGTGTACTCTTGATAAAGCCATACAGTCAAATAATCGTTACCATCATGAAGATGGGGAGTATTTTCAGAGAAGTTCCCTCCAGCTTTGTCGTGAATCTTCTCTTCCCATTTCTGGTCCCTGGTAACCACTGATCTGTCTCCTGTCCCCATAGATCTGCTTTACAGAATGTCAGTGAGATAAAACCATGGTGTGTAGACTTTTAAGTCTGGCTTCTTCTACTTGTAATGTACTTATAGAATTCCAAGAGCTCCCTGGGGCCATCCTATCCTCCTGCAGTGAGATATTACCTTGAAAGCGGCGAGGCTATCAACGCTAAATCATGGAGGTGCCATCAGTGTTCAAACTGAGAGACACACACTGCCATGTTCCAGTCAACAGCGGTTCCAGATGCCAGATAAAGACCTGAGAATTTTACATCAGTCTCCTCTTTTTACTTTTATTTTTCTTGGTACTAAAAGCAACAGATATTTTCATATATATTTTTATTAGTTTTCCAAAAATATTTTCACACAATGTGTTATGATCCTTTCCCTCTCATTTCTTCCTCCAACTCTTCCCAGGTTCATCACTCCTAACTTGGCCTCCTTTTTTTCTCTCTCTCTCTCTCTCCTTTTTTTTCTATAACCCACTGTGCCCCATTCATGCTTCCTATATACTCGCGGGTGTGGGACTACACACTGGAGCAGGGGCCATCTTCGGGAGGGAACACATCCTTAAAGAAAACTGACTCTCCAGCCCCCAGAGGCCATCAGCTGTCAGGAGTGCTTCAGTTAGGGGCGGGATCTGTGAGCCATCACCCCTCTGTGCCGGAATGCAGATTGACAAAGGTTCTATGATTGCCTCACGTCCAGAAGTCAGTGTGTTCCTCCAGTCCTACCCAACCTCTGGCTTTTAGAATCTTTCTGCCTCTGTGACAGATGTTTTGTGGTCAAATATGTCACAGTTCTTCAGGCCAAAGGGCTGGTTAATACACTTGGAGCCATTCTACTGAGCATGTGTTTGGTAGCAGCTCTGAAAAGCAAACCCAGCAACTCCGTAGAGGTCACATTCCTACAGAACACTGCTGTCATCCCTGCTGTTCCTTTTCCCGGCAGGTCGGGGAGGAAGAGTGAGGTAGCTTCACGTTCGTCGTTATAGAAAGCCTGATTTTGTAGTTGCTGGTGTCCCAGTTTGACCCCTCTACAGCATCCTTAGGCAGGCAGGTGGTGCGTTCTAGTCAGACATTTCCCGCTTGTATGAAATTATCGCCTGTGTGCAGATGAGTTTTCCTGTACTTACATGTGTGCTACATGCCACTTACATTTCCGTAGAAAAAATTCCTAAGAAAAGAGCAGTGAACCTGCAGTTAAGAATTACATCATGTTACGGCTCTGTAGGCTTTTATGTCTGTTTGCTGGATGGCTGAACAGGTTGTCTTACCTGTGGGGCATTGTCCGATATCTCAGAAGCTGTGGAGTGTGTGAAGAGGCAGACAGAGATTTTCTTTTGCTCTGGTCTTGTTCTCTCATCCCTTACTGGAGACATTCTTCCTTAGCGATTTGGAATCTCTACGGGAAGATTCTTTGGGAAACAAGAAGTCCCGAGGTTAGAATCAAGCTTGAAATATGGCACTAGAAGAGAGTTCCAGAATGTTGACAAAAGGCATGCCCAGTAGCCACTTTATAGGTCCCTGTAGTCGATGCTTTTTGTGGATAAAGTCTTCGAGGAAGAGAATCTGGTCTGTGAGCTCTCGGAGAGTTCCAAACCCTGGTGTCATAGATAACTGTCCGAGAATAAGCCCTTGCCGGAGCTGTTTGCTCATGAGGACTGTGTGTGAGCATCTTGCCTGAGACCAGAGAGGGCTGACTCTCACTCTTAGGCACCCCACTCTTGAGAACGGAGCACACTGCCCTGAGCAGCTCCAGAAGCCCATGGGGAGAGACTGGTCAAAGATCGCTCTTCCTCATTCTCTTCTAATCAACAAATATTTCTACATATGATGTATAACATATTTTAAAATGTACACATTGGGAAATGGCTAAACCAACCTGCATACCACATGTGTTAGCTCACAGAGTTATCAATTATTTCTGGCGAGAACACTTAAACTGCTTATTTAATTACTTTGTTTTCTTTTACTTTTCCAGACAGGGTTTCTCAGTGTAGCCCTCGCTGTCCTGGAACTCCCTCTGTAGACCAGACTGGCCTCGAACTCACAGAGATCTGCCTGCCTCTGCTTCCCAAGTGCTGGGGTTCAAGGTGTACAACACTAACCTAGCTAAACTGCTTTATTAAAAAAAGAAATTTTCAAGTAGAAGATATATAATTGGTAACTCTAGTCACGGTGTTATATATAGATCTCTTGATCTTTCTTCCATTCTGTAATCTGGGCCAGCATTCTCCTTCTCATTGTATCTGACAAAGCTTATTGTTGTATTCCTGACTGGCTTTGGGATGTTGAAGATGTAGTTTGTAGAAGCCCACCAGGCTCTGGGGAACCTACATTAATGAATACAAACACAGAAAAGGAGGCAGAACCAAGGACATTGAAAATTAGCCTTACTTTGCTTTTAGAGAACAAAAGTGATCCAGCTTGTAAAAATAGGCAGTTCAGGGACCGGAGATGGCCCAGTGGGTAAGAGCATTTACTTGAAAGCACAAAGATCTGAGTTTAAATCTCCAGAGTCCATGTAAAAGGTGGAGAGTGGTAGAACAGGACACCTGACATCTGTGCTTCCACATACATGGTGTGTGCAGCTGCACACACAGGTGCACTCGAAATGAAATAAATGAACAGCGCAGAAATGCAACAATGTAGACAATGCAGGTTATTTGTAGGTTCAGTTTAGACACCACTGTTGACAGTTATCCTAGAGTTCCCCTGTATATATGTCCTCTGTATCATTATTGTTGTTTCTCAAACAGGACCTCCCATGGTAGGATCGTTGTCACTTAATAACATCCTCTAGGCATCTTTTTATGATATTTATTTTTATTTTATGTGCATGACTGCTTGCTTACATGTCTGTGTGTGCCCTACATGCACAGCTGGTGTCTGAAGAGGGCGTTGGATCTCCTAGAACTGGAATTACAGGTGGCTGTGAGCCTTCATGTGGGTTCTGGGAAATGGACCTGGGTTCTCCACAAGAACAAATGCTCTTAACCATAGATCCATCTCTCCAGCCCCTACTCTATGTGTCTTTTATGTCAGCTTATGGATTTTCATTGTTTATTCTGAAAGTTATAGTTCTTGCAGGAGATGGCCAAGAGAAGAGTGATATATAGGTATATCAGAATACGCTTATCTATTATGTTGGCATTTATCTGCTGGTACAAATAAAGTCACAGAGATATAACCTTGTATATTATGTTCATCTGTGGAAGTGTTTCTATAAACTTAGTTTCTTTTCCCCTGTCTAGTCCCTGCCTTCAGGGCATCACTGGGCTGGGTGTCAAACAGAGCATGGTACAGGCATGCTTCGTCTGTTCAGTGAATGAGTCAGTTGGGAGTGGAGCTGGTGTGAGTAAAATCTTCCAGACCTCTAAATGCAACATTTGACCCAGATTTTAGGTCATAAAGAAGAAATGTTCACTGGTGTAGCAAGGAACCTTGCATATCTATGGATTCTAGAGTATCCATGGTCCTGTTGACATTTTCTGGTTCTGGAAGAATTGGTTAGGGCCAATAGCGCCTCAAAGGTCCTCTGATCTAGTTCAGTGTGTCTTTACAGAAAAGCTAAAAAGAGAGTTTCAAAGAAGTGAGGGACTCACCAAAATCACAAACTAGTTTAGTGACTGGTGAGGTCTGCTCCTGGAGACTCCTGTCTCCAGCCAGGGTGATTTCCTTCCTACATCTCACCAGAGGCAAAGGGCCCTCTTACGTGTGACTCTGAGGTAAAAGGAAAGATGAGGTGCATTTGTGGTGTAGGGAGTATAGCTGGAGTGAGGATGAGGGAGAAGGAAGTAGCTCATTTATTGAACATGGGGGTTATTCACATATGTTACCTCACATAATCCTCATATAGTAAATACTATACCCATATTTGGGAGACCAAGTTGGTGGGGAGGGGATAAAAATAGCTGTCTGGGTTTTCAGAGCTTGTCTGATAAAGCTGGGTGGTTGTCTAAGTCCTGGGGAGCAGTTATAAATCTTGAAATAGGCATGCGACCTATTTTAAAGAGAGCACCAGAGAAGCATAGGGGTGACCCTGCGATCTTATGGTCTGCAGAATGGCAAAGCAGACTTTAGACCTCTTGAACTATTCTCTGCTACATCCACTCTGTCCCTTGTTTCACTGGCCCTGCTCTATTTCCGGAATTTCTCTAGAGCTAGGTGTTAGCTTTAGGCCACAACTGTTCATAGGAAAGGGTCTCGCCGTCTTCATCCACAGCCCTCTGACTAACCCGTTTAAAGATGGTGACCAGATATGATCTGGCTTCACTTATAAAGTGTCTCATGACCAAAGGGTCGGTGAAGTGGGATGACCAATAGTCAAAACATATGAACCTTTTCTAAAGGGAGTGTACTTGCTCAGGTTCAAATCCTTTCTCAGTTCTACATGCCTAGCCCATCAACATGTCCTGAACTACATCTCTAGCTGACTGCACCATTAACACACTGCCCTCCAAACCCAAACCACTGACATCTGTTGCCCAGACTGTTTTAATAATATCCTACTTGATCCACTCCCCTGCTGGCTTCGATCCTGTCTGTGTGCCCAATGACTGAGCTTCTCCCTTCCCTTCTCGAATCCCTTCAGCATTCCCACTGAGTGGTGAACACCTCTGCCTCTCTCCTCCTCCTTCCTCTGTCTTCCGGCCACTTCTTCAACAGGAGGAAGTCTATCCAGCTCTGGTCTTGGTTCTTTGGAGAATGCTTCCCACAATCCACTCCTCAGCATCACTGTAGAATGTCAGCTTCCCAGAAAGTCCTCTCTGGACCCCCTTCTCCAGATGAGATGCTCTCATTTATTCTACCTTGCTTTGTGTTTAAGCATTTGCCTATGTCTCTGCCGTTGGTTTCTTTGTCGCCACTTTCCTCACTGAAACACGAGCATCACAGAATCAGGGCTTGTTTAGGTCACTCGTGTGTCTCCAGCGCCTAAGAGAGTGCTGAGTAGGTGCTCCTCAAATGCTTATTGAGTGAATGAATGAATGAATGCTGGAGTACTATTGATAAATATTGGGCAAATGAATGAATGAAGGCTAGTACCATTGACAAATATTGGTGGAAAGTTTTAAAACTAAAGGAATCTCTCATTTGATCTTATCTGTGGTCGAATGAGACATGGCAAAGTTTCCATTCCAGGGTGGCTTTTTTTTTCCCAGTTGATGGAAATATCTCAGGACACCCTTCATCAAAATCATGCCATACATGGCTGTAGAAATGCAAATCCACTTAGAATTAATTTCTTAGGGCTGTTGTGACATAAATTGGACATCAAAAAATGTATGTCTGGGATTCTGAGTGGGACCCGTCTTTGCCTCTTTGTAGCTTCTAGTGGTGGTGGGTACCCCTTGGTACCCCTTGGTACCCCTTGGTACCCCTTGTCCCTCCAGGTTCTGTCCCTGACGCCACAGGGTGTTTTCCATCTGTGTCTGTTTCCACCTGGGATTTTCCCTTCTTACAAGGGTATCAGTCATCTTGGATTACTGTCCACACTAATGACCTCATCTTGTTTACATCTATAAATTTCCAAATAAGGTCACAGTCACAGGTACTGGGGGATTAGGACAGCAGGATTATCTTTGTGTGTCAGGGGATATATTCAAACCCATAACATATTTTAATACTTACTCTTGATGGAGGCAAACCACATATAATTTCTATTATTAAATTCCACATTTAATTGGCATTGGTACACTTTAAAATGATTTAAACTCTGAAATCAGATACCCCTGCATCCATGGTCTTCAATTTGATGAGATACTGGAGTCTGAGTTCTCTACCCCCTCTGCACTGCTTCTTGGGCCATTTGCTCCTTAGCACAGAAGTCCCTGTTGCCTTGAGCGCCTCCGCTTTCTTCTTTCCTTCAGCTGCTGAGCTCCCCTTAAGGGAGAAATAAAAACCCAAAACATCCTTCGCAACGTGTGCTTGGTAAGGCATGTGTGCACACATAGGGCCATTAGCGTGAGAGACTTTGTTCGTTGACTCATTCCGGAGCCTGCAATGGAAGATCAGGCACCACCTGGTCACCTAGCATCCCCATGGACCTCACTGGGAAGCAGCTACATTTCAGTGGCAGGATTAAGGCTCCTGGCCAGGAATTTTCTCTGGCAGGCAGTAGGAAAGGTCTCCATGGTGCTCACTAGTGTGGACCATCTTCCTTTCTCACCCTGACTAAGCCCTGAAGGTCTCTGGCCTCATCAGGGCGTCCTGTCTCTACTCTTTGACATCCTGTCTCGTTGGACGGTATGTCCTCAGCACAGCCTTTTATGACTTCCCCTGGTTCCAGCTCCCTTCCTCGTTTCTTTTTTGCCTATTTTCCCCCACCCTTTATCTCTTTTCTGGTTCTGCAAACCAGGCCGATGTGCCAGACCACAGCCGTTTTTATTTCTACTTTCCAGGCAGATTCCTTGGCTGGCCTCATCTGACTTTCCCAGTGATTGTCTTTTCTCGGCCATGGTTCCTAGGTTGGATTTTTGAACACACACATTCCTTGCTCTGTTTAGATTTTCACCTCATCGTGATACTTTCTGGCTCCATACTCCCATCTTTAACCCCCTGCTCAGGGTTTAATTAGCTTTGTGCCTGGTGTCCTATAAAATGACTTTAAGGAATTCTAAAAAAGTAAAATAGTTGTCTACTCTAAATAGCTTGAAGCTAAGGATAAAAATGGCCACAGCAAAAACAACGCTGGCAACAATCTCCATTGAGCACTTTATGCATGCCAGCTCTTGCTTTCAAGGATGGTCCTTTAAGCATTACAACCTCCTGTTGAGGACCAGGTCTGGCCAATCTTGCTTGGCTCCTTGGGTGAAGTCTTGGGAGTCATCCATTGTCTTCACTGACATTCTGGTGAGGCTCCCCTTTTCTCCAGGAAGCCCCTCTGGACTACAGAGGCCGAGAAGGCATATAGGCTTTATGAATGACTGGAAACAGGCCTGGGGGAGGCCCACATGTTCAGAAGGGAGGGACAGCCTGGGAGCAGCAGTCCTAACTTCTGACGAGTCAGCCACTTTCAACCACTGCATTCCAGGACTCCTGCCCTTTGTGGCAGGGCTGGTTGGGGAGATTGTTGGGGGATCCTTGGGTCTTACACTTTCAATCTGGAATTCATTAAAAATAAAAGATCAAGGGACGAGGGTAACCACGACTTCCTAAAGGACAGATCCCCGCAGCTCGGCTCATCCTCTGAGGTCAGGGACTGCTGGTACCCTGGGAGGGGCCTGCTGTTTTTTATTTCACATCTGGCCAGGCTTTCTATTGCAGCTGTAAGTCAAGGACTCATAGGGAATGCTAATTTTAGAATGGATGAATGGATAAATGGATAGACTGGGAAAGGTTTTGAAAGTAACTTGGGCTGTGCTGTTGAAATGGCTCAGGAGGGTAATGGCGCTTGCTGCCAAGCCTGAGTTTGATTCTCAGGACCTACCCAGCAGAAGGGAGAACTAACTGTCTTGAGTTGTCCTCTGGTCTCTACACTGTGGCATACGTGTTCATACATTCTTTCTCATTCTCTCTCTCTCTCTCTCTCTCTCTCTCTCAAAACAAATGCATGTAATAAAAAAGAACTTGACAGTACCCATATACCTACACTTTTCATTTTAACTATTTCCTCTCTTTCTAGTGAACATTGATGATATTTATGTCCAGGGTCACTCTTAGCTGCTAGTCTCCATGGAAATGCCCCTAAGAGGAAAACTACCTAAAATAGTCCAGGATGGGTTCCTGTCAGAACTCTTCTGATGGGGTTAATGAAGAGGGGCTCTGACCGTATCCCCGGGGGAGAACAGCAGTGAAGCTGAGATCCTGCCAGGCTGCGCTTGAGGGAGAAGCCTTGGGTGGCACTGTTGGCTTTGTAGGCTCGGAACCTGGCCGGCATCTGTGGAAAGATCAACTACCTTTTCTCTGTTACACATTGTGTTGTTGAGGGCTGCCCCACTTTGGTGTGCTGGGGCCAGGCTTGGAATCGGTGCCACAGCTGCTAGCTCACGAGCTCTGTCTCTTGTGCGTGCACACACACACACCCACCCACTGTCTTTCTCACACACATAGGCTCACTCACACACTCACACACACACACTCACACACACACTCACACACACTCACACACACACTCACACACACTCACACACACACTCACACACACACTCACACACACACACTCACACACACACTCACACACACTCACACACACACTCTCTCACACACACACTCACACACACGCATACACACACGCACACACACGCACACACACACTCACACACACACTCACACACACACTCTCACACACACACACTCACACACACACGCATACACACACGCACACACACATGCACACACATAGGCTCACTCACTCACAGTCACACTCTATCTCACTCTTGCACACACACTCACACATATGCACACACTCAGGTTTTATTCATGTCTGAGAATAGAGCTCTGGGAGTTATTCTTGGGCTTGTAGTGTTGTCTCATTGGTGACACCTGGAGTAGAGAAAGCCTGTGGAAGCAAGATGGAGCCAAGCCTTCGAAGAAACCTGAAGCGGTGCTTCAAGGATTCCATGTGCAACCCAGTGTTTTGAAGAGATTCATGATCGTCTATATTGTCTGAGGTTCCACTGATATATGTATGGTTTATGTGTTTATATATCTAAATGTAATACTAGATATTGAAATAGACTCTTGCTATGACTGGCCTCATACTTGCAATGTAGAACTGGCTGGCTCCAGCTCATGACCCTAATCTTGCTGTAGCCACCCGACTGCTAGGGTTATAGGTATGCACTACTAATCCTGGCCTACAGGTTTTAGTCTAGAATTCCGGTGTACTGTTTAGAAATGAGCTCAGCGGCAATGAGATAGAACTATTTAGCCCCAAACCTTTCAGTTGGCACCAGTATGTCTTTGGACTGGTTCAGACAGGTAGACAGGCAGGCTTCAAGGGTTCCATGGACCTATCTTTTTCTTCCCCCCTCCTTGTTCCTCCTCCTCCTTTCTTATTTTATTTCTGTACTGGGGATGGAACGCAGGGCCACGTATATGCTAAACATTCATTGTACTCATGAAATATTTTTCTAGGCTCTTAAAATGTAATTTGAAAAGGTATTATTTTCATATATACAAACAAGAAGAGCATCTGTCAAAAGTTTTAGTCAGTTGAAATAGTATGGGAACCAGAAAGACATTGGGACTGGTTCCAAAGGGAATTCAGGAAGGGGGTTTTATAGCTGGCCAGACATATGGAAATGAATTAGCCATTGGGTTTTTAAAAGCAGGCTAATGTCTGTAAAACAGTCAGCTTTAGCCTTACTTATTTTCTCTACCAGGTAGACACCATTGGTCATTTTGTTAGAAGAGATTCACATGCATTTTTCTCATAAAAATAGATTTACATTATCATAAATTTTCTGTGTTAATCTCTACCAGTAAAAGTTGTAAGATACCCTGATCGGTCAAGACAAAGATACAGATAGTCACCAGGCAGCGTTAGCACATTTAATCCCCAGCACTGAGGAGGCAGAGGCAAGTGGATTTCTGAGTTTGAGGCCAGCCTGAACTACAGAGTGAGTTCTAGGACAGCCAGGGCTACACAGAGAAAACCTGTCTTGAAAAACCAAGCCAGAACAAAACAAAAGGTGCAGCTAGTCCCTGACCAGGGCAGGTCATTTTCTGAGTGTGTTCTGTTTAGATGTTGAGAGAGACAGAATCCAGTCATAATAAAACAGATGTTTGCCTAGATGAGGAGTTTTGGAGGTCTTGGGAAAACCCCCAACTACTTAGGATAATTTCTTCAGAAATAGATTTGCTGGGGACAAAGCCAGAAATAGCAGTTATAGGCAAAGGAGGCACTTCAGAAACTGGGCGAGAGAACTAACAGGCAACTGGAAAAGCGAGAAGGAACCGATCTTCATCGAATGCTTGGCCTCCAAGACAGAGGTATTGGGACATCTGTTGAGACGGTGGGACACAGCCATTAAAGTTACCTTACCCCACCACCACAGTATTTAGGTGTAGCTGTAGTGCACCTGGGCCTAGGTCCTCTGTGCAGTGGCTGTGACAGCTGGAGAAGGCCCCTGGTCATAACTCTGGGCCTAGGATTTTCATTTGTCCAGTGTAGGTATAAAACCATCACTAATTAAAGCCATCCTATTGGTTCTGATAAGACATTTTTGTCTGTGGCCCAGTGCCATCAGCTGCTGTCACTGTGGCCTCCCCTACTAATATGGTAATGAGTCCCCATCTTTTTAATTTTCTTTCTTGCTTATCAATAGCCCATGTTTGGTAAATGTCCATGGTAAAGTTAGGGCATGTTTGTGTGTACCTGGGAAATGTTCACCTGAGTGTTCGAGAAATTTGGGGTAGTTGGGGTAGGATGGTCCCTGCCTTGAGCAAATGAGGTGTTAACGTCTTTCTTTGTCTTCTCATTGTAGAGTCCAACATCTGTAGCACCCGAGGCGTGAACTCCTGTCAGCAGTGTCTGGCTGTGAGCCCTGCGTGTGCCTGGTGTTCAGATGAGGTAAGGAGCCTGCACCTTATTTTGTCAATGCTCTCACTCCAAAGGAATCTGAGGAAGTTTATTCCGGAGCCAAGCGTAAGTGACAGTGGCCAAGGTACACGGATTTAGGTTGCTTCAAATGCTGTGTTCCCAACAGGATGACCAGTTTAATAAAGGTTTTATTGTAACAGAACAAAGAAAGTAACAAACCAAGGTGTTTTAAAAACACATCCGTGAGACATAAGGTATGGTGGTTTGCAGCAAAGAGGCAGAGTCCCTGCTATAAGCTTCTGGTGCACTAGATAGCACTCCTAGCCTCTGGGTTGGTGCGAGCTAGGAGTCTGTTTGCAAATTCCCAAAAGGATTTTACTTGACATCTTAACCCAGATGTGGGTGACAGATGTCTATTTAGGGGGATAATATAGCTCCAAATAATTTGACTCCCAACCTGTAGCATTCATTTAGCCTTGTAGAATGATCAACATGGGTATGCCCCCCAAACTTCAGTTCACACCCCGTTTCCCTAGATTTAGGTGCTTTTGTGTAAGCACAGACACATGGGACTCTTTCCTCCCTCCTGAATGCAGTCTCTTTCCCCTGTGGAGCAAGACTAGGTGAAGCCTTCCCATTGCTGTATGGTGGGAAGCCGGTACCTGAGTCTAGAGCCTGCTTTGCACTCCTAGGCCCAGCCAGTTTGCTTGGGCCTCTTTTCTTGTAGCGACTGTTGCTACCCTTCACCAGGCTGTGCTTGCTTTGGGCTAGACCATCTCAGGGAAGAAGGGCTTTAGTCTCGAAATGAGAGAGGGGTGCTAGGGTGCACAGAGGGTGCTGTGGAGGGATGCTTATTTTCCCCCAGAGTGAAAAAACAAAGCTAAAACCTGAAGAGCAATCCTCTGTTTGTGTGTGTGTGTGTGTGTGTGTGTGGTGTGTGGTGTGTGTGTGTGCATGTGCACGCGTGCAAACACATTCTTAGAGATCCCTTTTCCTTCTCTTTGATGATGAGGCCCTTCTGTCTTCCTTCCTTCCTTCCTTCCTTCCTTCCCCCCTCCCTCCCTCCCTCCCTCCCTCCCTCCCTGAGGTGTCAATGGGGGAACAAGCACAGCCCACAGGAGAGGGTCAGCCATGTCTGACAGAGAGTTTGCTGTGTCTGAGGCCCTAGGGAATGAGTGTGTCTGAGGGAATGCTGTGTTTGTGGCCGGGCTGGGAATTGGGAGCTGGCAAAGGTTGATGCGGGAGGTAGGGGAGGTGCATGTGCCTGGAGAGGTTCCCAGCAGTTACAGAGGGAATGAGTCACTACCCCCAGCAGATGTCACCTGAGCTGCTAGCTGGCTCCTGAGCCACCTGTGGTCAGCTCCCTGACCAGCCTAACCCTCCCCTCACTCTGTCTGCTTCTCTTCTGGATCCTCCGAGTTTCCTAAAAAGGCAGTCTCCTGGGCAGACTGGGGAGGAAGGGAGCAGAAGGCTGTGTTTATCCCCTAGAGGAAGGCTGCCAGAGCCTCCGAGGAGCCGGCTCACACACAGCTTTGGCCTCTGCACTGTTCAGCACGGGAACCGCTTCTAGAGGCAGCTGTCTAACATCTGGGCCAGACTGATCTCATTTAGCAAATGAAACATTCTCTGGGGCTTGGGGAGGGTAAGCCCTTCTTCTCCACCCCCGCATGTGCCCCTCCCCTCTGGGCTGCGCTAGAGGCTTAAGTGTGGCGTGGCTTCTCCCTTTTCATTTGTCATATCCTTTTGCCTTTGCTCGCCATCATGGCTTTGTGAAGCTTCCTTTCTAGGGAAGTTGTAATTCTGTAACAATCCCAGGAGAAGGAGTCGGATGTGGAGGGTGTCTTGTTGAACTGGCTGCCCCAGAGGTTGGCTTGCTGGAGCAGAGGGGAGCAGAGAGGACCTCCCTGAAGAAGACCTAGTGTTGCTCAAAAGGCTCAAAAGACGTTTCCCCCTCCTCCCCTCCCTTTCAACCTGAAGTTATTGTAGGCAAGGGAGTCTTGGGGGAGTCTGTCCTTTAGAGGAGGGTCCAGCCCTGTCCCATTCTTCTCTTCCCTATTTTTACCCATCTGGGTCTTAAGGGGACAAGCTAGAGCTGGGCCCTGACCAGCCGAAGCCCTTCCTTAGCTCGTATGAACAGATTCGGAATATTTATCGGTCACTATGGTGAATCTTTGCCCTGTGGGGCAGACTGAGGGGCCAGAGGTAGAGAGGCTGGGGGAGGACTGGCCTATTATTGATGGGGTGGAGTCAGGAAATGGGTGGCAGTTAGGACCAAAGGAAACGAAAGAATGGAACACAGTGGATGACGACATCTAACATCACTAAGTGAGGAGGAGGAACGGGATCCGGGGAGTCTGATGTGGGACAGAATGTGTCAAACAGGGAGGAACCCTGGATTAGGACGAGAACATGGCTCTTATCTGTTCCCTGAGGGCTTCCCTTGCACAGGGCAAGCTTAAGTCTTGAAAGTGTTTGGATTTTGACTTAAAACAACCAAAGGTGGGGCTGGGGGTGCTGCAGAGCCCCCTGCCTCCCCTGCCTTGACTGTCTCAGGCGGTGCTGATGTTGGCAGTGCCTCTGAAAACAACTGGTTGGGCTCAGCTTCTGGTCCTTAAAGGATAGCAGCTCTTGGGTGTGTATAGTAAGCACTTGGCTGGGTCAGAGGAAAATAGAGCCAGTGTGTATGAGTGGGGTGTTTTGGGCCCATCTGCATAGGGTGTGTTCTTGGCCAGATAGATAGATCCATGGTTAGATAACATGGGTTTGGGCAATGTGCTCTCTTTGGTCTATACAGCTAGCGAAGACCCCGGCTTCACACAGCGTTAGACCTTGTAATCTTGTCTTACGTGGTATCACACTGGAGTCTAGAACTTTCCAAAGCTATATGAAGTGTTTGTTAAATATAACGGCTCCCAGAATGGACCCTGGACCTATTGCATCAGAACAGATTGTTATGGTAGCAAGGGGGATATCATAGCTACTGGTGGAGGCTGGGACTGGACAAGGTGGGTGGAGGTAGAATTGGGGTTGCCATATAAACACAGAGTACCCAATCCAAGTTGGATTAAACCATTTTTCATCTTGGTATGCTTTGGATATTTTCTAAATTTGGCCATCTTTCTAAAAGGGCAAAATGCTGGGAATTGATGCACAGGCCTGAGCACATGTTGCAAGGTGGACCAGCTCCCAACCTGACATCCAAGAATGAAAGGGGAAGAATGGGGTTTGGGACTAGAAAGGAGAAGACTCCAGTAGGACTTCCTTCTCTGCATCTGCAGGGAAAGGCTCAGGACACACGTGTGTGTGTGTGTGTGTGTGTGTGTGTGTGTGTGTGGTGTATTAGCGTTTCGTGATCATGTCTGTAGTTTCTTTTTATTTATTTATAACTTGGAGCACAAGGTATCTACCTTGAGTTTGTCCCAAAATTTGTTATTGTAGAAAAAAAATTATAGTAGGTGTGGTGGTTTGAAAGAAAATGGCCCCCAAAGGGAGTGGCACTATTAGGAGGTGTGACCTTGTTGGAGTAGATATGGTCTTATTGGAGGAAGTGTGTCTCTGTTGAGGCAGGCTTTGAGGTCTTATATAATGCTCAAGTCATACTCAGTGAGACAGTTCTTTTCCTGTGGCCTGCAAGCTATGGGACTCTCAGCTACTTCTCCAGCACCATGTCTGTCTGCATGCCATCATGTCCCACCATGATGATAACGGACTAAACTTCTGAAAATGGAAGCCACCCCACTTGAATGTTTTCCTTTATAAGAGTTGCCATGGTCATGGTGTCTCTTCGTAGCAAAGACGCCTCAACTAAGACAGCAAGTCTGACCATGTAACTCAGTTGGTAGAGTGTTTGTATTACACGTATGAAGCCCTGGGCTAAACCCAGTACTTCATAAACTGGGCGTGGCAGCCACATGCCTGTAATCTTGGTCCTCAGGAGGCAGAGGTAGGAGGATCAAGGTGAAGGCAGAAGTTCAGGGTTGGGCTGTGGAGATGGCTCTGTGGGTAAGAGGACTTGCTGTGGAAGCATGAGGAGATGGGTTCAAGTCCCCGGCACCCCTGGAAAAGCTGGGAATAGCCACTCGTGCCTGTGATTCCAGGGTTGAGGAGCAGAGACAGGTAGATCCCAGGAGCTTGCTGGCCAGACATCTTAGCCAAAGCAGTGAACTGTAGATTCACTGAGAGACCTTCTATCAAAAAATAAGGTGGCTGGCTGTGGGGGCTCACGCCTTCAATCCCAGCACTGGTGAAATAGAAGCAGGCAGATCTCTTTGAGTTTGAAGCTAGCCTGATCTATATAAGGAGTTCCAGGGCAGCCAGGGCTACATGGCGAACTCTGTCTTAAAAAAAAGAAAGGGAAGTGGAGAGGGATGGAGAAAGACATCCAATATCCTCCTCTGGCTTCCTCGTGTGTGTGCACAGGCACACTTACACATGCATGTGTCTGTGTGCATAACATACACATATAAGCCGGGCGATGGTGGCGCACGCCTTTAATCCCAGCACTCGGGAGGCAGAGGCAGGTGGATCTCTGGGAGTTCGAGACCAGCCTGGTCTACAGAGCGAGTTCCAGGACAGGCTCCAAAGCCACAGAAGAAACCCTGTCTCGAAAAACCAAAAAAAAAAAAAAAAACAAAACAAAACAAAAAAACAAAACAAATAACATACACATATACACCATAAAAACAGTTCAAGGTAATTTTTGCATTACACACATGAAGCGTTCAAAGCCAATAGAACAACAATAGAAGTTCAAAGCCAGCCTGGGCTAAATGAACTTCTGCCTCAATAAAAATAAAACAAAACAAACAAACAGACAAACCTCAAACAAATAACACAGTGGTAAGAGTGTGTCCTCGTCACCAACAAAGCGTGAGTCCTGACAGCTATAGACTAAAACGCCTTGTTTTCCTTTATCTTGTCTCCAAGCTTCTCTCTGTGTTCAGGTAATTTCCTACCCTTACTAAGTGAGCCAATCAGACAGCAGTGTCGGAGTGGGCCCAGGGAGATAGCTCTGTGGTAGACAGAGCCTGGAATACATGTCCACTCTTAGTACTGAAAAAAAGGAGAAAACTTCAAACCCTTGCCTCCCCCAGGAGAGAGCACACCGTACAGTGGCCGTTACAATGATGACTTCAGGAAAGCGGCCTCTGCCCCTTACCCGGGACCCCCAGAGGATTTGAGTATATTTGACTCACACTGAGACTTTGGATTTTGAAATCATCTCATAGTCTTATTTTAGCCCCTGCCCAGCCCTGTGAGACAGAGATCACAGGGACTATTATTCATGCTGTACTTTTCCCAAACAGAATTAAGGGGGCCTGGACCTAATAGAATGTGTCAGTCTCTCAGGAGGGGAGGGGATCCAGCAGCTCACAGAGCTCAGCCCCGCCCCACAGCCTCCTACCTCTGTGGGTGATCTCTCCCCACCATGGGGTGGGGCTTGACTCTTTTGTGTAGCATCCGGTTTGGGTGGGAACTAGAACAGTTAACATCAACCCGGTTTCTAGTTTTCTCTTTGAATGACCTGGAGATAGCCCTTCTCGAATCTGGGCCTGGGGTGGGAATGTGGCCAAGTGTGTTGAGGACATCGCCTTGGTATCTTTGGTATCTTCCCAGGGCAGGAGGCTCTCAGGAAGAGCCGGGCCAAGGATTCTGTTAGGTTTCTGACTTCTGACTTCAGCGATCACCAAAGGAGGGAGACAGCCTGGTCTTATTTTTCCATTTACTTTTTATTTTTATTTTTCAGTGTTTATTTTGATTTTTCTAGGGACGTTCGTAGAAAGCATAACAACTGTCAGCACATGTGAGCTTGTAGCTCTCTGCTTATGGAGACTGCAGTTAGGAAGTAGGAGTGAGGAAAGCCTCTACCCAGAGCATGGTCCCCTTGCAGAGCTTGAGGATTCTTGGTGGGCTTGCAGTCCTCCCTCAGCTTTCTGGTCCCCCCTTCCCGGTCTCCCCCTCCTGTCTCTGTCTTGTTCTGGAGAGGCTCAGCTTCTCTGGCAGCTCGGTGATCTAATCATTGCCTTTTCGGGAAGGTTTTCTCTGAGGTCTGTGGGAAGTGGGAATCACAGATAAGATTGGTGGTGTGTGTGTGTGTGTACTGTGTGGGTAGTGTGTGTGTGTGTGTGTGTGTGTGTGTGTAAGGGTGGAATGTGTATGTGTGTGAAGGTGGACTGTGTCTAGTGTGTGTGTAGTATGTGTGTGTTTGTGTGTGTGTGTGTGTGTGTAAGGGTGGAGTGTGTATGTGTGAGGGTGGAATGTGTATATGTGTGTGTGTTAGAGAGGTGGGTAAGGGTAGAATGTTTGTGTGTGAAGGTGGACTGTGTCTAGTGTGTGTGTAGTATGTGTGTGTGTGTGTGTGTTGTGTATCTGTATGCTTACACTGCTACTTTTGCCACCTACACAGGGCAGGTCTTCAACTCCTCAAAGGGGACCTTTTGAGGTTTAGAATGTGGGTGTCTCTTGTGGCCTGATCCCTCTGCAGGTGTCCTGGTGCCCAGGTTCTATATAGCTGGACATGGAGGATATTGCCCATCTTTAGAATGTGGGTGTCTCTTATGGCCTGATCCCTCTGCAGGTGTCCTGATGTCCAGGTTCTGCACAGCTGGACATGGAGGATATTGCCCATCTTTAGAATGTGGGTGTCTCTTGTGGCCTGATCCCTCTGCAGGTGTCCTGGTGCCCAGGTTCTGTATAGCTGGACATGGAGGATATTGCCCATCTTTAGAATCTTTAGAATGTGGGTGTCTCTTGTGGCCTGATCCCTCTGCAGGTGTCCTGGTGCCCAGGTTCTCTATAGCTGGACATGGAGGATATTGCCCATCTCTCCTCACACTTCGCAGGTCTCTATCTCCCATCCTGTTCTCTGAATGCCCGGGGCATTTTTTTGCTCTGGCTCCTCCCAGGACCATTCCTCCCAACCAGCTTTACTGCGTTTTATTACATTCTCTGTGGAATGCAGTAAAACTTCCTTTATGAGGCTGCTCACAGGTAGAAAGCCTGGGCGGCATCTTAGTTGTGTGGCGCCCACGTTCTGCGACTCTGGGCAGTCAGCTAACTTCTTCAGGCCTCAGGTTTCTAGCCCAGAAAGTTGTGTTCTTCGTTGGTGAAGCCTCACCTGTGAAATAAGAATGAGTAATTCCCGCCTGACCAGGCCATCAGCGTTGCAGTGGTTTGTGGCGTCCTGTCCCAGCCTAGCTGCAGAGAGTGCTCAGTAAATGTTAACAGTAGCTTGGGAATATTGGTAGGCTAGAAATCTGAGGCCTGAAGAAGTTAGCTGACTAGGTTTTTTTTTTTTTTTTTTTTTTTGAGCGGGGGGAACATGGTTTGGAAGGTGCTGTTAGGAAAGTCTGAAGACCTATACATTGGGAAATAGGACCAGGTGGGGGTGTGTCAGCTTTCAGATAATCTCCTCGACCTGGCAAGTGCCAGCTAGACATACGTTCAGGCAGTTCTGGTTAAGTACGCTTAGTGCCGGGGTATGACCCAACCGAGGGCATCGTGTTCCCTAACCCCAGGAAACTAAGGTCCAAAGTGACTTCTATGGGGTCACACGGCTAGCTAGCGGTGACCTAGCTCTGGGGCCTGTTTTCTGATTTCAGTGTCCTTCCAAGAACAGTTAGTTCTTGCATGTGAGCACACACAGAGTTCCAGAGGCTGAGGGCATCTATGTCAGTGTGGTTTTCGTCCAGGGCGAAGGAGGGTCAACAGCCTGTCCTCATGGTCGTTTCCCAGCTTGTGGGGCTTATTCACAAGGAGCTCATTCAGGAATTCCTTATCAACACTTCATATTAATAGCTAACGCTGACTGAGCACTTACAGTATACATACATGGTCGTTTTTAGCCTGGCATGACATCCCTGTGAGGGAGGGTTCTTCTTGTTAGTTCTTTTTAAACTAATTCTTTTTGTGTTTGTTTGTTTTTTGAGACAGCATTTCTCTGTAACTTTGCAGCCTGTCCTGGAACTAGTTCTTGTAGGCCAAGTGGCATCGATCTCACAGAGATTTGCCTGCCTCTGCCTCCCTAGTGCTCGGATTAAAGGCGTGCGCTACCACCACCTGGTTTAAACTAATTTTTCGTATTGTGGTAAAATACATATAACAGAATTTACCATCTTAACCTGTGTGTGTGTGTGGGTGTGTATGGTGTGTACGTGTGTGAAGATCTATTTTGTGCGTCTTTCTCTCTCCACCTTATTTCTTGAGACTCAGGGTTGCTCATTATACCTGGAGCTCAGCAATAGGGTTAACCGAGCTGGTCAGCAAGCCCCCATGGATGCTCTTGGCTCCACCTCCCTAGCTCTGGGTTTGCAGGCATGTGTCAGCAGACCCCCCCCCCTTTTGTTAAAACATGTGCTGAGCTCAGTTCCTCACCCTTGTGCAGCAAACACTTCTGACTGAACCATTTCCCCAGCCCTCCTAAGCATTCCGCTGTATAATTTTTCCATCTTAACCATTTTAAGTGTACACTTGAGTGGCATTAAATCTGTTTGTAATGGGACACCCTTATAATCATCCATCTCCATAACTTAATTTCATTTTGCTAAACTAAAACTCTGGGCCAATTAAACAACTCTTCCTTCCACTCCTCCCTAGCCCGCAGCAACCGTCATTTCCCCTTCTGTCTCTGTGGTTTGATTGCTGTTTGTAGCCAAGGAAGACTTTTACCCTTCACATTACAACTGAAGGAACTGGGCTCCGAGAGCCGGGTGTCGTGCTCTGGTACCCAGTCAGTGGGGACACTGGGGGTCAGTCTGAGCTCAGCTCGTTCATTCCCATGCTCTTACACTTTACCCTCCCTGTCTCCCCTCTGTCACCTGTGTCCTCGGTGAGGAGGGAGACAGGAAGCGCACAACCAAGACCTTATAAAGCAGCCAGTATCTAACACAATAGCTGTAAGTGGTTTTAACCTTGACCTACAGAAAGAAATACCTCATGTATTATTACTCATCATGTATGCTAAATCACTCATTATGTATGCTAAATCCCATTCCCCAGTAAACAACAGGTTCCCCATCTTACATGGAAACTTTTATTTATATACTCAGATATTTTCTATTCCATTCAATTCAATAGTAAACCCGATTTTGCGACTCACAGACTGCTTTCTGTTTCACAATTTGGAAAGCACTAGTTTGCCAGACGCCTTACTTAATGCACCCTCCTCTCACCTGTCAATCACGAACAGGTACTAACTCAGCCTGTTTGCTCTTGCTGTGTGTGTCCCTAGAAAGGACCCCAGCACTCCTATGCTAGATTAGCTTCAAAAGACTGGGTAAGATCTAAGTCATTGGGAGGTGACGTGTCATGCCGAGACACAGCCTTGCTAGCTCTGATGTCAGGCCCCCCTTGGGCTCCTGTCTCCATAGGCTCTGCCCCAGGGCTCACCCCGCTGTAACCTGAAGGAGAACCTGCTGAAGGACGGCTGTGCTCCAGAGTCCATTGAGTTCCCAGTCAGCGAGGCCCAGATCCTGGAGGACAGACCACTCAGCGACAAGGGTTCTGGAGACAGTGCCCAGATCACTCAAGTCAGCCCCCAGAGGATTGCCCTTCGACTGCGGCCAGGTAGGCACAGGGCTCATCTTGGGGAGACACCCAGCACAAGCGGGCAAGGGACATCCATAGAAGGTCTGAGCAGGAACTCTGGGGGTAAGGGGCAGCATGCACGAGGAATGGGGTGGAAAGAGGAGTGGGGGCAGTTGTGGGTAGGAGAATGGAGGAAAATAAGAGGAGTAAGGATTTGAGTCAGAAGGTCTGAGTGTGAATCCCAGGCCCACCCTGTTACCAGTTATTTGATTGGTTACTAGTTACTTAACCCTTCTGATGCCGCCTCCTCTTTTATCTAGTCTGCAGCAGCTTTTTTTTTTTTTTCTCTTTCAAGACAGGGTTTCTCTATGTAACAGTCCTGGCTATCTTGGAACTCACTCTGTAGACCAGGCTGACCTCTAACTCACTAAGATCCTCCTGCTTCTGCCTCCTGAGTACTCTAACTCACTAAGATCCTCCTGCTTCTGCCTCCTGAGTACTGGGATTAAAGGCGTGTGCCTCCACCATCCGGCCAATTTGTGAGCCTGTTTTCCACTACAGGGGATAGGGACTAGTTAGGAGCAGATGAAGTAGGAACTAAAGAGGGAGGAGTATTGGGCTAAGCTTGTCAATGTTTGGCCTGAATAAATCAGTAAGAGCTGGAGAGAGCCCCACTATATGCAAGGCATTATGGGATTTGGAGAAAAGCAGGGTGCTATTTATTTAGTTTTGAGACGGGACCTCTGTTCAGCCTGAAACTCGCTGTACAGCCCAGGCTGGCCTTGAATTTTCAGGAATCTCCCTGCTTCTGTTGTGTGCTTGCTGAGAGTACAGTTGTGTGCCACCGTACCCAGTACAGTTCCTGTCCTTCACAGAGTCTGACCTGTAGTTGCGGTCAAGAGTTGTCTGACTTGGGATAGTAGATCTGAGGACCAAGAGGGTCACACACATGAGGATTTATAGCGGGAAATCAGAATGGAAAGGAAGAAGTTCAAGAGACTGCAAGATGAATGGAGTTACAATGGGGGGGTGGGGTGGGAATCAAAACTTTCAAGCTTAATTTGATCGGATGGCTATTTGTCTCCTGTGGCAGAGAGGAGGAGAGAAAAACCAACATCCTTTTGTCTTCCAGATGACTCGAAGATCTTTTCACTTCAAGTGCGGCAGGTGGAGGATTACCCTGTAGACATCTACTACTTGATGGACCTGTCCTTCTCCATGAAAGATGATCTGTCAAGCATCCAGACCCTGGGTACCAAGTTGGCTTCCCAGATGCGCAAGCTTACTAGCAACCTTCGGATTGGCTTTGGGGCCTTCGTTGACAAGCCTGTATCACCATACATGTTCATCTCTCCACCAGAGGCCCTCAAAAACCCCTGCTACAGGTAACACAAGCCAGTGAAGCACCCCTTCCCTTTGTCTCAGGCTGGTCCAAGACCTGATTGCCATTTTAAACTCCAGGTTTTATTTTCTTTAGAAATTTATTTTTATTTCTATGTACGTGTATGTTTTCGTGTCTGTGTGTGCCAGCTGACTGTGGAGGCTGGAGAAGGGTGTCAGATCCCCTGGGACTGGGGTTACAGGTGATTATGAGTCACCTAACATTGGTACTGGCAACCAAATTCTGGTCTCCTGGAAGAGCATCAGATGTTTTAACCACTGAGCCATCTCTCCAGCCCCTTGGAGGTTGTTTGGTTGGCTGCTTTATGTAAAGCCATGTTGTTTTCAACTTCCTCTCTGCCTGGCAGCTGGGCTTACTATCTGGAGTATTACGCCAACAGGCTCAAAGCTGCTAGGGGCTGCTAGGGTTCTACACAGAAATGTCATTAGCTTATTGGCTTAGTCCCAAATGAATAGACAGGAAGAGGAAAGTGCAGGGCGGATGAGGTCAAGAGTGGAGAGAGGTCTCGGTGAGTGAAAATATCGCTAAGATTTCAGAAGAACTGGTTCTAGTCTCATTATTCTAGTCATCAAGAGCATAAATTTTCCAGAGTTGAAATGCAAGAAAATTAAGTCACTTTTTCAAATTTTTAACAGTATATAAATAGTTAAGTTCTCCCTCTCTCTATTTGCCTCCTTTATAAAAATATATATGTTTAAATTTTGTTTCATGCATATCAATGTTTGCTTGCATCATGCACGTCTGTGTACCATGTGTGTGCCTGGTGCCCTCAGAGGCCAGAAGAGGGTGTTGGATCCCCTGGAGCTGGAGTTACAGATGGTTATAAGCCACCATGTGGATGCCAGAAATTAAACGTGGGTCCTCTGGAAGATCAGCTAGTGCTCTTTTTATTTTCCTTTTTCTTTTGGAGACAGGGTTTCTTTGTGTAGCCCTGGCTCTCCTGGGACTCACTCTGTAGACCAGGCTGGCCTCGAACTCAGAGGCTCACCGGCCTCTGCCTCCCAAATGCTGGGATTAAAGGTGTGCGCCACCACTAGCCTAGGCAGCCAATGCTCTTAACCACTCAACCATATCTCCAATCCTCACACCCTTTTTTTTTCCGAGACAGAGATTTTTGCTATGTAGCGTAGGCAGGTCTCAGTCTCCCGAGTGCCATATTACAGGCACGTGCCAACCCATCGTAACTTTGGGGTTGGAGGAGCTCTAGAAATTGAATTTGGGATCTCATGTTTGCTAGGCAGGCGTCCTACTGCTGAATGACGTCTTCAGCCCTGCGCCTCTGTTTAGCCTCTGCATTAGTTAACTTTTCTTGCTGTTGTCACCAAACACTTGGCGGAGGTAACTTAAATGGGGTAAGGTTTGCTTTGGCTCATGGCTCAGAGGATGTAATCCATCATGACAAATAAGTCATGAAGTCTAAAGTGGCTTGGTCTGTGGTTGCAGGAACCTGTCGCAGCTACCTGCTACATGCCACAAGGGCTGGCAGTGGAGCTGACTGGAACAATCCAAACAAAACGAGCCCTGGCCATATAATCCTGTTTACACCAGCGAGGTTCTATGCTACAAATATTCTGCAGCCTCCCTGAAATGTGTCACCACCTGGGGACCAAGTATTCAAACACACGAGTCTATCTCCTGTTCATGCTATAGCAGTCTACTATTGAATGGCTTACTTGATGGAGACTGTAAATGTATGGATAGTAGTTATTTAAAATGATGATCATTGGGGCTGGGGAGATGGCCCAATGGTTAGGAATGCTTCCTGCTCTTCCAGAGTCCAGTACCCGGGTCGGGTAGCTCTTAATCCGAGCCTGTAGCTCCAGCTCAAGGGGATCTGATGCTGTCTCTGGCCTCCCTAGGCGTCTGCACACATTTATTCTTTCTGTCTCTGTCTCCTCTCTCTTCCTCTCCCCTCTCGTATTCTCACTCCCCACGTAATTAAAAATAAAGAATATTGAAATGATGGAAAGGCATGGGCTTTCTTTTTATCTTTTAAACAATTCTACGGCACAGTTTTTCAGCGTCTGTCTGGGCTATCTGTTTCCCCAGAAAACACATCCGGGGACAGCATGGTCTGTAAATTTGCTGGACACCTGCTTTATTGTTGCACTGAAAAAAAAGAAGTGTTGCTGATGCCAGCCATGATAGCTGGAGCCTTCCCCTTGTGTAACTGCTTTTCTTGGTCTTGCGATAGCTCTCATGAGATAAGCGCCATTATGTTTCCATATACAAACCTGCCACTGGGCTACGCCTCCAACCCCTTGTCTTCATTTGGCTTGTGTATTACTTACTTGTTGCTGTGCCCCAAGTACTTTCTGGAACGCAGGTTTAGAAAGGCTGTCACAGAGCCCGTGCTTGGTAAATGGGGAGCTGGACTTTAATCTGTCTTGTCTGGTTTCATTGCTACCTTTCCTGTCCTTTTGGCTATCTGGGGGTACGATTGTGGTGCCATAGGTAATCTGAAGGACTTGAAGTCTAAATTGTCTCAGTAATTGTGGTTCTGTGGGACTGGAGTGCAGCTGTGGGATAGCACTTTTATCTGGCATGCATGAGGTTTTGAGTTCAATCCCCAGCACTGCAAAATAAAAATAAAAAGAGAAAACCCAATATGATATGGACCTAGTCTGGGTATGCCACTGTCCATATCTGTCCCTCTCTCTTTACCTGACCCTCAGACCACCTTTACACCACAGCTTCTGCTAAGATGACCTCTCACTCCCCTCAGTATGAAGACTGCATGTTTGCCAATGTTTGGCTACAAGCATGTGTTGACGCTAACTGACCAGGTGACCCGCTTCAACGAGGAAGTGAAGAAACAGAGTGTGTCCCGTAACCGAGATGCCCCGGAGGGTGGCTTTGACGCCATCATGCAGGCTACAGTCTGTGATGTGAGTTTGGAGGGCAAGGGGTGCCAGGTGTAGCTGGTACAATTCAAAACGGGGAAGGAAACAGTTCAGTTGGGGATTTCCGGTGTGATGGGGGAGAGGAGCCAAGCAGGACTTGGTACAGTATGAGTAATCAATTGTTTCTGCTACACAGTCTCTCTTTATAGCCACACCAAGGCCACAGCTAACACCTCTTTGAACCACAGTAACCCCAGACCTTTCCTAGGGAGAACAGCGGCCCACATGTTCTGGTATTATTTCAGAGTCAAGCCTGGGTTAACTTGACCTCAGCAAAGCGAGCAGATCTTAGGGTGAGATTTCTTCTAGCCTGGGCCAATCCCAGGGATACAGATGCCTTCCTGTCATGGGAGGAGTTATGTGTGGAGCTGAAGAAGGCAGGACTCAGCCTCCCTCCCTAATCAACAATGGGCTGATTAAGGGAAGAAAGCCTGGAGTGGAAAGTTCTAGTTTATGTTCCAAGGCTTGGGGCTGAGCTCCCTCTTCAATTCAGCTTATCCAGCTCTTTAGGTACGGAGGTTCTGGGGTCTTTGTTTTGCACTGATGATGTAGCTGAAATTGCCGTGTTTTTTTTTTTTTTTTTTTTTTTTTTTTTTAACAGGAACAAATTGGCTGGAGGAATGACGCATCCCACTTGCTGGTGTTCACCACCGATGCCAAGACCCACATTGCACTGGATGGAAGGCTGGCAGGCATTGTCCTGCCCAACGATGGGCAGTGTCACATTGGCAGTGACAACCATTACTCTGCCTCCACGACCATGGTGAGATGCCTGGTCCCCCTGTGGTCCTCGTTCACTCTGATAGGGCTGTCTTATTCCAGGCAAGGGTTTTGTGTGAATCTGAGAATGGCCTTTGCTCTGGGCATTATGTGGGGCTCAGCTAAGGCCTGTTTCTGCCACATCCGAATGGGGCACCCTCATTCAGGGTATAAACGGTCTGACCACGAGAGATGACCATGCCTGTGTGAGTGTTCACACTGACTCCACGGTCATCAGCATCAGCATCAGCATCAGCATCTTGGCATCCAGCATGTGCTCAGGTGTGGTTACTGGAGGAAGATGGGAAAAGAGCACAAAGGTCTCACTGATGAAATGAAAGACCCAGAGAGCAGCGCCTCTTGGGGAAAGGTTAAAGGGCACAGAGCCATTTGGTTTGAAGGAAAGATGATTTGTGGATAATTTAGGATGATAGGTAAGAAAACTCCTGAAAAGTTATTTTATATGTTTTAATTAACTATATATAGTTAATTAAGAGGAAAGCAATTGGTGTCAGTCGTTAGGCAAATGTAGCTAAATTTAAAATAATAACACTTTGGGTAGTTGGATTAAATCTTGACTCTTTGCCTGTCTTGTCCCCTCACCCCTTTGTTTTCTTGAGACAGGGTCTTGCCATGCAGCCCAGGCTTGTAATTCTTAGTCCTCTTGCCATCACCCCACGGATGTGAGGGTACATTCATGTGACACTATGCCTGCTTTGTTTATTTCTTTATGGAGGAAGGGTCTTGTTCTGTATATAGCCTAGGCTGGCCTTCGCCTTGCAATCCTT
Source organism: Microtus oregoni (assembly GCF_018167655.1). Taxonomy (NCBI): domain Eukaryota; kingdom Metazoa; phylum Chordata; class Mammalia; order Rodentia; family Cricetidae; genus Microtus; species Microtus oregoni. Next base: position 15,177,571 of record NW_024543222.1, on the reverse strand, counting down.
CTGCCTCAGTCTTCCGAGTGTTGGGATTAGAAATTTATACTACCATGAATGTTTTTCCCCCAGCGTCTCACAATAATATATGATAAGTGTTCACCCACTGAGCCATCCACAGCCTACTCTTTATTTTCTAAAGTCAATAAATAGAGGAACCACCTTACAGCTGAAAAGTGATTAAAGGCAGGAAACTGAGCTGGAGATCTCATGAGAAGTTGAGCACTGTCAGACAATGGGCAAGTTAGCAACATCAATACTAGTTTATACAAGGCATTGGCCAGGAGCTGGGAGATGAAAAAGCTGTAAGGACTGACTCTCAGAAGGCTTTTGGCTTAGATGAAGAGAGAGGCTATATTCCAACATCTGTATTAATAGCACAGAACACATGCTGAATGCTAGGTGTCTGATACAATCAAAGGCTGTCGGCAGGAAAGGAGGAAAAGCTCTGTAGAAGCTAGGGTGGTCAAGGAAGGCCTTGTGGAGGAGGTGAGCTTAGGCAAAGGAAGAAGGAGGATTGCCAAGATGAGGTCACTCCAGTGGCAGGAGGAATGTGCTGGAGCAGTGCTGAGTAGAAGAGGGGTAGGGGAGAGTGGTGGTTGGTGATCATTCAGTAGGTGATCCATAGAGCGAGGCTAGACAATTTGCCCAGAGCTTTAGAGCAGGATCAATAGAGCGAGGCTAGGCCATTGCCTAGAGCTTTAAAGCGGGATCAATAGAGTGAGGCTAGACCATTGCCTAGAGCTCTACAACAGAATCGATAGAGTGAGGTTAGACCATTTGCCCAGCGCTCTATAATAGGATTGATAGAGCGAGGCTAGACCATTTGCCCAGAGCTCACAGCAGTGGGTCCTAACTCATGGGGCTGGCTGGAATCTGAGTGGGAAGGAAGGAGCTTGATTTCAGAACACCACCAGCCCAGGGCTCACAGCTAAGTTTGCCTTGCTTTGTCCTTCTCACTCATCTCGTGTTCCGGTTTCTGTTGCTAACAATACACTAGCACAGACACAGTAAGCCAGAAAAGACCTTTAGTTTTGTTCTTAGAACTTGGCGAGTTTGAGTGACCACATCTGGTCATCATCTTTTTTGGCTGAGTCCCAAGACTCAGGCCGGCATGAAGCAGAGGTCAGGGAGTATGTGTATGGGTTTCTGTTTCATTGTTTTCCTCTTATAAAGTTAGGGGGGATTCAACTCTGGGGGCTTCACCACAATGACCTCTAACCCTGTTTATTTCCCAGACACTCTACTCCTAAATACTGTAGAGGGTTTGTCTTCACCCTTCCGCATCTCACAGTTTCAACACATGAAACCCAAACCACAATACCTCACTTTGATTAGTGGATAAAAATCTTAAAGTTATACATTTCCCTGGTTGTACCCCAGATAAGACAAGTTCAAAGGCTTAGCGTCCAGGGAAGCATGAATCTTCACCTCTTCCCCCTTTTCCAGGATTATCCATCTCTGGGGCTCATGACTGAGAAACTATCCCAGAAAAACATTAACCTGATTTTCGCAGTCACTGAAAATGTCGCCAACCTTTATCAGGTAATCATGCTTCTGGGGCTTCTGTCCTGTCACCAGAGATGGACCTGTCCCAGGTGGCCAGCCCATGCTGACGGTATCCAGGGACCTGACCAGGAAAATCCTTTCTACACCCATTCTCTGGGTACTTCACATAGTTCTCCCCGTAACCTTTCCCCTTCAACCTCTAACCTACTAGGAAGAGGGTGTTTGTGGTGGTGGTGGGAGATAATTCAGTGGGAGGAGGGGGCATAAAAAGGTTTCCTACTTTTTCCTCAGGAAAATCTGCTAGATCTGTTCTGGTAGTGACAAGTGAGACATCCCACAGTGCCTTCCAAACTTCATTTTAAGACTGCCAGTCTGTCAGTGGGTGGCGCACACCTTTAATCCCAGCGCTTGGGAGGCAGAGGCAGGCAGATCTCTGAGTTTAAGGTCAGCTTGGTTTCGAGAGCGAATTCCAGGACAGCTAGGGCTACACAGAGAAACCCTGTCTTGATGTCTCCCCCGCCCCCAACGACAACAACTGCCAGTCTGACTAGGGGACTTTGAGGAGACCACTTTCCCTCAGTAAGCTATGGGTGTTTTTGTCTTCCTTTCTAGAATTATAGCGAGCTTATCCCGGGGACCACAGTGGGAATCCTGTCTGATGACTCAAGCAATGTCCTCCAGCTCATTGTGGATGCTTATGGGGTAAGGCTGTTGGCCTTAGGAGGGACACAGTGGTCAGTCTGCAATGGAAACCTGATACATTCCCTTCAGCGATGAAATTTCTTAAAATGAATGGGCCTTGAGGCCGTGCTTGGGTCTGGAGGTGGAAGGGATGGGGTGGAAACAATACAATATGGAAGCCTAAACAAGGGGACGAGAGGCTTCCCTTGAAAGCCTGAAGAGGAACTTGATTAAGAGTGAGGGAGGTCAAGAGAAGAGAGGGAGAGAAAGAGAGAGAGAACTTGCATGAGGGTGAAGGCAGGGGAGCCTCTTCAAAAACAGCTTTTCTCCCCAGACATATTCCCAGGTCAAAGGAGTGGTCTGGCTTTATATGATCTTTTAGGAGTGGTAGGTATTTTCATATCACGTGATTCAGTTGAACACGGCCTGTAGAGAAGCCAGGTACTCTGACACCGAGAGCTGTCAAGTCACAGTACAAACTGCTTTGGGACTCTGTCCCGAAGAGAGCTGAAGTGTATGAACTGACCTGGGCTATGGGCTCAGGCCTAAAGGCGCAGGCCCATGTTCTAACAGAGCCAAGGTCTTTGGAACCCTGACTGCCTTTCTCCCACGCGACCTTCCTGTTTCCCTCTTGTGTTCCTCGAGGTAGAGGATGGCCAGCTCTGGGAATGGTGGCATCTTTTGGAGAGAAAATGGGCCATGAAGGAAGGCCAGGGAGGAACAGGACAGAGGTAGAGGGGACGGCAGATGTGGGTTAGATGTACAGGGACAGCTGTGGGGCAGAATAAGAGATAGCCAGGTCCTAACGACACCCAGAAGAGGTGACTGGGCAGAGACCATAGGGCAGCAACTGGCAGAGAAACCTCAGCCTCAGGCAAGTCCCAGCCCACTGTGTTGGCTTTGAGTGGGATGGACTTGGCTTTTGTCTGTTTCCTTACTTTCTTTTGTCCTTTTCTGCTCAGAAAATCCGCTCTAAAGTGGAGCTGGAAGTTCGTGACCTCCCTGAAGAGCTGTCACTGTCCTTCAATGCCACCTGCCTCAACAACGAGGTCATCCCAGGCCTCAAGTCTTGTGTGGGACTCAAGATTGGAGACACGGTGAGGTGGTCTAGGCAGGGGCTGATATTGAAGCTGTGACCCGGGACCCCAGAATCTGCGTGTACCTTATTGTAGGCAAATATAGGTGAATCCACAGGAGCCTTTCCAAATGGCTATCGGGAATTTATCAGAAAACACTCATGAGGTACACAACAAGGTAGATAGTCACCGAGGGCTTCTGCTCTGCCGGGGTAAGGGGAGGGGAGGCAATGAAACCAGCAGTCTGATCTCTGACCACCACACAAGAGAGGGAGAGCCTGCCCCCCTCTTTCTTTTAAAGGAGTTATATCAGCAGACAAGAAGCTCCGCCTCTATTGGGGCTGGAGAACCCAAGGTCATGAGCGGGGTGAATACCCACTACACCCCAACCTTTTCCAGAATTAGAAGTTTGATTACGAGAGCTCTTAATCTTTCCTCTTGAAGTGTCTGCTGCCTAAGGTTTACTTCCTACCAGTTTTTGAGAACTGTTGTAGATTGTTTCCCGGCTGCACAGACCCGAATGATAACACAGAAACTATATCAATTACAACATTGTTTGGCCAATAGCTTAGGCTTGTTTCTAGCTAACTCTTACATCTTAAATTAACCCATTTCTGTTAATATGTGTATTATCCCAAGGGTGTGTGCTACTGATAAAGTTCTGGCTGGCCGCTGGCATCTTTCTCCTTTGGCAGCTACGTGGCATTTCTTCGACTCCGCCTACTTTCTCTCTCTATCTCTTCGGATTTCCCACCTGGCTTTACTCTACTAAGCCACTGGCTGAAAGAGCTTCTTTAATAACCAATGGTAATAAAACATATACATTCTTACAAAGGAACATCCCACATCAAACCTTCATATCGGTTTGCTGTGTTCACACCTGTACATCTGATTACAAGTGAAATGATCTCTACCCACCCAGAGTAATGTCTTTCTTTTCTCTGCAGTCTATCATCTGTAGACTTTTGCGAACCACTGACTGTGTGCTAGGCTTTATTCTCGCTCATGAAAACAATCCAACAAATAGCAAGCAGAACAGGCAAAAATAACCACCCACCTTGGGACTTAAGAGTGCAAATGTTCATCTTGCCCCTCTGTTCCCTCCATGGTTTTCTTGATTATTATTCTTTTAAAAGTTTATGTATATGGTTATTTTGCCAGTGTGTGTGTGTGTGTGTGTGTGTGTGTGTGTGTGTGTGTGTATGTGTGTATTTGGATATCACGTGGGTGCCTAGTGCCTGTGGAGGCCAGAAGAGTGTGTCTGATTCCTTGGAACTGGAGTTACAGATGGTTGTGACCTGCCATGTGGATTTGAACCCAGGCCCTCTGGAAGGGTAGCCAGTGTTCTTACCTTGCTGAGCCATCTCTCTAGGTCCCCTGGTTCTCTTTGTTTGTTGGTCCTCCTCTGCTCTCTCCAAGGGACTGGTGGATGGGAGAGAGGAATGAAGAAAAATAGGTCTTTTGGTCCATTGCCCTGTATGTTTATTTCCTAAACATATGTGTTCACAGCTCACAGCTCACACCCTCCAATGACACTTTATACTGCAATCCCTCAGGTTGTAACTGACCACTCTATGGCATGGTGTGATGCAAAGCAGAATTTTGCGTGTCCTACTGTTAATATGTAATAATAATACTCCAGCAGGCTTGGTTGGCATCACAAATCCTGTCCTGCTTGAGCTGATTGACTTCTCAGGAGAAAACCAGCCTTTTATTGCTAGGCTGTAACCATCTGTCCAATTAAATAGGTCCCAGTAGTAACTATGATGCCAGTGTAGCTTTTACTATGTAGCCTTTGACAGAATTAAGGTCAAGAAACTCCCCACGGCAGTTGGATTTGACACCCAGTTTTGTTGTCCTTGGTAGGGTGCAGCACAACGTTTCTCTAGGGCGGGTGGTACCCAGATCCACTTAGGTCTGAATGTCGTCTTTCCATCCAGGTGAGCTTTAGCGTCGAGGCCAAGGTACGCGGCTGCCCCCAGGAGAAGGAGCAGTCTTTCACCATCAAGCCTGTGGGCTTTAAGGATAGCCTCACCGTCCAGGTCACCTTTGACTGTGACTGTGCCTGCCAGGCCTCTGCCCAGCCCCTCAGCCCACGCTGCAACAATGGCAATGGGACCTTTGAGTGTGGAGTGTGCCGCTGTGACCAGGGCTGGCTGGGATCCATGTGTGAGTGCTCCGAGGAGGACTACCGGCCCTCTCAGCAGGAGGAGTGCAGTGCCAAGGAGGGCCAACCCGTCTGCAGCCAGCGGGGCGAGTGCCTCTGCGGCCAGTGTGTATGCCACAGCAGTGACTTCGGCAAGATCACGGGCAAGTTCTGCGAGTGCGACGACTTCTCCTGTGTCCGCTACAAAGGGGAGATGTGCTCTGGTGAGTAGGAGCACACAGCTGCGTGCTCAACAGCCATGCGCGCATGCGCACCCCAGGCGCCATGTGGGTGCCATGTGGCGGGCTTGAGGTTGGCGAGGGAACTGGGGATCCATTTCACTCAGAGCAGAAAACCAGAAATGAGCAGAGGAGGGAACCTCCCAACCTTGTTCGTGGGGCATAGGGAAGCTAAGATGAGGGTAGGCCGGAGGATCAACTTATTTTTCATTAAAAAAAAATCAGCCTCATGATAAACTATTAGTGTTCACAGATGGAAAATATGATATTGGAATATGCCGTAAAGTTCATAATAATTTTACTTGAATTTATCCTTGTAGCACCAGTAGACAGTAGTGGTATATATGCAAGATACTGGGCACTTAGAACAGTATTTGGAAAATGATATACTTGTACTAAATGTTATCCCTGTTCTATTATCTGTTCGTAACTATTGGTATTTATATTCTAGGCCTGTGCTATCCAAGGTATCCACTAGCCACATGTAACTATTTAAACTAATTGAGAGAGAAACCATAAATTCAGTTTTTCAGTTGGTCAGTGGCCACGTGCCTAGTGGCTATCATAATGGACCATGGGGATACTGAGCATTTTGACATAGCAGAAAGTTCACTAGAGAGTTACAGGAGAGACTTCCTACTAGAAGATTAAAATTGTGTGTGTGTGTGTGTGTGTGTGTGTGCACATGTATGTATACGGGTATAGAGACCAGAGGTGGGCATTTGGTGTCTTCCTCAATCACTTCCCGTGTTTGGGAAGGACCAGCTCAGCCGGGGCATTGGGACCTACAAGACCGGGTCTCAGGAATAGGTGGGTAAGGAGTCGGCGGATGACACACAGATCCAAGACTCAAAGGAATTGCATCTGAATGTGTCTTTACTGGGTGTGAGGCTCATCCTTTATACAGAAAGATTGCTGAACTGCGTGTATTGTTTTTTTCATGTGGTACAGATTATTTTTAGAGTCATTATATCAGATACATGAGGATAGATTTCCATCAAACAGATGTCCCTGGTATTAGTTTCGATATAAATCTTTATCTAGCCTATGAGTTCATGGCATTTTGAGCTAAGGGCAAGCGGTTGTGGTTAACAGTCACACAGTCTACGGTCTTTTTATATTTCTGCCATCTATGCAGAAGAACTTCTTCTTTCCTTCTCCTTCTCCATATTTCTAACTCCTTTTCAATCCTTCCCCAAAACCAATTTCAAGACGTTACAGGCACTTATCTCTCTCTTCTATCCTTATCCCATCTTTGCTGAATCTATCTTAATTGCTTAATTAAGTTTGTCTTTTGTTCTTTATTTACTAAGCACCAGATTAAACTTGGAAACCTTTTTGCCTTGAATGTTAACCCATCTTCCTCCATTAGCATCATATACTCCCTGTATATGGCAATATCTCATCACTAGACTCTGGAAACTTAAACATACTGTCTTCCCTTCCAGAAGAAACCAGACTGCATTCCTAGAACATAAGGTAATGCCAAAAGTGCAAGGGCTCCAGTGCAGGAAGCACAGCACAGACACCTTCTCTGTGGGCACTCTTCCTTGAAACTTGTGCCATAGCCTATGTGAGAAATCACGCAGACTCTGCAGGAGGTGGCGTGACACATGTTGCTTTTTGAGATAGGCTCTTTCATAGACCCTGGAGCTGACCAGTTTGCTAGGCTAGCTGGTCAGTGAGCTCCAAAGATTCAACTGTTTTTGCTTCCCAGTGTTGGGGCTACACACATGTAGACATGTATGTGCCACTGAGCCTAGATTTATTTTCCAAAACATGAGTGCTGTAGATGTGAACTCAGGTCCTCATGTGTGCAATGCAAGCTGTCTCTCCAGCCTGGGGACTATAATGTTGAACCTGAAGGGTCTGAATTGTCCTTATTGAAAAATCTAGCCGGGCGATGGTGGCGCACGCCTTTAATCCCAGCACTCGGGAGGCAGAGGCAGGTGGATCTCTGTGAGTTCGAGACCAGCCTGGTCTACAGAGCTAGTTCCAGGACAGGCTCCAAAGCCACAGAGAAACCCTGTCTTGAAAAAGCAACAAAACAAAACAAAACAAAACAAAACAAAAAAACGTAGTGCGCCTCTGAGGCCTATTGATAACTTCAAACTGGCCCCAAGGACCACTGTTAGGCACTTTTCTGACCAGGAGAAGCCAAATTGCTGTGAGTATGGTCTTTATCTGAGTACTCTCAGGGCAATGGACAGTCTGAGCTTTCTTCTTAGGCTCTGGAGGAAGGTTTATGTTGGATTGTAGTTGCTATGATTTAACTCTGTTTGGGACGGACAGGCTGCAGACTTGGACTGTTGTTGCTGTGATTTAACCTTGTTTGGGACGGACAGACTGCAGACATTTTCAAGTTGGTTGGAGCTGGGTTCTGGGTATTCTGTGTGATCAACTGAACGGAGAGGCTCTACTTGTTTTCTGTGATAATCTAAGACCCAGACAGGCTTCATTTGCATTAGGGTTTAGCCGGCTGAGCTCAGTTGACTCAGGTGTTCACTTTAACGTGGTGGCACATGTCTAAAATACCAGCATTATAGGCTATATATAGACTATAATCAGGAGGTCAAGGTCATCCTCAGCTACACAGCAAGTTTATGGTTAGCCAACACCCAACCATCACCACCACCACCACCACAAAGGAACTCAATCAAAAAGACAAATATGCCATGACCAAACTGTTCCCAAGGGGCTGGAGAAACGGCTCAGTGGTTAAGAGCAGGTGCTATTCTTGTAGATGACCTGAGTTCAGTTTCCAGGTGGTTCACCTGCAACTCCAGCCACAGAGAAGCTAATGCCTCTGACCTCCGAGGGCACCAGCACTCAAAGCGTGCATGCCCAACATACACTTAAGTAGAAGAATCTTTTAAAAACATAAAACGTATGCACCACAGACGTAAAAAATGATACCTCTTCTGATCCGTGACATTGTTTACTTCAGTCACGTCAGCAAGTGTTGGGGGAAAGCGGTGTAACTATTCACTACAGCAGTGGGGAGAGACCAGGGCCCTGATGAGAACAGACATACGAGAGCAGTTTGAACTAGGGAATCAGGGCTTTCAGCTCATTTGAGCATCTAATAATATTTCTTCCATGTTCAGACCACCAAAGACTCACCCAAAGGAGCAAGCTGGGAATGCTGGGAAAGGCCTACAGAAGAGCCTCCGGGCCCCTTCACTCCTCCAGGGTTGATTGGTTCCGGTCTAGTGTGAGGTCTGTGGGAGGGATCCCAGCCAGTGTGTGTTGGTTTTGGCTCCCAACCCTAAAGCCTCAGCAATTCCCACTCTCTGAGGTGTAGATTTCTGGTCCTGTGTGCTCACTCTAATCCACTAAGGGGACTCATTTGGCGGCAGCACCCATTTTTTACTGCTTCTTGCCAGGGTGTCTGGTGCCCACCTAGCCTCACATCTTCCTCTTGTGACCACTGTTATCACATTCCCAGAGGCACGTGCCTGTGGAGTACTTGGCATCATGCTGACATTTGGTTCACACGGGTGAACAAGGGGTTATGCGTGGTTCCAGCTCCTCAGTGTCCCTCTTCTCCGAGGCCTGCCTTGTGGGGACCATAGGACAGGAGTGCCTGCTCTTTTACTAGCCTGTGAGCTCTGAGCATGGCAGGTGGTCCTGACTGACTCCTCCCTACTTCAGGCTTGGTGTTTGAGGTTGCATGAGTCTCTAACCCCTACCACAGACAGCAGGGAGATAGGACAGGCACCCTCCTCCTCAGGTTCTTCCCCGCCCCCGTTACACACAGATAGGCTTCCTCCGTGGGCTCTGCAGGCTTCCTCCGTGGGCTCTGCCCTGTGCTCTAGCCACACGCGAGGACCAGGTGTCAACAGACAACTTTCCGGTTTAATAATAGATGGAAGTGTCCTACACATAAGCAGTCTCAGCCTGCTAGAACCTGGAGATGTCCGCAGAGTCCCCAGAGAGACTCATGGATAGGGGAGACCTGGGCAGGTTCATGGAGGTGGTGATGTCTGACGGAGCTCAAAGGAAGGCTGGTTCACGTAGGAAAGGAGTGGAGTCAGTCTGAAAGTCTGGCTTGGCAGGGAGAGTAATCACACACCCTCTGGTTGGAACCCTCCTCCCTCCCCTTCCTCTCCCATTTCTTGCTCCCTCTTTTGGCTTTGCTGTGAACCCAGCCTAGGGCCCACTTTGACTGGAGAGGTGCCAACACTGTGACATTACTACACTGTGGTTTCCTTTAAGGGCGGCCTCTGCCAGGTCTCAGGGTCAGCCTGCTGGCTCTGGCTACCCACTTCCATTCCCATCATCACTGGCCCAGCAGGTCATCCTGTCAAAGCTCACTTTGTTTTGCTTCACAAAGGGAACACTGTGGGACGAGGGTTCTGCGGAGGCTGAGGCCTCTTCTGAGTGCTGCCAGGCCTCTGTGGCATCCTTCTTTCCCCATCCAGGCATCGTGGCTAAAGCCAAGGCATAGTGGGCACCATGGGGTCCATTCTGTTGTCTGGCATACCCACCCCAAGCTGCTGTCTGGAGGGCTGACTGATTACAGTTCACAGCTGCCTTTCTTTGGCGCTGACAGGAGTAGCCTTGCCTTCAGAAATTGACCAAGGACTGGTGAAGGAAGGTTCTACCAGGGCACTTCCTTTTCCTCAAAGTAGTCCTAGCTCTGTGGTGCCATTCATAATTCCAGACTCTCCACGGATTCAGGCTGAAGGGAGTTTCTATTCTAGACCACATAGCTGCTGTGTGTGTGTGTGTGTGTGTGTGTGTGTGTGTGTGCAAGCATGTGCATGCACACGTGCATGTGTGGAAGTCACACGATCACCCTGAGTGTCATTCCTCAAGATTTGTCTACCTTGCTTATTGAGACGGGGTCTCCCGCTGGTACCTGGAGTGTGAGCGGGCTCCAGCCCTTTTCCTGTTTCTGCCTTCCTGTGCTGGGTCTATAACTATGTCTCTGCACACCGGCTTTTTACATGGGTGCTGGGCATAGAGCTCAGTTCCTCTTGCTTCTGTGGCAAGCACTTTACCATTTCCCAAGCCTAGTTGGCATTTGACTGCTTCCTTCCTCCCTCCCGTCCTTCTCCCCAGTAAAGAGCCTAGCCATAACCATGCCTCTAGAGAACCCAGCCTAAAACAGAGTATTTCTGTTCCAAGCTTTCCTCCAGCACCCACCCCCGAAGTCTCTAGATATCCCTGGGCAGTCTGCTTCTGGCCCCATCTTTTGTTCTTAATTTAAAACATTTATTTATTTAGGTATTTCAAGACATGGTTTCTTTGTGTAGTTTTGGCTGTCCTAGAACTCGCTCTATAGACCAGGTGTGCCTGGAACTCACAGAGACCCACCTGCCTCTGCCTCTGAGTGCTGGGATCAAAGGCATGCGTCACTACCACCCAGATTTTTTTTTATTTTTTTAAGAATGATTCATTTTTATTTCATGGGCCTGTTTTGCCCACATGTGTGTCTGTGTAACGGCGTCGAATCACTTGGAACTGGAGTTATGTAGACAGTTGTGAGCTGCCATGTTGGGGCTGGGAATTGAACTCGTGTTTTCTGGGACAGCAGCCAGTGCTCTTAACTGCTGAGCCATTTCTCTAGTCCCATCTTTTAAAAATATATGTGGGTGCTCTGCTGTGGCAGTCAGAGGAGGGCATTGCATCCCCCTAGGATTGGAGTTACAGACACTTGGTAACCCACCTTGTGGGTGCTGGGACTCCAACTCCAGTCTTGGAAGAACATCTAGTGCTTCAACCCCAGTGTATAGCCTTGTCTGGCCTTGACCTCGTTTGTTTAGCATATCCTACAGGCTCACCACAACTGGCCCACCTGTTCTAAGAAATATTTCAAGCAAGTGATGCAGCTGAGTCTTAGTTACATGTTTGCATCTTGAATGGTGATGTGTTTCTGGGAGGACATTGCCAGAGCCATCAGCAGAGGGACCCATAGTGCCCAAAAGACAGCGGGCCCAATGACAACCCTCCCCACCTTTTTGGAGCTACTGATGTGGTTTCCAGACCATTATTTGTTCCTCGCCTTTCCTCTGATTAACAGTTATGTTTTTATTATCTGTCCAGTTCTTCCTGATGCAGAGCTCTAGAGAATGGGTCACTTTTGGTAGTGTTAACTTCCAACTTTTAAACTCCTCTTTATTAACAGGACACACCGTCAATGGCTTTATCACTCTGAGACATCAAATCATTAGTGTTCTGTTGTCTAGGTAGGGAAAGTGCTCTAGGTCACATGTGCTGGAGATACACCTTCCCCAGGGGACCTCATATTTATAACAGAAGGAGCAGAAGCACATTCGCCTATCCTGACCACCCAGCAGAATGGCACTGAGCTATTTTAATTTCAAAAGAATCAAGCAGTCGCCTCCTAAGTTAGGACCTGCTACTATGTTTATCAAATCTCCAAACTCTCTGACGTCAGACAAGGTGGAAATGGGCCTGCATTTTTGGCCTCCACAGTGCTGGAGCTGAGAGTGCTGCATCTTGCAGGCAACAGGAAATCAACAGCTGTCCCACTGAGTGAAGCTTGAGAAAAAGACCTCAAAGCCCTCCCCACAGTGACACACTTCCAACAGAAAATGTGACCCCGATTAAAGGTGTGCCCTCCAGCCTCAAGGTCTGGACTAAGGGTGTGTATCATCCAGCCTCCTCCAGCAAGGCCACACCTCCTAAATAGTGTCTTTCCCTATGAGTGTGTGGGGGCCAGATACATCCACACTACCACAACATAGAAGCAGCCACAGTGTGCTGGCAGAACATGAGAAGACACTTGACTCAACTTGAAGAGGTCAGAAAAAGTCAATGGGAGGAAGGAACACATGAATTGGGCCTTAAGGATGAATGAAGAAAAAAATGAAATTTATGCCCTGGCAATGATGAAATACGCATGGGCAGCCCATATATGGTGGTTCTGTTGAACTTGTCCATATTGGGTTTCACGGTCTAAGTTGATGAGGACGACTGACCAGGTCTCTTCCTCAAGAGGGCACCAGATCTCATTACATATGGTTGTGAGCCACCATGTGGTTTCTGGACTTGAACTCAGGATCTTTGCAAGAGCAGGCAGTGCTCTTAACTGTGGAGAGGGATTTGAGAAGACACAGAGTTAAAGGTAGAAAGAACAATATGAATGGAAACAGGAGGCCACAGAAACAGTGCAGCAGAAGGGAATAGTCCAGGGTGTCGACTGATGTGTGGTCACTCAAGGCTGAGCCCTGACTCTGCTGTGTGTCAGCTGTGGCCTGAAACAAGTTCTGTGAGCTTTCTGACACAATGGGATTGTAAGAATGAATAGGGTAACTGGACAATAGGATGATAGGATATGACATGTGCTTAGCACATGTTGAATGCTCAGCAAATGCCCATGGACATTATTGTCATTGCTGTGAGTACTGGTGGCACAACTTCCACTGGGAATATTTAGTTCCTTGGTTTTGGGAAGTAGTACAGTTCTCTAGATGGCTTCCAAAGCTGATCTACTGTGCTCTCGGCTACACAGGGTAGTACTTTCCAATCTTCCTAATGCTGTGGCCCTTTAATACAGTTAGTTCCTCCCAACTATAAAATTATTTCATTGCTACTTCATAACTGTAATTTTGCTATGAATCATATCATTAATATTTGATATGCAGGATATCTGACACACAACCCCTAAGGGGTTGCAACCCAAGGGTTGAGAACTGCTGACCTAGGGCAGCAGGATGTATTAATTTTTTACGTTGCTGTTATAAAATACCCAAAAGAAATGAAGGAGGAAAGAGTTATTTTGGCTAATGATTCCAGTGGGTTCAGTCTATGTTTGTTTGGTCCCAAATGCTTTAGGCAGGACAGCGTAACAGCTGTCTCCTCTGCTGCTCACTTCATGGCCAACCTGGAAGCAGAGAGAGCAAGCCAGGAATTGGTCAGGGATATATCAGTTATGCCCTACAAGGACCCAGTGACCTATTTCTTCTAGTGAGGCCCCACCTGTCAGGTCTCCAAAATCTCTCAAAATAGCATCACCCACTAGATCGAAACACAGGCATATGGAGGAATAGTTATGAAAGACAGGATGTGCCGGTGAGGTTGGATGCTCATGAACCACGCCTGCAACATCAGAAATTAATTATGGCAAATGTTTTTGCAGCTTTGGTGTGGGGAGGCAGAGACAATAATTGATCAGCTGTTTGGTGGAGGCCTCTGGGCTATGTGTGGTCACCGCTAACCAGTTTCTGGCTGTCTACCTTTGGAAAATCTCTTTTCATTCAGCTTTCCTCGTTTTCTGCAGCATTCTCTCTATGGTACTCATGGGATTTATTTAGCAGTCCTGGCTCTCAGCAGGCTATAAGATAGGTTCTATTTGTTCTCTGCTTCCTTGGCTCTGCTGGCTGACTGTAGGCTCCCAGTGCCTGTCTGGCCTTGGGGACCCTATCCTTCTCCCTGCATACCCAGGAGTGCTGTGTGTGCCTTCCCTTCCCAGCATCGGCACAAGGCTGTGCAGGGTTTCTCCATCCCTCCATGCTCACTACAGAGCACTTTCTCATCTCATGTGTTCCCCTTCAGAGCCTTGCTTCTCACCTTGCAAGGTGACAGTCAGCTGCTCTGAGAAACACAGTACTGGAGCTTGTTGGTCGGTCCATTATTTTGCTGAGGGAGGGGTTAGCTTGTTCAAATCAGAGCTTGTGTTGGTGTCTGACTTAACAGGGAGAAGAAGACAATGACAATGATGGTTGGCCTTTCAAGCCGCATCGGAGAGGAAACATTGTCAGGTCAAAGGAGACGTGTGAAGGGCCTGGAGGAGCTTTTCACCATCACCAGCTTCATTACCATCTGGTGAAGTTCCCGGATGCTCTGTGTGCGCACAGGCTATAGATTCTTGCCGGACCAGCCCTTGGGGTTAAAGAGCTGGCTTTAGTTCTCAGACTGATGCTGGCAGAGAAGGCAGAAGGATTCAGAACAGGGCAAGAAAAAAGACAGGAAGTATGGTAGACACAGATCTGAATATTCCTCTGCTTTCCAGGTCTTCTTCCTTGGGGTGCCTACATGTTCTCTGTGTCTGCTGGGTGGAGCTTTGCTGGCAATGAGCCAGTCCCTCCACTTACTTGCAGGATCACTGTGAGTCTGGCTGAAGGAACGGGGTGACAGTAGCCTGTTGTCATGGGACCGGCTTCTCACCAGCTGGTCTGCTGTCCTGTGCTCTGTTTGTAGGCCATGGCCAGTGCAACTGCGGGGACTGCGTGTGTGACTCCGACTGGACTGGCTTCTACTGCAACTGCACAACCCGCACTGACACCTGCATGTCCAGCAATGGGCTGCTGTGCAGCGGCCGCGGTAACTGTGAATGTGGCAGCTGTGTCTGTGTCCAGCCAGGCTCCTACGGGGACACCTGTGAGAAGTGTCCCACTTGCCCAGATGCCTGCTCGTTTAAGAAGTGAGTGAACAGTCTGGAGAGAGCAGGGAGGCTGGGAGAAGGGAGAGGGGCAGGGAGGCTGGGAGAAGGGAGAGGGGCAGGGAGGAGGGGAGAAGGGAGAGGGGCAGGGAGGAGGGGGGAAGGGAGAGGGGCAGGGAGGCTGGGAGAAGGAAGAGGGGTAGGGAGGCTGGGAGGAACTAAGAGCCACCCCCCCTCCCCAGAGTTCCCAGCTCCCAAGGATCTGGCTTGGAGAATGGTTTGCTCCGGCCAAATTACTACTTTCTTTTTTTCCGTGATGCCTTTCTTTGGGAAGGCTGGAGGTGGTACCAGCTGTGCAGGGACCAGAGTGGTAGCAATTGCAGCAAGCCCTCTCTTCCAGAGTGGCACCACGAAGCCCTCTGCATTGGGAGGGGAAGCAAACAGGAAATTCTCTCAACATTCCTATGCAGTGTTCTGATCCCTACGGGAGGTGCAGGGGCTGGCGTTATGGTGGGTGTCTGGTGAAATGGGCATTTTGCCACTATAGAATTGCCCTGTTTGGAAGTTAGAGGAAGCCCAAGTTTGTGGTTCTGCCATTGTCGGGTTCACAGTTAAACACTTTGGCTGTGGTAGGCTCAGTGCTTAGAAGAAAGAGCCTCATGCTGGGCTAAACACTTGGTTTTCACTGCCTTGAAATTCTTAGCTGTGTTTGAACAGAACTATAATTTTTCAGTGGACTCATAAATCACATGACTAGTTCTGACCTTAAACCTCCCAGAAGTGATGAGAAATCACCACCCCCACCACCACCATCACCACCATCACCATCACCACCACCATCACCACCATCACCACCACCACCACCACCACCACCACCACCACCACCATCACCACCATCACCATCACCACCACCATCACCACCACCACCATCACCACCACCACCATCACCACCACCACCACCACCACCATCACCACCATCACCATCACCACCATCACCACCACCACCACCACCACCACCACCACCATCACCACCACCATCACCACCATCAGCACCACCATCACCACCACCACGATCACCACCACCACCACCATCAGAATCACCACCACCACCATCACCACCACCACCATCATCACCATAACCACCATCATCACCACCACCACCATCACCACCACCACTACCATCACTACCACCGCCATCACCATCACCACCATCATCACCATAACCACCACTACTATCACTACCACCGCCATCACCATCACCACCATCAGCACCACCATCACCACCACCACCATCATCACCATAACCACCACTACCATCACTACCACCGCCATCACCACCACCACCATCACCACCACCACCTCCACCATCGCCACCATAGCCCTTGAAGCTCCATGAAGCCTATTTGATCCTAAAATCCCAGCAGTCAGGAGCTGAGGCAAGGGGATCAAGTTCAAGACCAGATTAGGCTCTATAGCGAGGCTCTGCCTCAGATCCAGGGTGGGTTGGCCGGGTCCTGTCTGCGGGTGAGGAGGGCTTCATTACCGAGCTCCATGGTACTTTCCAGGGATGTGGTACACTTAGGGCTGTTCCCCCTTTGCTTTAGCTGCTGTGTACTCTCTCCTCCAGGGAGTGTGTGGAATGTAAGAAGTTCAACCGGGGAACCCTCCATGAAGAAAACACCTGCAGCCGGTACTGCCGCGATGACATTGAGCCTGTGGCAGAACTGAGTGAGTCCGGCAGGTCTTAGGGGGTCTCACACATCCCGGCTGTGTATAGTTCCATCTCCACCTCAGAACCTGCAGGCTCCCACCCCAAGGAATGCTGTGCAGGCCTGATGTGCAGTAGGCACATGGCGAAGGCTGGCTTTCCGAGAGTCTCCTTCATCCTTGCAAATGTGTTCAGCAGCCCACACCTTCTGCTTCCTGTGGTCCCAGACTCAGCAAGAGCCTGTGCCTCACTTGTAAAGGAAGTACAAGTCAGATGATTTTGAATTTACCCTTAAAGGAGAGGAGGGTGATACACTAGATTTTATAGACGGAAGAAACCAAGGTGTAGGCCTGTGACGGTTCACCCCTAGCTTAGAAGGTGAGTAACACTGGGCCTGGTGGCATACACCTGTAATCCTGGGAGTGTTTAGAGTAGCTTGCAGAAGACCTGGGCTCAGTTTCCAGCACCCACACGGTGGCTCACAAACACCTGAAACTCTAGTTCCAGAGGATTCAATGCCCCGTTCTAGCCTCTATAGATACACGTAGACATGGTGCACAAACATACATATGCAGGCAAAATACCCATATATATAAAATAAAACCCAAAATCTACTAACAGTGTTAAATAATTCCCAGGTTTTTGCTTACAGCTTGTTGGTTTGGAGAGAAACCTTCAGCATTGTAGATACATAATCATGACTGCTCTCCTAAAACCCTTTTGACTTTCTGGAGCCCCCACCACCCTGAAATAAGATGGAAGTATAAACAGGGGGAGCAAGATCCTTTCTTAAAGTTATTCTGTCCTGAACTTCGTACTGTCTTTAAAGATGATCTTCGCTGCTTCCAATATATCTCTTACATTATCTGAGTTTTGGGGGACCAGGTAGTGCCCAGGAATTGACAATCTCTGCACAGACAGCAATTGCCCATGCAGACAGGAAGTACCTCTTCACGTGAGAGCTGCCAGAAGACAGCTACTGGTGTGGGGGTTATAAGAGAATCAGGTCTCTGGACCTGTGACTGATAGCAGAAAGGGGCTACCGTGAGGTGGGCGTTTAGGGGTTGAGGAAGTGGAATTTTCCACACTAGACTTGCTGTGATTAGATCGGGGGAAAGGGTATTTATCTGACTCACTGAGTCTCTTTTTCTTCATCTGTGAAAGAAAATCGGTGGCTCCCACCTACAGGGAGAGTTAAATGACATAAAATAGGTGCGAACACATCGTAGGTAGCTACTCCCTCTTTCCCATCTCGGCTTGTCCAGTAGCTAACCGATGGTTCTCTGATGCTGTCCTTGTGGGTTTCGCTCATCTGCAGCCATCAGTATATGGCAAAGTCTATTAGTGGAGAGGAATCCACAGCGTCTAGCAGGGACTCGCAGGTTCCAGAATGAGAAGGCTGAAGCCTGCAAAGTCTGATGGGAGTCAGGGATGGGGGATGGCCGTGAGAGGCACCGCGGATTGGAGCAGAAATGAGGGGACTAGCAATGGGAAAGCCGAGGAAGCTGGAGGGGAGGGGATGCCTACTGTGTGTGCGACTGTTCGATGCTACCTAATTCTCATGGAAGGTGGGGGCACCGGTTTCCTTTCATAGATGAAGATGATGAGGACAGATCACAGATTCTAGGTGCTAGGGACAGGCTCTAGATCAGAATGGACTGACTTTTTAGACTGTTATCACATGCCCCATTCAGAGGAAAGAATAAGAGCCAAAAAGGGCCCGCGAGAAACCAAATTCATCACCACAGGAGACTCAGTGCCAATTGCCAGGCATGATCTCCATCCTGGGCATCTTGCCCAGCGTCGGAGAGTTTCCTGTCACGTACTTTCCAGACATCCTATGACCTGGGTTTGGGAAAAGCTCTTCTCCTCTGGGACGTGACTTGTTTCTCATTCTCCATGTACTCCCTTCCGTCTGTCAGCCGATACTGGCAAAAACGCCGTGAACTGTACCTACAAGAATGAGAACGACTGTGTCGTCAGATTCCAGTACTATGAAGACACCAGCGGAAGGGCCATCCTGTATGTGGTCAAAGAGCCGGGTAAGTGAGCCCTGAGGCCCTGGCCCTGGGGGAAAGAGACTACCTTGTTAGGCAGGATTTTCTATAGTAACCCTTTCAAACAAAACAGGCCAAAGAGGTGAGGGGGTCATGTCATGAAGAATTAGTAAGAAAGGGACTCACTGGGGCTGGAGAGATGGCTCGCATAGTTGAGAGCACTTGATGCTCACACGGAGGACCTGAGCTTGGTTCACAACCACCTGTAACTCCAGCTCAAGGAGATTGCACACCCTTCTGCTGGCCTCTGCAGGCAACGGCTCTCACTCACATACTCTGACACAGACACAAACACATACACACAATTATAAATGATTTTTTTTTTCCTTTTTGGAGGCAGGATTTCTCTGTGTAGTTCTGGCCATCCTGGAACTTGTTCTGTAGATCAAGCTGGCCTCATCTCTGAGATTGGCCTGCCTCTGCCTCATGAGTGCTGGGATTAAAGGTGTGCGCCACCACTGCCTGAGTAAAAATAAATCTTAAAAAAAAATAAGGTGACTTGTTAATTGAGGAGACAGAAAAATAAGGAGAGGAAGGAAGTGAATATGGATATCTCTAAGAGCAATATACAGCCTGGGTTTTTTTTCCAGGTGTTGATGTCAAGGAGTTCGGAACTTAAGTTCTAGGACCTTACAGTACAGGACTGTGTTATTCTGTGGGATGAAGTGTACACATTAGGGGTGACAACAGCTTCCTGCTCACCACGTAGATTATCGCCATCCTTACCCTAGTCGTACCTGCATCCCTGTGTGTTACAGAGGGCATTAGGTCTTTGCTTTGGGGTCTACTATCACTTTGTCTTTTTGTCATGCCATCTTTGTTGGTGCGCCTGTTGAATAACTTCTCCAAGTCGTCTGGCTTGGGATTTAGAGACTGGCATCTACTCTAGTTAAGGGGAGCAAAGGTGATGATCATCTGGGATGGTCACAACCCTGGAGGATCACTTGGTATATTCTCTGATAGTACATCCATTTCTTCACAGTGGGAAATGGGATCCCAGGTCTAGTGACCTACACTGCTCTTGGACTTGGTGGTGCTGGAAGTAGAACTGACGCCCTCACGCAAAGGCTGTATTTCGAAGTCACACTCTCAACCAGAGGCCAACATTTCCATGGTTCTGCCTCTGCCTCTGATTTGACCCAACTCCCCGTTGTTTCCAGATGTTCCAGCTTGGAGCAACATGGGCAGCTGGGGTCCTGAGTGTGGAAAGATATTATTCTCTTTCCCGCTATTTCCAGATGTTCTAGCTTGGAGCAGCATGGCGAGCTGGGCTCCTGAGTGTGGAAAGATATTCTTCTCGCTGCCTTCACCATCCCATGGTCTTGCAGATGTTTTCTTTGAAGGGTTGAGTCACTGCAGGGCAGTAAAGAATATCTCCAAATGGAATCAGTCACATGGACTGGGCCTCCGAACTGGATCCTTTTCACTCTCTAATAGGGCTGCCAGAAAAAACACGGTGTGTTCCATGCAGTATTTAGTCCACACACACTAAAATAGTAACTTGTTTATCGGAAGTCAAATTGACCTGGACTTCCTATACTTTTGTTTACTAAATCTGCCAACCCTTCCTTTGAGGCTGTGTGTGGACCACTGTGGGTCCCCTGCTGTGCTTGTGAGGGGCCTCCAGAGGCACTTGGTCCTTATTGTCTCCTGCCTTCCACCCCTAGTGGGGACAGGCTGTTTTTCTTTAGGCTTCTACCTGTGTTGCCGAGACCACCATGTAAAATTTCACTTTGAGGTTTGAGGGTCAGCCCTAGCCCAAGCTTTCAAAGAATTCACGGTTGCTTTTCCCAGAAGAACTGGGACCCTTTGCCCCTGGTAATTTGGACCCTGGAACCTCAACTCTCTCCAGGAGCCCCTTAATTATCGATAGGTTGTAATTTGCTGGGTAGGGAAATGGCCAGAGTGGTTTGTGGTGGTGGTTGTTTTTGTGCAATGTGTGGTGAGCTAGGGTGTCTGTTTAGAGAAGAAGGTGGGAGACAGCGGGGAAAGTGGGCTTGACTTCCTTCCCAGACTCATCAACACCCATATATACAAACACCTGGTTTCATAACACTGGAGGTTGCCGGTATGAGATCACTTGTTGGACACCTGAGGCTTATGGGAAGCTGAGCTCTACAAGATACAATCAGCTGACCCATGAAAGAATGACATAGCTTGTCTGCTTTGGTTGTTGACTTTGGGGTTGAACAAAGAAGTCAGCTTCCAATAGGGTTAAGATGACTAAATATTGTCCTGGCTGGCAGGTATCCTGGTCTCTAAAGATGCTGAGAAGGCCACCAAATTTATAGCTCTCAGGGATGTAAATATCTGGACCAGGGCAAGAGACACAATTGCCAATGGGACAGTAAGCGAACAGGCTCGGTATGAAAGCTTCACCAGGGACAAGGGAAGACTCGGTATGTGAGCGTCACCAGGGACAATGGCTGCTAGTGTTTATGGAGGAGGTCATTTTGGGCCAGGCGCTAGTGTGAGCTCTTTAAATCTATTTAGCTTAGTCACTGCTCGTCACAAGCTCTTGAATGAGTGTGAATAGTTGTTCCATTTGAAAGATGGAGAGACAGGAAATAGAGACCCAGAAAAGTAAATTTATTGAAGGTCAGATAAGCAAAGTAAGTATTAAAGCCAGCATTCAAACCCAGGCATTCCTGGCTCCAGAGTGCCCAGTGGCACAGATCCAAGGACAAATCACACTTTGCCTGTGTTTAGGGAAGAAAGTGGAAAGAGATGAGGACTTTGGTAAGTAAAAAACAAATGTTCTGGAATATAAAAGGAAGGGCTAGCTGCTCTGGCCTCTAGTTGGTGGCTGCTCTGTAGGGATGTGAGTTCTAGTATTGGCAGGTGTGTGTGTGTGGTGTGTGTGTGTGCGCGTGCGTGCGTGTGTGTGTGTTTGTCGTGCTTTGGATAGAGGCCAAAGCTTTATGGAAACACTGTGATTAGTCACCCCCAAATCAATTTAAAAAAAAAAAACTGGTTTTGAGATTTATGTGTCTGAGTGAGTAGTCTGCTTGTATGTAGAGGCGCCGTATGCATGCCTGGGTACCAGTGGCGGTCAGAAGAGAATGCCAGGTGATTCTTGGCCACCATGTGGGTGCTGGGAACTTAATCTGGAATAGAATATTAATCTGAAATAGCAACAAGTGCTTTTAGCTTCTGAGCCATCTCTCCTCTAAGTTCTAGAGTGTACGCTTGGGTGACCCTACACCGAATGGCTACGAGTCAGCCTGAGAACCCCGATCTAGACCACTCAGGGCAGACTGCTGCTGTCCTGAAGATTGTCCCCTTTTAGAAAGTGATGAAATTACTGTTCTCATTGTCCTATTTCCGGTCCTTTGTTCATCTGTTAAGACCTCATTCCTAGCCATGTTTGGTGACTCCTGCTCTCTGCCTCTGCCTCCCAGAGTGCCCCAAGGGTCCTGACATCCTGGTGGTCCTGCTCTCAGTGATGGGAGCCATTCTGCTCATCGGTCTTGCCACGCTGCTCATCTGGAAGCTACTCATCACCATCCACGACCGGAAGGAATTTGCTAAATTCGAGGAAGAACGAGCCAGGGCAAAATGGGACACAGTAAGAGGCTGTGCTGGGCTTCGTGTTTTCTTAAGTCTTTGGTTCAAGAAGTGAGGTTGAGGCAGCAGATGCTCACAGTGGTTGGAGTCGGCCCCGACAGCCGTTCCCTGGCTGTCCTCTGTTCTAGATCTTGGGAGACGGTTTGACTGTCCTTTTGTCTTTATACTTCATGGAGTCCTCTGCTATACAGTGACCACATGTCATGATCATTGTCTGCACACGTAGGCAACTGTGATGAGAGGAGATGCTTACCCTCCAGCGGAGGGAGACAGGACAAATCCACATCACGAACATAGAGCACACTGTATTGCTGTGAGGGAGTCCCAAGTTTAAACGTGAACAGAAAGCAACAGAATAGCTAACATTTACTGAGGGCTGCGCACCAAGAAGTGTTCTCAATGCTTTGGACACCTTCCTTTGCTTTATCTCTGTAAAAGCCCCTTTGATGGACAGTATTACCATCCCATTCGATAGTTAAGGAAGCTGAGGGCAGAGAATTGAAGGGGCTCGCCTGACACAGAAGGAATTCGGTGACTATAGGAATCCCTTTCCGGGTCAACCTCCTAGATGTAGTGGCAGGATATTGGTTTCCTTCACTCTCTCCTTCCAAATTCGGCTTCTCTGGGGAGCCCAGAATGCAGTTTATCCCGATTTAACCAAATGAGACTTAAAAAACAGTTTGTGTGAGGGCGCATGCGCGCCATGCATTTGTGCTGAGGTCAGGGCACAACTTGCAGGAGTCAGTTCTCTTTTCCTTGTGGGATCTGAGGCTCAAACTCAGGCTCATCACGGTGCGCAACCGGTGCTTTACCGCCGCTCTGCCGGCTTGCCAGCCTATCAAACGGGCGTTATTTCAGAACCATCTGTGTATTTAATTTTAGTCCGTTCTCCTTTTGCTCATTTTATTTTTCCTGGGCCTGCCAAGTGACTGTTTGACTCTAGAGTGTCCAGAGTGAGGCAGAAACTTTATTCCTGGTGACCCCAGACTTTGTCTCCACTGGACCCAAGAAGCAGACAGAGATGGTTCTATGTTTTTATGGCTATGTAGAACATTTTGCGCCAC
Source organism: Microtus oregoni (assembly GCF_018167655.1). Lineage (NCBI taxonomy): Eukaryota > Metazoa > Chordata > Mammalia > Rodentia > Cricetidae > Microtus > Microtus oregoni. The sequence goes on along the minus strand of NW_024543222.1, from coordinate 15,154,181 downwards.
CAAGGGATCCAAGAGTGTTCTAAATTTCTTGAACTACTATTGGGTGTGGGGAGGATTCATCACTTTTTGTTGGGAAGTAATTTTGGAAAGCCAGTGAAGGCCTTCTGTTTTCCTGAGTACGCAACAGGTTAGCGGGTAGCCAGTGATTCAAGAGATGAGATCAAATAAGCTAAGAATTATTCCAGCAAAGCTCTGTGTTCTGACCCCTACATCTTCCTTTCTGGCTCACATCGCCTGGCACTGCCTCGATGGAGGAGAATACAGGCTAGGGAGAGAAGAAGAGACAGGAGAGACTGGGTAAAATGGCGTATTGTTTGGGGACTGCCGAGAGCTAATGGGCACCCACCACCAAGAGCTCCAGGCTAGATTAGAGGCCCTCAGAAGCAGCAGCAGGCTCGCAGCTCACCATCTCGCCTCTCCTTATTTCCTGTCCAGTCCCGTCCTCGGAGCAAAAGTGTAAATATGACACCGGCTGCCCCTGACAGTGCGCTCTAGAGAAGGAGGTCTTGGGCTAAAGTCTCAGATGAAGTTCAACGGCTGAGAGTGAGGAAGTGCAAGGAACTGACCGTGGGCTTCTCTGTGTTCTCTTTGCAGGCAAACAACCCCCTGTTTAAAGAGGCCACCTCCACCTTCACCAATATTACCTACCGGGGCACCTAACGAGAAGAGGTCATCCTTAGACCATTGTCAGACTAGTCCAGGGTTGTGGGAGTCTCTGCCGTCATGTTTACAGGGGACAGTATTTGTGGGTGGGATTTGGGGCATGGATCGGGATGGACTGGAAAGTGTCACTGTGTGGGAGTGTATCTCTGTGTGTGTTTATAGATATGTGTGTGTTGGGGGTGGGGAAATGTGTAATTTAAGACTTGTCATGTGTCCCCAAAGGCAGTGCTCCACAGCCTTTGTCCTCAGAATCCCCCCTGAAGGGATTCTCTCTGCTTGGCTTGAGGGGAACTGGAGGCTGAGCAGTGCCCTTCAATACCTGAGAAGCCCCCTTGCCATGTCAGGTCCTTCTCCCAGAAGAGAAGGGCAGGGCTGAGGTGTTTCGTTCCAGAGGAAGCAATGCCAAGCCCTGGCTCTATACTGCGTTTGTAAGTTTCTGGTTCTTGGTCCTGTCAACAGTTCCGGTAGGAACTGCTTGGCTTTGAAGCCCAGTTGTGTCATTTGCGCCTCTGCCCACTCCCTTCCCTCAGGCTGACGGTGGCGGCCTTTGGGGAGAATCGAGTCCTCAAGAGTTGCCTGCGTCTTTTGCCATCACCTCAGCCCTGCCATGGCTTTCTCATAAGGAAAGTCCTTGCCACCTGGCTCTTTGGCATGAAGATGGCAGGGCCACTCAGGGGTCCTCATGGCCTGGGGACGTGCCAGCACCGCCAAGCTCACAATGGCAGGATTTGTGTAGAAGTGTCATTGTTGCGGCTCTTACCTCCCACTCCACGTTCTCTCTGTTACAGACTTTTGCTATGCACTGAGGAGATCGCTCATGACCAAACGCTTTCCCCTCAGGGGAGAGGTCTATCCCCACTCCCCAGGTCTTCTGCTCCTCTTCCCAGGAACCTCCACACACCTCAATCCCTTGCCTCTGTGTGCTACACCCATCCATGGGGCTGACTGTCTTTATCTACCTCTTGGGTGTCTTGTGAAAGAATCATTCCCATTAGTCTGCCCAGCAAAGTGTTGGGGAGGAATGACAGGCCAGTTGGGTCTGCATGTGTGGCCTGTTCTCCTGTGGGTTATACGACCTCATTTTATCTCAGCCTTTAATCTGAGAGGTGCAAGTGCAATGTTATTTGATTCTCTCTGGGGACACCCAAAACTATGATGAGGTTCACCACTCTAAAGGAGCATGTGCATAAACACTTGCATTATTATATTTGTGATCTCATGATGGCAGAGGAGAGCATAAGAAGCCCACAGACTGTGTGGGCGACAGGCACTCCCTTGGGGCATCTTCGTAACCTGCCTCTCCCTTGCTGGGCCTCTAAGGGTTCCCTCTTCTGGGAAACATGCGAGGATGGGTACGTGGACATACTGGGCCTTTCTCAAGGAGAACAATAAAAACCGAGCCCCATCACCTAAAGAAAAGAGACCTATTAACAGTGATCTCGATGAGTCCTGACTTCAGGGCTGCAACTAAATCTTTTAAACGTTGAAAGCCACATTTTTTCCCCTCTGGAGTTTAGTTTTTTGTTGTTGTTGTTTGAAAAATGATGAGTTTGGACCAGCTACTTGGAAGGTCTATTTCAATTGTCAATTTTCTTTTAACTCTTTTGAAAGACAGGGTCTCATGTAGCCCAGGATGGCCCTAAACTTACTATGTAGCCAAGGATGACTTGAACTCTGATCTCCCTTTGCCTCTGCCTCTCAGGTGCTAGAATTACAGGCATGTGCTATCATACCTGGTTTATACAGTGCTGGAAATAGAACCCGGGACTTCACACATGCTAGGCGAGCCACTACCAACTGAGTTATATTCCCAGCTTTTATATCAACATCCTAGGATGCTGGGATTGAATATGGCATCAAGCATGCAGCCAAGAGTCTGTGTGTATAAGGGGACTGGATGGAATGCTGCTCAATGGTAGAATGCTTATGAGAAGGCCTGGGTTCGAGTCCCAGCACTGAAAACTCTGTGTGTGTGTCTGTGTGTGCGCGTGTGTGCATTGCTGTTTCTAGTGTTTGTCTTTCAGTTTTAAGATTTGAATCCCTTGGCTTTTACAAGAGCAGATGTCATTTTCATAGCCTCTCCGTGAGTCTCATTCTTTCTCAATCCCTACATCTGTTGGTAATGGGTGCATCTAATGGAGCACTTAGATATCATCCAATTAGTTCTTTCTCGTTCACTCTGCATCCATTTGCATCTTCATGTCAGGGAAGACCATCAGTCAGGAGTGGCCGATCTAGGAGTGAGTGCTGAGGACAGGCCTTGAGAACAGGAACAAGCTGATGGCGGTCCTGTCTTGTCCTTGGTTAGGAGGTATTCTATGGTGGAGGATAAGTGAGGGAGGGAACAGGAAGGATGGTCACAGATCTAAGAAGTTTAGACATTAACCATAACCTTTAGCTACTAAGGCAGAGCCCATGATAGCAGAGAAGATGGTTCAGATGAGGAAGAAGGTGAGCGGGAATCTTGTCTGATTCTGAAATGAGGCCTGTGGTTCTTGATGACCAGCAATGCCTGTCAGTACACGGGAGTCCCTGTGGCTGTTTCCACCAGAGGCCGAGGATCAGTCTGTTTGGTATCACGAGGGTGACCATCTAAAATTGTCATGGCATTGAGCAGCACAGCACGGAGGGATCGTGCCTTGTTCTTTTACAGGTAATTTCTGTCCAGGCTCAATGTCTGAGGACAATAATAAGAAAGGGAACACGCCTGCTTGACATATTGTTCCAGTTGGAGTCAGTTGTTTATTTCCCAGATATTCGGAACCTGCCCACAAGAGCAAGACATTTCTCTTTGTCAATTTCTGGTTGGAATTACTTAAGCACCTTCTCAACTTCCACTGATTTGTGTAATGGAATTAAAATGTGCTTTCCAAAGGAATTGGCCTAAGGCTACCTCAAGCTTCCTGTGTTGTTATTTGTTTTCTCTGGGTGCAAACAGTGTCACAGCTTCCAGAAGTAACAGAAGAGTGAAGACTGGGGGAACTGGGGCTAGCTTCGGGATCCAGAACTTTGACATTTTCAAAATGAGAAGGTCATTACTTTCTAAGGTTTTGTTTTTCTTAAATTGGGGATTTTTTTTTTCTTTTAGGAACTTTTGAACCCAAAGCAGAACAGACTGTCAACATAGCCTAGGTTTTGCCGTGCAAATCAGAAACCAGTGAAGGCTTGATGGCAAATTATCTTCAGGACCATTTCTATACCTAACTTCTATTTCAAACGGCGGGTGACAAAGGGTGGCCTCAGGACCAGCAGTAGCAGAATCACCTAGAAAGTTTAAAAAATTGAAGTTGAGGGGCTGGGGAGATGGCTCAGGGGTTAAGAGTGCTCTCTGCTCTTTCAGAGGACTGGAGTTCAGTTCCCAATCGCCTGCAACTCCAGTTCCAGAGGCTCCCCGACTGACTTCCTACTGCACACACATGCATGTACAGACAGGCACAGACAGACAGACAGCAGACAGATACACTCATACACACGCTCACAGAGAAAGGAAAATTGACAGCTCTTGTCCCAGCGCCACAGTCATACATTCTGAGAAATGTTGAGTATTTCTGTTGCTGTGGGAGTGTGGCCACGTAAACCTGGGGAGTGGAAGTGAGTCACTTCAGGAGGCCTAGCGCTACACAGTTGTTGCCTGATCCAGGGCAAGAAGACATATATATATATATATATATATATATATATATATATATGTATTTACAGTAAACTTAAAAAAATAAGTAACTAGAAGGAGTACACACTAAAATAATGACTGAAACAGAGTATGGTAAGTACACAACCATCAACACGGCTATTATCAAGTACTATATACTGTATACAACTGTATGTGTTACACTTCGGCAGCAACAGGTTCCTTTACATGCTTATATATTACATGATAGCTATGATGTCACTAAGTGATAAGAAAATTCAACTCATTATAATCATATGAGACCACGGTCATATATACAAAATGCTATATGTCATATAAGGACTGAGTAAGAAAATCTGAGGGGATGGGAACAGAGAGACCAGACCTGACACAGAGAGTGAGAGACTTGGGACACTTGCCCTAAATCAGAACATTCAACCATCAGATCCCTTTTCCCCAGCATTTATGGGACCCCGAAGAAGAGGAGACAGAAAGAGTAGAAGAACCAGAGGGGATGGAGGACACCAAAGAAACAAGGCCCTCTAAGTCAGTACGAGCAAAGCTGCATGAACTCAGAGACTGAAGCAGCATGCGCAGGGCCTGCAGGGGTCCGCACCAGGCCGTCTGCTTATATATGATTGCTTCCAGGTCGGTGTGTCAATGGGATTCCTGAGGGCGTGGAAGACTGGGTCTCTGGTTCTTGTGCCTTCCCGTGAGCCCCTTTCCTTCTGTTGGTTTGTCTTGTCCAACTTTGATGTGATAGTTGTTTTTGTTTTACCTTATCATATTTTATTTTGTTGTATTTTATTATTATCTCTTAGAAACCTGTTCTCTTCTCTTCTAAAGACAGAAAGAGTGGATCTGGGTGTGAGAGGAGGTGACAAGGGAATGGGAGGAGTGGAGGGAGGGGAAGCTGTAATCAGGATATATTATATGAAAAAATAATCTATTTTCAAAAAAGGGGGAAAAATCTGAGGCTGGAGCCCAGCAATCTGTTTTTAACATGCTGTCCCAGTGATTCTGCTGAACACCTGCTTGAGAATAATGAACTTAAGAATACTTAGTAGCCACTGCTGGTATGTATGTGTCTTTCTGACATAGAAGCTTAGCATTAGCTCAGCTACTATACTGTAGACATTAACTGGTGGACAGGTTCAGAAAATCAGATATTCATTCAGACGAAAAATCTCTTTAAACATTTCTTTTAAAAAAATTAAATTCATGGCCACAAATTTCTTAAAAACAAACAACAAAAGCTAGTAGAAGCAATAGATCTGGGTCCCTGGAAAACTAGCATACAGATACGTGACTATAATAATAACCTCCTTTGCCTCATAAATTCCTTATATCATGGACATTTGGGAGACACTGGAGAAATGACTCAGTGGTTAGGAAGGCACAATTGCTCTTGCAGAAGGCACAGATTCAGTCCCAGCACCCGCACAAGGCCACACACAACTGCCCTCAACTCTGACTTCTGAGGGTCTGGTGCGCTCTGCTAGACCCTGTGAGCACCTGCACACAAGAGCACATATCCTGTTCATTAAAAAAAAAGTCTGTGAGGGCATGGTAATACAAGCCCAGCACTTGGGAGACAAAAGCAGACAGATCTCTGTAAGTTCCAGGCTAGCAGGAGTTCACAGTGAGACACTGTCCTCTCAAAAAATCTTTAAAAATAAACATTTGGGGATGGAGAGATGGCTCAATGGTTAAAAGCACCCACTGTTCTTCCAGAAGACTAAAGGTTCAATTCTCAGCGCTGACATGGTGACTCATACACATACACACTGTTTATAACTCAGGTCCCAGAGGATCTGATGTCCTTTTTTGGCCTCCTCAAGCACCAGGCATAAATGCGGAGTGCAGACATATGTGCAGACAAAACTCCCATACAAATAAATTTAAAAACTTTCTTTTTGGTAACACAATATACAACATCATAAAAGACTTGAGTGGACATGGACAATCATTTCCTGCTGAATCCCATGGGATTTGCCACAGCCGTATCACACTCCATCTGTCCAATCTTGTGAGAGTCTCGGCGTCTTATTTCCAGTGAGACATTTGGTGACTAAATGTCTGGGGATGGGATTTTTGTGTCACTGTTTCTCTGACAGATGTTTGAGAAGAATACAAGGGGAAGAGTTATTTTAGTTTTGAGTTGTTTTAGTTTTGAGGTTCCAACCCAAGGCTGGGCGGATTTGTTGCCTTTCAGCAAGGCAGAAACTCTGTGGTGGAAGGTCATGGTGGCTACTGTTCTTCGCGGTAGACAGAGGACGACAGACGAAGGGCTGGGGCTGAGATGGACGTTCAGAGGCAGACACCTCCAGTCACCTGCTTCCTCTAGCCAGGCCCTCTCTCCGAGTTTTTACCACCTCAATGCCATCAAATTGTGAATCTATCATTATTTGATATAAACATAATATCAACAAATCTGTTGATTAGATCCAGAGTATTTACTATCCTAGCACCTCCCTAAAAGCCCTCCGGTTGCTGCAATGGAGATGAGCCTAGGGCAAATAAGGTGTTAGCATTTGTGTGTGTGTGTGTGAGGCGGGTTGGGGGGAGGTATTTTGTATCCAAATCCTAACATTCTGCCCTCAGAAACTTATGTCCATTTTCTAATGGAAATTTCAGTTAGTCTTTTCTCAAGAGTCTCCAAGGTATCATCAGTGTCCCATTGTGCAAGTCCCAAGTCTCCTCCAAAGAGGTTCTAAGCTGGGGACCACTGTGAAAAATATCAACAAACAAGGTACATGCTTTAAGAAACAATGGGGATGATTCAGTGAGCACAGCCTGATGACCTGAGTTCAGTCTCTGGAACCCACAGGAAGGTGGACAGAGAGAACCAAGTCCACGACATTTCCTCTGACTTCCACATGCCCTGTGGCCTATGTCTGTCCACACACCACCTGCACACACACATAAAAATTACAAGAATAATAAAAATCTAAATAGGGGAATTGCAGCATGGAAATAGCAAGACTAAAGCATGACCTTTGCCCTGCACTGCAAATCATCCTGTAGCTCCGAGTCCTGCACCTGGGGTGTTGTCAGCCATGATGTGCTGGGCAGCCCTGTCCCTGTGGCCTTGCCCTGTGCAGCCCACACGGCTCTCCTAGTAGGCTGGGTCTGTTTACTGCCTGCGGCTATCTTCAGAGGAGTCATTGTTCCTGCCATCTCAAATGTTCTAGAGTCTCCACTGCAGTTTTGGCTTTTTTTTTTTTTTTTAAATAGCTGTGTGCGTTACTATCTCCAGGGGTTCTGACCCTGCCATGCATCGCCAGACCTCCGGACCTCCTTACACCTTCCCTTCTGATCTGAAGGAAGCCTTCCTGACTTCACAAGGTTTGCTTTTGTATACCTGAAGACCCAGCCTCACACGGAGAATGCCAGTGCTTCTGGGGGTTCGGGATGGTTGAGTATGGAGAAACTTCCCTATGGAGTCCCATGCGCCAGAACAATCAGGATCTCCCTTCTCAAAGTCTCTCAAATAAGTTTATGCCTCTGCTCCACTTCTTGCTCCAGTTGTCTCTGAAAACTTAGCTCAGAGCTGGTGACATGGATGCCACCACCTGTGTGTCTTACTGCCTTGAAATTTCCTCCACCTGATAAACAATTTATCCTTTAGATTCAGTCTCATACACTGTCTTAGGGGGGGGATGGACAATATGTGGACATGATTTTGTGTGTGTGTGTGCGCGCACGTGCACACTTGCTTGAATATAACACAAATGGCTTCCAGTCCCATTTCCAACCAAGTCCTCATTTCTGTATGAAACTTGATGAATGTGATCTGTACCTGTCCACATCTCAGAGAGGTTGGTACGTGGAGCAGCAACTCTGTTAGGAGTGTCTAGAGCAGGGGTTTTCAACCTTTCAAATGCTGCGGGCCCTTAAATTCTGCATGTTGTGGTGACCTCAACCATAAATTCCTTTCATTGCTACTTCATAACTGTAATTTTGCTACTGTTATGAATCATAAATATCTGTGTTTTCTGATGGGCTTAGGTGACCTCTGTTGAGAACTGCAGGACTAGAGGAAGTGAATCTACAGTGGATATTACAAGGGGGGATTTATTAGGATGGCTTACACAGTACCTGCTGGGGAGGCCAACGACGGCTGCTGCACAGGAAAGGCCGAGAACACCCGACAGCTGCTCAGCTCATGAAGCTGCATGCCTCAGCAGCGCTGCCACGGTCTGGTGCTGAAGGCCTGCAGTGCTGCTGTCTTCAGTCCGCAGGGGAAGGCTGAAGAAGCTGGGTTCCGGTGCCAGTGAAGGATGTGCCGCAGCACTGGCTGCCAGCAAGTTGACGCATTCACTTGCAAGTGGGCAGACAGCAAAAGCTTTCCTTTTAGACTTCGTATCTGGGCAACTGAGGAGATGCCATTGACTCTAGGGAAGATCCTGAATCTCAGTTAGTCCTTCTGGGAGGCAGGTTCATCGACTCAGCCAAAAGTGGGTTTGAGCTGAATTCTGATCTGGTCAAATGAACAACTAAAATTAACTATCCCAGCAAACAGGGGACAGACTATCTTTGAAAGTGAGTGGGGTGCCAACTAAAGGCAAGGAGCCTGGTCAGAACAAAAGGAAGAGGAGGAGGCTAGCCAGACAATGCACACTCCATTCTCGATCAAGTGTGTCCAGCCCCATGATTTTTTTTTTTGTTTTCGTTTTTGAGACAGTTTCATGTAGCCCACTCTGAAATCACTATACAGCCTAGGATGACTTTAAGCTTCCGATCCTCCAGTCTTCACCTCTTGAGTGCTGGGATTTGAACCCAGGGCTTTGTGCATTATAAACAAACTCTACAAACTAAGCTACATCCGTGGCTACTCTAAAAAGAATCTAAGAAAAACATTCCACAATCAATTGTTTTACAAAATATGTTAGCTGGGCTTTCCAGTGACGAATGCACTACGGCAGGATTTGGAGGGGTCGGGGATGAGTGTGCAAATGTCACTTTGGCGGCCAGTGGAAAAATATTGATGGGTGTGGGCTGGATTTAGTAGCTGTTCCTGACAACTGTAAGCATCATGGAGACAGACTGTTAATAGCACCCAGCATATTTTCCCTTAGTCTTACAGCCAGACGTTCCACGTCAATCTAGATAACAATGCAAATGAAGGAGGCACATGACACTACGGGGAGAAGCCTGGCTTTTCCCTTTCTTTTCTGTAGGCTGGGATGCAGAAGAAATAGATGTAAAGCAGCCATGGCTGACCAGGGAGTGACCTAGGGGACTGTGTTCATTACCTATTCATACAGAACAAGTTCCTTCACAGTTTAGCAAACTTAGAAATACCGCTGCCCGGTTTCTGCACTCCTGGATTCAGGAATAACTTTCACTTGGTGGTTTGGGCTCAGAGTCTCATGATGTCGAATTCAAACTACTGGCTAGGACTCCAGTCAGCTGAAGGCTCAAAATAACAGCAAGATCTTTTTTTCCAAGAGGTCTTACTCAATGGCCGCTGGTGGGAGGCAGCCAGTCCATGCTGGCTGGTAGTGACAGGCATTCCTTCCCAGTGGGATACCATCATGGGACTGCCTGTTTGGTGACTTTTCTCGGAGTTGAGAGACTAGGGAAGAAATCGCAATGATTTCCGTGACTTAGTTTCATCGTATTACATCGTAAGCCATCGTCTAGTCCTGTAAGCAGCTCACCGAACCAAGCAATGTTCAATTGAGGATGAAACAACTGCCACCCCTTGAGCAGGTTCCATCTTTTATGGGCAGAGTTGCTGTCTCTCCTTCCCCAAAGATATCCACATCTAATAGTGGAACCTGCGGCTATGCTACCTTTCATGGAATAAAGGGCTTTGATATATTTAAGGATCTTGAGACAGATCCTGGAGTATCTGGTCAGTATACTTAGAAGGGTCCTTTTGACATCCAGGAGGGTCAGAGTAGGAAATGTGACAACAGAAGTAGGTAGAAATGAACTGGCCCCCAGTCAGTCAATGTGCATGTCCTATAACAGTGGTTCTCAACCTGTGGGTCAAGGCCCCTTTGGAATAGAATGACTGTTTCAGAGGGTTTGCACATCAGATAGCCTGAATATCAGATATTTACATTATAATTCCTAACATTAGAAAAACTACCATTATATACATTGCTACAGGGGTAGCAATGAAAATAATTTTATGGTTGGGGGGTCACCACAACATGAAGAACTGTATAAAGAGTTGCAATGCTAGGGATTTTGAGAACCACTGGCCTTGAGCCTGGAGCCACATCTTCCAGAAGGATTGCCCCCTTTGATTTTATCCCTGTCAGGCCCATTTTGGACTTTTGACCTCTAGACGTGTTAGATAGTAAATCTGTGTTGTTTCAGTCACTAAATATGTGGAAATTTTTTTTAACAGCAATAAGTATTTGTGGATATAGTCTAAAATCACCACTGTCTAGCCTCTGACCACAAATTATGTTTAGTTCTCTCACATGTAAAATAAACTCACCCCTCACAGCCCCAGAGTCTTATCCCATCATAGCATCAGCTCGTATCCATTCTCTTGACAGATACAGGAGCAGAAGATTATGTTTCCTGGGTATAACCCCTTATATACAGCTACTCAATTACAAAGCCCTCAATCTGAACTCCAGTCAGTCTAGGTTGTCTGGGCAGTGAGCCCCAGGGATCTACCTCCGTCTCCCAAGTACAAAAGCCTGCCACCAGGTCTGGCATTTTGATGTATGTTCTGGGGATCAAACTCAAGCCCTGCTGCTTGCAAGGCAAACATTTTCCTGACTGAGCCATCTTCCCAGCTCCTTTTTGTACTGTTTTGTTTTTGGAGACAGGGTCTTGCTATGTTGCTCTGGCTAGCCTGGAACTCATGGTAATTCATGAAGTCTCTGCTTCCCAAGTGTGGATTACAGCATGCATCACCAGGTTAGCTCCTTTTCTTGTGTGTACGCTCTCTTCTAAGAGTTCCTGGCAATAAAATACTCAGTAAAAAAAGTGTGCTAGTCTCATTAAAATCTACCAAGTTCCAGCACGAGATTAGTCTCACAAATCTCTTTAAGATATGTTTATTATGGGCTTCTGCTGATGGACAAAGACTTTATGCTTCCTTAGACACTAACTGATTTTTAATAAAAGGACCCGGAATACACAGGAGGGAGATGGCAATCTCTTCCATAAATACTGCTGAGAAAATTGGATATCTACATTCCAGAGAAAGCAATTGGGCCCTGTAACACATAAAAAACTACTCAAATGGATAAAATACCTACATGCAGTTCTAAAACTGTAAAACTACTAGAAGAAAACAGGAAGTTCCATGACATTGGCATGGGCAAAACTTTCCCCTTGACCTTGAAAGCAGAGGCAACGAAAGCAGGAACAGACACAGGCTATTAGCAGCAAGAAAGTTTCTGCACAGCAGAGGAAGCAAAGGCAAAGACACAACCTGAAAAGCAGAAAAATATTTGCAAACTACACTTCTGAAAAGGGCTTCCAATTCAAACAACTCAGTAGCAAGAACGGAAATAATTCAGTGAAAACAGAACAAAGGTCCCGGTGAGCCCACCCTGCTCCGTCCCAGGCCCTGGTCAAACTCACTCACAGACAACCAAAAGTCGCAAAAAGGACGTGGGGGTGTTGATGGAGGTGGGAGGGAGATAAGAGGAGGCAGGGAGTGGGAGCAACCAGAATGCACTGTGTATGTGTAGGCAGTTATCAAAGAACAAATTTCATAAACAATAAATAACTAAATCTTTTCACGTGTGGGGACAAATGGCTAAAGGCTCTTAATAAACATTTCCTGGAAGGAAGACAGGCCGACGGATATCTAAAAAATATTTATCATCATGCCTCATTAGGGAAGTGAAAACCGCTAACGGTGAGCTATGACTTCATATTTGTTAGAGCGCCAATTACGACAAAGGCAGATGCTGAGTGCTGTGAGGATGTAAAGACACGGGCACTGGGCTGGGCAGATCTTATCAATTTGGCATGAAGTAGAGATATCTGGGGAGAGGCAATAATCAATTGGGGGAATTGCTAAGAAGAGGGAGTCTTAACTGAGAAGTTGATTTCATCAGATTGGCTGGTAGACATGTCTGTGGGGGCATTTTCTTGATTACTTAATTGACAGAGGAGGGCCTAGCCCACTGTGGGCAGTGCCACTCCTGAGCAGGGGTTCTTGGGTAAATAAGAAAGGTAGCTGAATGAGTCTTGGGGGGAGGGGGGGGAAGCAGGCCAGTTAGCAGTGTTCCTTTAAGCGCCTTGTATACTACTGGTGGGAATGTAAGCCATTATAGCCATCATGGAAAAAGGATGGAGGGTTTTGAAACAACAAGTAGAAATATTATATGATCTAGTAATGCCAAGAGAAGGGAAATCAGTATATCACAAGACAGCTGCACAGCCATGTTTATTATTGTACTATTCTTGATCGCCAAGATTTGACAGCAGAAGTGACTGCCAATTGATGGATGAATGGATAAGGAAGGTGTATACATTCACAGCTAAAGATTATTTTGGCCTTAAAACAGGAAATCCTAGAAGGTGACAACATGAAGGAAATGGATAGGCATTTTGCTACAAGAAATAAGCCAGGCCCAGGATAAACATCATCATGTCACATGTATGTGGAATGTGAGAACAGATGTCTTGAAGTAGATAATAGATTGTTGTTTGTCAGAGAAGTAGACAGAATAGGGACGGGGGATTGCTCAAAGGGTACAATATTCTTTGATGTTGGGTTGCGGGTGCCACAGTAGAGAGAGAAAGAGATGCTAAATCTTTATTTTCTGAAGGAGAAGAGGTTCCAGGTTGGCCAGGAGGTCTTAGGAACAAGATTGGTGCAGCTGCAAGCTCTCACACACACCAAATGCAGACTCTCCAGAGAAACAACTCTTCAAGGTTTAAAAAGACTCAAAACAATTTCCCAGCCGCTACTGACCAACCCAAACATTGGAAAGCAAAGGCTTTTCTGGAACCCTTCACTCAAAGCCAGACACAAGGCTTTACTATCCATTTCACATAAAGCCGGATGTAAAAGGCTTTGGGTACATGTTGCTGCACTGCTAAGTTCTGGCTAGATAAGAGGGATGCAGTTTGAAATCTGTTGCATCATGTTCACTTACTATTTTATGTATTCAGTTACTATTATGTATTTTATGTTTAAAAATTGCCTGGGGAGTAAATTTCTTTATTTATACTTAGAATTAAATGAACAGTTTTACTGTTGGCTCCTATTTCTGACTTTTAATAATACACAATATTCTAAGAAACACATCACAATCATTATGAAAGCCCCCATTGTTCCCCTTTGGGCTTCCCCAAATACACTTTCCTGCCCCCTACATAACCTTATTCTAGACACAGAGTGCAGCATTTTTGCAGGTTTAACTAAATATCAGCCAGACACACCCTGCTCTTGCAGCACTGATGTCAGCTGGCAGCCACTTGTGGTGACAAAGCTAAGAAGTAATGGACATGGGCACAATGCTGTAAAGGACAACAATATTCAAACCCAGATAATTCTTTCATGTCTGCAAGATATGCTTTTATACGGCTCCCCTTAATCCAAGAGGGTCCCATGCCTCACTCTCTCTGTAGAAGGCAGACATTGGTAAGGCGCTCTTTTCCCATCCACCATCCCACGCTTCTCCCGCCAATATAAGCTCCTGTGTATGTATCTTTATGATGGAGCTGTCATCCCACATTTTGCCTTGTATTTTTCCCATTGGATCATTCTAGATCCTATCACTGATTCTAAATGCTTCGAGTCCAGGGAACTAACTCTCAACAGTGGCACTATGTGTACTCCTGAGGCCTTTTCCCTATTCTGTGTGTGCATGCCTTCTCTGCTCTCCAGAACTGTGAGACACGGTGAATGCTCCAAGTGTCATGTTCTCCCATGCTCCCAACTGTCTCCATTGACTCAGCAAAGTTCCCAGGACTAGGAGTTGTAGCTTGTAATTCCAGATAAGAGATTTGAGAAGCATTAGCTCTCTGCTGAAACTTGAGGGAAAATATTCGAGAAAGACCAGAATTTCCCGGGAAAATTTCAGCTGCTGCATGTGTGACTGACAAAGGAAACCTAAAAACCGCCCAAAGGATCAACAATATCATGAGAGAGGAAAGAGCCTGCAAGTTACAGGAATTTTCCTATGCTGTTCTGTAGACCACTGGTTCTTGCCAAGTGACAGTCCGTTTCCATAGGTGCCTTGCCCCAGGGAAACCAGTTGGACAGGTCAGTCATATGTATATGATCTGAGACTAGGCTGCATGGCTCCTGACAGGTTACAGTATGAGCAAATTCACTGATCTCATTATAAAGGTAAGATACTTGAAGGCCAGCAAGATGGCTCAGAGAATGAAGGTTCCTGTTGCCAAACCCGATGACATGAGTTCAATACCCAGAAACCACAAGATGGAAAGAACCAACTTCTTAAATCTTTCCCTATTCTCCACATGTATGCTATGGCATGTGTACAGCATTCCCTCTAAAAATAAAAAATATGCAATAAAGTTTTTGTTGTTGTTATCTTTTTTTTTTAAAGACTCTTTGTCACAGACTTTTGGAGAAAAGTATTTTCAAATCAGTCTTTACTTCTCAGCATTTACAAAATTCAGTACTGTCTAAAAATCGTTTATAGTCACAGAACTGGATTCATAGACCGCAGGGATACAATAGCGAGGGAAGCCAGGCATCATCTTTGTCTCCCTGCTAACAGCGTTTCACCAGTAGGACGACCCCTTCCCCATCCTCTGACCAAGGAAGCAGCTGGGCCCAATCAAAGCAACAAATGGGACAAATGACCTTGAGTTGCTGCCCACTGGAGACCAGGAGGCCTGGAAGGTGCTAGAAGCGAGGGTGGAGGTAGTCCAAGGATGGGCAGCCGACAAACCTGAAGTTAGGGACAGGCCACAGTGGGGCAGAGAGCACCAGAGAATGTCAGAAAGCTGAGCAGGAGGCAGCTGGGACCACAGTCGGAGAACAGTCTCCCAGTGGTGTCCACAACCGGCCTCGGTTGGATCGGGGTGAGGTCACAGGCCCTTGTGAGGTGTGGGGACGCGCGCGCCACCTAGGCGCTTTCCCGGAGGCGCCCAGGCGGCAGGTGCTCGCCAGCTCAGTGGCTGACCCGGAAGTCTGGGAGGACCCCGTGGCGGGGTCTTTGCCTGACCCTCTCAAGGCAGTTCCATGGGCGGAGCTTCGGGCTGATCAGGTGATCTCAGGGGCGGGGCCTCGCTGGGAGGGCGCGCGAGAAGGGGCGGAGCTAGAGCATCCGTGGGAAGGCTCGACGTGCAGGGCCCTCAGGAGACAGAGGGAGAAAGGCCAGACTCGCTGAGGGGAGGATTAAGCCGTCTCTGAGGCTGAGAATGCATGCTAAAGGAGAAAGCGAACCTCAGTGTAACAGGAGGAAGGAACATTCCAGAAAGGTGGAGAGGTATCCCGGTGGTCAGTCAAATGGTTGTCCTAGGTAGGTGGCGACTTAGTGGCCGGGAAACTTGCCTGCGCCTTTGGCTGTTAGATCATTTGTTGTCATGTTGAGGAAGTTTTCTGTGTTTCCGTGTCTACTCCCAAGGTTTTACCTCACAAAGGCAGGGCCGGTGGGAATCCTCCACAGCATAAGTTCTTGCGTGAGGCGGAGGTTCTCTTGTTAAGCAAATATGATACCTGGAGGTTGATGTTTGAACATTCATCAGTGGCGTTAGCCATAATAAGATTCGGTCTGCAGTTGTGGAAGTCTGTCCTAGAATATTAATAATTTACATCAGAAAAAATTCACTGATGGTTGTAACCAGCACTGTAATACGACTAACAGTGTAATGAATAGCTCTTCAAATAGGGATTGAATATTAGTCAAAAACATTGTGAATTAAAGAAAATGTTGGTTATTACGTTTGTATGACGTGAAAATCTTTCGTGTGGAGCCAGGTTAAAATACCTTTTGTTTGCAAAAACATTGACTCCCCCCCAATTTTTTTTCAAAAAGCTTTTAAATTATGTGTGTATGTGTGTGTCTAAGTGGCTTTATACACGTGAGTGCCGTGCCTGAGGCAGCTAGAAGGAGGGCATCAGAGTCCAGGGAGCTGGGTCATAGGCAGTTGTAAGGTCTCTAACATGGGTGCTGGGAACCCAACTTGTGTCCTAAGAGCAGTATTTGCTCTGAACCTCTAAGCTGTATCTCTAGCCCCATGCAGTAGTGATGCTTTGAGGTAGTTATTTTTTTCATTTATTTATTTATTTATTAAAGATTTCTGTCTCTTCCCCACCACCACCTTCCATTTCCCTCCCCCTCCCCCAATTGAGTCCCCCTCCCTCGTCAGCCCAAAGAGCAATCAGGGTTCCCTGCCCTGTGGGAAGTCCAAGGACCACCCACCTCCATCCAGGTCTAGTAAGGTGAGCATCCAAACTGCCTAGGCTCCCACAAAGCCAGTACGTGCAGTAGGATCAGAAACCCAGTGCCATTGTTCTTGAGTTCTCAGTAGTCCTCATTGTCCGCTATGTTCAGCGAGTCCGGTTTTATCCCAGGCTTTTTCAGTGTGGTATTGGAGACCAAGAGTTTTGGAGCTAGATTTCCCGAATTCAAATTCTAATTCCTCTTCTGGTTGTGTTTCTTTAAAATAGTGAGCAATATGGGAAATAAATTTGTCAATTATCAATGTGTTCATCGTAATGCCTACCACATATTAAACACTCGGTAACATGGTGGTGGTTGTTTTAGAACTTCTGTATCTTAGGGTTTATTTGAATAGATATAATTGGGCTTCTCTTTCATGTCATTTGACATACATTTCTCTACTTCTCTGTATACTAAGAAAGTGAACTTAAGAAGCTGGGTGATCTCTAATTTATCATCTAATAGCTCCTTTTTCTAGCTTTTACCCACCAAAAGCCATTTATTAGGTATCATATTCTGAAAGTTACATTTAAGAGGCAAATAAATATAATTCTTTTGCCTTTTAAACAGGAGTATAATCTTTTCTTTTTTCTGTTTTTATCTTGTCAGGAAATCCTTTCATATTATTGCTTATTTTGTATTCATTCATCAAGACCTTTGAATCCCAAAGGACAGAATTTACCTCCAAGCAGAAAAATGGAGAAAACACAGTTATTTTGCAAGGTAAATTATTGAACACAGTTTTTTTTTAAAAAAAAAGATTTCTTCTCCTTCTAAAATTAGTTTTATGATTGCTTTTTATTCGTGATTGTTATATTTAGAGGATGAGCCTGCCTAATAGCTGATGGCTCCCGAACTCTTTTAATAGACATCCGTTGGAATAATTCAGCAACAACGTAGTACTATATCAAAAGTGCTTCTAACACATATCATGGTATTCTGTATACGGAAATTAGAATGTGTAAATATGTATTTTCTCTTTTTGGTATGATAATTTTTAGGTGATCAAGCAATTTAAGCATTTGTCAAAGTGGCTATCCCATTTTGCATTCCTGTCAACATGAGATAGGTTCTTCAGAGAGGGGTGGGTTTCATTAGCCCCTTGTCCTCCTGTGACAGGATGTGGATAGGCTCAGTCTTGTTGAGACCTTGTGCAGATAGTCGCTGCTGCTGCGAGTTCACGAATCCCATGGCACACCGTGCCTGGACACCAGAGTCCACACCACTTGCTCCCTTCTAGCCTTTTCATTCTTTTTACTCCTTCTCTGACATTCTCTGGGCCATTTATGGGTGGACACTTGTTTTAGTTACTGTGCTACTGCTGTGAAGAGACACCACGGCCAAGGCAACTCTTACCAAAGCAAGGGTTTAACTGGGGGCTTGCTTACAGTTCCAGAGGATTCGTCCGTTATCGTCATGATGGGGAGCAGACAGGCATGGCCCTGGAGCAGCAGCTGAGAGCTTTACATGATGATCCACAGCCAGCAGGGGGAGGGGAGGAGAGAGACAGAGAGAGAGAGACAGAGAGAGACAGACAGAGAGAGAGAGAGAGAGAGAGAGAGAGAGAGAGAGAGACACTGGGCTGGGTGTGGGCTTTTGAAACCTCAACATCCACTCCCAATGCCCACCTCCTCCAAACAAGGCCACACATGCCCTAACAAGGCTACCTCTTGATCCTCCTGAGACAGTTCCTCAAGTGGGGACTACGCATGCAAATACAAGAGCCCATGAGGGTCATTCTCGTTCAAACCACTGCAGTATCCCATAGTCCTTTATGTTTTGACCAGTTGTTTATATTTATATTTTGACTAGTTATGACTAGCTATTTTTGTATTATGACTAGTTATAGTCACTACTGACCACTGTAAACGGAAGCATCTCTTATAAAAGCTAATAGCACTTCCCTGTGGCCATAAACATAGTTATTTAGAAAGCGGTTGGACAGGCACATCATTCAGTGAAAGAGCTTCCCCACGAGGGCTTATGACCCTCCTGGCTGTTGACCAGGCTTACGGTTAGATGTGTGAATCCCCCTTTGTGGAGCAGGCATCAGATCCAACCAGAAAGTGGTTGATTATCCCCACAATTAGTTTGCTATTAATTTGCCTGTGAGCTCATCTTGCTTGGCCAGTCAGTATTGTTGCACCCAGGGGCCACAGTCAAGTGAGACAGTTGTTGACAGTTCTCTCCCAGCAGCCTGTGGAGCAGCTTCTAGCCTGCTGGGTCAAGCCAGCAGAGAGGGAACATTTTAGCTTGGTTTTCCTATATGTGGCGTCTTTAGCAATGGTCCTACTAGCTAGCGTCGGTGGCAACCAACAGCCATGACAACTGTTAGCATATATTATTACAAGTATAGTCACCATGCAGTCAGTACATTAGAGTATTAAAACATTCCTTCAGTTTAACTGAAACTTTGCCCCCTTTGATCCTTAACTTCCCTTTCTCTATCCTTCCTCTTTGATATCAGTCTGTTTCTATTTGAGAATTTCATACATGCATGCACTGTCTTAGGTATAACTTATTCTCTCTTCCTCACAACTCCCCCTGGACGCTCTCAACACGTCTCCTTCCTAACATCATGTTGTTTTTGTTTTGTAATAACCCACTGAGTTCAGTTGGTGCTACCCAGATACATATGGGTGTAGTGAGCTGCCAGCATCTTAAACAAGTTCACATTTAATTTCTGTGTGTGTGTGTGTGTTTACATGTTTACATGTACATGAGTGCAGGTGTCTGCAGAGTCCGGAAGACAGCATTGGATGCCTTGGAGCTTTAGTTATAGACAGTTGGGAATCTAATGATATGAGCGATGGGAACTGGACTTGGGTCTCTGCAAGAGCAATGTGCAATGTGCACTCCTCCCTGCTGAGCCATAACTCCACTTGCCTAAAGTCTCTTGATAAGTGATATGCCTCTTATCTTTTGTAAATATTTATTATGTATCAATATTATGACTCCATGTATGCCCGCACTCCAGAAAAGGGCACCAGATCTCATTACAGATGGTTGTGAGCCACCATGTAGTTGTTGGGACTTGAACTTAGGACCTTGGAAGAGCAGCCAGTGCTCATAACCTCTGAGTCATCTCTCTAGCCCCCCCAGACACACCTCTTGATAAGCACTTTTCGCCTATATTTTTATGAGACCGATATTTTGATTTCCATATGTAACTAAGATCTTACATTATTTATTTCTCTATGCCTGGCTCATCTAATGCAGCATATGCCTTCCAGTTCCTTTCACACTTTTGCAAGTGACTGCTTCTATTTAAGTCAGTATGGTATTGTGCTGTGTCTATGAATATTTCCTTCATTTACTTACCAATCATTGCACACTTGTTGGTTTTTATGAGTCCTGCTAAAATGAACACGGGAATACTGACATCTCTTCAATACCTTGATTTTAGCTTTTCTTAGTTGCTGTATTATGTGACGATTATGTTCAGGAACATCTATACTATTTTCCAAGTTGGCTGTATTAGTTTATGTACCCACAATTGTTGTGGAGCATTATTTTTTAACTGTGTAAAGATTTGTTACATTTGTTTCTGCCTTTCTTAATGATGCAAAGATGTGTTACATTTGTTTTATTAAATAAAATTAACTTGGGGTCAGGAGACTGATTCAGTAACTAGCTGACAGGAAGTGGCAGGGAGGAAATAAGTGTAGCAAGGGTTCTTTAGTGGGGACTGAACAGAAGGACACCCCCCTCTTTTTTAGTTTTTATACTTTTATTTGCTCAGGTGCATTAATTTAAATCAATTGTTCAGGGCCTCCAGCACAACACTGAATATAAGTGCATATTATCTTATTATTTGTCTTGGGGGGAAAGTTTTCTTTTTTTAAGATTTATTTATTTATTTTTATATTTCCTCTTCATTCTACACACCGGCCCCAGCTTCCCTTTTCTCCCCTCCACCTCTTCCCCATCCCAAGCCCTACCCACTCCTCACCTGAAGAATGAATAAATAAAATGAGGCACATTTACACAATGGAGTATTACTCAGCAGTAAAAAACAATGACATCTTGAAATTTGCAGGCAAATGGATGGAACTAGAAAAAAACCTTCCTGAGTGAGGTAACCCAGACCTAGGGGAGGACTTGCCACCTGTGAGGATGACCCTTTTCTCAGGAGAGGAGGTTCGCTACTTGCTGTTTAGCCTTTCGGAGCTAGCAGGATTTCACCTCAGCCTTTGAGTCCTGAGTTCTGTAGAAGGATAGAGATTTAGGTAAAGTTTCCTTTAGCAGCCCTGATAGAGCCAGAGTCTGAGGGAACAGAATTCCTGGCCCGTGTGGCTGAACTGCTGCTGGTAGCTATGGAGTTGCAGTTGTTGGCTGGGACAGCAGTTGCTTAAGGCACAGTCACTGTGTTGAATGCAAAACAACATTTGGTGCCTAATGTGGGGCGCTAAAGTGTAGCTGTTTTTTTTTTTTAATTCTTTGGGGGCCCACCACCCAGCTCCCAAATGAATACACAGATATTTATTCTTAATTATAAACACCCAGCCTTACCTTGGTTTGTTTTTAGCTAGCTTTTCTAACTTCAATTATCCCATTTCTCTTCAACTATGTTTTGCCTCTGGGTTTTACCTTTCTTTATTCTATATATCTTTCCTTCTTACTCTGTGGCTGACTGGGTGGCTGGCCCCTGGTCTCCTTCTCTTGCTCCTTGCTTTTCTCTTGAGTCTAGATTTCTCCTCCTGTTTATTCTCTCTTCCTGGCAGCCCTGCCTGTTTCTGGCTCCTGACTAGCTGTAGGCCATCCAACTCTTTATAGACCAATCAAGTGTTTTAGACAGGCAAAGAAACACAGCTCTACAGTTAAACAAATGCAACATAAAAGAATGCAACATGTCTTTGCATCATCAATCAAATATTACATAGCATAAACACATGTAACACATCCTAAACTAATATTCCACAAGACACCATCACAATACATATTTCCCCTTTCCTCCACATTTTGGTCAATTAATCTTTTTGATAACAACTATTTGTGAGGGTTAGGGCTTTCAACTTGACAGACTCTAGAATCACTTGGAATTCTGTCAATATTTTTTTTTGATTCTTTTATTTATTTTTTTATTCTTTGAAAATTTTATATATGTATGCACTATATCTTGGTCATGTCAGCCCCAGTTCCCTTCTTCCTGCTTTCCCAGGGATCTTCCTCCCAACTTCATGTTGTTCTGGGCACTTGGAGCCCATTATGGTTCCATACAAATTTTAGGATTGTTTACATTTCTATGAAAAGTAACATTTTAATTTTGATAATTTCATCAATACTATTGGTTACTTTGTGTGATACACAATATGTTTTTCCAATTTATGACATAGTGTATTCATCATCTATTCTTGTCTTCACTTTCATATTTTTTTATACTTACTTATTTTATGTGTATGAGTGTTTTGCTTGCATGTCTTATACGCACCATGTGAATTCCTGATGCATGCAAAAGTCAGAAGATGGCATTGGATCTGGAGTTATAGATGGTAGTGAGCTACCATATGGCTGCTGGGAATTCTTTGCAAGAGATTAAAAATGCTTTAAAGTACTGAGCTATTTTCTCCAGCCCCTTCTTGAGTTTCTTTTATTGTTCTATAGTTTTCATTGTTACATTGTTATCATTCTAACAGGCATATAGTGGCTTCTTGTTTAATTTGCTATTTCCTAAAAACATGACGTTTTTTCATAAGCTTTTTTGATATCTGTACATCTTAGGTGGCAAAATTTGTTCAAAATTTTTACCCATTTCTAAATTTGCCTTCATAATACAAGGATGAATGCATCTGCATGCACACATGTGTGTATACACATATACATGCAACATGCACAGTTATTTGTATATTTTAGAATAATAATTCTTTAATAAATGTGTCCTTTGCAAATATGTTCTCCCAATGTCTCTGGCCATCCTTTCAATTGCTTGATGGTGTTTCTCATAGAGTATGTATTTTCATGGAGTGCAATTTATAATTTTTTTCTTTCGTGGACTGTGCCTTAGGTTTATATCTGAAAATAGTTATTTTTGTGATAAATGATTATTTTGAAAGCATGTTAAAAAGCTTTACACCTATATATATTCATGAATGCTGTGCATTTTATAGTTATACAGCATATTAAGAGATATATATATCTTCTTTAGAATAATAATGTTTGACTGAGTAAGATTTTTTTTAAAAAACCAAACTCCCTTTAGCTGAATGTTCTATCTAATATGTACATGGGAAGCAATATGCATGATTATGACTGTTGATTATTCTCAGACAGGAGAAAGCATTGATGTATCACTTCAAGGCTCTGATTGTTTCACAACTAACTTGTCATCAAGAAATATTGAAAGCAAGAAATACAGCAAAATTTCTAAAACAACACATAAGAAAAATTCATCTGAATGTAAGGGTTTCATCCCAGAATATAAAAGAATGTAAGTTAAAAACTTTGAATTTACACTATGGAATTATTCTTTTGCAAGTTTAAGAAACCCCGACATGCATCTTATGTGTTCTGACGGCAGGAGTGTGCGCATTTGTGCTCATTCTTTTAGAAACATAGCTTCAGCGGCTGCACAGCTCTTCTTAAACCTCTAACTTCAGGTGCATCTATATGGCAGTCTAAAAGGCAGAGCTCCAGTTAGTTGGGAGCAGTGGTCCATAGGTTTGTAAGTTTGTCTTAAACAGAATTTAAGAAAGACACCTGGGCTTGGGTTTGTAAAAATTAGATCATTTGAATCTTGTAGCTCTTCTCTCTCTCCTCTCTCCTCTCTTCTCTCTCTCTCTCTCTCTCTCTCTCTCTCTCTCTCTTTCTCATTTCCTTTGACGCCAGAGGTCTATATAGGTGACTAAACGTAGGACAGTTTCAGGGTGTGTGTGGGGGGGGGGCTGAGGGGATAAGAACAAGGTATTGGGATCTCAGGATAGCAATTTGGGAGGGTTGGACTTAATGGGGATATAGCATCCAAAAGGGCAAGGTATCTACTAAGGAAGGAAGTGGATAAATGATGACATTTTCTCTTATTTCACAATTTTCTTTTTTTTTTAAATTTATTTACTTATTAAGGATTTCTGCCTCGTCCCCACAACCAGTAGCTGTAATAGTCAAAAACACTACAGGACAAATGGCCCAAGAGCAGCAGGAATAATAAATAGAAGGAGAGGCTAGGCAGAGGAAGAGAGATTTGCTGCATCCTGATACAGTTTTAAAGTCTATGATATTTAGCAGACAGCTGGAAACTTGAACACCGATTCTACATTTGTTGATACTAAGAAATGTCTATCAATTTTTATGTCATAATGATGTTTTAAATGTTTTTTAAAAAAAACAGGCCTTATAGAGATGTTTATTAAATCGTTACAGATAAAATAATACTGATGAAATATGTGCAAATGAAATAAATACTGAGACTTCAAATTTATAAAGGATGGAAGCAGGAATAAAAGGTGAAATGAGGCCACATATGCCATTATTTGAACTGGGTGATGGTACATGGGGAGATTAGCATATCGTTTGGAAATGTCCACAATCAAAGTTTGAGAGGAAGGCAAAGCTATCCAGGCAGTCCAGCAGTTATTCTAATTTCTGTGTCATTTAGATATGAAACGTCATTATTCCTGTATAGAGAAGAAAAATCCACCGAGTTTTCAGGATCAAAGAAAATCAAAAAGAAAAGTTTACAAGTACAGTTTCATAGTAAAAGAACTGAGGTGAGTTGAGAGTTTTTGAAAATTTCCTTTTTGTCCCGAGCCCCAAATATTCTTGATGTTTTAGACCAAGTGTTGAAATGTTTTTTTTAAAGCATTTTTAAAAGTTTATTTATTTATTTATTTTATGTGGACTGATGTGTGTGTATGTCTGTTTGAGGGCATCAGATCTTGGAGTTACAGACTGTTATGAGCTGCCACGTGGATGCTGGGAATTGAACTTGGGTCCTCTAGGAGAACAGCCAGTTCTCTTAACCGCTGAACCATCTCTTAATATTTTAAAATTTAAATATTGCTTCTTCCTCTTCCTTTTCTTTTCTTATTCCTGTGATGGTTAGTGCCAATTGTCAACTGGATAAAATATAAAATTACCTCAAAGATGGGCCCTCTAGGCATGTCTTTGGGGGAATTATCTTGATGACATTGAGGTGGGAAGTACTGTCCACTGTGGGTGCCACCATCCCCTAGGCTGGAAATCCTGCGCTTTGTAAGAGTGGAGAAATTGAGCTGAGCAAGTGTGCGTACATTCATTGTTCTCTGTTCCTGATGGTGGATGTGAGCAATTTCCTCAAATTCTTGCTGCTATGGTGACATCCATGCTGTGATGGACTAGAATGAGGAGCTGTGAGACCAAACACCTTTTCTCCCTCGAGTTGCTCTTTCAGAGTATGTCATAGCAATAGGAAGGAAACTAAGATATTACTCCTTTATTTCTGCTTTTTGTTTGATTGATTGATTGGTTTGTTGTTTTGGATGGCTTCTCATTGTGTTGTCCACGCTAACTCAAATCTTGGGCTCCAGTGGTTTTCCTGCCTTAGTTGCTTAAGCAGCTCCTGGGACTACACGTGTACACCACCATATCTGACTTTCTTCTCCTTCCCCTTTCTTTATAAAAATAAGGCATTGTATCCTTTCAGAAAACTAGATTTACTTTCCCTATTAAATTAAACTTTTAAGTGTGTTGTGTGTTCCAATTTTTTTTTTTTTAGTTTTCATTCTGACCCTGGTGTTCCTTGGTTGGTGATATACATCTCCACTTGTCATCTTCACATGGCCCTCACATGGTCTTCACATGGTCCTCACATGGCCCTCACATGGCCCCCACATGGTTTTCACATGTCCTTCACATGCCCCTCACATGGTCTTCACATGGCCCTCGCATGGTCTTCACATGACCTTCTTGTGGTCTTCACATGGCCTTCACACAGCCTTTGCACAGCCTTCACATGGTCTTCACATGGCCTTCGTGTGGTATTTGCATGTTTTTCACATGGCCTTCACGTGGTCTTCACATGGCCCGCACGTGGTCTTCACATGGCCCTCACGTGGTCTTCACGTGGCCTTCGCATCGTCTTCCCTGCATCTGGATCACAGTCTCTCTTTCCCTTATCATTTACTAATTTATTTATTTATTTCATTTTACATTCCAGCCACAGTTCTCCTTCCCTCATGTGAGCCTGTATTTTTTCATTCACATGTAGGAGATCCACATTGTTGAGAAACAAGTGATTTTCTACCTCTCCAAGATATATATTTTTGAAGATAGGGTCTCACGAGGTAGCTCTGGCTACCCTGGAACCTTCTGTACAGACAAGGAAGGCCTTGAAGTTTTGGTGATCCTCCTGCATCTGTCTCCTGAGTGCCATGATTACAGGCTTGCAGCAACCTCATGTCTGACTACAAAAGAGTCTTTCTTTTCTTTTTTTACTTCTTCCTCTTCTTTTTTTTTTTGAGAGAGAATTTGCACCCATTTCTGCCTTGCATTGCACAAATTTTACAAATTTGGGATCTAAATGTTCTGATTTTCTTGGCTTATGCATTTGAATTAAATATTCATACATGCCTAGAGATTGGTCATAATCACTATGAGCAGAAGTTTTTCTTTTTTTCCTTTTTCCCTCTAGCTTAGAGTTGAGACAAAGACTTTATTCTGTGTGCTCCTCCACTGGGGTTAAATTTTGTTATTGTTGCTGTTTTTCCAGTCTGGTACTTAGAACATTACTTTTGAGGACATTAGCTTACATGGAACTTTAGTACCAAATCCCATCAGTTTCCTGGGGCCTGAGTCTTCTCTGCATAGTCTTCAAAGCTCTAAGATTCATGTAAAATTGAAAACATGTATAATGAGTTCTCTCGTTTTCTGAAGTGATATTTTTCTATCTATCTGGTCAGTTGTCTTTTTTGAATCTTCTTTATACATGCTACAGTTAAGTGGTTAATTTATTCAACCATAAGGATACCCTGAAATAAAATTACTTCTATCATTGGAATAACCAGTGGTTCTCCACAGGATTTTGCATGTATAGCTAAAGCCTGTACAGGAGCCTAACCTGGTAGATGAGTCAACGTCTTAGTTTGCCATAGGTTTCCCCTGTTCTATAAAATCTTTAATCTATTAATTAAAAATGTTAATTAGAAGGTAATTAGTTATAAACTTAAGAACAATGGTGTTTCCAAAGAATATTATATAGTTTAAAGAAGTTTTGAGTGCATATGAAATGTAATGTAAATGTCAAGGTTTCTACCGGGAGTGTGGGTAAGTGAGACGCTGGGTGTGACTGCCTTCCAAGAGGCTAGTGTTCAAGGATGCTGGGTGACCAGAATGATCTCATGACCAACACACTTGCTTTCGGCTCTAGATCGCCTCTCCGTCCCTGAAGGTGGCAAAGGAGAAGACGGCTGGGAAAGAGAGCACTTTGTACAAGTTGCCATGCCACTTTGGTAGTCACAAGTCTTCACTACGCCCTAGTTTATCTTCCTCAACTCCTCGGTATTCAAATCATTGTATTCTGATTTTCAAATGAGGGACTTGTATTTAAAACTTTTCTCTGCATTTATGTATCTCTTCTGTATATAGACTGCCATTAATTTGTTTAAATGAAAGACTGTGACCTTAGGCTCAGGCAAAAATAAGAGCACTGTATGTGGGATTGGAGGACTTAGATTGTATACTGATTGGTCTCACACCCTATTTTAGTGCTTGTAAAATTCACATTGCATCTTGGGCCTTACTTTCTATTTTTTTAAGATTTATTTATTTATTATGTATACAGTGTTCTGTATGCATGTATGCCTGCAGTCCGGAAGAGAACACCAGATCTCATTACAGATGGTTGTGAGCCACCATGAGGTTGCTGGGAATTGAATTTAGGACCTCTGGAAGAGCAGCCAGTGCTCTTAACCTCTGAGCCCTCTCTCCAGCCCTACTTTCTACATTTTTAAAGAGAGGGTCTTATGAAGTAGTTCTGGCTACCCTTTGTCGACCAGGCTGGCCTCACACTCAGAGATCCTCTTGCCTCTGCCTCCTGAGTGCTGGAATTAAAGGTGTGCACTGGCTCCATGTGTGTGTTTGTGCACATGTGTGAATGCCTGTGGGGGCTAGAAGTGGGGAGTTACAGGTGGCTGTGAGCCACCAGGTAGGGATCCTGGAAACTAGACAGGTTTTCTGGAAGAGCAGCAGGTGCTCTTAACCACTGAGCCATCTGTTCAGCCCCTCACTTTCCACCTGTGTACAGGAGTCTATGGACTCTTAAGACCTCTGCCAGCATGACTGATTGTGGCTTTAGCTGTTTACATTTTGCGTCATATCAGATGAGTCCTTCTCTCCAGACTGTTTATAGCTGATGATGGAATCTGGGAGTTCTTTATTTTATTTTTGCTGTTTAAAGAGCTCTTATTTGTCATATAAATACCTTTCTTTGAAGAATTACTGTAATTTGTATTAAGAGCAGGAAAAACTACAACCAGAGCCAGCAGCTAGTGAATCTCTCTGTTGACAAGGTTAGGTTCTGCTCCCTGCAGAGACATTGGCAGGAGCAAGGGGAGGGTTTTGGGGTGATAAAAGCAACTCTTATTGCCCGGAGCTCTTTAACAAAGCTACTCTGGGTTGAGAGGTAGCATGGGGCCATAGTCCCAGCGCCAGTGAGGTGAAGGCAGGAGGATTATCAAGAGTTCAAGGTTAGCCTGGCCACTTGGTGAGACTGTATTTCAACAAAACACCAAAATAAAACCAGGAAAAAATAAAAATTCAAGATATTTATAGGTTTGCTGATAGTTTTCTGTGGAGCTTTTTATGAATGTCCTCTGCTGCTTTCTAATGTGGCCCTTTCTCTGACAGGAGGAAAGAGGCAACTTCTAACCTCTACATGACATTATATGAACAAGTACATGAAGGATACCTAAAATACCAAGAATTAAGTGGTAATAAGAAATTCTAGAAATTATACCCCCTCCCTCCCTCCATCCTTCCCCAACACTCCATCTTCTCCCTCCCCCTCCTTCTTCCCTCCCCATGCCCTCTGTCTTCCCCCTTCCTCCCCTCCCTCCATCTTCCTTCCTTCCTCCCCTCCACCTCAGTTCTCTCCCCTCCCTCCTTCTCTTTCTATGAAGACCCCGCTGGACCCAGATCTGCCAATCTTCTGCACACTTGGTTCCCTTTAACTTTTGACCAGATTTTCTTGTGTTTCCTTTGACACTTTCACTGTTTCCCTCAAATTCTCAGTCCTATCACCTATTCTTTAAATGCATTAAAGATAAAAAAAATTAGTTAAGATTTACTTCTGTCTTAGGGCTACAATTCTCTCTGAGAGCTCAGCTGATAAGGTGCTTGCCATGCTAGCACGAGGAAGTGAGCCAATTCCAGCATTTACATGAAAAAGTCTGGGCATGGCGGTGTACCTTTAATTCCAGCCCTTGGGTGGCAGAGACAGGCAGATCCCTGAAGCTCCCTGGCCAGGCACCCTAGCCCAGTTGGCAAGCCTCAGGTCCCATTGAGAGACCTTGTCTCAGGAGACAGGCAGAAGACTCATGAAGGTTGGCACTGAGCCTGACCTCTGACCCCTTCACACTTGCACATACACACTCACACAATCTGCTTATCTACAGTCTATGAAAGTAAACATTTTAAAGCCCATTTCTTTGTAAATGTCAAGAACATTTAGCATGAGAACCACCTCCTTCACATATTTTTAAGTGTACAATGCAGTATTGTTATTTATGTGTATAATATTGTACAAATCCCTAGAGTTTATTATATGCAATTGAAATCCTATATCCACGGGTGAGTGACCTCTCTTTCCCCTCCCTCGGTCCTCAACGGCCACAATTACAGTCTTTGCTTCTCATGTTGGACTCTTTAGATAACTAGTGTAAGTAGAATGATCTGCCCTGTGCTTGGCTTATTTCACTAAACACACATCTTCCAGCTTGTTCCAACCACCACATATTATAATAACTATTTCTTATAGAAGACTAAATGAATGATATTCCATGTGTATGCACCATGCTTAAAAATTAATTCATCTTTTGATGGCTGTGGTCTATGTAGTTTGTTATATGTATTGGCATCTATGAATACTGCTGGTCACAGATGTGAAAGTGCTATCTTATATATGTATTTGGAGATGGCTTCTTGTAGCCCAGGCTGGCCTCAAACTCACAATGAGGCGGAGGATGGCTTTGAACTTCTGACTTTCCTGCCAGCACCTTCCAAGTGGTGGGACTGTAGCTATACATCACCATTCCCAGTTTATCTGATTTCATTAAAAGCAAACCCAGAAGTGAGGTTGCTAGAGCAAATAGGTTTATTTCTTTATAGACAGGTAATAAAAGCTATTGGGAAGAATCTTACTAAACATCTTGCTCATCCTACCCACATTCTTAGACACAAATTCCCTTCACATTCTCCCTTTATCTGTCTGGAAATGGCTCCCTTTCAGCAGATGAATCCTGTTACATTTAATTTATATTTATTTATACATCTCTGCTTCTACAGGGTCATATATATATATATATATGCACATAAAACTTATATATACACATATATGATTATATATGTATATGTTTTGTTTTGAGACAGGGTCATACAATGTAACTCTAGCTGGCCTGGAATTCACTATGTAGACCAGTCTGGCCTGGAATTCATAGAGATCCCTTGGCCTCTGCCTCTCGAGTGCTGAGATTAAAGGCCATCACTAAGTAGAGCTATGTTCTATATTAGAAGTTTCTCCTCCCTGTTCTCATTCTTTCTCCTTCTCCTTCTCCCCATGTGTCTTCTCTTTTAATGTGTATGGGTGTTTTTGCCCAAGTATGTTTTATACCATATGTGTGCAGTACTCATGGAGGTCAGAAGGGGCATCAGATGTCCTGGGAACTGGAGTCACAGACAGTTGTGAGCTGCCATGTGAGTGCTGGGAATCAAACCCTAGTCACCTGTATGAGCACTGAGTCTCCTCTCCAGTCCAGAGAAACTTCTTAAAATAGTTTCTTTCATTAACATCCCATTGTTTTCATTTTCCATCTCACTGAAATCTGTCATCTAGCTCCATCCCTCCACAAACCTTTTATTAGCATCCTAATGTTACTATTTCTTCAGTTTATTTTCCTTTCTTCCTCTCCCTCCTCCTCCTCCCCCTCCCTCCCTCCCTCCCTCCCTCCCTCCCTCCTTCTCTCCCTCCTCCCTCCCTCCCTCTCTCCCTCCCTTCCTCCCTCCTTCCCTCCCTCTTCTTTCCTGGCCCATCCTTCTCCTTCCCACCCCATTTCTCTTAGGGTTTCACTATTTAGCCCAGGTTGACCTGGAGCTCACTATGCAACTCCGGCAGGTTCAGAACTTTGATCATCCTGCCTCAGCTTTCCTGGCTATTGAATATTTTTTTTTAATTTTTGTTTCATTAAACTAAACAGAATTCAGTTCAACAGACATGTTTTGAGGGAGAGGAGCACCTATGAAGTAGGACTGGGAAAAATAAAGTAGCTGTCATGCCTTCTAGAAGCAGTAAGAACGTAGAACATTTTGGTTGTGCTATATCCTGAGTGCTCCAGGAGCAGACGGGACAAGTTCAATGTTCTAGACACACCCAAGTCACAGGTTAGAGTTTAAAGGGACAGTTTGGGTAAATAAAAATGTCCTCCTCTTTCTCGGCTTAGTGCTCATTACTGTTTTCTCTGGTGAGAGTGTGGGATGATCAGGATAGGTAATCATTTTAATTGTTTCCTTATGCCCATGCAGCACTTCCTAAAGCCTGCATAATTTTTAGTAAAGTTCGCGAGGGTAAGATCAATGTGAATGATTTGTCAATGATCCTCCACATCCTGAAGATTTCTATGAGTGACTCAGAAATGCGACAGGTGCTGAAGACCACTGACATTGATGGTGAGTTTTCTCTGCAGTGTTCTGCACACATGAATGTAAGCTCTGTTTAGCTCACTAATTACAGATGATGGGAAAGCTAAATGACTATTTACAAGATATAATTTTTATTATGTTTTAAAAACAGTATTTACAATGATATTAAAAAGCTATAATCCAGGTGATTGTAATTGGACTGATTGCTACATTGGATTATGAGACAGTCTCATCATTGGACAATGAGTGAGATGTTTTTATTTAGATTTTAGTAGTTATGTTTTA
Organism: Microtus oregoni; assembly: GCF_018167655.1. NCBI lineage: Eukaryota > Metazoa > Chordata > Mammalia > Rodentia > Cricetidae > Microtus > Microtus oregoni. Next base: position 15,122,423 of record NW_024543222.1, on the reverse strand, counting down.
TTAACAATGAAATCAGTATCTGACCAAGTCTCTCCAGATGAAATCTAAGACCTTGACAATAATTTGCATCCATCCATAAAGTTCATGAAATGGCCCATTTTTTGGTTTGTGCAGTTTGAGGAAAGTGCTGTCCTCAGTTGTATGCTCTTTATTCCCTTTTGTATATTTTCATTGTTTTGGGTATGTGTTTTTAAAAATATTAAAAAGTTGTATTTATTTAAATTTTTTACAAAGTTTGTTATATATAATCTTTGAGTTTTATATTAATATTATTCAAACAAGATTCCTTTTGTATTTTTGTATGCTACTTCTTGTTTGCTTAATCATTTGTTTGCTATTATCCTGTGTGAACACATCATATTTTGTCTTTCTGGTGCTTAGATCATTCTGGAATAAGCACCCTGGCATAATGAAAGAGGTAGTTCCTGAAAGGCCTTGGTCTACCAGTGACACCGGTGACATCACTTCATTTCACTCTCTTTGGTGTTGGCGTGCTTATCCCAGAAATGTGCTGGCTACATGTCTGTCAGGAGCGGTTGTCACAAGCTATTGCAGGCCACGATGCAATTACAGCTTATAGCAATTGCTATTTCAGATGTCAACCCACCAGAGGAAGTATTCTCTGATGGGTACCCTGTCAGCAAGGCTTGTAGATCACTGACTCTGAAAACTGCTACTTTCATTTGTAATTTCACTTGTGCAATAACAGTTACGATAACTCCTCATTATCATGCACTTTCACGTGATGTGTATATGTAATCTCACGATAGCATCTCAGAATAATGGGCTCATATATCTGTGGGTGGTCAGTAAGATGACTTTTCACTCAGTTACATAATTTAGATACATAGAATCTATGCTGGAACATTCTTTATCACTAGATCTATTTGTCCCACAAGGACTGTGGACACTTAACAGCCTGCTTTGTTCTTTTGCTCAGATTAACTGCTCACAGTTAGCTCACTTTCATCTCAAAGCAAGTTCAAACTAGACTAAAGGCTTTTTGTAAATAGATGATAAGTTTGAAATCTTACAGAAATGCACAGGGTCAGAGGTGCAGATGTCTAGTGAGGTTGTTAAACAAAGCACCCTAAGAAAAACATGCCAGCTCTTCACTTGCCAGTCTGCTACCAATAGACCTACGTCTCAAAGCTTATCTCACCGGGTACTGTACACCCCACCATCAGGTCACCGTCTCTCTCCTGTAACTTCACTGCCTGGCGATGTGTGTAACTTTTCGTTATAATTTTCAAAACTGACTGTGGGACAATAGTTTATGTCAAATTATGTTTTGAAGGTTTTGATTTTACTTGAAAAAGTATAGAATGGAAAGGTTACTAAAGTTTTTTTAGTGAGGTAGTGTACACATCATTATGTCAACATTTTATGCCTGATTATATAGCTGACAATTTTTAGGAGGTAAGAAAAATATACCATATCTCTGTGATTATAAATATTTATCATTTACTTTAGCCTAACTTACATTGAGTGATGTCAGAGAGGGAGGGGGAAAAAAAGAAAATGAAAAAAGCCAGAGAAGCCTTGTGTGGTGGGAAACACCTTTAATCCCAAATGCTTGGATGGTCAAAACAGAAGAATCGTAAGTTTGAGGTTATCCTTGGCTACATGATGAGTTCTAGGCCAGCGTGGGCTTCCTGAGACCCTGTCTTGAAAGTCCAAACAAGGAAAAAATGTTGAAGAAAAATACACTTATGTTTGAGGACTCTTTGTTTTTCTTTGATTTCTGAATATGTCATGCAGACGTTAGAGTACTTGTGTGTGTGTGTGTGTGTGTGTGTGTGTGTGTGTATGTGTGTAAAAGAGAGAGAGAGAGAGAGAGAGAGAGAGAGAGAGAGAGAGAGGGAGGAAGAGAAGGAGGGAGGGAGAGAGAGAGAGAGATTGATTTTGTGGTGCTAGAGAGATGACTCAGTAGTTAGGAATGTTTGCTGTTCTTGTGGAGGGTCAGGGTTTGGTTCCCAGCCTCCATGTTGGATAGCTCATAACCATCAATAACTTCTTCTCTGTGAGGTCTGACGCCCTCTTCTGGCCTCTACAGGAACTTATACTAACATGCAGGTATTCTTCCCACCCCCCCCCCACACACACACTCACACACACACATGCATAATTACAAATACAAGTTTGATGGAATCATGCATAAAGAGCAGGAAAGTACTGATGATTCTAGTCTGTAGTATTCGTGATATTACTGAAATGCTGATCATTAATATGGCATTCAAAGTTTTTCCTGGTAAGTTCTCTCTCTCTCTTCTCCACACAATGTAAAAGAGTGACTACTTTTGCGTATAAGCTATGATATTCTGATATCAGTTAATTATACTTACATTTTCAGTTTACATTTTCAACTTAATGGGTTTACTGATGGACTTTTTCTCCTTGTTTCTGAACCATCTTTATAGTTAATGGAATGCTGGATTTCACAGATTTCCTGAATGCCAGGAATGATGCTTCTCATTTGACCTCTCAGAATCCAGGTAAAAATAATATCAGAAGTATAAAACAGAATGGTTTGATAGCAACTGGCTTTATTTATTTTTAGCAACTGGTTTTAATGTGGGGCTAGATAGACGAACTTATGTCTTCTTAGAATCTCATTTTCTGTTATTCCATAGTTTAGGCAAATTAGACATGATTATTTATAGATATTTTTTCTCTCTCTCTCTCTCTCTCTCTCTCTCTCTCTCTCTCTCTGTGTGTGTGTGTGTGTGTGTGTGTATTCCATGTCTGTGAAGGTATCCACAGAGGTCAGAAGAGGATCTGGTTCTGGAGTCAAACTCCAGTCCTCAGAAAGAGTGTCAAACACTCTTAACTGCAGAACCATTTTCAGCCCCTAATTTTTTTTGTCATAAAAGACTTGTATTGGGGCCAGTAAGATGGCTCCCCAGGTAAAAACACTTGCTACTCAAGGCTGACAACCTAATTCAATCCCTCGATCGCACATGCACAGACACAAGCATCCCAACCCCTGGACCACTGCTGCAGCTTCATAATTTTCTATCACCAAACTTCTGTTTTCTCTGTAACTGCTAAGTCATTACTAGATGAATTATTTTATTTTTTATGTATGTATGTGTAAATGTTCATTTGTATATGTGTGTGTGCACATGTCACAGTGTGTATATGGAGGTCAGAGGGCATCTTGAGCGCCGATCCTAGCTTTTTACCTTATTTGAGACAGGGTCTCTTTGTTCTTCCTGCTGTGTACACCAGCCTAGCTGGGGTGTGAGCATCTATTGAGTCTCCTGTCTTCTTTCCCATCTCACTGTACAGATTACAGACATGTGACACCATGCCTGGTCTGATGGCGGTCCTGGGGATTAGAACTCATATCCTCATACTTTGCCATAAGCTTTTGACCAATTGAGTCATCTCCCTAGCTCTTAGGCTAATTCCTTTATAAAATCTCTCTCTCTCTCTCTCTCTCTCTCTCTCTCTCTCTCTCTCTCTCTGTGTGTGTGTGTGTGTGTGTGTAGGTCAGAGGACGGCTTTCAGTATTCAATTATCTCCTTTTGTAATGGGTTCTGGTGTTCAGGCTTAGGTTGTCAGGCTCTTTTATCTGCTGAACCATCTCTGTAGAGTATTTCCCAGAAAGAATCTACTTCCCTAGTTAGTCATAAACCTATACTCATGTTGACTTCATTTCATGTGTGTTTTTGTGCTGTGTGTGCTTGTTTTCTTTTCCAGTGACAATTCTTTCCTCACTCCATCACAAATCTGCATATAATCCCTCCCTAAAACTTCAGATACTTACCGACTTCCTAATTACTTATTTTATGTTACAGATAAATGATAAAGTGATCAGAAGGATATTTATATTAGTTATAGAAGCAATACTTCCAAAAATTTGTGACTGTTAGTGTTTTTCATTTACATGTTAGGCAAGATCAATTTCTTAGCTCAGTCCTTGGGATCATGTGTTTCTGCAGTCAATCAGACTCTGTTTCTTTAAAATCAGTGTGGTAGTATCTCATTCCAGGAAAAGCAAGCAAAACTTTTTTTTACTCACTCACATAATGTCATTGAGCACCTGTTGGATGTGCAGCAGTCACATGGGCAGCACTCACGTGTGCAGCAGTCACATGGGCAGCAGTCACGTGTGCAGCAGTCACGTGGGCAGCAGTCACATGGGCAGCACTCACGTGTGCAGCAGTCACATGGGCAGCAGTCACGTGTGCAGCAGTCACATGGGCAGCAGTCACGTGTGCAGCAGTCACGTGGGCAGCACTCACGTGGGCAGCAGTCACGTGGGCAGCAGTCACGTGGGCAGCAGTCACGTGGGCAGCAGTCACGTGGGCAACAGTCACATGGGCAGCACTCACATGGGCAGCAGTCACGTGTGCAGCAGTCACGTGGGCAGCAGTCACGTGGGCAGCAGTCACGTGTGCAGCAGTCACATGGGCAGCAGACACGTGTGCAGCAGACACGTGTGCAGCAGTCACGTGGGCAGCACTCACATGGGCAGCAGTCACGTGGGCAGCAGTCACGTGGGCAGCAGTCACATGTGCAACAATCACATGGGCAGCAGTCACATGGGCAGCAGTCACATGTGCAACAGTCACATGGGCAGCAGTCACGTGTGCAGCAGTCATGTGTGCAACACTCACATGGGCAGCACTCACATGGGCAGAAGTCACGTATGCAGCAGTCACGTGTGCAACAATCACATGGGCAGCACTCACATGGGCAGCAGTCACGTGTGCAACAGTCACATGGGCAGCACTCACATGGGCAGCAGTCACGTGTGCAACAGTCACGTGGGCAGCAGTCACGTGGGCAGCAGTCACGTGTGCAGCAGTCACGTGTGCAGCACTCACATGGGCAGCAGACACGTGGGCAGCACTCACATGGGCAGCAGTCACGTGTGCAGCAGTCACGTGGGCAGCACTCACATGGGCAGCAGTCACGTGGGCAGCACTCACATGGGCAGCAGACACGTGGGCAGCAGTCACGTGTGCAGCACTCACATGGGCAGCAGTCACATGGGCAACAGTCACGTGTGCAGCACTCACATGGGCAGCACTCACGTGTGCAGCAGTCACGTGTGCAGCAGTCACGTGTGCAGCACTCACATGGGCAGCACTCACATGGGCAGCACTCACATGGGCAGCAGTCACATGTGCAGCAGTCACGTGTGCAGCAGTCACGTGTGCAGCAGTCACATGGGCAGCAGTCACGTGTGCAGCAGTCACATGGGCAGCAGTCACGTGTACAGCAGTCACATGGGCAGCAGTCACGTGTGCAGCAGTCACATGGGCAGCAGTCACATGGGCAATAGGTAAGATACTTGCTTTTCCCATTTGATTTTTTACTTCCTGTTTAGATTTTCCTTCAAATTCCCGTAACTCTGGGTTTCTTTATCTGCTTGTCATCTGACTGTTTTCTGACTATAAACTTCTCCATATAGATTCCTAAGAATAAACTTCTTTGTAATAGACTCCATAGTTGTTAAATCGTCACTTATATTTAAGTGTCTATTGGTTTCCTGTATTCATTTTATGCTTATAGTTAAAATGTTTTGAGAGTAATCAAGTTTCTTTTATTCCCTCTAAAACAACATATATAATAATGTATATATGTTAATTTAGATATAATATGTCTACACACTGACCTCTAAAATAACTTCAGCCCCTCCTAGCTCATTACACATTTAATATTGACTTTAGAATACTTTTTTTTTTCTATTTTGAGGCAGGATCTCATCTTACCCAGACTGACTTTGAGTTTGCTATATAGCTGAGGCTGGCTGTGAATTCTTGATTGCCCTTTCTCTACCTCCTAAGAACTGGGATTACAAACACTGCCACTACACCCAGTTAGAATATTTTTATATACCACTATTAACATATATGCCCACAAATACATGTATACATAATATTTTTATACATTATACATGTATTTTTGTCAAGGTAAATGAGTTACCAGTGAGTAACAAGGGAAAACCAGAAAACCTAGATCTTATAGAACCTAAAAAAACAAACAAAAACAATGGAGCATATTATTGGAAACCAAGAGATCTCTCTCCATTTTCCTCGGTGGTGTAGCCACTGGTAAGGTGCCTGTGCTCCTGTAACCATAATTAAACTCATTGGTTCAACAGTAGCGACAAAAGACCTGAAGGGAGAAGGGGGAAGGGGTTGGTAAGAGTGAACAGGTGGGGAGGGGAACAAAGGAAGGGCAATGCAGGTGATTATGTATGGTTTACATATTTTCAATGTGTGAAATGTCACCATGAAACCTATGTGTCTAGGGTTACTTTTTCCTGTTCTCCAGGAAAAGCTGTTAATTCTCACAGTTGAATCATTTTTGTTCCTCCAGAATTTCAAGATGTCTTGAAGATTTTTTCTAAGATGAAAGGTGGTCGTGTGGCCACTGATGAAGTGGCAGCTTTTTTGGATGGCATGGGTGTTCCAGTAAACCCCGAGACGCTCAAGGATGTGATAAGTCACTCTTATGTGGACAGTGAGTTATCTGAACTCTGCTTACCGGTTCTATTTCAGCTCCTGTGTCTTCTTTCTCGATTTTCCCTTTTGCAGCTGGTACTGCTGACTGATATTGGTAGTAAAAATTAGTGTAGAAAAATTGAGAAAATTCTAAAATTATTCTATTTTGATATATTTCCCAAAAGTTGAGAATAAAATGGATGTTTAAAACTTAAGCACTGCCAGGCATGGTGTTATAACACTTTGAATCTCAGCCCTTGGGAGGCAGAGGTAGGCTGACCTCTATGAGTTAGAGGCCATTCTGGTTTCTGTGAGTTCCAGGCTAAGCACGGTTAGTCATCTAGTGAGGCTGTGTCTTAAAAACAAACAACTCAACATTGGGATGGTGAGATAGCTCAGTTGGTGAAGTGCTTGCCTTGTTTCATGAGTACTTGATTTGACCACAAACATATGACACACATGCATACATATATGCATATGTATGTATATGTACATATACAATAACAATAAATTAGAAGTTAAAGTCTGAAAACATTCAGCCCAATCTCATCTTCAATGGTCATTTCTTGTCCTTATAGATGGGTCATTTCTTAGAGTGGGAAGAAAGAACGTTGACTTCAGAAATGACAGAGAAGTCTTGAATTCTCAATTTTATTATGTAGCTTTGGCTAAACTTCCCTATCCTCTTTGGTTATTCTCTACACAGCATAGCTTGATTTAAAATATTATAAGGATATATGAGAGGTTCTATATTATGCTAACATTTGACCAGAAGATATCCTACAATAATAGATTAATTAGTGATTGATTAAATGATTTGTTCATTCAGCAAGCCAGTTAGTCTACTGTGCCTGGAGTAATGGTGGGGGGAGTACAGGTGGCTAAGATACAGTTCTAGTGTGGACAGAACCGTGTAAATCGTGATGCTGTGTGGTAAATGCCTGTAGTGGGGTGTTTGTAGGCTGCCATTGGAAGTCCCAGGGAGACATTATCAGAGAAGGTGATGTCTGAACTAAATCCTAAAGATCAGTAGGGTTAATTGGATGAAGTGATGGTGAGGAATGAGAGAGACAATGTAGGTTGATATAACAGTTTGTATAAACAGGACAGAAAAAAAAATCAGGTATTCTATCCTTTTAAGTGGGCTTCACTGTTTTTTGTCATTTTCTAGAGGTGATTTTGTGGAGCTTGGAAGATAGAACTAAGCTATGCATAGTTCTGCAAGTTTGTTATTTGTTTGTTTGGTTTAGTTTTTTTAGAATTTATGCGAGTGTTTTTTTTTTGCCTGCATATATGTATATATACCACATGCATGTCTGGTTCCCACAGAGGCCAGAAGAGGGATCATATTTCTTGGAACTAAAGCTATAGACACCTGTGAGCATTGTGTTCGTTCTGGGAACTGAACTTTGGTCTTTTGAAAGAGTAACATGTGTTCTTAACTGTTAACTCCTTTTGGCTTTAAAGCAGGCTTTCACTCTATCTTAGACCTTCCTAGAACTCATTTTGTAGCCTGCGCTGGCATTGAATCTGTGGAAATCCTTCTGCTTCAGCCTCCCATAGCTGCAGCTTATTATTTCTGATGAGCCCTTGCATGGTAGGTGTGATAGGCTCATGAAAGTGGAGATTTTTAAAGACAAGTTTCAAGCCATATTATCTGATAGTCTTCAGGGTATGCCCTGCTAGGGACAACAGGTTATATGTGAAACTATTGCGGAACCTTCTGTTTTGGTTTATGGTTTCTTGCCTAAGTCTTTAGGTCCCTAGGTCTCCCATGTGATTTGGGGAGGTAGATTGAACAACGGAAATGATTCCCAAGGATTGTTGTAGGAATTGGCTGTAAACATCTATCACAGAGGTTGTCATTAGGAATAGAGGGGTGGAGGTAGAAAACAAAGTCATTCCCAACAGCTCTATTATTGTGAAGTTTTCATATTTTAAACTCTGAGATATTTCTGATAACTACTTCCCTACTTTAATCCAAAAGAACATAACTTTTCTTTGGACTATCACAGTTCAACCTCCCAAGTCTACCCAAACCAGCTTTGATCCCTTTACACTACAGGCAGAGTGATTTGTTCAAAGCATAGATCTGATTGTATTACCATCCTCATGGATTGTTCAACAGTAGCGCTTGGGATAAAGAACACTTTAAGGTGCTGTTTAAGGTTGTGCTAGCTAATTTTATGTCAACTTGACACAAGCTAGAGTCATAAGAGGGAACATCAATTGAGAAAATAAGATCAGGCTGTAGGGAAGCCTGTAGGGCATTTTCTTAGTAATTGATGTGGGTGGGCCTGGCTCATTGTGGGTGGTGCTACCCCAGGGCTGGTGGTCCTGGGTTCTATGAAAAAGCAGGCTGAGCAAGCCATGAGGAGCAAGCCAGTAAGTAGCACCCCTCCGTGGCCTCTGCGTCAGCTCCTTCTTCCAGGTTCCCTCCATGTTTGAGTTCCTGTCCTGACTTCCTTCTATGATGAACACTGATGTGGAAGTGTAAACAAGTAAACCCCTTCCTCCCCAGCTTGCTTTGATCATGGTGTTACATTATAGAATTATAATTAATAAGCCGGGCGATGGTGGCGCACGTCTTTAATCCCAGCACTCGGGAGGCAGAGGTAGGCGGATCTCTGTGAGTTCGAGACCAGCCTGGTCTACAGAGCTAGTTCTAGGACAGGCTCCAAAGCCACAGAGAAACCCTGTCTCTAAAAAGCAAAAAAAAAAAAGAATTATAATTAATATAATTATTACATTTATTTAATTATAATATTTAAATTATACATTTTATAAAAATTATAAATTTTAAACTACAATATTTAAATAAGAATTATTCAAAATATTATAATTATTATATAATCACATTGTATTCTCTAATAATTATGATTATTATAGAAAAAGGTTATTTTATAATAACATATATTTATAATCTTTTTATAAATAATATGTATAATATAATAACCTTTTATAAATAACATAAATATAAGTTAACTGACCTTTACTCTCTGTGTTGTGTGTATTGGGCTTTGAACCCAGGGCCTCAGGGGTGTTAGACAAACACTCTGCCAGTTTCATACCTCCTGGACCCATGAAACTCATCTTAATAGGTGTGTTTGGTGATGAGAGTTAAAATCAACCAGGAGGTACCTAAACTGAGCAGAGAGGCAAGTTTAACTTCACCGAATGAGAAAGTTTGGTACAGAGCAGTGGCTCAGTACTGTAAGAAGACTGATGGAAAAGTGGGAGGGGTAGGGATCTAGCCACTGATAGAGAATATCCACACAACTTCAAACTGTAGCATAATTGATTTTTGTGCTTTTGTCTTTAATTACAAATAATTGAAACAAGTTGATTAACAGAGAAAGGCCTCTCCTGGAGGTGGAGAGATGATAGTCTACAGATACTAATGTGAGATCAAGACTCTGTGAGAGCTGGGTGTGGTGGCACATGCCTGTGATCCCAGCACGTGGGAGACAGAAGCAAGAGGGTTGCTGTGGTGTAAGCTCAGCATGGAGTACACAGTGAGTTCCAAGTCAGCTTGGGCTATAGCATGAGGTCTTATCTCAAAAACAAAGCCATAACCATCTGGAGTACAAGCGCTGACAGTGAAAACTGCTCAGGAACCTTCAGCGTTTGGGTAGGTACTGGTTTTTGATAGTATGTGGTATGGGGCTCTCCACTGTTTTGCTGAAATATTAAGGGAAATAATGACCTTAGGAAAAAAAGGTTTGGATCGCCCACTTACGATGCGTATGTAGAGGGACTGTAGACTTATGTAGAAGGACCCACACTGTACTGCTCTTCTAGCATCTCTGACTTGGTGCTGTTCTCTACAGCCTTCGGTATATTTTGTTTATGGAAAATCTTTTTTAAGTGATAGGAGGTAGATATTTTGCTAAGAATTGAGGAAAATAATCGAAATACACATTTTCTGTTCTTGAGTCCACAATCGAGAAATTGAGACAAAGGAGTAAATACTTGAAGTGTATAAATACTTAAATTTATAAAATGTTAATTTGACCGTCTAGCAAAGACACTTAAAATGTGGCTGTTTCCTTTGATAAAGAAACTCTTTTATTAAAGGGAAAACCATGGTCTTAATTTTATACTTCATTGTGTACCTAGATATTAATGAACAATTCCAGGTAGTGCTCAAAACTCATAATTCCTCTGATTCCATCTGCACACTCTTCTGAGTCATATTCATATTATATTCAAGCTGACAACTATATGTATGTTCAAAAGTAAATAGAAGTACTTTAAATTACTTTCTATTACAGGTAACCACACGGTGGATATTGGGGACATTTTATTTGCTTTGGATGATCTGCAGCAACAGTATGAAGATGTCTGTAAGGGACCTTTGTGGCCATAAGTTTTGTTTATAAGCAATATTCAAGTTAACTCCTAGCCCACAACTTTTTAAACTCTTAGAATGAGTATTGAACCTCCTTCCCTAACCTTCTAATCAGGAAGACCAAAACAGAACATTCTTTAAGCCTGCCTTCCTAATGTCAATTATGTAGCACTAGTATTTCCCTGACTCTAGTTCCTTACAAATTCTTTACCATTTCTGATTATTTGGTATAGTTCTCCATTAAGTATATCCCTTTTGCTCTTTTCCTGCTCTTTATGTCACATTTTAAATTCCCTTTTATTTGTTTAAATATAATTTGGTCAAGATTATTCTAATAATTATAAAAAATTTTGTAGTTTGGTTAGCTTATTACAAAGAGGAAGTCCTGCCTTAGGTTTTCCAGAGGTGATAATTGATATTTATCCTTATAACTTCGTATTACATGTTGATTTTTTATTGACATTAATTTGTTAATTGATTAATTGACATATATACACATGTGGAAAGTGTGATAATTTTTGGAATGAGCATACTTTTTGATTCAAGATAATCAGCATTCCCATCTCCTCAAACATTTATCATTGTTTGTATTGGGAACTTTCAAACTTTAAAAATTTTTTAGAATTTTTGAGAGTAAACTTCCTGCTGTGTCCTCAGCATACATACTCTTCCCACAAAATCCATTCTTATAGCATATTTATACACCAGTATAATTCAGCATTGTTAATAAACTCCTGAAAACTACTTACAGGTGATTTGTATCTCATGGACTGTGTGCGTTCCAGCTTCCCCTGTATCTTAGGGACTGTGTGCATTCCAGCAATGCAGAAGTGTTCCCTTTTCCCCACAACCTCTCCAGCATAAGTTGTCATCAGTGTTTTTGATCTTGGCCATTCTTACAGGTGTAAGATGGAATATCAGAGTTGTTTAGATTTGCATTTCTCTGATGACTAAGGGTGTTGAGCATTTCCTTAAGTGTCTTTCAGCCATTTTAGATTCCTCTGTTGAGAGTTCTCTGTTTAGGTCTGTACCCCATTGGATTATTTGTTCCTTTAATGATCAATTTCTTGAGTTCTTTGTATATTTTGGAGATGAGACATCTGTCTGATGTGGGGTTGGTGAAGAGCTTTTCCTATTCTGTAGGCTACCATTTTGTCATGTTGACCGTGAAGAACTTTACAGTACATTTTAAAATGAACTGCATATATATAATACCTTAAACAAGAATAGAAACACACATACACATACACACATATATAGTATATTATAACAAAATAACCTTTAAAATGTATCAATATACAAAAATTCATAATAATGTGAAATATTTGAGACTAGTAATTGCTTTTTAATCTAAAAGTAGATTCAATAATCTGCCTTTTAATCCCATTATTCCAATATTCCCCTTTTTTATTTTCAGAAAGAGATCCCTGAATCTAATCTCCTTTGCTTGGATTGTTTTCTCTGGCTTTGATCAGTAACAGCTTGAAACTACCCCTCCATATGATGATAAGCATCCATAACCCACTGAACAAACAAAAACCACCTACCCTATCTCTTGAGAATGTTGGTATCATGTTTTCTATATTGCTTCTTGATGTCTGGAGGTGACGGCTAAAAATCTTTAGGGGTCACTGAGAAAATTTGGATAATGGTCAAGTCCTTCGAGAGCTAGCTGTTGTTCAGTCTATGTGTGATAGGAAAGTGTAGAGCTTATCTGAAGTCCTGGCTGGAGTAGTCTGTGAGGCTGAATCATTTTAGTTAGCAGCTTTGAAGTTGTTCTGGAAACAGAATTTTGAGGGAACTGCAACAGAGGCATTCTGAGAGGATGAATCACCTGGGCTACTTGTCTTCGTTGGTGTCTGGTCCCCTTTTTTCTGAAAATACACAAACTTTTAAAGGTACTATACATATCTGTATTAATACAAGTATAGATGTGTGGTGTGCACAAATCAGTTAAAGATGTGTTTTGTTCATTATTTGAGCAGGTAAAAGGTATCTATCAACTTTATAAGTCTGTTTGGACTGTATAACCAAACTGCCATGAGTACTCTGTAGCCAACAAGCTCTACCATGTCTCTTCTAGTCTCAGAGTTGTTTCCATGTAGAGGGACGAGCTTATATGTCATCTGTCTTGTAGTTTTTCTTGGTTTCTTCCTTCATGTCTGCAGCCAAGATTTTCAAGAGGTCTACCTCAATCAAATCTGGCCTTTATTAATTTAGAAAAAATCCATAGCTTTTTGTTTGCTATGGAAAGGTATAACCTCTTCCTCAATGCAACACATTTCTTGACTTCCACTCTGAAGTTAAGACATCTTTAAAATATGTAGGCTGGTTTAATTTAGCAATTTTTTCTTCCTTCCAGTGTCTTTCAGTTTTTCCTTTGCTCATCAACATCAAAAAATTCAAAGTCAACTAAGCACTATACAGGATCCCTATGTATTTATTTTTCATCCTTACATGGTTTTTTCTTTTTATATATTACTATACTATTTCTTTAAAGACTTTATTATTTTAAAACTATTTTTTATGACTATACCCATTTTATTTTCTTTCTCCAGTATCTAAATATATTTTTAGGCATACTGTACCTAGTCAGAGGTTTTCTCAGCCTGGACTTTTTTTCTTTTGCATGTCTACAGCACTTCTCTGACCATTGAGCCAAACCTTATATGATTGTGACAGTCAGGTTACTGCCATGTGGATCTTCTTAGCACATGGTGTTGGTGGCTGGCTCTGTTACCTTCAAGTAGATGAGAGCTAAGCCTCATGCCTGTGGGCCCTGGCCTGGAGTTGTGTTTATCTGCTGCAGCTCTGGGAAGTTTTTGGGTTCATGCTACCGCAGGCATTTCTGTTTAGTCTTTTTTTCTTCCTAGTAGTGCACCATTTACATGCTCAGCTGCATAGAAAGGCCTCTGATAGGAGTCATGCCTCTGTACACCATAAGCACTGGAACAACATGATAGACTATGGTTACTAGGAAGCTGTGTCTGGCTCCATGTTCAGAACTTTCTTTTTTCAGCTTTCTCAGGCCCTATGTGAATTTATGTGCCCATGTTGGGCACCAAATATAGCAAGTCTTTTTTTGTTAGACTTTCCTTGGGACCGCCAGCTCCTCAATAATGACATAGAAACTTTTTGTTTTTTTTCGAGACAGGGTTTCTCTGTAGCTTTGGACCCTGTCCTGGAACTAGCTCTTGTAGACCAGGCTGGCCTCGAACTCACATAGATCCACCTGCCTCTGCCTCCAGAGTGCTGGGATTAAAGGTGTGCACCACCAGCACCTGGCTGACATAGAAACTTTTTAATAATTATGAAAGCTTGGCCTTTAGTTTAGGCTTGTTCCCAACTAGCTCTTATAACTCAAATTAACCTGTTTCTGTTAATCTATGTTCTGCCGTGTGGTTCTATGCCTCTCCTCCATTTTGTATGTCTGACTTCCTCAGCATCTCTCTGGCATTTCTTGTGCACCTAGATTCTAACCCTAAGTTCCTCTCTCTCCCCTGAAGTTCCGCCTATTCTCTCCTGCCTTACTACTGACCATTCAGCTCTTTACTAAACCAATCTCAGTGACACATCTTCACACACTGTACAAATATCCCACAACAAGTAGAGTTGTGTAAATACTTTACAGTGTGTTTTCATACCCAAAGTCTCCTTCAGCACCATCACATGGATTTTTATAAATGAAATTGTAACTTCAGATGTTTCATTTTCTAGATTTGTGTCTTTTGTATCAGATTATTTCTGCCTGCAGCCAATGAGAATATTCATGAGAATAATTACTTGGATCTTAGCTTTATTAACAAATGCTCCCCTTCTGCAACTTACTGTAGTTCTGCACACTTACAATGAGGTATTTTTAATTGTATTGCCTTACTAGCATGTTATCTTTCTAAATTTGGAGGTTGAGAACAATGCATCCCAGCAGAGTATTTTATTTAATTTTAAATAGATTTGAGTGAAAGTCTTTAAATATAATAATCTGTAAGATTGTACTGGTTAATAGTTTGATCATTTAATCACCGGCCATTCCAGCTTCCTTAAACTTTGTTTTGTATATTTAAGCAATCCATAATTTCTAGATTGGCCTTTATGAGAACTTAGTTGTTTTGTTTGAATTTTTGAACGAATCATACGAATAAATGAAATCAAAATAAAATAATGTATTTCTCTTACTTAGCAATTATGGATGAAGCCACTTCAAGTAAAAGATTATCAAGTATACCAGGACACCATCTACAACCCAGGAAGAAAGGGAGTTCAATTTCCAGACTGTCTGAACCTATCACATCAAAAAATGAACCTCCCCTTCAACCTCTCAGTAAAACCATGGAGAAACACGACGAGCCTGAAGTTAAACAATCAAAAACTTCCTTACAAATAAGAAGACTCTCAAGTCGGGTTGACAGTAATCAAGTGGGATTTCAGGAACCATACCCAAAGATTCAAGATTCAAAGTCTAAACCATCTATCCCAAGGAGTACTACAAGCCTTGAAAAGTTAAATACTCAAGATTCAAAGTCTAAACCATCTATCCCAAGGAGTACTACAAGCCTTGAAAAGTTAAATACTCAAGATTCAAAGTCTAAACCATCTATCCCAAGGAGTACTACAAGCCTTGAAAAGTTAAATACTCAAGATTCAAAGTCTAAACCATCTATCCCAAGGAGTACTACAAGCCTTGAAAAGTTAAATACTCAAGATTCAAAGTCTAAACCATCTATCCCAAGGAGTACTACAAGCCTTGAAAAGTTAAATACTCAAGATTCAAAGTCTAAACCATCTACCCCAAGGAGTACTACAAGCCTTGAAAAGTTAAAGATTCAAGATTCAAAGTCTAAACCACCTATCCCAAGGAGTACTACAAGCCTTGAAAAGTTAAATACTCAAGATTCAAAGTCTAAACCATCTACCCCAAGGAGTACTACAAGCCTTGAAAAGTTAAAGATTCAAGATTCAAAGTCTAAACCACCTATCCCAAGGAGTACTACAAGCCTTGAAAAGTTAAAGATTCAAGATTCAAAGTCTAAACCATCTATCCCAAGGAGTACTACAAGCCTTGAAAAGTTAAATACTCAAGATTCAAAGTCTAAACCATCTATCCCAAGGAGTACTACAAGCCTTGAAAAGTTAAATACTCAAGATTCAAAGTCTAAACCATCTATCCCAAGGAGTACTACAAGCCTTGAAAAGTTAAATACTCAAGATTCAAAGTCTAAACCATCTATCCCAAGGAGTACTACAAGCCTTGAAAAGTTAAATACTCAAGATTCAAAGTCTAAACCATCTATCCCTAGGAGTACTACAAGCCTTGAAAAGTTAAATACTCAAGATTCAAAGTCTAAACCATCTATCCCAAGGAGTACTACAAGCCTTGAAAAGTTAAATACTCAAGATTCAAAGTCTAAACCATCTACCCCAAGGAGTACTACAAGCCTTGAAAAGTTAAAGATTCAAGATTCAAAGTCTAAACCACCTATCCCAAGGAGTACTACAAGCCTTGAAAAGTTAAAGATTCAAGATTCAAAGTCTAAACCATCTATCCCTAGGAGTACTACAAGCCTTGAAAAGTTAAAGATTCAAGATTCAAAGTCTAAACCACCTATCCCAAGGAGTACTACAAGCCTTGAAAAGTTAAAGATTCAAGATTCAAAGTCTAAACCACCTATCCCTAGGAGTACTACAAGCCTTGAAAAGTTAAAGATTCAAGATTCAAAGTCTAAACCATCTATCCCTAGGAGTACTACAAGCCTTGAAAAGTTAAAGATTCAAGATTCAAAGTCTAAACCATCTATCCCTAGGAGTAGTACAAGCCTCGAAAAGTTACCGGATAAAAGCGATATTTCTACCATCTCAAAACTTGAGAGGCTAGCTGTGAAAGAGCAGCCCAGCACCCTAAAACCAGTTGCATCTAAGGAAAAAGCTACAGTTAGGGCCTTAGGTCAGTGTCCCATGTCTCAGTTAGGACGTAGGTTCTGGAGTGCTTCAGTCTTTGCAGACATGGGCTGCGTGGGCCAATCACTGAACACTTCCACTTTTCCCCTGAATATAGTTAACCTTTTAGTTGTTAGCCTCTGTCACCACCGCTGCTGATATACAGACCAGTGGATAGGATTCTGTGATTTTGGTGATAATTCCTGGGAAAGGGTGGAGATAGGTGAATCTTTGGAGCTTGCTGGCTAGCCAGCTTAGCCTAAACTGAGATCTCCATGCCAGTGAAAAACCCTGTCTCAAGAAACTTGGCAGATGTCACCTGAAAAATATCTCCCAAGGCTGACTTTTGACCTCCACCTTCACATGCACACATGTCCATATCCAGTCCCACAACCTGCACACTTGCATACACACACACATGGGGGGAGGGCGGAGAGAGGGGGGAAAGAGAGAATAGAAGGTGTATTTTTCTTTGGTAATTTTTTTGGTAATTTATTTGAATATGTAGGAAATCTGTGAAATTTTAGAGTCCCACAGTTCAAATATGTGAAGATATTCCCAGTATGTCAGGTATTAGTTCTTGTGGATGGAAAATATTAGAAATAGAATAATGAATACTGTACTTCTTAGGTTTCTAAGGCTATGTGGCCCTCATAAAAGATAGTTAATGATTTCTGTCTTTTTGTTCTTCTTCCATCATGGAAGTACCTTGGCTGGAACTTAGTTATGTGCTTCTTAGAGTCTGCTGAAGTTACTCTATCATGTCTGCTCTCTTTAAAGAAACTTTACAAAAACACATGATCATTTAGTGCAGTACTTAAAATAAGAGATTACTGAAAAAGAAATGATTCCTACACTAACATGTAGCTCAAATAACTCAGTTGAGGAAAGAATATGACCCATGAAGGAAGATGACGGGTATTCAATCTGGTTCCTTTTCCAGGCTGCTGTTACTGGGTGTTAGGTAAGGAAGTCCTGGGTTTACAGAGTGACAGAGTTTAAACAGTTAGTCCACAGGTAGAAGAGGCCTTCAAAGCAATGACGTCTACCCACCTGGGCATTACTAAATCAAATGATGTCACTCACCACTTCCATATCATGTTGTGTATGTAAGGAAGAATGAGATCATTCTTCGGCGTAAATAACTTCCCTAAAAATAGAGTAACAGGGACTCTATTTTGTGCGACTGCCTCCATTACTCAAGATTTTAGGTACCAGCATGATGGTTCGTATCTGTAACCCCATGAGTTCAAGGCCAGGTTTGCTATGCAGAGGGTGAGAATCTAGTTTAAGATGCATAGTGAGATACTGTTTCAGAACATATTAAAAAACAACAAAGGGATTTTGGGAGCCACTATTGCTTTAGCTACATATAATCATCTTACATTTTGTGTATTTAGAAACCGCCCATGGGGCTATCAGTAAGCTCCAGAAACGTTACATTTCTCCAGATGAGCTTCAGTCCATTTTACCTGTGATGGGGATTACCTTATCAGATAAAGTCTTCCAGAAGATTGTGCCAGAAATCATTAATAACGGTGAGAACTTGCTAACTTTAAACTTTTGAGAAAGGTAATACTTTTGTGGGGTTAAAATGGTGGGGGGTATTCCTCTTATTGAGGAATGGAACAGAATGAGCCGTTCTAAAGAGTAAGAAAGAACAGATACAGGACTGAGGGAATGGCTCTGTGGATAAAGCTCTTGCTGCTCAACTCTGAGGATCAGAGAATCTCTCTAGCCCATCAAAGCTGATCAGGCATGGTAGTGTGTGGTCTCTCTCTCTCACACACACCCACACACACATCGTGCCACTGCCTCCGCCACCTTCACCACCACTGTCACCATAGCCACCACCACCACCTCCACCACCATCACCACCACCACCACCATCACCACCATCACCACCACCACCACCATCACCACCATCACCATAGCCACCACCATCACCTCCACCACCATCACCACCACCACCACCATCACCACCATCACCACCACCACCACCTCCACCACCATCACCACCATCACCACCACCACCACCACCGCCACCACCGCCACCACCACCTCCACCACCACCACCACCACCACCACCACCACCACCTCCACCACCACCACCACCACCACCATCACCACCACCACCACCACCACCATCACCACCACCACCACCACCACCACCACAATCACCACCACCACCTCCACCATCACCACTATCACCACCATCACCACCACAATCACCACCACCACCACCACCACCACCACCACCACCATCACAATCACCACCACCACCTCTACCACCACCACCACCACCACCACCACCACCACCACCACACCATATATATACACATTCCACACAGACAGGAAAAAACAAAGAAGTATGAAAGTGGAAAAAGGTAAAATTAAAAAAAAACAACCTTGTGAGTCCAAGTTACTGGATTGCTTTGGAAAACTGGCATTGCTTTGGCAAGGCTCCACATTGCTGTCTGTGCTGTCTTCTAGCTGTAGAGACCAGGGAGTAAAACAGGGCCTATAAAAATTTCCAATCAAGCCGGGCGGTGGTGGCACACGCCTTTAATCCCAGCACTCGGGAGGCAGAGGCAGGTGGATCTCTGTGAGTTCAAGACCAGCCTGGTCTACAAGAGCTAGTTCCAGGACAGGCTCCAAAACCACAGAGAAACCCTGTCTCGAAAAACCAAAACCAAAAAAAAAAAAAAAAAAATTTCCAACCAAGTAGCTTGGATTTAAGAAGTAACTGACAGTTCTATTCATAGGAGGGATTTGGAGCTAGTAATTAAGGTAGCAGTTGAACCCTTAAGTTTGAGAAGGCTTTTGTAATCAGAGAGTTTTTTTCTTTTTTAAATTAAATTAATTTATTTATTTTACATCAGACCACAGTTTCCCTTCCCTCCTCTCCTCCCATTTTTTTCCCTCCTACCGCCCCTCTGCTTCCCCCCTCCTTCCACTCCTCCTCTGTTTCTGTTTAGAAAGGGGTAAGGGGCAGGCCTCCCATGGTTATCAACAAAGCATAGCATATCAAGTTGCAGTAAGACTAAGCACCTCCCCTGGTATTAAGGTTGGACAAGGCAACCCGGTATGAGGAATAGGTTCCCCAAAGCCAGCCAAAGCATTAGGGACAGCACCTGCTCCCATTGTTAGAAGTCCCACAAGCAGACCAAGATGCATAACTCTCCCCAAAATGCAGAGTGCCTAGGTCAGTCCCATGTGGGCTCCCTGGTTGTTGGTTCAGACTCTGTGAGCGCCTACGAGCCCATGTTAGTTGTTTCTGTGGATTTTTGTGATGATCCCTCTGGCTTGGACAATTTTTTCTCTCTTCAGCAGGATTCTCCAAGCTAAGCCTAATCTCATAAATTAAAAAAAGAGAAACAAAGATATGAACTGACCGAAATCAGTAAGACTCATTTTAGGAGAGTGTATGAGGGCAAAATAGGGTGGTGAAATTAAGGATCAAGTAAGTTTTTTCTCTTAATTTAATGAAAATGAAAACATACTTTTAATGTAAAATCTATCGGAATGTGTAATTTAGATTCTTTATCTTACAGAAAGTGGGTTGGCGAATTTAGATGACTTTATCGTGGCAGTCTCCAAGAGGCACAATTTTTCTGAATATGATGGTAGGTAGAAAATTTGATTCAGAATGACTTGGAGGCAGAGCAATTAGGTGGAAAAGAAGGTTCAATAGAGCACCGTGAACTTGCTTCTGTGTGGCATGGTGGAGCATACCTCTCTAATCCCCACACTTGGAAAGCTGAAACAAAGAATGGGGAATTCAAGGCTGAGCTACATAGCTTGTCTCCAACACAAACAAAACAGAGCTTAAAATGAAACAAAACTAAGCCAAAACAAGAAGAGCTGAACTTTTGCTTTGAGATGAACACTCACTACCACATTCACTACTGCTGTGGCTCTTAGGCAAGTCAACAGCCAGCTTGTAGAACTCCGTGTCTACTCGGTAACTTGATGTCTCATAGGCTTGTCGTGCTACCTAGAGGTCAGCAATACAAGCGATAGCAAGGAGATCAAACGGGTGATTGGCCTCATTGGTTAGGAATTAATTTTCAATTATTCATAAAGACCTGTTTGAATGAAATACTAATATACTTTACTTTTGTTCAAGGACATTTTATGAGGCAGTTATTAGGTTATAATTTATACATATAATATTGAGCCACTCACTTATTTTTAAGTAAGTTTATAAAGTTATGCAATGGTCACCACGATCCATTGTTGTTTTCATTTTTTGTTGTTTTTTGCTTGGAATTATTTTGTTTATACAAATAGTTTTTAAAACAAGATTAAAATATGAAATAAAATACTTTATCTGAATGTTACATTTGAGAAAACCTATTTATTTTTCCAGCTCTTACTTTTTCTTCAAATGATTTATGATACCTCTCTTACTTAAAAATTTAAGTTTTTATTAGCTCTTTGAGGGTTTCATACAATGTGTTTGATTATATTTACCATCCACCCCCAAGTCTTCCCAGATCTACTCCATGAACTTTGTGTTCTTCTTCCTCCTCCTCCTTCTCCTCTTCTTTTTCTTTTTCCTTTTCTTTCTTTCTTTCTTTCTTTCTTTCTTTCTTTCTTTCTGTCTCTCTCTCTTTTCCCTTTTCCTTCTTTCCTTCCATCCTTCCTTCTTTCTTTTTCTTTTTCTTTTTTTTTTGGCTTTTCAAGACAGGGTTTCTCTGTCTGGCTCTGGAGCCTGTCCTGGAACTTGCTCTGTAGATCTGGCTGGCCTCGAACTCACAGAAATTCGCCTGCTTCTGCCTCCCAAGCATTGGGATTAAAGGTGTGCACCACCACCGCTTTCCCCCCTCACCCCTTTTTTTCCTGTTCTGACTAAAATATGAGCAAAAGGCAGTGAAACACATGTCCAAAAACAAAAACGATATGATCTATGTTTTGGAACAACAGTAATATATTTCCACTACTAAATTCTGTGTAAATAAAGAAGCATTTTTTTTTTTGTGAATTTTTTCGAGACAGGATTTCTCCGTGGCTTTTGGTTCCTGTCCTGGAACTAGCTCTTGTAGACCAGGCTGACCTCGAACTCACAGAGATCCACCTGCCTCTGCCTCCCGAGTGCTGGGATTAAAGGCGTGCGCCACCACCGCCTGGCCAGAAGCATTTTTTTTTTTTAAAGAAAGAAAAAAACCTTTAAGACGAATTTATGTTGGCCAAATATTTTTGGATGCGTGGCACTCCACTGGAGCATGGCCTTCTCACTAGGAACTATACTCTTAGAGAAAACTGTGTCTCCATCCCCTAGCAGATAACGTTTTGTCAATAGCTCCATGGCTAGGGCTGGGATTGTGTGCCCAGCTTCTATCTCCATGCTGGGATTTGGCCTGGCTTGCGCTCGTGCAGTCTTTATACATGCTGCTGCAACTGCTGTGAGTTCATAGTGCAGCTGCCCAGTTGTGTTCAGAAGACACCGTTTCTTGTAGTCGTCCATTGCCTCTGGTTCTTAGATTCTTTCTGTTCCTTCTCCCACAATGATCCCTGAGCCTGGGGAGGAGGGCATGTGCTATATACATTTAGGGCTGAGCCTTCTGTAATCTCTTATTCTCCACACCTTGGCCAGTTGTTCTCTATGTTGATTGCCACCTGCTCTAGCAACCTCTTTAAAAACTGTGCATATATCTGTATGCACACATACCTATGTCTGCTTGATTTTTTTATTAATTTATTTTTTCTCAGTTTTATTAGTTCTTTGAGCATTTCATATAATGTATTTGGATCACATTTGTCCCTCCTCCTATTCCTCCCAGATTTCCCCTTTCTCTTCCCTGCTTACCCAAGGTTGTGCTCACTTTTAAAAATACTCATCAAATGTAGCTGACACTGCCATATACTCTTGGGTGTGTAGCCTTGCACTGGAACATGCTCAGCCAACTCAAAGAAAATTGAGTCTCCCCTTTCCAGCTTCTATCAATAGGCAGTAGTCCCTTAGCTAGGAGAAGTGCAGAGAATAAGAGACTGTGGAATGCTCAGCCCTAAATGGGGCAACTTTATCATATCCCCTCTTCCCAAGGCTCAAGGATAGGGGACAGAAAGAATGCAAGAGCCAGACGTGGTTTATGACCACAAAGAATCAGTGTTTTCTGGACACACAGAGCAGTAGTAGCATGTATGAACGAACAGCAGTTGAGACAGCTTACAGAAGACCTGTCGCAAGCTCAAGCTAGACATAATCCCAGCATAGAGGGGGTCGGCATGGAAACCTGTATATTTTGGAAGAATTTATTTTAAGAATGATTTCATGGCCAGACATAATGGCACACACCTTTAATCCCAGCACTTGGGAGGCAGAGGCAGGTGGACCTCTGTGAGTTTAAGGCCAGCCTGGTCTACAGAGTGAGTTCCAGGACAGTCAGGGCTCCATAGTAAGACTGTCCCTCAACTCCCCCCAAAAAGGGAAAAAAGGAATGCTTTCCTTATAGCACAAGTCTAACAATTTAAATTTAGTGAAGGACTGTCCAAATGAATAAAGTTTAGGTTTTAAGCCATTATAAAAGAGATGTAGGACAATTATTTTTAAGTAATTATATTTATATTTAAAGAAGATTAAACTAAATGAATTTACCATGTACCAAACTACATGTTCCCACAAAATACTATCTCAATTATCAATAAGGATGGAAGGTTTTCTATGTATGCTTTTGCTAATATGAAATAAACCACCAAGGAATTTTAACTTTTTGAATTAAATAGACCATTCTCATAAGATTTTTCTTTCTATACACTTTCAGTGGTGATACTGTCAGTATGATGAAGTTGGCATTTCTTAGGTAGGAATCACATAGCAAAGTAGAATATTGTTGACTGATCCTGTTATTTACTGATTTTTAGCCCTGAAAATTGGTGTCTGGAGGTACAGCTCAGAGGAGTGTTTCCCTAGCATGCACGTGAGCCTGGGGTTGATCCCCAACATTACAGAAACCATGCATGGTGATTGAGTATCAGAAGCTCAAGATTATCCTGAGCTACAAAGGGAGTTTGATGCCAGCCTGGGCTAATGAGACCCAGTCCTCAAACAGGAACAAAGCCTGAACAAACAAACAAACAAACACAAAACACCCCTTAAAGCATTCTGATTATGCAGTTACTATGCAATAATGTCTAAAGTGATTTGTATTTTTATTTAATGATAGATTTGACATTCATCTTCATACTTGTGAGGTTTTTTTTGTTTTAAGTTTACTTAATTCTAACATGAACAAATTTATTTTCAGCATTGAATGATGCCATTGAAGGCATTAGTAAAATTCAGAATGAAAATGTTGCTTATGAGGATCTAGACACCTGTCTTCAAAATTTTGGAATTTTTCTTCCTAAGCCAGAACTAAAGAAGATCAAAGAATTAACTGAAGCTGATGGTAAATGATAAATTTTCAAGGAAACTGTTCTCAGAATAATGACTTCATTGTTTTTGTTAGAAAAAGCGTCAGTAAAGGACAGTTCAGAAGCACAGCTAAATGCTCGAAGTTCGTCATCTAGAAATAGCCAGTGTTAGTAGTCTTTTCAGATACTCTTCCCAGGTAAAACTCCAAAGAAAAAGGAAGCCAAGTTTTGATCTTGCTGCCTGACAAGGTGAAGGTCAGGACACAAGGCACTGAAAGGGGCCAAGGTGCCGCCCTCATGCCAGAGCTGTCCACTCACAGTAAAAGCTTACCAGTTTGGGGTGCCAGTGCCCATGCAACCGAGTAGAATTTTTCTTAAGGGAGAGAGAGGTGGGCTAGTCAAACAGTTGGGGTTCCACGTGGACGAATAGTTGAGTTAATAACTATTGATTTCTAAGCATGGTGTATGAGAATTCATTATAATGTTTTGAGTTGCATAGATTTACAACCTTCTACTTAAAAAGAAATAGAAAATATAATCTGTATAGAGCTTGTATAGAGAAAGTATGACTTCATTTGGATATAAGGGATGATCTGAATGGGAACATGTCCTACGTTGATAGGTTTAGAGACTGAAACCAGTCAGTTCTTCCATCCAATGCTATTTAGCTTTTGGGAGGAGCTGAGATCTGGGAATGCTGAGGGTGCTATGACCATAGATTAAGACTGTCATTTCTCTAATTTGTTTGTCTAAAGAAATTCTATCAAAATTCAGGCTTTTATGAGCCAATTCTAGTGTTTGTGTGAATGAACAATGTCAGAATAGTTAAAACACCCCTAGCCCATGTGTGCAGAGGTATACATGAATATTTTTATAAGATACTAATTAGTCATCTGACAGATCACTAGGCAATGACTGCGTCACTTTGTGTTGCTAAGTGTGGCTGTAATCTTTTCATTACTTGCTTTTCTTAGAAAGTTATTGCGATAGTGATAGTGTCTGTGAGAGGGTACAGGCAAAGAGAAAGTCACAGACGATGAGATAAGGGACTTCCAGACATTCACGAGCACACATGGACAAAGTGAAAGGTCAGGTGACGTGCACTAAGAGTGACAATACTGTGCACTGTTTGGAACAACTGTCTAGGAAGTGTTTGATTTTTGCTTCTAAATTGAATTGCCTTTTTTCTTTCAAAGCATATATTTTAGTGATTAGTATTTTATAATGGATGTAGTTGTATCTTTTTTATAATTTTCAGCATTTGTCATAGTAATTTAATTCTTGAAGATATTAAAGAAAATATTTCTCTTCCCTTTAGAAACAAAACCAGTGAATTTTAAAGAGTTTATTGATACCATGATGAGCAAGAGCGAATACTTCTCTCAAAAATTAAGTACGTATGAATGTTATTATTTATGTCGTATGAAAAAATCAGAATTTTTTCTAGTCTAGTTCTTAGGTAGAGTTTAAGCTTTTTATTTAAATTCCTAAAAAAGTAGCAAAACGCTGGGCGTGGTGACATACATCTTTAATTCCAACATTCGGGAGGGAGATACAAGGGGATCTCTATAAGTTCAAGGCAACTACTCTACATAGTGAGTATCAGGACAGTCAGGGCTACATAATGAGACCCTGTGTTGTAGTTTGAATGTAAATGGCCCCCATAATCATACAGGGAATGGCACTATTAGGAGGTGTGGCTTTGTTAGAGTAGGTATGGCCTCATTGGAGGAAGTGTGTCACTGTGGATACGAGCTTTGAGTTTTCCTATGCTCAGGATACTGCCCAGTGTCTTAGTTGACTTCCTGTGGCTTGCATATCAAGATGCAGCCAGCATCACATCTGCCTGCATGCCACCATGCTCCCCACTATGATGATAATGGACTGAACCTCTGAAACTTTAAGTGAGCCATCTCAATTAAATATTTTCATCTATAAGAGTTGCTGTGGTCACGGTGTCTTTTCACAGCAATGAAAATTCTAAGACACCCTGTATCAAACAAACAAACCAAAGAAAAGGTGCATGTAGTCCTAATTTTCAGCTAGAAAGACCTTGTAAACATTTTAGTTTTAACTATAGACTTATAGTACTTATAAATAATTATAAATACTTATAGTAATTACAGATATTGTATTATGGTTACTCATATATAATATTTATCATGCACTAATACTGAATAATTTTCATTACCCCATGAATTCCCATATTAATGCTATAATTTTTTTTTAGAAGAGAAACCTAAGATACAGAGTTCTCCTTATTTTAGGCCTGCTTAGCACCACACATCTGGTCCACATTAGCGTTATGATAGAGCTCAGATAAAGCTGTGTGTTTTCAAAATCCACATTGTACCATCCCATGGTGCTCTCCCCTCAAACTTTGTATCCACTAGTATAGACCTACAGGTAAGAGTCATTCTTAATCGACTTTTCCACTTTGGCCTCAGTGCCACACTGCCCCCTTCGTCTCATCCATCACAGTGTTTTGCTTGTTTGAGATGAGGTGTATGATGTTTTCCAGGCTGGTCTTAAACTCCCCATCCTGGGTTCAGGTGATTCTAAAGCCTTAGCTCTCTGGGTGCTGGTGGCACACCGACATGTGCCAAGGTAGTTGGCCATTCTCAGATTCTTTAATTGGTGCTTTAAAATTTGATATAAAAATATGTTTCCTGGCTGCAGTGAAAAAAAAGCCTGCTGCTCTGGTCTACAGGCTTTCTAATTGTTTGTTGGGCTATTTATGTATTTATTTGGTGGTAGGATTAGGCCCAAGTATTGACATGCTAAACTACATCTCTAGCCTCAGTTCCTTCTATAAAAAGATGCATTGTTCTACACTAACTTCCTATGGAAACTTAAAGTGCATTTTGCTAAATCAGTTTTCATCTTCGTCTTGTTAACCTTTTAATTCTAGTACCCAAGACAGTGTTGGCTCTTAGTCTCTACCCACTACCAGTTTATCAGCATTTACTTCTTGATCTTGTTTAATGGCTGCTGCTTTGGTGGTTGATTTTTAAATATCAGCATGACCCCAGACTCCATTCTGGATCCCATCTTTGAAGGTTGTTTCAGAGTGGAGATCTTACTGCTTCAACTGTCCCTCTATTTTTTGACTCCCAGTTCATCTCCAACTCTTCCCCAGCAGCTTCTTTTTCCTGTGGGAAACTCTGCACACGCTACTATTTACTTAGCTTCTCAGGACTGAGTGGTCCTAGTCTTCAGCCTCCATTTAATTCTTCATTGAACACATCTCCATTCTCCAATTACATCCTGATTTGTCATCTTCTCATATCTCCATTACTGTCACCCTTGTGACAGCCATCACAGCCAGCATCTTTGTCTCTGAAGCACTACAAACTTTCCTGCCTGATCTTCCAGAGACCCGGTTCTTTCTGTTGCAGTAGGGTGGTCTTTCTGTGATCGGGAAGAAGATAATTTCACCCTCCAGTTTAAAATTACACTAATAACAAAACTTTCAATATAGGAAGAAGGAGACAGGGGAGAATTTTGGGAAATACAGGAAGTAAAAATATTTGATTTGTTGTTTTTAAAAATTGAGAACATGAGCTGTGTGGTGGTGGCACACACCTTTAATCGAAGTACTCAGGAGGCAGAGGCAGGTGGATCTCTGTGAGTTTGAGGTCAGTCTATTCTACAGAATGAGTTCCAGTACTCAGGCCTGTACAGAGAAGCCACGTCTCAAAAAACACCCCTCCCCCAAAGGGAACAAGGGGCCAGAAAGGTGACTCAGCTGTCAAGAATTCTTGCAGGACTTTGGACTTTCCACAGGGCAAGGAACCCTGACTGCTCTTCAGACTGGAGAGGGAGGGGGAGAGGAGTGGGGGGGGAGGAGGAGAGAAGTGGGAGGAGGGGGAGGGAAATGGGAGGCTGGGAGGAGGCGGAAATTTTTTTTTTCAATAAAAAAAAAAGAATTCTTGCTTTTCTTGCACAGGACTTGGTTGGGTTCCCAGTACCCACAATGAGCAGCTCACAAGCACCCTTATCTCCAACTCCAGGGGATCTGACATGCTCTTCTGCCTTCTGTGGGCACCTTCATGCAAACTTGTACCGCTACACATATACACACAATGAAAAGTAAAGTCTCAACATTTTTTTTTAAATGTTTGGGAACTCAGACTTTTAAAAATCTAAACCTCAAGAAAAAGTGTTATTTTTGTGTTATTGATGGTTGTACTCAGGCCCTTGAGTATGCAGGGAAGCTGCACCATTGATCTATACTCCCAGTTAGGAAATTATTTTTTGTGATTACCCAGGAGTGAGGGAATATATTCTTAAAAAAGTTCAGAACTTCTAAGACATATTATTAAATATTTTATTGTGTTTGATACTTGAAAATTGGCTGTTCATTTATGTTATATTTAATGTTTATCTAACCCCCAAATCCCTATTGTCAATTATTCCAAATAATAGTTTGTTATGTTAATATCTTGGATAAATATATTATGAAACTTGTATTTTTGTCCTTGGCTTAGTGTTGCCAGATGCTATTGAGAGACTCCACGATCTCAGCAAGGACCAGATGGATATTCCTCACTTGTGGGACACGCTGTCTAGTTTGAATAGTCATCTAAAAGAGGATGAATTCTTAGATGCTGTGAAATTAGCAACAGTTGATGGTGGGTATTCCAAATATTAAATTAAGAAGTATTCAAGGATTAATGTTGCTGTTTTTAATGATAAACAATCAAACAGGTATGAATTGAGCTCTAACTGTGAGAGCAGCTTGTGTTTCTTTCATGCTTAGAGAATGTTTCTTACATCTAAGAGCTACCTGTTATTTTCCTTGGGAGAAATATTTATTCAAGACTTTTGCCCATTTAAAAAATAGAGTTATATATTTTCTTGTTGTTAAGCATTTTGAGTTCATTATATATTTTAGATTAGTAGACCTTTTATCCAATGTATGATTTGAGAATATTTTCTCTCAATTCATGGGTGAGTGGTTGCTAGTTTCCTGCCCACAGTGTGTGTGTGTGTGTTTCTGTCTGTCTGTCTCTTGCTCAGTCTGGCTATTGTTGTTCTGAAAACCATTTTTATTTTGATGCAGTCCTGTTTGTCTATTTTTTCTTGAGTCAGCTGTGCTTTTCAGGTTCTATCCAAGAATTCTCTGCTAGAGAAGATGGCATGGAGCATTTTCTCTGTTTCCCCCAGCAGTCTTTTAGATTCTTGTGGGGGTCTCTGCGGCCTTCATGGCCAGCACAGTTTGCAGGAGGAAAGAAGGCAGTTCAGCTCAGCGTGACTCAGTAGCCAGTGCTGGCTCAAGCTTCTGGAGTTTGCCTCTAAGAGGTATATTTAAGCACAGCACAATTTGGTGAATTATTCTGTTTATCATTAACCAAATACTGCATGCACAACTAAGCTAAATCAAGATCAGATGTGACTCCATCAAAACTCTTTGTAAAGTCCATAAAGATAGGCTCTATATAGATTGATTGGGGAAAAACAAAGTTATGATAAAGGTCTGAGAGAGGGTCCAGGGCTAGAGAGTATCCACACAGATAATGAGGGGTCACCAGGCCAGAAAGCACGCCAAGTCCAGTCTTTCGGTTGGATAACTGGCTTTGCATTCCTTCCCTTGAAGGAACAACCCTGTGTGCTTAGCATTCCAGGTTTCCCTAATGCTTGTCTGGGAGCATAAAGACCTCCATGCCTCCTACAGAATCAGATCTCAATGAGGCAGAGTGTCTAACAGCTGAAATAATAATACATAGATTTAGGAACTATAAAAAAGTTCATATATTGGCTGTTTTATATAAAACAACAGTATCTATTTTTATTTTAATCTCATCATGTGTATACCAGTGAGAAGAGACTGGGAGACTGGGGAAATTGAGATCTGTTTGAGTCAGGGTATGTCACGGCTCATGCATATCATCTCAGCATATTTACATAGTTGAAGGAGGAAGACTGAGAAGGCCAGCATGGGCTGCATAGTAAATTCAAGCCAGCATGTACTACCTAGCAAGAACCTGTCTTTAAAAAAAAAGGATAAAGTACCTGTTCAAATTTTGTGGTAATATTTTATTATTACATTAGTCAGGATAGCTGACAGATTTAGAGGCAAAACCTTTGTATTTAGGTAGATTCCAGATATTTCCATAAGAAACAGGAAAATGTAGTACAGTATAGGAATGCAGTTTTATTATATAGTTCCTAGGAATTCAAGTGCTAATTTAAAACATATGTCAGATAAAAGGCAGGATATTGTATTTGTAGCTGTATTTGAAACCTGTAAAGTAGGACTTTGACTGCTCGGGGATGTGCCTTGCCTGGCCCCTGTGCTTTGTTGTAGTTTGTGATCATCAGCTACAGAATCCTAAGTCTCCAGCCTAAGCTTCCTTGGTAGTGGTTAGGAAAGAAAGTTGCTTCTGTCTCCCATTTGTCCCTTGCTAGTTGTCTGGAACGTCCATGCTCTTCCATAAATAGAAGGGTGTCAGCCTTGTCAGACTCTATGTTCAAAGAACCTTCAGGTTGTCTATCAAAAGTTTCTTCTTCAGGCAAAGTCTGAACTAAAACTGAGACCTATCTCTTATTTTTATTTAGTACTTTCCTCTACATTTTATGACTATGGGTTGTATGGTTTCTCTTAATTGATGGAAATTGAGGACTCAGTTTAAATTCTGCAGTCTTACCTCTTTCCATAAATCAACCTGTTACTAAAAAAAATATGATTCTTAAGCATAAACCACATGATTTGCATTTTGTAGATTGGCTCATTGACTCTGACTTTTGTTTAGTGAGGGTAATCTAAAATATTTTTCTCACAAAAGGTGACAAAGTACAACTTGATGAATTTTCAAAAGCAGTGAAGGACATGCGGGACACCCTCAGGCTAAAAGGTAAATTATGGGTGTGGAGTGGGGTGGGGAGATGGCTTTGCAGATACAGTGTTGCCATATGTGCCTGAGAATCTGAGTTTGGATCGTTAGAACACACAGAAACCCCAGGTAGATACAGCATCTGTCTATAATTCTAACTCTTAGAAGGCAGAGACCTGGGACACTCGGAGTAAATTGGCTGGCTAGATTAACCACATTGATGGACTCTGATTTCAGTGGAGAGATCCTGCCTCAATGAATACAGTGAAGAGTGATTGAAGAAGACTCAGACACTCAACCTTGACATGCATGTGCATATGTACACCTGCATCTCCGTATATGTGAACACACATGCAAGCATACCACATACATGCAGAGAGGAGAATGGGAAAAAGAGGAGGGGGAAGCAGGAGGAAGAGGAGAAGGAGAAAAGATACTGGAACTAAGATTGTAGCTTGGTAGAGCCCCTGTCTAGTGTGCAAAGAGATCCTGGGTTCAATCCCCCAGTGATAGTTAAGAAGGAAAGAAAAGAATGAAGGTAAGTAAATTATTTGTGGCCGTTTAAACTGTTTATTTTGATAATTTGCTTTGATTTCTAGCTAACATATTTGCATTGTTCTGATGGAAGGCAGATGATGCTTAGTTTGATGAGAAGTTGGCAGCTTTCAGGAAAAAAGGACTTTTTTTTTTTAAATATGAAGCAGTCCACTGAAAGATCTATTAAATTCCATCTTCACTTCTTGGACTCTATGGGAAATCTACTTATTTTTAAGATTTATATTTATTTTGTGTGTGTGTAAGTGTGTTGCCTACTGATATGTTTGTGATCATGTATGTGTCTGGTACCTTTGGCAGTACAAAGAGAGCATTGGGTCCTTTGGAACTGGAGTTATGGATGGTTGTGAGCCACTAATGTGGGTGCTGGGAACTGAACTCTGGTCCTCTACAAGAGCAGTCAGTGCTCTTAAATGTTGAGCCATCTTTCCAGTTCCTCTCTTAGTGGTTTTTTTTTTTTTTTAACATTTTCTATGTATAAAATGTTCCTATGGCATTTTAGGCCTCAGGCTTAGAACTATTCCATGGACTGCTTTATTTTATAAGATCTTTCAGAAATCTATTTCCTTTATTGTAATATATTATTGTTATTTATTATTATCTCATCACTTTTTTGTACTTCAATAGTTTTCTTCTATACTATCTGACCTCTAATTTCACTTTCTTATCTCCAGAATTAAGAAGCTAATAGCATTATGTTTACACAGCTATTAGGATCAAATTTAGTAATCCATGTGCAGTAATAACATGACATTGGGAGCATGTTATGTATTGAATAAAGAGTTACAACTTGATATCTAATTTTGAAACTGGAGGGCAGTGCTTGGAAAGACTGTTGTTCAGGACTGGTGACATTCTTATAAGGCGGGGAACAAAGTAAACTAAGTCACAAAGTGCTGATGTTAGTTGGGCACCTGAATATGAGAGATGACCACGGAGACGAGGAAGATGGCATAGCCACCCAGTGTAGATAGGGCTGGGAACTTCTAGGGAGAGTTATGAAGGCCAAGAAAGGGTTAACACAGCAGAACTGAGGCTGCTATCTTTGGAAAAGCCTGTTTGGAAATTTGGTGGCACATGGGAACTTGGCTTCTAGAATGTTCCCTCCTTTACCAACTTACTAGACTTACTTGCAGAGCTTGGAGGCATCAGAGAATAGCGTTTGTAAATTTCTATGCTTTCCTTCAGTATGTACACATAAAAGCTTATTATTATTATGATATGTAAGTATGATGATGTATGTGTATGATATATGCATATGGGCACATACATGCCTCAACACGTGTGTGGAGGTCAGAGGACAACTTTCAGGTGTTGGTTCTCTCCTTCCACAGGGAGTTTTGTGGATTTAACTGGTTTTCGTCAGGCTTATGTAGCAAGTGCCATTACCCACTGATCTGTCTTGAGACCCTACACAGGATTTAATAATTAACCATGGACTACACAGACACAAGTCTTTATTATTCTGTTTTTAAAATGAGAGCTCAGTTCTATGATCAAATGTCTTTTAAAATATGTATTTCTAGAGTTGAAGGAGATAGCCGTAGGTCTTAACTCACTCGAAGGTGAGAAGATATCTCGGGAGAATGTGGAAGATTTTCTAGAGAATCTTGGGATTACATCATTTAAAGATGAAGTGGAAAAAATCCTTCAATCAAATATTGTTTCTGGTGAGCATTTACACTATTCTCAGGGTTTATCAAGGTGTTTGTTTTAATCTTTTTTTTTTGTAGGAGGACTTGCAAAAATGGTGTGCATGTCTAGAGATGTTCAGTTATGCTTCTGAAAACAATATCTTTGACAAGAAGCTTTTCCTTTAAAAATCTACTCTTTTGCAGTTATAAAAATAAAGAAACCTTTTAACTAAATAAGCCATTAAAATAAACAAGCTTCAATTTTTGGGGGAGCACTCTTGTTAAAGTCCTTCTGCTTGCCTTGTTCCTTCCAGTGAAGGATGGCTTGAGAATTTAAACCGAGTAGAAATACTACTTTGCTGCTTTGGGCCAGCTGAAGTTACAGGTCCTTCTTGGTGCCTGAATTCCATGTCAGGCCAAGTTGGAACTAGTGTGTCTGCAGCCTTGTAGAGCTGTGGTAAGAAATGACAGCTATCAAAGAATTCAAAAGCACTTTGTAAATAAAGTGTTTAAAAAACTGAAACATTTTCAGATGTTTATTTTAATATTTAAATAAATTTAAATAAATTTTGAAAATGACTTTGCCCAGGAATCTGTACTTTTCACTTCTCTTCTTTCCACTCTAGAAGACAACACGGTGAGCGTTAAGGACTGTATGGAAGCTCTGAGAGACAACTCGAAATTTTCCAGCTACAATGGTAAGAGCTTTCTGGTCAAATTGTCACAAGGCAGCAATTTGGGATCCTTCGGAGGGCGTGTAGTCAAGCATTACGTTTGATGCCTAGTCTCCACAGTACCCGTTGTGATTGATCCGCTTCAGCTTGTGTGTGTGTAGAGTGGAAATGCACCTGACTGTGGTGGTTAGAGCAGGGTCTACTCCTGGTGGCTCGCAGAGTGAGGGCTTCACTCACTGAGCATCTCCTGGGCTCCTGTTGTTGTCTAAATATTTCCAGCCGTGCACCATTTCCCCTTTGATCTGACAGTAGTGTTCGGGGTAACTCTAAATCCCACAGAGTTGTGGCTTCACCGCTGCCCTATAGTGCAAATTCTAATTGGTCTAAATAAGAAAAACTTGGAGTCAGATGGCGAGGTGAATGCTGAAAGATCAGAGAGACAAAGGAGGAAGCCACAGTCACCTCTTACCTCTCCACTTCTCACCCGAAAGGGGCTCTGCCCTGCCTATCACTTCCTCTCTCTGCACAGCCATATTTTCTGTTTCCTCCTCCCTGGTGCTGGGATTAAAGGTGTGAGCCACCACTGCCTGGCCTCCATGGTTAACTAGTGCTAACTTTGGACTCTGATCTCCAGATAAGGTTTACTTGTTAGAGCACAAATAAATACCACCACACTGTCCCGTGCGCGTGTTACTTCTAGTTCTCATTTATTTGAGTTAGAGAATGAGGTCCTTAGTAGGGAACCTAATTCTTCCTTAGTCCATTAAAGCCAAGTTTCAAAAAATTTTCTTTTTTTTTTTCTTTTTGGTTTTTCGGGACAGGGTTTCTCTGTAGCTTTGGAACCTGTCCTGGAACTAGCTCTTGTAGAACCAGGCTGGCCTTGAACTCAAAGAGATCTGCCTGTTTCTGTCTCCCAAGTGCTGGGATAAAAAGTATGTGTCAAAAGCTTTTATATGTTGGGTTTTTGTTTTTTTGAGACAGGGTTTCACTGTAGCTTTAACTAGTTCTTGTAGATCAGGCTGGCCTCGAACTCACAGAGATCTGACTGCCTCTGTCTCCTGAGCGCTGGGATTAAAGGTGTGCACCACCACCACCCAGCTATATGTTGGTTTAAAATAGGCTAATGACTCAGAAAAAAAAAGCCAATCTATTAAATATGGTTACGTTTACATAAAATTTAAGTAGCTTATTATCAATTTCACTCAGTGAATTATTAGGGAAGCCTTTCTCGATGTATATTTTAGATGTAGGAGCTTTTTCTCTGTTTTAATGTCTGTCTGTCACCCCCTCTCTCTGTCTCTCTCTTAATTACAGGAGTTTGTTGACTGTAGGCTTCCTATTCAAGTGTCTACTACATACAGGAGAGTAGGATTGTTTGCCACAATAGGGTGAAGTTAACTGGCAGGAGCAAGGAATGCAGAGAAAGAAAGTGGAAAGAGGAGAATTGGGTTCAGAGGATGCTTGAGATCGGAGGGAACTTTTAACTGAAAAAGTAATATACTTTTGTATATATTTTGAAACACTCTGTCCAAATCCTAGGCTTTACAAGATAGTTTTGTATGTAAACAAGGGTGGTTCTCTAAGCATGGCGGGAGAATTGCAAATAAAAGCCCAGGCTGGGCTTCATAGTGAGACTCTGAAACAGAACAAAACAAAACAAAAGTGAGAGGTGAGTTTATCTGTAATGATGGAAGGATATAGCTAGAAGACGGAGAAGACTGTTGGTGTGAAGAACCCTCAGAGTGGGGTGGAGGGCTCTGCTTACATGACTGCCTGGGCTTCCTGAATGCCATCCAGGGCAGTGCCTATCTAAAAGAGGCCATGGATTTTCCCACTGTGCTCAAAAATTTAGATCCACAAACCGAATGATGTATTTAATGCATGATGTATCTATGTTGTATTGTGTTCTATTTGCACCTTTTCTGTTCTTGTAGCATTGAAAGAGGCCATTGATATACTGGACTCCATGAAAGGAGGTTATCAGTCTGATAAAGACAGCTATCTGGAGGGAGTGGAAAATGCCAAGGGTAAGTTGATTAAGCAGACAGCCAGTGGCTTATAATTACATTCATTTTACATCTTTCAAATTAAGGGAGCTTACCCATGGGTTTTCAATTTTAATGGTTAATATTACTGTTTTTCTGGGTGTCCCTAGAGTTTATTTTTAGCCATGTGTATGTGCATAGCTGTGTGTGTGGGTACACAAGTGCAGGTGCAGGAGACCAGAGACTGTAGACCCCCTGCATGGAGACATAGGAAGCAGGGAGCTGCCCCATAAGAACAGGGCTGAGTACCTCTGCAAGAGTGTCCGAGCCATCTCTTCAGCCCCCTTCCTAAATGTTTATTCAAGGATTTCAAACTATTTTACTATACCAGTATTGCAAACTGAATCTCAGATGATTTCATTATGTTGTTGTGTGTCTTCAAAATGATGTTTGTTTTCTACACAAATTTCATTCCACATTAATACATTTTTGTGTGTATTTTAGATGATCTCAGCACTATAGTTTCTCCCTCCTGTCTTCTCCGTTTTTTTCCTTCCCCATTTCTTGTGAGAGGTTATTAGGTAAAGTACTGTTGAATAATTTAATTGAAGTATGCTTGTTTTTGTAACAACTGTGTTATCTGTTTATTTACAAAAAGTTTACTTGATCTTTTGTATGGCTCGTAACTATATTTTGAAAGACATTTACTGCATTTGGATAGAATTTTAGCAAAAAAAATATAGATAGTTAAAATTTTCCCAAGAGATGGCCAGTGAAATTTGACCATCACACCCTGTGCCTTACCCCTCATAATTTCCTGAGTGTCTATCTGGCACTTCAGGACAGTCTTTATTGCTAGAGCCAATGAGAAGGATTACATCTGGTGAGTAACAAGAGCCGTGGGCTAAGCATCCTCACCCTGCAGTACTGGGGACAGCACCACTGCAGTCAGTAGTGATCTGGACCAAAATGTTAATAGTGCCGAGGTCTAGAAATCATAGAGTTATCTACAGGATTGTTCAACCCCAACACTTTGGAAGTACTTTTAATAAGGTTAGGTCATCATACCCAGATAAAAAAATTTAAGGTATGATATATGTGTGTTTTAACCTCCTTTTGTTTCAAATAATACCCTACTACCTATAAATGATTCTAAAACATTCTTCAACTGCAGTGGGACCATTTACACAAAGAGAGTGGGCTTGGAAAGATGACTCAGCAGTTAAGAACACTGGCTGTTTTTCTTGGGGATCTGGGTTCAATTCCCAGCTCCCACATAACAGCTCACAACTGTCTGTAATTCCAGTTCCAAGGGATCTGATGCCTTCTTCTATCCTCCATAGACAACAGTTACACCCGTGGTAACGGTCGTACATGCCAGCAGAACATCCATGCATATAAAATAATAACAATTACAAAACAGAGTGACTTCTTTTCTATGCTCTATCCCTCCAATAGACCTTTGTTCCGATTTACAGCTCTGTAGAAAGAATGTGGGATAATGTGATAACTGCAATTGGTACAGAGGAAAAGTGCTAGGGGTAGCAGCTTGGTAGATGAAAAAGAGAGGGTGAGAAAGAGAGGACAGGAAGGAGGGAGGGTGAGAGATTGATTTCAGAGGAGTAAGTGAATTCTTGATAGGCGCTAGGCAAGCAGGGGCTCCTGTTACGTTAGGAATGCCATGTTTAGCCACATTTAAGGACTCGGTGAAGGGGCTCCCAAAGGAAGCTGGGAGGAACGAGAGTGAGGAATGAGAATATGGTTGACTGGGAAGGGAAGGTTGTCACTGATTAGTGTCATCCAGAGAAGAACTTGGGTTATCCCGTTTCCTGTCCAAGTAGGCAAGGTCAGGATGCTGTTCTTCATTTCATTGTTTCTCTCTCTGTTTTCAGGGTTTATAAAGGAAGCTCTGTCTTCACACCTGAAATTACCAACAATAAGTGGTGAGTATGAACTTCATATGTGATATGTATGCATATATTCCACAGAGCAACAGAGTTTTTTTACATGCTTTTCAAATGTTGGTGTATTTTTAATGTATCTCGCCCAGATCTATAATCTGATTGAGAGAGAAAATGTGATATTTATCTTTCTCCGAGTCTGTGTTTCTTCTCTTTACATAATTTTTCCTGTTCCATCCATTTTTTTTCTGAAAATGTCATGAGTTCATTATCCTTTACAGTGGAATGCAGTTCCATAGTATATAAAAACATTTTCTTTATGGATGTCTAGGCTGGTTCTGTTTCTTAGCTGTTGTGAGTAAGGTAGCAACAAACACGATGAGCTAGTATCTCTGTGGTGGGACTTAGAGGTCTTCAGGTGGATGTGCAGGAGAGGTGTATCTGGGTCATATAGACATCACTTTGCATTGCTTATTTTGCAGTCTGTACTACTTCAGCTATATTGGTTCCCCCATCTCATCACAATTTACAAACTTTATCTTTTTACTCCTAAACATTTATATATTCCATTTCTTGGCATATTCTCCCCTGACCTGTTTTGCTCATTTATGTTTGCCAGTGAGCTTCCTTCCTCATCTGATAACTCAGACTAATTTCCTTTGTTGTGTGTTCTTATTAGTTCCTTTCTGTTTCACAGTACTTATTCCATATAAGTAACTGTTCATGGTTTTAATTATTTGATTAATGTTATCACCTCCTACTTGTCTGGAAGTGCCAGTGGCCTAAGGATAATTTCAGCTCTAGAATACAGTGAAATCTTGATTCTTATCTTACTGTTAAGAAAAGCTAATTAAATTTAGTATACAAGATATTGTTTTGGATCTTTTATGATAACTTATAATTTAAAACATACATCGAATAAATGGCTTACTTTTTTATCTCTTTAGCCTTGCTGATTATCATGCGTATTTTTGTATTTATTTTATAGCCATACTACTTACCATAAGTTAAATTGCTTCAGTTTGCTTTTGGGTCCATGTTTTTGTATACACTATTACTTTGTAATATTTCTTGTTGGGTCAACTTACCCTTGCCCCACCACCCAGGAGCTTGGCTCAGTTGTCATATTCCATTTCATAGAGCCTTATTCCACGTTTATTATGCACTAATGAAGTGAGAAGGTTAATCTGAGATTGATCTTGTGTGTCTTCCCTCATAGCACCGATTATGTAATAGATTTTAATTATGTTTACAGAGACGGCAGGAAACTCTTTGATAAAAGGGGTTGGTTTTTCGATGGTGTTGTTGGTAGCTGTAAAATGACCATGAAGTGGAAAGGATGTTGATGGTGTATTTTCCCCAGTGACGTTCATGGCGGCTTGAATCACTTTGTGTGAGAGTATGGAAATAAACACAACTTCATTTTGAAGTTTAAAAGAGAAATGGTGTAGATAAAAAAATGTAAAACACCAATGCTTTAAAATATATCTTATATTATAAATTCGGTGAAATATGTGGGACTGTCATGTTGGCTATAGAGGTTGTGGACAGAAGGATCTGGTTGAGAGAGAACATTGATAAACCTGTAATAAAGCTCTATGAAATGGAGTCCAGGTTCCTGCCCTGACTTCCCTTCATGAAGGACTAAGCTGTAAGGTGAAGTAAACCGTTTCCTTCCCAAGCGCTTGGTCGGTGTTTATCACCGTGACAGAGAGCAAGCTAGAACATCCACTACCATCTGTTTGCCATAAACTTTTTTTTTAACTTAAATATTGTTTGACATAAGGAGGCCATCATTACCCAATAGAAAATATTTTACTTTTACTAGATTTTTGGTTCTGCTAAGTATTTAACACATGGCTTTGCCCATAGTGGGTTTTGGATAAATTGGTTTGTATGTTTTATTCTTTTAAGACAGGTTTTCTGTTATGTGTCTTTGACTGTCCTGGAACTGTCTCTCTAAGTAGACCAGGCTGGCCTCAAACTCATGGAGATCTGCCTGCTTCTGCCTCCTGAGTGCTGGGATTAAAGGCGTGCGCCACCACTCCCAGCCCTTTATGTACTTTTTACAATAGTATGTTGTACATATTTATCTCTGTAGAGATCCAAGAAGCTGCTGACATCTTGTCACATGTTGATAATGGCAAAATCTCCGTATCTAACTTGGAGCATGCCTTGAAATCTCTGTATGCTAATCTAAGTGAAGAAGACTTCAGAGACGCTCTTGAGCAGAGTGACACTGGTGGTGAGTTGCCCCCTTTTATTTCTTGCTTAAGAATATCTTCATTTTTCCTACTCCTGGGAAATGTAGAAATGTAGAATATATATACAAGATTAACATGAGAAATAGAGTCATGTTATTGGATGCTTGGTTGATATAAGTCAGGGCCATATCTAACTGCTCATACTCATCTGCTTATGATATGTACTTATTAGATAATTACCATTTGTTACCTACAAGCCTGAGTGGGGAAATATCATACACTGTAGAAAGTATTTTGTCTTGATATGGAATCTTTCTTTAGAGGAGATCCAACTTCACCTGTCCTTTTATAGATAGTGCTTGTCACAAATGATTTTTAACCAAATAAATTAAAATGCGTTTAAAAGTGCAGTTGTTTTGTTTGAGTAATTGTCTCCCAAGTGGCTCCATATTTACCCTCGTTTCCCACCACTGACTTCAGCGATATATACTTGATCCCTTTTCATGAGTTACGTGCATGTGACTGTAAATATGTGTGTATGTATATGCATATTACTTTTAGAAAATGAAATCATTTGGCAATCTTCTAGAAGATGCTGATTTTCATTGGTTTGAGGTGAGCTTTTATTTTGAGAATATCTGTCTTTGTTTTCTGTGGGAATCCTAAGTGTTCTAGGTTTGGAAGCGCCTGTCTCACACGATTTGGTTATTGATTTTTATCACCTCCTCTAGTTTATTGATTGATTGATTGGTTTTTTGAGACAGGGTTTCTTTGTGTAGCTTTGGAGCCTGTCCTGGCACTAGCTCTGGTAGACCAGGCCAGCCTCGAACTCACAGAGATCCACCTGCCTCTGCCCCCCGAGTGCTGGGATTAAAGGCGTGTGCCACCACTGCCTGGCTCTCTAGTTTATTTTCTAGCCTGGTTCAGTTTTTATCTGATTTGGTGATTTAGTCTTCCTTGTTTCTACTGAGTCAGTGAACATATTTATTTCATTTTTAAGATTTATTTTTATTTATGTGTGTGATATATGTCTCTGTGTATGTGTGCTCTGTGTGGATGTATCTGAAGAGGCTGAAGAGGGCATTGGATCCTCTGGGACTAGAGTTAATGAGGCTGTGAGCTGCTGGACGTGAGTGCTGGGCACTGAAGTTGAACCTTTGATTTTGCCACATCCAAGTGACATAAATTTAGGCTCCAAACCCAGACAAGATTTTGGGTGGATCTTCAGTTTCTCACAGGAATATCCCCTCCTCCCCCACTGTATGTCAGATTGGATAATTTAGGCCTCCTTCTTCATACTGATTTAGTGAACATACAGCTTCCTTTTTTAATGTTAAGACTTTATTTTTCTTTTTTACTTATGTGTACACATGAATGCTACATGTATGCAAGTACCAGAGCAGGCCAGAAGAGGGTGGCAGATCCTCTGGAGCTAGGGTCAAGGTGGTTGTAAACTCCTGGATGTGGGTGCTGGGAGCTGTGCTTGGGCCCTGCGGAGGAGCAGGAAGCATTCTTAACTTCTGAGGTTCTCTCTTCAGCCCCAGTATGCCTCCCTTTTACTGGTTGAAAGGAAGAAGCCCTTTATACATCCCAGTTCACTTGCGATATGTTCTAACTCCCATTTTAGCATAGACTCAGTCTTTTGAATGGTTCTGAACGAATGTTTAGGTAAATTTTCTAGTCATTTTATTTAATTTTATTTCTAAGATGGCTGTAGTGTTGCTACTCACTGCTCAGCAGTCTATATCTTAGTTTCTTGTTAACCTTTCTTATTTATTTTACAAGACTCTAGTCATAGGTGAATAGACTGTACCTTTTATATGGTCTCTCCTGGGGTTTATCTGGTATGTTTTCTGAGTTACCCATATTGTCATTTCATTATAGTTTAGACTCTCTCAGGACTACTGTGACTTTCTATCAGTATTTGTATACACTTATAGTAACATTGTCACTCCTGCAATGAGACTGAATCATTTCAAATAACAGCCTCTAGAACTTCCTGGTCCTATTGTTTGAACAAGCTAATTTCTCTTTGCTTTCATCATCTAACAATAGTCATATTAATGATACACAAACATATAGTATTGTAAAGATTAAATGAATTAATACATGTAAAGTGTCATATATAAAGGAAATAAAATGATAATTAATATTAACAATGAATCATAAGTGTTAGAAGTTCTATTGAAATAATTCTTATAATTTGAGAAAAGTGGATGAAAATGAGTTTACAATTATTGTGAATCATAATCTTAATTTCATGGGCTGATTAAATACAACATCTTTAATGTCAGCATGCTTGATTTTGACCTTCCAGATAACATGGAGGTGAACTTAAAAGATTTCTTAGAGAAAGTGAAAAATGCTCCAAGCTTTAAGGACTCCATAGGTACGTGAGTACTTCTGCTTCAAGAAGGTGACCGGGAATTTGCTTTATAACTTACGCAAATTTAAATTAGTTATGTATTTTAAAGACTTACGTGTGTGTGTATGCACGCATATGTGCCTGAGAATGGTCCTGTGGGTGCCCATGGAGGCTAGAGACATTGACTCTCCAGGAGCATGAATTACGGGTGGTCTGAGTCCCTCAGTGTGTGTGACGGGAACTGAACTGGGGCAATCTGTGAAGAGCAGTATGCACTCTTAATCACTGAGCCTTTTCTTGAGCTCCTAGATGTGTATTTGTAATTGACACATAAGTTATAAACATAAACCTTGCCTTTTAAAATATATCCTTTATTGGTTTTGATCACAAAGTCATATACCCTGCCTCAGCCTTCCCGTGCCTGGGACTACAAACATTCACTACCACACTGAACTCATCTTGTTTTAAAACGTGCACATTTTCTTACGGATCTCTTATTTTTTTCATTTCTCACAAAACTATTCTCACACACAGGCTTGTGTCCTTTAAGAGCCCTGGTTTGAAGTGCCCTCCCCGTGTCTGCTATTCAGCTAGCTCTTGCCTCAGGCCTTATTTTTAGTTCCCTTCTGGGGCTGACTTGCTTCCTGAGTCTGTATTTTTCCTTACTATGAGTCTTTCCGTATTTTGCTAATGTCTGTTTTCCATGAGAGTCAAAGAAAGGAAGCATGAGAGTGTGGAGCTTTGAGTCTTTGGGTGCTTGTAAGTATCCCCCTTTTACCTTCGTCTTCCTTGGTTCTGTGTCCGTCAGTCACTTTTCTTAAGGCTGTGACAACATTCCTGACAAAATCAGTGTGAGGAAAGGCTCTTCTGCTGGATTCCAGTCTGAGGGCACAGCCCGTCGTGACACAGTAGGGCGGCAAGAGCATGAGGCAGTCACAGTCGAGAAGCAGAGAGAAATACACACTGCTGCTCAGCCCTCTTTCTCCTTTCCATTCAGTTCAGGACCAGCCCGTGGGATGGTCCTGTCCACGTGCAGGCTCTCTCCTGTTCAGTGTCAATCTTTCCGGAACCACCCTCGATAGACTTAGCTAGAGATGATTTCTGTGTTCGTTGTAAACCTGTCAGGCTGACAGCCAAGATTAAAGATCATGACTAGATATTCAATGTTGCATCTGTTAAAAAGCTTATCATCTAGTAGTTGTTGTGGAGTTGTTTGCCTTCCTATATCTATCCAGCCACGCTTTCTATTTGGTATACATATGTACATACATACATATATACATATATGTATATTTATTTGTCTTATATATATTCTCAGTTATGGGCAGTGTTAACAAGAGCTGGAGGAAGAAGTTTTCTGGGCCAACAGACGTTTGTGCAATTATGTCCCCCAAGAGTAGTATTTATTAATAATTTTGAACAAAATGACAGCATGTTTACATTTTGCTCCTCAGGTTCACCCTTTTGTTGTATCGTCTCTTTTGTTTTAGTAGACAACTTTTAGTTAAATAATGCAGTGTAGCTTTGGTTTAAAGGTTATTTGTAACATGTTACAGTGGTCTCAGGGGCCCACATGTGAAGCAATCTGTGGCCCAGTGTTTTGGGCCATTATTAGTTTGGGCAATAGTTTGACTACCCAAATGTGTCTGTCTGAAAGGTACAGTAGTTAAAAGCTTTGGCTTTGGACCTGTGTTGCCTGGGTTTGAATTTTGTTCTTACCATGTAGTCGATCAATTAACCAATGTACTCTTCAGCAAGTCAACTTAATCTTGCTGGCCTCAGTCTCTTCACCTGAAAGATGGGCATCCTAACAATTACTTTTAAGGTTATTGTGAGATCGACTAGGTGAGGTGCTTAGAGCAGTGTCGAGCACTAAGGTTTTAATGATTGTTAGCTCCTGTTTTTAAAGCTATGTTCAAAGTTTCATGTATGTTTCCATTATTTGATGCAACTCAAGTCAAGTGGTGGTTAGTGCATGGTGTCTGCTGTTGAAATATTTTCTTTGGTTGTCTTTCTATAGTTACACAGCTACTCCTAGCCACTCCCCAAGTTCTCCACAAGGATCTAATTGATGTCTCTGACTTCAAGGAGTTATTGGTGAATGACAATCTTCATTCCGCTAAAGCCATACTGACGGAAGTGTTAAAAAATGTGCCTGAGCATGGTAAGTGCTTTCAATCTATCTGCCTTAAATGGACTGTTCTCTACAGGTGAAGGAAGAAGGTATCTGGGTGGAGCACACAAGATGGAGGGTGGTCCTGTACCAACTGCAGTGGGGTGACTGGTCACGCTACCCTACTTGTGTGCCAACTCAGAGCTCCACAGAGACAAATAAAGCAGGGAATCCAGGACCCATTCTGTCCCTGTGGGAAACCAACGGCGGTGCTTATGGAATGAGGTAATCTGGTGAACTGATTGGCATGTGCTGTGATCAACCAGAATTCTATCTGTAGAGCAGAGAAGGCTCCTGGGGCCCCAAGTCAGGTGCTAATCCACCAGACCCTGAATCACGGACAATAGGGGCTGCTGCACACAGTGGTGGCTCAGAGAGGCAGATATTTACTAATGTACAAGATAACTTTATTATT
The DNA here is from genome assembly GCF_018167655.1 of Microtus oregoni. Lineage (NCBI taxonomy): Eukaryota > Metazoa > Chordata > Mammalia > Rodentia > Cricetidae > Microtus > Microtus oregoni. The sequence continues at coordinate 15,077,576 of NW_024543222.1, read as the reverse complement.
TTAATGACAGGTGCGGTTGGATGTTGTCTTTACTAAGTTCTTAAAATGGTTTGGAGAATATTCTTTCTATTTTCTTCCTCAAATATTTAGTAGAACTCACAAGTGAAGACATGTACTGAGAGATTGTTTTAAAATTTTAGTGTGTGTGTGTGTGTGTGTGTGTGTGTGTGTGTGCGCGCGCATGCACACATGGTGACCGTGGAGGCCAGAGGTCTCAGATCTCTGGGGATGGGGTCACAGGCAGTGGGAAGAAAAATAGCAATAATGTCATAGATTTTTAAAAAATGAATCTGTTTTAATATATTATCACTAATATGATGAAGTCAATAAGTATTTAGAAAGAAATAGAATTGCAAATTTTAGAGAATGTAAGAGACAAGAGAAAAGAAACAGTACATGTTGACCTGTCTGTTATCTTAAGTTCTAATATATTTAGAAACATTATTTCTTTCAGCTATTTTTTCCTTGCTTTCTAGAAGAAGGCAAAGTTACCGTTAAAGATTTTATCATCAACTTTGGGGATACCTTGACAGCTCTAAAGTCTGAACGTGAGTTTTTCTTAGAATGTGTTTAATGCTCACATTTGGAAAGACAAACTGTGGCTTGCATATGAAAACAGTCTAGATTTAGATAAAGCCCATGTAAGATGCAGTATGAAGACAAACAGTGCAAGGTAGATTATTTGTAACTTTGCTTTGAGTGATGATGCAAATGTTACTAAATGTAACGTAAACCTAGAATTGTGGGCAGTTTCACTGAGAGTGCTGGAGAATTATCCAGTGATGTTTCATTCTCCGAGACCACTCATGATGCACATTTGACTTCTGAAATGATTAGAAAATTAAGAACAGTTAGAAAACAATTTTTAAAGGGTTTGGCAACTGAGTGGAGTAGATCATTAAGACTATTTATTATTTCTTTACATTATTAAGCACTGTATACTATGTTTATACAAATTTATGAATAACATATAAACTTAGTTAGCAGTATGGTTCTGTGTAACTGCTACTGTAAACAATGTGTGAACAATCCCGTCCATAAGAGCTCCATTGTGCTGTTTTAGGATCCGTTTCCTACACTAGCCCCTAGTGTAGGGACCACTGCTACTCTCTGTGATAAACTTCCGGAAGTTACCATGTCTAACTTTCTACCCTTTGACGAACATCCTATTTTCCTCCTGACAGCCATCATCACACTCTGCTTCTTGGATTCTGTACAAGTGACACCATCCAGTAATTGTTCACAAAGTAAATTTCCCCTAGGTTCAGCTGTTTTTGCAAATGACAGGATCCCCTGTTTTTTGAGGCTGAAAAGTATTTCATAATTACTTTACTTTTGGGACAGAGTCTTGCCATGAAGTTCATGCCGGCCTGGTACACACTATAGAGCTCAGTCTGTCCGTAAACTCGAGGTGATCCTTCTTCAGTAGGTGTGGTGGGACACATCTGTAATCCTATGATCACCAAGCTTGGATATCTCATTATGTTTAATCATGTTTTCATTCCTATCTTTCCTAAGAAATTTACAAAATCTGTAGAACAAAAATTCTAAATAATTCCTGAAGAATGCAAAATTATATTTTACTTGGAAGAAACTAGAAAAATACCTCTTTTCTGGAGAGGACTACCTTAAGGTCAATAATTAGGTGACCTTTTAATATATATTTAATACAGTCTCAAAAAATAAACCAACAAGCTTGATGTATATATAAATTAGCATGTCAAAACTAACATGAGAACACTGAGGTGGAAGAGCTGCTGAAAGCCTAACCTACCACGTCTTTACATTTTTATACCACAAATCTTTATAATCACATCATTTGATACTATTGCATGAAAAGTTAAAAGGTCAAAGTGATATAGAAAATCCAGGAATAGACCTTATTATGGTTGACATTTATTAAATGGTTACAAAATACTGGTATCATTTGAGGTTGCTATAGGAAATAAGATAGGTTCTCTTCCAATGAATTATCGTTTTCCAATGAGGATGGTGTGAAATTATCGTTTTCCAATGAGGATGGTGTGAAAACTGGGTAGGCAAAGGGGAAAATATATATATATATATATATATATATATATATATATATATATTCACAGATAGGAGTAAACTACAAACTCTTCAGTATTTAAGCACAAAAATGAAATCCTAAACACCTCAGTGGTTTGGATATAGGAGAAGTCTTTCTGTTTTTATTTCAAAATATAGATGTAATTACAGTGCTTATCTTTTTTCTGTTTTGATATTTTTCTACAAGAATAAGGTTTTGAATTTTTTTTAAATTTTTTAATTTATTTATTTATTAAAGATTTCTGTCTCTTCCCTGCCACCGCCTCCCATTTCCCCCCCCCTCTCCCAATTAAGTCCCCCCCCCCAGCCCGAAAAGCAATCAGGGTTCCCTGTCCTGTGGGAAGTCCAAGGAACCCCCACCTCCATCCAGGTCTAGTAAGTTGAGCATCCAAACTGCCTAGGCTCCCATATTTGGTTTCTAGCCATAAACCAAGGACATTGAGCCTATAATTAGTGATCCTAGAGAAGCTAAATAAGGAGAACCCAAAGAAAAACATATAGGCATCCTCCTGAATATTAACCTTCAGCAAGCGATGAAAGGAGACAGAGACAGAGACCCACATTGGAGCACAGAACTGAAATCTCAAGGTTTTGAATTTTTAAAAATTATCGTTTTGCTCTTTTGTGTGCATTGGTGTTTTACCTGCATATATAGCCGTGCACTGTGTGCTTGTTTGGTGCCTGTGGAGGCCGAGAGAGGGTGTCAGATGCCCTGGAACTGCAGTTCCAGACAGGTGTGAGCCATAGTGTGAGTGCTGAGAACTGAACCAGGTCTCTGGAAGAGCTCTTATTGACTAAACCATCTCCCAAGCATACAATGTTTACATTGACCTCATATTCTAGAATCTTATGAAATTATGGTTTTAGGAGATGTTTCAAGTGGCATAGCTGTCTACCATAGATGGTCAATTTTCCTCTTATTTAGCAGATGGTTGCCCTTATCTCTGCTTTGTATGCTGGCCACAGTCTCTGGCAGAGCGTTGGGTAAGGTGGAGTCTTTTTTATGTTTCTGATCTTAGAGGAAACCAGCTAGTGTTTCAGTGTTAGGTTTATTGTTAACTGTAGAATGTTCATTTCCACCCCCAGGTTAAATAAATTCTCTTCTAATTCTGTGGTCCTTGTCTCTTCCCAGGAGAGAAAGAGCAGCTTTACAATGCTGACATTGACAGAAATAATCCTAATGCCATTTCTGACATTAAGGAGAATTTAAAGGCTATAGGAATCGACCTAACAGACAATGAAGTCCAGAAGGCGCTGGATAACACTACTCCTTCCAGTGAGTGGTCATTTCATCAAAAAACCGACACTTAAGATTATCTTACTTTAGACCAGCGAAGGTGCCATATTTCTCGTGTCATTCTCCTAAGTGTTCAAGGAGCTGTAGCCAGCCTATTTCTTTTTCCTCCTCTCCCTCCTCCTCTTTCTTTCAGAAAAAAGAATATTTCTCTTACTTTTTAAACTAAAACATTTGTATTAAAGGAAATTTTATTTATTTACTTCAATTTTTTTTTTTTGCGGGGGGAGGATGGATTTTTCACTCATACTTCCATATAACAGTTCAGAATTAAAAACAATTAAGGCAGGAACTCAAACAGTGCAGGAACCTGGAAGCAGGAGCTAATGCCGAGGCCATGGGGGAATGCTGCTACTGGCTTGTCCTTATTGCTCAACCTGCTTAAAAAAATATTGTTGATTATTTTTGAGACTGTGGGTTTTTTGTTTTTTTGTTTTTTTGAGACAGGTTTTTCTGTGTAGCCCTAAGTGTCCTGGAACTCACTGTATAGACCATGCTGGCCTCAAACTCACAGAGATTCACCTGCCTCGGCCTCCCAAGTGCTGGGATTAAAGGCATGCACCACCACTGCCTGATGAGACTGTATTTTAATTACATTTCTCTCTTCCCTTTACTTCCTCTAAACCCTCCCAGACATTCCTCCCTGCTTTCCCTCAAGTTCATGGCCTCTTATTTTTCATAAATTGTCACTGTATGCCTATATGTCTTTGTATGTACATATATTCACAAATATAATTTATTGAGCCCCTAAAATGAAGGAACATATTTTAAAAGTAATATCCCTGATAGGTTTTATTCTAGATCTGCTTATCACATGTTCCAAGATAATAGTTGGGTTTCCTTTTTATTTTTGTGTTTTCTAACATTGGCTTTATAACATCAAGTAGTCTTTTTTTTTATTTTTTTAAGTCAGAGTATCTAAACTGTCCCTTCCTTTTGTTAAAGGTGAGGTGGTACAGTTGAAGGATATCATCAGAGGACTGGCCAACACTGATATATTTAATGAGTGCCAGAGTAAGTATAAAATTTGAAAAGCTGCAGACAGAAGTTTCAGGTTTGTAGGCTTCTGTGTGTATTTACATTTTTGGTATGTGTGTATGCATGCGAATATGTGTGCTGGCATGTGGGTGGGTGGAACTTTGTATTCAAGAGGCCAGAGGTTGATGATGTCATCGTCGTCATTCCTCTCTACCTTATATAGTGAGCAGGGTTTCTCACCGGAGCCAGAGCTCACTGATTGGGTCTAGTCTACCTAGCCACTTTGTTCTGGGGATCCTTTGTCTCTTTCATGGCCTGGGATTACTGGTGGGTCACCATGCCTGCTGGATGTCCAAATTCTGGTCCTCACTGTTGTCTGCCGAGCCAGCTCCCTAGTTCTTGTATGTGTCATTTTTAGCAGAGCCCCTTCTTGGCTTCTTGCCTACACCCCCAGGTGCTGGTCTCTACTGTGCTTATGTGGTGTCTGAGACCGGAGACTTGCCAGGCAAGCTGTCTAAACTGAGCTACATCCGTGGGCCCTGACACCGTTAGGGGCACTTTGATGGTTGTTGTTTAGTTTTGTGAGTTGAATGCTTAAGATAATATGTCTTAATTTATGTTATTTTCTAGTTGAGCATCAAGACCTCTAAATTTTATGGCACTTCCTATTTAACAAAGGAAAAAAAGAACTGGTATTCTAGAAAATGAATACATTTTCTTCATATCAGGTTGTTTGTTATGGGTCTGGAAAGATAGTTCAAGAATTAGGACCCGATTCTATCTGCAGTCTTCATAAAAAAGTCCAGCATTGCTGGGTGGTGGTGGCACATGCCTTTAATCCCAGTACTGGGGAGGCAAATGCAGGTGGGTCTCTGTGAGTTCAAGGCCAGCCTGGTCTACAGCTAACTGCTGTAGCTGAAAGTACTAGCCCTGCTTTTATATTTTTCCATCAAAATAGGAATAGAGGACACAAGCAACATTGTCGATAAAATCACTGATGAAAAAGTTGAAGTTAAAGATCTTTTATCTGTCATAAAGAGCTTTGAGAAATCTTTACAGGAGAAAGACAAGCCTGGGGAGTTTCCGACTTCTGAAATGGATGGTGAGTACTTAGTTACTTCTCAGGTCTTGCTTTAGGGGACGCATGCTCAACAGCCTCTTTTTAAACAAATGATAACACTGTGTGTTAGGGAGCTTTAGGGGAAGCATGCTCCCACAGCCTCTTTTTAAACGACCATTAACACTGTGTGTTAGGGAGCTCTTTATGAAACTGATGCCCACATATTAGTCAAGGTGGAGAATGTTTGGAGAATCTTCATTTGGATGAGACTAATAGACATAATCTTGTTATTAATGTTTCGAAACCGAATTCTCATTCATTGTTATGCAATAGTTAAAAATATTGTGTTTCTATTTCTTCATCCCTGGATTCTAAAGGTGACACATGGGCTTTTGGGTTCTTTTGGTACAGGATATAATATTAGTCCCGTCACCATTGTCTTAGTCATAGAATGCTTAGACTTGATGAGCTGCTAAAGGACAAGATGTGTGTGACTTCTGGGTCCCATTTTCTTTGCAAGGAGAATAGATGTGCACAGCTGGCCGTACAGTGGGCAGCACCAGTGCTCACTTAGCTTGGTCTAGCTGGCTACTTGGAGAGAAATGCAGTCATAAACTTTTGCCTCTCAGTTCTGTAATTCCTTCTTTTTTATAGTAACTAAATAAATCTGCTTTTAATATTTGCTCAACTGAGAAGCTTTGGCCTAATGTTTGCATCCTTGAGTTATATTATGTTTACTCAGTATGGGACCTTTGGGGGTATCTGCTCCATTTGTTTGTTTTGCTGTTTTGAGAAAAGGATTCATAGATCCTAGACTGGCCTTGAATTTATTGTGGCCATGGATGATCTTGAACCTCTGGTCCTCCTCCTCCTACCTACTGATTGCTTAGATTACAAGTGTGCACCATCATGCCTTGTTCATGAACTCCTGGGAATCAAACCCAGGGCTTTGTGTAGGTAAGCAAACACCTCACCAGTTGAGCTTTATTCCCAGCTCATAGGATACCTTTTTATATATATGTGCATATATACATACACATACACATATATGTATGCATATGCATGTATATATATTTATCTTGCTTATATAGTCTAATGTATTATTTAGCTAACTATAAAGTACTTGAATTTCAATTGATACTAAACACTCTTTGAGGATAAAGAATATAAAGAGTATGACTATTTGCTGTGAACATCTTTATTCTATCGTATGTTACATTTTGGATGTAAGCAATAACCCATAAGTTAATTCAGAAATTTATCTGAGAGTAACGTTTCTAGAAGAATAAAGAGATTTGGGGATGAAGATCTCCATGAAAATACAATGAAAGGATGATAACAACCTGGATGTTAAATAGTCATGCAAATTATGTGCTCAAAGCATAACTTTGCAGCCATTGAATTAAAAAACTGCAATGACATAAAACATGAAAGGTAAAATGTACAGAAAATACATAGACTGTATCTTCATGAATAGCCTTATTTTTCAGACACATGTGCCAGAGAACTTGGGAGAATGGAAGTTAAAAACTGAGGAAGTGGTGGGTTGTTGGAGGAGGGCTGCATGTTGGTTCCCGGCTGCCCGTTTAGCTTAGACCCGAAATAATCACACAGAAACCATATAATTTAAATCACTACTTGGCCCATTAGCTCTAGCTTCTTATTAGCTAACTCTTACATATTAATTTATCCCATCTCCATTAATCTGTGTAGCGTCACGTGGCAGTGGCTTACCAGCCAAGTTTCGGCATGTCTGACTCTGGTGGCTGCTCCATAGTGTCTCTCTGACTCCGCCTTCATTCTCCCATGCTATAGACCAAGCCAGTTTCATTATTCATTAATCAACAAAAGCAACACAGAGACAGAAGGAACTCCCACACCAGTGGGTAGCTTCTGCGGTGGTCTAGGAGAAACTTGTATGTTCTGATGTCTGCGGCAGCAGTGACTGTATGTGGCTGTAAACAGTCTGAGCTGACCTCCACTAGCCTCCAAGAACACTTATATTTATATTTCAAGATGTTCAAATTGGCATTTCATAGTCTATGTTGACATCTGAATGGGGCCATCCTGGTCTACAGAGTGTTTTCCAGGATAGCTGGGACTACACAATGAAATTCTGTCTTGAAAAACCAAAAACCAAAACCAAACCAAACCAAAACAAAAAACCCAGGACCCCCTAAAAACCTTGAATCTCTGTGTGTTGTGTATGTGTGTTGTGAGTGTGGGAGGTGTGTGCCCACACGTATTTTTGCACTCCCTCAATCTAACCAATGTGCTGTGATCACAGAAATTTGGAAGTTGAGTGGAATGATCTTAAAACAATTATTGCCTAAATACATTTTAAATACTTATTTTTATTTTCTGAGTATGAATATTTGCCTGCATGCATATAGGTGTAGCACATATATGCCTAATGTCCTCAGAGGTCGGAGGAGAGTGTCAGATCCCCTTAGCGGGAGTTACACATGGTCATGAGCTACCGTATGGGTGCTGGGACGTGAACCCCAGTTCTCTTCAAGAGAAGCCGATGTTTTTAGCTTCTGAGCCATCTCTCCAGCTCCTGGTGTCCTGTTTTAAACAGACTCATTTAAACCCTACTCTCTTAACTTTGCAGAAAAAGAAATGATCTTAAAAAAAGCAGTTATTTCTTTCATTGACTCATCTAGTCCAGCAACACCATTCAACAGTAAGCATAATAAAAGAATAAAATTAAAATTTAAAAATTATCTTATGGTATTTTAAGTTTTTCTAAAAAACTGTTTGTTTTATCTTTATTCTCAGCATCTTCCCCATGTTTCCTCTGCCTTATTTGAAATGTTATGTTATATCCAGACTTCTCCTTCCTTAGCATGTTTAATTTGTATTTTGAGTATAAATTACTTCTCTCAATATACGTATACTGCATTGTAGAAATGTCTCATTACTCTAGTGGCACATTTCCCTCACGTCTCTGACTCTCTGTGTGGTTATCGTCTCACTGATGAAGGTGCTGGGAAGGTCAGAGCAGTGAAGCTCGCAGACATGCTTGTGAAAGAGGAAGGCCCCTGAAGTCTAAGACAAGGCCTTGCTTTTTAGTGTGCACCAGAGTTTTCTTTCACAGTTTCCTTTCCTCAACTCCTTGGCTTCAGTTTCTGCTTCTTAACCTCCTTCTCTGTACTGCTGCCCAGGTGTCGGCAAGCTCAGCTGCTGGTGGTACAGTGGAGTGGGTAGCAGAAACGCCTCTGAGAGCAAACAGTTAACAACCAAAATGAGCTTCCTCAGAAGTTATGCAGAAAAGGAGCTTTTACCTACCTACCGTGTGATTTTGTTTGTTGTTTGACCTCTAAAAACAAAACACAGATGTGTTTTAAAAGCTTTTTGACTCAGAATGCCTTTAAAGATATATACCTACTTGGTATATATACTTGGTAGGCTGTGGGTACCAAGGATTAAAAATGACTTGATCTCAATGTCAACATCTGTTTTCATTTCCTCCTGTATTTGCAGGCTTATTGAAAGAGATTACATCTCTTGATAATATCAGAAAAAATAAGATGGCTGCAAGTGAACTGGTCTCCAATATTATGAGTACTGGAATTCCAATAAGCCACAATACGATGCAGGAGATCCTGAAACAGGCCTCTGTCAATGGTGAATTCTTTCTTATTGTACAGTTTCTTCTTTGCAACTGTTTGGTGTCTTTTTAACATGTAGATATAGTTTACATGCTGTATAACCCACCCCAAGATGATGATGATGTGTGCATGTGTAATGAGCCTTCCTCTGTCCTGCCAGCCAGCTCCTCAATAATGACATGGAGACTTATTATTACTCAAGAAAGCCCATCTTCAGCTTAGGCTTGTCCCTCCAGCTCCTATAGCCTAAATTAACCCATTTATATTAGTCTATATTCTCTCATGTGGCATTGCTTTTCTTCCATCTTGCACCTACTGTTTTCTTTCCATATCTCCTGGCTTCTCTGCCTTTTTTCTTCTCATAGTCTTCCCTGTCTCCGGAAGTCCCACCTAACCTCTTGCTGCCTTGCTATTGGCTATTCAACTCTTTATTACATCAATTACAGTACAAATATTCCACAACATTTCCCCCTTTTGTCTAAAAAGGAAAGGTTTTATCTCTAACATAGTAAAGTTGTATATAATAAAAACAATTATTAGATAAGAATTACATCCATAATGTCTAATACATTTGTATTTGACATATTCAGAGAAAATACTTTATTATGTATCTTATCTTGATGAATTTAAAGTCTTATAAATAAGCCATTTTCTATCATAACTTGTATTACCATCCTAAAATTATCTTTTTAGACCTCTAAACATTTTCTTAGATAAGCAACTTAAACTTTTATGTTTCTCAACTTCATAGACTTTATATTTTTATGTAAGTTTTTTTTTAATTTAGTAGCAAGGAAAACTGTAAAACTATAACTACCTAGTCCTCAGCCCCATAAAAAAAACTTGAGAAGGATATGTCTGAGTAAACAGAAAGCACAGAGCAAGCAACTTCCAAAACTATAGAAATGACAGAGATATCTGGCTGCCTGGATAGTCACCCAAGGTTTCTCTGTAAGTTTGGGGCATCCATCTTTTGCCTACAGGTCTAGAATATCTGATAGACTTTTGTGAAGCAGGAATTTTTGAAGGACTATCCTACCTTGCCTTGGCAAAGTTTGTCAAATGCCTTCTTTTGCGTCCTGCTTGTCCAGTTTGGACAAGCATGCTGTCAGCAGTTGAGGCAATGGCAGTTTCTTTTCCCATTGGATAGCTTTGCCACAATGGAAAGTAAATTCTATATGGAGGTTCTTTGATGTGTATCACCTTCTCTGAAGCTTGGTGCTGCCAGGAGCAGATGTGTCTCACGGTCACGAAAAGACTTATGTTATTAAAATACCTTAAATGCCATATTCTGTAGGCCTTGGAAGTATTTAAAGACCATCTGTCTAAAATATATTTGTTTGACCTTAAAGACATACCTAACATTACTATGTTTGATTATTATAGATGGCTAACTCCTAATCTGTCTTTATTATCCTAAATAGTCTTCAAGAACTAAAACTTTGCATTTTTAAATGAGTTGCATAGCTATAATATCTCAAACAAGAATAAAAACATATACAATATAACAAAAATAACCTTAAATCTGTATCAATATACAGAAATATCTTAAACAAGACTAGAAACATATATAGAATATTTTCTAACAAAAATAGCCTTCATTTTGTATCCACATACAAAATTCATACCAAAGTGAAATATTTGAGATTAATGGTTGCTTTTTAGTTTAAAGTAGATTCAATAACCTGCCCTTTTATCTATTTTCAGAAAGAGATCCTTGAATCTAACCTTCCTTGCTTAGTTTCCTCCCTTACCATGACCAGTAACAATTTGCAGCCAACCCCCCATAAATACATAAGCTGCATTTACCACCCAGCTCTGGGAAGCTGGGAAGCCCTCTTTCCCGAGTCCCCGTGAGCAGCAGCCTGCTGTCCTGAGTGCTCTGCTGTAGCTGGCAGGCATGATTGCTCTGTCTGTGTGGTCATGCCAGCGCATTGGAGCACCGAATGGAGTGTCCTTTTCTATCCCACCAACTACTCCCAAATACTGAGATAGACTTACTATGAAAGCTCAGCCCTAGCTTAGCCTTGTCCCACCAGCTCTCGAAACTTAACCCATTTATATTAATCTACATTCTACCATGTGGCATTACCTCTCTTCCATCTTGCACCTCCTGTTTCTTCTCTGTGTCTCTTGACTTCTCTGCCTTTCGTCTCTGGCTTTTCTTCCCAGAGTCCTCTATGTCTCTGGAAGTCCCACCAAAACTCTTCCTAGCTACTAGCCATTCAGCTTTTTTATTACACCAATCACAGCAATACACCTTCACACGGTGTATGAATATCTCACAACATACACGTGCATTTGTGTGTATGTGTGTGTGTAGTTACACATGTGTTTGGAGTTTGCATGTGAATGTGCTTGTGTGAGGAGGCCCCCAGAGGCCCTTCATTGTCCTTTTTCAGGAGACATCCACGTTGTTTTTTGAGACAGAATCTCACATTGGTCTGCTGCTTGCTGCTTAGGCCAGGTCTGCTGGCCAGCAAGCTCCAGGGATTCTTTTGTCTCCATCCCCTCAGGGCTGGGATCACAAGAGGTTGCCACCACACCTGGCTTTTCTAGGGAGTCAAACTCAGATCCACTTTTCTGTGAGTCAAGTACTTTGTCAACTGAGTTATACCCCAGTCCTATCATTTTTACTGTTTTATGATTTAAAAGTTTCTTCTTTCATTTGTATATGCGTAGGTGTGTGTGTGTGTGTGTGTGTGTGTGTGTGTGTGTGTCGGCACTTGACCAGTTGAGTCATCTCCCAGACCCCTCTTCATATTCCTGATTAAAGTCATTCTTCCAGTTAAGAGACAAACTGACCTTTGAACTCTAACGAAAAGTCAGGTGGAGATAGATAGATGGGCTATGATATAACAGAAGGTAGACATATTGAAAACACATTAAAATTTATACTTTTTTCTCCTGGACTTATTATCAGAGATATACATCAGAGTCTATTTTACATATATACATATTTATGTCCATATATAAAAATTTATATTTTATTTTTAAGTCAAGTAAATAAATATAGTTCAAACTCTGTGTAGAGCTATCTCAGATAGCTTTGGTTTGAATCCTGTTTCATTTCAAAAGTTAGAATATTTGGCTTTTTTTTATTTTCTTTCATAGTTATTTAACGATGGGTTATTGACACCTGCCTGTCCCACCTTCTGTCATTTAGTGATCAGTAGCACTAACATTTTGGCATTTTATAATTATGGCCTTCTATTTTTAGAAAATGATGAAGTAAGTCTCAAGCAAATTTTGGAGATTTTAAGTACACATAAACCAGATCCTGTATTGGAAGGTGGGTCAGCTGACTCTGACTTCAAGTATTTGCCATAGTTTTTATTGTCTTAAGATACTATTTTTGAAGCAGCATTATGAAATATAGCTTGTATATAAAATTTATGTTTTTATATTTATATTGCATGATTTGGTGAAGTGTTGGCCTATACATGCATTTGTGATACCCTCATCACAGTTAAGGTAATAAACACATCCTACCTCCCAGATTTTCGCCACATCCCTTGATCTCCTGCCTTCTCTACCTTCTTTCTGTTGACAGAGATTTCTGTCCCACCATGTTTCACAGCCGTTTAGTCCCAAATAAACACACAGAGTTCTACATTAATCATAAACTGGTTGGCCTAGTAGCTCAGGCTTCTTATTAATTCTTACATCTTACATTAACCCATTATTCTTGTCTGTGTTAGCCATGTGGCTTGATAGCTTTGTCAGCGAGGGATTCTCATCTTGCTTTTTATACAGCTGGGTGACAACTGCAGACTGACCTTTCCTCTTCCCAGAATTCTCCTGTTCTTGTTACCCCACCTCTACTTCCTGCCTGGTTACTGGCCAATCAGCATTTTATTAATAATAATACAAATGACAGGATAAAAGACCATTGTCCCACATCATCTTTCCACTTATTACCTCTAGCAATCACTTATCTTTCTCTCTTAAGATTTATGTTTGCATTTAAATCCTTTTTGATGGCTTCCTTAATGTGGCACAATAGTGTTGACATGCTTCAATAACTCATTCTTTTATCATTGAGTACTATTCCATTTTATAGGTGTAGTGTGGTTTATATATTGACTTGATGGTATATATTATGATGTCCTTAGCTTGGGACTTTTCACCCAAAAGCTGCTGCAAATATAACACACAGGTCATTGTATAGGCATGCTTTTACTTTTGGTTAATTACCAAGAGGTGGGTAACTGGGAAATATTATGAGGTATGATTAAGTTTTTGACAAACTGTTGAGCTGTTTTATAAAGTGGTTACAACCTTTTATATACATTTGCATCTGTAGTGGAAGTATTTGAGCACTCCAGTGTCTCCACGTACTTGCTAACTGTGTGTAGTAATTTAACTGTTCTCAGCAGTGGGAGCAGTGTGTCACTATGACTTTTCTTTGTGTATTCTGATGGCTAATGATGTTAAACATATTTTCATTTCCTTACTTTCGTTTTGTATTTCTTTAGTTCGTGTTTTCCCCTCATTTTTAAGTTGGGTTATTTTTATTCTTTCTTTCTTTCTATTTTTTTTTTTTTGAGACAGGGTTTCTCTGTAGCTTTGGTTCCTGTCCTGGAACTAGCTCTTGTAGATCGGGCTGGCCTCGAACTCACAGAGATCCACCTGCCTCTGCCTCCGGAGAGCTGGGATTAAAGGCGTGCACCACCACCGCCTCACTGTTTTTATTATTTCTTTATATATTATGGGTGTAAGTGGTTTATCAGATACTTGCTTAGCAAATACTTTCTCTATGTCTTTTCTTGTCTCTATTTTCTTAAAAGTGCCTTTAAAAGTTCATTAGTCTTGTTTTTAGTGATCTAGTCAGTCACTTTTCTCTTTTGTAGATTGCGCTTATTGTGTCATATGTAAGAAACCATTGCCTTGCCAAGTTCTCAAAGGTTTACATCCTTTCTTGTCCTCTCCCTTTTCCCTTCCCCCTCCTCTTTCCTCCACTCCTCTTCTCTGTCAGGTCTTGTTATAGGGCCAAGCTAGTTTCAGATATTGGTGTTCTTACCATGGTTTCTTATGGTCTTGTGACCTTTGTGTCCAGTTCCTGTGCATTCTTCTAATCTTTTTATAGTTTTACATTTATATTATATGGTCCATTTTGAATTATATTTTTAACTACTGGAATTCTTTTATTTTTAGTGGTATGCCCAATTCTCTTATTTATGTGTTCATTTTGAAACCGAGTTTTTTTTAAAGATTTATTTATTTATTATGTATACAACATTCTGCCTCGATGTATGCCCACACGCCAGAGGAGGGTGCCAGATCTCATTACAGATAGTTTTGAGTCACCATGTGGTTGCTGGGAATTGAACTCAGGACCTCTGGAAGAGCAGGCAATGCTCTTAACCTCTGAGTCATCTCTCCAGCCCTTGAAACTGAGTTTTATGCTGTCTCCAGGCTGGTCTCCAACTCTTAAGTTGTCATCCTTCTTCAGACGCCATCTCTTAGTTCCCCTTAGTTTTTCACACTGAGACAAAAAAAAGGCTGGTTGCCTCAGAGAAATACTCAGGATGATGGAGTTTATGGCTAGTTTGATTAGTTCTGCAACCGTGGAGACAATATTGTGACAGATATTTGTCAAGCAGACTGAATTATTGGTATATTAATGTTAACCACATAGAACACAAAAGCATTTACAACGAAAAAATACAAAGTGACTTTGAGAATCTCCATTTGCTTTCAGATATACAAAGAGCCCTTAATACTGTCAAGTTGATGGGCTCTGACAGGATTCAGATTGCCAAGTTAAAGGATGCTTTCAGTGACCTCAATATTCCTTTAAAGCCGGAAGAACAGCAGATGTTAGAGGAGACGCTCGATGCTGACGGTATGTATGAGCACCGCCACTCCATTGGCCTTAACAGAAGAGTTATACCGAGAGCAGTCACTACCCTTAATAGAATTTTTTTTGTATGTTTGAGCTTTTGAGACAGTGTCTGTGCAGTCCATACTGGCCTGGAGCTGTGTATCCCAGGCTGTCTCGAACTCTTGGTCTTGCTGCTTCAGTGGTCTGGAGTTGTGTATCCCAGGCTGTCTCGAACTCTTGATCTTGCTGCTTCAGCCTCTTGAATCCTGGGATTGCAGATGCTCGGTGCCACTTTGGCTAATAGAGCATCTTAAAGAAGTTTAGTAAGTATGTTTAACACCACCCTTTAAAGTCTCCTTTGTTGATTCCACTGGGATCAGCCATATTTGATTGGAACACCTGGTGAAACTGAGGAAGGTATATTATCTGGGAAGGCTGGAGTGACTTGGAACTGTTAGGAAGAATATGAGAGGGCTTTCTGCTCAGGTTAAGATGTTTATGACTTGAGGCTGAGTGTGAACATCCAAAGCTTCCAGACAAATGGACATAGAATTTTTAAATTGGAAAGCTATTAATTTAAAAAAATTAATTCATGAAGTTAGAATGGAACTATATAGGACAAGGAAGGGGCATGGTGGGGTATGAGGATGATAGGAGCTGAGTCAGTGTAAGCAAAGGGCATCATAGGTTAATAAATACATGGCACTAAACTACATGTCAGTTTGCATGTTGAATATTTACCAATAGCAAATAAAATTCAAAAATTTAAAACATGATAAAGTGAAAATAAAAGACATGGCGAAACAAAACCAATTTCTTTTGTTCATTATTAAATAAGCTTGGGCATTGCTTCATTCGTTCTACTGACTGGGGCACTACATGACATTAACATCAGGTATGTGTTGTCATTTACGTGAGTAGAACCAGTTCAAGTTGTGGAGTGTGATGGACCTGATAGTCAGTGGCACTGTGCAATGTATAAAATAAGTAGGAATGTTTACATTTAGAAAGCACTTGGTGGGTCTCCTTTCATCGCCTGATGAAGGTTAATATTCAGGAGGATGCCTATGTGTTTGTCTTTGGATTCACCTTCTTATTTAGCTTTTCTAGGAACATGAATTATAAGCTCAATGTCCTTTATTTATGGCTAGAAACCAAATATGAGTGAGTGCATCCCATGTTCATCTTTTTGGGTCTGGCTTACCTACTCAGGATAGTGTTTTCTATTTCCATCCATTTGTATGCAAAATTCAAAAAGTCCTTGTTTTTTTACTGCTGAGTAATACTCTAAAATGTATATATTCCATACTTTCTTCATCCATTCTTCCGTTGAAGGGCATCTAGGTTGTTTCCAGGTTCTGGCTATTACAAACAATGCTGCTATGAACATAGTTGAGCATATATACTTTTGTTGTATGATAGGGCCTCTCTTGGGTATATTCCCAAGAGTGGTATTGCTGGATCCAGGGGTAGGTTGATCCCGAATTTCCTGAGAAACCGCCACACTGCTTTCCAGAGTGGTTGCACAAGTTTGCATTCCCACCAGCAATGGGTGAGTGTACCCCTTTCTCCACAACCTCTCCAGCAAAGGCTATCATTGGTGTTTTTTATTTTAGCCATTCTGACAGGTGTAAGATGGTATCTTAAAGTTGTCTTGATTTGCATTTCCCTGATCGCTAAGGAAGTTGAGCATGACCTTAAGTGTCTTTTGGCCATTTGAAGTTCTTCTGTTGAGAAACACCCATTGCTCTTCGAGCAGATGAGGGAGGGGAACTTGATCGGGGGAGGGGGAGGGAAATGGGAGGCGGTGGCGGGGAGGAGGCAGAAATCCTTAATAAATGAATAAATTTAAAAAATAATTAAAATAAATAAATAAATAAAAACAAAGACATCAAAATGTTGAAAAAAAAAAAGAAAGCACTTGGTGGGAGAAGATTTGAAAACAGAAAAGTACTGACTGGAAGTCTATCTCAGTTGATAGAGTGCTCACTTTGCATGCATGCAGCTCTGAGTTTGATCTAGAAACCACAGGTAGTGGAATGCCCCTGCAATCCCAGCATTAAGTAGGTGGAGGCAGGAGGATCAGAAGCTCAAGGTCATTTTCTGTTATACGATAAAAAGCTCACAGCATAAGTAGACATATAATGAGAACCAAATCCACAAGGGTGTGGTGGGGTAGATTTTGGAGTTGAATTTGAAGTATGAGTTAGAATTAGACAAAATTCAGAGGTGCAGGGAAGGAGTCTCAAAAGAGGTAAGAATATTCAATGTGTACAAAATGTAGACATTAAGGGGTATTAAGGGACTCCAAATAGTCCAGACGACCTGATGTCATTTCATATGTGAGATACAGGAAGGCCACCAGGTTTTAACATAAAGACGAAACATTTATCTTAGGAGATATTTGTGGACAGAGAGTTGACAATGTGCGATAGGCAATGGTCCAGGGTGGAAACAGTAACTTAGAAGATGATGGGTGAATGAGAGAAGAGCAGGGACAGAGCACGAGGCCGTTAAGTTATAAGGACCTCAAGAATTAATCAGAGAGATGGGAAAGCAAGCAGGAGGAAGCTGTCTTAACAAAGGAAAGCAAAGTCAGTGTAAAGGAGGGAAGTATTAAATTAGACAAGAATTAGAAAGTGCTCATTAGCTCAGAGGTAAGTGGTTGACTTGGTTCAATTGGTAAGAACAGGTTTAGTGGTGGTTGACAGAAGCTAGCCACTAGTGGTTGGAGCTGTGAATGAAGATATGAATAAGCCATTTCTTTCCAGAAATTATCCCGAGATGGAAATCGAGGGATAGAGTGGTAGTTAGGGGGAATGTAGGATGAGAGAGGGCTTTAAGGAAAGTAGACGCATGAACTGGTTTTGATGTGAATAGATACACAGTGGAGATAGCATTCTTGATAAAAGTCCATGGTGCATAAAACTATAACAAGTTTTCAGGGGGCTCTAAGCAAACTGATGGAGCTCACTGTGGATATCCATCATGTTTCTTGACGACCAATTTAATCTTTGTACTGTCTTTCTCTTTATAGAAAATGGAGAAATTTCCCAAAGGGATACTCTTTTAGCACTGAAAAGCAGTAAGCGTTTGCAGAATTTTAGAGGTGAGAATAATTAAGAAGTTTTATGCACATTTAGAACTTAGGAAAAAAGCTGTAATTGTTGAAACTGATTGCCTATTTACATGCAAATATTGCTAATATTTTATCATGTTGAATAAATGGAATACAGTAGTATGAGGGCTCAGATGAAGGTGAGCTTCTTATGTTCACGCAATCTGGCTTTCAGCATTGCTTATAAATCTTTCTTTCTCTCCCTCCCTCCTTCCCTACCTCTCTGCTTCCCTTCCTTCCTTTATCCTCCCTCCTTTTGTTCCTTCCTTTTTTCCTTTTCTTTATTAGTATGGGGGAATTGAATCCCGGGGATTATACAGCTAGGCAACTGTTTTACCACTGACTAGGCAGCTGTTCTACAACTGATCTGTACTCTAGCCCTATTTATTAATTCATATGTGTGTGTGTGTATGTGTGCGTGCGTGCGTGTGTGTGTGTATATACATGTGACTGTGTATGTCGAGAAACAGAGGTCAGTGTTGGGTATTTTCTTCAACCTTTCTCTATCTCATTTTTTGATACTGGGTCTCCTTCACTGAACCTAGAGTTTCGTGAGCTTAGCTGGCCAGTGAGCTCTAAGGAGTCTTCTGTACCCTCCCATCCCTACCTGCATATACACAAATATGCTTTTTACTTTTTATTATTAATTAATTAATTATGTATACAATATTCTGTGTGTATGCCTGCAGGTCAGAAGAGGGCACCAGATCCCATTACAGATGGTTGTGAGCTACCATGTGGTTGCTGGGAATTGAACTCAGGACCTTTGGAAGATCAGGCAATGCTCTTAACCTCTGAGCCATCTCTCCAGCCCCCACAAATATGCTTTTTATAGGTACTCAGGTCCACATGCTTTTTGGCAAGCGTGTTACCCATTAGCCATCTCCCCACTACCTTACTATTGATTCTTAGTTTCCTGTTTTATTGTAGCTTATTTATTATCTGCTCCTTAGTTTCGTGCAGTTGCTCACATCTCTCATTCATTCATTCCGAGCTGATGGTTTTGTATTCTCAGAGATAGACTTCTAGCTTCATTCTTATGCGTTAATTTTTTTGAGCGCTGTGATTTTCCCAGCACCACTCACTGAGGAGACTTTTCTTTTCTTTTTTCTGGTTTTGAGACAGGGTTTCTCTGTGGCTTTGGAGCCTGTCCTGGAACTAGCTCTGTAGACCAGGCTGGTCTCGAACTCACAGAGATCCGCCTGCCTCTGCCTCCCGAGTGCTGGGATTAAAGGCGTGCGCCACCACCGCCCGGCTTGAGGAGACTTTTCTTAAGCACATCTTTAGCCCCTTTGTTGAAGATGGCTCATATTTTCTTGACTATTCTTGGACAAGCTATTTACAGTACAATACATACATGTACAATAACTGTATTGGTTGTAGCATCCACCCTAAATATTCCATTGGGATTTTTTACATTTTTAAATTTAGTGTTAGTATCCTTTGAATTTATTAATACAATGTTTGTTCCAATTATTACTATATTAGCCCCTATTAAAGTGTTTGTTCTTAAATAGAATGGAGGCAGGTATATGCGAGTAAATTCCCCATTACATTAACATTAGTTTCCAATTATTAACCAAAGTTTAATTTTTTTTCTAAGGGTCTGTCTTACATTTGGTTCTATTTCATGTATGTTAAATGAAGGTTAAATACATATTTAGAGCAAGTAAGTACTTAATGTAAATTGAACTGAACCGTCATGTCTTTAAATGAAAAACTAGCTATCTGTACTAACTTTTGAATTACAGTTTAAAGTTTTCTGTTTAGAATTTAATTGAATCTAAACTGAAAATATTTCCTTTTGGTAGAGGTTGATGAACTTGCAAAGACTCTGGACAGAATCATGAGTGAAAAAATTAGTATTGATGATATGAAGCATATTTCCAAAGGCCTGGGACTTCACATTTCAGATGAAGAACTACAGAAGTTGGGTTCAGACATTCCTGTTGATAGTACGTATTTTCTTTTCAGAGTCATCTATCTGTCTGTCTGTCTGTCTGTCTATCTATCTGAGACAGAATTTCTCAAAAAAAACCTTGTAGCCTTGACTGTCTTGGAACTCGCTCTGTAGACCAGGCTGACCTCAAACTGACAGAGATTCACCTGCGTCTGACTTTCTAGTCCTGGGATTAAAGACGTGTGCCACCTCTGCCTGCCAGAGTCTCTTATTAAAATTCCACATAAAGTGGTATATAGTTTCCCTTATAAATCCATGGAGTTGGGTGACTTAGAGTTAATCGTAATAAGTGCATCAACAGTTGGTTTTCCTTTTGTGGCTGGATGAAACTTTTTTTTCTTTGATTTTTTTCTTGTGTTTTCTTTATACTGAGCATTCTAGGGAAATATAATTTTTCCTTCTCCACCTATCTCTTTACCATGTGAGATTTGAATAACAGGTACTAGTTAGAGGCTGTGAAGCTCTATCAATCCCATGAGATAAATCCAGTTTGATCTCCCCACAATCTTCAAAGAGTTTGGCTGTTGATTTTAAATTCCTGGCATTGTTTCCTTACTTTCCATGGAGGCCTTGTGGTGCTATTTTCTCCTTAGGTTCCAAGTATATGGCTGGTAAAAGGCAAAGGGCTGCACACATCCTTGTCTGACATGTATATGCATTTCAAGTGGAGTCTTCTTGAGATACCATGGTTGAGTTTACTTTCTGGCAGGTGAATTATCACCATGTAAGTGTAATCGTTAGGTAGGACTTGTAATGCTGGAAACCAGAGACTATAAAATCAGGGAGAGAAGCACTCCAGAGCAACCCCTACAATTTGTTTACGGTGTATGCAAAACTCCTGTAAAATGCTCATTGGCTCTCCCACAGAAGGGCTTTTAAGAGTTGTTCTAACCATATTGCTTTTCAGTCATTCTGAGTTGTATATCCTAGAACCGGAGTTAGAAACACACAGGAATAGCTTTGGTTTTGAAAGTTAAGTAAACATGCATAACTTTTAACCCAAATCTGCACGTTCTTTCATTTTCAGAAGAGGGGAGTGCGGATTTAAAAGATTGGCTGACAAAGTTGAAAGAAATGCCACAGTTCGCCAAAAGTTCAAGTAAGTGGGAACTTTTCAAAGACAGTTGGGGAGGAATATATTCATTTTCATTGCTTGCAAATGTGAAGTTTCCAGTTTTATTAAGCAGCACACATTTATGCAGCAAATACGTTTTGGCTTTGGAGTTAACAGGAATCTAGCCATGAGCTTTTATTGATCTGTGTTTTCTGGAATATCCATGTATCATTAAAAACCCAGTAAATAGCTGAAGTCTATCTGGGTAATTCATCTTTCTGTCCAAGCTTCTGATACAAGATGGCCGCCATCAGTTGCCTGTCAGACATTTTGCTGAAATCCTGGGGGAGTAAGCCTATTATTGTCCCTTCTCTTTTCCATTCTATTAGCTCTTTATTAGAAGGAGATTTTTTTTTATCATGAGAGTCACTGTTGAAACATGTAGGAATAAAAGGGAAAATGCTAAAACTTGCAGAATCCTCTCATGGGATTCTTCCTTTTCATCCACTACTCCAGTCATGAGACACTGGATGCAATCTAGCTTTAATGTAGTTAACTGCTAGCTCCACTTTGCAGAGATGTCTTTAGAACTTTTGAATTTTCAAAGTTTAAATGAATTGAAACAAGGTTATAAATATATAGCTATTCTGGGTTCCTTGGATCTGCTTGGAGTAGCCCATTCCTTGAGAAGAAATGAGGTAGTTTAATGGTTAGTCTTTGTCTTCCCAACTTGAAGCAAAACTGCATTCAAGGTTCAATTTGGATAGCTACAAAAGTATTTTATCCTTTGAATCCAGGACTTGGGATGTGTTCAAAATTCTATGTGCTTTTAATAGACAAAATATTTTATCTTTGATCCTTCAGAATGGGCCTGATAAGACTTTATAGGAATATTGTTCATCAACTTCTTACAGAGTTAGTGTTTATGAAATGATGGTTACAGAGCTTATGGGTTTTTTTGTATTTGGAAATAATTTATACATATACTATCAGAAGTAAATATTACATTTTTATTGACATATTAATTCCATCTTACTTATGTGATATTGTTGTGTATTGATACATGTGAACAATTTACTTTAAGGAAAATAAATATTTGAGAGTAGTCAAACTATGACAAGGTTCCCAGTTTTAAAGAGTTCTAAATTTCATTTTATTTACTTATTTGCCATGTAGATATGTATGGGCATAATGAATGTTTGATGGTCAGAGGACAACGTATGGGAGTCAGTTCTTCCTTTCCATCATGGGGGTCTGGTGGATTGAATTCAGGCTGTCAGGCTTGGCAGCACGTGCCTTTACACACTGTGCTGGCCACCAGTTTTCCAACTTTTGGCAAGCGAATTACTTTATGAAATCTTGAGGAGTATAAGTAGATATTCTGAGGTTGTTCTTTACATAATGTTATTTTTTCAAATTGCACTCAAAATTTTTATTAGAAGTTTAATAAAATTAGCATACAAAGTACTGTGCCTCATTAATGGAATTTTCATAAATACTTAGCTCTTATTGCTCCTCTTTTATTCTCCTAGTTTCCTGTACCCCCTTTTGCTGGCTCCCTCCCTTACTCCAACATCTCTCTTTCTGGGTTCATTATACATGTGTTCTATTATCACTTTCCCTCCCCATTTATTTCATATATGATAATTTCATATATCTATAATTTAGTTATCATAGTGGCTAAATGTTTTGCCTACAAAATTAAATACTTTGCTCTTTAAACTTGGCTTTACAATTAATCACTGTATTTGGGGGCAGAACAGTCTTTCCAAAGCTGTTTTCTTTTCTTACGTCTTTAGTCAAGTAAAATTGAATAGCAACCCTTCCCACTTGAGCTGTGATTTAAATTGGGAGATGTTACATGCAAAATACGTCTCATAGTTTAGCAAGGTCAGACTGCAATAAGTGGTAGACATGACCGTTATTATTCAGGATATTTCAAGTGTTTTTGAAATTTCCTACACTGTGTATTTTTTGCCCCTAGAAATGCAAGGTCCCTTGAAAACTCTGACCTCCATTAGGAGAAATGAGGCAAACGCTGATGATCTAGTCTCCATTTTGAAAAACGTGGGGGTTGCATTGTCCCAAGATGTGATTGATGCAGCACTGAAGACCGTGGGACCCAGGGGTGAGTACTTAATGTTCCTAAGTACCTTTACTCGGTAATGTGAGTCTTCCTGGACTTTCCAAGTCCGTGGAGTGGGTTAGCCTGGGCTATTTTCTACCTACCTCCTAATGAGATTCTAGTTACTGTTATCCACGCTCTAATTCTTTTCAGCAGTGCTTTGCAAAGCAGGACATGCAGGGCCAGTGGGTGTCTAAGTGGTACAGCGAGTCTGTCTTTCTGACTGATTGTATCTCCAGAGTTCAAAGCCACGCCTATAAAGTATTTTCCAATGGAGCAGTTACTAGAGTTGCCTGTTTGCTTTATCTTATCATTGACTTTCCCCTTGTTCTCTGACATTATTTCTTTCAGAGGATGGAACATTGAATTTAGAAGAGCTTCTGAGTCATTTGATCAAGTCACAGCTCTCATCTGCCTCTGAAAGTAAGGTTTTTATTTTTTCATTGAATGGAGATAAAAAAAAAAAAACAAACCTCAGAGGGCCTTTTCAGGGTTAACACCATGAAAGGCCCAATGGAAAGGCTTAATTTCTAATGACTTTGTGCCGTGCACGTTTAATCTGTACACAACTGAAAAAGACCAGATAACGGGCTGGTAGTTAGCTCTTCTTCTAGTCTGGGAGCCGGAGTCTGGATGACTGCAGTTTTCCACTAACGGCCTCGTAAAGGTAAAAGTAACATTAGTTAAAGTGAATGAACCAGCGCCTAGGATTAAATTACTTGGTTGTAACCAAAGTGTACTTAATAAACATGTTAGCATATGATAAATCACAAGTTCTTAATGCTACTTTATAGTTCTTCACTAAGAAACAAGAGAAAAGTTTTATTGTTGATATTAAGACAATTTTTTGTTTGAATTTTTTCTTTTGATATTTTAACTTTGATTTCTTCAGTTATTTTTGTGTATGAGCCTCATTTTTTCCCCCAGGAAGTAAACTCAGTCTGGTAAAATTTTTGACGGTACTATTCAGTGTGTTAAGGATTTTATCTTACTCTTTCAGTGTTCATGGTATTTTCTGATGAGCTCCTGTTTCTCATGCCTGCAGTACTGGAAAGAACAGTGGGATGACTAATTTTGACTTTAAGCTGCAATTATATCCCCTTGCACATTGCTTCTTGGGGCTTAAGGCTTACTTATTTGGTTATTGCTCATGACTTTGGATAGACATGAATTTGAGGAACCAAAAATCATTATGGAGATTTTTTTTGTGGAAATGCCTTCTTTGGGGGAATTAGTAATATGCTTCATCTATTTTAGTGTGTGTATGTGTGTGTGCATGCACGTGTACACTTGTGCATGTGTGTGTGTATGTGCACACGTAGGCATCTGTGGAGGCCAGAAGAGGGTGTCAAATCCCTTGGAACTGAAGTTACAGGTAGTTTGAAGTTGTCTAACATGGATGTTGGAGACCGAAGTTTGGTCTTTTGCAAGAACAGAGAGCAATCTTGATCACTGAACCAGCCCCCCACTCGGCTCCTCATCTACTTTTTAGAAATATTATCAACAACAAGGTAAAATATTATTTTATTCCCTGAAAATATTGTCTTAATGTTATTAGTGGTAAATAAAAATGTCTTGAAACTTAACAACAGAAAATATTTTCTCTCCAAAAATCCCAGTGTACCAATGTGGTATGTCTTTCTGTGTATGAGTTGCTCTTACTGGTAATGAAAAAAGTTACTTTGGCCTATGGCAGGGTAGAGTATAGCCAGGCTGGAAGAGATAAACAGAGAGAGTAGGCGGAGTCAAGGAGACACCATGTAGCTGCCGATGGAGAAAGACATCTACTGGTCAGCCACAGCCTTGTGGTGATACATAAATTGATAGAAGTGTTACTTTAAAATATAAGAGCTAGCCAAAAATAGCCCGAGACATCAGTCAAACAGTATTGTAATTAATATAGTTTCTGTGTGATTATTCGGGTCTGGGCGGCAGGGAAGCAAACAAGCAGTCTCTATTACAGTGTACTTCTTTGTACAGATAATGGTTAGCTCGAGGTAGAATTTATGTCTCAGCTACTAAGAATGGCCAGTCTAAATTTAATGTGCAGCCACTGTTACTTTTATTTTATATTTTACTTACTATATTTATACTATATTTTACTTCTATTTCTACTTTAAGTGCATTAACCTGTCATTGAACAATTGTTCAAGTTATTGTGTATAATGAATGTTGAGTTTTCACATATATGCTTGGGACATTTTCTTTTCTAATAATTTTCTTGTTGACCCATGGACCATTTGGATGTGTATTATGTGGTTTCCTGATTTTTAAATTGTTTTAATATTTATTTTCATTTAATTTTGTTATAGTCATGGAATGTATGGTGTATAGCTTCAATATGTTTATTGAAATTTTCAATTTGTTGGTATTTGTTTTATGGCCCTTAATATGTTTTTTTCCCCCTCTGTGTACTTGAAAAACTGTGTGTTCTTTTGCCAGAGAGCATAGCTGATAGTTTTTTCAGATCTTCCCTGTACTGTTTGTTTATAGTCTGCCAGGTTTTGAACTAACATTCCAGTGTTTATTGTATTTTCCATGCCAGTCTTTTTTTTAAAAAAAAAAATCCTTAATTGGTTCTTTGAAAATTTCACGTCATGCACCCCAGTCTTATCACTCACTTCCCAGACCCTCTATATCCTCCCCATCACCCCTGCCTTATAACCCCCAAATTAATTAAAAACAAAGCAAGACAAACAAAATAAACAAAAACCCACGTCACTCTTCCATCTTTGCAACACCTCTTCTTCGTTCATCCCAGTGGCATTAGGAGCTGCGTTGTGTCATGCAGTGTACCCCTTTTGTTTCATCAGCCCAACTGCAAATGTTCATCGCAATAGTCGTTAGTCTGAGACTCCTCAGATAGCCTGTTGTTTCTCCAAGTCATGGAGGTCTTGTCTGTGGTTATCGTTCAGTAGGATCAGTCCCTTCTCACACTCCATCAGGTCACAGATGGATTAACCCACGGCCTAGGATGTAGGTCTGGGTGTTAGCTGAGCTGGTTGGTCTGGGCCACCCCCTCAGGTGAGGGGCAGAGTCAGATCTCCTAGCCCCATGTCATTGAGGTGGCCATCTCCCCCGAGTGGTGGGATCAGCTCTCCCATGGGGGCAGCACTAGCTCTCCTGCTTTAGTGTCCAGTGAGGGGCAGGACCAACTATTCCAGGGCCAGTGAGGAACAGGGCTGGCTCAGGGAGCTCCTCTGATTTTAACACTCATGGTTCCTAAAACCCCCTGTTTGGTAACACGAGCATCTGGAATGGACATCATTCCAGACTCTGACTGCTTTTGGGCCTCGCACCCAGACATGGTTCCCAGCAGCAGCCCAGGCTTGGATGTTACCATGGCCCCAGGTAGCAATGCAGGTCACTCAGGCATAGTTCCTGTGGCAGTGTGTCCCTTGGACACCAGCATGGCCCCAGATAGCAGCTCGGATGCTGGCATGGACATTGCTTTCGGCAGTATCAGAAGCCACGGATATCTACACAGACCTTGTCTGTAGGGCCACAGATCCAGACATAGCCCTAGGCAGCATCCCTGGCCCTGATGTCACCGTGGTCCCAGTGTTCCACTCAGTCTTAGATAGCACTGATTGTATTCAATGCATTTTACATTCCCTCTGCTGTAAACTGAGACTGCTCCTTATGTTCCCGGCTGCCCAGACCTGAATAATCACACAGAAACTATATTACAACACTGGCAGATGACTCAGGCATGTTCCTAGCTAGCTCTTTTATCTTAAATTAACACATTTATATTCATCTATGTATCACCACAAGGCTGTGGTCTGCTCCAGGTAGCCACGCCTTAACTAGGCTCCACTTTTTAAAGGTGATTGGTTAACAGAGCTTTCCCCATCAGTTTTTTATGTTATATTTGTTAATAAAGACAAAAATAATGGAATACGATATATTAATGAATCTTTAGGTAAATGAAGAGTTAATTAATTAACTAATTAAGTAACTGCCTAATTTCTAGCCAGTGTTATAATTGTGCTATGAGTAAGAATGCATAAAAATCTAATTGAAATATTTTATTATATTTATTCATTTTATTTTATGTATGAATGTTTTGCCTACATCCATGTGCTTGGTGCCCTTGACTTCTAAATAGGGCACCGAACACCCTGGAAACTGAAGTTATGGATGGCTGTAAACCACTGTGTGGGTTCTGGGAGGAGCAAAAAGTGCTTGTAACCACCAAGCCATCTCTCCAACTCCAAAACTGAAATTTCAAAAATACCATCTGTGACAATATTCTTCTAATATATTTTAATATATATACTTTAAATACATTTATATGTGTGTGTATGTATGTATGTATATATGCTTTTGGCAAAACATAGAAACAGCACATCTTTTTAAAACACTCATTTTATTTCTTAAATACTCGTTTAATAGTTGGTTGTACATGTAAATTTGTCACTAGATGCTTATTTATGAGACCTTTCATTTCCATTGACTGCTCTACATCAGATAAAACAGCGACACTATGGTTTTGAAGTAGCAGGCTATCTGGGATATTTTAGATCTTGGTGAAATAGAACTAAAAAAAATGACAGATGTTAATGAAAAATAACTTGAATAATTGTTCATTTAATAAATAAAGACTCTAACTTTGGGACTTTAAGGAAAGATACTTCTAGACTTAGCTGTTCTATATTGTCACAATGAATTAGACAACCATATAGCCAAGATATTATATTGAATTAAATTTTTCCTAAAGTTTTCATAGTTCTGGGGGTTGAACTCAGGACCTTGCTCATGCTAAGCTGAACTCTATCTCTAGATATTTATCTAACTTTATGATGATTCATGTCATAAAGTGTAACATAGACCCAGGGACAGTTTTCTTGTTTCAAACAGTATGTAGGACATACAACCTACTTTTATGTGATTTCCTATGTTCCTTAATTCTATCATGTCACATTTCCTTAGGAGAAGAGGCTGATGTCACTGCTGTAGATGAGGCCTTGAGAAACATGGACACAGGACTCATCGATGAGGAGGAGAAGTTTCTGTTTGAACCCCTACCAGCTCTTGGTGAGGGATTAAAGCACTCATAGTAGTTAACACACTGGAGTTTATTTGTTGAGGTTTCCCTGTGGGAGTTTCTGATACCAATGCAAGCCATCTATGCTAGCTCTTTTCAAAAGCAATCATTACAGAATCACAAGTCTTGCAGCTTACTGTTTGATAGGCTGAGATGTGTGAACATAGATTGAAGTAACTGCTTCATTCTACTGCCAGGTGGGAATTACTACTTAAAGCACAGTTTTCTTTCTTTTTTAAAAAAAATAGTTTTTATTGAGCTATGTATTTCTCTCCACTCCCCTCTCTTCCTCTCCCCTGCCCTTTAACCCTCTCCCATGATCCCCATGTTTCCAGTTTACTCAGGAGATCTTGTCTTTTTCTACTTCCCATGTAGACTAGATCCATGTATGTCTCTCTTAGGGTCCTCTTTATTGTCTAGGTTCTCTGGGGTTGTGAACTGTAGGCTGGTTATCTTTGCTTTATGTCTAAAAGTCACTTATGAGTGAGTACATATTATATTTGTCTTTCTGGGTCTGGGTTACTTCACTCAATATGTTTTCTAGGTTCATCTATATGCCTGAAAATTTCAAAATATCATTATTCTTTCCGCTGTATAGTATTCCATTAAAGCACAGCTTTTCAAAGACTATCCTGCTCTTCAAAATCCATCCAATAGTTTTCAGCATTTTTTTTTACCTTCATGTCTTAGATCCATTTTGGACTAATTTGTGCATAGGGTTAGAGATGAAGAACAGTCTTCTGTATGTTGATATCTAGTTTCTCTTGAATCACTCACCACTTGATAAAGATGGTATAGCCTTTTCAATTTATGTTTTTGGCACCAATGTTAAGAATCAAATGGATCTAGCTTCTTGGGCTTATTTTTATTCTGTTTGTCATGTGTCTGTATTTTTGGCAGTGCCATGCTGCTTTGGTTAATATAGTTTTATGTTTAAGTCAGGAATTAAGATACCTCCATGACTGTTCTTTGTGCTCAGGGTTGTTTTGGGCTATCCAAAGTCTCTTGGATGCATACATATTTTAAGGTTGTTTTGTCCATTTTCTTCAGATTTAATGATAACATTAAATCTGTAGATTGCTGTTGTCTATCTGGTCATTTTTACAATGTTATTTCGGTTACTCCATCAGTATGGAGGGGTCTTCCCCTCTTTTAGTGTCTTCCGTGGTTTCTCTCTTCAGTGCCTATGCACTCACAGTGATGGTCTCTATTATGTTTGGTTAAGTTTTTGCCTAGGTATTGTTTTTATTGATTCTTAGTTCAAGATATTGAACAGCCCTGATAGAGTCTTTCAGGGGCTCTCAGATTCCCCTCTAAAACATCACCCACGCTGCCGTCATCTGCATCCGTCTCAACACCATCCTTCACATTTCCACAACAGCTCAATAATCTTTGAACACACAGTGGCTTTTTACCTTAAAGTTCCAAGTCCTTCCACATCCTCCCCTAATCAACGTTGCCAGGGCTGTCACAGTATTCACTTCCACGTAACAATTTCTTAGTTAGGATTTTTATTGCTATGACAAAACACCAACACAAAAGCCATGTATAACAGGGAAGAAAAGTTGGTTTTTGCTTACAACTCCCAGGTCACGTTCCATGGCTGAGAGAAGAAAGGGCAGGAACTCAAGTCAGAAACCTGGAGGTAGGAACTGAAGCAGAAACCATGGCAGGGTGCTGCTTACTGGCTTACTCTGTATGGCTTGGATGGCCTGATTTTTATACAACTCCAGGCAACCTGCACAAGGTTGGCACCACCTACAGAGGGATTGGCTAGGCTCCTCTACATTCATGGGATTGGCTACGCTACCCTACATCCATAGGATCAGCTAGGCTCCCCCACATCCATCATTAATCAAGAAAATACTCAACAGACTTGCCTATGAGTCATTCTTATAGAGACTTTTCTCAGTTGAGAGTCCCTCTTCCCAAATGACTCTAGCATGTGTTAAGTTGACATAAAACTGGCAAACACACTATGTAATTCAGGTTTTCTTTCTACACAGGTAATTATAAAGAATATATGGAGTCTGGAGGGTAATATTAGTCTATGCTGTCATCACTTACAACTTTGCAAATGAAGTTCATATCCCCATAACTTACTTTTATAGACCTCCAAATGTGAAAACAGAAAGATAGATTGCTGATTTTTCTCTTTGCATATATTCAGCATATACCTTTGTTTTCTGTGCAAAGCTATTCCTCAAGGCTCTATAATAAGTCCCAAAGTCATGTCTTACATCCAAAGACTAGATTAAAAGTTCAGCATAGTAGACTGCACATTTCAATGTGTTATTATCATCATCATCATTCTATCTAGACTTTAGGGGAAAGATGTCTAGTATTGCTTTTCTTCTTTACACTGGAACAATAGGAGTAAACTCTGCTTCACTCACTTTCAAAAGCATTAAAATCAGTATCGTTTATGGAGGATGTGCCATATGCCACGCATGGGTTTGGCACTCCTTTGCTTTCCAGTGCTCTGAGGTAGGAGCTGTTAGGTTGTCTGTTAGAGAAATGGGGACCTGGAACTAGAAGAGAGGCGGATATCTAGAGAAAATAACACAGATGACCCAACACGCTGTTTTCTGAGTACTAGTGCTATGTATATAAATTTACTTTACAGATGATGAAGAAGTGGATATGGAAACATTGATCAGAGCCATGATGATGTTCAAAGGTGAGCCGCGTTGCTACATGAGACTGATAAGGACACTGTGCTCATTTCCGTCTTTAATTTTCCGATTTCTCTCTTACTCCCTACATGTCTCCTTTCTCTTTTATGTCCTGGTACCCCTTTTAAGTTCTATAAACTCCACCTTTGAGAGAAAACGTGAGACTAACTTTTCTGAGTATAGTTTATTTTGCTTAACATGATCTCTAGCTTCATATATTTTACTCCAAATTAAGAAAAAGTCTTCATTAATTATAATAAAACTTATTTGCCGAATAAAACTCCATTGTGCATATCAATCACTTTTCTCTCTATGTTAATGGGCCCCAGCTGTTTTGTTTTTTTTTGTTTGTTTGTTTGTTTTGTTTTTCAAGACAGAGTTTCTCTGTAGCTTTGGAGCCTGTCCTGGAACTAGCTCTTGTAGAACAGGCTGGTCTTGAACTCACAGAGATCTGTCTGCTTCTGCCTCCCGAGTGCTGGGATTAAAGGCATGCGCCACTGCCACATGGCTTGCGTACTGGGTTTGTAACTTGGTTATTGTGAGTGCCAACAGTAAGCTTGGTATTCAATTATATCTGACTTTAATTCTTGTGGATATATGCCTAGAAATACAAAACAGGACCATATGAAAGGTTTTGTATTTCCCCAAAGAAATGCCATACTGAGGCTTGTAGTGCTTAGAATAATTTATATCTTTATATCCCCATCAGGAGTATTAAAAGGATTCCTTCCCTCAGTTTCCTTTTCAACATTTATTTTTAATAATTCTTCATTAAATTGATTATTTTTACTATTTATTGAAGTGATTGAAAACAATGATGTAGGGGCTTGGAGAGATGGCTCAAGTCATTCATGCAAGCAAAACGATGCATAAAATTAAAAAAAAGAAAAAACTCATAAGAAAGCCTCAATGGCCAGCAAAGGCTAAAACTTTTTTAAAAAAATCTTTTTTTGCACCTTTCCAATGTGACTTTCCTTCAGAAAGCCATTTCTCAAAGTATCTTGTCTCAGCTCTTTCATATAATATATTGCTGTATGTTAATGTATTTGTAGTAGTGACTGCCTCTGACTCTCTTATATTATTAAGAATTATTAACGATATTAAAGAGCTTCTGTTCATATAGGTTTTATCTATTAATATCTATCAAGTTAAAGTAGAATTAGGGACATTTAAGACATTTATATGATAATTTGTTTAAAAATAACAATACCCAAGTAATTACCTATGTACATAAATTGAATGCTTTTATTAAAACCCTTTTCTTAAAATTTAGTGGAAAGGACAGTGTCCTACACTTTTGTCACTCTCCAGTTGGGTTACTGTATCTTCTTGATTGACACGGTAACAGTGTGGTTCAAATGTATGACAAAATGTGGCCCGACTGGGGGTGGCAATGTAAATTAATCCAGTCACTGTAGAAAGTAGTATGGACGTTCCAGGAAAAGTCAGGAATAAGAGGTCCCTGTGGTCCACCCATACCATTACTGGGTTCATAGGCGAAAGAAAACTGAACGATAAATTGAAGGTTCATGTTAATGCGTTCTTATAAAATAGCCACAGAAAACTCAATATGTGGAATATTTTAATAGTAACTAGTTTAAGATTTGTTCTCAAATTAAACTGTTGCTTTCAACCCAAATTTATATAGACCTTATGTATTAGTTAGTGTCTGTTTCTGTAGAATACTCAGTTTTGGCTGTCCGTAGTCATCTTCCAGGACCCACTTAAGATCAATTATGAAGAGCTGTTTCTGCTTTGCCTCTTTATTCTGTTGAACAACTCTCACTTTTTATGCTCTACAACAGTAAAGTGTTGTATTTTCTTGCATTGACATCATTATAAGATTACATTTTTATCATTTACTTTTCTGTGCCTTCAAAGAAAAAAATGACATTGCTAATCTGTCCGACTTCCTGCACAATCTGGGCGTTCAGCTTCCAGATGATGAACATGATGACCTAGTCAGCCATCTCCCTGTCAGTGGTGAGCATTTCAACTGTTTTGATGCCTTTCAAGTATGACTTTCAGAATTAGTTATAAAGGATATTGATATCATACAACTGTATTCGATATTTGTTTCATTTATTATTTAGTTACTTTGAAAGTATACTGACATATCTGGTACTAAAGGAGGAAATGTGTTTGTATGTGTTTACTTATAATTTGGACATTTAAATAAATAATAAGATTATTAAGCAGAAAATACTTGAACTCTAAATGTTACACACTAACTCAGAAACATCATTGAGTCATTAGGAAGCCTAACACAAGCAGAGAAAAGAAGGCAGGGAGGGCATAGAGATAGATAGGCAGAGAAATAGAAAACAAGAAGACACGGTCCATAGAAGCTTTGTTTGTGAGTTACTAAGAACAGCTATAGAATTTATGACTTAAAATATTTGGGTTAAATAATCACAGTAGTAAAGGAAATATTCCTAGTACATGCTGGGTAGCAATCTAATTATTTTATAATTATTTCAAGAGTAAAACAGTAACAGTCTATAATAAATATTAATTATCTGTAAACTAGCAATGTCAGAGTACAAGTGTAAAAGAAGTATTTCTAATTCTTGTGATTTATTTTTACTTTGTTTATTAATTACATAGATATGGTAGGAGTTATACTAGGTACAAGGAATACAAAGAAGAAATAAATTTATTCCTACTAGCAAATAATGTATAATTTACTTGGAAGCAGGTTGCAAATATGAAGAAAATTACATAGTAAAATTTAAAAAGTGCCCCAATATTCTTTTGGAATGATGGGAGGGAATGGGAGGTAGAGGGAAATAATGATCACTTCCAGGTAACTGTAAGTGATTGAATCAAATGAGGATTTTTTTTGCTTGTTTATTTTAGGAAGTTAGGGCTTGAAGAAGGTAAAGCTATATCTTAGAGGGTCTGTACTTCATCCTGCAGATCATAGTGTAGGGAGAGCTGCCAAAGATTTTCTTGGTTGTGAATGGCATCATGTCTTGACCACTGTATCCTAAAAGTTACTGGACCAAGGACTATAGAATGTGATTTAGTAGCTATCTTAAATTCTAAGTACATTTTCACATGCTTGTCAGAGTCAGAATCCATGAAAATATCGACACTATATTCACCTAAGTGTCTATAATGAACAAATAGATAAATATAGGATTCTATATTCAACCTTTGAAAAGGAATACATTCTGTGATTTGCAATAACACAGTAGACCTGAAGGGGAGCATGCAAAATGATAAAAAAAAAAAAAACAGGCACAGAAAAACAATACCACCAGAGTTCACTTATATGTGAAATTCTCGTGTGTGTATATGTACATGTATGTGTTTCTTCTGCATTTTCTTTCTTTGCCTTTTCTATGTTTGTGTGTTCATTTTGTTTTATTTGGGATTGTTTGTTAATTGGCCTGTTTGTTTTCTAAAGCGAGAAAGAAAGAAAGCAGGAGTTGGATCAGTGGGTAGGTGTGGAAGATCTGAGAGGAGATGAAGGAAGAAAACAGTGATTAGAATATACTGTATGAAAAAAGTTACTTTCAACAAAAGGGGGGGAGTGCTGGAGAGATGGCTCAGCGGTTAAGAGCACTGACTGCTCTTCCAGAGGACCCAGGTTCAATTCCCAGCACCCACATGACAGCTCACAACTGTCTGAAAAGGCAGTTCCACGAGATCTGACACCTTCACACCAATGAACATAAAGTTAAATAAATCATTAAAAAAAATAATCCAAAATCAACACAAAAAAGCCAAAAGGGGGTTATTTAAGCTAAAAATAAGTTAATCTTGTGGATAGATATAGACAATTGTTAACAGATAGTTCTGTCCCACCCAGTCCTGCAGCTGTTCAGTCCCAAAGAGACACACAGAGGCTTATATTAATTATAAACTGTTTGGCCTTTTAGCTCAGGCTTATTATTACCTAGCTCTTACAACTTAAATTAACCCATAATTCTTGTCTATATTTAGCCACATGGCTTGGTACCTTTTCTCAGTAAGGCATTCTCATCTTGCTTCCTCTATGCATGTGACTCTCTGCTTTTCCTCTTCCTGGAGTTCTTCTAGTCTGGTTGCCCCTCATATACTTCCTGCTTGGCTACTGGCCAATCGTTAAACTAATACAAGTAACAAATCTGTACAGTATACAAGAGCATTATCCCACAGTGGACAAATAATAGTTATCAATATGCTCAACATGTACTGTTCTGATAAACTCTAAAAATAAATTTCAATTTGACAAGAAAACTAATTCAGGAGATCTGCCATACTTCATGGCAACCACAGTGAGTAACAGTGAATTATATACTTAAAGGTTGCTAAGTAAGGAGCCAGTGAGATGGCTTAGTAAGTAACGGAAAATCAAATTTTGCAGATTTTCTTTTTACACTACCTTTTAGAAGTTACAGTGCTTTTGGTCTGAATCCAGGATTATTACTGAGTTTGTTAAGTCCTTGTATTTTTTCTCACAGATGATGGGAAGATAAGTCAGCTTCAGCTGATGGACATCATCAAGACTCTTAAAAGTGAGTCATAGGTGTGAAATGAAAATCTTAAGCTGTTGTCATACCGTTTAATAATTGAATGTTATCTGTGATTACAAACATGCATATTAACATTATATAAACTTGGACAATATATAGAGGAAATAAAAAGGGAAAAAGAAGACCACCCAGACTTAAAAGTCAAAGTAAAAAGTAACAATGTTTATCCTTCAGTATATATTTTTTTATATGTTGTGCACCAAAAATTTGACTTTGGGTTTCTTTCTTTTGTTCATACTATTTTAAGTTATAAAATTATAACTATTTTATTGACGGGTGAATAATTTATATCCACTGATACTGAGTTTCTTCTACAGCAGAGAATCTGCAACTGTAGCATTGAACATCATCTAAGATCCCTTTTAAATCTATTTCTAAATCATATATTTACTCTGGCTTTCATGTTTTAGACCTGCATAGAAATGCTAACTTTATAAAACCTCAATAATCAAATTATTTTAGTAGCTGAATATCTAATTGGAACTCTGGAAAAACTGATTGCCTTAAAGGGGATAAATACCATTTCTAGTTTAGTTTATAACCAGTAACCAAAATAATTGAATTATTTTCTTAATGATGTAATTTATTGGTAGATAATTACAAATTTTACATTTTAAAACTTTGGATTAGTCTTGTCAGGTATAACTATGATCTTGAAGAGGATTAATGATATCTGGTCCTCTGTATGACTTTAATATTTATATTGTATCAACTTTGAAAAGCATTTCATTGGACAGCCTTGCTTTGTACTTTGAAACCAGGAAACAAATGTTTAGAAATAGAATGTGTGTGCCCAAACATTATATGTCATGTATGCACACCATTATGGATTGTGTAAAAAATATTTGTCTTGTCTTTCTTAAGGAGGAAAGGCTGATACCACAAAAATAGACAATATCCTGGCGAAGATGGAAGAGCAACTCACAAGCAAAGAAGTTCAACATCTGCCAGTTGAC
This sequence comes from Microtus oregoni, assembly GCF_018167655.1. Lineage (NCBI taxonomy): Eukaryota > Metazoa > Chordata > Mammalia > Rodentia > Cricetidae > Microtus > Microtus oregoni. The sequence goes on along the minus strand of NW_024543222.1, from coordinate 15,041,272 downwards.
AGTAAGCATGTCTACTGTTATGGATATTAACTAAGGGAGTTAGGTTTATGTATACGGAGTTGTTAAATTACATTTATTTCTCTGTATTCGAGCTTTGTGACATATTCAGAAAGACTAAGTTTTGCATTTGAATTTATCAAAGTATTGTCCATCTGAGGAGTTCAAATGGTCCAGCAATGGAAAATCGTGCATCTTAACACCATCTGCTCCCTCTTGCCATCCTTGGAAAAGTATTTTGGAAATTATCTGAATTAATATGGCCTTGATCTTCAAAGGTTAATTTTTATGCTTTCAAGCTTTTAAAATATAGACAAGGAAGGAGTTGGAAGGAGGGGACTTGGGATAGGCAGAGAGAAGAAAAATAAGAGGGAAATGATATAATCATAATTTAATTAAAATGTACAAAAGTGAAAATATGTAGATCAAAATGTGCTCTGAATTAATTAAAAAGTGTCTTTTATACTTCTTTGGTATAACTGTTATGTATAAATAATTATTCAGGATGTCTTTTCTGGGAGCGATTTAGTTTAGGAAAAGAAAACACAAAGGAAAAGTAAGAACATGGGTAAATGGAAATAGAAAGAACAAGAAGATTTGAAAGTAGGACAGCAAGAAGTGCTGAAGACAAGGAAGAGAGCAGGCATCTTGATCCAGCAGTTTCTAGAGATGGGGAGCAGACTGAAGGCTCATGGGTAGGATCTGGTTGTTACTCTACCATGGCAGTGTCCTGATTCTAATCAAAACTTAGTTTATATATTTAAAATACATTAGTGGATTTGCAATGTAAGGCATTCTGTTTTCAAAATGATTTTTATTACAGCTGATGGAAAGGTAGTGATGGGGGAGAGTCTTCTGTTTTGTGTTAATTTCATTGGTTAAATAAAGAAACTGCCTTGGCCCTTTAATAGGAGAGAAAATTAGGTAGACAGAGTAGACAAAACAAAATGCTGGGAGAAAGAAGCCGAGTCAGAGAGTCGCCATGATTCTCCCACCCGACACAGATGCAGGTTAAGATCTTCCCTGGTAAGCCACCTCGTGGGCTACACAGAATATTAGAAATGGGTTAGATCAGTATGTAAGAGCTAGCCAATAAGAGGCTGGAACTAATGGGCCAGACAGTGTTTAAAAGAATACAGTTTCCGTTTAATTATTTCGGGGCATAAGCTAGCCGTGCAGGCGGCCGGGTGGCGGAATGCAGCCCCGCCGCTCCTATTACAACAAGGTAGCTCTAAATACACTTCTGGATGAAGTTGATCTTCTTAAAAAAGAGTGTGAGTGCAAAATTTTGACAAAAATAAGAAATCTTAATTTGTATACACAAAATTACTGTATGCGACACATGGAACTTTGGTCCTTTGCACTTTGGAAAATAGTGCTCGTTGCAGTTTTTGACTAGGAACTGAGAATTTGCTAACAATGTAGACCACGTTCTCGATAGACTTTATAACAAAATAACCCTTATTCATTTAGCTCAAGTTTCAGTCTTGCTTTGTGTATTTTCAGTTCAATAACTTACTTAGACACTCTTTATTGGGTCTTGAGGTTCTAGGTGCGTCTCTAGGTGTAAGAGATGCAGTATGTAATTAGACAATTTCCTTTTGTTCATGGAATTCACATTTTCTTGGTAAGCAGGGCATAAATCAGTAGAAAAATAAAAGTTTTCAAAAGCAGCAGTGCTATTGAAGAAAAAGGTGTCGTGATCGACAGCAACAGAGTGCTGGCTTTACCTTAACTTAGACTTGGTGGGTACGGAATGCCTCGGGTGATACCTCAGTTGAAGCTTGCAGCCAGCTTCCTCTTAGGACTTTGGCCAAGGAGATGTTTCATCAACATCAATCAAAAGGAATAAAGTTTGCTCTTGATTCGGTATCAAATCTCGTTTTACTTGGAAAGATTTTGAACCTATTAAGGATAATATATGGACATTGTATTTAGATCACGGAGTTGTAACACCTTTTTCAAAGTTTGTTCTCTTTCCTAGAGGGGAAGGTCGATGTTAGTGAACTTGACACCGTTTTGGAGAAAATGGGAATGGATTTCTCTGATGCACCATCTGAAGGACTGGCACCGAGTTGGCATGGTAATTATGAGCACGCTAGACACCACTCCTCAGAGTGTGGGATAGTGGGTTTCTGACCTCACATTCCTGAAATTTGAGACATCAAAGACAGCTGAACATATCTTAAAATAATCCTGCCTGAATGAATTCTCTCTATCTGAAATAATCCTCACTTTTATGGTATTTAGGGTAGTTTATGTTTATTGATTTAAAGTCAAAGTTACAAACCATGCACTTTATGCTGTATTTGGATAAGAAAATTACAAAATGTTTACAAGGGGCGTCTGCCCTCTATGGTGCATTAAAGTAGAGGGGAAAAAGAAACATATAGGAAAAAATACAAGTGAAAATAATTTGGGTCTTAGAAATATGAGATTAATAAAGACCATCACCACAGATTAAATATGGTTATGATCAGATTAAACAATACTAGTGTGGGGCTGAGGAGATGGCTCCGTTGGTGAAGCGCTTACTAACTCAAGCATGAGGCTATGAGGTGTGCATCTGTGATTTCCTTGCTGGGGATGTAGAGACAGGAGAATTCATGGGGCTTAGTGGCCAGCCAGCTAGCCAATTTAGTTCTCGGTTCAGTGAGAGACCCTGTGTCAATAAATAAGATAGGGAAGAATTGAAGACACCTGACATCAACATGCACACCACATGTGCACATGTACTTGCACACACACAGGCACACACACACACACGCACAAGCATGCACACATAGTACTGGTGGAAGATGGTGCTGCTTTTAAATCCTGCTCCAGATTGATTTGGTGGACTGGAACAAGGGCCAGTTTGGGAATCTGAATGTGCCCGATCTCATATGCTCTGTTCACAATTAAGAGTTTCACAGAGGTTGCGGATTTAGCTCAGTGGTAGAACATTTGCCTAGCAAGCATGAGGCCCTGGGTTCTGTCCTCAGATGTGGGGGAGAAAAAGAATTTTACAGTTTGTAAAGATCATTTTGGTCTTTGTGATGTGAACCTTGTCCTGTGTTTGATGGGAAAGTTCAATTTAGTAAGCTAGGGAGTCGTATTCTACTGTTCCTAGGAAGAGGTTGAGACACTAATGTTTTACAAACTATATTTTTAGACCCCACACTCAGAGGCTAAAGCTGTAGGATTTATGGCACAGGCCAAAGCATTGAACTTTTTTGAAAGTTAATTTTTTCCAATGAGTTTGAGCTCCAGATTCCAAAAGTTGCCCTCTAACCTTCACAAGTACCCTCTGACACATGTACCCACACACTGTACACATATAAACACATACATGCATACACACGCAAACAAGAAACATAACTTTTATTAAAAGCTAAGCCTCAGAAAACTTCAAGCTTTCAATCTCCTAGCCTCAGCCTCCTGAGTTCCGGGATTATAGGCATGCACCAGCATGTTTGGCAAAAATATATTTTCAAAGCACTGGTATCTCGTCCACTTTGGATCATCTTACCTGAATCATGAGGAACTTCACCCAATGGTTTGCTAAGCTGAACTGCAAGACAAAGCACAAAGCACAGAGATCACTGTGAGATTCACAAACAATGCAAAAGTCTTAACTGTAAAACAACACAGGCAACCCACATGATATTCATTATAGTCACGTGTCTGTATTTCCAACCCATCCCACAAAAGCAGAAGAAATGAGCTCTCTTAGAATAGCACACATATGTCATCTGAAGTGTTATAATGTTAAACTACATTAGGGCATTAGAACAATGACTTAAAGGAATAACGAGATGAGGAAAAGTGTTTGCTGCTCTTGCAGAGGACTGGAGTTCAGTTCCTAGCACCCGCATCAGGCAGTTCACTATCACCGGTAACTCCAGCTCCAGGGCATCTAATGCCTTCCTCTGGCCTCTGCAGGCACCTGTACTCAATGCACACACCCACACATAGATACACATGTAATTTTAAAATAACAAAAAAATAATTTTAAATAAAAAAATTTCTAGACTCATCATTCTGATTTTTTTTCTCTTGAGGTCTCTAGTCTGATTCTTTTTACTCAAGGAATGAAAGAAAATTAAATTTAACAAATTTTTAGACAGTCACATTTTTAAAAATTCATAAAAAATGAAAAGTTATTTTTGAAAAAAAAAAACGTCTCGGTGTCTGGTGACAACCCTTCTATTTGACAGGTGTGTGCATGCCACTACATTGTAAAGCCTATGTGTGAAGTGAGGGATTTTAACATTGGAAAAAATTAACTTTCAAAAAAGTTCAATGCTTTGGCCTGTGCCATAAATCCTACAGCTTTAGCCTCTGAGTGTGGGGTCTAAAAATATAGTTTGTAAAACATTAGTGTCTCAACCTCTTCCTAGGAACAGTAGAATACGACTCCCAAGCTTTACCCAAGATTAGTTTTTTTGTGTTAAAAGTGACCTACCTGCCTGGAAAGCTCAGAATAGACGTGGTGAAGGCCCCTTCTTGTTAATCACATTTCCTCAGCCTCTGAATGTGCAGCTTATGGCCCACTTAGACAATGAAGAGGAACTTTTGGAGAGGATGTTTCTAATGACACTCAGCAATTTCACAAGGAGTTGGTGCAACCACTCATATTTATCCAGCCTGAATTCTCTGAGTATGAGGATGCTGTGGGCTGGAAGGCAATCTCTGAGATGGAAAAGCATCAGCAGGACCACATGGACCACAACAGTTAGGAGTCTCGATAGCTGTGGGAGCCAGAGCCGGACCCAGAGGCAGCTTGACAGGAGCACCATGTCATTCTGGAGGCAAGATTCGATGAACTTCCAAGAACACTGGTGAATGGGAGAACGGGACCACCAAAAGGTTCGAAGTGAAGCAGCTGGAGCTCACACAAGAGGAGCGCAGGCACTATGAGGAAGGAATGTGGTGGTGAGGAGTGATAGGCTGCCCCGCAGGAAGGAGTTAAGGGAACTTTCCCCATTGTGAGAGGATGTACTGCAGCTCCTCCAGCATCGGCCACTCAGATGCCATATGGAACCTTGGGGTTCATCCTACCAACAGCAGAGTGTTTCCACCAAGTTGTTAGAGTAGAAGGGATTGGAGTACTTGATGGAAATGGCTACTGCATTCCACGGTGCAGCCCCTGGAACTTCCTTAGCTCCAAACACTGTTGCCATTGCCAATAAAGTTGCGGTGTCTACTTTCCTACAACTAGAGGCATCCTAGTCAGACTAGCCATAATTCTACCTGGAAAAGGTGTCGGACTAGCCATAATTCTACCTGGAAAAGGTGTCGGACTAGCCATAATTCTTCCAGGAAAGGTGTCGGACTAGCCATAATTCTACCTGGGAAAGGTGTCGGACTAGCCATAATTCTACCTGGGGAAGGTGTCGGACTAGCCATAATTCTACCAGGGAAAGGTGTCAGGATTCCTCCCAGTGGATGCTTCTTCCCTGTCATGGGTTTCCATTGCTGTGATAAAATGCCATGACTAAAAGCAACTCATGGAGGAAACAGTCCCATATTAAATACAGTCATTCATCAAAAGAAGTGAGGCCAGTGCTCAAGTAGGGAGCTGGGAGGCAGAAACTTGAAGCAGAGGCCATGGAGGAGTGCTGCTTCCTGGCTTGCCCTCCATAAGCTTGCTCAACTTGCTTTCTTATACAACCCAAGACCAACTGCCCAGGAGTGGCATCATCCACAGTGAATTGGGCCCTCCCACATCAATCATTAATCAAGAAAAATGTTCCAAAGGCTTGCTAACAGGCCAATCTGTGGGGACATTTTCACAACTGAGAGTCCCTCTTCTCCAAAGACTCTGGCTTGCGTTGACAAAAATTTGACCAACAAAACAAAAAAACCTGCCCTGGACAATACCTTGATCTTGAACATTCATCCACAACTGATGTTTTATTTGAAAATAACTTTCTGTTGTTTATAATTTAAAAGATGTGTGGCTTGCTAGATATTCTGTAAGTTTCATTTTCTTCCTTGAGTAAAAAAAGAGCAGATTTGATAGCTCAGGGAAAACATCAAAATGGTGAGTTTGGAGAAGAATGTCCTCAAACTCTTATATCATTGATCTAATGCTATAAAGTGGCTTAGCATTGCAGTGTGTTAATAAAAACAGGATATATGTACCGTTTTATGAGAGCTCATTTCTCATTTACTTATGGTGCATGGAAGAATTATAGAAATATGACTCTGGTGAAAATCATTTTAGTGTCTTATATTCTGCTTCACAATTAAATTCCTCATTGTGAATCTCAGTGGTTTATTAAGTTAACTTTTGTGTCTACTGTAAAACAAATCACGAGGCCCATAATGAGATTCACAATGAGTATTTCTCTGTTTCCTTAAAGTTCTTTGAATGTCCTTAAAACAGCTATTTTAAATTTATTATAGTTTATACTGATACATCGTGTGTGTGTGTGTGTGTGTGTGTGTGTGTGTGTGTGTGTGTGTAAGCCAGAGATCGACATCAAGTGTACTCCTCAATCGTTCTCTATCTTTACCTCATTCTTTGAACCCCGGTCTCTTACTGTTGGTTAGACTGGCCAATAAGCCCAAGGGATACTCCTGTCTCTACCTTACCTAGGTTACAGGATATTTCTACCCTGCTCGTTACAAACATGCAGGAAAGCTTCTAGCTTTTACGTGGGTGCTGACGATCCAAACACAGATACCATCCTTGTGCAGCTAGCTCCTTACCTGCTAGCCCATTCCCTAGCTCCTAGCCTCAGATCTTGGTGCCTCGTCTTGTCTGTTAAACTTGACCAGGGTTCCCTGCAGTTCTTGGAGATTTGGGACCTATATCATCATCTGCACACTGAGGAGTAAGCATCTACTCCAGTCCTCATATCTTGACCTTCCTCCTCCTAGAAACACTGGCAAGCTACTTGTGTTTTGTGCCTGTAATCGCGGCTCCTATTTCAGCACAAAGTGTGCCCCAAATCCAGATTTACTGCCAGCCCACACTTGGTGTATTGTCACTGTTTCGACACTAGAGACTGCTGTAAGCCCAAGTTATCCCAAATCTGCGGTTGTTTTTAAGGTTGGACTGAAGAGAAAACATTAGTTCATCCCAGGGACAGGGTAGCCCAGATGCTCTCTACATAGCCATTGACTTGTGTTCAAATAATTCCCCAGGCTTGACTTCATCATAAGGATCCAATTTTAGTCACCAAATCAGCAAATCATACCTCCCTCCCCTCCCTAAAGTAGAGAATGATTCTCTTTGTGCTGTACTGCCTCAGAATTTGGAAAGTAGAAGCTGGGCAATCTCATGGCTACAAATGCTACAGCACTGAGTCACAGCTGTTACCCACAGCCTGCTAAAATCAGAGTAGTACAGAGGTAGGAACAAGGTCTATTCTGCTATGATCTGACTGTTGCTATGATTGTATATGTGGCTTGAAAGATCTACAGGCAGCCAGGGATGATGATACGCAGAATCCAAGTCCATCTAATTGCGGTTACTGGTCTTTGCCTGCTAGACAGGCAAGTTTAGAGGCTTTATCCACAGTTAGGGGAGAGGAGCTGGTGAGGTCTGCACAGCGTTTAGGTTCAGCTACCCAGCACTGAATTCCAAGGTAAAATCTTGTGTTTACCCAGCAATTGGTTAAGCTGTGCTGGCAAAGGTTTGAGAAGGGGCATGGTAGAAGTATTCCCTTGGCTGCCCACTAACATAAATCCAGGGCTCAGTCCAAGACCACGAGTCCAGGCGACTACAAGGCTTTGTCCAGTGCTCTGTTCCAGCTCTGAAGATTGCATTTAGTTTCATATCGCTTCCCAAGTGGGAGGGATCTCTCACCATGCTGTGCTTCTTGGAGTTAGGGAAGGAGTGGTATATCACCTCCCTCCTTCCTGTCTTCTCTCACTTTTCCTTAGCTCCTGTGATGGTAGTTTCGTGTGTGATTAACCATTCTGACGGAGATTCTGGAAGATGGTGGAGAGTGTTATTCTGCAGCTATCTTGCTTTGCCTTCTGTTAAAGAATTCTTAAACATCTTTCTGGGCTCTATTCCTAGCCTTTCAAATGAGAGAAAAATTAATTCCAGTGACACTCAAAATATTCTAGGAAACATACCAACTGTCTTCACAGATAAGGAATAGGAAATGTTGAGTTGTTGAATTTCCTTACAGAGGAGATTTGCAGTGAAGCTTCTGTGAGATAAAAATATTTGGATGTTGGTACTAGTAAATCATTCACTCCCTGTTTGTAAACATCAAGATTAAGCAATACCTAACAGTGTCACGGAAATGCTTACAGACCTAGAGTCCAAATATGGAAAAGAGGGAACTTAGGCTGAGGAGATAGAGGGAGAAATCAGGAAGTAGTTGTGAAGAGAAAACATACTTGATGGGGTATATAAACAGCATATTAAAATTTAGCAAAAGACAAAGTAAAGTGCAGGTAGATTCAATATGGTATGCTAAAAAACAAAACTCATTTCTCATCTTCCACATACTCTGTCTGTGAATAAAGGTCCCAAAAGGTTCAATGGCTGAATTTAACTCTGCTCATTAAAGTAACTTGGTTTCTCTTTATTTAAAAGAATGGTGTTTGTCTAGTTGACTCATTTTATTACAGGGAGCTATCAGTGTTTTCTGTATGTATGTGTCCACGTGTGTATTTGCACGTTTGTGTGAGCATAGGTGCTTGTGTGTGTGGAGATCAAAGGTCAGCCTCAGGTATTGTTCCTCAAGAGTCATCAGCGTTATGTTTTGAGACAGCGTTTTCACATCAGCGTTGACCTGGAACTGACAGAGTAGAGCGGTCATCATAGGTCGTCAGTGACTGTGGCTAACGTAGAAATGGCTGTGGTTTGTTAAAGAGAACAAGTCCACTATTGACTCAGAGTAGTCAACATGCATCCCATACCTGATGTGTGCTCAGCAGAGTTCTAGGTCTTCACATGTGAGTAACCTCACCCTCACAGGAAGGTTGTGAGGCAGATAAGATCATCATATTTCATACAATGGAACACTGGAAATCAAGTTAGATTACTGAAAAAAATCTATTAAGTAGAGAATAGGAGAGAAAAATACTCATACCAATGTGTTCTTATTACAGCCATAGTCATTTTTCTTTTCACCTTGGCAGAACTTCCTATTCTTATCATAGAAATAATGCACTGGAGGTAATTTGTGATGTGTTTGCTTTTCCACAGTGAGAGTGGGTGGGAATATGCTAACCGTATTGAATATTGTCTTCTTGCCAAAAAGTTATAGCTCATATGCATGAATGAGAGACATTTCAGCATTAGTGAGAACTTCCATGTCGATTTTTCTTTTTACTAAGCGGAGAAAGTAGACATCAGGGACTTGGACAGCATGCTCACGAAGATGGATATTGAACTCACCAAAGGAGAAGTTGAAGAGCTGAAAAGAGACCTCCAAGTTGATGGTAACTAATTTTTGATATAGAAAAACAACCTTCAGGGGTTCTTGAAGTTTATAGACTATTATTTCTGAAAACAGGTTAATTTTGTACTGATAAAAAAATAATGCATAGTCTCTGAAAACCCAGTTACAGACTGAGAGCAAAGGCTGTCTTCATTTCCTAAATCCAGATCTAGGGTAAAGCATTTGCCTAGCCTATCACTGCAAGGTCTCCTTCCACAGCAGCGAATGTCTGGGAAGCAGAATAAAGCGGCGGGAAGAGAAATGAATAGGAAGTTCAAGTGTATCCTTTCCACACTTCCCATGTGCTTCTGTGTTCTGACTCTGACCTCTGTCAGGTTTCTCTGAGAACACCAGTCTCAGAGAGTCTCCTTAATGAACTGCAATGTCCCCTCCCCCCTCCTGTCTTCCCAGTCCCTTCCATGCCCCTCCCCCAACCTCACCTTTGTCCCAACCTACCCTCATTCACTCCTCCTCCCAGGACAGGATATCAACAAACATGGCATATTAAGCTGCAATGAGACTAAGCACCTCCGTTGTATTGAGGCTGGGCAAGGTGACCCAATATGAGGAAAGGGTCCCAAAAGTCAGCAAAAGAGTTAGAGACAAAAAAAAAAAAAGAAAGAAAGAAAAAGAAACCAAAAGTGTCAGAGACAGCCCCTGCTCCCACTGTCAGGACTCCCACAAGAAGACCAAGTCATAACTATCATGTTCATGCAGACTCCCTGGTTGTCGGTTCAGTCTCTGTGAGCCCCTATGAACCTAGGTTAGTTGATTCTGTGGGTTTTCTTGTGATGTCCTTGACCCCTCTGCACCTGCAATCCTCCTTCCTCTCTTCCTCAGGATTCCCAGATCTCAGCCTAATGTTTGGCTGTGGTCTCTACATCTGTTTCCATCGGTTGCTGGATGAAGCCTCTCTGATCACGACTGTGCTAGGCACCAATAAATGAGTACAGCAGGATATCGTTAGGCATCATTACTTTCACATTTTTGTCTCCAATCGTGTTTGGTTCTATCCTGGGTCTCTGGGTCATCCAACCTCTGGGTCCTGGCACTCCAGGCGGTATCAGGCATGGGCTTCCTCTCATGGTATGGGCTCAGGCAGGACCAGTCATTAGTGGTGACTCCCACACTCGCTGCACCACCTTTACCCCAACACATCTCATAGACAGGGCAGACTGTAGGTCGAAGGTTACATGGCTGGGTTGGTGTCTCAATCCCTCCACTGGAAGTCTTGCCTGATCCCAGGAGATGGCCGATTCAGGCTGTGTATCCCTATTTCCTCACTAGTCCTTATTCATTCTGTTACCTGTGATGCTCTCTCGTGCCTTTGATACTAGTGATAATTTTGGAGTGAAATTTTGGTTCTTCCATTCCCATCTCATTCTCGCGGTGTCAGTCTTACTCGTGTCTAATTTTTATTTTACGTGCTATCTCTGGAAAATCTTCTTGGCATTAATACCTTTACCAATTACTTACATGCAGATAAATTTTATGTAGAACTTTGACCTATGTTTCAAAATTGGACATGCAAGGGGCTGTTAGACATTTCCATTAGATATCCCATAGAAAGGAATCTTTGGGGGCATATTTAAAATGAAATTTAATATTTCCCTGTCTGGTCTAGTAGCTCTTCATTCATGGCCTTATTCATGCTGTCACCTAGGTTATTCAAGGAGCATGTTTTGTTCTTGCTCTTTCATACCTCTAATGCAGCACGAATTCTAATTGATCTTAATAATAAAAACCCAGACTCAGATATAGAGGTTATAACACTGAAATATAGAGAAACAGAGCTGCCAACTGCTAGAGAGTTCTTACCTCTACCAGTGCTAGACCAAAAGGAGCAATCCTGTCTCTATGAATCCTTAGACTGAATCTCTCTCTATGAAATCTCAGACTGAATCCTCAGACTGCATCTAAGCTCCTGTCTCCTCCTGCCTTCTAGTCCTCTCTCTGTCCAGCCATATCACTCCTGTCTCTATCTCCCTAGTTCTGGGATTAAAGACATGTCATTCCAAGTGCTGGAGTCACCTTTGTGTGAGCTCTCTCTTTTAGGCAGATTCAATCTTGTGTAGCTCAGTGTGGCTTTGAACTGACAGAGCTCCACCTGCCTCCATCTCCCGAGTGCTGTGATTAAAGGTGTGTGCCAGCACTGTTTGACTAACTAGTGCCTTAGCTCTGTACTCTGATCTTCAGGCAAGCTTTATTTGTTTGATTACGAGCAAAAGCTCACTACACTTCTTTTCTGCATCACACACTCTATAATGCCAGTTCTACCTTAAATTACCATACATATAATGGGAAGATGGATGGAACAGTACATGACAAAATAAGTGTAACAAAATATTAACAGTCAAATCTAGACAGAGAGCATAAGTTGTCCATTATACAACTCTATCAACTTATGGTATACTTGTAACATTTCAGAGTAAGTCGTTTTTAAAAATGAATAGTCTTAGGCCACCAAGATAGCTCAGTGAATAAAAGGTGCTTGCTGCCAAGCCTGATGACCTGAGTTGATTTCCAGAAGCCAAGTGGAGGGAGGAGAAAACTGACTCCTAAAGCTGGCCTCTATATGTACACGCCCATGCCTACACACACACACACACACACACACACACACACACAGACATACCACACGGGGGGGGGGGAGATAATAAATGTATTTTCTCTTGAGCTCTTTTTTAGTTTCCTGGACTTTGCCTTCATTTACACCCACCTTGGTATTCATGTTTAGTAGTTAGAGATTATTGTCATCATGTATGAGAGGGAACAGATGGTATTTGTCTTTCTGGGCAAAGACTGATGTCATTCCCAGAATTAACCTACATAAACGGTAATTTTTTTTATCATGCTTGCAAAGAAGCATCATAGCCTAGAAGGAACATAATTTTCCCAGGTCCAGAGAGCATGCATGGTTCAGTGCTCAAGGGACAGTTTACTAACAAGAATCAATCCTTGAAAATGAAAAATTATGCAATTAAAGTTACCCTCAATAATGATGCATGATATAAAACTTTAGTTACTTCCTAGGTCATTATTTAAAATTGCTTGAATTTATGTTTTCTTACAGATAAGGGGAAGACTGATTCAGACTCACTGGTGAATATATTAGCAGTTGCCTCAGGTCAGTGAGAAGTTATGTAAAGTAAAAGCTCTTTTATACACTAAGCTATATTTTATATAATAAATATTTTATTGAGATATGACACAAAATTCTTACATATGCACATATAATCAGCTTAAAATTATCACCAGATTAATTTATTCATATTCCTACTTAACCTCCAGTTAGATGATGAGGGCGATAACCAATAATCTAGAAGATTCTTGTCTCTCTTTATAGTCATTCCCCTTTGCTGTTTGGAGGTAATTATAGTTGACCTCATAGCCGTGATTTCTGCACACTGATTCAATCATATGATCATAAGTAGCTGGAAAACAAATTTTTCTGCGTTAAAAGTACAAACTTTAAATGTCTCAATAATATTATTCTCTCAGATACTAATATTCTCTCAATTATTTATATGGAATTTACTTTTTATTAGACATTACCAAGAATGCATAATTGTCTGAAAAGATAAGAGACAATGTGTATTGATTATGTGTACATCCTGTATCATCTTACATAAGGCTTAAAGATTCAGGTTTTTATGCTATTTTAAAAAATAATTTATTTTTGATGAACATATGATAATCATGCTTACTTAAGTTGATAATTCAACACATGTACACAAAATGTACTGATCAAATCAGAGTAATTAACATTCTAATCTGTTTATTATTTGTTTTTATTTGGAACTCTCTGATTCTTCTAGTTCCTCATAAAATATAAAATAGGCTATTGTGACCTATAGTCACCCCAGTGTGAAAAACTAGAGTTTATTCTTTGTATTTATGTTTTGATACCATTATTTAACCTCCTATTATCATTCCCTGCCATGTTTCCTAATTAATAATCACTGTCCTACAATCAAATTGACTTTTGTGAAAATTTCCATTTGTAAGAAAAACATGCAATATTTGATTTTTATTTCATTTAACATAATGTTCTTCAGTTCCATCTAGCTTGCTGCAAGTGACAGTATTTCATTCTTTCTCACCAATAATTTTCTATTCTGTATATATGCCCCATTTCTTTATCCATTCACCTGGTTTGTTTTCATACTTTGGCTGTTGTGAAATAGGACTGCAACAAGAGAAATATGTGTATTTATTTGAGGCAGTGGTTTTATCTCTTTTCAAATATTACCCTGATTTTTATGCCAGTACCATGCTACATTGTTACTGAAGCTCTGTAGCATGCTACACTGGTTACTGTAGTTCTGTACTGTGCTACATTAGTTACTGAAGCTCTGTACCATGTCACATTGGTTACTGTAGTTCTGTACCATGCTACCTTGGCTACTGTAGCTCTGTACCTTGCCACATTGGTTGCTATAGCTCTGTACCTTGCCACATTGGTTACTGAAGCTCTGTACCATGCCACATTGGTTACTGAAGCTCTGTAGCATGCTACACTGGTTACTGTAGTGTACCATGCTACATTAGTCACTGTAGTTCTGTACCTTGCTGCATTGATTACTATAGGTCTGTAGCAGGCCATATTTGTTATTGTAGCTCTGTAGCATGTCTTGAATCCAGGTATTACAGTGAATCTAACTTCATTTATGTTAAAAACTGCTGGGGTATTTGTGGCCTATTTGCTTTCATGTATATTTTAGCTTTTTTTTAACGTTCTGTAAACAATGCCATTGATATTTTGACAGAAGTGGCACTTAATTTATACATCCCTTTCAGTTATGTGAACTTTTCACAGTCTTATTGTGTCTTCTAATGCATGCTTATAAAAAAGTTCTTACTTTTTTGTCTTTTTCAGTTTTTTTGCGTTACTGTTTGATAGTTTTCATTGTAGAGGCCTTTCTTTTCCTTTGTTAAACTTATTTTCCACACTGAATTTCTCACTGAGTGGATTGCCTTCATAATTACTTTCTCAGAAAGATTGTTTGATTTTGGTGTTGGTGCTTATTGTAATAAACTTTCTCCTTAGTAGGTCTTTTGTTTTGTTGCTGTGTGCCATAAGCTGTGCTTCCATTTTCACTTATTTGGCAAATAATTTTAATTTTCCACTATTTTTTTCAGTGACCCACTGTTCATTAAATAGCATGATATGTAATCTGTATATTTGAATAATTTCCAAAGTTGCTAGTGTTTTAAGTTTCTAGTTTCAGCCTTTAGACAACGTTTTGATAGTTACTTTATGGTGCGATAATACAGTTCTTTCCAGCAGAATATTCTGTGTGTTGATGAAAATGATGTGTACTCTACAGCTGTTAGAGGAAATGTTCTGTCCATGTCATTAGGCTACAATAGCATCTAACTCACATTTCTTCATTGTTTTGTCCTGCATTATTTGTCCATTGATGAACATGGGTACTGAAGTCTCTCCATATTATCATATTGATTGTTATCTATCACTCCTTTTAGATAGAATAATGTTTGTTTCATAAAATTGATAGGTGAATGTTGACTGTGTATGCATTTTAAATTGCTATATATTTTTAAACTGAACCCTTGATAATTATATTGTGACCTTCTTTGCCCCCTTTTTTAATTCTAAATTTTTAAATTATTTTATGTGTATGGACATTTTGCCTGCATATATACAGTCTATGCACTCGCTATATGTATGCCTGGCACACACCGAGACCAAAATAACATATTGGATCCCTTGGAACTGGAGTAAAGATGGTTTTGAGCTAACATGTGGGTGCTGGGAATTGAACCTGGGTCTTCTGGAAGAGCAGCAAGTGCTTTTAACTACTGAGCCATCTCTCCAGCTACTGTAGTATTTGTTTTAAAGTCTATTTGTCTGGTGTGGTATAAAAATTTCTACTTAAGGTCATCCAAACATATAACACTTTTTTCTTTTTATTAAAAATTTTCACCTCTTCCCCTCCTCCCATTTCCATCCCCCTTCCCCTCCCCATCCTCTCCAGTCCAAAGAGCAGTCAGGGTTCCCTGCCCTGTGGGAAGTCCAAGGTCCTCCCCCTCCATTCAGGTCTAGGAAGGTGAGCATCCAAACAGACTAGGCTCCCACAAAGCCAGTACATGCAGTAGAATCAAAACCCAGTGCCATTGTCCTTGGCTTCTCAGTCAGCCCTCATTGTCAGCCATATTCAGTTTGATCACATGCTCCATCAGTCCCAGTCCAGCTGGCCTTGGTGAGCTCCCATTAGATCAGCCCCACTGTCTCAGTGGGTGGGAGCACCCTTCGCGGTCCTGACTTCCTTGCTCATGTTCTCCCTCCTTCTGCTCCTCATTTGGACCTTGGGAACTCAGTCCAGTGCTCCAATGTGGGTCTCTGTCTCTATCTCCATCGACTGCCAGACGAAGGTTCTATGGTGATATGTAAGATATTCATCAGTGTGGCTATAGGAAAGGGCCATTTCAGGCACCTTCTCCTTAGCTGCCCAAGGAACAAGCTGGGGACATCTCCTTGGACACCTGGGAACCCCTCTAGAGTCAAGTCTCTTGCCAACCCTAAAATGGCTCCCTTAATTAAGATATCTACTTCCCTGCTCCCATATCCACCCTTCCTCCATCCTAACCATCCCATTACCCCAAGCTCTCCCCATACTCCCCTTCTCCCTTCTCTCTTCTCCTCTCCCCTTACCTCCACCCCATCCCCACCCCCAAGTTCCCAATTTTTGCCTGGCAATCTTGTCTACTTCCAATGTCCAGGAGGATAACTATAAGTTTTTCTTTGGGTTCACCACCTTCTTCTTCTTCTTCTTCTTCTTCTTCTTCTTCTTCTTCTTCTTCTTCTTCTTCTTTTTGCTTTTGCTTTTGCTTTTTCGAAACCGGGTTTCTCTGTGGTTTTGGAGCCTGTCCTGGAACTAGCTCTTGTAGACCAGGCTGTTCTCGAACTCACAGAGATCTGCCTGCCTCTGCCTCCCAAGTGCTGGGATTAAAGGCGTGCGCCACCACCGTCCGGCTGGGTTCACCTTCTTATTTAGCTTCTCTAGGATCCCAAATTATAGGCTCAATGTCCTTTATTTATGGCTAGAATCCACTAATGAGTGAGTACATACCATATTCATCTTTTTGGGTCTGGGTTACCTCACTCAGGATAGTGTTTTCTATTTTCCATTCATTTGCATGCAAAATTCAAGATGTCGTTGCTTTTTACCGCTGAGTAGTACTCTAATGCGTATGTATTCCACACTTTCTTTATCCATTCTTCCATGGAGGGGCATCTAGGTTGTTTCCAGGTTCTGGCTATTACAAATAATGCTGCTATGAACATAGTTGAACAAATGCTTTTGTCATATGATAGGGCATCTCTTGTGTATATTCCTAAGAGTGGTATTGCTGGATCCTGGGGTAGGTTGATACCGAATTTCCTGAGAAACCGCCACACTGATTTCCAAAGTGGTTGCACAAGTTTGCATTCCCACCAGCAATGAATGAGTGTTCCCCTTACTCCACATCCTCTCCATATATATATATGTGTGTGTGTGTGTGTGTGTGTGTGTGTGTGTGTATGTGTGTGTGTGTGTGTATATATATATGGAGAGAGAGGGAGAGAGACAAAGAGAAAGAGAGAGACAGTTAACAGTTATATGGTAGGAAATTATATAGGCTATATATTAGGGGACTTTGATGTTTGAGATGTAAAAATGTACAAGAAATTGGAGCAACTATGATTACATATTCAGACATATGTGATTGAGGTGCTTCTTTCTACAATGGTAATCTCTAAGTAAAATAAAAACCTGTATATAGCTTAGCTTAAACTGAAATAACCCAGAGAACCTAGACAACAATGAGGACCCTAAGAGAGACATACATAGATCTAACCTACATGGGAAGTAGAAAAAGACAAGATCTCCTGAAAAACTGGGAGCATGGGGACCTTGGGAGAGGGTTGAAGGGGAGAGGTAGGAAGGGGAGCAGAGAAAAATATAGAGCTCAATAAAAATTAAAAGAAACTGAAAACCAAACCAAAACAAAACAAAACAAAATTTCTACTTAAGCTTGTCTTCCATCTGTGTGAAGCATCTTTTTCTCTTCTTTTATGTTTAGTTTGTGCAAGTAATTGCTTTACTGGCAAAAGCAATTTCTTGTAAGCAGAATATTGCTGGTCTTGGGTTTTATCTGCTTTGATTTTAAATTCAGGTAACCTGTCTTTGGATCACGGAATTTATTCCATTTAAATTCATGGTAATTATTGATGGACGACAACTTAAATAATGCAAGTTTCTTCTCTGAAGCAAAGCCCTGGTGGGTTTAGGTATCTGTCCTCTGTGAAGCCTTTGTCTCACAGGCATTGCTGGTACCCACTACAGTGTCATAAGCCACCATTTTGGGATGACTTCTGCTGCGATCCTAGCCATGGCGGGTTTGTACCTTCCAGGGTAGAGGCTTGTGTATTAGAAACGTTAGGAAGGAGGAACAGAGATAAGAAAGAAACACAGAGACACAGGGTCGTACTGAAGAGGGCAACTCAGCGGATCCTGAGTGCTGAATTCTGAGTCTTCCCACATTTATATTTCATACACTTTTATACCCCAATACAAAAGGAGAGGAGAAGAAGGTAAAAGACTGCTTTGACATGACTCAGAGGACCACCAGAACAGTTACTTGCTTCAATACTTGAGACATTAAGCCATTATTTCCTGAGCAAAGTAGTTGATGTTTGGGATAGTGAACACACCCTAGACCAAGTACCCTGTAGGCAACCACTCCCGATGTCAACCTCCTATTTTAAAAGAAGGAGCACAGGCGTATGCTTGAATTCTCTGACCTTTGGTCATGGTGGAGCAGATCCACCTCTGTGGGCCATTTTAATGTCCAAAACACCAAGTAACTATGCCCTAGGTCAGGATACCTTGTTTTGTAGCCACACCTGTTGTCAACAACTTTGATAAAGCAAAGCTCAAACTCTCTGACTTTCAGACAAAGTGGAACAGACTGTCATTAGATTAAACATAGTCTTATTTCCACTTAGAATATATTTGATGCATGGTTTATTTAGAAACATGCTCCTTATTTTTTAAAGCTTATTGACATTTTCTTAAATGTATCACTCTTGATTTCTACCCTAATTACATACACAAAATTACATATGTATGTGTACCAATTGTACAAATAATCTTTAAGTGACTTGAACTTAAACTGTGAGATATTATTTTATAACCGTCATTATGGTGGCAAAAATTTTCTAAAATTAAAACAATTCTCTTTATTTGCAACTTAATGTTTATTGTTCAGCAAGTATGATGAATTAACTCATTCTTCATAATTTGGGATTATAATAGTTAAGAAATCATTTCATATTTCTCTGTTTTTACTCTGGAGGAGGAAAAATTGATATCACCGACGTGGAAAATGCCTTAAAAGATGCAGAGAGAGAGAGAATGTCCAGAGAACAGCTGGAGCAGGAGAAATCATTTCCAACTTACGGTGAACATTTTCAATGTTAGATAAAATTTCAAAACAGTTGATATGTCTTCAGGAGAGTTAGAGTTGTCATCAAGGGAATTATTCATCATTTCTAATGTCTGTGGAGTTATAAGGGAGTTGTGATAAGACTCTTAGAAATTTACATTATCCAACCACCTTTGATAATTATGTAACTTTTATAAATAAGAGATAATACTAAATATCTACAATCTCAGATAAAACGAACTTTAATATTTAGAAATGTATAAACTGTCACTTAATAGAATGTACACATGCCTTTGCAAATCACAAATCTTGTCCCCCAGGATAAGGAAGACTGGTGATGGCATTTCATTCCATTGATCTGTACTGGCCTAAGACCTACAGGGAAATAGGAGGAGGCAGGGTTGTGTGAATTTGCTAATAGAGGAAAGGCCATTGTAGCAGGAAAAAAATATTAAACAAGGAAGTACTTTTGCATTAACCTACTTGGTGTTGTCTCAGGTGATAAAGAGTTGATACATTTACCATAATAAGAATTTGGTTTATATATTATTTTGAGATGGGTACATTCTCGGAGCAAAGTAATTTCATGGTTTGCATTTGTGAACAAAAGATATTTTGTTTACTTTCGCATGATATCTCTTTCTTAGCCATCATTTGGGGTATGAATTTGCTAATAGCTAATGGAAATGTTTATGAGAGTAGGTGACAACAGTGTGTGAAACCGCTGAGAGTGAGGAAAACACAGCCTAGAGCGAGTTAGAGCTGGAGAGGGGGCTTAGAAGTTGAGAACACTGGCTGCTTTCCCAGAGGACCCAGGTTTGATTCTCATCACTAATAGTGGTTCACAGTCACCTGTAACTCCAGTTCTAAGAGATATGACACCTCTTCTGACCCTCACAAGGACCAGGCACATGACTGGTGCACAGACACAGTACACAGAACACTCATGCACATAAAAAAAAAGCCAGATTAGCAAAAGTGCTTTGTTTTGCTTTTGTTCTTCCTTTCTTGTTAATTTTACAGCAATCAATCTCATATATATTTATTAAATTAATTTTAATAATATACTACCTTGTATTACTAAGTTATTTCCTATTTTACTTTTAAAAGATGTTATATTTATTTTAGATTTCTTTCAGTGCCAGCGTAGAAATAACAAAACTGGCATAGGTAGCAAAATTTGGGAGAAGGAAACAAACTCTTTCGAGAGGCTCATAAAGATCAAGATGTAGTAACCAAACAAACCCTACCATTTGTTTAAATATTTATGTTCAAATTTTTAAATTGGCTGTCTAGCTGCTATAGATAGCCTTAGTTATTTCTTAATTCTCTTTAAACATGTCGCGTCTTTTATATTTATTTTCAACATTAAAATAAAGATTATTTGTATAATTGGTACAAATACATATGCAACTTTGTATATGTAATTAGGGTAGAAATTAAGAGTGATAGATTTAAGAAAATGTCAATAAGCTTTAAAAATAAGGAGCATGTTTCTAAATAAACCATGCATCAAATATATTCTAAGTGGAAATAAGACTATGTTTAATCTAATGACAGTCTGTTCCACTTTGTCTGAAAGTCAGAGAGTTTGAGCTTTGCTTTATCAAAGTTGTTGACAACAGGTGTGGCTACAAAACAAGGTATCCTGACCTAGGTTGTGGTTACTTGGTGTTTTGGACATTAAGATTGTCCACAGAGGTTCAAGGGGATTGTTAATAAACTTGAACACTTAAGGACCTTGCTTGAGGTGCCTTTTTATGTCGACATGGTACACATGGTACAAAAGATTTATATTTATTTTATTTTGACTTGTATTTCAATCCCCTTATGCCTCTGTACTTTGAAGGAATGCAAGTGGATGTTCGTGATCTTGACAGTCTACTTGGAAACATGGCTTTCAAATTGACACCGGAGGAATCAACCTCAAAGTCCTCAGTTTATGGTAAGTGATGCGAAAGCATTGTACTCTAAAGAGAACTTGGGGCTTGAAGCTGATGTTGGTAGTCTTTATTTAGTTTGGGTAAGAATAACTTGTTCCTTTTAATTTAGTAATGTGAATTGATGTTTTCACCATTTATTTATTCATTCATTCATTCACCAAGTTATTGCTGGGTACTTAATAGCTATATGTGACTACTTGTATTTTCATAATATTTACATTGTAATAGGTATTAAAGTTAATCTAGAGATGAGAAAAAAGTCTAGAAAGATGCATATACAGTGTATCCAAATATTGTGTTATGTTCTGTAGGGGGTTGAGTATCCTTGTCTTTGTTTTTTTTTTGTTGTTGTTGTTGTTGCTGGTCCTGGAATCTATCATCCATGGAATGACTAGACTTACAGGCATATGATCTTTTGACTGACCCTTAATCCACAGGTCATTTTAGAATTCAGGAAATGCATTCAAGATCTACTGGGCATACACAAGAGCAATGTCTCTTTATCTAATATTAAAGTATAGTGTGGTGTGTGTGTGTGTTAGTGGACTGTGTCACATGCACAATGTTTCCAAAAATATTTCTTTTGCTTTGAAGGAAGAGATGTTGGTGATGACATGAAAAGCATTTCTCAATACGAGGAAATAGAACCTGAAACTCAGGAACCCTCGGGATTGGTGAATTACCTGCCGACTGAAGGTGAGAATGTGAAATGACAAGTCATTTTATTCAGAGAGATTTGTATGTTCATTTAGAAGATTTTCTACAACTCAATTATTTTCTGTTCATAAATAACTAATATACTGACTTTTGTTTTTTAAATTTCTTGTGACTTTCACACATGAGTACCACATATTTTCATCATATTTGCCCCATCTCTCCCCATCCCGTCCTGTGTGCCTCCTCAGCCCTCTGTCATATTGATGCCTTTATTTATAATTATATATGCATATACATTATGTCTTTATAATTATATATGCGTATACATTATGCCTTTATCTATAATTATATATGCATATATGCATGAATGAGCTACTGAGACCCATTAGTGTTGTCCATATGTACTTGGGTGTAGGGTTGGCCACTTGAGCATAGGTATCCTATCATGGGACTTGTCCTTGAAGATAGCAGCTCTCAACTGCCTACTCTCTTCAACTAGAAGTAGGCCCTTGTGGCTCTCTTTTTCTTTCTCCCATTTGTGGCTGCAATGTAGACTGGTGGGATTTTCCTGTACATCATCACTGTTGTATCCATAAGACACTGTTTTACATTTGTCCTCCTGGGGCTCTGTAAATCTTTCTTTTTCCTCTTCTTTGATATTCCTTGAGCCTTGGGTATAGGGATTGTGTTATCACTATCCCATTTGAGAATAGGCACTCAACAGTTACTTATTCTTTGCACTTGGATTCATTGTGGTTCTCTGTAATAGCTTCTGCCTGCTGTAAAAATAACTTCTTTGATGGGAGAGTGAGATCCATACTAAGATACAGGTATAAGGAAAAGTAGTTAGAAGGCAGTTCATCTGTATCTGGTTTTAATATGACTATAGGAGCCTCTAGAGCCTCTGGCCTGATGAGCCACAGATTCTTATTTAGGCATGAGGTTCTTGTATGGTTCCTTATATTAAATGGACTTTAAGAACAATTACTTTGTTGGTTACTCCTGATACTTTAATGCCACTATTGCACCACTTTTTTTTCCTGGACCAGTTGTTACTGAAATTTGAAGGATCTGTAGCTTGGAAAGACAGTTGATAACATTTCTCCTCCAAAGCTTTTGTAGCTTTTATTCTTTAATCCATTGAGAGTCCCAACGTTTAAGATGAGATTCAATGAAGGGAAATGGGAGAAAATGAGATCAGGAGCAGAGAAGTTCCACTCCAAGAGCCCTTGCCGTCTTTATGAACTGATGGCTTCCACACCATCTTTATAATCTTCACATTCTTTGCCAGGATTTTATTCATGTTTTATATGCAGTTGAAAGATTTACCTTAATAGGTTTAATATGTGTGATATGAAGGCCCTGGAAGAGAAGTGAAAGGGGTAAGACACTAAAATTTCATCCTAGCCACACTTAATGTATTCAAAGTATATTTGTTCCTCAATCCATTCGAACACCACAGATGATTTCTTAATAAAAAAAAAAATAGTAAGAAATTTCTCTCAGAAAACCCAACAAAACCAGTGTCAGAAAAGAAATTTCAGTCTTACTGACTAACATCTGCAGCTTGTTGCCTATCTACCGCTCCCTTTCAGTAATCAACTAACCAGTCTCTCAAAATGTCGTGTGTGCTGGTCTAGAGAAGAGCCTTTTATTCTACTCCATTCCTGAACACCTTTTCAACACTTTAAGTGTTAATTTAATTGTGGCCTTTGCACCAAAACTAGGTCACAATTAAGAGTCACTTGTCTCTTTTAAAATCTCTCAGTAATTGTTTCTAAGGGAGAAGTGACCATGCTCAGTAAGCTGTGCTCTTCTGGGAAGCATGGGTTTGAATCACACAGGAAAGGAAAGGAAAGATCCAAACATAACCTGTGGTTAATAGACATTTACTGTAGTTTTGGGCTCTCAGGAAGTCAGGCTTATAAAACTATAAAAGTCTTTCTAAAGCTGCGTATTCATCACCACAAATTCTCAAGAATATGCTATCTTAACAACTTTATATTCATTCATCTATATGTATGTATGTGATAGATGTTGGTGCAACATACTTACCCAGAAAGAGAAGCCATGACAGACCAAATTAGTGATTTTTCCAAGGCCAACTTGAATTTGTGAATTTATTGGGGTTACTAAGAGGAGCATGAGTTAAGGTTACTTACAGGACCCAGGATGGCATTTAAAAAGCAATTGCATTATTGAAAAACTCTTACAATGAGGACACTAAGAGTGACTTATATAGATCTAATCTACATGGGAAGTAGAAAGTAGAAAAAGACAAGATCTCCTGAGTAAATTGGGAGCACGAGGACCTTGGGGGAGGGTTGAAGAGGGAGAGGAGAGGCAGGTAGGAGAGCAGAGAAAAATGTAGAGCTCAATAAAAATCAATAAAAAAAAAAAAAGAAAAGCTCGTCCTGGCACAGGTGAGTTTCACAGAAGCTGTAACCCTGGAGCTCTCAGCGTAGTTTGTAGGCAGCTGTGCAAGTCTGGGGGATCTCTCAGAACTTAGCTGCTGGAGTCTCATTCCCTAAATTGTCCAGCTAAGTAGGGGTTACCGAGAATTGGGCGAGTTCCTGTTTCCCCAACTTGTGGTCTTTTGTTTACCTCCTAAGTCTAAAGAGCCTTCCTCTCCTTCCCAGAGGGATGTCTTAATTGTGAGAAAACAGCTATACAACAGTGTCCATATGTGTAAGTGCGCATATGTATGTACAAGCAGGTATAGATGCTTGTGTGCACATACAGAGGCTAGAAGAGAGTGGAGGGTATGGTTCTTCACCTGATCCTTTGAGCAAGACCCCTCTGTGAATTGGGGGCTTCCGTTTTCTCAGGTAGTTCGGGAGGCAGCAAGCCCCAGAAATCCTCTTGTTTTTATCCTGTTAGAGTTGGGGTTACAGGTGTTCTATGGGTGCCTATGTAGATGGAAGTTTCTATCCCGCCTAGTTCCGTAGCCATTCAGTCCCAAACAAACACACAGGCTTATACTAAGTATAAACTGTTTGGCTTATTAGCTCAGACTTATTTTTTACTTGCTCTTACAACTTAAATTAACCCATAATTCTTGTTTATGTTAGTCGTGTGGCTTGGTACATTTTTATCAGTGAGGCATTCTCATCTTGCTTCCTCTGTGTCTGGCTGGTGACTGTGTCTGACTGGTGACTGTCTTTTCCTTTCCTCTTCCCAGAATTTTCTTTGTCAGTTTGACCCACCTATACTTCCTGCCTGGATACTGGCCAATCAGCATTTTATTACACTAATACGAGTGACAAATCTTTACGTGTACAAGAGCATTCTCCCACAGCATTAATCCACTTGCTGTGTCAGTGCTGGAATCTGAATTCCAGTCTGATGACATTGGAGCAAGACATTTAGAATGAGCCACCTGTCCAGCTGTGACTTCTTTCACTGAAATAATCAGTTTCCAACGGACAAGAGGAGAGTCAGAGAAAGAAAACAGATAGGAATAAGGAGGAGAGAAATAAGATGGATAAAATTAAATTGAAAATAGAATCAGGTTAAGAGACAGACCACACTGCAGTGAAGGATTAGCAGGTACTACACTGGAAAATTCTGCATACTCAGGTGACTGATAGTAGTTCCTTGTTGTGTTTAAAAGTATGAAATCTGTGGGTTTTGTACTCTAAATCATAAAATACTCTTGTATCTTGCTGTCTCAGGTTATCCCAAAATAAGTTAAATGGGAATAGGTTTTAATTTAGCTGCTTTACAGTGTTTTTTAATGGACAACTAGAAAAGCAAAGTTAAAGTTCTGATAGTCCTATAAAATGTTAACTTGCAATACAGAGATATAAATTATATATCTTACCTTATTAACACTTGCCAATCAAGTTAATAATAGCCAGAAGTGAGTGTGTTGTTTTAAAAATATTCTGTCTTTCTTATTTTCCATTCTTCTTGCCTTTCTAAGGAGGGAAAATTGATGCGTGCAGTTTGGACAGCATTCTCAGGAAGATGCAGATTAAGCTCTCAGAGAAAGAACTCGAGAAACTGGCAGACCAACTTGCAGGTGAGTGTCACAGAAACGAGTCCTGTTGAAGAATCTGGACCCATGCAGGGAGTATGGGCTTTAATGTGATGAATTAAGAGATGATGGGCTTTGACTGAAATTTTAAAATTGATACAGTGCATGCCCTATAATAAAACATGAAGTGTTTGTGCTATTTGAATATGTGTTAATGAGTTTTAGAGAAAAAATTTCATTTATCTCTTTCCAGGTAAGCAAATACATAACTAGATGCAATAAAAACATTAAACCATATAATCTATTGTTTATAAAGGATATTCACGGTTGTATGACTGATAGTAGTTCCTGTTGTGTTTAAAAGTATGAAATCTATGAGTTTTGTACAAGATACATAAAATACTCTTGTATCTTGCTGTCTCAGGTTATCCCAAAATAAGTTAAATGGGAATAGGTTTTAATTTGGCTGCCTTGCGGTGTTTTTTAATGGACAACTAGAAAAGTAAAGTTAAAGTTCTGATAGTCCTATAAAATGTTAACTTGTAATACAGAGATATAAATTATATGTCTTACCTTATTAACACTTGCCAATCAAGTTAATAATAGCCAGAAGTGAGTGTGCTTTTTGAAAATATTCTGTCTTTCTTACTTTCCATTCCTCTTGCCTTTCTAAGGAGGGAAAATTGATGCGTGCAGTTTGGACAGCATTCTTGGGAAGATGCAGATTAAGCTCTCAGAGAAAGAACTCGGGAAACTGGCAGACCAACTTGCAGGTGAGTGTCACGGAAATGAGTCCTGTTGAAGAATCTGGACCTGTGCAGTGAGTATGGGCTTTCCAGCAACAGTGTCCTCTGTTACAAAAAGGCATTTGCAGAATTTAGGGAACCATTTATTACTAATACGATGGTGAATCCTAGTTTTCATTTTAACAGAGATCTTCAGGAATAGCAAGAAAGCAGAATAAAACTAACTTTAGTTCATTGTTTAACACTTTTCTTTAGAAAAAAACTTCATTTCCTATATCCTGAAAATGTTCAGATTTATTTGTTTATCTTTATATGTGTTGTGTGTGCTCATGTGTGTGTAGGCTTGAGTGTGTGTGTAGATATGGTGTTTATGTTTGCATTTGCTTGTGGCAACCAGAGGAAACTTGGGTATCGCTCCTCAGGTGCTGGGCACCTTATTTGTTTTAGGATACTTAAGAACATTGTTCTTACATTTATTTATGTTATGTGTATGGTTTTTGCCTGCATGTATGTGTGTGCCGACGGAGATTGGGTGAGAGCATCAGATCCTCTGTAACTGAACTTATTAGAGCTTCTCTGTGGGTACTGGGCACAAAGGCCAGTCCCCTGCAAGAGCAGAAAGTGCTCTTAACCACTGAGGCATCTCTGCAGCCCTTCACCTTAGGTTTCCAGGCAGGTCTTTCACTGGGCTGGAGCCTGCTGGGTAAACCAAGCTGGATGGCCCTGAGCCCCAGGGATCTGCTTGTCTGCACCTCCCCAGTGCTGGATTACAAGTGTACATGTCATGCCTTTTATGTGTGTCTTGGGGATCGAACTCGGGTCCTCATGCTTGCATGGCAAATGTTCGATAGACTGAGTTCTCTTCAGCTGTGTCTTCTTCTATTATATATCTTAATTTATGTCTTATATTTCTCTAATTGACCTTAGACATCAATGCAATTGATAGAAACAAAAAATTTTTTCCTATCTTTTTTTTGATATTTATTAAGCTCTACATTTTTCTCTGTTCCCCTCCCTACCTCTTCCCTTCCCCTTCAACTCTCCCCCAATATCCCCATGTCCCCAATTTATTCAGGAGAGCTTGTCATTTTCTACTTTCTACCTCCCATGTTGATTATATCTATGCAAGTCTGTCTTAGTGTCCTCATAGTTGTCTAATGTAAAATACATTTCAATATATTATGAAATATTTGGTCTTTTGGCAGTTTTTATTAGATTATCTTTTAGAACAAGCATTATGTTGGTAAATCGCCATGGACTCCTTACATTTGTTGAAAGCTGAATCTGGGGACTGGGCGGACAGTGCCCTTCTCTCAGACCCTAGCATGTTTAGTTCAGACGTTCTGTAAAATTCCTTG
Organism: Microtus oregoni; assembly: GCF_018167655.1. Lineage (NCBI taxonomy): Eukaryota > Metazoa > Chordata > Mammalia > Rodentia > Cricetidae > Microtus > Microtus oregoni. The sequence goes on along the minus strand of NW_024543222.1, from coordinate 15,013,744 downwards.
TCCTGGGGAAGGCTGGCCCACTAACTGACAAGCAGAAAGAAAAACCACAAATAGCTAAGGTCTTAAAAACATAACACCTTTGAGAAGGCCTAGAAGACATTGTCTAGGGATTTTCAAAAGATGCTAGAATTGTTTATCCCATAACACAAACATGCCTGTGGTTGGCCTGTACACACAATGACCATCCATGGAGAGACTTTTCTGCTCGGCATCTCTCCATTGGAAACTCCTGCGTGAGGGCTTTACCAGGGCTTGCTCTGGTGAACATGTGTGAGATGTTTGCACATGATTTGATGATATGACCTTTTCTTGCTTTCCCAGCCAGGCAACTCTGTCACTTCCGATAGTTGCTGTAAGTGCCCGATTTGATGGTGCTTTTCTCTCTCTCTCTGCTTCTATCTATGTGCTACTTGATATTTGTTCTTTTACATTTGCTTGCAATATACCTAACAAACTTTTTCATTTGAAACTAAAAGCATGACTCTTATAGGTCATTCTTCACACAGAGCATCTTTGGATTGTCAGATAACTTGATATGTTCTTACCTATTTACATGTTCATTGTCAGATATATGTATTCCAGATATTTTTCTAAGACTGTGGTTTGCTAATGCATTTCTCTAATCTTGCCTTTAATAAAAAATTTAATTTTGATAATGTCCATCTTATTAGTCTTTGTAAGTAGTGAATTTTTTATTTTACTGAAAAATACTGTTGTCTATGTCAGAGTCACACAACTGACCTGTGTTTTTTCTAGATATTTTCTAATCATATATGTTATGTTTAATTGTATGATCTATTTTGAGTTAATTTTCTGTGAAATAAAAGATAGTAATTGATGTTTTATAAGTAGATGCCCACTAATTTTAGGACCGATTCTTAAAACGAATTTCCTGCCTTCATTAAAATAACTTGAACTATTAATCAAAATATGAGTCAGTTTCTCAATATTCTGTTCCATAAACCTGTCCATCACCGTGTCAGCTCCCGTGACTCTAGAGTGAATGTTCTCCATCACTGTGTCAGCTCCCGTGACTCTAGAGTGAGTCTTCTCCATCACTGTGTCAGCTCCGTGACTCTAGAGTGAGTCTTCTCCATCACTGTCAGCTCCGTGACTCTAGAGTGAGTCTTCTCCATCACTATGTCAGCTCCATGACTCTAGAGTGAGTCTTCTCCATCACTGTCAGCTCCGTGACTCTAGAGTGAGTCTTCTCCATCACTGTGTCAGCTCCGTGACTCTAGAGTGAGTCTTCTCCATCACTGTGTCAGCTCCATGACTCTAGAGTGAGTGTTCTCCATCACTATGTCAGCTCCATGACTCTAGAGTGAGTGTTCTCCATCACTGTGTCAGCTCCGTGACTCTAGAGTGAGTCTTCTCCATCACTGTCAGCTCCGTGACTCTAGAGTGAGTCTTCTCCATCACTATGTCAGCTCCATGACTCTAGAGTGAGTGTTCTCCATCACTGTGTCAGCTCCGTGACTCTAGAGTGAGTCTTCTCCATCACTGTGTCAGCTCCATGACTCTAGAGTGAGTCTTCTCCATCACTATGTCAGCTCCGTGACTCTAGAGTGAGTCTTCTCCATCACTGTGTAAGCTCCATGACTCTAGAGTGAGTGTTCTCCATCACTATGTCAGCTCCATGACTCTAGAGTGAGTGTTCTCCATCACTATGTCAGCCATCGTGACTCTAGAGTGAGTCTTTTCTATCACTGTGTCAGCTCTGTGACTCTAGAGTGAGTGTTCTCAGAGCTGTTCTGTGTTTTCAGGATTCCTTCACTCTTCTATTTCCTGAGCATCTCCACTTAAGTTTTTAGGGTGACTATCAATTTCTTCAACAGAAATGATGTAATTTTGATATAAATAATATTGTACTGTAGACTCATTTTGAGGAAATAGAGTCACAGTGTTGATCTCTCTCTCTCTCTCTCTCTCTCTCTCTCTCTCTCTGTATTTGGGAACAATAGACAATAAGTATGGATATCTTAGCAATAAACATAATGCCCTTTTCTCTTTGTGGAGGGCTTTTATTTCTTTAAACAGTGTTTTGTAACTTTTAGTGCAGAAGACTTGGGCATTTCCTGTGAGCTTTACTTATATCTTGTTATAACATCTTCTAGTTGTTGTTCACTGTTAGCATCCAGCAGCAAACTGACTTTTGTGTGAGCCTTGCATACCACACTTTGTTAAATTTACTTAGGAGTTGAAATAGTGTTTTATAGATGCTGCAGGGTTTCCTGTTGCAAATGATGACATTTTCCACATCCTCCCTCCCAATATCACAGTCCTTTGCTGTGTTCTGCCTATCCTCTTCTTGCCTTGCCTGCATTTCTAGAGCAGTGTCAAAGAACAGATACAGTAGTAGGTCATCTTTGTCTTGTTCCTTAATCTGAGGGGAGAGGAGTTTAATATTTTATGTTATTATATTAGCTACAATATTTTACAGTTGTGGATAATACCTGTTTCTAAATTCAGCTAATGTTTTTACAATAATGTTTTTATTATCTGTCTCTCAATTATGACTTTTCCTATAGCTAAAGAAAAGATTGACGTCAATGAATTAATGGATATGATAAAAGCTGGAAAAAGTTAGTGAGAAAATACAATGAGTCTAAAATCCTGTTTCTCCACCCTAAATTTAATATACTGAGTTATCCAGTCATCTATTATTCTTTTTAACGTTTGTATTATAAAAAGTCATATCTAAATGTCTCAGGGCCTGGCTAATAGCTCTCCTTTAAAAGAAAGTTCAACTGCATTATGCAAAACTCTTCAGACTGTCTGTTCTGTCAATCACTGACCCAGTGATTAGTCAAATACTGCCTGTTCTGGGTTTAGAGACCAGTGATCAGGCATCTTCAGGATTGGCTGGGAAGAATGCAAAAATACATTGAATGGAAATAGATTAAAGAGGAGAAATGAAAGAAATCCGAGATAGGAAGAATGTTAAGAGGGATAAGACAGAAGAATGGGTGGAGAGGCCCCATAGAAGGGTTTTCCATTTTATAATTGTATTGTTTATCTGCTATTATGTCATAAATATTGGGGAGAAATCGTACTGCCTGTCATTCTGAATTATGGCTTTTAAGATGCCTCAGTGAATCGCTTGCAACATGATTTGTGCCTTTCACACAGATATTCGAGAATTCTACCAAAAGAAATTGGCCGATAGTGAGGAAGCCATTGAAGGTGAGTAGTATACATACAGAAAACATGGGTGCATTTGAGATCGTCACGTTTTTTGTTTGTGCAACTTTCTAATAATCAGGTTGTGATTTCTGCCACCCTTGTCTGTATTCTGATACCTTGTATACATTTCTTCTAAAACTCTGCATGGAGTTTTGCAGATAGTTATGTGTGTTCTGTAGTAAATGGAGAGAAAGTAATTTGATACCATGTTGTCTTTTTTAAATGAATTAAATAAAAACTTTGCATGTGAATTCCTAAACAGACAACAAAAACCAGGTCAAGAAAGTTATTCTGGTTGTCATTCTGGTGTTGCTGTCCCTTGGCACAGGTGAACTTCTCTGGGTCTTGGACTTTGTGGGTTAGGATCACTAGAAGGCTCTGTACATGGCGCCTTTAAGTAAGATTGTAACCAAAGTTTTCTTACATTTATTTCTATAGAAGAAGATGTTGATATTCATAAACTGGACTCCATTTTGAAAAGTATGGGTGTGAAACTTTCAGAAAATCAAATGAGGGACCTAAAGAAAAATCTGCAGGTCGATGGTGAGATATAGCTGTGACCATTTGATAATGTTAACTTTTTCTCAAGAATCTCTAAAGTTCTTTTTTTTCAATAAGTTATTACTTAAACAAGCATATGACAATAATAAGTTCTATCTCTGGATATTAAAAATTACACTTCAGCATCTTCTCTTATCTCATTGATGACATGATTTATCTACTATTGTACTGAAGATTTGGGGAAAGGATAATTATAAGGATGTTCCACAGGGTAGACATAAATAGAAACAATTTATTTTATCTTTTTGGTTTTTTGAGACAGGGTTTCTCTGAAGCTTTGGAGCCTGTCCTGGAACTAGCTCTCATAGACCGGGCTGGCCTCAATCTCACAGAGATCCGCCTGCCTCTGCCTCCCCAGTACTGGGATTGAAGGAGTGCACCACCACCGCCCAGCAATAGAAACAATTTAAATCCAGAAAATTTGAAGAAGATGAACATCCTGACCACAGCTTCCCCTCCCTCCTCTCCTCATATACCCTCCTCTTCATTTCCCTTCTGCCCTCCCCCTTATCCACTCCTCCTCAGTTTCTATTCAGAAAAGGGCAGGCTTCCATGGATAGCAACAAAACATGGCATATCAAGTTGCAATAAGACTAAGCACCTCCCCTTGTATTAAGTCTGGGCAAGGTGACCCAGTATGAGGAATAGGGTCCCAAAAGCCAACAAAAGAGTTAGAGATAGTCTTTGTTCCCAGTGTTAGGAGTCCCACAAGATGACCAAGCTACATAGCTGTCCCATAAAAACAGAGGGACTAGGTCAGTCCCATGGAGGCTCCCTGGTTGTCATTTTGGACTCTGTGAGTTCCTATAAGCCACGGTTAGTTGATTCTATGGGTTATGAGAGTGGCCTGTAGTTTTCACATGGGCTCTGAGATCCAAATCATATTCTTTGTGTTTGTAAAGCAAGCACTTTACCCATGGAGCCACCGCTGTAGCCCTTATACTCTTTTTTAAAAAAGCATTCGTTGTATACTTTATTACATTTGAAGCAGCATTTTTTTTTTATGGATCCCTGGCTGGCTTAAGATTCTCTCTGTAGGCTAGATTAGCCTCAAACTTGCAAGTGATCCTCGTGACTCTGTCTCCCAAATATTTGGAATATCGGCAAGTACCACTACACTGACCTTCCAATATATATTTTTTTGGTTAGGAAAGGAAATGAAAGTCTTTGTCTGAACTTTGAACTTTCATGTATAAAGGAAGAGATTTAAATATTTTTCTCTTAGTAAATATATATATATATTCATAGCCCTGTTATTTTTAATACTGTTGTTACTTTGAAAACAGAATAATAAAAATTTAAAAAACGATAATAGAGACAGATTACATACCTAATTATGTTTATTTAAGTTTTTTACATTTTCCAGGATCCTATCTTTGTTACTATGTATTAGAAATACTTTATTCCATTTTTATCCTTTTACTCTTGGTATCCTGATGAATAAAAGTTCTTAATTTAGAGTAGCAAAGTTTAATTGGTATATTATGCTATTCCTTTTTGATGAAGTCTTCTCTACTCCGAAGCTTTTCTCATATGTTTTCCTCTTAAAATCTTTATAATTTGACCTTCACCAGTAGCTCATAGATGTCCCTGGAATTAGTGACTACAAAGTATTTTAATAGTCTTAAATAATTTTTTGCATGTATATCCAATTGGGTCAGATGTGGTGTTGTGTTACTGTAATCCCAACTCTAGCAGAGTTGGGGCAGGAGGCTCGTGTGCTCAAGGCCAGCTTGGAAGACACTGAAAGAACATGCCTGACTTTGTCTTATTCTTTAGGGATTTTTCTCTTACTTTAAAGTTTAGAAAAATTTGGTTGGCATTTTTATACATATTAATGAGATAACAATGTGATGCTTTGCTCCACGCACACATTGAGTAGTGGTCAACTAGCATCATGTCCAGCTTGCACGCGCACGCAAACACACACCTAAGGCTCAGACTGTCTTTGTTGATATACACATATCACCTCTGTTATGTATTAAATAACCATAAACAAATGAGAATCATTCAGTCTTGTTTATTCTCAGTCTGGAGGTTTAACCCTTTGGGATTGCAGGAGGCAGCTGTACATCTTTGGCTTTGTTCACTTTGCTACATGACACCATCAGCATCAAAGACCAAATTGGGATCCAGAAAATGCCATCAGAACATATTTACAGTGTTCTTTCCTTTCTGGGCTCCTGATTTCTGTTAGATTTGGGGACAGTCATCCCTACGCCCTTGTCCACTCTTGGTTGCTTGGGAGAAGACGTTTTGACCATTTTATTCAATGCTGTAGTTTCTGCAGGATGTTTGATCTACTCATCATTAGAAACAGAATTCAATATGGATTTTAATTAGCAATAGAGGCACCTAATCGGGAATTTCAGAAAGCTAAACTGAGCTCTGCCCATCATCACCGCTAGCTGATTTACTTTAGCCGTTGTAGGTGATTTGGCAGTTGCTCACCCATGTAGAGCATTTCAGTTCTAATTCCATACCATTATTGACCCTACCTCCTATATATGAGCAGGCTACTGAGCCTTGATTTTCTCATGAGATTTATAATCATAATACACAGTAATATTAATGTCACATGACAGCATCAATGATTTTCCTTATATTCTCTTTTTCCTAAGAATGGACTCCTGATTCCAAAAGTTTGGATAGTCTTTTACAAAGTATGGGACTCACCCTTTCAGAACAGGAAATTAATGACTTGCTACAAAATCTGCCAGTTGGAGGTAAACATTTAAGATAGATTTAGATTTTTTCATAGAATATGTACTTCCATAAAAGGATCTTTGAACACTGGCCATTAACATTAAGAAGACACAAAATACGAAAGAAAATTTGGTCCAAAAGTGAGTGTGTTTTTTGACTCTTGACCTTTTCTAACTTTATTTTATTTTGGGTGGGAGTGTGATCGATGTCACTGCTAGACTTTGTTAGAAAAACACAGTGTTATTGAAGAAGTGGAGGGATATATGCAGGATGAAAGGGCTTTTGGTAAAGTAAAAGGGGGCTTGGGAAACAGAGAAAAAGAGAACATAGTCAGAAGCGAGGAATTTTTAAATAGCATTTTTGCTCTGAGTTCTCATTATATTTTTCAGAGACATTTAAGGAACAGAAGGGTTGAGGAGATGTAAGAGATGTTAGAGTCATTTCTTACATGAGATGAACAGAGTTCACCAAGTGTCTCATAAGGACCCTGGGTTCAGGCCTGAACGAATAGTGCCCTCATCTCTGCTCATGCTTTACTTTGCATTCTCTTTCCTAAGAGAAACTCCATGGTCCAAAGACTAGGTTCCCAGACACCTAATCTCCTTTGGTGAGCTAAAGTCTAAAATTTAATTGAATTAGGGGTAAATTAACTACCAAACCAAATAAGTGAAAGTTAAATACGTTAACCTGAGAGCTTTTCAGTAGGGGCTCTCTACAAAACATAACCCAACCTATAATCTCAGACACATCAATGCCCACTCATGTTATCTGATTCTGTCACTGTAAAGGATAAACAGTGTTCTTTAGAATGTATTTTTGTTTATTCTTTTGTTTTTATTGCTTTCAACCTGCCAGACAGAATATGTCTCATTTAATTATATCCTTCACTTGCAGTGAGAGATACAATCACTAGACAAACACAGTCTTGATGGTGGCTCCATCAATTTCTAAAGCAGCAAATTATTTTTAAACTCATAGGTCTGCCTTAAATTATGATAGAGTTGGTTTTTCTCAAACTATCAACATGAACTGGATTATGAGGAAAACTATATGCCTATTTTGTGGAAACATCCTTGCCTTTGATTCTAATTCATTTTCAAACAATTTAAGGTCAGCCAAGTGCATATGAGAAAAGATTATTATTAGATAATCTTCTTCTTCTAAATCAACAATAGAGTTTAAATTCTTCTTCTAAATCAACAATAGAGTTAAAATTTAACATTCTGCTTACGGTGACCTGATCATCCGAGGTGTTACTAGGATGGCGTGAGGCAAAGTGTGTGTACTGAAGCCTCCTGACACGTGGGTGTGAAGTGAAGGGTGTGTACTGAAGCCTCCTGACACACGGGCTCAAGCCTAGATCCACAATGAAGTTAGAGGCATAAAAGGACCTTGACCACCACATTTGTAGTAAAATTTAGCACATCAAAGCAATATAATTTATGAGAGAAGACCACCTGTATCTGAGATGTGCCTACCCAGACATACATTCATATAAACTAGCCCCACACTTAGTAGTTTTACCTCCTTATGTCTGAACACATATGTCCTTATGCCAGTGACTCAGGGAAACACGTTTTTCACTTACCTGACCTCACTGGCTCTGCTGTAGATATAACTTGTAGACTATTCTGTCTTAGTAGGTCCAGGGGGGAAAAAAGGATTTGTTTGGCCCAGGTTTAACCACCTATGAGCAATATATAAATCTGCATATAACAGTATGTTTTTCTTTTTTTTTAACAATATGTTTTTCTTAACATGTATTTCTGTTACTTGTATATGCATATAATATGTGTGCCAATATTGTAATTTGATTTTGAATAAATTATTTCATGCTTTTGCTAATTTAGTAAATATTTATTGAATTATCTACAATCTGCATTTAAAATTTTTCATGGTATAAAAAATGTTTTACATAATACTATAATATATCACTTGCAATTTCAAGTAACTTACCAATACTGGAGATATTTAGTTTTATTCTTATGATAAAATATAACATATGAAATATGAAAGATCATCTACTTGTAACATAATTTTTTTTTTTTTTTTTTGGTTTTTCGAGACAGGTTTCTCTGTGGTTTTGGTTCCTGTCCTGGAACTAGCTCTGTAGACCAGGCTGGTCTCGAACTCACAGAGATCACCTGCCTCTGCCTCCTGAGTGCTGGGATTAAAGGCGTGCGCCACCACCGCCTGGCCATAATTCTTTTCTTTCGTGTATTTTATGCTAATATCTTTTCATGGCTGGTTTTTATAAATTCCCATGGACTATGCATTGTGATAATATGCTGATCATTAGAATTGAAAGATTGGCTTCAAAATGATAAGTATTTTACTCACATAAACCAAGTTATCTAATCAAGTTACTCAGATCCCAGTAGAGTGAGAGATAATCTAGATTAAACAATCATGAATGGTAAACTCAGCTTTAAATTACATTCTTTTTTAGAATTAAAAAAAGTTGATTCTCCAAAGTCTAAGAATTCAATAAAAAAGAATTCACTTTAAGCTGTACATATTTATTGTTAGAATTTCACTTTCCCTTATGACGGTGTATAAAGACCAATGTTTTAAGAAGCATGTCTATATGTAGTGTGTTTATGCCATGTTAAGTCATCCTTTGTGTTCTCTGGGGAGAACATAGGCTAACATTCAGTTGCTAATAAATGCTTTTGAATTTCTTTAATGTTTCAAATTTCTAAATGAATGTTACATATACATTTTCTTACAGTTCAGGGGAAAGTGGAAGCAGACAAGTTTATGGATGAAGAAAAAGCTTTTATTAGTAAGTAAACTACTCTTTAAATGTCTTTGCTGATGGATAATGGGAAATGTTTGACAAAGAAGGCTGCGGACAGGCTGGATTAGCAGACACGATGGTCTCGATTGTTCCTCCCTCACCTTTTCATTAGCTGCCCTTCCCCTCTGCCAGCATTTGCTTATTGCTGAAATCTTTCTATTGTTTTCTAGGGTTTGAACATAATCCAAATAGTTTTCCTTGTTTGCTCATCTTTTGAGAGTTTCTGTGGAGAGATGGTCCACAACTCCACTGATCTGTGGGGAGATGGTCCACGGTGTTCTCTACTCCAGTGTTCAGTGGAGAGATGGTCCACGGTGTTCTCTACTCCAGTGACTTGTGGAGAGATGGTCCACAACTCTACTGCTCTGTGGGGAGATGGTCCATAGTGTTCTCTACTCCAGTGATCAGTGGAGAGATGGTCCACGGTGTTCTCTACTCCAGTGTTCAGTGGAGAGATGGTCCCACGGTGTTCTCTACTCCACTGATCTGTGGAGAGATGGTCCACAGTGTTCTCTACTCCAGTGTTCAGTGGAGAGATGGTCCACGGTGTTCTCTACTCCAGTGTTCAGTGGAGAGATGGTCCCACGGTGTCCTCTACTCCACTGATCTGTGGAGAGATGGTCCATGGTGTTCTCTACTCCACTGATCTGTGGAGAGATGGTCCACGGTGTTCTCTACTCCAGTGTTCAGTGGAGAGATGGTCCCACGGTGTCCTCTACTCCACTGATCTGTGGAGAGATGGTCCACGGTGTTCTCTACTCCACTGATCTGTGGAGAGATGGTCCACAGTGTTCTCTACTCCAGTGTTCAGTGGAGAGATGGTCCACGGTGTTCTCTACTCCAGTGTTCAGTGGAGAGATGGTCCCACGGTGTTCTCTACTCCACTGATCTGTGGAGAGATGGTCCACAGTGTTCTCTACTCCAGTGTTCAGTGGAGAGATGGTCCCACGGTGTTCTCTACTCTTGTGTTCAGTGGAGAGATGGTCCACAGTGTTCTCTACTCCAGTGTTCAGTGGAGAGATGGTCCACAGTGTTCTCTACTCCAGTGACCTGTGGAGAGATGGTCCACAGTGTTCTCTACTCCACTGATCTGTGGAGAGATGGTCCACAGTGTTCTCTACTCCACTGATCTGTGGAGAGATGGTCCACAGTGTTCTCTACTCCAGTGTTCAGTGGAGAGATGGTCCCACGGTGTTCTCTACTCCAGTGACCTGTGGAGATATGGTCCACAACTCTACTGATCTGTGGGGGGATGGTCCACGGTGTTCTCTACTCCAGTGTTCAGTGGAGAGATGGTCCACGGTGTTCTCTACTCCAGTGTTCAGTGGAGAGATGGTCCCACGGTGTCCTCTACTCCACCGTTCTTGCAGTAAAATAGTTATGGAGTAGAGAATCTTTCAACAGATTATTTTCCACTGAAACTTCTGTAATGTTTTCTTAACCAATACCAATACACTCCAGCTTTCCACCTTTATGTGACAAAACACTTGACAAGAGTTTAGATGTTTAGAAACTCAGTTAAATTCTCTGTTGGTATGGCAATTTGAATAAGAAAGTGCCAATAGTTATTTATTTAAAAACAGTGGGTAGAAAAATTCAACATTGGACAGGGTCAAATTATTAGTGACACTATAAAGTAAAAATCATGTTATTCAGGTCAAAAGATAATACATACAATAAATGGTGGTGGAGTACATAAATTTCCCATTTACAATTGAATATGTTGACTAATTATTAAAACAAATTGCTTTTCTTTGGGGAAGACTTGAACCAAGGAATAAAAGTGTTTCTTTTGACAGGCTGGAGAGATGGCTTAGGTGTTAAAAGCTAGTCTCACAATCAGAAAAAGTTCTTTGTGGCTTTTTGTTTTCTCTTGAGACAGGGTTTCATGTAGACTAGGCTATCCTCAACCCACTGTGCAGCTGAGGTAAACCTTGAACTCCTGGTCCTCTTGCCTTTCTACCTCCTAAGTGCTGGGATAACAGGTGTATACCACCTCCACAGATGAATATCCTTGTTTATTAATATTAAAGGATGTATTCTATTTGTGATTCCCCATAGCTCTATGTAGATAAATGTGGGGGTTTTTTGTTTTGTTTTTTTTCCTTAGGGATGATGTGTTGTCAGAAAGTGAATTTTTCACCATTTTGTGAAATGATTACTCTCTAATATTAGTGATTGTGTGTTTTCAAAGGGAAAAGGATTCATAGCGATGACATGAAGGGAGTTCTGGAAGACATGAGGATTGAGGTCACAGATGAAGAGCTCAAGAGCCTCCAGGACTCGCTGCCTTTTGATGGTGAGCTCTAGAAACACTTCTCAGACCACCAGAGAGCTTCCCTGCAGAACCTGTGAATAGGTTCTAGATTTGTGCTTATTCCTGCAGAAAACTGCTAGAAATAGTTAGAAAAGTCAGGATATTTTTGCTTAAATATAGTAAGGAGGCCACTGGTTAGTTCCCAGCCGCTTAGCCCTGAAACAATCACACAGAAACTATTATTTAAATCACTGCTTGACAACCTGTAGAAGAATGAAAATAGACCCATATCTCTCACCGTGTACAAAACTCAAGTCCAAATGGATTAAAGACCTCAATATCAGTCCGAACACACTGAACCTGATAGAAGAGAAAGTGGGAAATACCCTACAACAGATGGGCACAGGAGATCGCTTCCTATGTATAACCCCAGAAGCACAGACATTAAGGGCAACATTGAATAAATGGGACCTACTTAAACTGAGAAGCTTCTGTAAAGCAAAGGACACTGTCACTAAGACACAAAGGCAACCTACTGACTGGGAGAAGATCTTCACCAACCCCGCAACAGACAAAGGTCTGATCTCCAAAATATATAGAGAACTCAAGAAACTAGACTTTAAAATGCTAATTAACCCAATTAAAAAATGGGGCACTGAACTGAACAGAGAATTCTCAACAGAAGAAGTTCAAATGGCCAAAAGACACTTAAGGTCGTGCTCAACTTCCTTAGCAATCAGGGAAATGCAAATCAAAACAACTTTGAGATATCATCTTACACCTGTCAGAATGGCTAAACTCAAAAACACCAAGGATAACCTTTGCTGGAGAGGCTGTGGAAGAACGGGTACCCTCATCCATTGCTGGTGGGAATGCAATCTTGTGCAACCACTGTGGAAGTCAGTGTTTCGGTTTCTCAGGAAATTCGGGATCAACTTACCCCTGGACCCAGCAATACCACTCTTGGGAATATACCCAAGAGATGCTCTATCAAATGACAAAAGCATTTGTTCAACTATGTTCATAGCAGTATTATTTGTAATAGCCAGAACCTGGAAACAACCTAGATGCCCTTCAATGGAAGAATGAATGAAGAAAGTATGGAATATATACACGCTAGAGTACTACGCTGCGGTAAAAAACAATGACTTCTCGAATTTTGCATGCAAATGGATGGAAATAGAAAACACTATCCTGAGTGAGGTGTCCCAGACCCAAAAAGATGAATATGGGATGTACTCACTCATAATTGGTTTCTAGCCATAAATAAGGACCACGGAGTCTACAATAGGTGAACCTAAAGAAGCTAAGGAAGAAGGTGAACCCAAGGAAAAACATATAGTTGTCCTCTAGGCTAAGGGAAGTAGACCAAATTTCCGGGGAGAAAATGGGATCTTGGGGGTGGGGTGGGATGGGGGTAAGGGGAGATGGGGAGAGAAAAGGTAGAAGGGAAGGAGGGGGGACCAGGGAAACAGGAGAATTGGGATAAAGGAAAGGTGGATAGGGGAGCACGGAACCACAATTCTTAGTTAAGGGAGCCACTTTAGGGTGGGCAAGCGACTTGACCCTAGAGGGGCTCCCTAGTGCCCAAGATGAGGTTCCCAGTTAGTTCCTTGGGCAGCTGAGGATTGGGAACCTGAAATGACCCTATCCTAGAGCAATACTGATGAATATCTTGCATATCATCATAGAATCTTCATCTGGTGATGGATAGAGATAGAGACAGAGACCCACACAGGAGCACTGGACTGAGCTCCCAAGGTCCCAAGGAGGAGCAGAAGGAGGGAGAACATGAGCAAAGAATTCGGGACCACGAGGCGTGCATCCACCCACTGAGACAGTGGAGCTGATCTACGGGGAACTCACCAAGGCCAGCTGGACTGTGACCAAAAAAGCATGGGATAAAACCGGACTCTCTGAACATGGCGAACAATGAGGGCTGATGAGACACCAAGGACAATGGCAGGGGGTTTTGATCCTACTTAATGTGCTGGCTTTGTGGGAGCCTAGCCAGTTTGGATGTTCACCTTCCTAGATATGGACGGAGGGGGGAGGACCTAGGACTTAACACAGGGCAGGGAACCCGGACTGCTCTGTGGACTGGAGAGGGAGGGGGAGAGGAGTGGGGGGAGGGGGAGAAGGGTGGGAGGAGGGGGAGAAGGGTGGGAGGAGGGGAAGGGAAATGGGAGGCTGGGAGGAGGTGGAAACTTGTTTTTTGTTTATGTTTTTTTTTCTTCTTTTCGCAATAAAAAAAAAAATAAATCACTGCTTGACCCATTAGCTCTAGCTTCTTATTGGCTAACTCTTACATCTTAATTTAACCCATCTCCATTAATCTGTGTATTACCATGAGATTGTGGCCTACCAGCAAAGTTTCAGCATATCTGTCTGTCTCCGGTGGCAGCTCCATGACTTCTCTTTTGACTCTGCCATCCTCCTCCCAGCATTCAGTTTAGTTTCTGCCTGCCTAGCTCTGTTCCCCTATAGGTCTGCTAAAGGCCCAAAGCAGTTCCTTTATTAACTAATGATATTCACAGCATATAGAAGGGAATCCCACATCACTTAGATTTGTGTGTCATCCACCATACCCTTCAGTCATACGCTTTGTCATCTGAATGCAGGAAACAGTCCCCTTTCAGACAATGGTAGCAGTGGACCCTAAGAAGACAAAGGAAGCTGTGGCTATGAATAAGAAAAAGAAAGGGCAGGAGAGGGAAGAAGGGGAGGAGGAGAGGGAACAGGAAGATTAGGAGGGGCGGGAGAGCAAGAGGAGAAGGTGAAGAAGGAGAGGAAGGTGGGCTTGAACATAATAGTGCTTCTCTCAGCTGCCAATCCCTCAGTTCTCAAAATTCTGTATATGTGCATATATATGTATGTGTATATATGTGTGTGTACACAGTTTTCTTTCCTATTACTCTATTTTATTATGATGAGATCAAACACACTCATATAATTAAACTTAGATATCTTACTGAAATAATGAAAGAGTTGAGCTCACATCTCCATTCTAACATGGTTTCTTCCTTTTTTAAAAATAAAGCATGTGATCAAACTGGTCTCTCTGAACATGGCAGACAATGAGGGCTGACTGAGAAGCCAAGGACAATGGCACTGGGTTTTGATCTTACTGTGTGTACTGGCTTTAAGGGAGCCTAGTCTGTTTGGATGCACACCTTCCTAGACCTGGATGGAGGGGGGAGGACCTTGGACTTCCCACAGGGCAGGGAACCCTGACTGCTCTTTGGACTGGAGAGGGAGGGGAAGGGGGATGGGAGGAGGGAGAGGGAAATGGGAGGTAAGGAGAAGGTAGAAATTTTTAATAAAAAAAATAGACAGGCAGCTGTCATGTCCTTAAGTCTGTTAAATAAAGGAAAAATGAACAAAAAAAAATAGCTTCCAGCAATGAATTTCCAAACAGAATGTTAGATGGTGTGCCGTCTGTGAAAGGTACGTGAAGAGCATGGTAAGAAAAGCAGAATCGTCTGAATCTTTAAGGAATGAGAGTCTTATCTTTATTTCGTGGTCCAGATTGTCTATTCAGTTATTTCCAGCATGTTCTTATGAGTACTGTCTAGATCACAGCCTTGCACAGAGACACCCATTCTCCACCACACACAAAATACTTCTGCGCTGGGCATGGTCATGTACACCAAACACATCTAGCATTTAGGAGACAGAGGCAGGGGTCATGAGTTCACAGCCAGACTGGGCCCTACCTCCAAAAACATAAACCAACAACAAAAAAGCCACTTCAGCCTGGTCTATACAGTAGTTCCAGGCCAGCCAGGGCTGCATAGTAACACCTTGCTAAAATAAAACAACAATCCCAAAAACCTAGCCCAGCCACTGTACAGCTTCTAACTAATGTCACTCTAATTACCTCTGCAATCAACACTGATTATTTCAAGATGTGCCATATAATCAATACTCTTCCTTGCACCTTTTAACACTTCAGTTGCCCCAACCTTCTTACATATATCTATGCTGTACTATAAAAGCTGGTCACAGTGACCTGTAAACCAGCACACACTTCATGAAAGATTCCCAGATGTCATTTCGTGAATTATTTATAAGGCAGGTATTTGACTATGGGAAGATTGAGGAAGATAATTCCATTCTGATTCACACACAGAGGACAACTTGTGGTGGAGGATTGGTCCTCTCCTTCCACATGTTGGTTCCAGAGATTAAATTTAGGCCCTCAGACTTGGACACAAGTGTCTTTACCCAATGACCCCTGTCGCTGTCCTGTTTCTGGTTTTTATATTGGTTCTTAAATGCTCTTATACGGAATAAATGGAAGTTAAAACAGGAAAGTCTTCTCCATTTAAGTGCATTTTCTCTCTGTCTTTATTACAGTAACAGCTAACCGTTTCAAATCAGATTGCACACATGCAAAAATACACTTCTTGTGTCTCAAACTCATTTTCTATCCTTGTGTATTTTTTAAGGAGGAGAAGTTAAGCTTGATAATTTGGACAATGTCCTGAAAAACCTGGGAGTGAAGCTCACGCCAAAGGAGCAAGAAAGATTAATGGAGTATCTGCCATCTAGTTGTAAGTCCCTTCGTGTCTTAGAGAAGAGCATTGCACATGCAAAGCTAGGCAGAAACTACTATTCATGTGACCACGGCTTCTTCACAGGACTGTAGGTGCCAGAGTCACATGCTGAGATAGAGAACCTTCCACCCGCTGGGCCGCCTCAGCCCTCTGTTAGATGTTAGTGCTGCAACAAAAATGAGCACAGGTGTTTTCACAGCTGGAAGCAGCCTCGCCAGGACCAGAATAAAAGCCGTAATCCGACACTAGTTATTAGTAATCCTCCAAACGTTGTACTGGGGCCACTAATCATTCCACTCCCATTTCACAGTATTTTATACACAATATTTAGGCTCACATATTCATGAGCATCCTCTTGCTATTTGCTGGAAACTCGGTTCTTTAGCTTCAGCCCACAATTTTCCCTAATTGAAAAAACAAAACAGAACCAGATTTCTAGTGTATTCTGTCTGTAAAGAATTGTTTGTCTTCAGAGTGCCTCAGATCTTTAGATCTCAATTGATCATATCTAACACTTAATGTTAAACACTTTTTTGGCCTTTTGGCTAAGATCTAATGTAAGAAAAAATCTACTATAAAATATCTCTTAATTCTACATTCTCAAAAGGGCCACATTAAATACTGAAAGCTTTCCCTCATTTTCCACTAAAATTGGACTCATTTCCCCTCCAATATGTGTTTAATATAAAATCTATGGTTTATGTTCTTGAACTCAATAAAGAGGTAAAGATAAAAGACAAAGGTGAGAAGTTAATGGATTTTGAATTATCTCTTCTTTTGTGTCTTCTGGTTTGTTTTATATGTGACATTTTGAAGTTAACACCTAATTTTGAATTTTCTCATAGCTCATGGAAAAATTTCATTCAATCAAGTGCTAGATGGAGTGGCAGAGGTTTTAGGTGAGAATTAATTCTAATTATTGTCCCTTGTGCTATACTAAATTACATCCTGAGGCTCTCTTCTGTCATGTCTTTTTGTTCTATCATTTTACCATCTCAGTTCAGAAAATATTTAATTATCTTAAATACCAACTGGCAAGCTACAACTCTTAGGCCAAATAATTTGGGGGGAAGCATTTCCTTATACCATACCCACCTCCGTTAGCTTATGTACTACTGATGGCTTCTTTCACGCTGTCATGATAAAGCTAAGTAGCTGTGATGTTGATTTCATGTTCTGTAAAGCTTAAACTATCTACTATCTTTCATAAGGGTTTTTCTTCTTTAGACAATTATGATTTACCAATGAAGTGGACAAATGGAAATTATTGTGATAGTCTCTTACACCCTAAGTCGTCCTGTGAATGATAAGTTATATGAACACTCCAACTTTGGGCTTCCCATACTTAACAAATGTCCATGTGGTGCCTTGAGAGACTTTCTCTGTTCTCCAAGATATACTCTACTCTAAACCTTAGTCTATATAACGTGAACCAAGGAATTTTTTCTGGTTGCAACCAAAACTGTCGGATTTAACATTATGTAAGATAGCCCAGAGTACACAGAACAGAAAGGTTTGGCCACAGTCAAAAGGCTGTGAGCACATGATTGTATTAAACCATTTTAAGACAATACAAGAAAAAAGTGAAAATGTGGTAAGTTCATGAGATTGGGGTAGAGTGCATGAAAGGACCCCTCGATCTAAATCTAGGGCAGACACTGAACTGAGCTTTGGAGTCTGTCAGCCGAATCAGCCTTCCTAGACAACACTGGTTACAAGGCCCTGAGCACAGAGTTAAGCAAGTGGGTCTGTTGATGAATCGTATTCTGGTCAATGTTTTTTTTTTCTTTTTTAAATTCTCCTTTCATAAAAATGCAGAGATATGCCTGGTAAGTAATTGTAGGTTGCCAACAAATATATAAACTATTAAGCTGAAATAGCAGATTTTCTTAATTTCTTAGTCAAATTAAATATGCTCTGAGGCAGAAGCACCTTGCACTGACCTAACTTCTTAAGTGGTCAGAACCAAAGACAACAGCATTCATAATGAAAGAGAAGTAGAACTAGGGAACTGGATCAATTATCCACGGCCTTGGAAACAACGTAGAATCTCTAAACTGTGTGCCTGTGGCTCTGTCCCTCAACTAAAGCTCCTGTACTGCGAGGCACAGTGTATGGCCGATCTGAGGATGCGACAGTCGTGGGCCGCTTTTTTGTGAACTTTTTGAAGCCGCTGGTTAACAAGCAAATGTTGTTTTCCAAGCTTTAGAGATGTTCATGTCGCATATCCATTCTTGCCTCCATTCAGTGTCTTTGTTTTTAAGGGGAAGAAGTTAATGTCAAAGACATAAAAGATACTCTGGAACAAATGGGAATAGAGCTCACAGACGAAGATTGCTCCTTTATGGAGAGCATGCTTCCAATTAACGGTAAGCGTTTAGAAAACCAATATAGCCCTTAGGAAGTCACATGAAACCCTACTGGTTTGTAAGCTAATTAAAACCATACTCGTTTTCGAGAAAAATAACTTGAACAGAGGTTCCCTCCTGTAGGTGAGCAATGCTATTCCGGAAGGCATGGGTTATTAAGTGAAAATCTTAGTGTTAGGTTCAGGTTCCCTCCCTGTGAATAATTGGTCAGGGAGGCCGCAGAGACACCCCCCCCCCAAAAAATACAGAATACTGCCATTGTTTGTGGTTTCCCACCTTAGCTAGGAGGTAAAACATTTAGGCAGATGGACACCACAAGTTTTGTTTAATGATCTTAAAGTCCTGTAACTACTTATAGTTGAAACCTTAAAAAAAAATAGACACTTCTGTGCAGCCCCATTTAGAAAGAAATCCCAGCTGTCTCTTTACAGTTTGGAATCACCTGTGACTTCAGTCATTTATCTAGCATTAGATAAAGTATGTCGATTTTTGTATTCTTATTCCAGTGGGAAGATATTTTCAGGATTCTGTGGGCTTTTATGTAATGGTGAATGATTGGGAAAGTCCTAGATGGAAAGCTGGAGGAATTAAAGGGAGGATAGGGAAGAACTAAGGCACCTCTGCTTCACTGCAGCAGCGTGGACACCTGCAGTGTTCTCCCAGGGTCTAGGAAGCTGTACTCAGAACTTTTTTTGATTTGTCTTGTTTTTTGTTAGTTAGTTTGTTTTTGTCTTTTGGAAGTAGAACATCCCTTTCCTGGGGTGAATCGTGAGGTTAATGCCTGACTTCTGTCCTTGCAGCCAGTGGCATGGTGTACCAGAACAGGTTGCTGGAGGATGTGCTCACCTCTAAAAGTAAGTGGGTGTGGAAGGCTCGTGACTGCGAGTGTCCCGTGTTCTCCAGGTTCAGAACCTGCAGGACGCTGATGACATTTACATAGTTTCTGCATAGGTTTTACCAAATATACTCTTGAACCATTCTTTTCCTTCAAAATGCTTTTTAATTAATATTTTAGGAAATTGTACAAAGTAATGGGTCACCTACCAAGACCTCTTCATGCATGTCTCTCGTTACACATTGCCTCATCCTTTCTTTCCATTGCCTGCCCTTCTACTCTGTCCTGCCCATCTGCTCCCTCCTTTTCTCAGCTTCCATATCACACATGCTTCATATTTCTCGGCTCCATATCACACATACTTCATAGTCAGCTCTTTTCCCACAGGGTTAAGATCGCCTCCTCTCTCTCCCCTTCTAGTTTCGTGACCTACGTACACATACACACCAACAAATACCTATATTACACACATTCATGTACACACACACATGTGCATATGTGCATGAACATTTAGGGAAAAAGTAAGGTGAAACCAAATACTAGTAAATGTAGAGAAAAGAGGAAAGAATGGTGGAGACAGCTGGAAAAAGAAAATAATCTAGAAATAGGAAAAAGGTAAAAGCCTTCAAATTAAAAAAAATGTATAGATGTAACTACAAGAATATTTAAAGAATAACAATATATGTTAAAACACAATAGAGTAAAAGCCCTGTTATGTAGTATGCAGTAATATGTAGTAACAGAAATCTTGGAATCATAAGGGGAAAAAATAAACTACAAAAGGTATGGAACGGAATGTTAGAGAACCATCCCCTGGTCCTCAAAAGTTCAAGGCTAAGAAATGCCTTTAAAAGTGTTCCTCAAAAAAAAAAAGTGTTCCTCATCCTTAGCAATTATGTAAATACAAATTAAAACAACTCTGAGTCCCATCTCGCCGCAGTCAGAATGCCTACAACAAAACTAACAGCAATACTGGGGAGTAGTGAGGGGAGACCCTCACTGGCCATCTGTGAGAATGCAAACTGCTGCAGCCACTCTGGAAATCAGTATGGAGACGCTTCAAAGACCTAAAAATAAATAGAGGTTTTTTTCTTTAAAAGGCACTTGATGCCACCAGCGATTGTGACAAGCTATGTATAAACAGCAAGCTTTCACACACATGTATCAGATTTTAAAAAAAAAATGTGTAAAAATGAAACAGCCCCCAGTGGAACTCTGTGCATCACTAGAATATGAAGTGACTGAGCACTTTCAATGACTGGGTAAACCTACATAAATTTAAATGCATGTGTGTTTGTCTGCAGCTATTCCACTGAGGTGTGGCGGGGGTAGTGTTTACTGGGTCACTAAACCTTACACACACACACACACACACAGAGTGTTATTGCGATCAGTACTGTTTCTCCTAACAAAAACTTGGAAACAACCTAAGTATTCATCTATACAGCAGGTCACTATGTAATGGTTCACTGTTGTTATAGAACAATTGGTAGCGAGATGAATAAAGTGTTCCATGCTTTGGTATGAACAGACATGAAACTACAGGAAGAATGCAAATGAAAGTGGCAGGAGGAATTCACAATGTGGTTCATGTAAGCTTTACAGCTGTGCAAACCAGCTCCCACATACACGTGAAACCATCTCCCACATATACATGAAAACCATCTCCCACGTATATGTGAAATATCCCTAAGAATCTGAGCACACTGAAGACAGTAGATCCATCCTAGGAAAGGGGTGGGAAAATAATGAGGATAATCTCCCTGCTTTGTTTAGGAACTGTTTGTTCCTAAAGCTGGTTGGGTTCTGTAGACGTCAATCATATTATCATGAAGATATTGCAAACCTGTAATGCTTTTAACTTAAAAAAAAAGTCAGAAGTATGCTTCTAAATTCTTAGCTAAACTCTGGGGAAAGGACTGTGTGGACTTTTCTGGACTGGAGGCAAGAATTCACCCTCCTATTAGATGCATTTGTGTGACTTTCGTGTTCTCATTTATGGAAGTGGTATAGGACTGCACCATAACCTTCAGTATTTAGCTATACAAGCTGATCCCACACCCTAGAAGAGCTCCAAAGTAAGGGTTTTAACTCCACATTCATACTGGCGGTCCTTGTACAACTAACCACACAGCACTGTGCCGGAGCCTGACAGGCACACCATGACAGTAATGTACAGCACTGGGCCGGAGCCTGACGGCACACCATGACAGTAATGTACAGCTTGTGTTGTATTTTGTGGTCATTTGATCTTATTTATATTCCTCTCTTTTTCCAAAGATGGGATTGTGGATGTTGCTAGCATTGATATGATTTTGCAAAACATGGGCATGAAACTCACAGAAATGGAGAGAGAAGATTTGATAGAGAAACTGCCTGTTGATGGTGAGCATGTAGCTCTAAATGCTTGCGAAAACTTGAGAATGCGTGCGTCCATATAGTGAACTCTGAAAAGGAATTTTCCATTAAGGAGATGACATTTATAAAAACAGACATTGAACTCGGAATAACAGAAAGTGGTATTGTTTCTTATTATTTTACTTATATATGCCAGAAACCCCTTTAATTTAAATCCAAGGGATTGCTAAAAGAGTGGCTAGAACTGTTACCAGGACTAGAAAAAAATCAAATAGTTGGGGAAAAGTAACCTAAAAAAGTCTGGGTAGAGTTAAGTCTGGGAAAATAGAAAATAGCAACTCAAAACTAGAGCGTATTACCATAAGAGACAAAGACTGCAGCCATATGATCATGCTTCTCACTTTTTCAGCATCAAGGGCCTTCAAACATTCAAGCAATCATATTTGGAATGCTACCTTATAATAGAGCTACATAATGTCCCACTTCGCAGCCCAGTAATAATGGTTTGTCCATATTATCAATCAACCTCTTTAATAATTTAGAAGCAAATTCTGAAGCACGGTTAAAGCTGAATTAGTGTTGAAGTGTAGTAGATCAAAGAAATTGCTTAAAGAATAAATTAAAGAAGCTATTCATGAAAGAGAACATTTTGTATTATTCAGTTAATGTGAAATGTCCAGAACTGGATGCATGTGAGGTCTGAGGTGATGAAACTGTTCCTAGATCCTGCATGGGTGTGTGGCTCTATGCACACCAAGAACTTGCAGTTAGTTTGAGCATAATTCATACACCATAAAATGCAACTGTGTAATGTGAATTACTTGCACATAAGTCTTTTTAAAATGTTGATCATAACCTGAAGAAGGATGCTTAAATGAAATCCCACACTAGCTCAGAATTGAGAATAATAGCAGAATCCTCTGCTGGAAGGGAGAACAGTAACTGGATCCCGCAGACAGAAAAAAGACCAGACACGCTTTGCTTCGGCATAAATAGTGTAAGAGGCCACTCCCCAGTGGGCGGGTAACCACTGGCTATAGAATTTCCTACAGCAATAACCTGCTTTACTTTTTAGTTAAAGGGGAAAATAAGGAACAAATCTCCTCCTCTTAGGAGCTTTAGTGATCCTGTGGACAATTAATACTCTGTTCTGGTCACTTTCAGTTGTCAATAGGATGATTAATAAAATCTCACATTATTAGGGGCATGTTTGGGTTAATGATCTCAATTACCAGTTTCTGAATTACATAAACATGGTCTTAAATATTTTTATTCACAATAGGAAAACAGAAAATTGTTTTGCAGAGAGCACTTCCTAGTCTTTTTTTTTTATTTTATTTATTTATTTATTTTGCAATGAAGGAAGAAACATCTGGGATTCTAAGCTGCCTAAGTTTCCAAGCAAATTCTAGATGTGCATCAGGCTTTCACTGCAGCTCTTTCTAAATTGGTTTACAAATAAATACTGAGCTTCTACTTTATGAAATATGTTAATCCTTGGGATGATTATTCATTTTTATATGACAAAAGAGTAACAAACTGGAGACCAAAAATGTCAACTCATTGCATAAGGATATCAGTTTAAATCCATATTGAAACATTATTATTATAGCATATTCAACTTGTAAATCATGACGCCTGTTCTTGACATTGGCA
Organism: Microtus oregoni; assembly: GCF_018167655.1. Classification (NCBI taxonomy): domain Eukaryota; kingdom Metazoa; phylum Chordata; class Mammalia; order Rodentia; family Cricetidae; genus Microtus; species Microtus oregoni. The sequence continues at coordinate 14,990,457 of NW_024543222.1, read as the reverse complement.
GAGTTTACAGAATTAACAGTTTTCTGGGGCATAACCATCAAGCAGACTCTATGGGGGAAGGTAATTTAATATTGTCATTTACCCTTGACAGTTGCAAGATAAATTTCCTATCTCAAAATAGATTGTGCTCTGGTAATCATGATTTAGATTTCTAGCTCAAAAGACAGAAATCATGGGATAAAATAATAGAGTCTACAAATATTACATTTTATCTATTTCTTATTTTATTGAGTATCAATCTGTACATTTATATTGGACGTGTGTATTTTCTTACCAGATACTGACAAGGTTGAATTGAGAACATTACTGAATTTGTTGAAAGCTTATACTGGTGAGTCCCCACTCTGATGTGTATTAATGTTTAAAATAACTGCTCAAGTTATGCAGTTGGTATATTTTTGTCCTATGACTGTTTCAACTAATAGGTTCTCTAAAAAAATCTTATTTGGAGCTTTGTCTTAGACTTTATAATAAAATTTAAATGTTTTATTTTTGAAAAGAAGATTGAAAGACCTACTTTTCATAATAATATTTACTTCCCCAGGATTAAAATAACCGTAGTCTTGATGTCCATAGGAAATAACACTGCCGCTGTGCAGACAGTGCTCACTTAACTAAAAATCACCCTATTAATTTCTCATTCCAGAATTATTAATCTCTCATTCTAATTTGCTGAAAACTCGTATCCAAAAGTACTGCTCAGCTGGATTAGCCGCACACAAACTCATCACTAAGAGAATATTCCTTTTATAAAATTAAGAAATGCTACCCTGTCTGTGGTTCCCCTCATGAGTCTCTGTAGTTGAAGGTGATTTTCCCAGTGTACTGCTTGAAGTTGAAGATGAGGTAGAACAGATGAGTTTCCTACAACCAGACATAATTAGATTATTCTCCAAATGGCCAGAGGTTAATGTTACTATTTTTCAAAAGGACAAAAGGTTGATGTCAATGATCTACCAACACTTCTGAGAGACATGGGGATTGAACTCACCAAGAGAGAAGAGGAGATGTTATTTCACTCCTTCCGCATGGATGGTGAGCCACACAAACGCCTTTTCAAGGGACTGGATGCCTAGGGGTCTTTGCATAGTTTTCTAAACTTATCTCTTCAATTATTTCCTCTAAGAAGTGCTGAAATGAATGGGGAAAATGCATTCCCTGTCACAGAGCTTTAATCTGAGACTCACCAAGCTCTTCAATAATTCTGCCATCAGAATTGATTAATTGCTGCAGTGTGACCCACTCAGGTGCCTGGGCTCTAAATCCACAAGAGAGAGAATAAAGGGGAGTGAGTGACCAGGCCATGTAAAGACAAGAAGGGAGCAGGAGAGGAAAGAAGGGATTGAAGATGATATCTGCATATCTCTCCACCTGTTTTCTCACCATCTATGTTTTTGTCACTAAGAGAATTTACTTTTTAAAAATTATGTTTATTTCATAGAACATTAGGGAAGATTTAAAAGGCTTTAAAAGTTTATTTACTGGAACTAGCCAGTTGCTCAGTAACTGTGTGATTTGCTTTTCCGTGGAAGATACATTTCACTTTTTTTCCCTTATAGATGCTGGGATGGTGTATCATAACAGAATTTTGGAAGAAGTGAAGTCTATGAAAGGTTTGTGAGAAGTGGGATTGTCAGGAACATCTGCTGGAAAGCCAGCACGTGCATTTATGACAGTCAGTTTATGTGCCTATGTCTCTATATTTAGATTTCCCATCTTCTACATGCAAGACTCTGATATAATCATCCATATTATATCATTACAAGATGTCCATTCTTGAACCTTTTAAAATTGCATCCTCAAATAAGCACGCAAAAATCTAACTACACATAGAATGTAATATAGAAAATAATACCAGGTTTTTTTTTCTCTGTGAATTCACCCTCCGGCAATTTGGAAGGATTGTTTATTTAATTTTATTTCACTAATCAAAAAGTCTTCGTTGTGTTTTTATAGATTATTCCCCCATAAATCCAGTTAAAAGGGGATGAGGAAGAAAGCATGATTGTGGCTTAGCCACCTTCTTGCTGCTTCCCTCACAGAAACTAGAAAGGAAAGAGCAATGCCATCAAGTTTTGTTTCTTGGCATGTGATGAGAGAAGTCTCTTTCAGGTTGCAGCCTGACCTCCTAAAATGTCAGTTAGCAGGTCCCTTTTGGATTTTTATGATGATGAATGTATTGTCAGTGATAATCAGGTGGAGAAAGTGGTTATTATTTTTACTATATCTCCAACTGTACCAGTGAAGCCAAAATTGACGATTGGGATCTTGAGCTGTCGCTCTCATGTGTCACCATGACCTTGCTTCCCAGGAAGGCTTACCCAGGGTTTCCTCCTGTGCCCCATGGAGACAGCTCTACCCTTGATGTGCCCTTGCTTCATTGCACAGCTCAATATTAAAGCTATATAACCTGAAGCGATAACACAGTCCCAAGCAATGCTTCAAGCTTAGACTTGTTCTGTTATAAATTCTTGACTTGATTGTAGCTGACTTGCTGAGTTAACTTTGAGTGTTCATTCACTGCTACAAATAAATGATACATTTATACTTTTTTGTGCTGAAATATAAGATTAAAATCTTAGGCCTGGATATATACGTATTTTGGAACCATTAGCTATTTTCTTCAAAATAATTTTTAAAATTTCTTTCCCCAGGAGGAATAGTTAAAGTTAATAACCTAGACACTGTCTTGGGAAGTCTGGGTATTGAACTCACAGATGAAGAGCGGGAAAGTCTGACAGAAAATCTGCCACTCACGGGTGAGTGTGTGTGCCACAGTGCGTGTCAGTGTGAGTGTGTGTGCCACAGCGCGTGTCAGTGTGAGTGTGTGTGCCACAGTGCGTGTCAGTGTGAGTGTGTGTGCCACAGTGCGTGTCAGTGTGAGTGTGTGTGCCACAGCACGTGTCAGTGTGAGTGTGTGTGCCACAGCGCGTGTCAGTGTGAGTGTGTGTGCCACAGTGCGTGTCAGTGTGAGTGTGTGTGTGTGCCACAGTGCGTGTCAGTGTGAGTGTGTGTGCCACAGTGCGTGTCAGTGTGAGTGTGTGTGCCACAGTGCGTGTCAGTGTGAGTGTGTGTCGTGTGCCACAGTGCGTGTCAGTGTGAGTGTGTGTGTGTGCCACAGTGCGTGTCAGTGTGAGTGTGTGTGCCACAGCACGTGTCAGTGTGAGTGTGTGTCGTGTGCCACAGTGCGTGTCAGTGTGAGTGTGTGTGTGTGCCACAGTGCGTGTCAGTGTGAGTGTGTGTGCCACAGTGCGTGTCAGTGTGAGTGTGTGTCGTGTGCCACAGTGTGTGTCAGTGTGAGTGTGTGTCGTGTGCCACAGTGCGTGTCAGTGTGAGTGTGTGTGCCACAGTGCGTGTCAGTGTGAGTGTCGTGTGCCGTCCAGGCTGGCCCTGAACTTACCATCTTCCTGCCTTAGCCACTCCCATCCAGAGAGAACAGTCCTGGACAATCATGTAGGCATTTACAGTCTAACTGTAGAAACACCTTGTCTGCTGCGATCCCCTTGGTTAATGCCTGGTAGTTGTTTATAGCTGGGTTAAGTTTGATTTTCTTTTCATCCCCAATCTATCAGTTAAATGAAACGCCTTTAGGTTTCAGCTTACTTGTATGATAATTATGAGTTCTGAAACAACTGTGAACTAATGGCCGCCTATTTATTTTAATCTTAATAAAAGAGTAAACTAATTTTTTATTTTAAAATGGTTTAAAATTAAAACATGTATTGTGTTTAAATAAAATCTATAGTCCAGGATGAAATGAAGAGAAGGAGGCTGAATAAGCCAGGAAACCTTGACAAATGAAAGGTGAACTGACTAGACAGAGTGAAAGTGAATCACATTGCTGTCTCCACTCGGAAAGAATAGAAATTTATTAATAATTGCCTAAACCATGTGCACATCCTGTGATTTCAGAGTAACCAACACATCTCTAGGGAAAAAAATCACATGACTGTAACTACATATAATTAGTACAAATTAATTAGGACTATGTTCTTATTACCTTCCTTGAGTGAGATAACTATGTTCCCAAAAGCACTGTGCAGCTGTTTTGTTCCCAGTTAACAAGGTGTGTGTGTGTGTGTGTGTGTGTGTGTGTGTGTGTGTGTGAGAGAGAGAGAGAGAGAGAGAGAGAGAGAGAGAGAGAGAGACTGTGTGCAGGTCAAAGGTTGATGTCAGATGTCTTCCTTAATCACTTCTCTACTTTACAAGATGCAGGTTCTCACTGGCCTAGAGCTGACCAATTAGGACTAGACTGGCTAGCCAGGGAGCTCCAGGGACCTTCCTGCCTCTTTCTCCTGAGTTCCAGGATTTTATGCTCAGGCAGCATGCTTGGCTTCTGGCATGGGTGGAGGGATCTGAACTCGGGTCCTCACTCTTGTGCAGCAGGAATTTACTGGCTGGATCATCTCCCCGACCTTACCAACCAAGAACTAATTCTTGAAGAAATCTGTCATGAGCTGCCTGCTCAGCACATTGTAAAATCTGCAGGAGGCAGATTGTTTAAAGAGTGGAAGTTTCATCACCCATTTCCAGCCTTGTGTGTCTTAAGCTCTAGTTACTGGGCATCTTGTTTCTGATTGCTGTTTTCTACAGTATTGTCACACATTTAATGACGTACTTAAAAGGCTTATCTAGAAATTTTACGAAGGCCTAAGGATATAGTTCAAGCATTCAACCTTCTTTCGGAGTCTTTTGAGTAAAGAGTTTGTTTGTATTGAGAGGCTTTTATGTAGGTTTTTTATGATGAGAGTTTAGAACATGTAGCGGCGTAAATGAATGCAGACAGATTGTAATAATATATACAGCTTTAATGGGGAAATAGATTTACAGAACCACAGGTTCCCGCAGAGAACAGGAAAGCAGAAGGGGTGGCTGGGAGCAAGCCCGCAATCTTTATAAGTAAAAAATATCCTCGGGGGACCCCGCCCCCAGATAGCAAGGTGATTGGCTGGGTCTCCCCTACATCTCCCCTTTTTGTCTAAATAAGATAGAGCCAAACCAAATACAACTATATATAATAGGAACAAATAATAAATATACTAAACATTCTATTTTAAAGAATCTAAATAATGTAGAGAGTAACTACAATTATCTAATCTTTAACTCCGTCAAAGATCTGAGAAGGGAATTAATATTACCTAACAAATGAGAGATATCCAAAATGTGTAACAATTGACAGAGACAACTGATTACCTGGGCAATCACCCAAAGTCTCGTTTGCAATGTTGAGTCAACCAACTTTGGCTAAGGCCTAACATAACTGACATACCATTATTAAAGGCAAGGAATTTTTTTAGAACTATCCTACCCTGTCTTGGCAGGATAAGACAATCCTGTTTTATCCACTTATGGATATTTTGTATCTTTGTCGGTAGTTGAGGTATGGGCTTTTCTTAACCCAAAGGCCAGTTTTGCCAAGAAGACAAGCTCCCAGTGGAGTGTCTTTGGTGCTCAACGTTCTCTCGGGAGTAGAGTGGTGTCGCCAGGAGTGATTGTGTCTCATTGGCACAGAGTTCTACGTTAGATTAAGAAGATTTTAGGTTAGATTAAAGGCCATTTTTTACAGCTCTTCGAAGAGGCTGAAGATTATACTATCTATACTAAATATAATCTCTATGTATCTAAAAGACATGATTAATTCTCAATACCTATCTAACTTGAAGACTAAGAGAATAAACAACTGTGTAATATATGAAGACAATGATCTTCAACTGTAAACAATGTCTTTACAGATCAAATGTAAACAATGTTATTATATAAATAATATCAGAGGTAGAAATGTACATTGTAATATGGTAGATGTATCAATACAATATAGACAAGGTTATAAGCATACAAAAATAGAGGTAGCGTTGGGCGCCAAGTGTAGCAGCATAAATGAATGCAGACAGATTGTAATAATATATACAACTTTAATAGGGAAATAGACTTACAGAACCACAGGTTCCCACGGAGAACAGGAAAAGAAAAGGGGCGGCTGGGAGCACGTCCACAATCTTTATAAGTAAAAAATATCCTCGGGGGACCCCGCCCCCTGCTAGCAAGGTGATTGGCTGGGTCTACCCTACAAGAACAAGCTTATTGGTGTGTGGTCAGTAAAAGTAAGTAGAAACTCAAGCCCAGAAGAATGTCATGTTTCAGATTTAATGGGCTGCCTTTTGATATTCTGAAACTGTTCATAAGTTTATAATCGAATTCATGCTTCCTACTGGGTCTAGTAAGAAAATAGAAGAAAGCTGGGGCTTAGAGTTGCCTTGCGTAGGTTCTTCCCAGGACGTACTCTGGGCCAACTATTCCACACCTTGCTGAGCCTCAGACCTCTGCCTCACCGCACTGTACTCATAGCCCCTCCCACCAGAGATTGTGGTCTTTCTTGGCAGTGAAATGGTGCCGTGTGTCCATGACTCTGGTGCAGACTGATTCCTTTCCCCATAGATAGTAGGAACAGTTGTCCAGACAATCAATGCATAAGTAACAAAAGGTTATTAACACATGCCATCAGTCATCCCGTGTTATCGTTTAAAATAATGGCAAAAGATAAAAGGTAGTGAAGGATGGAACAGGTATGTGTAGTTGCACGTAGAGGCCATGGTAGAAAGATTGAAAGTTGAGGCCAGCCTGGGCTACACATAGAAAACCGTTCTGTGTCTCTCCTTCTCTGTATCTCGCTGTCCCTCTCACACACCCACATAGAAGGTGGTGAAAATTTGGCTGACTCAGCAGAATTCCTGGAAAGACTGCACTAGAAATATGGGTTTCCAGAACCCCAACCAAAATCATTAATCTGTTGTTCTATCATTTCTGCGAACATAAATCTTAGAAAATGTTTTCTTTGCCAGTCCTCCCCCAAACACAGAATAGATTCTCATCCTTATTGTACATGGAATTTTGATTGATTCTGGTTACATGGTGATAGATGTCAATCCTTAATTTTTAATCTCTTGCGCTAATTGTGATTTTTCTTGCAGCCGATGGAAAGATCCATCTTGACAAAGTGCTGGAAACAGTAAATGCAATTACAGGTTAGTCTCTAGAAATCTAAAGTCAATTTTATAGCACATTGTATACTTAGACTGTACTGTTACTATGCATCGGCTTTTCTACTCTGTTCCTGCTTTCCATGTTGATGGGCTCCTGCAACTGTAGTTTAGAACACTTGCATCTTAGCACTATCTCTGTGCTAATGTCTGCAAGAACAGTCTTTTGTATCTGGTCTACTTATTGTGATAGTCACACTATCACTGACTTCAAAATCTAAATTAGCTCAGAAAATTATAAACAAATTTTCATAAAGATAAAAATTCTCTTGGTGGGAAACTAGAAGAGAAAAAAGATTTTGATAAGATTAATAGATTTTTTAACCTACAATATACTAATTTACCTCTTATCAACTGCATCTTTATGTCTATTATTACATTGAATGAAAACTATACTTCTGTCCCAATAATGAGAAATATGAACATGTGGAATATTTATTTGTACACATATGACTATTTTAACTGAAGAGACCTCCACATGTGTTTGGAGGTAGGAGAGTGTTCTCTGCACTAATGTATACCTGGTTCTATGATGTTGAAGGAGGAGACGTTGATATGACTGATATGGGATACATTCTGAAGGAAATGGGAATAACTCTCTCAGACAAGGAACACAAAGCACTGCTGGAGCAGCTCCCCGTCAGTGGTAAGCACTTTAACGTGCGAATGCAGTCTGGAGCGTAATGTCTATTTTAGTGCTTCTGAGAATGTCTAGAAAGATTTTCTAGAATGCATTAATACTTTCACATTTTGTTCAGATGATTTATCTCATGCTAATGTAATTATAGATAAATGAATGGATAGATAAGATTAGCTAAATGATAGATAAATGGATAGATGATAGATAGATAGATAGATGATAGATAGATAGATAGATAGATAGATAGATAGATAGATGATAGACAGACAGGTGACAGTGACCTGTTACAATGAAACACTTAGGAGTTATAACTGCACTAGAAAGCTAACAATGAAGGAGGAGAGAAAATAACCTTTAGAAGTTAAAAGGTGTGAGAGGGGCCTGGAGCAAGGCTCAGTGGTTGAGAACAGTTACTACTCTTGTAGAGGCTCTGAGTTTGGTTCCTGACACACACGTGGCATCTTGCAGCCATGCATTAGGGGATGCAATGCCCTCTTCAGACCACCCTGGTCATCAAGTACACATACATACATTCAGACAAAGCATGCACGCACAAAAAAATAAAAATAAGTAAATTTTGGGACTGGAGAGATGATTTAGGAGTTAAGAGCACTGGCTGCTCTTCCAGAGGACCTAAGTTTGATATCCAACACCTATATGGCAACTCCTGACCATCTGTAACCCCAGTTTCCAGGAATCTGACATCCTCTTCTGGCCTCAGGTGGTGCACAGGCATGCATACTGGCAGAACACCCATGCACATAAAATAACTTAAAATTTTTTAAATTTATTTTTAAAAGACTCAATTTAAAAAAGCACCATTGTATATGATAAAATTAATACAGCTGGTAAGCTCATAGAGAATAAAAATGTCAATAATTTTAAAGAAATGAATAATCCAACTTCATCTTAAAAATAATATCCATGGACTGAAGAGATACATAAAGTACTTGTCTTGTGTGGTGGTTTGAAAGAAAATGGCCCTTATAGACTCATATTCTAATACTTAGTCCACAGTTGGTAGAACTTTTGGGAAAGAACTGGGAGTGTGGCTTTTTTTGTCACTAGGAGTGAGCTTTGAGGTTTCAGAAACCCATGCCATTGCCAATTAGATCTCTCTGCCTTCACGGCTGAGTCTCAAGGTGTGAGCTCTTAGTTTACTGCTTCAGCACCATGCCTGTTTGCCTGCTGCTGCTGCCATGCTTCTCCCATGATGCTCACGGACTCTTACCCTCTGGAGCTGTGAGCACCAAATTAAATGCTTTATAAGTTACCTTGGCCATAGTGTTTCATCACAGCAGTAGAGAAGTAGCTAAGGCAGTGTGCTAGCATGAGAACCTGAGTTCGAATCTCTACTGCTCACATGAAAAGCAGGGCATGGCAGCCTGTGCTGTGATTTTAACACTGGGAAAGTAGGGACAGGCAGATCTCAGGCAGAGGTAAGCTTCAAGTTCAGAGACCTGTCTCAGGAGAGGAAAGTGGGGGGCTACAAGACAGTTCAGAGGGCAGAGGCACTTGCTGCCAAACCTAATGAACTGTGTTTGGTCCCAAATGGTGGAAGGGGAGAACCAACTCCACACAAGTCACTGCTTCTTTTACCTTCACTTATGACTTTTGTTGCCTTCATGACCTCCCCCACCACATGATTCATTTGTGTGTGACCTAACTTATGTTTCTTGTAGCGAATAAAAAAGTCCACAAGAACAGGATAATGGATGAATTGAAGTCTCTTAATCGTAAGTAAAGATCATAATAAAAACCAGAAGAGACCCATTGACTCCCCTGCACTGTAATGCCTTCTTGCCTTCCTTTGTAAATGTGTTTGCTACCAAAGGATCTTTACATTGGATGACATGTTTTTATTTTTTTAATTATATTCCTATTTGTTGGAAAAGAAAGATGTATACAAATGTGAACCAAAGGGGAAAATTATTAGGACAGTTTGGGTAGAAGTTGAGATAATGAACCTTATAATCTTATGAAGTAAACACAACAGAACTACTTATAAGTGAAAAGATGAAATTTTCTTATTAGTACAAATCAAATGATGATAGTCTGCTTGAAAATTAATAGTGGGGCTAGTTTTCTAGCTCAGTGATAGAGCTCTTGCCAATGAGTAAGGCCCTAGGTCCAGTCCATACTGCCAGAGGGAGAGAAAAGAAAGGAAGCCATTGACTTGAGTTCACCTTGACAATATTTAATTGATGAGGCCTCATGGTCTCCCTGGGAGTTCTATAAACAGAGCACCACAGTTTAAACGGAGTAAATATATTCCATTTGGAAGCTCATTATTGGCCCTTTGGTGGCCTAAATGGTCTCACTAAAACTGGTAACCTTAATTGAAATGGGGAACTTTGGGATTAAAATCCATCAGATTTGACTAATTCCTCTCAATTTTCCTAGGTGGGACTGTCAGTGTCAATAAGATCGACAAAACTTTGAAAAATATGGGGTGGAAGCTCACAAACGAAGAGATCAAGGATCTGAAGCGAAGCATGCCGACTGACGGTGAGCATTTAAGAGATCGGAAAGTCCGGAGTTTGTGTGCACGCAGCAGGCAGCCAATCCCTAAATGTTCATTGGGCACAGCTGGGATTTTTTTTAAATATAAAAGCAAGTAATGACCTCATGTTATTGTCATGATACAGCTCTTGTCCCTTGAGTGGTAAGGTGAATATATTCTACTAGGATAAGAAGAGCTGGAGGGGGTGACAGTACAATGAACACGTTGATGAACTGCGCAATAGACAGCAAATGGATGCTAAGGGTAGGAGTGATGTAAGCTCCCCGGGCCTCCCACTGAAATGATCATTTCCACAGTCGCTAATCCCACTTAATCTAGACATTTGCCACTGTCCGAGAAAACAAAGCAAGCCAGGAACAGGAGAAAACGATAGGTTGAGCAAACCAGGCAGCTGGCACAAGGCAAAGACCTTGGAGGAGTCACATCAGTATTGCTGGCACGCTCCATCCTGGTCTAAGCTTGTCTCCTTGGGTTCCAGCTGCCTCTGCCTGGGATGGGGATGACAGCTACATGCATCAAACTCCAGAGTAATTCTACCACAAATGAACAAAATGGGTGAATATGAACCCGGGAGACTCTTGGCTCAAAGTACTCATTTGGATCCCAGGCCATGTCATTTTAATATTGCCACTGAAGACTGTGCCCTTAGGGAGGATATATATTATTTCCAGATATACTTCTGTAAATGTACTCATTTACTTCTAACAGTATTGTGTTTTATGGATATGCTTACAACATCTTCAATTGTAGGAAATGTTTAAATTGCAAAAATTCAAACTTGAAAAATTATTATAATTCTGGGTTTATCTAAAATAATTCTTTTCCCTTTGTTCAAATCACCCAAATTTGTTGCCAACTGATTTTGGTCGTGCACATTGAAGTGCTGGCTAACTGTTCTACCAGTGATTGGTGGGAGTTATGATAAGTAAACCATGCCCGATTTGAATGCAGTGGATACTGAATGCATAGTTTTAAATACGATATTTTGAAATGTAAAATTATGCTTTATAGAGTACATAGTATGAAATATTTGTAAATGAAAAGCCATGGTTCCTTAATGTAACTTAAGCACTACAAATGAACAATGATTCTTGCATTCATATGGACTCTTCTTTCATCTCATGCCTTTGTCAGTCAACTGCCATGCTAAATTTTATGTTCATAGTCTCCTTGTTTTGAAAGCACTTATTTCAGATAAATGTGTGGGTGTTGGTGTGTGTTCTTAAACAATATTTAAAAGTATATATATATTTACCCATTTGTAAGATTTATTAAAATATTATCTTACAATGACTCAAAGATTTTCTGGAACTTACTTCCTCAATACTGAATTCCCCCAAGTGGCCAAAAATGCCACAAAAGTAATACTTCCTTAGTACTATGAAATATTTTAATTTATGAATATACCACAATCTATTTATAATTTTTTTTCTTAGTGAACATTTTCATTGTTTCTAGTTCTCACCGTTTCAGTGATTCCTTCCTAAAGCGTGTCTCATGCTACACATGCCCAAGAGTTTCTATAGATATAAACCTTGAAGTAGACTTTAGATTACCTGGGTCATATGTGGTAGGCACAGATTTACTTTTACAAGTCGAAATTAACATCTTCATCAGAAATCTTAATGGAATTATGTCTATTTAGTTATTAACATTTCTAGTAATCTTGTATAAGTATTCACCCATTATTTGCAGAGTCTGACTAATTTAAAATGATGGATGTTCCTCCTGGGTATTGATTATTGCTGGTATGCTATTGATGAAACATTTCCAAGTGTTTGTTGGAGATTTAAGGTTCCTCTTACAGGACATACACTACTGCCATGGACTGAGCTGCTATTGACATTTTATTTAGTACTAGCCATAATTTTCTCTCTTGCATTCTCCTTCCCTTCCTCCTTTCTCTGTCTCTTCTGTCTCATCCCCTCAAGGTCACTCTGTTATTATTCTGACATAGTTTTGATATCTTAAATACTTTCTGCTCAGAAGTATCACTTGTTACTGTGCAGACGTTGATGGGACAGTAAGTATAACCCTCCAACCCAGAAACACCTCTCTCACACTTCAAAAGAATCAGCAAGGCTGCTCAGAAAAATAGGTAAATACTGATCGAGAATTAATGACATGAGCAGATGGTTAGTAAACTCCAAATTTAAATATCATTAAGTGTAGTATAAAACAGCTCTAAATCCTGTTTTAGTGCCCTGATCTAAATAAAAGTTATTTAGTAGGCTTCAGATGTAGCTCAGAGGTCAAGAGCACTGGCTGGTCTTCCAGAGGCCCTGAGTTCAGTTCCCAGCAACCACATGGTGGCTCACAGCTGTCTATAATGAGGTCTGGAGTTCTCTTCTGGCATGAAGGCAGAATACTATATATATAATAAATATTTTTTTAAAAAGTTATTCAGTATAATTCCCCTGAGTCTTACCCCTTGAACGGGAAGAGTTTGGGTAGAGGAACTAAATGGCAGTCGTGTTGTTGAAATTCTTAAATTTTTTGCATCTTGTTTTTTTATTCTGTCTCATTCTCATGAAAAAGGTAAAGCTGCAGAAATTCTTGAATGTGTTGCTAGAATCTTTTCCTCTTGCTGTTTTCATGTCACATGATGCATTTATTTCCTTGAATTTCTTCTTATAGTGCATGGAAAAATTGCAATGAAAAAATTGTTCAAGGGATTAAGCGCATTTACAGGTGAGTGAGAGGTTTTGTATTAACAAACCCCTCAGACTTTATGCAATGGTATAATTTTAAACGGATTTTTCTACTATTCTATTCCTGATCTTTTTCATTTAGTTTTTAACATTTTCTTGATAAAGTGTGTGTTTTTGCCCTACAGTTTGCTATTATGCTGGTTCAATGTGTAGAACATTAGCTCCCAAGCTTTCCAGGGCTTTTATTTTGGCAGTGTCATTTACTGGAGCTTTATTATGAACACCCAAACCCAACTATATCAAGTAATAACCATAAAAGACAATGCTATTATTTATGTCAGGAGCAAATAACATAATTTACCAATAACAGAAAGAAAGACAATATATCGTACTTTCTGGTTAAGATGAATAAATGAACTGATTCTGATATCTTAATTAATTAGAGTCAATCAGATAAAATTTATTCCCTTCTCTTTTGACTCATCCTCAGATTATAAAATATGTACCCATATTTCTGTGTGAGCCAGTAAATATGACACGTGATCCCTCTAGATTCCGTATAAATATACTTTACTGTTTTTAATTTTTCCTCAGATAAAAAGCCCTTCTATAGCATTCTATTGCTTCCTGAAATAATTATTGTGTAACATTTGGGATGATAATATTTAATATTTTTCAAAGGACCAAAGGTTGACATGAGATTTCTTCTTGCTATGATGAACAAAATGGGCCTTGAGCTGACAGATAAGGAACGAATGAACCTGATCAGAGAGCTGCCTGTGGACGGTAAGTCGTGAAGACGGGAGCCTAGTGTTGAAGGGCTGGGGGAAGTTCCTCCTCTGATACATAGAATTTTAAACATTTTATAAATAAAGTTTATGTTGTGCATAGAAAGACCCTCTCCCACCTAATCCAGGATGTCAGACGTAAGCAGGCATTGACTGTCAACTCCTCCAGCCAGGTGCAATGCTGGCCTCAGGAGAAAAATGAAAGGAAGCTGCTGAAATAAGCAATTTTAAAATTGGGTGAAAGAAGTGAAATGAAAGTAAAAGTGAGCATCGGTGTAGCTGAGCCTATTGAAGTCTTCTCGGGTGCAGACGGCTATTCTGTAGAGAGTTTATGAGCTACGGGGCCAAAGGCTGCTGAGGCTGGGAGGGTCAGTTCTGTCCAAGGTCAAGCCTGCGGATAGCTTGCCCATCTTAAAGTGGTAACTGTGTGTCCACACATGTGTGGGAGCACCGATGAGACTCAGTAGGATATAGAAAACAATATCTATAGCAGTAGTAATTGTAGAGGAAGATGACATAAATTTAAGAAAAGGACACAGGAAGGAGTTCAAAGCAGATTGCTGTGATAAAAAACACATTGTATACATGTGTGGAATTCTAAAATAAATAAATTATATGAAGTGCTTAAATTTCGTAGTCTGTCGTACTGATTGTTCTCATTTCTACATTCTTCAGGTTTTATTGGGGCGTAAAAACATACTTGTTCAATAAATAATAAAAATTCCTCCTGAAAGTGAGAAGTGTGTGTAGCTGAGTGTGTTTGCACAGATCTCTAGCACCAGAACTCAGGAGGTGTGAGTTCAAGGGCAGCCTATGCTATAGTGACCACACCTAGAAAAAAAAATAATAAAAATGGCTAGAATAAGGAGAAGGAAAGAAATGTATTTGTTTTGTTGTTGTTTTGTTTTTTGAGACATGGCTTCTCTGTAGCTTTGTAGCCTGTCCTGAAACTAGCTCTTGTAGACCAGGCTGGCCTCGAATTCACAGTGATCTGCCTGCTCCTGCCTCCCGAGTCCTGGGATTAAAGGCTTGCGTACTGCCGCCTGGCAGAAATGTATATTTTTGTGAGCATCTGTATCACATTTTGCTTGACATTAAATATGTTTTTCATTATAGGATCTGGCAAGATCTATAAAAACAGATTATTGAATGGGGTAAAGTCTTTCAAAGGTGAGTAACAAGCAGATTGAGAATTGATGTTTAAGTTGTTTTTAGACTTACTACATTTTCTGAATGTAGCTTCTTTATTATAAATGTTTTTCCACTATAATGACTTGTTTATCTCTTTGTAAACAGTACCACAATCTCCTATATTTTTCAAAACAAACTGTCAAAATTGTCATTTGAATTCTAGATAGATATATAAAACATGACAAGAATGACTGGAATTAGCTAGAGACATATAGGTGACCCCAGAATAAATACACCCCGTCAGAAATATTAAGCATTATTTTCCTTCTAAAGGAACTTAGCTTCGTGTGTGTGAGCATGTGAGCATGTGCGTGGTGTACATGACGTCAGAAAACAACGTATGGAGTTGGATCTCTCCTTCTACCATGTAGGTCCTACGGGGTCAAATTCAAGTCATGAGACTTGGTGGCAAGTGCCATACCTGATGAGCCTGGTAAAACAAAGTCCATTGTTTCGTTATTTCTTTAACTAGAACATGTTTTTAGTGACATCTGGGTAAGAAAATCTGTAGACAAACACATAAGATTATAACTAAGGGGTTTCCCCCTCCAAATTTCCCACTAATTACTTGAGAAAAAGGAGGAATTTGGGGTATGATTAAAGAACTTGAAGTACTGCATTTGACACCTGCTGAGAGGAACACTCCAGTTGTAGGAGGGATGCTTCCTGGCATTCCCAGGCCTTTTGGAAGAAGACCCAAAATATCATTGAAGAATTTAGCGTGCCTCACATTTTGTAATTTGAAAATGTTATCATTAAGTAAATTGAATGTCATCATTAAAAAAATGGAGCAGTGGTTGCCAGGAGCCTCACTGGTCACCCTCGCTGGTGGCTCTCTCGTCCATGGGTCCCATGTGGCCATCAAGCTTCTCTAATCTCTTGGTCCCTGCTTTTCCTCTCCCCACACTACCATGCTCAGCTTTAGAACAAGTCTCTTTACGTCCTCTCTGATATCATCTCAGGTAGTTTATAGAGACAGCGATGTATTTTTAAACTAATAGAAGTTTTTTCTGTTTTTAATATTATATACTCAAATACTGTCTTCAAGCATAGATAAACCAGGTCTACTGAAATCTCAAAGTAACTGTGGAAACAACTGCTACTTGTTTCTAAGTCCCTTTGCTGTGCACTTCATTAATTTTCTTCTGTTAAACTTGGAGGTTTTCCAGTTTAAAATCATTTAGTACAGAATTCTAAAGGTATTCATTCATATTTAAAAGCAATGTTAGTATCTAGAAATGTATTATGCCTTCTTTGTAATTTTAATATAACGTAGCTAACATATTTCTCATACTAAAAACTTCTATCACTTTAATGTATTTTTTCATTCTTTATATCTATTTTTCTAAGGAGGAAAAGTTAGGAAAAACAAAATAAACGCTGTTCTAGAAGGCATGGGGATCAAACTTAAAGAAAAGGAGCTTGATCGTCTAAAAGAAAACCTACCGGATAACGGTGAGCTCTGTAGTTAACTCCTCCGCCAGCATAGGGCATCACTTGCAAAATTGTTCATTGAACTTCTTTTGTACCTCGCTGAGCTTTCTAAAGATTTTTATTTTTAATTTACAAATGAAAATTTCAGATTGGGGTCAAATTATTAGAATTTATTAAGTATATTACAGTCTAAAGTAAAAGAAGAGACAGGCAGACATCAAATAAGGTGCTCAAAGCATCCAGCAGAAACCAACTGACGAA
Source organism: Microtus oregoni (assembly GCF_018167655.1). NCBI lineage: Eukaryota > Metazoa > Chordata > Mammalia > Rodentia > Cricetidae > Microtus > Microtus oregoni. The sequence continues at coordinate 14,973,931 of NW_024543222.1, read as the reverse complement.
GCCCTGTTACAGAAGTCCGCTGGAGACCCAATAAAAACAGTTTCAGGGAATGAGGAGCATTCCTTCCTGTGAGGCTCCCAAGTGAAAGAACAAATGAGCAGAAAGTAGCATCTTCAAAGCAGGGTTACAATCATCCAGCAGAAATGGACAGAGAGCAGCTAGCAAGCATAAGACTATGGGTTAGTCTAAAGGTGTGGTTTTTATCAATTTTTGCTCTACAGATATGAAACTGTATTAAGTACATACAAATTCAGACTGGTTGTCTTTCCATTTAAATAACATTTTATCATCAAATGTCCTTTTTATATCTTTTAACACTCCCAGCCTCCAAATTGCCTCAGGGGATTTGGTCTGGTTGGGGCTTGCATGGGTCTTCCGCACAGCACAGTGTTTAGCATGTACCTGGTTCGTCATTTATCATCCTGTCTGAATCTTCACATTTTTGGTAAACCTCATGAACTAAATTTTTCTTAAGAGTATTTTTCTTGGGCTGGAGAGATGGCTCAGAGGTTAAGAGCATTGCCTGCTCTTTCAAAGGTCCTAAGTTCAAATCCCAGCAACCACATGGTGGCTTAAACCATCTGTAATGAGGTCTGGTGCCCTCTCCTGGCCTTCAGGCATACACAGAGACAGAATATTGTATATATAATAAATGAATAAATTTAAAAAAAAGAGTATTTTTCTTTTAATTGGCATTTTAGTCCATGTATTCTTCTTAGTGTTTTATTTTTAGAACATAAACATAAGTAGAAAACCACATCGAACACATTGTTACAAAGTTGACATCCTTAAGATCACCTCCTAGTTAAGAAGTCGGGACTAATATGCCATGGCTTCCTAAGAGCTAATCATTAAAATTAAAGGATGAGTTTTCAGAGCAAAATAGGGAGAATTTGCTTGACTCGAGTAAATTTTGTTAGCATATTTCTCTCTTTGGTAATGTGTGTGTCCTAATTTCTGTCCTTACAGGCGACGGGATAGTTAATTTCCAGGACCTGATGAATGAGGTGAAGACACTCATAGGTGAGACATGGTTTGCTTCAAACCCACAACCGCCCCGCTCGTCACGGGACAGTAACCGTCTTGCTGTCCCGAGTCCTTTCTCGCTCTTGCTTACATCTAGCTAGCCACAGTTATCACTGTGAATTGTCCATATTTTAAGGGAATCCTTTACCTGTTCCTTGTTAACTGCAAGATCTTTTTCCTCTATATTTTTAAAAATAATGTAACTTTAGTTCTCCATTCTTGAAAAATACAGAATTATAAATTATAAAGTAGTGTTTGGCTAAAAAAAAATCGTAATTTGAATAACAAAGCCATTTAACAACTAACTTTACAATTATTTTAAATTTTTAAATTTACAATTGTGTCCAAACAGATAAAATATAAAATGAATTCTTTTTTTTTTCCTGAAGCTGAGGACCGAACCCAGGGTCTTGCGCTTGCTAGGCAAGCGCTCTACCACTGAGCTAAATCCCCAACCCCTAAAATGAATTCTTTAATAAATGTTTTATCGTGTGCTATAATTTGATGTCTGTTTGAAAGCACCTAATTTACTAAGACAAAAGAAGTCCTCTTTTTAACATTAGAAGTGGTTAGGTGGGGCCTGTGCTTTTGTTCATTTAGCAATTGAGGTTAGCACTGAGTAATCATAATTGTTCATTCATTTTTTAACTTTAGTTTTTTAATGATTTATTCCTTTTATTTTATGCATTTTGATATTTTGCCTGCATGTATATCTGTGTGAGGGAGAAAGATTCCCTGGAACTGGAGTTACAGACAGTTGTGAACTGTCTTGTGGGTGCCGAGAATTGAACCCAGGTTCTCTGGAAGAACAGCCAGTGCTCTTAACCACTGATCCATTTTTCCAGCTCCTCATTTTACTTTTTAAAACAGGATCTCCTTATATCGCACAGGCTGACCTCAAACTATATCAACCATGCTAAGCTTGAACTTTTGATCCTCTTGACTCTACCTCCTGAGTGATGGAATTAGAGCACATGCCATGGCTCCTGATACAAAACCTTTATTTATTTACTTATTCTTTTTTATATGAATGGGTGTTTTGCTTGCATATATGTCTGGGCACCACATGCACGCATGGTGTCCAAGGTATTGAGAAGAGGGCACCAAATCCTCTGTACTGGTGTTAAAGACTGTTGTGATCCACCATGTGGGTACTGGGCATCAATCCCAGGTCCTCTGGAAGAGCAGCTAGTGCTCATCTATCTTTCTGGCCCCACAAATAATGATCTAGTCTCAGAGTAACATGCGAATTTGTCACTTTTCTTCTTCTTTTAAGGAAATGAAGAAAATATCAAAGAAGTAAAGAATATTCTAGAAGACATGGGAGTAGAGCTCACACAGCAGGAATACACAGACCTGTTGAAAAATCTCCCTGTGGACGGTAAGCTTGCAAGCAGTGCTTTAACCATCGGGAGAGCTTGGGCGGAAGCTCTCTCATGAGGACTTTACTCATCTTCACCCCGATGCACGGGAAAACAGTAACAACAGATGGCCCAGATATGCTGTGTGAGCAAGCCCGACTGGAGCATTTAACTTTTCTTCAGTTCTTTAGATGAAAATAATTATTTTATATAGAAAAAATAAAATGATACCCCCAAATGCCCCTTATAATAATGAAGAATAATACTCTCATTTGATCTCGTTTGATTCTTCACTACTTAAGTAAGTTGAACTTCCAAGTAGGCAAAAAACAAACAAACTGGCTTTCAAAATATTCTTAGAGGGGATGGTGATATGGCTAAGGCAGTAAAGAGCAGTAGCTGCTCTTGCAGAGGACCACAGTCCAATTCCCATCACCCACAACCATCTATAAATACAGTCTCAGGGATCTGATGCTCTCTTCTGGCCTCTGCTGGCCATACATGATACAGACATACATTCAGGTTGGATGGATGGATAGATAGATAGATAGATAGATAGATAGATAGATAGATAGATAAACATGTATATTTTTCTAGCAGATACCTTCTTAAAATTCTAAATATTCTGTGTGTGTGTTTGTGTGTGTGTATATCCTGTTATAATAACCAACCCTCCTTTAACGTAATACTTGCATTGTCATTTCTTAGGTAGTTCGTTCTACATATTTTTGTTGTGATTGAAAGAGCCTATCTATGTTGTTTCCATTCATGTTTTTCTGCTACTAGTTTAATAGACAAAAAGTCACACATGTCTTATATACACATTTTACCCATAGCACTGTGACCATCCACGGTCAAGGTATAAGCATATTACTTCCAAATCTTTCCCTATATTCCTTCAAATCATTTTTATTATATTAAGTGTATTTGTGTGTGTGTGTGTGTGTGTGTGTGTGTACCTCATGCCGTGTTGTACATGTCTTCTTCCACCATGTGTGTCCTGAAGGCTGAACTCATGTCATCCGTCTTGACAGCGGTGCCTTCACCCTCTGAGTCATCTCACCAGCCTTTCTTGTGTTCTTTTATTATCTTTAAACTTTTAGACTGTCAAACAGGCAAAGAAATATTATAGGGCAGAAATGTCCTTGGAAATGCAACTGTGTTTGGTTGGGAGTCCTACCGTGCCCCGAAAGACAGAGCCCAGAATATTCTCATGACTGCTCCAGAAGAATTTCTTCACTTCCTGGTGTCCCGTATTGCCAAATACCCGCTGATCTGTGATACGAAAAACTGCTGTCATCGTGAATATTTTCATCTATTTATAAAGCTATTCCACCCCTTGTAAAGCACCCATCTTGTGATTTTTGCCTCACATTCTGCTAGTTGGCATTCATTTTTCTTTCTTCTTTGTAAAAGTTCTTTGTATTCCATGCCAGCAGCAAGCAAATGATTTCCTCAGAAAGCCAGATGGCAAATGTTCTAGGCTTTACTGCCTCTGTTAAAACTGCTTGGCTCTCTTGTTTAGGCCAGAATTATCTATGGTCAGTAGATAATCTGGATAGCTGGGCACCAGTAAGACTTTATTCATAAGCAGGTGTAGGGGGCTCTCCAGCCACACTTTGCTCTCCTGTTTTAAATACTAAGTTTTTGTTTACATTTAAAAAATATTCCTAATATTGACACAGCTTTACATTTTCAAATTATGACACACATGCTCTTTAAATTTATGTAAATCTCTTGTAAGGTTTGAATTTTTATGTATCTCTACTGCAAAGTCATAAAAATATCCTGTATTTTCCTCTGAGGGTTTTAAAATTTGTCTCTCACATGTATATCTATATGAATTATCTTTTTAAAAAAATCTGGTAATCCATTGCATGAGGTCAAAATATTCACCTTGAAAGCCAGAGAGATGTCTCAGTAGCTAAGTGCACTCACTGCTCTTGCAGAAGACCCAGGTTTAACTATTAGCACCCACACGACTGCTCACAACCTTCTGTAGCTCTGGTTCCAGAGGAATTCACTGTCCTCTTGTGGCTTCCGTGACCATTGGTACACATTCAGACATGCAGGTAAAACCCTCCAACATATGAAAATGTTAACCTCAAAACTCAAAAACCCATTTTTCTTCCTCACTTCCACAAAGAACTTTGATTCCAGTAGACAAGATTTTTAAAAAAGTAAGAAATGTCCTAGAAGGGAATAAAGGAGATGATCAGAAATCGAGATTAAATTTCAGCATAATTAGTACTAATAGTTCACTGACTAAGGATCCAGAGATTGACCCCAACTCACCCTACATTGACTTAAACTGTGGTTTTTCTTACAGTTGATGGAAATTTCTACCATAATAGATTGATGGACGCCCTGAAGTCTCTTAAAGGTGAGTGGAAAGCAGTATTTGCCATTTGTAACATTTTCTAGTAATTGAATCACCAAGTCTTCAATCCATTGCGTGTCTTGATGTCTCCTATTAACCTGTGTTTGCTGTCTGTGCCTCGTGTGTCATCAGGCTGTCTGCATCCCAGCACCTTGTCCTCTTGACTCTCCAGCAGATAGGTGCACAATTTTGTGCTGGAGCTTCAAGTCATCGGTGTGGCAGAAAATAAAATGGAAATCTGAAGAATAACTAACACAGAAAATTATTAACAATTTAAAAATCTGTTCTAGAGCTAGAACAATTCATAGAGATGTCGGAGAAACAAATGATCACTGCACTGTCTAAAATCCCAAGAGGAATTTTATTGTTTCATTCGGTGATATTAATATCTCTGAAACCATTGAAATATGATTGATTCTATTTCAAAAAGACTCAGAAAAGAAATTTTACTTTCACTGTGTTATGATTTTGCACATTTAAATTGACCTCTGTGGATCTTGAAAATCCTGGAGTAAGCAGGAGTCACTGTATCTGTCACATATTGTCACCGATTTTTCTTCATGCTCTTTTTTTCCCCATAAGGAGGGAAGGCTGATGTCAACAAACTGGACTCAATGATGAAAAACATGGGGATGAAAGTTTCAGAAATGGAATGTAAGGACATGACCAAGAGCTTACCAGTGGACGGTGAGTGTAAGGTCTAACAGCCCCAAAAGTACTGGAACTCAAGAGCTTTTGTTTGGTTTGGGTTGGTTTTTGTTGTGGTGGTGATGGTAGTAGTGTCTATTTTTGTTGTTGTTAGTTAGTTAGTTAATTTAATATTTTTATGAATATTCTTTGGTAATTTAATATATGAATAAAATATATTTAGATCATATCTACTTCCCATTTCCCCTTCAGCTCCTCCTAGAGGCTTTTCTACCAACCTCTTCCCAATTTCATGCCCCCCTTTCTTTTTCTTTTTCTTTTCTTTTCTTCTCTTTTCTGTTCTTTCCTTTCCTTTTCTTTTCTGTTCTATCCTTTTCTTTTCTTCTTTCCTCTTCCTTTTTGAAGGCACACTGACTACAGTTAGTGATACCCATACGTACATGAGTATAGGACCATTCTCCAGAGCAGCCTGCCACAGGCTTCATTACCAAAGAACGCTAACTCTTCTTCCTTTAGCAACCATTACCCTCCAGCAGCTCCTCATGCAGGGTCTAGCGAGCTCCTCCCCTGTGCATGCTGGGTTGATGAGACAGTTCTTGTGCAGGGATTAGTGGTTTTGACAGCTTCCAAGCTGTATTTGGCAACAAGGAGGTATTGAGAAAATCTAAACAACAACAAAAAAAACCCCTCAGGGTTGATATAAGAATAACTTGTAAATTATTCAGTAACTCCATACCAATAATACATTATATTTGGCATGTTCAAAATTGCGATATAGAAAGGAATATTAGCATGCCAGGGAAGAATACAAGGTGGAGTTTGGAGCTGGGTAAGGGCAACTGGTAGGATACAGCTGTCGGCTATCTTTAATTACTCAGGCTGCAGTGCAGACAAGAGTAGGAGGGACTGATAGAAGTGTCACCTTTTTCTTTCACCAACGCTTGTGACAAAGACCAGCAGCTGTAATAAATGATACAGATTAGATATATCTGCACCCAACACTGGAGCATATTCATGTGTGAAAAGCACCTATTAATAAAGCAGAAGACAGGAAGAGACTGTAATACAGTGATCATAGGGGACTTTAACACTTCTAGTGTCACACTGGCCAGATTTAGACAGGAAAATCAGTAAGGAAACATTTGCATTAGAACACATCGTCTGGCATCACCAGAATCCACACTCTCCTTATGCAATGGGCAATTCTCTAGGAAGATCGTATACAAAATCACAAAATAGATAAGAAGAAAACTAAACATAGCTGGGCATAGATAGCATATGCCTGTAATTTCAACATTTAGGAATCTGAGGCGGATCACTGAGAGCTCATAACTTTCCAAATGTATCAAGTAAGTATCAAGGCCAGTTCAAAACCTCCACTTCAAAACAGTTAAATTACAATGAAGCAAGGAAGGAAAGGGGAATGGGAGGAGACAGAGAAGAAAGATTGCTGACTGCTTTTAGAGGACATGTCCCCAACAGACAACATAGAGTTAGGCTTCAGGGAACTCAAAAGAATTCTAGTCAAAATCTAGAAGGCTATAAATAAAGAATATAGTCCAAATCAGTGGAGCACAGCCTAGAAACACAGTGGGAAATCAACAAAGCTAAGAGTTGAGCTTTTAAAAACATAGAATTGACAAGCCTTTAGCTAGCCTAATAGAGAAAATAATAAGAAAGCTAAGATATACAAATCAGTAGTAAATTTGGAGACATTCTAAGCAACACCATAGAAAGAGAAATGCTCATAGGAGACCTGGAAGAGAGGGACAAAGGCCTAAACGCACTGCCCACCTTGGTTAGCACTCAGGGTGCTGCGAGAGACCACCTGAGAGGAATGAGTCCAAGAGGAAATTAGACACAAAAAGGCAGACGCTGTCGCTCTCTCTTCCTGCTGGAGCTTTAAGAAGTATTACTCAGAACCAAAGGGAAACTGGAGGCAGCCAGATTGGAGAAAGCTGGGGTAGGGAAAGAAGAGGATACATGTTTAAAGGGTTCACCTTTGGTGGGAGCATTATTGAGTTGTACAATATGTTTTCTATAGTTAATAACAGTACATTTTTACAAGGACAACACCAGTAGATGTGCCAAAGTGGAGGGGGAAAGCCCACGAGGCCTCAGTTCTACAAAAAGAACTACAGGCAGTTAAGGTATCTGGGAATGAAAGAAATAGTCTTCCCCAGGGACGAGCACACCACCTGGCTACCCGATATCAAATGATTGGCCCTGAAAACACACATGCAAATAACATTGTACAGAATGAGGACATTATATATGTATATACATACATTCATCAATAATAATTACTGGAAAAAGAGGATGAGTTTGAAGGAGAGCAAGGAGGGAGTACATGGAAGAGCATAATGAGGAAAGAGAAGGGATAAATGTTTTAAGCATATTATAATCTCAAAAATTAAAAAAAATAATATATATTTTTAAATTACTGAAAGTGAATTATTTGTTTTTATTACTTTGAATGATAACAGATGATAGATTATGAATTTTTATATTTGTCATGTTTAAATGTTTTTACCTCTAATTCAGCTTATTTAAAGTATGTTAAAATGCTAGCTTACATACTGTTTAATTTAATAGCATGAGTCATGTTTTCTGAGCCTTAGGATCATGTCCGTATGTGAATGCTTATTTTCTTCCAGATGGACAAATTGAAATGAAGAAGTTGGTTGACGCAATGAAAGCTTTCACAGGTGGGAACGTTTAACATAATACTGAAACTCTCATCCTGTGCCCTTTTAAGTGGCATTTTATCAGTAGTGTGTACTCGCGTTTAAGTTCTGCATTTTTACTCATCGCTAAACAATAATTTTCTTTGAAGGCTGGGGAGATTACTCAATGGATAAAGAGTTTGGCACATGAGCACGAGGAACTGAATTCAAAGCCCTAACATCTGTGTAGAAGTCAGGCATGTAGTACTCATAAGTACCTGAAGTGCTGGGGGCAGAGTCAGCTAGACCCTGGGGGCTTGTTACATTAGAGAGCCAGTAGCCACCAGTGTCTTCCAGACTCAGTGACAGAAGAATGAGGAGGGGAACAATAGAGGAAGACACTCAGAGTCAACCTCCAGCCTACACACACACACACACACACACACACACACACACACGCCACATACTCATGCATGTGCATACGCATGCACTCACACTCTCACGCATGTTGCACATACATAAACACATAACACATGTGCGCGCACACACACAGGCAAATGCACCATTCACATACACATTTAAAACAATAAATTGTTATAAAATTCATCTGCTACTGCTTCTGATACCCCATTAGCAGGCATTAGTTTAGCGCTGAAACACTATTTGTTTTCTGTTGGCATCAGTTTCTTTGTCTCCGGAGATACCTTATATGGGGGATTTTGTTTACTATGATATAAATGTGTAAATATATTATTGTGGTAAAATATACATATGTAACCTAGAAAACCATACATAGCAAATGTGGAGACATGTACTGGCATGGTGATATACATCTTTAATCCCACTCTCAGGAAACATAGACAGGAGAATCTTTGTGAGTTCAAGGCCATATTGGTCTACATAGTGAGTTCTAGGAGAACCAAGATTACATAGTAAGACCCTGCATCATAAACAAACAATTTTGGAGACCCAAAATGTTTCTACTACTGTGAGGAAAATTGATTTTATTGATTTATTTTAGTTTTTTTGGGACAGGGTTTCTCCGTGTAGCCATGACTGTTGACAGAGGTTTCTGTCCCACCTGGTCCCACAGCCATTTAGTCCCAAAGAAACAGAGGTCTACATCAATTATAAACTGGTTAGCCTATTAGCTCAGGATTTTTATTAAATTTACATTAACCCCTTAAATTTTACATTAACCCCTAATTTTTGTCTGTGTTAGCCGCATGGCTTGGTACCTTTTATTAGTAAAACATTTTTATCTTGCTTTATCTGTGTTTGGATGATGACTGCAGACTGAGTCTTTTTTCTTTTTAGAATTCTTTTGTTTTGTTTTGCCTGGTTGCCTCACCTATACTTCCTGTCTGGCTACTGGCCAATCAGCATTTTATTAAAAGAACATAAGTGACAGGGTACAAGACCATTGTCCCATAGCACATGGCTGTCCTGGAACTGGTACTGTGGACCAGACTGGCCTTGAACTCAGAGATCCACCTGTCTCTGTATCCTAAGTGCTGGGACTAACGGCGTGCTCCTCTACCACCCAGCTTGGAACATGAAGTCTTGTACTTTCAATCAAAAGAATTATACTTGTAGAAATGTCTGCTTATTTCTGATTAGGCATCTAATTTTCTGAGCTATATATACACTTATCCCTGCCACATGGTCAAGTCTCCAAAATTAGAAAGTCTCTTTTTCAAACTAACGCTGGGGGCAATATTTCAATGCCTCTCCCATTGGTTTTATGTAGGTAAATGTTATTTAAACACTAGACTTTAATTGTACATCATGCCTTACATGTATGGTTAAATATCTGGTTTTCCTAATGTCACCCCTGCTGTCTTCTCAAAGGTAACAAGATTGCTCTCAGTGATCTACAAGACATTCTGGGAAGCATGGGTATTGAACTGACAGAAAAGATGCTCTCCGAGCTGCAGGAAAGCCTGCCTGTGGACGGTAAGCCGCAAAGATGCTGCGGGGGGGGGGGGGGGGGGGGGGCGGGCGGGGGGGGGGGGAGCCTTCATCAAGGCGTTGCAGGGGATGTGGAGGAAACTCTGCTTCCCTGTGAAAACCGCTGGAGTATAAACTCAGCCATAAGTCCTACGTGCTACTAAGGGCTATGCAAAAGGCTTTAGGTTGTATAAATTAGAAAATACAGAGGAAAAGAAAAGGAGAAAAAAAGCATGTGTTTTGGAATTGCAGAAGTTTATCAGATGTGCCTGTTTTCCACACCACAGAACAACTGAAATGGCATCCAGTGTCAGGCTTTGGAGAGTTATCAGAAAGCAGAAGTTTCCTATTCTCAAATCCATTTATATTTGAAGGCAATGTGATGCAAATATCTAAGGACATATAATTTTAAATTCTATGTAATCATAGTATAAGTCTTCAATATTTCTGCTGTGAAATAAAACATTACTCCATGACATAAATAAATGCATGCTAAAATTTTGCGATTTTATATTATAAAAATATATAATAAATATTACTTTATTGTAGATGGTGAAATGGTTTTTCAGAATAGATTGTTGGATGAAGTGAAGTCCCTCAAAGGTAAGTTAGAGAATTAGCAAGAAAAGAGAATTTTCTCAAAAATTTTATGGTGTAGATAGTAACTCATTTTACAGGAAATCCTGTTTCTTATAGGCCATTTTCTATTTATGCTTAATACATTTTTAAGAATATATGTATTTTACCAAGTTGTGTCTTAGATGTATCTTTGCTTAAACCAAATAAATTTGGAATTTCCCAAACTTTACTCCAAAAGAATTGCTTTAGGTATTTCTGGACTTTTGTTTTTTGTTTTTGTTAATTAAACAAACAATAGTGGTAATAATGAACTCAAAGCTTTGGAAAACACAAGTAAGCTTTATTGTTCAAAAGTCCGGCTGGTAAAGAGGCCTGAGTAAGTCTGATGAGGCTTTTCCAGTGGGTTTGACTCAACAGCAAACCCTAAGGGACAGCTCCTGATTTTAATCTCTTAACTCCACTGACTTTATCTGTTCTCTTGAGCACAAAGTCAGACTGGTGTTTTAGTGTTCATATTGTGAGTCAGAACAATAGTATAAATATATTAATCATTAAGTTTTTTCATTTTAATATTAGCATATGTCCATTAAATCAGATGTGATTGTTGAAATAATGCTTTAATTGTTCCCTTTGATACATTTCTAATTTACTATTTTCCCAAGGTGGGAAAGTTGATGTCAACAACAACGACACCATCCTGGACAATATGGGGATTGAGCTCACAGAGGTGGAGCTTAAAGACCTACAGGAAGCCCTGCCAGTTGACGGTGAGCGCTATGGAACTGTTGAACTATACAAGGATTTCTAAAGGTTTTTCGGTCAAAAAGACATTGGAGGAACATAAAAAGGCATTCTATTCTTTCATTAAAACCCAAAGTCATCAGTCCCATTTCAAAGTAGATAAGGTACACCTGAGAGTAAAGCTAGGTTTGCTATCCTCCCCCCCCCCCCAAAAAAAATGGAGGGTGGATGCTAAGGAACAACAGCTATTCAGAGAGTAAAGCACAAGACTCAAAGGAAATCATGACCTCAATAAAGAACAGTTCTCAGCCAGTCCCTTTGGTGTTTTATCCCATCACGTGTGAGCTTTGTGGTCCGCATCTCAGTTTATGCCCAGCCTCTGACTTGTACCGCTGTATGCCGGCCAGACCTCACCTCTCGAGTGAGCCTTTAGAAACTCAGTCTCAGCATTTCCAAGTGGAAACTCATTTTCTTTCCTCTCAAGCTAACTATCTTCTTCTGAGTTGGTAACCACTCGCCTCTTACTCATCCAGACTTAACTACACTGTCATCCTCTTTGCCTCCTTTCCCTTACTCCCACAGTTGACTTAAAGGCACATGTGTGTTTCCTTAGGTTTCCCTGAGTTCTGCTCCTCTGCTAATACTGACCATGCTTCAAGATTGTCACCTCCAGTTGATGCCCTCATAACAGCAATTTAACTGTTTTCTCCATATGGTCTTTAAAAATGCTTTGTGCTTTTTCTTGGCTTATTATTCTTTTAACTTTATTTTATGTGTATGGGTTGATTTGCCTGCATGTATGTTTGTGCATTATATATGTGCCTGGTGCTCACAGAGTCCAAAAGAGGGCATTGGATCTCTTGGAGCTAGAATTATAGACAGTTAGGAGCTATTATATGGGTGCTGGGAGTTAGTTCTCTGGAAGAACAGTCTGTACTCCTAACTACTGAACCATCACTCCTGCCTCATTTCTGAAGATTTACTTAAGTTTTAAATTATGTGTATCTGTGAGTGTGTAAGTACACACGTGTGAGTGTAGTGGCTGCAGAGTCCAGAAGAAAGCATCAGATACTCTGGCACTGGAATGGCAGGTGGTTGTGAGCCACCCAACCTGAACGTGGGTTCTCTGCCACAGCCATATGTAATCTAAGCCACTAAGCTGCCTCTCCATCGCCACTGCTGCCTTCCCCTCCCTCTGCGGTACGTTGTCCACTGTGCTACTGGAATGATTGAGCTGAAATTCTGACCTAATTCAGATAGTTAGCACATTGTTTTTCAGAGAACGTGCCTATACATGGCCATCTAGGGTTTTCAGGATCATGCTTTGTTTGCCCTTTAGACATAAGAATCATATCCTTCCACAGTCTTAATTACACATATATGCAAGGATTTTTTATCTCTTTTCTTTAATTTTGCTTATGGGATTTATTTAAAATTTCACTCAAAGTTTTTCTGTACCGTTGGGGCATCCATATCAGCCTACAGGTCTATAGTATCCAGCAGACTTTTCCATGAAGCAGGAAAATTCAAAGAGAGTTCAGTCGCTTTTTTCTGTGTCCTGCAGAATGTCTTGCAGACTCTTTCATAAAGCAGGATCCCCAAAGGGTCATCTCACTTTTAGGCAAGTTCAGCAGTCATTTCTGCAGGTCGTGCATGTCCAGTGAAACAGTCCAGACAAGAGCAGTTTCTTGCCCAAATGACTAAGAAGCCTCTCCGATGTCCATCTTCCTCTTGAAGTAGCTTGGTGCTGCCAGGAGCAGATGTGTCTCACTGTCATGAAAAGTCCTAAGTTATTAAAACATTTAAATGCCATATTCTGAAGGTCTCTGAAAGACTTGAAGAATACCTATCTAACTGAAATATATCTCTATACGTCTAGAAAATCTAACATGGCTACATGCTTGATATTAAAGACTCTCCATTAACCTATATTTCTTAATTATACATTACATTTTTAAATGAGCTACATAATCCCAATACCTTAATCAAGATCAGAAATACATATACATATAACAAAATTGACCTTAAATTTGTATCAATAAAGCAAGAGCCATGCCAATGCAAATTATTCATCTCTATATCATATCCCCCTTTAAATGCAAAATAATATTTATAAACAATATTTGGGAATATGGGAGCAGTTTTTTTTCTCTCCAAACTGCTTCCTGCTGTAGGGGGCACTGTTAATCAGGTCTTTCATGGTGTATCCTGGTGCTAAGTTCATCTCAGTCAGCAGTTGAGCGAAGTAATTTTTCGAGGGTGTTCACGGCAACCTTTCAAGAGGCCTTGGTCCTTGAAACCATATTTGGGAGGGTATTATATTTATGGTCTTCCTGTAACTGGATGGCAGAAATAAAGACATTCCAAAGAGATACCCATGATTCTCAATCTGACTATCAATCTATTGAAACAATGGATGCCAAATAAATGGGAATTTCTCTCATGCTGGGAGAAGGAAAAGGCACCAGCCAAAAGGGAAACTTGTCTCCCTGAGAGAGATCTTACATGGTTCTAACAACTTGTCCGGTCACCTTATAGGATGAGACTGTAGCCCAGACAAGGATAGATCCGTGATTCCCAGGGTCACACCTTTACTGGGACTACTCAGATGTGCACAGCATTAGCCTTATTTGTTACCTTATTATTACCCTGATCCCTCTTCAGTGAAGGACTTATGGTCCTGGATCTCTTTGTCTCTCCTCCCAGCGTGACCACGTTGAATACATCCTCTTTTCTGATCCCCCCTATTAATTCAGTTCTTTTAATGAGCTTGTTGAAGATAGGTGGCTAGCCCTGGGTTGGGACAGATAGCACAGAGGTTTTTTTGAATTGGTTGTGGGAGCTTGGGGGAGCCCCTGGCTATACAGATGATGTAAGGGTCTACTAGCTACCTCTGGTCCTGGTATGGGAACTGATATGGCCTGGCCATTCAGATAATGCAGACCACCAGGCTGTTAATCACCTCCAGCTCCCAGTCTTCTGGCTAGAAAAACAGGTCATACGTCCTTTTCTTTGAAAGGACAATCCTGCATGCTTTCGGTTCCTGATTTCCCTGGAATCTGTAGGTGCAAAGGCCTTCACGCTCCTGACACAAAGGTGTTATCATTTTCTCTAATTATACAATGGCGTATAGACTTTGTGGCTGTACCACAATTGAACAGGATCACAGGATAACCACAGTCAATAATGGTTTCTCCACAGCCTGTGAAGTCAGATAAATCTTAACAACCCACAACCCCACTACCTAGGACTTAGAGCTTTACAGGCCATGTGGCCTCTGTCCTAAATCCCCGCCCTGATATTACAGCTCAAAAGCTGGCATAGATAATGATCAAGCAGATGACCATGCTTGTGTCCCAGTCCATATGGACATCACAACTTTAGCAATTTTCATGAGACACAAATGTTTTCTTTGGGGGTTTTCCAACTAGTTAAAAATGAAAAGGCAACTCTGAGATTATTAGGGAGAAAAATAAAAGGTTCTGGACTGGATGTGGTCCCTGGAACGTAGTTTGTCAAGTTCTGAACTGGAGTAAAGAGCACAAATTTCTGTTAGAGAATCATCCATAACCAAGACTTGTGTGTTGAAGTGTGATGCAGGGGACAATTGCAGGATGCAGACTTTATATCACAGGGAATTTATGTCCTATTTTTTCATCTGTTTATTTTAAGAATATTTTAATTGTGTGAATTAATGGAATATAGCATAATACTATATTTTTAATATATACATGTTCTTATTATTATTTTGTGTTTAGATCCATCTATTTCTTTTCCCAGGAAATTAATAAAATATATTCTAGGTTTTTGTGAGTCATAGTCCTCCTGCTGTTCCTTACTTCTGTCTGAGTGAGGACACCTGCTGTCTAATCTCCAGCTGTCCCTTCACTCTCTACCATCAGGTCCTCTAGAAGTCACTCTTCTTAGACTCCTGTTGGCTTTTCTAAAAAAAAAAAAAAAAATCACAAAACAAGAACACACATTTGAGGATGAGGGTAAAGGAGTGGGCTGTGGAACGTTTCTTTCCGCTTCTGATTAGTTTCATTTAGCATGATGTCCTTCCAGTTCATCCATTTGGTTGACCTGATGAAACACCATTTTTTTATGCTTAAATAACACTCCATTATGCTGAATCATCCTATTTTTTTGACCTTTACAGCTCATGGGCAGGTTGAACTTACTGAGTTGATGGATAAAGTGAAAACCCTCACAGGTAATAAATTAATATAAATCAAATTATAAATTATGTTTAGTTTGTCTTACCACTTTATCTTTTGTATGTTAAATTTTTTATCTGATTTATCTAATGTTCTGGAAATATGTTTTTTATGTCTTTGGTTTTGTAATAAAATTCTAGTTTTGTGTTTTAGTAGAAAGTTATTTGATATGTATATATGATATGAAAATATTCCAATATGGAGGAAAAAGAAAATTCTAGATTAAATCATTGAATGATAGAGTAAAGCTCTGAATCAGATGTATGTAGGTGATTTTATTATTTAAAAATGTTCAGAAACCTGGCATGACTTACTTGGATAATAAAGTTCCAATTCATTAGGAAATTGTAAGCCTCTTTTTCCTGTGCCTTAGTAGTCTACACAATGTTAAGCTGTGTTGTCTTACTTTTATTAATATGAAGTAAAGCATTTCACTAACATTGAGCAAAAATATTTATTCACAAATCCAATTGTGTGTGTAACTTAGTGTGTGTGAGAGTGTGTATGTGTGAGAAAGTGTGTGTGAGTGTGTGTATATGAGAGAGTGTATGTGTGTGAAAGAGTGTGTAAGAGTGTGTGAGAGAAAGAGAATGT
This sequence comes from Microtus oregoni, assembly GCF_018167655.1. Classification (NCBI taxonomy): domain Eukaryota; kingdom Metazoa; phylum Chordata; class Mammalia; order Rodentia; family Cricetidae; genus Microtus; species Microtus oregoni. Next base: position 14,957,769 of record NW_024543222.1, on the reverse strand, counting down.
GTGTAAGAGAGTGTATGAAAGAGAATGTTGTGAGAGAGAGTATGTGTGTGAGAGAGAGTGTGTGTGAGTGTGTGAGAGAGAGTGTGTGTGAGTGTGTGTGAGAGAGAGTGTGTGTGAGTGTGTGTGAGAGTGTGTGTGAGTGTGTGAGAGAGAGAGTGTGTGTGAGTGTGTGAGAGAGAGTGTGTGTGAGTGTGTGAGAGAGAGTGAGTGTGTGAGAGAGAGTGTGTGTGAGTGTGTGAGAGAGAGTGTGTGTGAGTGTGTGAGAGAGAGTGTGTGTGAGTGTGTGAGAGAGTGTGTGTGAGTGTGTGAGAGAGAGTGTGTGTGAGTGTGTGAGAGAGAGTGTGTGTGAGTGTGTGAGAGTGTGTGTGAGTGTGTGAGAGATGTATGTGCAAGAGAGTGTGTGTGAAAGAGTGTGTGTGAAAGAGTGAGAAAGAATGTGTGTGAGAGAGAGAGAGGATGTGTGTGAAAGAGTGTGTGTGTGAGGGAGAGAGGTGTGTGTGTGAGAGTGTTGTGTGTGTGTGTGTTACACGCTATCCTCACTTCTTATCAAGCAGCAAAATTACTATGGAATAGGGTGAGATGAGATAGGTTTATGTGTGTTTTAGAGTAGGATGTATTTAAATTATTTCGTGTTTTGAAGGAGGAGAGATTGATGTCAACGATGTGAGAAATACTCTGAAAAACATGGGGATCAACCTGGAGGAAAAAGAAATGTCGAAGCTGCTAAAACATCTTCCAGTCAACAGTGAGAGTTTCAGAGTTCTTTCAAAGAACTTAGTGCTAACAGAGAGTTCAGGGTAGACATGGATTCATAGTAAGACCCTGTCTGAGAAAAGGAAGGAAGGAGGGAAGGAAGGGAGAGAGAACTTAGTATTATGTTTGTGTGTATGTGTGTGAAAGAGGGGGGATGAGGGGACTGTCCAGCTTGTTTTTTAGGCTTACGTAGCGGGCAGTGAGCCACACACATCCTCCGGTTTCCTCCTCAGTGCTTTTTTCTTTCATGGGTTCTGTGTTCAGATTCACTCAGTAAACCCTTCACCAACTGAACCATCTCTGTAGTCCCTGGTGGTGGCAAGCTTTAAAGTTACCTTTATTTGATTGTGGAAGAAAGAACATACATCTCGAGATTCTTTGCTCAGAATTGTGCTGCCACCATGAGTGAAAGACTAAACATGGGTTGTGATTGAGACACAGGTTGGGACATAATAGAGACATAGGCTAATGACGAGGCTGTAAAGAAGAAAGCAGTCAAGTTAGCTAGAGTGAACTACACTCCCCGTGAGGAGGAAGACGTACTGAAAGCCGCCTCTGCACCTTGATCTTACCACTTTCTATTGACCTCATGTGTGCACATAACCATATAAGTCTTTTTCAAATTATAGCTTTTATATCTTACCTCAGTGAGTTTTTCTGTATGTCTGTGACCTCACACGAGCGTTTCTTACAGAAGACGGGAAGGTCTATCAAAATCGGCTGATGGACAGTCTGAAGTCTCTTAAAGGTGAGAGAGAGCCCTGATGACATGCAGGTAGAGCTGAAATCTCGGTTTCTTTATCACCACAGTGTGGGTGCTGTGATTGCTACACTCAGACTTCCCTTGTGGGTTACTGTTTGTTCTCTTAGCTTCTCTTGTTCTTAGAAAGAAACCCATGCCCTGGGAGGTAAGGTACTGAGGGAAAACAAACCAAGCAAACCGACCTCACTTGACATGTTAAAAAAGGGAAGGAATAAAAACTGATTTGTGAGGGGCATCTGGACAGTAGTAGAAACAATCTGAAACTCGGAAAACAAAAAACAAACTGTACACACTGGCGAAAATGAAGCAAACCCGCAAGGCTTGTCCCGCCTCTGCTGAACTGACGGTGCAATTGAGCTGCCGAGCCCTTTCCAGCTGTGCACTGGGTAAACTGGCGCATGAGGCCGGGTTCGTGTGGAAAGGTTTCTCTCCTTAGCCCATTGTGGATTCCTTTGTTATTGTTACTATTATTGAGCTATGGTTTTTTTTCTGTCTGCTGAAAATGATAACAATGCACAAAATTTGGTAATTTTGAAACTTTTGTTCATTTGCCTGTGTCTTTCACAAGGAGGAACTGTTAATGCCAATAAACTGGATTCTTTTCTGGAGAGCATGGGCATGAAACTCAAAGAAAAGGAACTTGACGACCTGATTCATAATCTGCAGCGGAATGGTAAGCCTTTAACCTCACTAGGATATTGTTTAAACACAACCAGCCTCACACTCATCAGCTCACCCTTCTTATATGGCATGGTGGCAGTGCTCTCCCTGTGTAATTAGACAGGGAGAAATCTGTAAGATTACTGTGTGTGTGCGCACGTGTGTGTGTGTGTGTGTGTGTGTGTGTGTGTGTGTTATGCCTGTGCACCATGTGTGGACTATGCCCACCCTGGAAACTATATAGAGAACTGATAAAAAAGGAAACTGTAGGAACAGAGAACAGTTAGAAGACACTACAATATCCAGAAGAGCGATGAACTTAGACAGGGAAACTGTGAGAGCTTGTAATTGTAGCAGAAAAACCACAATTCTGAAGACAGAGCCTATGATAATAACTCAAGGATTGAATATCAGCCTGGTTCTCTACATAGCATCTGGAGTTATCCTGTTAATATACAGATCACATCACGAAACTCCTGAGCTCAAAACACCTTTCCAGGTTTTCTAGTTTCTCTCAAGGTTAAAGCCAGAGTCTTTACAATGACTTAGGAGGCTTACATGACGTATTTAGTCTCCTGAAATCTTCCGCTGGTTTCCTATGCTTTGCCTGTTCTAGAAACACTCATCCTCAGACATATGAGCCAATCACGCCGCCTTCTCAAGCTTTTTCACTGACTGAAACATCCACCCCTCAGACATCTACCTGGTCCAGTCCCTCCTCTTTAAGTCTTTGCAATGTCACCTCCGTAATGTCTCTTTAAACTTCAGCAGTGGCACTTGGCAGCATTCTCTGTGACATGTCTCAGATTTACTGTCATTTTCCACCACCTAATACCCCCCATGATCTTCCTTTTCGTGTGTTACTATGTATCTGTTGTTTAAGGAACAATGCCAATTATAAAGGAAGTACTCAATAACTGTTGCCTTTAACTGAATTTAGTAAGCCTCTACAGTATACATAGTTGATTGCTATGTAATATAATTAAGCCTAATATTCTAAAATATTATATAATGTCAACATTTACTATCAAATAGCAAGTCAAATTAAAATGAAATGGTAATAATTATTTGTAGATTGGACAGTCTCCCTAATCCAGTAGAACCACCCGCATGTGATAGGAACCAGTTTTTGTTTTTTTGCTTCATTCATATATTAAAGAGAAAGGAATACTCTAAAGTTTCCAAGCAAGAAAGTTAATTCCAAAGAAGACCCAAAATTCAAATTTCTGTACCCAGAGAAACTTAAAAGATACAGAATGCAGAGTAACATTATTGTTACAGGAATTTTAACATGTAGGGCCACGTGTTCCTTTCAACCTTGAAATTCTTTCTTTGTCTTTTTTCTTTTCTTTTAAAACAACCTTTTTTATTTTACATACCAATCCCAGTTCCCTCTCCTGTCCCTCTTCCTTCTCCCATCACTTTTCCTCCGCCCATCCCCCATCTGTTCCTCAGAGAAGGTGAGGCCTCTCAGGAGAGTCTACAAAGTCTGTCACAGCACTTGAGACAGGACCAAAGCTCTCCTCCATGTATCTAGGCTGAGCAAGGTGTCCCTCCATAGGGAATGGGCTCCAAAAAGCCAATTCATGCATTCAGGATAAATACTGGATCCATGGCCAGTGGCCCCACAAACTGCTTATGCCACACAACTGTCACCCACATTTAGAGGCACTAGTTGGGTCAGATGGAGGTTCTCCAGCTGTCTGTCCAGAGTCGGTGAGCTCCCACTAGCTCAGGTCAGCTGTTTCTGTGGGTTTCCCCATCAAGGTCTTGACCCCTTTTCACATTATCATCCCTCTTTACGACTGTGACAATTCTAGAGCAAGTCTTAAAACTAGCATCCCTTTGGTATCTTATATCGAACTTTTGATCTATGCTGATGACTTAACTTTCTATTATTTTGTAGTTGATGGGAATTTCAATCTCAGAAAGGTAATGGATGAAGTAAAAACCATTTCTGGTGAGTAAGCTCGTGGCATGAACTTACCATCCTTGAGCTTAGCACTGTCTCTTACACTTCCTAGCTGCCCAGACACTGACTTTGAAGATGTGTGGGATTTTGTTGTTACTGATATTGCATGTACTACAGCTGAGTATTATATAATTCAGGTTTTTAAAGTGGATCAATGGGTTGTATATTCATAGCACATTGTTTTACTACGTAGTTTGTTCTCTAAAAATACCAATTGCTGTAAAGCACTTTTATTCAAAATCATCAGTAAATATATAAAATCATTGCCCTTATTACTGCAACCACTTAATCACATAAAGCAGATTAAAAAACACCTGGTGAGAATGTGAATGTTTAAATCACTTATCTGAGTTGTTCTGGTCACTAGCCAGTTATACAGACAGAGTGAAGTATGTCTTGACTTTAGGCTAAGAGAACTTCTTCAATAAGTTAGATAATTTTAACGATTCCTCCATTCATTCTCTCTTCCTCCTTTTGTCTTTCTCGTTCTTCCTCCTCCTCTTCTTTCTCTTCTTCCTCTTCCCCGTTCTTCTCCTCTTTCCTCTTTCTTCTTTTCTTCTCTCTCCTTTTCCCTTTCCAGGAAAAGAGATAATTTCATTCTTCTCTTGCTTAGTCTCAAATTGTGACTCTTTAGCCAGGCATAAGGATTGCAGATCATTAAGTGGGTCTTTAAATTCTCAAGTAATCATATTCTCATTTTTTAAAGGAAAAAAGGTTGATGGAAGCAGTCTTCAAGATTATCTCAGAAACCTGGGTATTGAGCTAACAGATGCAGAATGCTCAGAGCTCAAGAAAACCCTGCCTACTGGTGGTAAGTCCATTACCTCTTCAACCTTATGAAAGCGCTAGTTTTATGGCTATTTATGAGCACTTGTAAGAACTTTCTAGGCCATTCTCACTAGTAATTCTAGAACTCTATTGACTAGTTAATTAGATTCTAGGTTATCCCAAACCCATGTAGCTATTAATTAAATTTTACCCCTTAGGTCATTAAAACCTTCAATCATAAGAAACTACTATAACTTAGCATTTACTACAAATTGTGAAGCTAAGTTAGGGTCAGAGAGAGACAAATGAGGAGAGTGAAGAGTTAGAACAAGGGCAAGGAAGGATAAGTTAGGTGCAAATAAAAGGGTAGCAATGATAGAGAGTCCCAAGTCTGAGTCCATAGGTTCAAATCCTGGCTCCACTACCTGTCACTGTGTTGTCTGGGACTCTACATCCCGAGTCCCACATCTTCAAAATGGGAGTGAGAATTGAACGAAATAAAGCACCTTGAAAAGTGATTGGTACATAGTTAAACAGGGCTAAATGTGGTGAACTGTGATGGGATGCTGGGATGATGGCCATGGTAATGGTGGTGGAGGCAGCAACGGTGACCATGCATGAGAGCCGTCCTAGTACACAGTGACTTAAGTGACAAAGAGATTTGTCACTTTGTCAAGGTTTGCCATTCCAACTTGCATTTTAGACTAAACATAAAAAGCAGATTCTAGAGTCATAGAACATGTCACCCACATGACTGTCACTCTGACGCGATTCTAGAGTCATAGAACATGTAATCCTCATGACTGTGGTTCTGACATGATTCTAGAGTCATAGAACATGTCACCCACATGACTGTCACTCTGACGCGATTCTAGAGTCATAGAACATGTAATCCTCATGACTGTGGTTCTGACATGATTCTAGAGTCATAGAACATGTCACCCACATGACTGTCACTCTGACGCGATTCTAGAGTCATAGAACATGTAATCCTCATGACTGTGGTTCTATCATGAATTTACCTTTTCTCGTAGCTGCTGGGAAGTTATATCAGAATAATGTGCTGGATGCTGTAAAATCTCTTAAAGGTAACAATTTAAATATTAAATTCCAGTGTCTGTATTTATAAGTATTAGACATTTACTAATTACCTATGCTTTTTTACAAATTGGTTTTATTAGGAAATACCTGTAGCACAAATACTGAAAAGCTAGAGACAGATATTGGGGTTCAAGCTGAAGATCAGAAAAGCAAAACAGCCAAGCCACTAGAGAGATCTTACCTCTACCAAGGCTCAGACAAACAAAGGGGAGATCCGGCAATGCTCTGCTCTAACCTCAGACTCCACACTCCACTGAGTTCCTGTCTCTTCCCCCTTATATTCCTCTCTCCACCAACCCATATTGCTCCTTTCTCCACCTTCCTAGTGCTGGGATTAAAGGCGTGTGATCCCAAGTGCTGGGATCCTCTTTGTGTGAGCTCTGTTTCTCTTTCAGACAGATTGAATCAAGTGTAGCAGCCCAAGGTGGCCTTGAGCTAGCAGAGATCCATCTGCCTCTGTCTCCCAAATCTTGGGATTAAAGGTGTGTGTTATCATTCCCTGGCCTGAATGGATGATTAGTATGGCTGCTTTGCTCTCTGATCTTCAGGCAAGCTTTATTTATTAAAACACAAGTAATATACCACTATAAATATCCTTATTTCTATTTCTTCATATAGCCTTGAGTTGTCCCAAAGTTTATCAGAAGGAAAAAAGCAATTTGAAAAATATTTTTATATAGCAAAGAGTTATTTATAACTTTATGTCAAATAGTCTAAACTTTCAAGGCCAAAAAATGGCCTCTACTACTTCTAAAGCCAAGATAAGTTGCTTCTTGTGGCCTCTATCTTCCATTCAACATTTGGTAAAACAAGTTCCATTCATAAGTCCTCTCCTAACTTCCTGGCGTTTGCATAACTTATTGTACCATTGTTCTTCCATCACACCTCTTAGGCAATAACATCTATTAAATAAGATGAGGGTACAATGATACCTTGAGTGCACTGAAGCCATTTAACTGTCTCCTTTTTCTGTTTCTAAGGAGGGATGGTTGATCTCAGACACCTGGACAAAGCTCTCAGAAACATGGGAATTGAACTCACAGAGAAAGAAAGTAAAAATCTAAGAGATAACCTTCCAGTCAAAGGTGAGCAAGAAATTATAACATCTCAGTGTTTTAGAAGGTCAAAAGGTTATCTCCAGATTGTACTATATGCCAAAACTAGATGGGCCCAAAACTATGACATTTCAGCAAGACCAAGAAAGAATTCATTGTATTTCATTGTGTTGAGATATGATCCCTCTGTCCCCGTGTCTTTGGGGTTTTTATCGTGAAGGGAAGTTGGGTTTTCCCAAAGGCCTTTTCTGCTTCTTTTGAGTGATCATGTGACTTGTGTCCTTGTATTCAGCTCAATGATGTATTACATTTATTACCTTGTATATATTGAATGGTGTCTTCATCTGGAATGAAGGCAGGCTGACCATGATGAGTGATATTTTTCTGTGTTCTTTTTTTTTTTTTTTTTTTTTTTTTTTTTTGCTTTTTCAAGACAGGGTTTCTCTGTGGTTTTGGAGCCTGTCCTGGCACTAGCTCTTGTAGACCAGGCTGGTCTCGAACTCACAGAGATCCGCCTGCCTCTGCCTCCCGAGTGCTGGGAGTAAAGGCGTGCGCCACCACCGCCCGGCCTTTTCTGTGTTCTTAAATGAGGTTTATAAGTATTTTTACTGAAAATATGTGGATTTCTGTTCAACATGGAGATTGGCCTGCCATTCATTCTCTTTATTGATTTTGGCATTGGCGCAGTGCTGGCTTCTAAACATATTTGGAAAGTAGTATTTCCTTTTCTATTTGATTCTGCTGGCTACAGATTTGTCCATTTTATTGGGTTTTTGGAATAATCCTCTTTTTTCTCAACTCTATTGTTCTATTATTTATTCTATTTCTCTCCATCTGAGCTTTGGCCTTATTTTAATACAGTTCACTTCCCAAGGCTTGTGAAGGGCTGGGTCTGAGCTATTTGAGCACATGAAAGAGAATTAGCAAATTAGAATTTTTGTGTAATGTTTTATTCTTTTGGCTTTTTGGGGGGCCCACCACCCAGCTCCCAAATAAATTGCATACAGAGGTTTATTCCTTGATATGAATGTCTGGCCTTAGCTTGGCTTGTTTCTTGCCACCTTTTCTTAAATTATCTAGACTACCTTTTGCCTCTGGACTTTTATCTTTCTCTATTTCTGTATACCTTTCTTTACTTCTTTCTCCGTGGCTTACTGTGTAGCTGGGTGACTGGGTGACTTGCCCCTCATGTCCTCTTCCCCTTGTTCCTTCTTCTATTTATCCTCTTTGCCTGCCAGCCCCACCTATCCTTGCTCCTGCCTTGCTATTGGTCATTCAGCTCTTTATTAGACCATCAAGGTGTTTTAGACAGGCAAAGAATCACAGCTGCACAGAGTTAAGTAAATGCAGCATAAATAAAAGCAGTGCACCTGAAAATAATATTTCCCAACAAGACTTCTCTTAGTTGTGACTGATTTATAATTACCAACAATGTCTCACACATTCCTCCAAAACGAGTTGTTATATAGACTAATTGATATTAATGTTTGATATATTCAATAAATGGATTATCAAATATTTAAAGGAGGAACAATAAAATGCTGGAGTAATTATCTCACATATACAGAAATAAGTATCCAGAAAGCCATGATAATTGAAAATATAAGAGAATAGTATTTTAACCAAAAAATGAAAATTTTACATTTGTGGTGACCACTGATGGAACTTTATAGCTAATGTCAGCCAAATTTTATGCTCTTTCTAAAGCAAAATAATTTCTTGTAACATGAGAGGCCGTATGACCCAGGGCATATATAGTCTTATTTTGATGGAAGATTGGCTCAATTTCTCTTAATTATAAATTAAATATAAAATTTAGAAAAAATAACAAAAAGATTAGATTTTGGTTAAAGATAGGAATAAGCATCCTGTGTATTTAAAATATGTATCCTCTAGTTGTTTGTGTCTTTTCTCGTAGCTGGGGAGAAGATTGATCTCAGGAAGCTTCTAGATGAAGTAAAGGCATTGAGAGGTAAGTGACAGAGTACTGGGAATGAACCTAAGAGCATAAACAGTTCTACTGGGTCACATGATGCTTTTGCCATAGCTGCTGCCAGTACTCACATAGTTTACCTTTTATTAGTAAGTGGTATATCTCTAATTGACTAGAGTTAAAATGTGGATTAGCTGTACTTCAGTTACTATTTCTGTGCCAAAACATATGCATATGAATGTTTTGTCTGTATGTATGTCTGTATAGCATGTGAGTACCTGGTGCCCATGGAGGCCTTAAAAGGATATCAGATTTCCTGGAACCAGAGTTACAGGTAATTGTAAGCCACTTCATCAATGCCAGAATTCAAACCCAGGTCCGCTGAGGAGCAGCACGTGCCCTAACCACTACTGAGCCATCTCTCCAGCCCGTCTATGCAAAATTTTGATTGTCTGCCTTTAACTAGTCTTTTTCTCTTAAGTTTTTCTCAGTAACATTATTCATAACTACTGAGTTTAAATGAGTCCTGGTTGATAATAAGGGAAAGCTTCAGTTAGGGATATAGAGCATCACAAAAAGAATAAAATAAATTTTACTGGCTAATATATAATATAGACCACCTAAAACACTCTGATCCATAGTGATGTCTTATTCCCTACACAGTTGTACACTGTGTAATACTTTCCCCATATTATGATTATGAGAAGATACATTTTACCTGTGTTTGTTTTGAAGTTTTGTTCTTTTTTTTAATTTATTTATTTATTAAAGATTTCTGTCTCTTCCCCGCCACCGCCTCCCATTTCCCTCCCCCTCCCCCAATTAAGTCCCCCCCCAGCCCGAAAAGCAATCAGGGTTCCCTGTCCTGTGGGAAGTCCAAGGAACCCCCACCTCCGTCCAGGTCTAGTAAGTTGAGCATCCAAACTGCCTAGGTTCCCACAAAGCCAGTGCGTGCAGTAGGATCAGAAACCCATTGCCATTGTTCTTGAGTTCTCAGTAGTCCTCATTGTCCGCTATGTTCAGAGAGGCCGGTTTTATCCCAGGCTTTTCCAGACCCAGGCCAGCTGGCCTTGGTGAGTTCCCAGTAGAACATCCCCATTGTCTCAGTGTGTGGGTGCACCCCTTGCAGTCCTGAGTTCCTTGCTCGTGCTCTCTCTCCTTCTGCTCCTAATTTGGACCTTGAGATTTCAGTCCTGTGCTCCAATGTGGGTCTCTGTCTCTGTCTCCTTTCATCGCTTGCTGAAGGTTAATATTCAGGAGGATGCCTATATGTTTTTCTTTGGGTTCTCCTTATTTAGCTTCTCTAGGATCACTAATTATAGGCTCAATGTCCTTGGTTTATGGCTAGAAACCAAATATGAGTGAGTACATCCCATGTTCCTCTTTTTGGGTCTGGCTTACCTCACTCAGGATAGTGTTTTCTATTTCCATCCATTTGTATGCAAAATTCAAGAAGTCCTTGTTTCTTACTGCTGAGTAGTACTCTAATGTGTTGATATTCCATACTTTCTTCATCCATTCTTCCATTGAAGGGCATCTAGGTTGTTTCCAGGTTCTGGCTATCACAAACAATGCTGCTATGAACATCGTAGAGTATATACTTTTGTTGTATGATAAGGCCTCTCTTGGGTATATTCCCAAGAGTGGTATTGCTGGGTCCAGGGGTAGGTTGATCCCGAATTTCCTGAGAAACCTCCATACTGCTTTCCAAAGTGGTTGCACGAGTTTGCATTCCCACCAGCAATGGATGAGTGTACCCCTTTCTCCACAACCTCTCCAACAAAGGCTATCATTGGTGTTTTTTATTTTAGCCATTCTGACAGGTGTAAGATGATATCTTAAAGTTGTCTTGATTTGCATTTCCCTGATCGCTAAGGAAGTTGAGCATGACCTTAAGTGTCTTTTGGCCATTTGAAGTTCTTCTGTTGAGAATTCTCTGTTCAGCTCAATGCCCCATTTTATAATTGGGTTGGTTAGCCTTTTACGGTCTAGTTTCTTGAGATCTTTATATATTTTGGAGATCAGACCTTTGTCAGTTGCGGGGTTGGTGAAGATCTTCTCCCAGTTAGTGGGTTGCCTTTGTGTCTTAGCGACAGTGTCCTTTGCTCTACAGAAGCTTCTCAGTCTCAGGAGGTCCCATTTATTCAATGAGGTCCTTAATGTCTGTGCTGTTGGGGTTATACGTAAGAAGTGGTCTCCTGTGCCCATGTGTTGTAGAGTACTTCCCACTTTCTCTTCTATCAGGTTCAGTGTGTTCGGACTGATATTGAGGTCTTTAATCCATTTGGACTTGAGCTTTGTGCATGGTGATAGATATGGATCTATTTTCATTCTTTTACAGGTTGACATCCAGTTTTGCCAGCACAATTTGTTGAAGATGCTCTCTTTTTTCCATTGTATACTTTTAGCTCCTTTATCGAAAATCAGGTGTTCATAGGTTTGTGGGTTAATGTCAGGGTCTTCTATTCGATTCCATTGGTCGACTTCTCTGTTTTTATGCCAATGCCAAGCTGTTTTCAATACTGTAGCTCTGTAGTAGAGTTTGAAGTCAGGGATGGTAATGCCTCCAGACGCTCCTTTGTTGTATAAGATTGTTTTGGCTATCCTGGGTTTTTTGTTTTTTCATATAAAGTTGATTATTGTCTTCTCCAGATCTGTGAAGAATTTTGATGGGATTTTGATGGGGATTGCATTGAATCTATAGATTGCTTCTCTATGGAAACAATGAAGTTTTGTTCTTGATACAGTAGTTGAGAGCAATGCTAAGATGAGAATATTTAAGTAATTTTTAAAATTCTTAAATTTTTATTTCTTATTTGTAGGAGATCCTATTGATATGGGTGACTTAGAAGATATTCTGGAAAACATGGGGCTAGAACTTACAGAAAAGGAATTGTTGCAGCTGGTGAGAAAGTTACAAGCTGATGGTAAGTGTTTAAAATAGACACAACTGTTTCAGCAGGGACAGGTTTTTTTTTTTTCCTTAGTCAACACTAGTAACATCTAGGAGACAGTTTTTTAGTGTTGCAACTGGCAGGGACGGGTTGGTGGTAACACTGGTAACTAGTGGATGAAGCCATAGATTACTGACAACCATAGAGTAATAGGGAATTTCAGTGAGTAAAACATAATTGCACACAAGAATCATCCAGCCTAAAAGTTCTGTTATTAAAAATGTCCTCCATGTAACCTTTTGCAAGCTTATATACAAACACTGTCCTGTTTGATTCTGAGTGAAAAAGTCTGTCAAAAAAAAAAAAACAGAGCTCAATCCTACCTGAAGAAGACATAATTGTGCAGCTAGTTCTTCACTTAGAAATAAAGGTGTCATTACTATGATTCAACAGCAAGAAATGCCTACTGCTACTATTAATTTTACAGCCTTGCTTAATGTTAAGCAAAAAGGCGAGGAAAATGAAATGGAGTGTGTACTGGGCATCAGAATATAAAAAGCAAAAGAAGAGATAATAGGCTACATACTTCAGCATCATGTTGACTTTACATAGCGCAGTGGCTAATCATCCTTGTCATTTGGAGAAGGGTCTGAGAGATTACATAAGGAGTGTGCCTAGGAGTGTTTCCAGAAATGATTAACGGAGGAGGAAACCCACCCTGAATGTGGCACCTACATCTGGGGTCACAGATGGAACAAAGTGTGGTGGAAAAAATGGAAGCTCTTACCAGGAATATCTCTATCACTATCTCTCTCTCTCTCTCTCTCTCTCTCTCTCTCTCTCTCTCTCTCTCTCTCTCTCTCTCTGATATGGGATTCCCCTCTGTATGCTGTGAATATGTTTTATTAGCATTGTTTATTAAAGAAACTGCTTTGGCCTATGGCAAGGCAAAATATAGTTAGGCAGAAAAACTAAACTGGATGCAGGGAAAGGAAGGCTGAGTCAGGCAGTTGCCCAAGAAGCAAGATGTGAGGTAACAAACCATGAGTCTCGTAGTAAAATATAAAATAATAGAAATGGGTTAATGTAAGATGTAAGAGCTAACTAATGATATGCCTGAGCTGTTGGGCAAACAATGTTGTAATTAATATAGTTTCTGTGTGATTATTCGGGTCAGGGTGTCTGGGAAATGAAAGCACAGTCTCTGTTTTGCATCTCAGCATCCCTGAGAGCATCCCGGCTAGGAGGAGAGCATCCCAACTATGTCAGGCATTTCTGCTGTGGTCTTCTCACTCATCTCTGTTGCAGAAACAAGGGGCCACTTAGCTATGATCTAAATCCCCTGTTACCATGAACCAAGAGAAATCTTTTCTCCCTTTAATTGGTTTTCTCAAGTTAATCTCACAGCAGCAAAATGTCTGCCTAGTGTGTGTCAAAGAGGAAAAACATGCCAACCTTTTTAAAAGTTCTCTGCCATAAAATGTTGCTACATGTTTTTTTTTAATTGGAAGAAAATGGAAAACCAGTCTAGAGTCATACTTCTGAGATGGTTTTTATACTGTCGTAATTATTGATTTCTCCTTGGCCTAAATCGTTTGTTCTTACAGCTGGTAAAAAAACCTATCAGAGGAGGTTGCTGGAGGGTTTGAAGACACTTCCAGGTAAAAGGGGTTGTGATAGAAAAGCAGATGTACAAGGGGGGCTTGTGGTTAGCTTTTCCTTCGCTCCTGGACGTTCAGACCTGAACCCCCTTCTGGTAGGCACACTGCTTTGTCTCTGTCATTAAAATCTGCAGAACCCCTGTGATTTGCCAGTTTTACTGTGGTAAGAGATGCATAGAGAGATCTACCATTTTAAATGTACAACCCAATATCATAAGGTGAGTTCACAGTGTTGTACAGCCGTGACCACTACTCACTTCCAGAGCTTGTCTGTCACTGTGAACAGAAACTTTGTACCTGTTAGGGAATCACTACTATTCCTTTCTTCCTTCAGCTCCCGGTTGCCTCTGCTCTGCTCTTTATGAATTTATTATCTCTTCTGTGAAACTAGACATGCCAATAATTTGGAATTGTAGAGAGATTTATTTCTTATTCCTTCAGAAATTCCCAAAAGTCTATAAGATTCCCAAGTGAATCTAAATATTTACAACTTTAAAGAGACTTGTTTTTTCAGAAAATTTAATAAACAGCAAAGTTGATCAATTTGAAAGTTCAATCAACAGCAATCATCTGGTTATCCAAATAGCAAAGAATAGGGTCATCTGTTTTTGTCATATTTTAAAGTTAGTATGTTTTACTCTTACCTGTATCTCTTTTGAAGAAGGGAAAGTCAAGGCTGAGAAGGTGGACACGTTTCTGAAGAACATGGGGATAAACATCTCAGAAAAAGAACTTAAAGATCTAACACAAAGCCTGCCTGTTAGTGGTAAGCACCTACCTACCATTCTGCACCAGAAGGGCAAGGCTGTAAAGGGGCAGACTCTGGAGCCGCTGCCTGATTTGCATCCTGGCTCTACTATGTGATGCTCATATTGTCTTGATCTTCTCTCTGTGCCTCACTTTCTTCATCTGTTAAAGGGCATATTAAGCCTAATTATACAGTTCTGTGAGGACCAGACTGTGCTAGTTTTGTTGTTGCTATTAGTAGTAGTATCATGTTATAACCTTGCATGAATGTGCATACTAATCTCTTTGGAATCTTGACATCGAGTCATTTGAAAAAACTTTGAAAAAGAACTCAGAGCTTAGGCTGGGATGATAGCTCAGTAGGTAAAGTTCCCACCACACAAGCATGGGGACTTGAGTTTGTCTCCAGAACGCACATTTTAGAAGCTGAGTGCAGGAGCTAGAGAAATGGCTCTGCTCATCCAGAGGACCTGAGTTTGATTCCCAGTGCTCACAATGTGGTTCTCAATCATCAGTAACTCCAGTTCCAATGACTCCAGTGCCCTCTTCTCACCTCCACGGGCACCATGCATGCAAATATACATGAGGACAAACTCCTGTACACATTTTTTAATTAAAAAGTTGAGTATTATAGCATGTACTCACTTTTGATTCCAGCACTGGAGAGGTAGAGATAGACTGGCTCATACCTTGGGCTCCCAGGCCAGCCAGACAAGCATAATCTGTGAGTTTTAGGCCAGAGAAAGGTCTTGTTTCAGAAATCAGGATAGGCAGCATCTGAGAAATAACAGCCATGATTTCTTTGGTAGTAGTATCACACACACACACACATACATACATACATACATACATACACACACATAGACAGACACATAGACATAGACATGTACACACACATAGACATGTGCATAGACAGACATTACACACACACACATAGACACACACACAGAGACAATATACATATAGATAGACACAGACACAGACACACACACACACACCAAAGTAAGGCCAAATCCTTGTTAGTATTTATATCAAGAGAATGACTTCTTTTGCTGTGCATTCTATATATTGCTGAGGTGTCAGTAGGGATAAGGAAGGGTCAAGATGAGGCAAGGAAGGATGATATGAAGGAAAGTATATTGTGGTGCAAGACAATTTAAAGATAAATTGAAGGGCGAAACAAAGATCATCTTGGAAGTATAAGGATCAAACTTCTCTTCAAATTGCTTCAAATTTGCAGAGATTGTTTTCTCCTGTCAATTTAAAACAGAAACAAAGTTTCAAAGAGGCAGTGGTACACCATCTACTTAGTTCCTTGTCGAGGACCGAGACACCAGTAAATCTGCTCACCATGTTGTAGCTAGATCCCATTTTTCAAAGATCTGGCACAGTTCAGTTCATCTACATCCATTCAATACAAACATTCATACATGCACACACGTATTGTTTTGTTTTTACCAGGTTTAAAGAGGCACTACAACAAAACATTACAGCGACAGATTTACCCAACTAATTAAAATCTCAGTTGTCCTAGGTCATCTCTATTTATTTTTATCTCTTTTTTCTTTTATTTATTTATTTATTTTTATTATTATTATTAAAAATTTCCACCTCCTCCCATTTCCTCCCCCCATCCCCCTATTTCCCCTCCCCCTCCCTTTCCAGTCCAAAGAGCAGTCAGGATTCCCTGCCCTGTGTGAAGTCCAAGGTCCTCCCCCTCCATTCAGGTCTAGGAAGGGGTGCACCCATCCACTGAGACATTGGGGCTGATCTAATGGGAGCTCACCAAGGCCAGCTGAACTGGGCCTGATGGAGCATGTGATCATACCGGACACTCTGAACGTGGCAGACAATGAGTGCTGACTGAGAAGCCAAGGACAATGGCACTGGGTTTTGATCATACTGTATCTACTGGCTTTGTGGGAGCCTAGTCTGTTTGGATGCTCACCTTCCTATCTCTTTTTTTTTTTTTTTTTTTGAGAATTTCGTGCATGAGTCCTGTTGTATAGACATAGTTTGTATTTTAAATTCTGTGTTTTAGTATCAGGTAAATGATAGGCAAGTAGTCATTAAAAACAAACCTCTAAATATCTGGTATAGAAAGGCTGTGTCACTCATATGTGACATTAATAACTTCTGTGTGTAATTCAAAGCATTGGTGAGTTCTGTTCCCTTAAGTTATTGCATAGATGATGGATATGAGCAAACCCCATAGGAATTGATAGCTTCCAAATTTAAAGTGTTGAAATGTAGCATAAATTTCTTTTGAAATTTTGTTCCTGTAGTCTAGCAAAGTAATGGGATTTCACCCACAATTAAAGTGCTAAAAAGCAGCTAAAAACAGAATGCATTTCCTTGTGTTGCTAGATATTTAAGATATTTAAGTTTTAATATCTTAAAGCTATATTGTCAATATAGCTTCATTGTGGGATTAAAACCTTTTTGTTTCACACTAATGAAGAAGAAAAATGTAATAATAATTGCTATTAAATCTTGCTCATTTCTGATCTTTATTCCTGTTGTCATCTTGCAGCTGATGGGAAAGTTGATATTAAAAATTTAATGAATGAAGCAAAAGTTTTCACAGGTTAGTGATTAATTCCTACCAAACTAAAGCCTTCAAACTGTTATAATAATTAGTATTTTTCTGTTGTTTTTCCACACTGCTCTGGAATTAGAAAAAAAACTTCTAATAGAAGTTTTTCAATAGAAAAGACTGCTCAAAGTGCATAAATTTGTCAAAATATGGCAAAAACAGTACAAAAATACCTATAGGATTATGTCTTAGTAAGAAATCTGCATTCTATGGAAGCTGTCCTCCTAATCTCTCTCTGAAATCCACAGGCTCAGTACATGGTGCTCCGGATTTTTTAGGATTTCATTAACACCGTTGACAATTACAACATTAGCAAAAGCATAGATTTCTTTCTTAGAAAATTATTTATATTAGCTACTCTAAAGGTTGATTTTATAGTAATAAGCTGAATTTAGTTTTCCTCGAGTTCAAAAAGAGCCTGTGTATATGACTAGTAAAGGAACATTCAGCATCCCAGTTTCCTCCAGCCCACAGCAGTGTGGAAGACAGTGTTCTGCTTTTGTTATTCGGTCTAAAATCTGAGGTTGTTAATACATCCACCTCTCACTATTCCTAACTTTTTAGGTGAAAAGGTTGGTGTCAGTGACCTGGAAAATAGGCTGAGAAAATTGGGGATTGAGTTTAATGATTCAGAGTTTATGAAGCTACTGAAAACCCTACCAGTGAACGGTAAGCCTTAAAAAGCCACGGGAGTTTCCAGACTGCGG
Source organism: Microtus oregoni (assembly GCF_018167655.1). Taxonomy (NCBI): domain Eukaryota; kingdom Metazoa; phylum Chordata; class Mammalia; order Rodentia; family Cricetidae; genus Microtus; species Microtus oregoni. Next base: position 14,940,159 of record NW_024543222.1, on the reverse strand, counting down.
TTTAATAAACTTGAGAGGGAAATCAAAAACTTTCAGTGCTTGAAAGGCTTGGGAAGTTTAAAGGCTCTCACCCAGATTGAAGATTATATTACAAAATAAGTGGCTTGTGAAAATGGTGAGAGACAGAGACTGGGGTGCTGGCCTATGCTGACGATCAGTCCTTCGCTGTGGTCAGTGACGACAAGGGAGTCTTGAGGGAGCATTGATGGTATTTGAGTACGGCTGTATATTGTTTGTGTGTGTTGAGACTGATACAAGTCCGGGTGGATGGCAAAACAAATATTGTAAGATGAAAAGAATTGTGAGAATTCTTCACACTGTATCTCCCAGTTTCTCTAACTCTGAAAATGCATCAAAATAAAAGGCTAAAATACAGAAATCCTGACTACACCCACATATGTGGTTTGAGGGCTATTGCCCTCTGCGAACCCCTGCCATGTTGATAGAATGGTTTTGCCCTAATCAAAGCCCAATCCACAGCATCCATCGGTCTCCTGAGTCGTTGTGTGTAAACAACGTAACACATTAAGTGAACTGTATCGGTTCTCGATTTTTTTTTCTCCCACCAGTTTTATATTTTACATTTTCTAAGGGCTAAGAGGACTGTAACTCTGTGGTAGAGTGCTTGCCTTGCTTGTATGAGGCCATAGGTTTGGTTACCAGCACTGCAAAAAAAAAAATCATATATAGAACCTGGAAAATATTTTCATATAATTTGAAATGTATACTGTCTACCCATAGCCACTTTCCGCCTCGTTCCTTATCTGCTGTCACCTTGCTTTGTCTTCTCATTGGTCCTTGTAGCTTATTAGTGTTGCTGCTTATGTTTTATTTTCTTCCAACAAAGAAAAGACTCTTAAACTTAGTGTTTTTGTCTTTTCAATCTTCTTCTGGACACCTTCCTTTTTATTCTGAGGACTCTTTCGGCGCCCTGATCTTGAGCGTGAATGACTGGGTCTCTTTCCATGCTCGGTGGTTTTAGCACTCTGTTCTTCTCTTCTGTCTTTCCCCACAGATAATGGGACAGTGCCCTGGGCTAGAGTCCTGAAGGAGTTGAAATCTCTCAGAGGTGAGATAATGCTCATACTACTGTGTCTGTCTGGAATCTTTAGGCTTCACAAAGTAATCTTGTTGTTTCCTCTTTGAAGGAAAAATTACATTTGGACTCGTACTAATTTTATTACCAAAAATAAAAAAGCTTTGTTATTTAAATATATACGGTAAAATTGTAATGAAAAGATATTATCATTTTGCCATCTTTGGGGTTGTTGTTCATTAATAGACAAAACCAGTCTGGCAATGGGATTAGTGCTTTTGCTCTTTACTAGTAGTGTTGGAAAGGATATAGCATGAGCTGACTCCAGGTCCAGGGCCATTAAGCCAAATAGTCTTCTAAAGAACTCCTTTGTTAGACAGAGACAGAGACCCACATTGGAGCACAGGACTGAAATCTCAAGGTCCAAATCAGGAGCAGAAGGAGAGAGAGCACGAGCAAGGAACTCAGGACTGCAAGGGGTACACTCACACACTGAGACAATGGGGATGTTCTACTGGGAACTCACCAAGACCAGCTGGCCTGGGTCTGGAAAAGCCTGGGATAAAACCGGCCTCTCTGAACATAGCGGACAATGAGGACTACTGAGAACTCAAGAACAATGGCAATGGGTTTCTGATCCTACTGCACGCACTGGCTTTGTGGGAGCCTAGGCAGTTTGGATGCTCAACTTTCTAGACCTGGATGGAGGTGGGGGTTCCTTGGACTTCCCACAGGACAGGGAACCCTGATTGCTTTTCGGGCTGGGGGGGGGACTTAATTGGGGAAGGGGGAGGGAAATGGGAGGCGGTGGCAGGGAAGAGACAGAAATCTTTAATAAATAAATAAATTTAAAAAAAAAAGAATCAGCTGCAGGACCACAAGGGGTGCACCCACCCATGGAGACAGTGGGGCTGATCTATTGGGAGCTCACCAAGGCCAGCTGGACTGTGACTGAGAAAGCATGGGATAGGACCGGACTCTCTGAACATGGCGGACAATGGGGGCTTATGAGAAGCCAAGGACAATGGCACTGGGTTTTGATCCTACTTCATGTTCTGGCTTTGTGGGAGCCTGGCCAGTTTGGATGTTCACCTTCCTGGACCAGGATGGAAGGGGGAGGACTTTGGACTTTCCACAGGGCAGGGAACACTGACTGCTCTTCAGACTGGAGAGGGAGGGGGAGAGGAGTGGGGGAGGGGGAGAGGAGTGGGAGGAGGGAGAGAAAAACGGGAGGCTGGGAGGAGGCGGAAAATTTTTTTTTCAATAAATAAAAAAATAAAAATAAAAAAGTAAAAAAAAGAACTCCTTTGTTCTAATAGGTTTGTCACGGGATAGAGTTGTAAAAAACAGGTTGCACTTACCTTATTGCTCTTGACCTTCTCTGTTTTTCTGGAAAAGTCAAGTGGAAATTACAGGAGGGGGGGTTGTAATGAACACTAATAACAATACAAAAATGCAAAATCTAGGGTTTTTTATATTTTTCTTAGTTACACATAATCTTTAAAAGCACGAACGTGATTTTCATATTTTACATCTTTCATTTACTCTTTCGTTCCTTTGTGTCTCTTTCTCTCACTCTCTCTTTTTGCTTTTTCTTAAGGAGGAAAACTTGATGTCAAAAGCCTGAAGTCTTTCCTGGATATGATGGGTATCGAACTTGCTAACAAGGAAGTGGACGAGCTGAGGGACAACCTGCCAGTTGATGGTATGCCTGTGAGAGGGTACTATGTGTCTCTAATGGAAACTTTGTTTGAATTGTACAGCTAAGAATGTTAGAAACTAGATTTAATTGGTTTTAAGATAAATATTCAAAATATTAGGGAACCCTATCATTACAAATAACATTTTAGGTACCAACTATAAAACTTCTAACTACTTCAGTGAGAAAATTAAATAAGGTAATTTTGGGGGGAAAACATATTTACCCATAGTTTCAGATTTTATTTTTGTGTGTTTTTGAAACCTAGAAAACAAACCAAAAGAAGTCTCTTGAAATCATTGAGTTTTAGATATGCCATTTTTGGTTCATAGGTTCATTTGTGCAATATTAAAAATCAAAATTTCAAGTGATTTCCCTAGTAAGGAACAAGCCAATGGAAATAGAAATAGGAAATATTCCATTTAAAGCAACAAAACATTACATAAAATATCTCGAAATAAATTTGACATTTAAAACCCATTCTATGTCATCTCGAGATTTTACCCATTCTCGAGGGTTTTGTTTTTTCTTTCCCAAAAGTCAAATAGAAGTGTAAGAAGTCCAGGGCAGATATTAGGTCCTCTCTTCTTATATCTGGCTTCATCAAGGCCATAGGGTTACTTCAAACAGCAGAAGCTTTTAAAATATTGAAACAAACAGAAAACAACAAAATGTAAGAGCAGTCCTTATCTATTGATAACAACATTGAATATTAATAGATTAAATTCTACAATTAAGAGACAGAAAATACGAATAAAGAAATGAAACTCAACCACTTGACTCAATTCAGTTTAAGGACATAGAGAGACCAAAAGTGAAAGACTAAAGGGTTGGGCAGGATTTCATGTAGAGGGAAGCCAAGAGAGCAAAGGTAATCATATCAGAAATTAGGCATTAATGAAAATAATAGATAAAATAAAACCTTTTGAAAAATGATCATAAAAACCAAGAATTTATAAAATGCATCAAAAACAGTTCTCTAGAGGAAACTTAGGATAAAGGATTGACATCAACAGAGTTCTCAAATAAACAACCTAATGGTACACCTCAGGGAACTAGAAAAGGAAAAACAAGCTAGAACCAAATATGGCAGAAGATAAGAAATAATACAAGTTGAAGTAGAAATAAACAAAAGACTAGGAAAGCAAGATAAAACGTCAACCAAAGTAATGTTTGTTTTCATTAAGTATAAATGAAATCAACAAACCTTTAGCTAAAGTGAGAAAAAAAGGGAGGATGCTCACAGGAAACCAGAAATTAAAGCAAAGACATTACAACTGAGGTCACAGATATGCAAAGGCTTGAGAGAAGCTACATGAACAATACAGCAGCCAATTGGATAGCCTAGGAGAAAGGCTGTTTCTAGACAACCTACCAATCCCGAGTCACCAAGAAAGAGAACATCTGAGCAGACAGAAAAGAGTAAGGAGATCCATGTATTGGTCTATTTGCCATTGCTTCCTCAAAGTACTTAAGGGTGGTTAACGTATAATGGAGATTTCTTTAGCTCTCAGGTGCATGTGAGACATTAAAGAGTATCTACCAAGCCCAGATAGGGACCAACAAGAAACCAAAGTAATTTCAATTTACACGTAGGGAGAATTAATCCTATTATAGTGCCCATATTACATAAAGCAATCTACATTCAATGTAGTAAGTTTCAGTTTTACACAGGGTTATAAAAGCAATCCTATAATTCCTACAGAACAGCAAAGACCTTGAAGACCAAAGCCATCTTTAGTAGGGCACCCCACTGCCCACTTCCTGGAAATTTATGGGCAAGTTTCTCCCCTTTGCATGTGACTTCTGAACTTACCACACTAATTGCATGTCTCCTTTGACCCTTTCATTCATAGCTAACGGGAAAGTTGACCTAATTAAGGTGATGGGCGGAACAAAAGCCTTCACAGGTAAGAGAGTTGATGTAAATATAGAATCTTGACCTTTTTACAGTCATATATTTTTAATTTTTATAGTATGTTAATTTATGTGCATGTGACAGTGTGAGTATATGTCACATGTGTGCAGGTGCCCACAGAGGCCAGAAGAGGATGCTGGAGTCCCTGGAGCTGAAGTTACAGGCAGTTATAAGCCAAATTCAGGTCTTTTAGAAGAACAGCAAGTGCTTTTAAACACTGAGCTATCTCTCCAGCCCCAGTATATGTTTTTTATGCCTTTATTGCTATGTTAATTCTGTGATCTGTGACACCTGTTTGTTCAATTTTTCTTCTATCCAATAGCCAGAAATTACAGTGTTTTCTAGTGTGGTTTCTTAATTGTTTGTTTGTTTTTGTTTTCTAGACAGGGTTTTGCTTTTTTTCCACAAGGTTTTGCTGTGTAACAGCCCTGCTTGTCCTGGAACTACTTTGTAAACCAGGCTGGCCTCGAACTCACAGATATTTGCCTGCCTCTACCTCCCAAGTGCTGGGATTAAAGGCATATGCCACCAAGCCCAGCTTTAGTGTGTAATACATTTTATTTTCCTTACTGTAATGCAGCAAAATTCAACAATAAAACGAAATGAAACTTTTTAAAAAGACTCCAGTACACATTGGTAAGCTTGGGATAAGCCTTTTCCACCTTCTGGCTGAACGGTGAGATACACAACACCTGGCCATCATTGTCATGGTGAGTTCTATTGTTAGTGCCCGTTCTTCAAGAACCAAGATGGGATTAAATACTACAGAGGCATTATGAAGAGAAATATTTATGGAAGGGGGAAATAGAGAGGCCTCAAGGCTGGAAGCTTCAAGTCTGGTTCCAAGTGAAGAAGAGAAGGTTGGATAGAAGAAACATCCTATGAGAATTCTTAGGTTGCTCTCTGCCCATATTGCTTTGTACTTACCTAACTGATATTACTTGATGTCAGAAGCTAAGCAGGGTCAGCCCTGGTTAGTACTTGGATGGGAGAATTCTTAACTGACAGCTATCCACCCAGTTCTTAGAAGGGCTGGCAAGGATTTCTGGATGTCCTCCAGCAAAGTCAGCAGCTACTCATAGGAACAGGGTTTCCTTTGTATCTTTTTGCCCTCAATCGTTGATCTCAAGAAGCCAAAGGGAGATGAAGCCAATATGGGGGAATTTCAAAGCAGTAGCTTTGGCAATTTATGTTCTCATGGCATGTTCTCATGGCCAGCATTGACAGTAACCTCTCATCTCTTGATAATCTCTACAAAAATCAAGTTCCTTTGACTGACGTTGCTTTTAGATATTCAGTGGTCATGGTTTTCCCCACCCTGTACTTAGATCATGTAGTTGAATTATTTACAATTGTGCTAAATTCCATGTATTTCACTCTGTTAATCTTTATTATTAAGGAGAAAAAATTGGTATCGATGATGTAAAAACTGTTCTGAAAAACATGGGACTAGAGTACAAAGATCAAGAATTCTCCAAACTGATGGAAGATCTGAAGTTTGACGGTAAGCATCTCAACACCTGATGTAATGAAAGGGCTTTAGGATTTCTTTGTGACAAAGATATTCTCATTTCATAACACTACATTAAGTAGAAATCAAAAGGTTAGATTGTCCCTGAACCCTGCCATGAATCCTCTCTCCAGTCCCAGTTTAGATCTGATAGTCCTTTTCATTATGCTGAGGGTTTGTGGAAAGAGAAAGGGTTAGTTTAGGAGTGAGCAAGCACAGGACTGGGAAAGAATAAAAGAAGCGTGGATCTGTGTGTTATATAGAGCCTGATGTACTAAATTTCCCCACTTTTCTCTCACATTTTTGTTTATTTATTTATTGTGTGTGTGCATGTGTGTATGTACACACCTGTGTGTATGGATTATGGACATGTATGTGTGGGTGTGCCCTTGCCGCAGTATGTGTATGAAGGTCTGAGGACAATGTGTAGGAGGAAGTTCTTTCTTTCTACCATGCGGGTCCAGGGGATTGAACTTGAGTGCTAAGGCTTGACAGCAAGCACCTCTACCCACTGAGCCATCTCACTGCCTCTCACATTCCTTATAAGAAAAAAATATATACTGAAGATGCTTACAGTCCATTTTCCTGAGCACATGCTCATGATTATCCACATTTCTGTGACTTGAATCCCGTATTTCTTACAGATAACGGAAAGATCTTTCAAAACAAGTTACTGGAGAAAGTGAAGTCTCTGAAAGGTGAGTGACAAGATCCTCATGTCTGCAGTTTCGAGAGCATCCTTGCATGCCGCCAGAGCTCAGATATACCTCTCTATAAACTGGTGCTCCGTGTATGTGACAGCCTCTGCTGCAGCTGCCGAGCCTCTCTCTATCTTCGACCTGAGGGGAAAGATCCCCACTTCCTCAAGATTTTGTTTCCTCTTTTGAACAAAAGAAATAGACTAGAATTTTACATTTTAGAGAAAGGGGGTAACTGGGAAACATTATCAGTCATGCAGGGCTTTAATCAGGAGGAAATAAAACTTAGACTTGGAGTTCAGCCATCTTAAATAAACCCCAGATATTGTTCAGACGCAAGACATAGTTACCTGCAGAACCAGAATTTCCTTAGTATTTGTTTTAGTATAAAATGAAATTCTACATATTTGTCATGCACAACATGATGCTTTAAAGTGTAAATGACTAAATTTACTGATTGAAAATAATGGATTACCTCATATGGTATTGTTTTTGTAATGAAAAGAGTTAACAGCGATGGTCCTGGCTTCGTTTCTGTGGCTGTGCTAAAACGCCCTCACTGAAAGCAGCCTTGGGAGGGACGTGTTTATCTGGCTTACACCCCAAAGCCTCACCCCATTACAGGATTTTACACTTTCACTATTGAAACCTTAACAGTGTTTCTGAGTAGAATCTGACAGTTTAAAATAATGTTAATATACATAAAATGGGATTTTTCTCATAGTTTAGACATTACTAATACGAGCAGATAACTGAAGAGAGCCTGTGACCAGGCCCTGGAGAATGCAGGACCCCTCCCTAAGAGAACTGATATGGAATATTTCTGAGAACGACAGCTTCTGGAGCAGGGAACATAGCTCCAAAAGCTCTAAGAAGCTGCCCTGGGAGCTTTGGGCTTTTCTTCACGGGCCTCTCTCTCCTCAGGGGGGCAGGTCAGCACCAGCAATCTGAAAACTCTGCTGGATAAGCTAGGGATCCTGCTCAAGGACAGCGAATACAAGGATCTGGTCCAAAACCTCCCTGCCGGTGGTGAGTGGGGTCTTCAAGTGTCCTGGTTTGGTGGGATTTTTGGTTTTTATTTAAGAAAAAAAAAACACCTTTAATAATAAAAGCCCTAGGATAAGGGGGTTTAGGGATGGCCGTCTAATGTGATGTTACCAGAAAGCTATACATATGGGCAAAGCACATAAGCCACCAGTTACCAAAATCAGTGCTAAAGCCTTGCGTTTAAAAGCTTGCCTTTTGTACTTTCCACCCATGTTATGATCAGTAATAGACATTCTTCTACACTCTGAATAGCAAAAAACAAGCTCTTAAGATAAGGATACTTCTGAATTTCTTCCCACCACTAATACGCTTGAGTTTGGGATGTGAGAACTGTGAATGAAATTTATATTATAGAAATAGAATTTTGTACTTTTAAGGTTTTCTTCATGAGACTCATGAAAGCAGTGAGATTGGATAAAATAATAACAGAAAATGTTGCTTGCATATTTCTTTTCTTTTAAAAAAACTTTATTATTTTATGTGTATGAATATTTTGCCTATGTGTATGTCTGTACATCACATGCACGCAGTGCCAATAGAGGCCAGAAGAGGACACTGGATCTCCTGAGTAAGAGTAACAGACAATTGGGTGGTGAGAATTGAACATGGGTCCTCTGGAAGAGCAACATGGGTTCTGAACCACTGAATCATTCCTCCAACCCCCACTAGCACGTTTCTTAAATAAACATATAAAGTACATAGGTTAGGGCCTTTACGACAACAAATGCTGATTTATCTTCTCCGTTTTCATGCCTTATTCCAGTTCTCAGGAAGGTCTCTCTAGATACACTGATGAAAAAGCTGAAGGCTTTCACAGGTGAGTAAGAACGTGCTGTGATTCTCATAGCGTTAATGCTTACATTAAAGGTAACTGAAAAAAAAGAAGAAGAAAAGAAAAAAAGAAAAAAAGGAAAGAAAGAAAAAATAAGAAAAAAAGGAAAAATAAGAAAAAAAGAAAAAAATTAAAAAGAAAAAAGAAAAAGAAAAAAATTTTTTAAAAATTAAAAAAAATAAAGGTAACTGAAATGATAAAAATTATTTAGGGACTTTAATCAGTAGCATCTCATTTTCCTGTAGCATTTCTAGAATAATATAAAATTAAAATATTTTGTAGTAAAATATAGATATCTAAAGCCCCTCAGACTAACTTAAGATGCTGAGATGTGTTGTACTGTCAGTTTGAAATAATGTGCCTCACTTCACACGTGCTTGAACCTATCTAAAACCCTAGAGAACATGGGAGAGTAAAGCTTAGGGAGGTTGAAAACCATGTTTTACCGAAAGCATCGAATAATTCCTGCCACACAAATATTTCTGAAGAGTAACTCATAGAAGAATCAGTGTTTTGGTAATTCACTGATCAGTTTTTATTCTAGAAGTTCTCTTTCCTACTTTTAGTTTAAAAAAAAATACTCCTTACTTTATGTAAAGACAATAAATACCATGAAACATGCCCATTGACTCTGCAGTCGATTCTTCAACCTAACAACTGACTCCACACAAAGTAAGTTGTGCAACTCAAGATAAAATCCCACAGTATTCAAGTCCATGTGTCCTTGACACTGCATTCAAAGCCCCATGTGCCTGGGACTTTCTCTTTTGAAAGGAGACAAGGTTGATTCCAGTGACATGAAGAACATCTTAAAGAACCTTGGGATTGAACTCACAGAGAAGGAACAAGAAAGGCTGCTGAAAACACTGCCAACTGATGGTGAGCCTGGGGAAGATTCATGGGACTTCCATGATTCTCTTTGTTTTTGTGGGGGTTTTGTTTTGTTTTGTCTGTAGGTCTTTAAAACTTTATAGCTGTACTTCTGTATATTTTCCTTTAAAAATAGGTAAGAAGAAAAAATATAAAGAAAGGAAAGAAGGGAGAGAAGGAGAGAAGATTGATGGCAGGAAGGAAGGAAGGAAGGAAGGAAGGAAGGAAAGAAAGGGAAGGGAGGAAGGAAGGGCATTGAATGGTTATGGAATAATTTTGCCCCATTGTCTTTGATACTTTGTATTGGAAGTGCCAGCAGCCTGGAGACAAAAGTTGGCATCAACCATAAAACATGTCATCTTTAGGCCACTAATTAGGTTATATCATAAAATGAAAAAAGGAAAAGGAGAGGAAAGTATCGTGTCTGTGGCAAAGGGTAAAGATCAGAAGCAACGTCTAGCATGTGGAATCCCTCAGGCACTAAAGAAGAGAGGTTTGTCCCAGTAAGGAAGGTTTCTATTCCACAACTTAACTGTCTCAAATTAAATAGTATACAAAGTAAAGACAATTCTCCTAATTTTGTTTAACTTTTTATGATTATTATGTTCATGATATATGTGTGTTAGTGTATGTGCCATGGATGTGTGTGGAGGCCAAGCATGATCTTGTGAAGTCAGTTCTCTCCCATCACCTGTACATAGGTGTTCGTCATCAGGCTTGAGAGCCTTTATCCTCCAGGCCATCTCAGCAGCCCAAGACAACTCTATTTAAAATGTTATTAAATAATTTGTATTATGCACTTTTATGCTGTCACGTCAGTTTCTCACTAAATGAACCATGTTTCCCTTAGATTCTGGGGAGGTGTATTACAACAGGCTGCTGAAAGGTTTGAAATCCTTCAATGGTAAGCAGCAACTCAATTAGAAGACGCTTGGTGGCATTCACCATTCATTAAATCGTTAATGAGAACCCTTGTTTGGCTATTCCTCCTTATTTCTGATTCTTTATATCTATCTACACTGTAACCAAGAGCACATATTTTATCTTAGAGCAGTGCTTCTCAACCCTTCTAATGCTGTGACCCTTTGATTCTTTCCTCATGGTGTGCTGACCCCAACCATAAAATTATTTCATTGCTACTTCATAATTTTCATAAAAAACAGTAATTTTGCTACTGTTATGAATCGTGACATAAATATCTGATATGCAATATATCTGATATGTAACCCCTGTGAAAGGGTCGTTTGACCCTCTCAAGGGGTCATGACCCATGAGTGAGAACCACTGTCTTAGAGGGAGTTCTAGATCATCTTGCGTGCATATGATTTTGTCTTTGTAAAGTCCCCCCCATGTTGTAACTGAGATGAAATTTATTTTTAAGTATTTTATTGATTTTCTATGTGTACTTGGACAAGACTATTTGGGGTTTCAGCTTTGTTGAAAAAATGTTAAGGCATAAAACACATTCTTTTGTACTATTTTATTTTAATGGTATTTATGGTCATTGTATCACTTAGGATTTGATTGGGGAAACATAGTTACGAGGAGCAACATAGATCAATAGATTTATTCCAAGATTAAGCCATGGAATTGTGAGATATGATGAAGGACTCTGAGGGCTGCTGTCTCTGCATCTAGTAATGGGCCCGAAATCACTTCACTTGTGACTTCCAAATATCATGCAGAATTTATAGTGGATCTATACAGGAAAGGGATCTGTAAGAACAGAATGATAGGAATATTATGCTCGGAAGCCAGATGTCCCGCTGCCCTAGGAAGCCACCAGATAGCCTCATGCAAACACTCTATTGTGACTGCCACCTTACTTCTGCTTTGCAATTATTATGCAGGGTTCTCTTTGACAAACACTATCCCAGAACTATACAGAAAGGCTGTAGCTGTGACTCAGTGGTAGAGCTGTTTGCTTAGCATGTGTGAGGTCCTGGGTTCAAGTCAAAACAGAGAAGGAAAATTTTTTTTAAAAAGTACAGGAAATGAAATTTGTGGAAATAGTTTCAACTTAGTAAGTTGGTGTAATTAAAACCAGTTAAAATCATTAAAGGTACTAATAAGGGGTTTGCATGTGGAAGGATTTGGTAACGTTCATCTTTTTATTACCATATTATCTTTTTTTCCAAGAGGGAAAGGTTCATGTAAATAACCTGAACAATGTCCTTAAAAGACTGGGAATCAAACTCAGTGAAGAGGAATTCGCAAAGCTGTCAGAAGACCTACCAGTGGACGGTCAGTGTTCCAGACTCCCCCAGGCATCTTATCTCTGTGTCATATCTAGTGTATTTTAAAATAGATGTAACTGATGGCAGATGATACATGTTAGAAAAAATGGAGAAGCTAATATTAAAGTAAGAGTAAAACTTGGATCTTGATCACCATTGTATATCTGTATCTGAAAGAATTACTAAAACATCTTTAATCCCAGCTCTCGGGAGGCTGAGGCAGGCGGATCTCTGTGAGTTCAAGGCCAGCCTGGTCTACAGTCAGAGCTACATAATGAGACCCTCATACACACACACACACACACACACACACACACACACACACACACTATAATGATACAGAAAGCAGTAGAGAAGTCAACAAGCCCATTCTTCCACCTGTTTCCGGTCAGAGAAATCTGAGGTTCTGATGATGGTGCAGTTCACCTTCCAGCTCCGTCTCCTCTATAGCACAGCTTGTCCTGTTCTCTTCTCCTTTAACTCTGTAGTCCCACATCTTTATGCTCCGAGATTTTTCTCTTTAGTCAATTCTCTTCCATACTCTTCTGTCTTTCTGGATTTCTCACCATCTGTACCAATACATCGAGCAGTTCAGGCATTAGTTCCTGCAGGAAGGAATCCTGCACCATAGTGGGCTAGGTTAGTGGCCCTGACCCAGCTGCTGGTTGATACATGGAGTTTAATAGCCGAGATCAAATCCAGTAGCATTTTCAAAAACTGTTCATAATGACTCCCGAGACACGGTGGAGCGTACAGTTGTCCTGACCCAATTACGTAGGTGTAAGTGAATAGAGATCACGTTAATTCCTTGAGGTCCAGGAATTTAATAAGTAAATGGAAAATTCAGATGATGGAAATTTTTATTGGATTTTTTTGTACCACAAATATATCTTATTTTTCATGTTTTTGTTATAAACTCCATTGTTTCTTTTGTCATAGCTCATGGGAAGGCTGATCTGGGAAAGGTGATGGATAGACTGAAAGCTGCCACAGGTGAGCGGGCAGTCCTGGATCCACAATGCTCGGCGCTTATAGTAACTCTGCTGTACCATCCTTTAGTCGTCACGTGAATTGTTAAATGCTTAAAACCAGTCAGTGGCAATGTGCTTCTTTTCTGGTGTGGTTTTTTTTTTCATTTCAATATATTATTTCTCTTTTTATTTTAGAGTAGCCAATCTCTATAGCAGTAAGATAATAGATGCCACAAACCTTTGGTAAATACTTCAGATAACTTATAATGCCTAATAATGAGACTGGCAGATATCACTTTAGTGTATGCAACTGTTTTCAAGTATATAGTGGAAGAAAGGGATGCGTGGTGTAGATATCTCTGCATTCAGAGTTGCCTTGAACGCCATGTGGATGTATGTGCATCTGAATGTGCGTGTGTGTGTGCTCCTGAGTTCAGGTACCCAAGGAAATTAGAGGCATCAGTTACTCCTGGAGCTGAGAACCAAACTCTGGGCCTCTGTGAAAGCAAAAACTGCTGAGCTATCTTTCAAGCCCCGTGTGCCTTCTTTTATTAGCACTTGGGAATCAAATTTCTTCGACTGCGATAGTAGGTTCCCTTGTAGGAATGTTTGCCCTCTGCTCCATCCAGCACCTTCTCATGCAATCTAGTCATAGCTTATTTCCCTATTTAGAATTATTTGATGAAGCATTAGATTCATAAATGTGATGATGATGATGCATATTGATTTTTTAGGAGGAGAAGTGGATAACAAAAATGTGAAAACTGTTCTATCAAAAATGGGAATCGAGCTTTCAGACAGCGAACTCTCGAAACTGATGGAAAATCTGCCTTTCGATGGTATTTCAAATCCTGATATGATTTTAGAGCATTTTTGGAGTTTTTAATAGTTAAAATTTTTTAACATCTAAAATTATCCCATTTCCTAAGACTAAAGAAATTTAAATCCGTCTCTAAAAAAGTAAAATGTTAATTTATTCTTGAGGGAAATTCTCACCTATGAAGTTCTTAACGTTTAATTTGGGAATAAGCATGCCCACCATGTTGAACTATGCTGTCCAGAGGAAGGAGTACCCGATGCCAGCCTTACCCACAGATACCTGCAGGTGATTATGGAGTTAAAGAAAGGAAAGGATTATGTTAACCTAGAGAGGGGTAAAAAAAAAAAAAAGAGAGGTGGAGCAAGCACACACATGTGCATACACATACACATGCTGGTACACACAGATACACATGCACACACACAATGCACGCTCACACAGTTGTACTTCTCCTAAATTTTCCAGTAGCCCCACATGTTCTAAACTCTCAAATTCTATTTTAATGGAGCACTGTTTAATGCAAGTATTAAGACTTTAGTTTTGCTGAACTAACTGTAGTGAATTACCAGATTATTTCTCTGTTACCTGAAACTTGCCCCCCCCCCCCTTTTGTAGATGATGGCAAGGTTTTTAAGAACCGGTTACTAGAAGTCGTGAAGTCTCTCAAAGGTCAGTGAGAAGCGGTGAGAATGCAAATAAGGTTGTGATCCTCGCATTGATGTAGTCACCATGACAACGAGTGCGGGACGAGTTGGCAAATGTCTCCTCTGTGTCCCACCTTACAAAAGGAAGTTCCACACGGGAAAGGAAATACCACATTTCAAGTTTACGTAACAAAAATTATAGAAATGATTGCCATTGACTCAAAGGATTTGATCAGCAGCAAATATAAGTAGAATTAGGGTTTCAGCCACTAACATTCAGCCCTGTGTATTATTCAGAGTAAAGAATGTATTCCTTCCACAAACCAAAATCCCTGAGTATTTGTTGCCATTTTAAACTTTGGTCTGTATAGGTTCCTTGAGTCAGGACTCAAAGGATTAGTTCTAATTAAATCATAGACGTTGAATAGGTTTCAGTGGGTAGATAATGATCCCAAAATAGTACCCAAGCTTTGTGAGTAATGGCAAACTGCTCAAAAAATTCACAGTGTGGTGTGCATATCAGAAAATCTAAGTCCTCTTTAGTGTCATTTAATCGTCTCTGTGCCCTATTCTTCAGGTGGTAGAGTCGATGTCAACAACCTGAACACAGCTCTGAACAATATGGGAGTCAAGCTTTCAAATACGGAGCTCAGGGATCTGAGTCAGAGCATGCATGTTGGTGGTGAGCATCTGACCAGACGTCAAGTGTCGCTCTTCGTGTCACTGTAACATACTTACATAGACTGTCTAGTTTGTGAAGAAGAGAACCTTATTTTCTCAGTTGGGGAGGCTGTGAAGTCCTAGATTAAGGCCCCTGCATCCACTGAGTGCTTCTTGCTGTATCATTACATGGTAGAGCCCTCATGGACTAACCTATTAAAATCCTACTTTCAAGGCGAAGGAGATGGTCCTATGGTAAAGCCCTTGCCATACAGGCATGGGGCCCTGGGTTCAAATTCTCAGATCCTGTATAAGGGGCACAGCACTATGACTGTAATACAGCACTTCTGCAGTGACGTGGGAGGCAGAGACAGGAGACTCCCCAGAGGCTTGAGAGCCAGGCAGCCTGGCATAGGCAGCAGTTAAAACACAGACCCTGCCTCAAACAAGGTAGGTGAGGACCAACACCATAGTGTGCACCCGAGCATGCACACACATGTGTGCACAGGCACGCACACACACCACCACCACCACCAAGCTTTTTTAATCCCATCTTTTAATAGTATTAAAATGGCATATGAATTCTATATGAGTTATAAAGAGGACGTACATTCAAATAATGGTATTTCGGTTTAGTTCAAAGAACCTTGTGTGTATCTAAGTTTGTTTTTGTTTGTTTGTGTTATATATCCTTTTCATAGAAGGGAGAGCCAAGAAGAACCAAGTAGGGGACAACAGGCAATACAGCTGATTGTATTTTAGGCCATGAGCAGCTGGTTTCCTATCTGAAAAAATAAAACATTATTCTTTGGTTTATGAGATTTTTGCTCTCACAAGTACCATACAGTACAAACGTCTTCCACATTTTGACTGAGCTCAAATGCTCCAAATAGACATCTCAGTCACCTTTCCTCTCAATATAAACAAATCTGATCCACTATAAGCCAGAAATTGCATCATTGAAATTTTTAAGTTTTTTAAAGATTTATTTATTTATTATGTATACAGTGTTCTGGCATTTGTACATACAAGCCAGAAGAGGGCACCAAACCTCATTACAGATGGTTGTGAGCCACCATGTGGTTGCTGGGAATTGAACTCGGAACCTCTGGAAGAGCAGCCAGTGCTCCTAGCCTCTGAGCCATCTCTCGAAGCGCCGAAATTTTTAGTATTTTAAGACTTTTAGTATTTTAAGTGACAAGAAATTGAGTGAATCGTTTGCAGAGTGTTCGTTTGAATGTGTATGCACATCGTGGAATGGCCGCTGTCCCCACACATACAGAGTCCCAGAGTCCCTGCAAGCTGTCCCCACGCATACAGAGTCCCATAGTCCCTGCAAGCTGTCCCCATGCATGCACACAGTCCCATAGTCCCTGCTACATCATAATGTGGTTCTCATCTTCTCCTATAGTTGATGAGAAAATTCCTCTGAAAACACTGCTGGAAAAGCTGAAAGACTTTACAGGTGAGTGGAAAAGTTATAAAATTAGGGTTTGAGTTAACCACATTTTATAGACACTGGTATTTCTCAATACTCAGTACTTGAGTTATATAAATTCTGGTGTGTTTATATACTTGATAATGATATTTGACTAAAATTCCATGTTTTAAAGTTCCCTGTAGTTTTGAAATGAGATTCTATTTAGTCTGTTGTTTATGATGCTATAATTACTTCAGCGGTGCTTTGTAAACACCGTAGAGAAAGGCATAGCAAGCCTGAATGAAGGTTTTTTTGTTTTTGGTTTGTTTGGTTTTTTTTTTTTTTTTTTTTTTGATTTTTCGAGACAGAGTTTCTCCGTAGCTTTTGGTTCCTGTCCTGGAACTAGCTCTTTTTTTTTTTTAATATTTATTTATTTATTATGTATACAATATTCTGTCTGTATGTCTGCAGGCCAGAAGAGGGCACCAGATCTCATTACAGATGATTATGAGCCACCATGTGGTTGCTGGGAATTGAACTCAGGATCTTTGGAAGAGCAGGCAATGCTCTTAACCACTGAGCCATCTCTCCAGCCCCTGGAACTAGCTCTTGTAGACCAGGCTGGCCTCGAACTCATAGAGATCCGCCTGCCTCTGCCTCCCGAGTGCTGGGATTAAAGGCGTGAGCCACCAGCGCCCAGCCTGAATGAAGTTTTCAACTAAATTGTGTTCATTGTAATTCTTCTTTTAAAAGTCAAAATGATTTTTTTGGCTAAGCATAGCATCTCATAACTGTAAACTCAGAATTCTGGAGACTGAGGCAAGAGGATCCTGAATTCACAGCCAGTCTCAGCTATAAAATAACTTTGAGGCCAATGTGGGACACATAAGGAGAATAAAGAAGCAAAGAAATGAATAAAAAATTATATTGGAAGAAAATTTTATCTAAGTATCTTTTAATGAATTAAATTGGGCCTGATAAGATGGCTCAGTAGGTAAAAGTACATGCTGCCAAGTCCAATGACCTGAGTTTGGGTCCTAGGACCCACGTGGTGGAAAAGAGAAAACTGACTTCTACAAATCCTCCTCTGGCCTCCACCCCTGCACACACATGCACATACACTAAAAAATAAATGTAATAAATTCATACAATTTCATTCTGAAAGTTATTGTTCTCCTCTGTAAAAGAAGCTTATGTATATCATGAAGATAAATTTAGCTTAACAAAGTTACTGGTGCTATAGTTTTAAATTTTTTTCTTTTTACTTTAATCTTTGACCTGAAAACTTGGGTACTTTTAATTATGAAGAGACTCTTCTTGTTAGCATGGTCTGAACTGTGATGCTCAGCCAATCTCTTTCGACAGGTGAGAAGATTGAGCCTAGTGATGTACAACGTTTCCTGGCAAACCTTGGTATCGAGCTCACAGACAAGGAACTGGAAAACCTATTGAAAACGCTGCCCCTCGATGGTGAGTCAGTGGAGCTTCTTGGGAGGTTGAGGTTCTTTTACCTGTAGGCAGACATTTCTCTCCCACCCGCCAGTTCCCAAATAACAGACACAGAGGCTTAATATTATTTGTAAATGCTCAGCCAATAGCTCAGGCTTGTTATTAGCTAACTCATATTTAAATTAGCCTATATTTCTCATCTGTGCTTCGCCATGTGGCTCATGGCCTGTTACCTCGTTTTCTATACGTCCTGCTTCCTGGACAGCTGGCTGGCATCCCCTGACTCCGCCCTTCCTCATCCCATCATTCTCAGTGTGGCTTTCCTGCCTAACTTTATCCTGTTCAGCTATTGGCCAATCAGCTTGTTTATTAAACCAATTATAACAATATATTCACACTGTGTACAGAGGATTATCCCACAACATTTTTAGCATTGCATTTTTAATTGTTTCAAGTAATTAAAGGATAATTTTAAAAACTAAGATTGATGATGCATAAGAAAATTATCATCATCAGAGTTTGTTTTAGAAATGAAGCAGCCCTTGATAAATGTTTTCTGTTCCTGCCTCCATACCAGTAATAAGTTCACATCGTATAAAAAGAGGCTAAGGGGAAATGGAAGAAACGAAAAATAAAATCAGAATTTAAAAGAAAGGAAAGCTACGTATGTGTAGACTCTTTAGAGGAACTCTCTTAGCACATTGGGAAAAGATCAGTTCATTGTTAAAGATGAAAAATTCAGGCAAAATATTGTTTAAAACTCTATTGATTATTTAATAACTCATATGCTATATAATTAACACAAAAAAAGTGTATGTTGGAGCTGGAGAGATGGCTCAATGGTTAAAAACATTGGTTACTCTTTCAGAGGACCTGGATTGAGTTCCCAGCATCCACATGGCACCTCACAACTGTCTGTAACTTCAGTTTCAAAGGACCGAACACCCTCTTCTAACCTCTTGGGACACCAGGCATGCAAATGGTGAAGAGACATACAGATAGGCAAAACACTCACACACATAAAATAAAAATAAATCGTGTTTCATACAGTCACAGACTTGTGTCTTCCTCACCATTGTCCATTTTAGAATATTTTTGATATCCCCAAACAGAAACAGCACACCCATTGCCAGTCATTCCTTATCCCCAGTTCTTCTGTACTACTTGGATGGCCACTAACCCATCTTCATCAGTTTGCCTATTCCTAACAGTTCATAGAAATGGAATTATCTAATAAGTAATTTTCTGTGAATATACACCCATGTCCTATAATGTACCAGTACTTCAGGGTTTTTTTTTGTTACTGAGTAATCTTACATATTAGAAATATCACATTTTATTTATTAGCTGTCTCTGGGTAAATGAGTATTTAGTTATTTCCCACCTTTGGGCTAATATGAATGTCCCCATAACTATTCATGTACAAGTTTTTGTGTGCATGTATGTTTTAACTTTTCTAGGGTGTATCTAGAAGCAAAATTGCTGGGTCATACAGTAACTTTTTATCTAACGGTTAAAGAGAGCCAGGATAAGGGCTGAAGAAATGAAGAGTAGTTGACACTTCTCTTTGAGAAGACCAGCGTTCAGTTCCCAGCATGCACATCCTGTGGTTCAAAACCACATGTAACACCATCTCCAGGGGATCTGATTCCCTTTTACCTGCATACACATTTACACACACACACACACACACACACACACACACACACCAAATAAATAATAAATCTTTTTAACCAGACTATCTTTCAAGGGGTCCGTGCTGCTTTACACTCCCACTAGCAGAGTATGAGGGCTCTTAATTTTTCTACACCTCCTGTTACTACTTGTCCTTTAGTGTTGACCGAGGTTTCTGTCCCACCAGGTCCCGCAGTTGTTAAGTCCCAAAGAAATACACATAGGTCTACATTAATCATAAACTGATTGGCATTTTAGCTCAGGCTTCTTATTAATCAATTCTTACATCTTACATTAACCCATTATTCTTGTCTGTGTTAGCCACTTGGTTTAGTACCTTTTACGGCAAGGCAGTCACATTTGCGTCCTCTGTGTCTGGGTGACGACTGCAGACTGAATCTTTCCTCTTCCCAGAATTCTCCTGTTCTCATTGCCTTGCCTATACTTCCTGCCTGGCTTCTGTCCAATAAGCATTTTATTAAACAAGTACAGAAACAAATCTTTACAGGATAAGACCATTGTCCCACACTATTTCCTTCCCCCTTTTTTTCAAAACAAGAACTCTGAATAGAATCTCCCTTGTTTAGCTTTCTTCATGACCATTATCCATACTACTTGTAACCAACATTCTAAACAATGGCAACATCCATAATCCATTTTTTGGGAAGGTGGGCATAGTTTTCGAGGCTACTTCCTGCTTATTGGGGGCACTGATAATCTTACAGGTACCTAAAAAAATTTAGAATTATGATCAAGCCTTGACTGGAAAATTCAGTGAGGCTTATTCTTCTCAGCCAACAGTCTTGAAACTGTTCTGGATGCAGAACTCAGAGGAAAATCCAACAGAGGTCCTCTGAAATGTTGGATCATCTGGACCATCTGCTCCTATTGGAGATTCTTCAGGGGGTCTTCATTGATCAAACCTTATTTTTCTTAGCCCAGAATGAATCCATAGCCTCTCATTTCCTGAAACAGAAACAGAACCTCTTCTACAAAGTAACATACCTTTTGACTTAAATTTTGAAGTCAAGGCATTTTCAAAATAGATATTTGTAATCAAATACCTTTTAGCAGCTATTGTTCCTTCTCAGCCATCAAACAATTTAAAGTCAACACAATAACATACAGTATCCAGACTCTCTGTCTATTCTTCATCTTTACGTGCCTTTATTTTAAACTCTTTTTTTTTATTTTTAATTTTTGGTTTTTTCGAGACAAGGTTTCTCTGTGTATCTTTGGCTGTCATGGAATTCACTCTGTAGACCAGGCTGTTTTAGAACTCACAGAAATCTGCCTGCCTCTGCCTCTCAAGTGTTGAGATTAAGGGTGTGTGCCACCACACACAACTACTCTTTTATTCTTTTTCATTTTAAGGACTTTATTTTTTTCTTTTCTCTCCCAAGCCTACATATATTTTTAAACACATTGTAAACCATTAAAGGTTTTCTTCATCTTTGAATCTATCTTTACTGTGTATCTCTCTTTTTCTGACCACATGAGTCTTTAATTCGCTAAATGATGTGGCTAGGGTTAAAGCCATGGCTTTGACGACTAGATCCAGTCCATTCTTTAGCTTTCTAAGAGTCTAGCCTCATGACAAAGGTACTGGTGGGAGCCATGTTTATTGCCACAACTCTATGGTGTTTCAAGGTCCCTGCCACCACCAAGAAGCATGCTGTCAGCTATTCATACACATACAAATCACCTTTTAAGTGATTTGTAGCAGAGCCTCTTAAAAGGGCTGCAAACCTTTTGCAGCTAAAACTGAGTCAGGAAGCCTCTCTGAAATGGGACGCACTTGCCTCTAGCAAACAGAGCCCATCTGAGAAAATGCTTCTACCAGGAAGCCGTGTTTAACTCTGCTCTTTTTGTGTCTAGAATTCCTTCCCAAACTCTCTCACGTTTTAAATGGATTTAGTTACCCACTTTGGCACCATTCTTGCCTGGTCACCCTGCCTATACTTCCTGCCTGGCTACTGGCCAATCAGCATTTTATTAAACAAGTACAAGAAACAAATCTCTACAGGGTAAAACCATTGTCCCACAGCACTTTAGTGAGTGAAGTGGTACCTCAGCCTGTTTCTTCCTTATGTTTCTCAAATAATACAGATGCTGAGTATCTTTTCATGTCCACATTGGCTATTTGTGTATCATCTTTAGAGAAATGTCTGTTCTTCGCTTGTGTCCAGTTTTTTGTTTGTTTTTCTTTTGTTTGTCTAGACAAGGTTTCCCTTGGTAGCCCTGACTGTCCTGAACTTGCTTTGTAGACCATGCTGGCCTTGAACTCACAGAATCCCTCCTGCCCTGCCTCCTAAATGCTGGGATTAAAGGTGTGGGCAACCACACCCAGCACTTTGTCTGTATAGTCATTCTCAGTGAGGAAATTCTTTACACATTGTAGAAAAGGCTCTTAACATATATCGCTTGTGGAAAGGTTGCCATGTTTTTGAGAATTGTCTTTATTGATGGTGTCCTCTAATACACAAAGGTCCTTATTTGACGGTACCCAATTAATTCATTCTTCTGTTGTTTTTGGTGTTGAATCTAAAAAATATTATTGCCTAATCTAAAGATAGTGATGCTTATACCTAAATTTCCCCTAGGAGGTTCAGCTCTGATGTTTAGGTGTTTGGTCCATGTGGGACGTATTTTGTGTCGGGGATTAAGATTAGATGCCTAAGCAATGATCTTCTCTTACATGTGAATATCCAGTTCTTCCAGCACCATTTGTTAAGAGCATTGTCTTTCTCCCTTGCAATGACGCTGGCATCCTTATCGAGAGTGAGCTGATTGTAAACATAAGGATTACTTCTGCAGCTTTCTTCTGTGGCGTCTATGATTCCTGTTACCCCAGAACCCCACCACATTGGTTACTGCTGCTTTGTAGTAAGTTCTTAGGTTTAAAGTGTGGGTCTTCCTCCTTTGTCCTTCACTGCCAAATGAATCTTAGTATTCGCCTTTCCATTTACACAAACAAGTTAGTTTTGCTTTGATAGATTGCATAGGATCTGCAAATCAGTCTGAGGGAGAAGATCATGTTAACATTGTTAAGTTTCGTGATGAGCTGTGAACACAAAGTTTGACTGAGTCTTTGAAAATTCCCTTCTACCATACTTTTTATTTTAGAGTAGACGTTTCGCCGTTCTGTTAAATTTATCCTAAAGCATTTTATTATAATTGGAATCACTTCTTTTGTGTTTATTAATTATATACAAAATGTAATTGGTGTTTATAAACAAGTTAGGAATTTATGAACATTTGGAGTTTTTATTGTTAAAGTTATACTATTTTGCTAATCTCAAATTTACCCTAACACGGTTTGTGGCTTTTCTAACAGATACTGGGAAGTTCCATAGTAACAGGCTGCTGAAGGGTGTGAAGGATCTCAAAGGTAAGGGGCCACAAGGCAAGGCATGGCATCTGGATTCTCTGGGCTTTATGCCGCCCAGTTATGGACTGAGATCATAGAGTGCGCAGCTATGGTTCACTGAGCATACATTTTGTCTGCTGTCGCAACGTCCTTTTTGTGAGACGAAGTCTATTATGTTTTTACCTTCGTTTCATTTTTTCTCTAAATAAAGAGTGAAACAAAGAGCTGTTCATTACTGAAGTGCGCCATGGAGTCACAGAGGTCGTAGTCATGGTCTAGAAACACAAGCCCGTCCTGCTGTCTATGCTATGGAATGAAGCTGGCATCTGCAGTTTGCTTAGCTCAACCTTCTAACACTGTTCAAACATGTCAGTTTATCAATAAGAATAATTTAAAAATTCCTGTTCTGATAAGGCATTTGAAAGGACAGATTTATTTGAGACTTCAGTCTTACTGAAAGTAATATTACAAAACCATAAAATATTGGAATTTTTAATTTTCTTATTTTGATTTAAAAATAGTTAATTAAGTTTAAAGCTGAAAAATGATATCTTTCTTATTTTGCTGTTATGTGACTTTTTTCAAATGTTGCTTTTTGAAGGGGGTAAGATCAAAAAGGATAGTCTCCACAGTTCTTTGGAAAATATGGGAATAAAACTCTCAAAGGAGGAATTTGCTGAAGTGACAGAAAACCTAGAAACTGATGGTGAGCAATAAGGCAGATTTAAATTATTTGTTGACTTTATCTCCTATATGATTAAATCTTTAAAATTGCGTCAATATTGAATAGATATTTTAAAACTTAAAGGAGATCCCAATGTTAAGAATACTCAGTTAAAAAATTTTTTAAAAATTTCTACATGAATTATAAAAATTGCTGGGAATGGAGAGATGGCTCAGCAGTTAAGAGCACTGGCTGCTCTTCCGGAGGTCCTGAGTTCAAGTCCCAGCACCTTCATGATGGCTCACAGCCATCTGTAATGAGATCTGGTGCCCTCTTCTGGTGTGCAGGCAAACATGCAGGCAGAACACTGTGTATATACATAATAATTAATATTTAGTTAGTTAACTAATCAATTTCTGGGAGCTAGCAGAGTTACTAAAGCGTTAGTGAGGGCTGGACATAGAGTGCAATGGTCAGTGCTTGTCTAGCACACATGAGGCCCCTACATTCAATCCTCAGTACAAGGAAGAAGGGGAGAGGGAAAGGGAGAGAAAGGCAGGAGGAGAAAAAAGAGAAGAAGGAGAAAATGAGATGGGAAGATGGAAAGGGAAGAGAAATGAGGAGGCAAAGAAGGAAGGGGAGGGGAGGAATAAAGGAAGACAGGCAAAGAGAAAAGAGAGGAGGAAAAAAGTAAAGAGGAGCAAATAGAGAGAGAGACATGTGTTTCTAGGCGAGTAATAAAGCAAGCCAGGACGGAGTGCACAGCAGAGACTTCAGAACCCTGCAGCCTCGTCTGTTTGTTCCCCTGCCCGTTGCAGTCTGCAGGCTATCCTTCCTCCTTTTGGTCAGTACACCACATAAGCTAAGCGGTGATCTACTGTAAAGTCCTGTGCACTGTCCTGTCTTTTTTTAGCTGTTGTCCTGCTCTCTTCTAAGAGATTCTTTCTTATTTAAAGTGTCCCCTCGGTTGTCTGCCCCACCTTCCCTTCAGGATGGTCTACTCCCACCTTATCCAGTCCTGTCTTGCTTTCTCTCTGCTTGGACAATTTCTGTCTTTCAACAATTGAAAGCTTAGATTCTCATGGTTGCTTCATCAGGGCAATATTGATTGCTTTTGTTTTGTTTTATTATGTTTTTGTTTTTTGGGGTTTTTTTTTTTTGAGACAGGATTTCTCTGTGTAGCCCTGGGCCCTGGTTGCTCTGGAACTCAATGTAGACCAGGCTGGCCTCAAACTCAGAGATCCACCTACCTTTGCCTTCCAAGTGCAGGGATTAAAGGCGTGCGCCACCGCTGCTCGACTGCTGTTTGCTTTTCTAAATGACAATATGTTTATTATAGAAATATTTCCCTACATGCATATAATAGACTCTGATATATTCACCTCTCCATTACCCCCTCTTCACGTATGAATGTGTCTGAGTCTGGTTTATTTCACTTAGTGTGATTATGCTAGTTCCATCCACTTTCCTGCAAATGATGCACCTTTGCTCTTTTGTCTGAATGAAAAACTTCATGGTGCGTGTAAAACCACCTTTCTCCATTTACTCATTGATTAATGTGCACCCAGGCTGGTGCCCATAAAATCTCAATGATGGTTTTTATTTGCGTTGCTCTAATGGCTAAGGTTGCTGAATGGTTTTGCATGGTTCAGCTTAGAGTTCGTGCTCCTCTGGAGAGCTGTCTCTTCAGCTCGTCTGTCCAGCTGTTAGTCATTTATTTGCTCTTGTGTTGTTTGCTTTTTTAAATTCTTTAGGCGCTCAGGATGCAGATGAACAGCCGACTGTGATCAGCTTCATTCCAGAGACTCTATCGTGATTCTGGCCCTTGTTTCCTCTAGGGTGCAGAAACTTTTCAATCCAATAAAATCCCACCTGTTGAGTCTTGCTATTGCTCCCATGGCTATGGAGTCCAGCTGAGAAACTTATGCCCTGTGACTGTATCTTAAAGTGATTCCCCCAGTAGTCTCAAATATTCAGATGCTATATTAGTTTTTTATCCATTTTGGGCTGTTTTCTTATAGGGAGAGAAGTAGAGATCCTCTTTGTCTTCTCTGGGTGGCTGTCTAGTGCCCAGAGCATTTGTCAAAGAGGCTGTCATTTCTCCAGAGTCTGTTTTTTTTTTTTTGTAAAAATACATTTGTCAAAGTTGGGTGGCTGTGACTGTGTGAGTTTGTTTGTGGGCCCTCTCTTCTGTTCCATTGGTCTATGCATCTGTTTTCTACTGATAACTATCTTAACTAGCTGTTTTGTTGTTATGGATCTGTATTATAAATTAAAATCAGATATTGTGCATTGCTTTTTTTTTATCAGGATTGCTTTGGCTATGTGGGTGTCTTTTGTGTGTCCATATGGATTCTAGAATTATTACTCTGTTTCTGTGAATAATACCAGTGGAATTTTGTTAGTGATTACATTGAACACAGGTAGGCTGCTTTCAGTAATGTTGTATTTTTCATAATCTTCATTTCGCTCCCCCATAAACGTGAGAGCACTGTCTGTCTTCAAGTGTCTTCAGCTCGTTCTTCATTGTCACATGATTTTCATTGTAAAGATCCTTCACCTCATTGTGAAATTTCTCTGTATTTGGGGAAGACAGTAGATAGCGCTGCTGGATAGGATTGCTCTCCTGGGTTCTTCTCAGAAATGTTCATTGTTAGCTTATAAGGAAAGTGCTTGCTTTTATGTGATGGGTTTGTACGATGTTTCTCAGATCTAAGCGACTTCTGGTGGTGCTTTAGGGTCATCTGCCTGACCACACAGTGAAGTCTTTTCCTTTCCTTTTCGTATTTCCTTTATGTCTTTCTGTAGTCTTATTGCTGTCCCTACCCAGGACAGGTTGACAACTGGTGCTTATGTCTCCTTATTATTTAAGTGGAAATGTCCCCAGGGCTCAAACAGGTCTGAACTGGAGCTGGGCAGTTCCTTTCAGCAGGCCAGGGACTCATCATGGCAGAGCATTGTGTGTGAGGCCCTGGGGATTTCCAAGACTGCAAATAAAGCTCCTAACTTATGTATTAATTAAGTAATTAAAATGAAATAAGGTGTTTTTAAAATTAGGGGAAGGAGTGGACACACCTGCTATGGCACATCTTTGGGGTCAGAGAACGGCTTCCAGGAAGTCAGTCCTCTGTTTCTGGCATCTGGGTCCTGCAGGTAGAACTTAGATCAGGAGCCTTGGTGGTGAGAGCCTTTATCCACTGAGCCACCTCGCCAGCCCCTGGTTACAGCGGTTTAAAGAGAATGAACAAGCTCCCAACAGATATCTTAATATGGCATGAATTCCTAAAACTCCAAAAAGCTTAAAAAGTGTCCGAATCACGGTGGAAGCTGGACTTAGCAGGGCTTCACTCTGTACATGTGATCGGTATTTGCTTTCTGAGCTCACGCCATTGACTGTGTGTTTCTGTTGCACATTTCCAGCAAAGAGGAGTGCTGATCTGCAGAAAGTGATGGAGAGAGTAAAAGCTGTCACGGGTGAGCACAAAGTCCCTCCACAAAGGCTTCTTATTGGTTCTGATATTGTGCTTTGCCCCGGGCCATGATTGCTGTGAGAATTCTGTTACTTTGTTTATAAGCATCTGACTAAACTGGACTTTAAAATTAGGCTCTTGTTAGTAAAATTTTACTGTTACATCTTGGTAGAGACATACTTATTTTCTGAAATATTGGCAGATCTTTTCTCTTGGTTAATAAAGGTTAACAGAAATATCTAAAATCCATATAATCAAAGCGGAATATGGTGGCACATTCTTGCAGTCTCAGCACTTGAGAAGACAGAAGCAGGAAGATTGTAAGTTTGATACCAACCTGGACTACACTGCAAGACCCTGTCTCAAAATAAGACTCCCATTCCACCAGAATTTCTGGTTTGTGAAGGTGGATGGTTCCTCCTAATTAAAGAATAGATATTTTGTTCCTTTCCCATAGACCATGCAGAAGCCTCATTTGGGGCAGATGGCCTTGAAAGACTCTACTTTCCTTTCTGGCTACTAGACACACAGTCAAATGTCAGCTCCAGACAACTGGGAAAGTGCTCAGTCTGCTAAGGAGGGAAGTCAATATTCCTGGAGGATCTACCAGTCCTGGCCACTGTGCGCTGATGTGAACTGGAACATGGCTGGGACAGGCTCTTGAGAGTGCTGTGTGCAGCAAAGTGGTGTGTGACATGAGAGGAAGTTTACTGATACAAGGACGGGCTCCTGTAACTCAGACTTGAATGCATGTCAAATGTACTGCTAGTATGGCTCCCAGAAACTGGGAGAACAATGTTCCATGTTAAATTATTTAGAAATTCCAGAAATATTTTTGAGGTATGTGGAGACAGAACAAAAAAATACTTAAAAAAAAAATAGTGTAGAGTCTGTTACAGAAGACCAGAAAGAGGCATGATGGAGTCACTATGTTTTGTTGACCAAGACAACAGGAACAGTGCCTGCTTCCGGTCTCTGGATCCCACTTCCTCTCAGAACTCTACTTCAGCTGCCTCTGTAGTTCTCTTGATCCTGACTTCAACAGGGTTTCCTTAACGAACAGGAAATGTAGACCCTTTTAAAGGTTGCCATGAGGTCGTTGAGCTTTTCTACACCGACTTGCTACATCGCCCAGCCCACATTTACAGTTACACTTTCTTTAAAGCTCTTAAAGATACAAACGTGTGTAAGCAAAGGAGTCTTGACTCGGGCAAGGGTTCTTGTTAGGCATGTCGAAATCTAGGCTGCAGGTTAAGTTTTACAAGCAAAACCACATTCAAACTGGCTTGCTCCAAGTGCTAACTAGGAAATCTGTACAGAACACAGGAACTGCAGACTCACGAATGGCTGACCTTTATTCACGTGAGACTCCTGTGGGTGGGTCAGGAGCCATGGGATGAAAGCCATCCATCGTTGTTTAGTAATAGAAGAAAGAAAGGGAGAGATTGGAATGGGAAAAGAAAGTAGTGACTATTTCATGTTGCTGGCATACCAACTTGTACATAGACTATTTTCCGATTTAATCTAAAATTTTCTTCTAATTTGAATGTAAGTTGAGCAAATTTTTTAATCAAATTATTAAAAGGTTGTTCTTTTTTGCTACACTATTAGATCATTATGCCATTTTTGTGACCTACAATTGAAGCAGTTCTTAAGAGTTTCCAGACAGTCCAGTAGGAAGTTGGGTTTGTTAATGGTTAGTTATATCATTATTTGTGAGTTCCGCGGTATATTGTTGTGTTATAAAAAGCAAAGTGTGGAATAATCATTGTAGATTAATACATGTCATATAATAGCAGAATGAAATAAATATGAAATATTTAACAAGTAGCATAAAGTAGAAATATCTTAGATCCCAACGTTATATACCCCATGTATTATATATATATATAATTTTATATATATTTATTTTATTCAGTGAATTATTGCTTTTATGTGAAAAGCAAAATAGTGATTTAGAACATATTTTTCAATGTGAGACAGATGTTTTCAAAATGGATTTTATAAGCATTTGTGAACCTAATGTTGGGCTTTACTCTGTCCTCTAAGATCCTAGTGCTGTTTATAAACGCATGAAGTTGGTGAAGGTGTAAGATCAGATCCATAGCTTCCCTCAGATTTTCAAAGGGAGTGCATCTCAAAGAAACAAATCCCCTTGAAAGTCACTATTTTCAAGTCAATGCTTTTCTTCCCATGGTTCTGTCTTTTTCTGAGTAGAGAATGTCAGTATAAAAAATCTGGAAGATGTTCTAAGCAACATGGACATCAAGTTTACCAAAAAAGAACTTGAAGACCTGATGAAAAGCCTTCCCATTGGTGGTGAGTATGGTCAATGCCATTAGCTTTTTAATGACTCTGGTTTTGGAGACATGACCTTTCTATCTATGGAACTTGCTATGTGTCTTAGTTAGGTTCCTACTGCTGTGAAAAAAAAATCACTCTGACCAAGAGAGACTTGAGTGGCAAAGGGTTTATCTCCTCTTATAGTTCATGGTCCATGGTCCATTACAAAGGGAAGTCAGGGCAGAAACTCAAGAAAGGAACCATGGAAGCAAGCGCCATGGAGGAACACTGCTCCTTGGCTTGTTTCTCTTGGCTGCTCTGCCTGCATCCAGGATGATGCATCCACCAGGGGTGCCACCATCCCCAGTAGGCTGGGCCCTCCCACATCAATCATTAAAAAAGAAAACACCCTAAAGACTCAGCTACAAGCTGTCTAATGGAGACACTTTCTCGGTTGATGTTCCTCTGCCCAGAAACTCTAGCTTGTTTCAAGTAGAGAAAAGCTAACCGGGGTTCTGTGCAATCCAGACTGCCTAAGAACTCTTGATCTTCCTGCCCCCACCTCCTGAGTGCAAGGAATACAGTCGTGTGCCACCATGTCCAGGTCCACTGGCTTAGGGGCTTTGTGGTTTTATAGACATTTAGCTTCAGAACAAATAAATGAGCGTTTTCTAGGGAAAAGCAGCCATGCTGGGTCAGACAGTGCCGGTAGCACAGCATTGAGAAGGTAGGTCCTGGGTGCCAGCAGCGTGCTCAGGAAAGCCGGCCTCTGGGAAACAGTCACTTTTGAATCCTGTCTTTTCATTGTCAGATGTGAGATTTGCTCTTTTGTGCGGGGAAAGACAAATACATATTTTTAAAACAAGATTATTTTCGATTTAAATTTTCCTGTGTTTCATAGTTTTATATATTGAGTAAATATTTGGGTGACGACTTAAAGTGCTTAACAAGAGCCCCGCTGTCACCCATAGGGCCATGACTTTAGGTCATTATCTTAGGAGGATGGAGAGAGAGTGTTCATAGGTTATTCTGTATCATATTTTGAGCTTCAAGTTATGTTTTCTGTTGTAGCTGATAATAAAGTGAATCTGAAAACTTTGCAAGATGAAGCAAAAGCTTTTACTGGTAAGAATTGGTCATAAATGATTTTTAAATTATGATTTATGCTTAATCTTATAATAGTATTTTCTGAAATGTTGTATACTTTATAGAGTCATATATTTTCAGTATTCCTCTTGATAAAATATTTGCATCACTGACCCACAGATTTATTTATTTTTTTATTTTATAAGTAAACAGCAAAGTCTGCTTTTTAATAATGTCTTACTTTTTTGCTACTTTTTTCCAATAAAATGGTGTCATTATTTACCAACATCAGAACTAGATAGTTACAATAAGAGAATAAAGCATTTAAAAAGATATAACTAATATCTTGCAAACAGCATAAAGTTTTGACAAAATAGAGGAAACATATAATGTTTTAATTATATTTTTATTAAGCTATTGTTCCTAAATATCCAAACAATTATATAACCATTCTGTGCTACCTGGTACTATTTTCATCACTAGGAATATACAATAGGATCTACATAATGTAGTGGCTTGTAGCAGATAAATTCTGTTTTAAACTTACAGCAAACTATGTCTGTCGGGAGGTTTCCCATCTCTTTCCTATTTGTTTGTGCGTTAGAAGCAGCAGTAGTAGAAGCATATTTGTAGGTGATTCACAATAATTTGGTTATTTCCTAATATTGTATAAACATTCGTCTTTTTAAGGTGAAAAAATTGACTTAAGTGAACTCCCAGGTACACTGAAGACTCTGGGGATTGAGCTTTCCAACAAGGACTTGAAGCAACTCCTGAGAACGCTGCCCGTCGATGGTAAGTCACACCCATGTGTCATGCCAATGGGAGATCCCTCCCAGGGAATTTGGCTTAGTGGGCTTTTGAGTTCTCAGCCTTTACAAAATTTCTGTAAGTTAACGCAAAGGCACATTTGGCTTGAAAGGAGATTGTCAGTACTCCTCGGACACCATCTGAGAGTGTTCAGCTCGTTGTCATTTGAGGACTGGAACAGCTGCAGAATAAAAAAAAAATTGTGTTTTCTCTATCTAACTGTGTTGCAGCATGGAATAATTAAACTCATAAATGACTATAAAGTTCAAGAGTAGATAAGTTTTATGACAATGAAAAATAATTGCATTTAAATGTTGATGCTGTGTGACTTTGAAAGACCAGTTTTGATGACATCTCACTAAAATGCATCCTACTACAGTCATGTAATGTGTACTGTTTGGTGACCCTCTGTGTCAGTGTTAGAGAGATCCGAATGCTGCCTCTTTTTACAGATCATAAGAAGGTGTTTCAAAACAGACTGCTGAAAGACTTGAGGAGCAACAGACGTGAGTAGCCACAAGAAGGCTTTTGATCACCCTCTGCTGTTGAATTTGCATTAGTTCAGTGCAGAGATTTGTGTTGCCTCTTGAAGAATATTTGTTTTTTTCTGGTAATCATCTGCATTGTATAAGGACCTTTCTGCTGTCTTGTATTTTACAAAATGATATGAACAGAAATGCATAAAGAGTACAGTTGTTGTGACCTATGCCTTTAATCCCAGCACTCTGGAGGCTGAGGCAGGAGAATCACTGTGAGTTTAAGGTCAGCCTGAAGTTTATACTGAATTACAGGCTGCCCAGACTACACTGGGAATACTCTGGCTCAAAACAAAAGAAATTGGGAGGTTGGTGGAGAGGAGGAGGAGAAAGTGAGATAAATGGACAGAAAGAAAATATAAGACAGAACGGGCCGGCAAGATGGCTCAGTGGTGGGGAAAGGTGCCTGCTGCCGAGCCTAATGACTTGAGCTCAGTGCCCCAGAAACACGAGGTGGGAAGAGAGAATTGACTCCCACAAGTTGTCCTCTGACCACCACACACACACATGAGTATTTCACACATACACACACACACACACACACACACACACACACACAAATTAATTAATGAATAGCTTTTGGACCGTGAGTGGGTGTTTTAGAAGAAGAAGAGGAGGACAACAGGAAGGAGGAGGGGGAAAAATAACCAGGAAAATCATCTGAAACCATTTAGGGAACAAATGAAACCTCTCTCCTTGTGGGGATCATTGCTTTATGTCTTTTCCTTAGCTCTGCCCCACCTCACGTTCTCCTGTGTAGACACTTTTAAATGCTGAGACAATAAATTAGTATTTAACCCTGCTCTTAACCTTTTAGGGACCGAATGAAAATCTCTTATAGTTTTGTTCTTTTGTTCTTAATTGTTGACAGTTATACTAGACTATGGAAGCGTTCTCTTTTCCCGTACATAGTAAGTGGTAAAATCTGTTAGTCAAACGTAATAACATGTGTGCGCTTTAGAACACTTTCGAGTCTTGATGCTTTAGGACTCCCCACTTTTTCTCCATTTCCTTTTGTGTTCACCAGGAGGGCAGGTTGATGTAAACAAACTGGATGCTGCTTTAGAAGCCCTAAACATCAAGCTCATGGAAAAGGAACTTGAGCAGGTGAAGGATATTCTGAAAGATGGTGAGTGGTACAGGAAGTCTGATTTTTAAATAGAAGTTGAGTTTGCAGGATTAGTTATGAGTGCTTTAGGACTAATTTACTTTTAACCTGAGAGATTTTAATTGCTTTCAGAAGAACTTTTAATGAAACAATGGAGACACCTCATTTTTTTGTCCCTTTAAAACCTGTAACTTGAGCAGGCATGATGGCCCAGCAGGTAGGACGCTCGCCACTGAGCCTGATGATGGGAGCAGCCTCTGGGAACCACATCGTAGAAGGAGAATAAATTCTGTGAGTTGTCCTTTGACCTCCACATGTGCACCCTGGTGTATGCACACCACCTACCCACACATGTGCACCCTGGTGTATGCACACCACCCACACGTGTGCACCCTGGTGTATGCACACCACCCACCCACACATGTGTGCACCCTGGTGTATGCACACCACCCACCCACACATGTGTGCACCCTGGTGCATGCACACCACCCACCCACACATGTGCACCCTGGTGTATGCACACCACCCACCCACACATGTGTGCACCCTGGTGCATGCACACCACCCACCCACACATGTGCACCCTGGTGTATGCACACCACCCTCCCACACATGTGTGCACCCTGGTGCATGCACACCACCCACCCACACATGTGCACCCTGGTGTATGCACACCACCCACCCACACATGTGCACCCTGGTGTATGCACACCACCCACCCACACATGTGCACCCTGGTGTATGCACACCACCCACACGTGTGCACCCTGGTGTATGCACACCACCTACCCACACATGTGCACCCTGGTGTATGCACACCACCCACACGTGTGCACCCTGGTGTATGCACACCACCCACCCACACATGTGTGCACCCTGGTGCATGCACACCACCCACCCACACATGTGCACCCTGGTGTATGCACACCACCCTCCCACACACAAGTGTGCACCCTGGTGTATGCACATCACCACCCACACATGTGCACCCTGGTGTATGCACATCACCCACACACAAGTGTGCACCCTGGTGCATGCACACCACCCACACACAAGTGTGCACTCTGGTGTATGCACACCACCCACACACAGGTGTGCACCCTGGTGCATGCACACCACCCACACAAAGTGTGCACTCTGGTGTATGCACACCATCCACCCACACGTACACAAAATAAACAAAAATATGACATTTTAAACCTGAAACCCCTTTGTTTATTCCTCTATACATCCCAGAGTAGGGGTTTTGTGCTAGTGATGAGGTAAGAATTATTGTTTGATTTTAGGAAAACAGGATCTTCAGCCATATCTCATTGACATTAATTCAGTGTATTCCATGTGTTCAACCATTCTTCCTTCTTCTAGTTGTGGATTTTGAATTTTCCTGCCTCTATCTATCCTCTCTTCCTATTCCTTTCTGAATTTTGTCACTGGTGACAAGTGCGTGAGGAAGTGAGATTATGCTGCTGGTTTTTGAGATGTGCACAGATTGGGTGTGATGGTGCACATGTGCAATCACAGAACCGGGCGACTTGAGGCAGGGGAATTCTGAATTCGAGGTCAGGATTGGCTACTTGGTAACTAAGATCCTTTCTCAGAGAGCAAAAATGAGTTGACCAGGTGGCTCAGCAGTATAGAGCACTTGCTCTCAGGGAGGTCCCAGGTTCAGTTCCAAACATGGCTGCTGAAAAACATCCATAGCTCCGGTTCTAGGGGACCCAGCATCCTCTTTTGTCCTCTGCAGGCTCTAGGCATGTACTGGTGTGCATACATGCTGCCAAAGAACTCACACATAGAAAATAAAATTTTTTTTTCTTTTTTTTTTTTCTCTGTAACTTTGGGACTTGTCCTGGAACTAGCTCTTGTAGACCAGGCTGGCCTTGAACTCACAGAGATCTGCCTGCCTCTACCTCTCACCACCAAGTTAAAATAAAATTTTTAAAATTAAAAAAAAAAAACCCAGAAGCTACAGAGATGGCTCAGACAGCATGGGAACATGAAGGCCTGAGCTTGAATCCATAGCACCACACAGAAGCCGGTCAACAGTGACATTGCTTCTGTGTCCAGCTCAGTGAAGAATGGCAGAGGAAGACACATGGCATTAGCTGATGTTATTGTTATTGATGTAATAGTAATAATAAATTTGAAAAGTGAAAATACACATAGCATACTCCTTAGAGCAGTGAGCATTTTTAGAGGTTGTGTACCAACCCGTTACCACAGACTACAATAACTAAAGAGAGACGAGAAAAGGAGGAAAATGACTTTTCCTTACACACTTGTGTTGTTTTTTGGAAAGTGTAATTATAATTTTAATTTGATTCATTTTAACTTAAAATGGGTACAAATGATACAGCAAACTGATGACTAACCTGATACCAGCCAGTTGGTTCAAGGAGTCACTAACCACTCAAGTCATTTCTGCTGCCTCCTCCCAACCCCAAATTCCTTGCTGCTTAACATGGGCCTCCATTTCAGTCAACAGCTGACAACACAAGATGACAGTCTTTGCAAATATTGAGAAAATCATGACCTTGAGAAGTAAAGTTGGAGGACTGCTCAGTCCCAAGCAAAGCCACCTAGAATATGTATGTGACATACTTTTTGTTAATGATTGAAGAAGAAAAATGTCACTTTTTATATTTTTTGTTCCAAAGCTCCAAAGGATGCAATAGTGCAAAATGATAGAATTTTACCAGAAGGTCACAAGCCAACACTGCCAAAAGTCAATATTTGTTAACTTTTGTACTGAAGATTATGGAGTAGCTAGAATTATAACTTGAATTTTCTTAAATATAAGAAGATAAGCTTATTTCACAATTTGCCTTTTGTTCAAACATTTTTAGAATATCTTTATTCATTATTTACCATCAAATGTAAGTCTTCATTTTAGTTAGATTTACTTTATTGGTTTACTTAGTACATAATTAATCTTAAATATAAAGGATCTCTTGAGAGATACAGCCTTTTCTGAGTCTGTGCTATTATTCCCCTCTTGTCTTAGGAGGCCATAAGAAAATTGATTTGGGAAAACTGATGGATAAAATACAGTCTGTCATAGGTAAGAAGAAAGTTAGCAAATAGATGACTGTAATTTCTTTTGTAGTAAACCGATTTTTCTTTTCTCTCATTAGACATTTTTGAGAGAACACCAGGTAATAAAAATATACTCAATCTTATGTA
Source organism: Microtus oregoni (assembly GCF_018167655.1). Classification (NCBI taxonomy): domain Eukaryota; kingdom Metazoa; phylum Chordata; class Mammalia; order Rodentia; family Cricetidae; genus Microtus; species Microtus oregoni. The sequence continues at coordinate 14,904,164 of NW_024543222.1, read as the reverse complement.
AGGATTTTTAATATAAGTTTTAGGATTTAATGGTTTTAAGAGAGAACTTGGGCCTTTTAAAATCTGAAGTTAAAAAGTATGCTTCAGTGAAATAATAACTTATATTTAAAAGACTGCTCAGGTCAAAGTAAAGACATTTAAGTACAAGAAAAAAACACAACATATCAGGTCAAAAAGGTGACAGCTTCAATTTTTTTCTGTTTTTAAAGTTTATATATTTTTAATCCCTTCAGAACTTTATATAGATATGCAGTGTATTTTTATCACATTCACCTACCACTCCTTCCACTAACTCCTCCCAACTGGATGAGTCAGTCTGCAGTGCAGCTATACTCATGGGAGTAGGGCCATGTTCCTGAGTGTGGTTGACACCAGGGTCCTCAGCCTTAAAGGAACTGACTCTCTCTACAACTATCAGTGGTCAGAGCTCCTCAGCTAGGAGTGGGGGCTCATGACACTCCCATACTGGAATGTTAATTGGCTTCATCTTGTCCAGGCAACTCCGGCTGTTGTGGGTTGATGAGTACAGCTGTCCTGTCATGTCCGAGGACACTGTTTTGCCCTGGTCCTCACCTACTACTGGCTCTTGTAATCTTTCCACTCTATGGCTGTCTTTTCTGAGGTGCTCCCCAGGTCATGCAGGGAGCAAGTTAATTTGTTCTCTTACAACTTTTGAGTAGAGGGAAGTCAGGGATGGTGATGCCTCTGGAAGTTCTTTTATGGTACAGGGTTGTTTTACCTATCCTGGGTTTTTTTCTGTTTTTCCATATGAAGTTGAGTATTGTTCTTTCAAGGTCTATAAAGAATTGTGTTGGACTTTTGATGGGAGTTTTGTTGAATCCATGATTGCTTTTGGTAGGATGGCCATTTTTACTGTTATCAATCCAAGTGATACCTTTCCGACTTCTGATACCTTCTACAATTTCTTTCTTCAAAGACTTGAAATGGTTGGCTTACATGTCTTTCACTTGCTGGGTTAGAGTTACACCAAGATACTTTGCTTTATCTGGCTATTGTGAAGGGTGTTGTTTCCCTGATTTTAATATCAGCTGTTTGCTCTTTGTGTATAGAAAGGCTACTGTTTTCTTTCAGAGCTAATTTGTATCCAGCCACTTCTCTGATTGTGTTTATCTGCAGAAGGAGTTCCCTCACAGATGTATTGGGGTCACTTGGGTATATATATTGTTATATGTCTCTCTGCAGATAGCCATATTTTGACTTCTTCCTTTCCAATTTATATCCCCTTGATCTCCTTTTGTTGTCATATTGCTCTCGCTAGAACTTCGAGTACTATGTTGAATAGATAGGCAGAGAGTAGACAGTCTTGTTTTGTCCCTGATTTTAGTGGAATTGCTTTAAGGTTTTTCTGCATTAAAACTGATGTTGACTATAGGCTTGCTATAAATTGCCTTTATTATGTTCAGGTATGTCCCTTGAATCCCTGTTCTCTCCAAAACTCATGAAGGGGTATTGGATTTTGTCAAAGGCTTTTCCAGCATCTAATGAGATGATCATGTAGGCTTTTTTCTTTCAGATTGTTTATATAGTGGGTTATATTGACAAATTTTCATATGTTGAACCATCACTACATCCCTGGGATGAGACTACTTGATCATTGTGTGTAGTCAGAGGCTGCTTGTTCATTTCTTGACTTCCCAGACCCAGAATAATCACACAGAAACTATATTAATTGCAATACTGTTTGGCCAATAGCTTAAGCATATTTCTAACTAGCTCTTACATCTTAAATTAACCCTTTTCAATTTTTTTATATTTTACCATGAGGATTGTGGCCTACCAGTAAGGTTCTGGCTGGCTGTCTCCTTCCATGGCTACATGGAATCTCTCTGACTCTGTCTACCTTCTCTGTACATCTGTTTAGATTTTCTGCCTGCCTTTACTCTGTTAAGCCATTGGCCAAAAGCAGCTTCTTTATTAACCAATGGCAATAAAACATATTAATTGCATAAGAGGGGAATCCCACATCAATGATGAATGATCGTTTTGATGTATCCTTGGATTTATTGAGAGTTTTTGCATCAATGTTCATGAGGAAAATTGGTCTGTAATTCTTTGTTGAGTTTTTGAGTGGTTTGGATAATAGGGTGATTGTGGCCTCACAAAATGGATTCGGCAATTTCCTTCTGTTTCTATTTTGAAGAATAATTTGAGGACTATTGGTATTAGTTCTTCTTTGAAAGTCTAGTAAAATTTTAAGTTAAACCCATCTATGCCTGTGTTTTTTTAGGGGGTTGGGAGCCTTTTAATGACTGCTTCTATTTCCTTGGGGGGTTTGTCAGGAACCTTCTTTTTTGGGGGGTAACTTCTGTTGCAGTCCTAGCCACGGTGGGTTCATACATTCCAGGGTAGGGGCATAAGGATTAGAAAAGTTAGGAGAAAAAGAGGATAGGATAGTATCAGGACATAGGAGAGTATCAGGAGGGCTAAGTGAATACTGAATGCTGAATTCTTCTTCTGCCTTCTGAGTTCTGAGTTCACCCATGTTTAATTTTCCATATGTTTTTATAGCCCAATACAAAAAGGGGTAAGAAGGCAAAAGACTGCTTTAAAATGATACAAAAGACAACTAGAATAGATACTTGCCCCAATATATCAATCAAGTCATTATTTCTTGAGAAAGGCATTCTGTTGTTTAGGCAGTGAGCCCACCCTAGACCAAGTGTCCTGAAGTCAGCCACTCCCTAGGTCAAACCTCCTGATTCCAAAGAAGGAACAGAAGTATGCGCTTGAATTCTCTTTAGTCAGGATGGAGTGGATCTACCTCTATGGGTCATTTTCATGTTCAAAACACCAAATAACCACACCCTAGGTTAGCGTGTGTAGCCACAGTTGTTGTCAACAACTTTGAGTACCCTCAAACTCTATGACCTTCAGACAAGGTGAAATAGGCTCACATTTTTGGGCCTCCACAGGGGTTATAGGTCTATTTATTGTTTATCTGATCTTGATAAAACTTTGGTAAGCGGTATCTAACAAGAAAATTGTCTATTTCTTTTAGATTTTCCATTTTTGTGGAATACAGGTTTTTAAAGTATGGCCTAATGATTCTTTGAATTTCTTTGGTGTCTGTTGTTATATCCTTCTTTTGGTTTCTGATTTTTTTAATTTGGCTATTCTCTCTCTGTCTTTTAGTTTGGATTTTCTCAAAGAACCAACTCTTTTTTCATTGATTCTTTGTTTTATTCTCTTTGTTTCTATTTTATTGATTTCAGCCCTGAGTTTGATTATTTCCTGCTGTCCACTCCTCTTGGATGTGTTTTTGTTCTTGAGCTTTTAGGTATGCTGTTAGGTCAGTAGTATGAGATCTCTCTAATCTCTTTATGAAGGCACTTAGAGCCATAACTTTCCTCTTAGCACCACTTTCATTGTGATCCATAAGTTTGACTATATTGTGCATTCATTTTCATTGAATCCTAGGAAGTTTTTTTAAATTTCTTTATTTCTTCCTTGACGCAGTGGTAAATCAGTAGAAAGTTGTTTAGTTTCCATGAGTTTGTAGACTTTCTGTTGTGTCTGTTGATATTGAAATCCAGTTTTAATCCATGGTAGTCTGATAAGATACAGGGGGTTATTTTAATTTTCTTGTATCTGTTGAGACTTACTTTCTGACTGAGAATATGGTCAATTTTGGAGAAGGTTCCATGGGATGCTGAGAAGAAGGTATATTCTTTTGTATTTTTATGAAATGTTCTGTAGGTATCTGTTAGGTCCATTTGAATCATAAAGTCTGTTCCATTATTTTTATGTTTAGCTTCTAATCTGGACAGCCTGTCCATTGGTGAGAGTGGGGTGATAAAGTCTCCCACTATTAGTGTGTGGGTTTTGATGTGTGATTTAAACATTACTAAATGTTACTTTCACACATATAGGTACCCTTGCATTTGGAGCTTAGATGTTAAAAATTGAGACATGATCTTTGTAGATTTTTTTTCCTTTGATGAGTATGAAATGTCCTTCTCTATCTTTTTTGATTAATTTTGATTTGAACTCTTATTTTGATGGATATTAGGATATGAACACCAGCTTGCTTCATAGGTCCATTTGCTTGTAAAATCTTTTTCCAATCCTTTACTCTGAGGTAAAGTCTGTCTTTGATATTGAGATGTATTTCTTGTATGCTACAGAAGGATGGATCCTGTTTTCATTCTGTTATCCATTCTGTTAGCCTGTGTCTTTTTATTGACACATTGAGTCCATTGATATTGAGAGATATTAATGAACAATGATTGTTAATTCCTGTTATTTTGTCGGTGGTGGCGGTGGCAGCAGTGTGTGTGTGTGTGTGTGTGTGTGTGTGTGTGTGTGTGTGTGTTTTCCTACTTTGAATTTTGCTGGTATGAGATTATCTATTGCGTATGTTTTTCTAGGTGTAGTTAACTTCCTTGGACTGGAGTTTTCCTTCTAGTACCTTCTGTAGGACTGGATTTGTGAATAGATGTTGATTAAATTTGACTTTGTCATGGAATATGTCATTATCATCTGTAATAATTAAATAGTTCTGCCAAATTTCATGTATCTACAGGAAAGGAAGTTGATGTCCATGATGTGGATAAAGTTCTTGGAGACATGGGAATAGAAATTACAGACTCAGAGCTCTCCAAAATAATGAACAGTGTACCCGTGGATGGTAAGCTGCTCTGCTCAGAATAAAACCCCAAGTCCAAAATAATGAACAGTGTACCCGTAGATGGTAAGCTGCTCCGCTCAGATAAAACCCCAAGAGAGGCTTATTGTTAAACTGTGGAAACCTCTAGAACTGTCTCTGCTTGCTTGTTTGCCAAATAGTAATTGTCCTATGCCATATCATCTTAAATGATCTTCTCACAGCCCTGTCCAGATATCCAACACCCCATATATAAGACTGTTCGAGCAGCAAGGTGATATACCACAAGTGGTATCATGTGATAAATCATAACCAAACATTAGACAACTGAAATACCATATGAAACTACTCTGAACATAAGATTATGAACTAATTATGAAACATGAATTTATTTTAAATTTGGATCTCATCCTCAAGGCATCTTCAAATATCCACAAATCAGAAAAAGTCAAAGCACTCCTGCTTCTAAACATTTGGATAAGGGATGCTAATCTATATATCTTAAGAGTACTAATGCCTTCTAATTCTTAGTTTGACAATCAATAATTATATCATCTTCAGGTAAGTTCAGTTGTATTTTTATTAATTTTATTCCATTGAACCATCTAGCATTTAACCAAGAGTATATATGTTGGAGGAGGCCGCTTGTTGGTTCCCAGCCACCTGGCTAGCTTAGACCCAAAATAATCACATAGAAACTGTATTATTTAAATCACTGCTTGGCCATTCTTATTGGCTAACTCTTACATATTAATTTAACCCGTCTCCATTAATCTGTGTACTGCCATGTGTCTGTGGCTTACTAGGTAAAGTTCCAGCATCTGTCTCCGGCAGGCTACATGGCATCTCTCTCTCTCCGCCTTCCTTCTCCCAGCATTCAGTCTAGTTTTCCCCACCTACCTAAGTTCTGCCCTATCAACAGGCCAAGGCAGTTTCTTTATTCATTAACCAATAAAAGCATCACATGGACAGAAGGACCTCTCACACCATGCCTGAGAATAAAGAAGGTAGAGGGTGATGTAATAGGAAACTGAGGACATAAAAGGAGGAAACGATGTGCTGTGGCAGGTTGGTGAAGTTAGGACATTCCACACCTTCTGCATAATTTCATCACTTACTGGGAAATCCGAAAAGCCCGTGACAATTTAAAGGAAAGTCTCTAAAATTACTGGTTCATGAAGCTCCATGTTGCTCTTCTGTGATCTGAACAGATCTTTTCCTGCAGATGGGAAAGTCTATCTGAGAAGGTTGCTGGACGGTATGCAGTTTCTTAAAGGTAAGAAGGACTCTTAGTCAAGTGGGTGAATCTGAGGCCACTGTGCTAGCCATTTGTACCATTTCCTTGTGGATCCTGCCACCTACTACTCAGATTGCCAGATACATGTGGGCTTTTTTGTCACCCACCTATGTTTCACCCAGTGGTTCCTTCTGAGTAACTTGGAAAGAGTATCTGTGCCCTCGTGTGGGTTTTTCAGACTTTTAATGGAGGAAGAAAATAATGAAACCCAAGTTTCACGGTGATAAAAATTAGGGGAAAGTTACCACATCTGGAGTTAATTTAGTCAGTGGCAAAGACTGTTAATCTGACATTTGTGCCAAAGGTAAGCACGTTATACAGGCTCTGTGAAAGTGGGAGGACAGGGACTAATGAGACAGCTGGGAAGCTACGTAAAGAGACCAGCACATGCTATCAGCACATCAACCAGCTCCTTACACCGTCTGAACATGCTATCAGCATATCAACCAGATTTATACACCATCTAAACATGCTATCAGAACATTAACCATATCTGTACACTGTCTGAACCTGCTATCAGCATATCAACCAGCTCCATACACCATCTGAACATGCTATCAGCACATCAACCAGCTCCATACACCATCTGAACATGCTAATATTTTTACTTGAATTGACTTTTAAGTAAAACGCTTCCAAGTTTAACTTGAAACCCAGCATCCTTAATATACTAAAAGTTGGATATAAATACAACAAGAGCAAAATAAAATTAGCCACAGTTTTGAAGAACACTAACTTTTGCTTCTCTCTCTCTCTCTCTCTCTCTCTCTCTCTCTCTCTCTCTCCCCCCCCCCCCCACAGGAGGAAAGGTTGATTCCAGTAGAGTAGACACGGTTTTGGGAAACAAAGGGATGACTCTCTCTCAAAAGGAGCTTGAAGACCTAATAAAAAGCCTGAAAGTTGATGGTGAGAATTTTGACTATAATTGAGGTCTCAGGAAAAAAAACTAATCATAAAAGCCTATTTTAATAAGTACTTATTTGACATCAAAAAAGCTGTTCTGAAAACTTGGTTCCAAAAAAAGGACATATCCAGTCTCTGGCCAGCTTCATGCAGATTTTAGAAAAAGATTTTAAGCAACATCACCCCCTCCACCGTATCTTCCAATTATAACTCATTTTTACTCTACCTTTTTCATTTCGTTTTGTTTTGTTTTTGAGACAGAGTCTCACTCTGTGGACCAGGCTGGCCTCGAATTAGCAGAGATCCACCTATCTCTGCCTCCTCAGTGTTGGGATTTAAAGGCGTGCACCAGGCTGGCTTAAATCTTTTCTCATCTAGAGAAAGTAGGGAGATTTGATAGGTGTTACTCAAATTTCAATCCACCCCCTTGGCCGTCTTCCTGAATGGATGGCCTTAGCACTTCTTTTTAAAGGGAGAAGCACTGAGTCTTTATGTTCTTTTAGTATAACTAAAGTAAACTCGCTCCGCATAGCGGCCTTCCAATTCAGTGCCCACGTGTCTGTCTCTTCCTTTCACGTAGGTCTCATGGAGAAAAGTCTATGGTAGACAACATGAACTACAGCTTCCTAAACTATCGGTCATGACCTATTAGAAGTGATGTAAGTGAGTGGGAGTTGTAAAAAATGGCAGCATTAAAAGATCCCCAAAAGCTAGACGGCCAAAAATTAATTCAAAATCAAGCCCAGAAGGAATCTGAGGTATCCTGAGTGCTCACCCCCGCCCCACTGGGCAGCTTCATAGCAGCCTTGGTTGTGAGCACACAGAGGCGCTCTGCTCCCTATGTGTGGTCTCACCACACAGCAGCAGTGGAAGCCACCCGAAGTGCTTTGGCATGGACTACAGCGACTGTGTGTTGTGAGCTGCAGTGGTCTTGCTGATACGTTCAGTTTCTCAACCTCCTACGTGGATCTCAGACACGTGCCACCCTGCTTCACCCTGTGCATGCACGTCCATCTTCTGTGTTAAACGATTTTAATACGTATGAATTGAGAATATCATATTTCATTTCAATCAACTTAGCATTATGAAGGTTTTTTTTTACTTCTAGTGATATGTCTTGCTTTGCAGAATACTTTGTGCAGTGTTAACAACGTTGCAGATACTTCTGTCCTGCTTGCACAGCCTGTCTTTTCCTCCCTTTTTCCACATGTTTAAAGGGTATGCTTTATAAATAACATATAATTGGAGTGATTTTATTGAGTCTCACAATCTCTGCTTTTCAATTGAAGCTTTTATTACATTTAATGTGATTACCAATACAAACCTATATAGTGCTGTTGCTGGGTTTGTCTGAGTGTTCACATCTGTAACATCTACCAAAACAGAACATTGCCACTCCTCCATGAGCTCCCTCACACCATATTCTAAACCATCTCCACCCAACCCAAAAGCAGCTGATACTCTGGTTTTTCTCAAACTAGTTCTGCTCACCCAGGACAACATGTAGTGAAGCCACTGTGTGTGTTCTCTTATAAAGTCTGTCTCTCTTCTTTCTAATACTGCACAATGAGAATTAGTGGCACAAAGCAACTATATTTTGCAATTACAAATTCTGTAGGTGAGAGTCAGATGCGACTTGGTGGGTTTGACTCCTTTCTGGTCTGTGACATCTGAAGTTGGCTTTGGAGCCATCGGCAGGTTCATCTCTTATGTGCAGTGTTGATGGCAGACATTGGGTTAAGATTGGGACAGTCTGTTTCTCTCCACATGGATGCCCCATGGGGTTTTAATGCATCATCTGGTTTGAGCTTCCTCACAGCCTGGGCAGTGAGATACAAGTTCAAGCATCCTAATAGACAGGGAGATAAGAACTGCATTCTTTATGTCACCTAACCTCGAAAGCCACGTCACACTGCCTTCACACGTTATTGCTTAAGGAGTTGCCAGGCCCTGCTACATTCCAGGTAGCTTCTGGGTGAGGAACGTATCAGCCACATCCCACAAGAGGCACGTGGAGTGAGAGAAATACCTCACACACGTTACTATCACTAGTGAAGCTGCTGAGGACATGACACTGTATCTTCCCACCTCAGTGGTGCTAAGAGTTCTGCTTGTCGGCACTCGTTATCAGCGTTTGGTGTTATCAGTTTGGGGGAGCAATAATACCGGGGAGCAAGTGCAGGCCCACACCTGCACTAGGGGAAGACCTCACTGCCGAGCTGACCTCCCCAGCCCCTGCTTTCAGCTGTCGACTCCTAATCATCCTACCCCCAAATGGCTTTAACTTGAATTTCCCTGATACTGAGTACTTCTAAAAGTGCTTGTTAAAAATGTTGTACCTCTTTTCTCCCTGTAGGTGAGAGACAAATTTGCTTTACTTGGTTTCATTTTTAAAATGAACTTAAAATTAAGGCTTTTAACTAAGATATGTAGAACTGGCTATTGTTAGAATACACTGTATTCACACATAAAAGTATTAAAAATAAATAAATAAAAATAAAGAGGTTTTCTCAATGATCCTATTCACAAACACCAGAAAACTACATCAGGCTGCAAAGTACACTTAGGGTGTGATCATTTATATGTGTGTATGCTTAATTGGTAAGTAATAGTAATTATTACAATTTCATTCAAAATCTGAAATTCTCTGTGTATACTTCATTTAATAAGGTTCTGGTTAAACTTTTTTTGCTTACTTTAGATTATTTTTCTTGTACTGCCCTTAAGATTTCCTTATGCTTGGCACGCCAGTCCCACCTCAGACAGGTGTTTGTTCAGTGTTACTATCTGGACTTCTCTTTTTTCTCCTGAGCAAATAAATACCACTAACTCCTTAGCTCGACACCATTTTCATAGTCTCGTTGTCATGTTTCTGTCCTATTTGTTTTGTGTCTTATAGAAAACCGTAAAACTGAATTGCAAAGGTTAATAAATGAAGCAAAAGTTTTCACAGGTAGGACATTACTAAGACGTTTTATTTTATTGTGCTGTTGTGTTTTGCTTGGACTTCCCCAATATTACATCATAAGTTTATAATTATTTTAAATATTTATAATGAATTTTTGCATCCAACTTTACTTCGCCCTTTGATCTTGAATTAGAGTTCAGCCAGACTTCACTAGTGTTTTAATGGGGGGGGGGGGGCCTTAGATCAGCTATTCAGTAGTTGAAAGGTCATTCCCTACCTACCTTCCTCCCTCTCTTCCTCCCTCCTTTTCTCCCTCCCTTCTTTTTAATTGTTTTGAGACAAGACCCTGCTGTGTAACCCAGGATGACCTTGAATTTACCTTGTAGTGGTAGGGCAGTCTCAAACTTTAGCGCCTCCTCCTCCCACATGCTGGAATTACAGGCACGAGCATCCATACCTGTTCTTTATTCTTTTCACCCCTCCCATCTGACCCTCTTTGCCAAGGCTTGTATCGCCACCTTCTCACACCGCATCTACTCATTGCTTCACCCACCTCTAGGCTTTGTGAACTTTTAAGTTAATTGGCTTTTCTTTAGAATCTAGGCAAATACCCAAATAATAATAATAATAGCAATACTTCAGAGGATTGAATTGAATCGAGCTGCTCTAGTCATAATCACATCTTGCAACATTCGGGGTGACTAGGTAAGCCTGACTCAGTGACCCTTTGTAGATTCTGATTTTCTTCAGGGTTGAGGTTTCTTTTTGCCAACAGGCTTAGGAGACCATGCTCCTTTTTTTTTTTTTTATCAAAAGTCAAGATATATGTTTGCCTTACTAGGAAATGTGTGAGAAGGTGACTGTAAGGGTAACATTGTGTGGACCAGAATTTCATCATTTCAGACTCTAAAATGATCACCAAGTTTTTTTTTTCTTTCAAAGGAAATAAAGTTGATATAAATAGACTTCAAGATATTTTGGGAAACTTCGGTATTGAACTCAACCCTCACCAACACTCAAGTCTGCTGAGTATGTTGCCAGTTGATGGTAAGTGTCATGGGTACCACCGGGGCTTGTTAGATGGTTTGGTTTTGTGTCTATGTAAAGAAATTCCCAAGCACACTAAAAATGCTTGAAAACTATTAAAACCTAATGATGATGCAGATAAAATCTCATCACTAGATCTTAATCTAAAAATCATCAAAATTTCAGCTATAAGTTTGCACCAAAATGCTATACTGGATTTGTTTTTTAGAGAGGAACAGGGAGTGAGGGAAGGGAGGAAAGGGGAGGGAGGGCAAGAAAGTAGAGGTGGGCAAGGAAGGAATGAGAGCAGAGGGACAAGAAGAGCTAAATAATATAGCTACATGTTTTTGCAGGAGTAAAATATATACTTTACCAAAAAGGTGATTTTATAAATGAGAAAGACTGAATTTTTTAAATCATATGTGTGCATGTGTGCCAGATACATATGGGTACATGCATGTGTGGAAACCAGAGGACAATCTCAGATGTCATCCTCAGACTCTTGCTGGTCTGAACTTTACCCACATGGCTAGCAGGGCTGGCCGATGAGCTTTCTGACCCTCCTGGTCTCCACCCCGCCTGGAATTACAAGCCTGCCATGCTATCGTACAGGTTCTGGAGATGCAACTCGGAGTCTACTGCTTGCAAGGCAAGCACCTTACCGACTGACCCACCCCAACCCCAGGCCAAAAAAAAAAAAAAAAGATGGATTTGGTTATAAAATAAAACTAAAAACAAATCATGGAAACAAAAAATTTATTCAATTCCATAACTCAAAGACAAGGCCTCTAATTTTCATGGATTTGCTCTTCGTGCTTTTCAGACATGAAGTGACTGATTATTTGATGGATAATATTTGTGATTGTCTTATCTATAACTCTTTTCATGGTGTTAATATATGTGCTGACCATAGAAATCCTTGGTTATACAAATAAGCAAAAGGAAAACTATGTCTAGTCCTTCTTCAAAGCTGGGCCTGCTGTCAGAATTACGACACATGGACTCCTGCGCCCTGTCTGTAAATGTGTCTTCCATTAATTTCATGCTCTTACAGATAAGTCTGTACAAACAGCCTGGGGTCTCTGGAGACTTAGCTGTGGCATGAAAGGTATTTTGTTTATGGACTGAGTTTCCTTCCAGAGAAGCTGTTGTAATTTGAATGCCCATGCACAGCTGCTCACTTTGCAGTATAGGAAAAAGGGAGATTTTAGACATCTCATTATTATTTGAATTTCATCATGTGCCACGGAGACACTGAGCATTTTGTTCATGTATTATCTGTATGTATTTAAAATGCTCCTTAGGCGAAGAGTTTTGAATCCCGTTTTCTCTGAGGTAGGAGTTGTGTACCGTCTTTCCCCAAAACACCTTTTTTTTCATTATTTTATAGATGCTGGAAGAGTTTTTCAGAAAAGGCTGGCAAAGGGCGTGAAGTCTCTTGAAGGTAAGGCCATTCTCACTTATGCCAGTGTAGTCTGCACCTACCAAGTACTTTCCCGCACTAGAAGTCTTTAGCTTCCATGGATTTTCCCTTTGGGGCCCTAAGGGGAATTGTTGTTTTAACTAGAAAACAAAAAGAATTGAAGGGTGTGGTCTCTCGCCTAAAGACTTGGGTCAAAACTAGAGAGCAATCATTTGCAGGCGTGTGCAACAAAAACAATTCTTGTTCTACATAATGTCAGTCAGCTTTACCTCTGACTTTTCATAGATTCTTTAAGGTGGTTTTGCTCTGTAGGCTCATGCCCAGCAGGAGAATTGGGAGAATTTTACCCTCCCACTTACTGAGCGACACTGAAAGTTTGGTGTTTATCTTGAAATCATAACAATAATATCAAGAAATGAGTGGGGTTTTTTTAATTATAATAAAATGGGTGAGCATAGTTACAGAGAAGATACACTAGAACAGCGTAGCTGAATAGTCCAGTTAGAATCGTTCTGTTTTACTGCATTTGCTTCCTGTCCCCAACTCAGAAGGCAGTGTTGATGTCGACAACCTGGATTCGTTTTTAGAAAACATGGGGATCGAGATCACAGAGGAAGAATTCAATGAGCTAACAAAACGACTACCAGAGAACGGTGAGTGCTGCCGACCTCTGGGGTAAGGGAGAGGATGCATTCCCTAGTCTGGAAAACAAAACTTTCTCCAGTCAGACTTTAACTTTATTGCCAGTAATCTAAAATCCAGTTTCTTCTGCATGGATACCAAACACTGCAGAAGACAAATCGAGACTTTAAGCCAGAGAACAATCAGGGAGTAGAAACCAGAATAAAGGGTTTGCAAGAGCATCAGTCCGGCTGCTTCTCCCAATGTGTCCCAACAACCAACCACTCTGTGGAAAGCTTCTGCTTCCTAGCGCACTGCAGTATCCCCGTAGCCAAACCCAAATGCATGACTCTGCCACCTTTAATGCTTCTTCCTTTTATTGCCACCCTGTATTCCCGGTGTATAAACTCCCAGAATGGTCTCCCTTTATGCCTTTGCCAAGGTTCAGCTGTTCCTTCCCCCAAACCAGCGGGTTAAGTGTTCTTAACAGAATAGAAAATTTCAGAGCTGTACCGCAGAGTGTTACATAAATTGGTATGTTCAGAGTTCTTAGTGTTGCTTATCATAAAGACAATTTCAACACTGTCGTAAGTTACAGTAATGAACGGTTCTAAACCTAGTCTACTGCTTTTCCACAACCTTGTTTGTCCTGGATAAAGTTACTTACTTATTGCATTAGGCTTAAAATGTCACCTCTTTTATCTCAAACCTGGGTTTCAGACTATTGGGTTTCAGTCTAGGAGAGTAAAGGTTTTATTACTGACTGAGACAAACAGTTGATCTGATAATCTTATAAAATTTTATTTCAGTGAAAATAAGTGGATCCAAGGTCACATTAATTTAATGCAGACATATTCTTTGGAGGGCCTCTTACATAGATATAATTACTTGTCGTTCCAAATTTCCCTTACTTTTAAGAACAATGTATTTTTTTAACATTTGCCAGAAATTTGCAATCAGTATCTGCCTGGGTTTTCCTTCTCCCGTTTCTTTAGATTCAATACAACTTTTTAGCAATTTACCTTTAACCAAACTTTATAAACCTTCGATTTTTCCATAGGAAACAAATCCCTTTTCCATTTTTCAGTTTGTCAGTTTATATAATGGTTAAAAATGTCAATTTAGTAACCTGTAGAACTACTGACCAGCAAGTCTAGAAACAAACTCAACAGTTCAATTTGTACAAATATGTATTAGTCAGGGTTCTCTAAAGAAACAGAACTTGGAGAATGAATATATGTGTGTATAGGCATATATATATATATATATATATATATATATATATATATATATGGTTCCCAGACTGTGGAGTTGATCCAAGCTGTCTACCAATGAATCCAGTAGTTGTCCAAGAATCCAGTAGTTGTTCAGTGCATGAATGAGGCTGGACGTCTCATCTGGTCTTCAGTATATGCTGGAGTCCTGAAGAAGTAGACTCTAATGTTAGTGAAGGAAAGGATTGGTTAGAGAGAGCAAGCAGGCAAAGAAAGCAAGTTTCCTTCTTCCATGTTCTTTATATGGGTGTCAGCAGAAGGTGTGACCCCCGATTAAAGATGGATCTTCCCACCTCAAAGATCCAGATTAGAAGTGGGTCTTCCCACTTTAATTAAGAAGAAACATCCCTCACAAGTGTGCCCAGTCATTTGGGTTCATTCCAGACGCAATCGAGTTGACCGTCGAGGATGGCCATCACACACACACACACACACACAAACAGACAAAGGCACTAGTTTATTACAAGTGCAGCATTTATTCGTGAACTCACAGCAGCCCCGGCTGCCTGCTCAAGATCAAGACAGTCAGCTCCAGTTTACTCCAGCATGGAGGGAATGGGCTTGGAGCTAAGGATCTGTTGATGGTGGATGGATTCTAGGGAAAGAAGAGTCAGTTGTAAGGGTGCTGCCCAACCATGCTGGGCCAACCATTCATGTATGGGCAGCACAGATTAGCCTCAGTGAGTTATTTTTTTAAGGGTATGAACTTGGAAGGGGTAGGGATGAATTCAGAGAAGTTGGAAGAACAAGTAAGGTGTTAATATGGTCTTCATGTATTGTATCAATATGAAATCCTCAAAGAATTTATAAAAATATTGTATTAGAAAACTGTAGCTTACAAGCCATGAGAGTTCAGCATGCAGTGAGCAACAATCTGAGTGTAAGAATTAAAAATAAATGGGGATAATAGATAGTTCCGTCATTACTTTCTGGTCAGCCAAACCCTATCCTAATATGCAAGCCTTGTGTTCATTGAAAGACCCTGTCCATAAAAGAGCAAGGTAAGCATCTTCTAAGGAATGCCACTGGAGGGTGACCTCTGACCTCTATTTATGCACACATGCATGTCACTTAAGCATACACAAGCAACTATGTGAATTCACGCCCACATGCCATACACACACACACACACACACACACACACACGGAAGTAAAAATAAAGGTGAGATCATCAGGCTAATAAGAGACCTTCTCCTGTATAAACAAATCCCCTTAATGCAGAGTTTTAATTAGCAATCTAAAGAGCAATGTGAAAAGTAAACTTATTCACCCCTAATTCTTGATTCTTTTTTCTACTTTCATGCCACCATAACCTCCCACAACCACTAAGTAATCAACATATTTAGCTGTTCTTGCCCCTTTGTGTTGTCCACAAGAGCAAATTTCTGTCTTTATTATTCTACCCTTAATCCAGACCTGTAGCATGAAGGCCAGGCCTGCTTGTTTGTGTTTTTCTGTCCTGCCCAGTTCCCCACAACTGTTTAGCCCCAAAGAAAATCACACATAGGTCTCCACAAATTATAAGCTGATTGGCCCATTAGCTCTAGCCTCTCACTGGCTAACTCTCACATCTTGATTAAACCATTTTTCTGATCTATGTTAGCCATGGGGCTCAGTACCTTTTAAGTGGGGCAGATCACATCCTGTTGTGTCAGTGGTCTAGGCAGGAGTGGGAGGAATCAACTTCCTCTTTCCCAGAATTCTCCTGTTCTCATTACATCATTTCTATTTCTTGTCTGGTTTTTCCGCCTATATTTCCTGCCTGGCCAATCAGCATTTATTTATAACATGATTGACAGAATACAGACAATTCTCCCACACCACAGACCCTTGTCATTTGACTGAAACTATGAGCACAACCTCCAGAATGGTATAATGACTACATTGTTGCCTTACATTCATTCTGCATAAAATAACCAAGACAATTTAATTTAGACATAAATATGGCCTTTTTATTCCTCAGAACCTCCTCATGGGAC
Source organism: Microtus oregoni (assembly GCF_018167655.1). Lineage (NCBI taxonomy): Eukaryota > Metazoa > Chordata > Mammalia > Rodentia > Cricetidae > Microtus > Microtus oregoni. Next base: position 14,888,109 of record NW_024543222.1, on the reverse strand, counting down.
TGGAAAGGACCCAGGTTCTATTCCCACACTGACCTGTTGATTGACAGTTATTTGTAACGCCAGTTCCAGGCAATGCCGTGCCGTCTTCTGGCCTCTGCAAGCCCCAGGCATGCAGCATGGTACACAGATGTGCATGCAGGCCAAACACCCATATTCATAATTTTAAAAAAATTAAGCTCCTTTAAAACAAGAGAGTAATAGAGGGGTAAATATGATCAAAGTATATTATATACATATAAAATGTCAAAATGAATCCTATTGTTTTGTAAAGTTAATATATACTCATTTAAAGTTTAAAACCTTCAAAGACCCCCTCATAACTTAGTTTAGCAGTATTCCAGGCATAGCGCAAAACATTTTTATGAATTATTCAATTAGTTTATTCGTTATCCATGAATTCATATATTTATTGTTACAGGTTTCTTTGTCTCAAGTGTCTATTGAATGCCAGAATGTATCCCAGTCTGCATTTCTGTCTTAGTAGTAAAGCCATGAAGAAAACAAATTAATGTAAGCTTCATAGACTCAGGATCCCCTCCTCCCCCGCTTGTGTTCCAAGACCCAAACAAAATAGAATCTGAAGGCCTTTAGAAAGTACCGTGCAAACCCCAATCATCCGCAGTGACACATCTTTCTGATCCCCTTATGGTGGTTTTTGTTCAGGCCAGATGGAAACGCTTTGGTTTACCGCACACTGTGTTCTTGGTAGTTCCTTTTCCGAGTCCATTGGCTGTCATCTCTAATTATAAAAAGTGACATCATGCTACTAGCAGTGGTTTTCAGAATGTATGATCAGCATTTCCAAAAGAAATGTGGAATTAGAAACCGAATGCATCCAAAAAAACTTGAGAGATCTCATCTACAAGAGAATACGGTCCCAACAATCTTAGTTCTTACTCCTGTGAGTGGAACTATCCAGTAAGTCCACACTTGCACGTTATAGAGGGTCAGCTCCATTAAAGACTTCACTGAGGCTCTGCTTCATATTTTAAGGACTGGGTGTTTTTACCTTTTTCTCAGTTTGGTTTTATCAATAGCTGAACTTTTCCTGTCTTATAGCTGAAGGGAAAGTGAAACTGAATAATTTAATGGAAGAGCTGAGAACTGTTTTAGGTAAGTGTGAACGTGATGAACTTTTTACGCTGCTTTAATGCTATCTCCTACTGTGTATTCCTCTTCTTGCTAATTTTACCACCTTAGCCTTTTGTTAATTAAACATTTTTCATCTACTTCCTTTGAATCGCCTATGCTTTTACAACAGACATATGTCAAAACTTCAGATAGTTCAAAAATTAAACAGTGACTATTTATAGATGGAATTTGAGGGGTGGGTCATCAACAACATTAAAATTTTCTGAGAAATTGTATGAGCATTGGGTTATTCGAGGTATGTTCCTTAATAAGTACATAACCTTTGTTATAGATAAGATTATGTTTTAATTTTTATATTTCTAAATCTGTTGCTTATTCTACATGAAAACACGTGTCCTCACAGATTGTTTATCTATCCATGAAAGATGCTAGCCATGTTTAGTTTTTCATAATTTGTAATCATTTGATGGTGTTCGCAGCAGTGTCAGCACATTTTTGTAACAGTATGAGAACTTTTGAGTCCTAATTTTACCTTTCGGCTCCTCTCCAACCAAAGTCAGAGAAGACGCTGTGAGGGTTGCCCATCTCTCCTTCACTAATGCTGATCCTTGTGGGGGGCCAGGGATCCGAGCTCAGGTCCTCATCTTGTACAGCAAGCACTTTACCCACGGAGCCGTATTTCCAGCCCCTTCCTGCCAGAATTCTAAGGAAATTCCTCACATATATGGGAATTCTGTCATCTCACTCACGATCCCATCTAATCTTCTTCTGTAGGTACCATTAACATCAGAATTTTCTGGATTATGTTTCTAATATAGGAACTTTCGCAAGAGACATTCAAACTATCACATGGATTCTAGATTGCTTTTCCTAATTTTGTGCATAGCTCATGTCTGTTTTAATATGAAAAGTTATTGAACTCACTGATTGTTCTGCACCTATTAAATGAGCATATGGTCTTTGTCTTTCATTCTCATATGCCATAATTTATGTATTACTTTTGCGTGTTGAACCATCATCACCTTATTATGGTGAAAATTTGCTTTTAAGCTTAAATTTGGTGTGTTAATATTTAGTTAAAATTTGATTTGTTAAATTTTGTATCTGTGTTTGTCAGAGGTAGTGACTTGTAGTTTTCTTTCTTGATGCGTGTTTTTCTAGCTTTGCTATTAGGATAACAGAACCCAAGTCCACTTTTGAAACACTTTCTCACAAGCATTTACCAAATGCATTTTTGATACATTCTATTACTTAATAATTAACTAACTAATATAAGATGTGTACTATGTGTGCCTTTCTACATGGAATTTATGTGCATCATAATTTATAGTTCCAAATATGATCATTTCAAACTCCTAGAGTAAATATTTAAATTTTACTTCATACAAGAATGCACTCAGTTATTACTCATTTTATTCTCATCTGTAAACATAGTTAAGGTTTATAAATTTCATAACTTTACAGGGTCAAGAATCAGCGCTTTTAGGTCTCAAATTCCTTTCATGTCACCATTTGTGTCTTCTTTAGGAGAGCCAGTAGATATTAATGACCTCCAGGATACTCTGAAAGACATGAAGATTGAGTTCACAGACAAAGAGTATTTGCGTCTGATGAGAGATCTTCCACTTGATGGTAAGCATATGGATGTGTATTGATATGTATTGGTAAGGATTGACATATATAAATTCTTCAGAAGGTTTTTGAGTACTTGATTGTGAAATTTTTCTAAGATGGTAGAAAATTGTTTCTATTTCTTATTGTTTTATTTAATATTCATACATGCACATAATATGTGTTTATCAACTCCATCCCCATTCCCTTCCCTCCAACTCCTCCCTTAAATACCCTTCTACTTTTCCCTCCCATCTTCACATGACCAGGACTTTAAAATCATTCCAGAATATTTTTACCAAAAGAATATCTGAATCATTTACTTCTCAGTATGGGAAACGAAAGCTCTTTCACTCATTTTCCTCCCAGCGTGGCCCGTGTGTTGTCCTTGTTTGTGCTAACATGCCAGAAAGTACAAAGAAAAGTACAAAAAGGAAAAAAAAGTGAGGCAAATCAGAAATTTAAAACCAAATCAAATGGGTTATGTGTTTCCGAGTTTTCAGCCAATGGTCAGTGGTTTTCGTGCACCAGTGAATAGATTTGCTTCATGAAAGTTTTTCTCCAGAGGCTGGAGAGATGGCTCAGGGGTTAAGAGAATTTGCCTCTCTTGCAGAGGACCCAAGTGCAATTTCCAACGCCTACATGATGGCTCACAACTACCTGTAACTCCAGCCCCAGGGGCTCTAATGCCTTCTTCTGACTTCCCCAGTCACAGGCATACAAATAGTATGCATACGTGCCCCCAAAATATCCACATACATAAAATGCAAGGGTGTTTTAAAATTAAAAAAAGAAATAAAGTCATTCTCCAAACAAACTCCATTACAATGAGAGAATACAAATAAATCTAGAAGGAAACTATTAGAAGCTGATCTTTTTGAATCATGGAATTTTAAAAATTATAGTTCATTGGTCATTGATTTAAGCAAATCCTCCTTATTAATGTTTTCTGACCTTGTTTGTGCTTTCTTCTTCCAGCTTCAGGAAAAGTATATAAGAAAAGGATATTGGAATGTATAAGGCATCTTAAAAGTGAGTGCAAAGCATCATGGAAGGATAAATATATATGATTCCAATACTGTCCGTGTGCACAAGTTCATCTCTATTAAATAGAAATATCGTGAATGTATTTTCTCAGGATTATATTTTGTATTATATTTCCCAACATAACATGCTGGGTTATTATGCTACAATTCCCTGGGAATTTATCTAGACCCATTTAGAATTACATAGTATTCAATATAAACAAAAGATGCCGCCATCAGGGAATGAGATACTACATCTAGTTTCAATGTTGTTTTACACCTGTGACTAAGTCTTCCTGAATCTTAGGTCCTCATGTATAGTGATATTTTATTTATATTTTAATAAATAAAGCTTGCCTGAAGTTCAGAGGGTAAAACTAAGCCGATAGAGGCCAGGCAGGGATGTCATACACCTTTATTTCCAGGATCTGGGAGACAGAGGCTGATGGATCTCTGTGAGTTCAAGGCCACCCTTGGGCTACACAAGATCAATGCAGAAACAGATCCAGGTGGTGGTGGCTCACAACCTTTAATGCCAGTACTAGGGAGTCACATGCCTTTAAGCCCAGAACTAAAAGGGAATATAAAATGGGAGGAAACAAAGGCTCAGGGCTCAGTCTGCAGTTGCCTAGCCTTGGTAGAGGTAAAACTTCTTTAGTAGCTTGAATGTTTTGCCTTTCTGATCTTCAGCTTGAACCCCAATATCTGTCTGGGTTTTTATTATTTCTGCTGCACTCATGAATAAAAATGATGGCCATAGCCCACCTAAATTAATTAATAAGGGCTTTCCACATTTTGATATCTTTTTAATGCTTTGTCTCTCTTAAGGAGGAAAAGTTGATCTGAATAACTTGAGCCCATTTCTAGAAACCATGGGACTCAATCTCTCACAGGACGAATATGAAGACTTTGTAGAAAACCTGCCAGTTGATGGTAAGCTTATAGGCTAAAGCATGTCCCTTTGGGGACACCGTAGGTTTAACAGCATCTTTAGATGGCATTGATTTGATGTCAAGAGGATGTTTTGAAAGGTTTGCAACAGAATCCAGATAAAAACATATACTGTCTTCATTCGTTCAAGTCTAGCAGCTGGCCTCCGCCGTGGTGGTGGCCACACTGGATACTGTGTGATTGCAAAGGAACTTACCTACTAGGAATGTTTAAAGAAAATGCCTGCTGTGAATGCTTTACCTGACCTAAATTAGAAAAGCAATGGCTAGAGAGAAGCACGGGGATTTTAAAATATATATAACTGTGGACACTGAGAATAATTACACCACTACAATGAGTTATTGTGTGTATTATAAGCTTTGGATTTTAAATACAATAATAAATGAGAATTTTTCCCAATGGAAAATAATTTGCCAATATGGATTGAAGATATGAAAAAAATAACTAGACAGATAATGGTAACTGGAAAAAATAGTCAATTCTCTACTGCTAGCCATCATTCCAACAAGGAACAGAGGCTGAAACCGTTCTTCCATTTTGCTTTCATGTTTTGTGGTGCTAGAGATTGGACCTAGGGCCTGGCACATGCTGGTTGGGTTCTCTTTACCACTGGTTTGTGTCACCAGTACCAGATAATTTTCAGAATAACTTCTTTAAAATCTTCCAGTAACTTTGTTCTAATGCTATCTAAATGGATCCAGAAAGCACACTGGAAATGGTTGCAGTCTCTTGAAACCTCGACGCCTACCTCCAATGACATATCTCCTCCAACACCTCCAAATCCTTCCCAGACAGTTTCACCAACTGGGGACCAAGCATTCACACATATGAACCAATGGGAGCCAATCTCATTCCAACCACCACCATGTACAAAACTAAATAGAATAAAAGGGGTGGGGGATGTTACATCAACTTGGTGCCAAATACCTAAAAATAAAACGTAAGCATCTAGAATTAAATTTTAGATGATGCCAGTGTCCTAGTTGGGAAAGGTGGAAGGATCCTCACTGTTGCTCTGTGGTTTTCTTGCAGATAATGGAAAGGTTAATCTGAAAAATATTGTGCCAAAATTGAAAGATTTTGAGGGTGAGTTTCTCTAACACTATAAATGTGTATCTTAAATATTCCCCCAATATATTGTTGATAGCAGCAGTCATTTTACTCAATTATTTGTCAGACCAAATTTATTCAATAATTTATGTATTCAAAATAAGCCACCAAGACTTACTCTTTTTTATTGCTGTTTTTGTTTGTTTTGTGAGAAAGGGTCTCTCTGTGTCATCCTAGCTGTCCTGGAATTCACTGGGTAGACCAGGCTGGCCTGGAGCTTACAGAGATCGGCCTTTCTCTGCCTCCTGTATGCTGGGGCTAAAGATGTGAGCCACCATGACTAGAGCAAGTCCTTTCTTGTTTATAAGTATTTCTTTGCTACATGTAAATAGCTAAATTTCAAATAAGCATGTTAATAAAATAGATAAAGTTTTGGAAAGCTCAAGATGTCTTTCTGTTTTATAAGTCAGTATTGCTAATGGCAACTCAATATCCCATTGGTAGCCTAGATTGCCTTCTGCATGCCATCCCCTAATACTGAGAATGCCTTTGTTATGTTACTATTGCAAGGGAAGGTTTGCTTCGGCTTCTGTTGTCACCTTGTCACTTTGTATTTGCATGTCCCATCTTGTCTCTTCTCCTTAACTCCAAGCTGAAATTACAACCATATGACTATTATTTTTAAAAGACATATCATAGGTCATATTGGTTAATAACATGTTTTTACAAATACCTTTTTTAAAATAAAATTATCAGACCAGCCCAGTGGGGAAAGCTATGTGACCTTAGTTCAGTCCCAAGGGCCTAGTGTTGAAGGAAAGAACTGACATACAGAGCTATCCTCAGACCTCCATATGCATGAGTACACAGGCACATGCATGCACACATGCGTGCGCACACACACAGAATAAATATTTTTAAATAAGTTAACCAATTTTTTTATTTTCGCCTGTAAACATTCTGTCTTCTCAAAGGAGAGAAGATCAGTGTGGGTGGCCTGAAGAGCGCTGTTGGAGAAATGGGGATCCAACTCAAGGACAGAGAGTATGTGAACCTGCTGGAGACGCTGGTATTTGATGGTGAGTTAGTGTTGCTGTGACCTCCAGAAGCTAACTGGTCTTATGGTTCTGCTCTTTGGAACTTAACGTTATTTTTTTCCTTTTTCCATTTGCGTGTGTGTGTGTGTGTGTGTGTGTGTGTGTGTGTGTGTTGGACATTGGTTTATCGGTATGTGTAGGCACAGTGTGTGGGTGTGCGTGCACGTGTGTGTGTGTGGCGGGCATTGGTTTTTCAATGTGTGTAGGCACGGTGTGTGGGTGTGCGTGGTGGGGGGGCATTGGTTTCTTAGTGTGTGTAGGCACGGTGTGTGGGTGTGCATGTGTGGCGAGCATTGGTTTTTTTCAGTGTGTGTAAGCACAGTGTGTGTGTGTGTGTGTGTGTGTGTGTGTGTGTGTGTGGCGGGCATTGGTTTTTCAGTGTGTGTAGGCACGGTGTGTGGGTGTGTATTTATGTGCATGTGGAGCCCTGGTTGATGCTGTGAGTGCCCCTCAATCCCATTCCTTGAGGCAAGCTCTCCAGCAAACCCAGGGCTCACAGGCCTAACTGGCTCACCGTAAGCTTGCTGGGAGACCCGTGCCTGCTTTCCAAGGCTGGAATCACCCACACCTGCACTGTGTGAGCCCTGGGGACCCTAAATTCTGTTCTTGCTGCACAGGGCAAGTGCTTAACCACTGAGCCTTCTCCAGACCTCTGAAGTGTGTATTTTGAAATGCTGTGTGTTGAAATGTCGCCTGTACCCACCCTCCAGCTGTACCAGCCCTCCTCATAAACAGTCTCCGTTGCTCCTGTGACGCTTTGGGTACAGACCTTAGTTCTCAAAAACTCTTCCACAAAACCACGAGAAGAAAGAAAAACATCCCTGCTGACTTTTCCGTGCGGGGAGGGGAGGGGCATCTTTGACCCCGGTGCACTAGAGGTCCTGGAGGAATCCCTGACCTCTCTGAGGCTCTTTCCTAAATCCTGCTACTAAAACTTGCCCCTTCCTCACCTTTTACCCCTCCCCCACCACTAAATCTTCAAAGTTCTTGTTTTTATTCTCACTGTTTGAGAGTAGGCCAAATTTCTCTCCCTTTTCCATCAATATTGCCCTTGCAGAGAACCTGTGTTCCATTCCCAGCACCCACCTGGTGGCTTATATGTAGCTCTAGTTCCAGGGATCCAGTAACCTCTTGAGGCCTCTACAGAGGCTAGGCACACAGGCACATGCTTGATACATGGCATATGCAAGCAAATACTCATACACATAAAATTAAAAAACAAATCTCTTTTTATTTATTTTTTTTTATTTTTCCATTCAATTATTTACACTTTCTTCCCTCCTCCCAAACCCCTCCCGCTCCCACATACTCCCTCCTCCCTCTCCTACCCTGCTTGAAAGAGGGCAGGGAACCCTGCCCTGTGGGAAGTCCAAGGCCCTCCTCCCTACATCCAGGCCTAGGGAGCTGTGCATCCATGTAGACTAGGGTCCCAAAAAGCCAGAACATGCTGTAAAAACAAGTCCCAGTGCCTTTATCAATGGCCTCTCAGTCAGCCCCATTGTCAGCCACAATCAGAGAGTCCGGTTTGATCACATGCTCATTCAGACCCGGTCCATCTGGATTTGGTGAGCTCCCATTAGAACAGGTACACTGCCTCAGTTGGTGGACCAACCCCTCGTGGTCCTGACTTCTTTGCTCGTCTTCTCCCTCCTTTTCCATCAAGGAAGCAGGGATGGGAAGATTGTGTGAGGATTGTATGAGCCAGAGGTTGGGGAGGGCTGCAGTGAACACGTCAGGACCATTGCACTCAGAGCCCACAGCAGCTGTGGTTACCTGCGTGAGAGCAAAGTAAAAAAAAAAAAAAAAAAAAAGCATGGATGGGGAAGGGACACAGCAGTCCCCTCCCCTGGCTGAGAAGCTATGGACACTTGATCGCTGCTAAGGGAAATTCTGTTTTCTTTAGGAATGTGGTCCCTGGTAGGTTGCTCCAGAGGGGACCCTGTGTCCATTCTTATAGGGGAAGCACTAATTGGAGTCAGTGGACAATTTTAAAGGGGGGTGGGATTGGGAACTGGCTTGGCAGTTAAGAGTAATGGCTGTTCTGTCAAAAGACTTGAAATTGGTTCCCAGCATCTACATCAGACAACCCACAGCTCCTGTAACTCCAAGTCCAAAGGAATTTGCCCCATCTTCTGGCCTTTAGGGGCACCCACAAAGCATGTGCATGCATACGTGTATGTATGTGTGTTCATGCAAATGTGTGTATGTGTGCTCATACACACACAAAAAATTAATATCTTTTAAGAAGACATGAAGTTGGGAAGAAAACGTAGGGGAAACCTGGGGGATAATTATAATTGAATCACTATGTATATATATATTAAATTCTCAAAGAATAAATAAATATATTTTAAAACTAATTCAAGGGGCTGGAGAGATGACTCTGTGCTTAAGAACACTTTCTGCTCTTGCAGAGGACCCAGGTATGGTTCTCAGCACCCACATCAGGGAGCTCACAGCCATCTGTCATTCTAACTCCAGGGAGTCTAATACCCTTCTTGACCCCCCAGGACACCAACAAGCAAGTGGCCCACAGACAGACATGCAGTCCAACACTCATACACATAAAAGGTAAAGTTAAATAAATCTTTTTAAGAATAATATTTGAAGATGGAAAAGAAAACAGGTAAGAACAATGAGTGTGTGAATCCCAGCTCTCCTGTATTAGCCAGTATTTGTCTTGGAGGTGGATGTGTCGATAGACCAGTCAACAACACATGACGTTTGCTTAGTCCTAATGGTGTTCAGGACCCATCCTCACCACACACAGCAATGGCGCTTGGCCCCTGTGTTACAGCGAAGGAAACAGAGGCCTAGATCTGCTTAAGGCCTCCAAGCCAGAGTGTAGCAAAGCCCGGGCATTTGCACTCACGCTCCCACCCCTACCCCAGACACTCGTTCTGTGCCAGCACAAGGCCCATTCCTTGACCTCATTGTGACTTGACGATGGAAGAAGATCCACTCCCTAAGGTCAGTCACAGAACAAAAAGTCTAGCCCTGTATTCACCGAGGCATTCTCGGTCCTGAACTGTAACTTCTTTTATTTACTACAGAAAATAACAAAGTTTTCCGAAATCGACTCCTGTCCAGCCTGAGGGGTTTCAGAGGTGAGTAGCAAATGTGAGGAAGCAGTATAAAGGCCGGTTTGAGATTTCCTCAAAGATTATGGTCACAATTCTTCGGGAACCTGTTCTATGTATCGATCACTTTGGTCTTTATTTCATAGATGGTGTGTTAGTTAGGTCAGCAGCAAGCTCAGAGGAATCAGCCTTGAATGCCCAGCTTTATTTCTGGGTGCCTTGGACAGATCTCATGAGAGCTTGACCATCACCATGCTGTGATACAGCCGCCACAGTGCTCAGCATCACCATGCTGTGATACAGCCGCCACAGTGCTCAGCATCACCGTGCTGTGATACAGCCGCCACAGTGCTCAGCATCACCGTGCTGGGATACAGCCGCCACAGTGCTCAGCATCACTGTGCTGTGATACAGCCGCCACAGTGCTCAGCATCACCGTGCTGGGATACAGCCGCCACAGTGCTCGGCATCTGAGCTGCTGTTTATTTAGATGACCAGTTTAGAAACTGCTACAACTCAGATTCCAGTTATCCGGTCATAACCACTCCATGTTTTCAAGCCATATCTAATTAAAATACCAACATTGCGTATGTCACATGATCCCATTGGAAGGCTGCATTAATGACCCCAGAGTCCTGATCGTCTTGTCTAGTTGTCACTCTCTTCCAGTGTTGGAAGAGATGATTCTGTCTGTAGATGAAGGAACTGGCTTGCGTCAGAGTTACAGTTTTAAAAAGATGTTTAATACTGAATTACATGGAGTTACGATATCCCCGGTGTGATGGGCATCCGAAATACCCATCCACCTGACTAAGGAATGAACGTGTCTGTTTGAGACTCACTGCTTCTTATGCACTTGCTGTCCGTGGGATGGCAGTGATAACCCCAGGACCACTCTTGCTGCTCATGATATGATTATTTTCACTAGGACAACAATCTTAACTTCTCTAAGGTAAATGATGTCACAACTTCACCCAATTCAAAAGCAGCTTTTCTTACTGTGATCATCTTTAATAATGATTACATGTAGCTAAATCTTTCTCTGGGGAACAAAAGTTTGCTCAATAGCACCCACTTAAGTAGATGTTTAAGCTCCAGAGATGTTGTTTGGTGTTTGGGTTTATTGATTATAATAAAAACTATGATGTACATTTACACTTCTCCCATTGACATGACCCTTTTCTGTGAGAAGTGGGATTCATAGCCCAACAGTTATGAAAACTTCACAAGAGCATGATTGCTAAACTACTTTCAAATAACTTTCTGGTTCTTTTTTGTATGTTTATTTGCCTTTGTTTCTTGAGACAGAGTCTCACCATGAAGTGCTGACTGGCCTGGAACATTCTGCAAAGACCAGGCTGGCTTCAAACTCATAGAGCTCCACCTGCCTCTGCCTCCAAAATGCTGGGAGTAAAGACGCGTGCCATCACAACCAGACTAATTAACTCTTAACAGCAGCCAGGCCTGTTGAAGGTTACTCTAATTTAGCAAGTCTTTCTGTTTGGATGGGATTTTTCTCATGTTTCTGACATTTTTTTCAGGTGGAAGGGTTGATCCCAACAAGCTGAAGACACTCCTCCTAAACATAGGGCTCAAACTCAAAAGCAAGGAATTGAAAAGTGTGATGCAGAAGCAGGCTGCTACTGGTAAGCATGAGGACCGTGCTGCCTTTGGCTGTCGTGGGCAGAATCTTGAGATTAGGTATAAGAACTTCTAAGATTAAACGGGCTTGCTCAGCACTTGGGAGACAGAGTCAAGAGAATCACTGGAAGTTGAAGGCCTCTCTGTGCAGTAAGCTCCAGGTCCCCCCACACATACACACCCTCTCTGACTTCTACAATTAGATTGATCTGAGAATTTTAGATACTATTTATGGAGAAAATTTTGGTCTGAAAATAAGAAATAGTGTCTTTTGTCATTTTTTAGTAATCTGAAGTCATCATGCCATTCCCCCAGTGCTAAGAGTACCCCGATGGGCCAGGGACTTGTAGGGAAAAAAGAAAATGGGAGCGGGGATAAAAGAGAATGAACCGCAAAAATAGCCAGAAATAATCAGGAGAGGAAAATCTACAATGGGAAGTAGTGGAACCCCATTAATATTTCCTAAGATATCCATGCATGAGATAAATACAGACGTAGGAAACATTAGGGGACAGCAGATCAGGAAAAGATGGGGTATAGGAAGCATCTAGCTCAACATCTACATTAAATGTGCAGTATAAACACACATCCACACACACGGGAAGCACACCTCTTGAATGGTATCATTACCATTCTTAGGAGGCATTTAAAGTCCAAGAACTGAAGACATGCTACATAAGTACCATGAAGACACGATACTTATCATAGCCAGACCCTGTACTCAAGAGAATGGCCACAGTCCAAGGTCTTTCTTACTAATGAGGGCTCCAGCATTCAAAGCAGGAAATATAAATTTAAGGTAAACACAAATAGATTAGTAAAATTTATAGGCTTTTATCAAATCCTAACGTATAATCTTTCTAAGTTTTATGTCATCATCTTAATTGTTTGTGTTCTGTATTACAGCTAATCGAAGTATCCCTCTGAAAAAAGTATTAGCGGATGTGAACTCGGTTGTAGGCAAGTTAAAAGTTATGCGATGTTTAAAACCCTACATCTTAATGCTATCCTCATATCTTTTCATTACTACATAAATAAACTCATAAACAGAATGCTGGAGACTTGTCGGTGTTCTGCTTCCTCATTCAGATGTCCCAAGGGTGCTGTTGACACACAAGCATGAAGACCTGAGTTCAATCCCCAGCACCTACATAAATAACAAGTTGTGCTGGCATGCCCTTTTAATCCCAGCACTGGGGAGGTGAAGATGGGTGGATCCCTGGGACTTGCTGGTCAGCCAGCCTCGCATAATGGATGAGCTCCAAACCACTGAGAGGCACTGTCTCAAAACACAAGGTGTCTGACCCCACAGCTGAGGCTGACCTCTGGCCTCCATGCCCACATGCACCTGCATATACACATGTGCCCATGAACACACCCACACAGGCATGTACAACAGATAAATCATTTGTTTAAGTGTAATAAAAGGGCTTCCCTCCTCAGAATGAAAGGAACATGTTCTGATTGTCTCCGGTCATTTATTCTGCCTTGGAGCCTTTCCGCGCCTCTAGTTCTCACAGTTACATGATGTGATAGAAGAACACGGACAGTTTCCTCCCCTCTTCTTCTGCTATTTCGATACCTATCAATGCTGCAGACTATACTTACTGTTTCTGCTTTTTTAAGGAGGAAAGGTTGGTATCAAAGATGTGAAAAATTTTGTCGAAGCCGCTGGAATAACACTGACACCTACAGAACACTTAGAACTGATGTGCAGTTTGCCAATTGAAGGTGAGTTTTTCAAACACTGTTAGAATATTAGGGAAAGTCAGGTCGGGTATCGAGACACTTTAAAACAGACTTTTATCTGCTGGGATAATTGACTGCGTCCTGGTTGTTGTTGCTGTTGTTTTTAAGAGCTGTCAACAGTTTTCAATATGACCTTGTTCTTGCCCCAGAAAGAATAATTTTTGTTCTTTCATTGAGAGTCAGAAACTCTAATTTTCTCGACTTCCTATGATTGGGGACAGAAGCCATTATTATGTTCCATCCTCCCTTCCAATGAAAGTTAACTTTGTAGGTGTAAGGAGGAAGTGAGGCTGGTGGGAGCGGGGAAGTGGGCGAGAGGAAAGTAAGAGGACCGAGGAAAGATGTATTTGTATTCCTGTACCATGTGGCAACAGGTTATTAGGAGTTGTTTCTGTCCAGTGACATGTATGCTCTGAAATTTTTCTCGATTCTTTGCTTTTGAACTCTTGGGATACAAAATATCAAACTATTTATAAGGCAAATCACTGGAGGTCGCCCGGCTGAGACAGCAGCTTACTGTCCCCCTGACAGCTGTGATGTGTGTGCCCCTGTTTTGCAGATTATGAAACTATATATGAAAGCAGATTGATAGACTGTCTGAAATCCTTCGGAGGTAAGGGCCATGGTGAGAAGAAAGATGAATAAGGGCCCTTGACTCACACTTGAATCTGGCTGTGTCCTCTCGTGGGGACACCCTCTCCCACACTCACTCCCCTATCTTCATGTCTGAATTTTCCAAACAATTTTTCATTTTGCTGCTAAGATTAGCTTTTGATAAAAAAAAAATCAAATTGAAAACTGGTTGCACATAAAAATATGAAATAAAGAACAGGCTATTATTTTGTGGGGAGTTTCACTAAGCCCTACCCTGTGCATGGTAGGACAGTGAGTTTGTACTTGCTAGAGCTTTCCTCTCTACCAGCAAGAACATTTTCAGTTCCCTTTCCATTTGTCCCCTTCTGTGAAGATGGACGTCGGGGCTACTGACACTCTTGTTGACAGCCGTGATTTAAGGGGGATAAATGAAAATTTTCTTTTTCAGGGGAAGTTATTAAATTTCTTCTATATTTCTGATTTTTGTCCTTAGGTGGGACAGTTGATGTCAATAACTTAGAAAATGTTTTGGAAAACTTGAAAATCAAGCTCTCAGACGAGAAACTAAAAGATCTGTCAGAAAACCTTCCAGTTGACGGTAAGCGTGCGGCTGGAATCAGACCTTCCAGGGACTCTTGCTCCAGGTGCTCAGGCCTGAGGCCTCTGCGAGCAGCATCTGTTTCGATACTGATATGATATTTTTTATGTTTGTTTGTTTGGTTGGTTGGTTGGTTGGTTTTTTGAGAGAGGATTTCTCTGTAACCCTGGCTGTCCTGGAATTCGCTTTGTAGACCAGGCTTGCCTTGAACTCACAAAGATTTGCCTGTCTCTGCCTCCCAAGTGTTGGGATTAAAGGTGTGATCCTCCACTACCTGGCTGATATTTTTTAGTCTTAAAGAGAAATTCCGTCCATGTGAGAGCACATTTTGGTTTAGTATATTTTCATTAATTTTGAGATATATGATATATACGCTAGAGTGAGCTATGGATGTTTGTCTTTACTTGAGGGACACTGAAGGAAGATTGCTTATTACAGTGAAGGGTTTCTCTTCATATGAGTCTCGCCATCCTAGTGTCTTCCAAAGGCTGTGTCATCAAACTGTCCTGGACCTTGTAACATCTGCTTCCTTGTCTGCTCTTCCTCTATTTTGGCACTGCCCACAGGATTCCTTCCTAGCCTCAACTCTTTGATAGAGCAGCAGTTTTAAGCTGCAATATTTTATCTTCTCTCTGAAAGGAACAGACAGGAGAGAAAGACTCCCACAAGTTGTCCTCTGACGTCTGCATAGGTATTGTTGTATGGAGAGGAGCCGCCAGGCTAGCTTAGCCCCGAAATAATTACACAGAAACTGTATTCATTTAAACACTGCCTGGCCCATTAGTGCTAGCCTCTTATTAGCTAACTCTCACATCTTGATTCAACCCATTTCTAATAATCTGCATGTCACCACGAGGCCGTGGCTTACCAGGAAAGATTCAGCATGTCTGACCTGGCAGCTTCATGGCAGGCAGCTCTCTGCCTACCTTCTTCCTCCCAGAATTCTGTTCTGTCTACTCCACCCACCTAAGGGCTGTCCTATCAAAAGGCCAAGGCAGCTTCTTTATTCAACCAATGAAATCAACACAAATGCAGAAGGACCTTCTACACCAAGGTATTGTGACCTGTGTGTACCTGCACACATACACACTGTGGTAGTCTGAATGAAAAAAGCCCCCCAAGGGCGCTTATGTTTAAATATTTGGTTCTCAGTTAGTGGAACTGTCTGGGAAGGTTTGGGAGGTGTGGCCTTCTTGGAAGAGGTGTGGCCTTGTTGGAAGGGGTGTGGCTTTGTTGGAAGAGGTGTGGCCTTGTTGGAGTGGGTGTGGCTTTGCTGGAGTGGGGTTGGCCTTGTTGGAAGAGGTGTGTTGCTGGGCCTAGGCTTTGAGGTTTCAAGAGCCCATGACAGGCCCAGTCCCATTTGCTCTGCCTGCAGCTTATGGTTAGATTTGATCTCTCAGGTACAGCTACAGCACTGTGCCAGTTGCCACACTCCCTGCCATGAAGGTCATAACTCACCCTCTGAAACTGTAAGCAAGCCCCCAGTTAAATGTGTTCTTCTATAAACTGCCTTGGTCATGGGATTTTAGCACAGCAATAGAAGAGTAGCTAAGACACACAAACACAAACAAATAAAACATAATAAAATAGACTTCTAGTCCTCTTACTCTCACTACCAAGTAATGTAGCCCTCTTATTCGTTACAGTTACCATCCCTGGGTGTCTCTTTGCTTTGTATACATAACCGTCTCCTGATTTCTCTTACTGTCCAATGCTCTTCTGTCCTTCCTGCTCCATAATGACCTCAGCATTTGATCGGCCATCACTGAAGTCTCCCTCCTGGCACTGAGCTTTGCTGTGCACTGATGTGAACCTGTCTCTCCAGATATTTCCTCTTGGATAACAGAAGGACCAAAGAACATTTTACCTCCGTTTCCCTCCTTCTCGGTGTCGATGCTCTGATCTCTTTGGTTCTGTGCTGTTCTGTTTTAGAAAAGCATCAGTGGTCACATTCGTTATTTGTCTCATCTCTGTAATGAGCACGACAAAAGCAGCTGCAGGGAGGAGGTTTGCTTTGGCTTAGGCTTTAGGGGGTGCAGTGTTTTGTGGCGGGCAAGGTATGGTAGAGGCACAGGCAATCACATCCCCTGTCAGGAAGGAGAAAGCAATGGATGACTGTGCTCAACTTTGTTCTAACTCAGTCCAGGACCTCAGGCAAAGGAAGGATATAACACCCATTTGGGGTGGATCTTCCCACCTTAACCTCATGTAGATAACCCCTCGTAGACATGCCTAGAGATTTGTTTCCATGGTGATTTTATATCCCATCAAGTTGGCAGTCAAAATTGACCAAGTAGTAGTGTAATAATTTTATAACTCCACTATTCATTCAGATTTACTCAAGTATGCACATATTTTTAACCTTTAGTTCTTTCTTGTATCACCAACTTTGCCTTTAGGATCATTTTTCTTCTACCAGAAGCAAATATCATTAAGAAATCCTCTCTTTTTCTGGTATACGATTATCTGTTTAGTCAGTTTAGCATGTGGCACATGCTTATATGTTTGTAGTCCTATTCAAGAGGCTGAGGCAGGGGGATTGCAAGTTTTAGATTACCCTAAGGTATGTATCAAGAGCTTGTCTGAGTAAAACACACACAAACACACATACACAAACACATCACAAGCACACATACACACATATACACATATATATACACACAAACATACATACATACACATATACAAATGCACATACACAGAAACACACATACACATATACATGCATACACACATACACACAAATGCATATACCAACACATACACACACACACACACACACACACACACACACATATTTTACTATAGTTCCTGATAGATATGTTCTCTGAGCATAGAATTCTAGTTAGTCTTTTTTCTTTCAGCACACTTAAAATATCATCCTACAGTCATGCTTTCTAATGTTGCTAGACATGATGGAAAGTCGGCTATAAACCTTACTTTTCTTGGAGAGTAAACATTTCGCTCTTGTTGCTTTGAGTACATTGATCACTAGTTCTGAAGCTTCGCTGTGATGTGGAAATTTGAAATGGATTGATTTTCATGTATCTGTCTTAGGATTCATTGGACTTTTGAATATAACAATTGAAATCCTTTATTGGATGTAGAAAACCATCAGATATCTTCCTTATAATCCTGTCCTTATCCTCCGGGTTTTTTTTTTTTATTTCTTCCATAACTCTGGTTAAAGAGAGGCAAACTGTCTTCATTGGCCTTGACTCCTCTTTGCCTTTGTCTGCGTGTTTCCTTCCTGTGATCCACAGAAGTCTAATATACATTCTGTAAATGGTAAGGATTCTCAGAGCACCGTCTGCTGTACTGACTGTAAGGAGTATCTGGAATAGAAATAACCCCCAAGGAAGAGTGGGATTACATACAAGTGGTAATGTCCTTCATTGTAAGAAATACCAAAGTGCGCATGGTTCCCAGTTTCCTTCTTGTCCTAAAACATTCTACATCTTTGGGCTGGGACGGTAGCCCAGCAGTTAAGAACACTGG
This sequence comes from Microtus oregoni, assembly GCF_018167655.1. Lineage (NCBI taxonomy): Eukaryota > Metazoa > Chordata > Mammalia > Rodentia > Cricetidae > Microtus > Microtus oregoni. Next base: position 14,870,123 of record NW_024543222.1, on the reverse strand, counting down.
TTGTTCTTACAGAGGACTTGGGTTTGATTCCCAGTACCCACATGGTTCCTCACTACCATCTGTAACTCCAGTTTCTTCTGGTCTTTTCAGGCCTTAAACACATAGTACACAGACAAAACATGCAGGCAAAACATCTGTATGCATAAATTTTAGTGAAAAATTAAACGCACTAATCTTCAATTCTAACAAGTTATACTGATTCAAGGGTCTGCTGGTAGAACATGTAAACAGAACAAGCCTGGAGAGGGGGGTGAGCATAAGATGCTTATACTGAGCTTGAGACCTTTCTTCTTTTAGGAGTGTGTGTGTGTGTGTGTGTGTGTGTGTGTGTGTGTGTGTGTGTTGAATTCTAATTTGTCTTAATAATAAAAACACGGAGTCAGATATCAGGTAAATGCTGAAAGAGAGACAAAGGACCAAGCCACAGCTACCCCTCGCCAAATTCTCAGCAAAAAAGGGGCCAAGCTCCTGTTTCTGCCCTGCCTCATCACTTCCTCTCTCCACCCAGCCATATCGTTTCCTGTTTCCTCCTCCCCAGTGCTGGGATGGAAGGTGTGTGCCACCACTGGTTAACTATTGGCTAGCTCAACACTCTGATCACCAGCCAATCTTTATTTATTAGTGCACAAACAGAATATCACCACGGGGGGGGGGGGAGGTGCGTACACACACGCATGCATGTATAATGGGCAATGTGTGCCATGGTGAGTGTGTAGGTCAGTGGACAACTTTCTGGAATCAGTTCTGTCCTTCCACCATGTGTATCCCAGGAGTGGAACTCAGGTCATCAGGTTGGCAGCAAGTGCTTTGTCTACTGAACAGTCTTGCCAGCCCAAGGTTGAGTTCTTGAAGAAGAAAAATAGAGAGTAGATAATGAGATGAATAGTTAACATATTTCAAGAGTAATTTTCCTTATTTCGTGTTCATCTATGTATGTGATAACTCAAAACAAATTATAACAAAACATTCTACTTAACGTCCCATTTATCTTTGAATCAGTGCACAGTTATTCATGTATATGTGACTTGTGGCCTTTTTATAGACTCTGGGAAGACTGATCTGCAGACACTACTAAGAGAAGTGAGAAAATTCACAGGTAAGCAAGGCATCTTGTGAAAGATACAAGACTGTTACATAAAAGCTTCACATTGGCATGCAGCTTTGAAACTAGGAGACAGTGCCTGCTCATAATCTCAGCATTATGGCAGCTTAGGAAGCTGAGGCAGAAGAGCTGCTGCAAGCTTAGTGAGCACCAGGCCAGCCAGCACCATGCAGTAAGATGGCTCACCACACTTGCCCCTACACTCAAGGGGACTACAGGAGTTCACGGCCAACTTGCCCTACAGTAGGGAGTCCCAGACCAGCAGAGCTAGACAGAGGACCCTTCACACAAGACAGGGTCATTCTTGTCTTGTCACTGGCTTCAAATGTTTTAACTGGCATGAAGGTTACATCCGTTTATTTAGCTTTTAGCAAAATGTTGCATTGATCTACGTCTATAATGAGTTCTACATTTGTTCTGAAACCTCTGGGTGTTTTTGTGCCTCATTTCATCATAGCACAAATATTATCATTCATTCAAAATGCTTAGTGACCCCTCTGACTCAGGAGATGTTAAGACACAACTGTGACTGTATGCCAATCATGTGGTCTTGCTGAGGGGGTCCATCTCATAATCCAGGTAGAACACAGGGTAGTGCAGATTTGAGCTGTTGGCGGCACACCTGAGATTCGGTACAGCCAGCCAGGGGCTTCCTGTGCAGGATTAGTGCCTCTGAGGCCATTTACAAACCCATAGTTTCTTCAGATTTGAACACATTTCCATGCATCTGTACCAACTTCATTTTGTCATCTAAAGTCAGCAAGCAATTCTCATCTTTATGATTTCCATTTTTTTTTCCCAAAGGAGGAAAAATTGATACTAAAGTCACAAAAAAAGTGCTGGGGGACATGGGCATAGAGCTCACAAACAGGGAAGTCAATGCGCTGATGAAAAGGCTGCCTATCGCTGGTAGGTACTCTGGAATACAGAACGAATCTCTGTCCTTGTCTGAACCTCAATGTGAAACCTCACAAAAGCTGACACCTCTTCTGCCCTACAACACAAAGATATCAAGCTGTAATTGGAACGATATTATGTCCGGCCTTTAAATTTGTTTTGAGAGCTTCTCCTCCCACCCCCACCAAGTATCTTTTAACCGAATCTTGGCGTTAATAGTGTTCCTGGCTGTGGGGGTGACTCAATAGGTGAAAGCAATTGCTGTGTAAATCTTTGAGCTGAGCTCATATCCCTAGAATGTATTTAAAGATCGCAGTGCTCCAGCCTACAACCCTGGCCCTTCCACAGTGAGATGGGAGGCAGAGACAGGAGAGTCCCCTGAAAGTTCCCAGACCAGCTAGCCTGAATACACGGTGTAAGAGCAAACAAGACAGACCCTGTCTCAAACAAAATGGCTGATAAGTACTGACATCCAAGGTTGTACTCCAGCCTACACACACACACACACACACACACACACACACACACACACAGTGGCAACTGCCTGTGCACGTGCGTGCACACACACACAGAGACACGTACATGAATAAGTAAATGTTTTTAAAATATCCCATTACCTTGTGATAAACAAGGTTTAAATAGAGCGATGAGAAAAGAGGACGAACTAACGGTGAGAAGAAAGGGGAAAGCTCCATTGGAGGAACGGTGTCCGTCAGCTTCACACTCAGAGTTCCGCCGGGGGCCCAGGAAGGCTGGGGGTAGGGCACTTGGTTTGGTGCCCAGAGCCCTGGGTTCATTAGCACTATGTAAGGAAGAAAGAGAAGCAGGAAGAAAGAGGAAGATAAAGGGGGGATCTTGGGGAATTAGATCAGTGGAAAGCCCCTGGGTTCAGTCCCCAGCTCCAAAAAAAGTCAAGAGGCAAAAGTCACAAGAGAAGAAGAGGCAGAAGCAGAAGAAAAAAAAAAAAAAAGGAGAAAAGGAGAAAAAAATCTTACTTTGCACTTCTTTATAAAGAAGTGTGTGAAGAGTGGGTAGATATGGGAACTGTAGAAGTATAAATTTGAAAGTTTTCATATTTGTGGTTGAGAGTCTAGCCTTTGATGTCATCTGGCTCTATATTGAGATCTGGCGCCCTCTTCTGGCCTGCAGGTATACATGCAGACAGAACACTGCATACGTAATAAATAAATACATCTTTAAAAAAGAAAGAAAACTTTTTCAAAAAGCTAAATTTTTATAGTCTGCACTGAAAGTCATATCCTTCCATACCTTTTTTTTACTGTATCATCATTTTTCTCTAATTTTAAATGTTTCCTATTTTACAGATGATGGGAAAATACTTAAAAACATATTACTTGACCAAATGAAGTGGTTTTCTGGTAAGTGATAATTTCAGTAAAGCAATTCACACTGTTATCTGTGCTTTACTTTAAATTTAATAAAACTCATGTCATCACTATGTAATAATCAGGTGATTTATTTTCTCTAAGTTTATAGATCTTTTAGATGCAACTCCAACTAATGTAGTTTATAATTTTCTGGTGATGAAAATGTTTCAAATTCTGTTTGCTAATCAAGAGCACTAGTTGTTTTTTATATAATCCACAGTTCATCTGAAAGATACAATTTATAGTATATAGAATCCGTACATGCAATCAATATATAAGTGCAAATTTACATAATTCTTCTGATACATAATGAACTTCTAAATGCACCCCTGCTGCAAACTGTAGGAAGCACCCCTGAAGCAGGACTGGTGAAAACATTGTATTCCCAGCTTCCACAGCGGCTCTGCAGCCTTCAGAGCCATCTGATTTTACTATGTTGTGGATTGCTTCGTCTATAGTGACTTAACCTCCAGCTCCCTCCTTCTTTCCTAAGGGGGAAAGTGTTCTGTCTCCAAACTGGATTCCATCCTAGAAGAACTGGGCTATGAGCTCGAGGAGGAGGAAATTGAAGACCTGCAGAACCGTCTGCCAATTGAAGGTAAGCATGTCGTTGTGTCTTCAGAGAAACCCTCAGCTCTTGTAATTAGCTTCCAGATACACTCATTGGGAAAGCTGTTTTCCTGGACTGTCATGCTTCAGTCAGAGATGACTTGTGTGGTAAGCAAGGAGTCCCACTTGCAAGGCTAAACCCTAACGCCACTGAGAACATTTAAAGGCTAAGAAGCCAGAGAAATGAAACAAAGGATCCTTTCAACAGGAAAAGAATAAGGCGGGAGCTCAGGAGACGTCTAAGGTCCGTCTCCAGCACCGCCTTGGATAGCTCACAATTGCCTAAGACTCCAACTCCTGGGGATCTGACTCAATGTTCTAGCCTCCAAATAATGATGATAATAATAATAATAATAATAATAATAATAATAATAATAATAATAAGTCCATCAAATCACCAGGAAGCTCAGGAAAGAAAACATGCCTAGCCATCCTAGATCTTCTTAATTGGCAGTTGTGTGTGGTGTGTTGTTTTAAAGTTTACTTATTGAATGGTTAGATCTAGCTAATTAACAAATGCATCACCCCACAGAGTTACCATTTTCCTGATGATAGCAAACACCATGCTTATTTATACTTTGAAGGAACTCAGTCAACAAACTGACATGGACTGCTTCACTCACTGTGCAGCGGACTTCTTGGTCATGCATCCTCTGACCGGTACCCCGCTTCCAGCTGCTGGAGGTCAATGTGTTCATAGTCAACAGTGAGAGAGAACAGTGTCTGCTGTGCCTCTCCTGTCTTTGCTCATACAGTTTCTCCAGGTCATCAGGGGACTCCCACACTGACTGTATCTTAGCTGGTGAGCACAATGTTCAACATACACTGTTGGTCCCTTCCTTGGATCTACCAAGTTGTGGGATAGAGGCTCAGGCAGCAATTCCATTTTTGTGTCTGAGGAGTTTCCAGGTTGTTTTCCATACCCTCAACACTTGCTCTTTTTGCCTCTTTAGTAGTAGCCACCCTGATTCCAGTTAGGTGATGTCTCATTGTGATTTTGATTTGCATTTCCTTGGTGGTTAAGCAGTGCCCAGGGTTGGATTTTTTGTTTGTTTGGGGGGTGGGTTTTTTTTCATATACTTACGCTGGAACTCTTTAACGCTGTTCTTATAACCATTGAGACAAAGTTGACTGCTCCGTAAGGTGCCAAATCCTAGACTGAGTCTGCCTACAGGAAACAACCTTACTTTAATTCTAAATCCCAGTCTTTTTCATTCAGGCCCGATAAGAATGGGGTGAACTGCCAGCAGTTAAAGCCACTTCCAAGAAAATCTGATGCAAACAGTCCCCTATGTGTGGTTCATACTCTATAAGCCGTAACCATAACCTCTAACTAGCCCCAACACTAAGGAAAATGGCACTTCTCCAACTTAGTCTTAAAAAAAAAAAAAAAAAAAAAAAAAACTCAGTGTATGTGTATAGTATTAGGGCCTGCTAGTTGGGGTTTATGTCCTGCCCAGTTCCCACAACCGGTAAGTCCCCAAGGAAAATCACTCAGAGAGTCTACATTAGGTTATAAACTGATTGGCCCATTAGCTCAGGCTTCATCTTAGCTCTTATAATATATACCAGCCCATTATTCTAGTATATGTTAGCCACATGGCTTGGTACTTTTTTTGGCAGGGCAGGTCACATCCTGCTTCATCCGTGGTCTGGGCAGGACTGGGGAGGAATGGGCTTCCTTCTTCCCAGCATTCTCCTGTTCTCACTGCCCCATCTTTACTTCCTGTCTGGTTGTCCCACCTATACTTCCTGCCTGGCCAATCAGCATTTATTTAAAACATGATTGACAGAATACAGACAGTTCTCCAGCACCATGTGTATGTGTTTGGAGAGCTTTTGTTTTGGGGGATTTTTACTTTGTTTTTTTATAGATGGAGTCTTATTATGTAGCCCTGGCTGGCCTGTAAACCAGACTGGTCTCTAACTCACAGAGATCTGCCTGATGCTGCCTCCGGAGTGTTAGAATCAAAGACATGCATCACAACGCCCAGCCAGCAGTTTTTCACAGTGGTAAAAAAAAAAAAAAAAAAAAAAAAAAAAAATCACATCCTTGGGTTCTGGTTAGCTTAAGCACCAGAGAGAACTGTGAAGGCCACGGAGTAAATCCTAGAACCAAATATTTGGAAGCCCAGGACTGGGAAGACCAAGGCCAAGGCTGCAGAGATGGGATCACATGACCTCAGAGCTGACTGACAGAGTCATCAGGTGGTGCAGCTGGAGGATCACCAGTGTCACGTTCTCAGGATTCAGAGTCAGCAAGTCAGTCAGGCTCACTGTGAGTCACATGCCCAAATGACCAGGCAAGGGCAGGACACACCATCCCAAGTGACACAGAAATATGTGTACTCAGCAGATTGGGGTCAGGATGCTTCTTAATTACATTATCCTCAGATCTCGGCTAGGGGGTAACAATATAGATTTAACTTTTTAAAGTATATTAATTGGGCCCGACAGTGATGGCCCATGCCTTTATACTAGCACTTGAGAGGCAAAGGCAAAGGATCTCTGAGTTCAAGGCCAGCGTGGTCTACAAAGGGAATTCCAGGACATCCAGGGCTACACAAAGAAGCCCTATCCCCCCCCCAAAAAAAAAAAACCACAAAAACAAACCAAAAAAGTATATTATTTGGTTGCATAGTTAGACCAATTTCTGCAATCCTATAAGGAAAACAGAGAAGTTATAACCATCTGTCTGGAAGCAGCATTGCAACTTCCAAAGACATTACAATGCATTGTATATTGTTTGAAGTTAAATTATGAATAATGTCTTATTTAGAAGCCAGTCTTCTATGATTCTTACTGTACCAGGAAATTTTATTACATCTGACTTACTTTTTTTTTTAATATTTATTTATTTTGTATACAATATTCTGTCTGTGTGTATGACTGCAGACCAGAAGAGGGCACCAGATCTCATTCCAGATGGTTGTGAGCCACCATGTGGTTGCTGGGAATTGAACTCAGGACCTTTGGAAGAGCAGGCAATGCTCTTAACCTCTGAGCCATCTCTCCAGCTCCCCTGACTTACTTTTTTTGTGCTGATATTACAGAATACATGAGACTAGGTAAATTATAATGAACAGAAATTAATTTCTCATAGTCGTAGAAACTGGGAAGTCCAGTATCCAGGAATTAACATGGTAGGGCCTCTGTGCTGCATCACCCATGGCAGGAGGCAGAAAGGTGAAAGGCATGTGCTCGTGTGAGAGAGAAACACAGAGATAGTGCACTTGAGTGCCGTCAACCAGGAGGGGACCCAAGGGGGAGTGGGTGAGACTCACATTCATAACCAAACAGTTCTCAGCAATAAACCCGCCCATGAGCCATTCATCAGGACCCTGCCCACGTGACCGGGTCACCTCCTACATCTCACCTCTCAGCACTGTTACCATGGGGTTTGTCTCTGACACACATAGTTTGAGGGCCACATTCAAACCATCAGAACCCCTTAATCACACAGGGGCTCCTGATTAGCCCGCCTTCTCTTGCCTTGCCACTGAAACCTCTGCTTTACCGTAAGTGAGATCTGACTTACCCACTATTTGTACCAAGTTACGAGAAGAACATTTTGTTAACGAGAACTCAGAATTGTATACTAATTTTTCAGTAGTTAATGTGGGAAACTAGCAGATTCCTCCCACTACAATTCTCATGCTGCCGCGCCTCCCGCCAGATAAACTAGCCGGCTCTATGATGTAACCACAGCTAATACTTATCAACTATTAACTGCCTACTATGTGTGTGGCACCAGATCTATGTTATCAATAGTCCTGAAGCAACCCTGTGAGGTAGGTTATTATCTAAATTTCTCTGATGTGAAAACGGGGGATACATCACAGAGGTTGGTTAATAGGACCTGAACCCAGATGTAGATAACTTGAAAGGATTTTACTTCTCTACCAAATAATATTGCTTCTTAGAAAAAAATACGGAGTTGTAGATATTATGATTGAATGATACTTTCAAGGGACGATGTGACCTAAAAGATCTTCAGCAAATCAGCTCATAATTTAAACAAATGTTGGAGGCCTTGGCATCAGAAGCATGAATGGAGTGTTCAGTAATGGTTGCATATATAGCAAGAGGGAAGCTACGGCAGGGAATTGCGGGTTCAGGCGTGTCCTGGAATACCTATTCAGAAAGTGTTAGGTCAGTCCAGGCTTCAGAGCAATGCCACATACTGCTTTTTAAATCGGCGATACTAAGGTGATCAAACAGAATGCTCTTGAATTCTAAAGAACAGACCAAATGGAAATATTAAGCAATGCTTTTAAATGTCTTAGCACTGTTGTGTACAGAATTGACACATTCTGTACTTTCTGAAACTCTTGGTGCTATGTATGTATGCGTGTATGTGTGTGTGTATGCATGCCTGTGTGTGTGTGTGTGTGTGTGTGTGTGTGTGTGTGTGTGTGTGTGTGACATTTAGACCTTTGGTTTTCAATTCTATGTTCATCTGGGGATGAAAATTAATGCATTTACGGAACAAATCAGGTTGACCATTTGAATGTCCATGTTTATCTCACACTGTAAGGTCTTAAGTTTGCTGGGTCTGAGTGACTGCCTGTGTCTTATTTGTATTTTGTCTTACAGATGGGAAGGTTAAACTGAGTAAGATGATGGAAAGTATAGAGTCACTCACAGGTGAGTAAAAGGCCATGGAGGAAAACAGTCTTAGATGGCAATATTCAGAAGACTTTTACAGCTATACTTGTAAATATCCAAGCCCCATCATGGGGGCTTTGTTAGTACCTTAACTTGCTGGCTTCGCTGGTGAATAAATGATCCATTTTATGGGTCTTCATGATGTGGCTCAACAGGTTAAGGCACTTGGTGACTTGGTTCCAGGCCTGATGACTTGACTTTGATCTCTGAGACCCACATAGTGGAGAGAACTGATTCCTGCCAATTATCCTCTGACCTCCAGAAGGGTGCCCCAATACATGAAAAATAAATAAATAAATAAATAGTAAAAAATAAAAACATTTTATCCAGTAGTCCAGATTAGTTTTGAGTTATATGCTTTTTGACAAAACTGTTAAACTTTTCTATTGTTATAGTATCCTAGATTTTTTTACATAATTCAAATTAGTTGCACTGTTCAAACAATCATAATAAACTTGGGTAACTATGATCACTGGTAAAATAATGCATTAGAACTAATCTTTTTAGCAATAAAACACCTCATATTATCATTTAGCATAAAAATGGAGAGATATCATATATGAGATATCATATAGCAGAAAATTGCAGAGGGAGGGGCTCATGAAGCTCCACCCCTAGTGAAGAGATTAACAGTTGTTAGCCAATGGTTGAGAGGTGTGGCCCCTGGTAGGCTGCTCATGCTCCAATAGATGGCGCCCTGCATTCGTGTGCATATGGGCAGCAGGAATCAAACTTGGGATATTTAAAAAAAATTTTAAAGTAGAAAAGTACATGAAGATGGGCAGGGTATGTGGAGGGATCTAAGTTGGAGGTAGAGGTAGATATGTTCTCAATAAATTCTATTCATATAGGTAATTACCGGAGAACAAATTTTTAATTGGCATTATTTATCTATAAAAATATGTAGGGGGCTGGAGAGATGGCTCAGTGGTTAAGAGCATTGCCTGCTCTTCCAAAGGTCCTGAGTTCAATTCCCAGCAACCACATGGTGGCTCACAGCCATCTGTAATGGGGTCTGGTGCCCTCTTCTGGACTGCAGGCAAACACGCAGACAGAATAAGAAAGAAAGAAAGAAAGAAAGAAAGAAAGAAAGAAAGAAAGAAAGGAAGGGAGGGAGGGAAAAGAGAAAAATATGTATATAGTCATTTATGTCATAGCCATAGCCATACTGTTCTCTGACCTCCATTTCAGAGTATTGGTTTATACTGTTGTTCTTAGTGAAATGATCTACATGAGATAGTCACTGACAACCACACTGATTAAGCCAGTAAAAAGTTTGAAGTCTTATTTTGGGGGGGGAGGGGGGCTGGCCTGTCCAAGAGTGAGCTTGTGCCTCTGAAAAGTCTCATGGTGCCCAAACTCAGGGATGCATAGTTTTTAAAGGCAAAAGGCCCAAAGATCATAATTTACATCGAAGTCATATGAGGGTCAGAGGCACCTTGAAAAATTCATTCCTGGCAAAGCATAGTAATCATTTTAGACATAACATGTCAATTACTTTTCACTTATATTTTTTCAAGTTATTTTAGATTTTTTTATTATTTCGGTTAATACTTCTGGATCATGGTCAAGGCCATGGATACCCCAGATATGTTGCCAAAGCAGACACAACCCTTGGGGAGAGGAGTAGAGGGCTGAGAACTGTCTAAACAAGCACAACATGGAGTCAGAACAAGATGAGATTGCTTCAGGCATTTCATTAGAACTTATAAAATTATGTTTCTGTCTAGAATTAAGAAACTGATGTCTTTTTCTGATATCTTCTCAGACTCTCAACTCAGAGACTTTTGACTATCCCACCCTTCAGGTGAACACAGATAACACAGTTTAAAATCATTGGTTGCTCTCATTTTCATTTTTTCCCAAAGGGAGAAAAGTGAATGTCAATGGAGTAGGTAATATCTTGAAAAACATAGGGATACAATTCACGCCGAAGGAACGTTGGAAGCTGCTGAAGACTCTGCCTGTCACCTGTAAGCATTTCTGACTCCGCCTTGGCTCCAAGGGGACTTTTTCTGGGCGCGGGGGGGGGGGGGGGGTCGTGGGGGCTGAGAGGGAGTCACTGCGCGTGCAGGTCCACATTTGTTTGACTCTGCCTCGGCTCCAAGGGGACTTTTTCTGGGCGGGGGCTGTCGTGGGGGCTGAGAAGGAGTCACTGCGCATGCAGTTCCACATCTGTTTGCATTCAACATACTGAAGACTTTTCAAATGGTAAGATTAAAATCAAGTCTTTGCGCTCATGGAGACTATTTGACATGGAGGCTCTATTGGAACTGGGTTTGAGAACTTCTTAAGAAAGAAATTAATTTATGAATCAAGATCTGATTTGTGAGTTGAGATATTACTTCTGGAATGTCTGATAATCCTAAAGCACAAAGAAAAGTAAGGACAGGAGGGAAGGCAAGACAAAAAAAAAGGGGGGGGGGGGCTGGAGAGATGGCTCAGGGGTTAAGAGCACTGACTGTTCTTCCAAAGGTCCTGAGTTGGATTCCCAGCAACCACATGGTGGCTCACAACCATCTGTAATGGGGTCTGGTGCCCTCTTCTGGCCTGCAGGCATACACACAGACAGAATAGTGTAAACATGATAAATAAAGAAATATTAAAAAAAAAAAAAAAAGAACACATTAGCATCAGTCCCAGCCTGGCAAAGTGACTCATACAAAAGATCCCATGCCTCACTTTATTGATAAAGCCAAAATAAAGAAAGCTGTATGGATATCAGACTAAATAGGCAGATCCTGTAAGGTTACTGTCTTCGTGGTGGTCGTCCATGGTCATGCTATGGATGTCAGCCTTTCTTTGTCTGTGACCTTGACTATGCCTTTCTTTACAGCTGCTAGTACCGTGTATCGCAACCGACTGTTGGATGGTGTAAAAACTTTTCACAGTGAGTACAAATACAAGGTCAAGTGAGACAGGCCTTGAAGTTTGCGTTTCTTTCTGGAAAGTCTGCCTACTACTCAGTGGTAACAGTAGCTTGTTTCTGTTAAGGGTTGTCCCAAGGCCCTACTCTGTCCCACACAAATGCTACAGTGGATAACTTTCTTATTGCCACTTCCCATGGGATTTACACTGACCTGCGTGTCTCAGGCCTCACAGCTTGAATGTGGAAACAGCTATTTGAGGCCTCATTCTCGCCCATGGTGCTGTACTCAATAGCTTATCAGTCTTTTCATTCCCATTTGTGACTTTTAGTTTAAATTTATAGAGATAATTTACTGTCGTGACAGGTTTCAAACCTGGCAGTCACAATTAGGGTTGTTTCCAACATCTCTGCTATGAATATATGAAGAGCAACCAACACAATTAGTCACTTCCTTTGCTTCAGGTGTCTACTGAAGATCTTAGCCACATAACCTGTGACATGTACAGGGGATGCTCCGTTCATCCCCTCCCATCTATCCCTGCCACCTTTTCATTCTTTGTTCAAACGTTTACAGCCTTGCTTTCTTCCAGCCTTTGCCACCCAGTCCCAGAGCTAAGTAAATTTTTAAATGTTAAAACCTAATTTTACATTTTTTTCTTATTGCATCTCTTCTTTTCTCAAGGAGGGAAAGGTTTTATAAATAAACTAGAAACCATTTTGGAAAACCTGAACTACAATGTTGGGGGAAAAGACATGAAAGGTCTGCGGAGCTTCCTGATATCTGATGGTATTTTCTTTACTCCTTCTGATTTCCTTTAAGAAGAATCACTGAGCCCTTCTTATAGACTCTCGGGGGAGGGGCAGGGTGCTCAGTTATACTGAGGAAAGAAGAACTACTCATGGAGTTATAATCCTCAAGAGAATAAAATAGAGCTGCTGCCAGGTGTGGTAAACACCTTTAGTCCCAGCTCTTGAGGTGGGGGTGAGGAGCAGAGGCAGGCAGCACTCTGTGAGTTTGAGGCCAGTCTAATATGCATAGTGAGTTCCAGGCCAGCTAGGGTTACATAGTGAATCTCTGTCTCAAAAAAAAAAAAAATAGATGATAGATAGATAGATAGATAGATAGATAGATGATAGACGGATAGATGATAGAGATAGACAGATAGATGATAGATAGATAGATAGATAGATAGATAGATAGATAGATAGATCATATATTCTGTTCATCCATTATCTCCATTGACAGAGAAAAAGGCATGGGTAAACATATTAAACATCACAGGGAGTTTTTAGAAGCTATTGGAATAGCTGGTAGAAAGGTCAGCACCAAGTCAAGTGAGGAGGGGAAGGAGGTCTGGAGTTGCTTGGCACATAATCTACAGTAAAAGGCCGCTGTCTTCATCCAGCAAATAGAAGGAGAATGTCAGATGGGGTAGAAATAGAGTGCCAGGGATTTCTGCCTGGAAGAATTTATCTGTCATCAAAAGAAGTATCTTTTATGTCCAAATAGCCATCATGCTCATTTACCTTCTATAAAAATCCTATTACATGATTGGATATATTTAGAAAATAACAAATTTCCCCTGTGAATATGATGACATATTCACAGAATATTAGAAAATCTCACAGGCGAACAAGAAAAGTGTGGTCTGTGTCTCACTTATGCTTTGTGTTTCAGGTACTGGGAGATTCTCACTGAACTCCTTGATGAATGCAGCCAATTTGTTTTCTGGTGAGAAGTAATGATGGAAAGATTCAAGATCCTTTGATGTGTGTGTGTGAGAGAGTGTGTATGTGTGTGAGTGTGCATGTATGTGCAAACATGTGCGTGTGCGTTGTGCATGTGCATACATGTGTGTGCGTGTGTGTGTGCCTGTGTGTGCTTGTGTTTGTGTGCCTGTGTATGCATGCTTCTGTGTGTGCCTGTGTATGCATGCTTCTGTGTGTGCATGCATGTGTGCGTGTGCATGTGTATATGCAATCTCCATTTCCCACCTCGCTGTAGTGGTGCTAGGATTATGGGTGCACACCACTGCATCTGGCTTTATCACTGGATTCTGGGAACTGAACTCAGGTCATCAGGTGTTGTATGCAGTAGAAGTCTTTGCCCATCTCTCTGGCCCCCTGCTTTCATTTCCTTGAGTAGGATTTCTATTCTTTAATTTTTATCTCTGCTGCTTCTTGACCCTATGGATTTTTAGGTTTGGTCCCTGAGCATATCCCATAAGTTCTTCCAAGCTATAATCATTATTTTTTCTTTATTGCTATCTAGTTGTAATGTTTCCTCAGTCTTGTCCTCAGTCCCTAATATTCTTTCTTCTTTTGCTCTAGTTCATTTGTGATTTTTCTGAGTTTTTTTTATTCATTTAGGATTTTTTACATTTCTAGTATTTTTGGTTTTGTTTTTTTTTTATTAAAATCTTAATTTCCTTGCTGAGTTTTCTCATACTTGATACTAACTTCCTTATCTATATTGCTAAATTTTTTTCTAGGTCTTGAATTTTTTGAGTTTTTCATCTGCTTGTTTGTATACTATTTGTGGTCATTTATTTTTTTCAGGACAGAAGCCTAAAGACCACCCAGTTGAATGCCCCCTTTCACAAGACACACCCTACCAGCACTGCCGGGAGTGGGGGATGCCTGTGTAGCTGCTGAGTCCCCACCAAGTATCCCTGGGGCTATTGAAAGTGTAGAAATTAATCAAACTAAAACAGTTAGGACACAGACACTGAGCAACGCCAGGTACCTGGCTCTGCTCATCTCGGTTCCAGCTCCCACACTCCCTCGGGAAGTCTGTGCCTAGTCTTGCGGTCTTTCCAGGCCTTGAGGCCTCAGTTCCCACTATGAGCAGCCTCTGCAGCATGGCTCACACTGCCCACAAAGTACACCTGTGTTCATGGATCTGTTTCCAAGCTGCAGCCAGTTTCCTGGGCCCAAGCTGATTCCCAAAACGGTCACTAGCTTAACCAGAGAGGTGAGGAAGACCTTTAGGACTTGGGGACATAAAACTGCAGAGGCTTCAGCCCTGACAACTTCAAGGAACCCACCCCTCCCAGTCTCCGGTGTCTGTCGTCTACATGAATGGTTGATAGATCTGTCTTTTCTTTTTCATTCTTTGGAGAATAACTGACTGGGTACCCATAGAGCTCACAGTGGCTTTCCTTTTCCGTCTTGCTTAAAGCCTAGTGCTAAGGGTTCCTTCATTACCAAACTGTGTTATTTATGATTATTATCCATTGCTTATTTTTATAATTTTAATTTTAATACGTCCCAACTTTGCCTGGTCTCTGTTACTACTGTGCTCCCATGCCTTCCCATGTCACCGTCCCTTTTCTGCCATCCCTGCACTGAAGTCTCCCTCCTCTTCATTCATTCCTCCCTCATTTCACTGTTAGAGGAAACGTGCTTGGCTTTAGCTCTTTCTTGTGATGCCGCCCAGAGAAATACGACTCATTGTGTCATCGGCTTTCTGCCCCTGTAGTCCTGACAACTGCATCCTTATCATCATTTCCTTAATGAAGAATCATTCTATATGAAAATACTCATTTATTACGTCTCTCATCTTTTTAAAGGTGGTAAAATAGAAGTTGAGGATATACAGCCATATCTGGAAAGCTTAGGCATTGAATTAACAGACAATGAAAGCCAGATGATAAAGAACATAGTTCCAGTCGATGGTAAGTAGCTCAGACCCCACCACTAGTTCCAGCACTCCTGGTCTCAGGCTGGATGTATAGGGTTATATGTGCATAGTCACTTAGCAGCTCACTGAAAATGGAAAGTCAGAGTCAATTTTGACGAAAGTGTACTTTCCTCACTATTCACATGCTAAATTGGGAGGTAATACTGTTTGGGTAATTATGATAAACAGTTTTAAATATCATACTGCAACATGCCTAAAGCTAAAGTCAGAAAAGATGATGACCAAAAGATATATGGAATGATGAGGGTCCTTGGAGAACAGTATGACAACCCGGGTTTCAATGTTTAAGCTCCACTTGCAGCATATCAGATACTACAAAAGAATAGTTAGCCTTGTGGGTGCCAGCAGATTCCTTGAACATGACTAGTAACATCTGTAAACAGGGCTTCCTAGATTTCTACTTCATCTAATTAATGTGACCTTTACCTTACAGATGACAACATGGTGTATCAAAATGTGTTAATGGACGTACTGCGGACTCACAGAAGTGAGTGCAAAATGTTCTGACAGAGGAAGAACTACAAACCCCTTCCTTACAATTACTAATTGTAGTACTATATTCGATGGTGTAAGCACCAGAACAGTTGTCTGTCAACAGCTGGCACAATCACCCATCTGACTGTAGCAATCTTACATCTCTCTGTACTGGTAGGAATTGTTGGCTGAGCCGACAGCTCCTGTAACAGGATGTCTTGCCTACTCTTCTCTCCTGGGTAAACTCATCCTAGACAGTTGTCACAGTGTTCCCTAGAGCACAGAGAAGGAAGACCTTCCCTCTCCCAAATTCCCAACTAATTTATTTTAACACCTCAAGGACTTTCTGGTGCTGGCACCTTTCATTTCCTGATTGTGTGGACTGATGGTTATGGGTAATTATCTTTTTTTCCTTTTGGCATAAAACCAAATTTCCTTTATTTTTTTCTTTCTTTAAGGTGGAAAAGTCAGTCTTGATAAAATTGATGATGCTCTTGAACAAATGGGATATCCTCTTGAGGAAGAGGAAATAGAGGAATTGTCTAAACATCTGCCCGTTAATCGTGAGTATTTCAAACACACTGTGCTCTACAAAAAGAACTATAGCATTCCTAGGCAGTAGGCTACATCAAAATGAAGCTGAATTATCTCCCTCCCAGCCACTGGCTCAGAAATTCACTGAAGCAGATGAACTCAAGTTTCGTGCTTTCTGTGAGAAGCACATGGCCACAGGAGTCGCCGCCGCTGCTCTGGGTGAAAAGTGGAAGGGTTGTGTGGTCTGCATCAGTTGTGGGGATGACGGCCAAGGTTTCCCTTTGAAGCCAACGTCTTGACCCATGACGGAGTGCATCCGCTGTTCAGTAAGGGGCGTTCCTGTCACAGACCAAGGAGAACTGAGAGAGGAAATCAGGTCCTTCATGGATGTTTCATGGGAGCTAATTTGAGTGTTATCAGCTTGGTTATCATTTTTTTAAAAAGGAGAGAAGGCTATTCCTGTATTGACAAATACTATAGTGTCTGCACAGTTGGGGCCCAAAAGAACTAGCAGAACCTAAAAGCTTTTCGATCTCTCTAAAGAAGATGATGTCCACCAATAATAATGCAGTCAGAAAGCCCTTAATCAAAGAAGGTAGGAAGTCTAGGACCAAAGTGCCCAAGACTTGGCGTCTTGCAACTCCACGTGTCCTGAAACACAGCTGCCAACGTAGTGTTCTAAAGAACTGTGGGGGTCCTCTTTCCCCTTGGGTCTGTTACCACCAAGTGAAAGGGGAGGGGAAAGAGGCAGATGGGGCGACAGAAAGCTTTGGCGGTCTCTGAGCACAAACAGAGACGGCCCCACCCCCACCCCAGAAGACAGATAGGAATGCAGAGGATTGAGGAGCCCGGGGACAAACCCTAATTTGCATTAAGTGACACTTTCCTATCACAAGGCTTAGTAAGTGGCAGAGCCCCTAGAACAAGCCTTCTCAGCAGAAAACTGTGCCAAAGGTCAAGCTAAAGAGGATCAGGCCTCCGGTTAGAGAGGGTTTTTAGATAAGGTCAGTCCTCCTGGCCTGGGGATGTCCTCCAGACCTGGGCAGGTAGAGAGCAGGAAGTTTTGCTGGAGGGAGGGAGCTCCACGCTTCAGATCTATTGAGATAGCCGCTAGGCCGTGGGAAGGCTGCGTGACCTCTGACCAACCAGCAATGTCTGATTTCCAAGAAAAAAAACAACACACACACACACACACAAAGAGGAGGCTGCAGAATACGATATATGGTAAACTTTTGACCAAAAGAATGAAGCCAAAACAAACAAACAAACAAACAAAACCCATCCGGAACAGACTACCAAGAAATGTAGACTGTCCTGGCTGAGAAATTCTGCTTCTGATTCCAGTGAAAGTCCGTGGTGAGTCCGAGTATACAGGGATGCTTATGGGACTTGGGTGAGGCATTACCGTAGGAGCGTAGATGAGCAGCTGAATCACCGCCAAGTCCAAGTCCGGCTTCACCACAGATGACAACTCCCAGGAACTGCACTGTGGAGCTTGGCTTCAAATTAGCCTTCTGCTTCCTGTATGCTCCAGCATCTCCCGAGGTCACTTGCAGTGCAGCCCGGGAAGGAGACAGCAGGGAGTTGTCTTAGTCAGGGTTCTATCGCTAGGCAGAGACACCTGACCATACAGTTCTTATAAAAGAAAGCATTTAATTGGGGACCTGCTTTCCGTGTCGGGACAGGACGAGTTCATAATATCAGAGTTGGGGGGTGCGGTGGCAGGCAGGCAACAGGTAGGCATGGCCCTGGGGCTGAGAGATTTACCTCCTGGTACAGAGGCAGCAGGAAGGGAGAGTAGCCCACCCCCAGTGATGCACTTCCTCCAGCATGACCACACCTCCTAGTCCTCCTAATCCTATCAGTTTTACCTCCTGGTAATTAAGTATCTGAGCCCACTAGGGCTATTCTTATTCAGACCACCACAGGAATGTGGTGTCACTTGGCTGGAATTCCAAGTGACACCAAGTGGTCCTCTCCTTCTGCCAAGGACTGTTAATAGCTCCGTTACCACAGACCTAGCTGTTGTGGTATTATTTTGGTCAGTTAATTGCCATAGCTATTCAACCAAGAAAATTATCTACTCTAGGATAGCAAAGAGAAGTAAGCCACACTGCAACAATACTATATGCCTAACAATTACATTTAGTAGATTCCTAGATATCAAACTTTAGGTACAAAGAAATCACCCTCTCAGAATTGTGTTCAGGTGGATCTGGGGTAGAGCACGTGGGTTTTTGTCAAAATAAGTAAATCTTTTTACACTTTAAAAAAAAATTAAAAAAGAAAGGCATTCTGATATGCTTACCGGGGCTTAGTTTTTTTCATTGTCTTTAGCACAAGACTTGAGTTGAAACATTGTTAACTCTAAGCATGGTAAGCATCTTCGGCATAGTGAGTTAATGTTGAGGACTGACAGCCTCAAAGTGCTCACCTTCCAACCTTTTCTAATTTAGTTGAATCATGCTTCAAATCATAAGACCTAATTTTCTTGACCAGTCTCTAATCCTTCTGTTCAAGACTGTGTAACACAGGAGCCGAGCAAAATTGTGTAAAGTTATGCTGGAATAATGCCTTACTCTGAGATCTAGAGAGCAAGCCGACTACACCTCACGACATAAATATTAGTGAACTTTGCTCATGCTCTACAAAAAGTGATAGAAGCTTCGTTTCAAAACTGTAATCAAAGAGAGAGCTCTTAAGCAAGGGGGTCTAAAGAACAGCTACGGAGATACTTAAAATTGTTTTTAATTAAGGAGGAAATATATACATTTCTCTGTCTCATGGAGTACTTTCTTCTGGGTCTTAAATTCTTTGTAACCCTGTGGCTGCTTTGTGGAGCATGCACATCCTAGTACCTGCAGAGGCCAGAAGAGGGGTCGGATCCCTTGGGACTGGAGTCAAAAATGGGTCTGGGCATTAGTTCCTGCCACCATGGGAACAGACGTTTTGTTGACTGATGTACCCTCAGCACTGAAAAGGGGACCTAGATACAGGAGACACCCAACAAATACTTGCATTAAAAACTTAAAAATATAATTTTCCCCCATTGTCCTCAGTAATGAGTGAGGAACAGAAATCAGGAAGCATGACTGAATGTAATGAAAGTGTTTATCATATTTAAATTCTTTTG
This sequence comes from Microtus oregoni, assembly GCF_018167655.1. Classification (NCBI taxonomy): domain Eukaryota; kingdom Metazoa; phylum Chordata; class Mammalia; order Rodentia; family Cricetidae; genus Microtus; species Microtus oregoni. Next base: position 14,850,746 of record NW_024543222.1, on the reverse strand, counting down.
CTTTTCCTCAACATTATGCTTATATAAACAATAAAAATAAAATGTCTAGTTAGAAAAAATTCTAGGCCATTGTTAAATCACTGAACCTTCACAGTTAAGAATTTTATTTAACTGGAGCCTGTATGAGACTGTTCCAGCTGCCATAACAATATGGTGGGGGCTAGAGGAGATCTTATAGAACAAAACTTATTCTGTCATCGTCTGGAGTCTGGAAACGCCAAGACTAAGGCTGGAATGTGTGCTTTCTGGGAGGCCGTGCTCCTAGCCTGCAGCTGCTTGCTGTCCACAATGTTCTCACTTAACCAAGAGAGCCGAAAGAGGCTGGCTCTCACTCCTCACGAGCCATGGCTTCCTCTGACCAAGCTTCACCTTATGACTTTATTCAAACTTTCATTCTCTTCCAAAGTCCACATTTTCAAATACTGCCACATGAGGGATTAGGGCTCCAGTGTACACATTTTGAGAGACCATGGCTCAACCCGCGGCAAAGTTCGTCTAAGGGCTGTCTTGTATTACAGAAGAGAGGACAGTCAGCATGGACCTGCTTCTGGAAAAGGTCGGTACGGTGTTAGGTGAGTTGAGAAGATGGGAAAACAAGGTCCACATGATCTCTTGTCTGGTGTGGTTAGCACATGCCAATAATTCCGGGGCTCAGGAAGGAGGATCCTTGTGACTTTGAGACCAACCTGAGCTATCTAGTGAAATGCTATTAAAACAAACAGGGCAGTGAGGTGGTTTATCAAGTAACAGCACTGCCGCACAAGTCTGACGTGAGCCCGTGGTGGAAGGAGAGAATCACCTCCACAGAGTTGTCCTCTGACCTCCACACCCACACTGTGGCATGCACTCATGTGCACACCATAACTAATAAGAAAAAAAAACTAATCTAAAATGGGTCTCTTAACAAGTCTTTTTTTGGTTTTGTTTTTCAAGACAGGGTTTCTCTATGTAACAGCCCTGGCTGTCCTGGAACTCATTTTTGTAGGCCGGGCTTGTCTCAAACTCACAGAGATCTGCCTGCCTCTGTCTCCTAAATGCTGGGATTAAAGTATACATAGCTACCATACCCAGCTATATATAAAACAAGTTTTTAAAAGTATTTTCTGTTATCTTGTCCATGTCAAAGTAATTGTATAATTCTAAGTATTTGTGCCGGTAATCACAAGTGGCCTGCTTTATAAACTGACATCTTTATAGAGTCATTTATTTATAACAACTTGGTTTTGTTTTATTTTGAGATAGATTCTTACTCTATAGCTGTGGCTGGCCAGAAACTCACTATGTAGACCAAGCTGGCAGTTCTCAAGATCATAGAGATCCACCTGCTTCTGTCTCCCTAGTGCTGGGATTAAAGGCCATCAGGCCTGACCTATATCTTATTTTAAAGCCAACAGAAGAATTCCCCAACAGCAAGCCCATATTCTTTGAAGTTTCTCGGTAACATAATTTTTCTTTATTTATTTTTATGTCTATGTGTTTAAGTAAAACAAAATATTTTGTTTGGACTTTTTGTTTTATAAGCTAGAGTCTTACTGGGACCTAAGCAGTCTCAAACTCCCTACACAGCTCAAGCTAGCATCAAACTCACTACACAGCCCAGGCTAGCCTCAAACTCACTACACAGCCCAGTCTAGCCTCAAACTCACTACAAACCCCAGGCTAGCCTCAAACTCACTAATACAACCCAAGCTAGCCTCAAATTCACTACATAGCCCAAAGTAGTCTCAAATACACAACACTGTCTAGGCTAACCTCAAACTCACTACATAATCCAGGCTAGCCTCAAACTCACTACACAGCCCAGGCTAGCATCAAACTCATTACATAGCCCAGGCTAGGATCAAATTCACTACACAGCCCAGGCTAGCATCAAACTCACTAGATAGCCCAAGCTGGCCTCAAACTCACTAGACAGCCCAAGCTAGCCTACAGCTCATAGCCTGCTTCCTACCTCAGCCTCCTACACGCAAGGGTTAAATGTATAAGCCACCACATGTGACTAGCAACATGCCCTTTTTTTCTACTGTTTTAAGAGTAAAATGGCATGACAGGCACAAATGAGAATGAAGTGAATATTAAATATTAGGTACAGGCAGAATGACTGCCACCAGCTCATTTAGTGGTCTATGACAGAAACAGCAACTTCTTGTGTGTTTGTTTCTTAGTTCCCAAACCGAAGAGTTCCCTTGACCAGAAAGAAGTTACATTTCTGTCACCCTCCTGAAACAGCCCTTCTGTGTCTGTGTTGTTGGTTTTTAAAATATTTTTGATATTTTTTTTATTTTTATTTTATGCATATGGGTATTCTGCCTATATGTGTATCTGTGCACCGTGTGTGTCCCAGTGGAGGCCAGAGGAGGGTGTTGGCTCCCTTGGAAATGGAGTTACAGATGTTTGTGAACTGCCATGTAGGTACTGGGACTTGAACATGGGTCCTCTGGAAGAGCAGCCAGTACTCTTAACTGCTGAGCCTTCTCTCCAGCCCTTATTATGCTTTTTAAATTTTATATTTTATAACACTAGACATTGTGATTTTGTTATTACTTAAATTTGTAATCACAATTTTACTATTATTTTCTTTCTGTAGGGGAAGAAATTGACTTTAGTGACATGGACAATGTTCTTAAAAACATTGGGTTAAGACTCCACTTAAAGGAAAACAATGTATTGATGAAAGGCTTGCCAATTGCTGGTAAGGACTAACTCAGCTAGTATGTAATTCACCAGTGAGCTATTTACTGGCCCAGTGAAAACTGATAGTTACCATTAGGTACTAGTGTCGCAAAATTGAATAAAAAAAAGTCTATAATGTATAGTTTATGGATAACAGTGAGGATTAAACAAAACAATGAACATGAAAAATACATGTTTTAAGCATAAAATATTAGTATAAATTTTAAACTGTTATATACTATGTGTTGATGAATAAGCATTTGATTATGACTATTAAATAATTTGTTTTCTTATTAGAATAAGCATCTAAGGTTTCATCTTATATTTAAACATACATTTATTGTATTTGATCCTCAGTCCTCCTTCATCCTCTGCTATTCCCCCATAACAAATAGGATCCTTTATTTTCATGTCTTCTTTTTGTTTTTAATCTAGATTCTGTACCATTAATCAGTGGTATTGTGTTTGCCTAGGATAGCCAAGGCCCTAGGTTTGATCCCCGGCAATACACACACACACACACACACACACACACACACACACACATAGACACACACACGATTCTGCAAAAAAGAAAAAACTTGGTATTTGTCCTTACAAATATGACTCATTTATCACTTAGCGTCATGACATGCAATAAGGTTCATTATCTGCAAATGACAGAAACTTAAGATTTTGTTCTTCTTCATTATGGCTAAAGAATACAAACATTTTTCTTCCTCCATACATCTGCTGATGAGCACCAACTAGTAGGATTGGTACCACAATAAACATGGGTGTTTAGGCACCCCCACTGAGTGCTGAGGGCGGGAGGAGGCAGGGAGATCCATCTAGCCACTGTTTTTCAAGTGGATAGATTTACTCTCTTAAAAACTTATACATACAAGGGAAATTCCTAGAGCTGTTTCCTGAGACTTCAGACTTTGTGCTGTATCATGGGTGTCCTCGGTTCTAACTCTGCGGTTGTGTGTCTTGCTTCACAGCTGCCGGGAAGGTGTATAAGCACAAACTGATGGACGGCGTCTTGTCCCTCAAAGGTAAGTGAGAAACTGGGTAGAACTGCACTTCTCGTGCTTTGCTTTGCTTTGTGGGTGATGATCAGTCAGAGTTGTTACGTCGTTGGCTGCGTTAACCACCACGCCCTGTGAAGACGCAACATTCCACTCTCACGGCACTTGGAGTCTGTTTGCTGAGAGTTCTGAGTGGTTTCTGGCTATAATTTGGCAGACTTACTCCTTATGAATGTCTCCGCAGGGTTTATGGTCAGAACAAGGAGAGGTGACAACCCTTTCCTCACCAACTCCACCCCTTTGGCTGCTCACCCTTTAATTAATGCATTGTTGTTGGAGGCCGCTGGTTCGGTTTTTAGCTGCCCAGACTCCCAAAATAATTACACAGAAGCTCTATTATTTGTAATATTGTTTGGACAATAGCTTAAGTGTGTTGTTAGCTAGCTCTTACATTTAGAGGCTCGTGGTCTATGTTTTAGTTGGCAGCTGGCATCTCTCTGGTTCTGCCTTCTTTTTATTTTTAACATTGAGTTTAGTTGGTTTTTTTTTTTTTTTTTTTGCATAGCTCTACTCTGCTAAGTCACTGGGCAAAACAGATTCTTTCTTAACTAATGATATTCACAGTATACAGAGAGGAATCCCATATCACCTTCCCTTTTATGTCTAAATAAAAAGGAAGGTTTTAACTTTAAATTAGTAAAATTACATATAACAAAAAAGGTGTCAAGCAAGAATTATAGATACAACATTTATATCTACTTTGTCTTTTATTATAACTAAGGAAAACTATACTTATATAATTATCTATTCTTCAACTCCATCAAAGACTCCAGAAGGATATAGTATTACCTAAGTAAACAAGAAGTGCATTGTAAGAAACTTCCAAAACTCTAGAAATGACAGAGACATCTCCCTGCCTGGATAGGCACCCAAAGTTCTTCTGTATCATTAGAGCATCCATCTTCAGCCTACAGGACCATAGTATCTGGCAGACTTTTCCATGAAGCAGGAAATTTCAAAGACAGTTCTGCCTGTATTGGCAGTTTGTCAGTCACTTTCTTCTGTGTCCTGCAGAATGTCTGGAAGTCTCTTTCACAGAGCAGGAACCCCAAAGGACTGTCTCACATTCTTTAGGCAACTTCAGCAGTCATTTTTCTGTGGGTCCTCCTGTATGTGAAACAGCATAAAATCAATTTGTCCAGGCAAGAGCAGTCTCTTGCCCAAATGGCTAACAAACTCTATAAGGAGCCTATGTGATGCCCATCAATTCCTCTTGAAGTTATTGGTGCTGCCAGAAGCAGATGTGTCTCATTGTCATGAAAAGTTTTAAGTTTTTAAGACATTTTAAATGCCATATATGTAAGCAAAAATTTGTAAACAATATTTGGGAATAAGCAGTTAAGTGTCATTACTAAGACTGAGCCTACTTTGTCTTTTGGCTCTGCCCAGTCCAACATGGTGGGGCAGAGGTCTGTTTAGTGTGAGCTATGCTCATAGCCCCATTTTCAGGCACACAGTAGTGGGTCTGTGTTGTCATTAAGCAAGTTGTAGTACTCTGCTCACAAACCCCATTTAAGTGTTTGGCCTCTTGAAAGAGCCAGAGTTTGTGCTGGTAGCACAGCCCAGGAAGCGACTGTTTTGAAACTCCATGTGTGTGCTTTGTTTTTTGTTGTTGTTATTGTTGTTAATACCACTGAATTAGAAAGACGTCTCTTAAAGGAGCTGCGGCACGCTGCCAGCAAGTAGAGTCTATTTAAAAAAAAATTGTAGTTAAACTTTGTTTTTTAGTGTCTAGAATTTTTTTAAGTCCTCTCAGGTTTTATATGTATTTAGTCAGCCCCATGTTGGGCACCAATCTGTTGTTGGAGGCTGCTTGTTCGTTTTTTGGCCACCCAGACTCCCAAAATAATTACACAAAAACTATATTATTTGTAATATTGTTTGGCCAAAAGCTGAAGTGTTTATTGTTAGCTAGCTCTTACATTTAGAATTGACCCATTTTTATTATTTTATATTTTACCACAAGGCTTGTGGTCTACCAGCAGGGTTTTAGTTGGCAGCTGTTGTCTTTTTTTCTTTGACAGCTACATGGCGTCTCTCTGACTCCACCTTCTTTTTTTTAACATTGAGTTTAGTTTTATTGCCTAGCTCTACTCTACCAAGTCACTGGGAAAAACAGATTCTTTATTAACCAATGGTGTTCACAATATACAGAGAAAAATCTCACATCAGTGCATAACCAGCTGGGTGGTGGTGGTGTGCACCTTTAATTCCTGCACTCAGGAGGCAGAGGCAGGCGGCTCTTTGTGAGTTCAAGGCCAGCCTGGTCTACAAAGTGAGTTCCAGGACAGCCAGAGCTAAACAGTGAAACCCTGTCTCAAAAGAAAATAATAATAATAATAACAATAATAATAATAAATGCATGGTCATGACTAGGGATTTTATTGCTTTTCTCCTTCCTGTGCTGTTTCCTAAGGAGCTAAGCTTGATTTGAAAAAGTTAAAGAATTTCATGGACAATATGGGTTATGATCTTGAGAAGAATGAATACGAAGACCTGATAAATTACCTGCCCATTAATGGTAAGTTGCTCCTAATTTTGGATTTCAGAAAGCAAATCTGGATTTATGCAAAATATTTAAAAGAAGAAACAACAGCAACAAAGAAAAAAAAACCCTAAAAGATAGAAAGTCTTGTCCTCAAGGCTGAAGAGTTAGCTAAATTATAAACACATTCTTAATTCCTCTGCCAGCACACTCAAGTTTGTTCATAGCACCCATATGGCATCTTACCACCACGTCTAATTCCTGCTGCAGAGGATCTCTTCTGGCCTCCAGGACCCCCCCCAACACACACACACGCACACGCACACACACACACACACACGTCTAATCCCTGCTGCAGAGGATCTCTTCTGGCCTCCAGGACCCCCCCCCCACACACACACACGTAATTCCTGCTGCAGAGGATCTCTTCTGACCTCCAGGACCCCCCCACACACACACACACATGGACACACACACACGCACACACACACACACACACACACACGTCTAATTCCTGCTGCAGAGGATCTCTTCTGACCTCCAGGACCCCCCCCACACACACACACATGCACACACACACATGCACACACACACACACACACGTCTAATTCCTGCTGCAGAGGATCTCTTCTGGCCTCCAGGACCCCCCCCACACACACACACATGCACACACACACATGCACACACACACACACACACACACACACACACACACGTCTAATTCCTGCTGCAGAGGATCTCTTCTGACCTCCAGGACCCCCCCCACACACACACATGCACACACACACACGCACACACACACACACACACACACACACGTCTAATTCCTGCTGCAGAGGATCTCTTCTGGCCTCCAGGACCCCCCCCCCCACATACACACATGCACACACACACACGCACACACACACACACGTGTAATTCCTGCTGCAGAGGATCTCTTCTGGCCTCCAGGACCCGCCCCCCCCCACACACACACGCACACACACACTCACACACACACACACACGTGTAATTCCTGCTGCAGAGGATCTCTTCTGGCCTCCAGGACCCCCCCCCCCCACACACACACGCACACACACACACGTGTAATTCCTGCTGCAGAGGATCATCTTCTGGCCTCCAGGACCCCCCCCCCCACACACACACACAACACACACAATCTAAAATAAAAACAAATCTTTTTTTTAAGCCTGTGGTTGGAGAGATGGCCCAGTGGTTAAGAACAGGTGCTGCTATTGCAGAGGACCTGGGTTCAGTTCCCAGCACCCACATCAAGCAGCTCACAACTCCCTATAACTCCGTTTCCAGGGGATATGATGTCCTCTTCTGGACTCTGTGGGCACCAGGCATGCATGTGCTGCACAAACACACATGCAGGCAGAACACTCATACAATAAAAATAAAACTTTGAAAAAAAAGTTAAGTCTAATCCTCAAGAATTTATTAGTTCATTGAATGCCAATATATGTAACTATTAGGAATATAACAACCTAACCCTAACCTTCCAAAGACTAGTAAAGAGACCCAGAGGCCAAGGCATCATCATAATGTTATCTAATTGTAGTTTGTTACTAAAAATTCCTTCACTGAGATTCTGGGGGAAAAAAAAACAAAAACTAAGTGCCAGGAAAAAGGTCAGAGAAATCTGTCAGATATGCAGAAATTCTCTACTAATAAAAGCTTTACAGCTGAGAAAAATAGTGCATACCAAAGTATAAGTGCAACAAATCGTGGAACATTAGGAAAATAGCAAGTATACTTACCTTCAAGCCTAGAATTTCTGCTTCGAGTGTCCATGATGGGGAGGACAGACAGGAAAGTCTCCGGAAGGGCTTTACCCCAAGTGGTAAAGTTTAGTCTTCCTCGTGGGTTAGATTCGGTAATTTTTATGCCTTTCTGGAAAAGTTTCCATTTCCTCTGAATTGTCTGAGTGTCGGTATAAAGTCACTTGTATTCCTATATATTCCTTTTAATTTCTGTAGCTGGTGTCAATGGTCTCTCTGGTTTTGACCTTTTTTTTTAATCTAGTCACGAAGGATATAATTTTTCTTAGCTTGTTTTCGAGCTGTCTGGAAACGTTAGTGAAATATCACAAGTATTTTACTTCTAGAAGTAGAAATTCTCTCCCTGAGACATACTTTCCAGATTGGTGGCACCATATGAAAGGCATTGGAGCCCGCCTTTAGCTTGTCAGTAGCCTGCTGCAGTAAATGAGACAGATAAGACACTGTCCCAGGGGCTGGAGAGATGGCTCAGTGGTTAAGAACATTGCCTGCTATTCCAAAGGTCCTGAGTTCAATTCCCACAGCAATCACATGGTGGCTCACAACCATCTATAATGAGGTCAGGTGCCCTCTTCTGGCCAGAAGGCATACACACAGACAGAATATTTTATACTAAATAAATAAATATTAAAAAAAAAAAGACACCGTCCCAGAAGAAGGGTTTTGCCTGTTGTTAAAGCTCAGCTAAGTTCATCAAAGCCCTTTCACCCACATTGAGCATGGCTGGTGGAGGAAGGGCAGGGGGAGCCAAATCTGGCCTGGGGACAGAACATGGAAACAGAAGCAGAGCACTGCTAATGTCTCAGGTTGGATCTTGTCTTTCTAGTACTCATCCATCCATTGGGTTGCTTGTCATCTTTGCAGTCAGTACCATGGAATTCCTCCAAAGAGGCTGGCCTCAGCCCAGGGGCCTCCTAGCTGTGGTCTGCTGTCCTGACAGAACAAACAGTGACATCAGCAATGTGAAGCCGGTATCGTTTTCATAATCAGAGTTCTGTCTTTCCCCATTTTCAATTGAATGAAAGCAGAGCAGAATTCTAAATCAAATATTAAAAATTGGCTAGACCTCTGTGTTTTACTTTATCTCATTTTCTATGTGTATTATCATTTTTATACCTAAACTCTTGTTTTACAGATGATGGGATGGTTAATATGAATGAGGTCATAGACAAAGGGAGTCTTTTTACAGGTGAGTCACTAATCATTCCTGAGCGTCTATTAAGGATCCTAAGTATGATCTGTACAAATTAACCACCCAGAAGCTGCAAGTAGTGGAATCTCCTGCAGTTGAGGGAAAATATGTATAAACAAACGCAATAATATCATAGGTGTTATGTTAAAAGTCTCAGAAATAGAAAAGGATTTGCCAGGCGGTGGCGGTGCACACCTTTAATCCCTATACATGGATCTCTATGAGTTCGAGGTCAACCTGGTTCTACAGAGTGAGTTCCAGGACAGGCAGGGCTATGCAGAGAAATCCTGTCTCGAAAAAAAATGAAAAGAAAAAATCCCGAGGGTTTCTCAAGGGAGAGAACATAGGAACTGACCCTTAAAAGAGGCGTCAGTGTTTTCCAGATGCAACAGAGTGGGTGTCTCTGACATAAGAAGCATAAAGGGTAAGACAAGTCATTTAATGCAGGCTATTCGATCACACTGTCTGAAAGGCGCCTTCTGATTGGTTTAATAAACAGTTGAATGACCAATAGCTAGGCAGGAGAGGTTAGGCAGGACTTCCAGGGAGAGAGAGGAACTCGGGGGTTAGAATCTAGGTGTGGGGAGATGCCAGCAAAACACAGAGCAAGTCAACCATGCAGATTGGAGGAGAGGTTAAAAAGCTACATGGCAGAGTGTAGATTAATAGAAACAGGTTAATTTCATTTATAAGAGCTAGTCGGGAACAAGCCTAAGCTAAGGCAAGCTTTCATAGCTAATAATAAGTCTCTGTGTCATTATTTGGGGCTAGTAGAAACTACAGTAATGGAAACAATTTAGCCTAAACCATAAGACGGGGGCATATTGGAAAGTTCGTATCTCGTCAAAAGCAGCAGATGAGGAAGTGTTTCCGCTATGGCTGTAATCCCTAGAGCTGCTGACAGGCAAGCTTTAGGGACCCCAGTGGTCCAGCTTCACAGGAAAGGTCTTGAAAGTTCTTGGAGGAAACGGCCCTTGTGCCTCTTTCCCCCATTCCTTTGTGCAGATGAGCTGCCAACCCCCCCCCAGGCATTCCTCGCCAGGCAGAAGCTTTGCATGGGGCTGCAGGGACTGAAAACAGGAGTTGGCTTATGCTGCCTGGCATTGGGTTTGTCTACCTAGACCATATCATCGAGCTAAAAAAGAACCAACACAAGGGAAATTTCCACACAGCCACAGAGAAGGTTGGAAGGGGGAAGATATGTGGTTATTTACAACCTAGTAACCAGGAGTAAAGAAAGAGTGTGCTACCAAGCCAATTTCTCTGCTTTGTTTCTTGACCATGTTTGTGATAGTTTGTGATCCTGCATGTTTCTCCCCCATCAATTTACATTAAATACTTGAAAATATTTTTAAAAGCCTGATGGTGGTAGCGCACACCTTTAATCCCAGCACTCAGGAGGCAGAGGCAGGCGGATCTCTGTGAGTTCGAGACCAGCCTGGTGTACAGAGTGAGTTCTGGGACAGCCAGGACTACACAGAGAAACCTTGTCTCTAGACAAAAATAAATAAATAAATCCCTCTAACCTAGTATTTTTGGATGGGAAAAGAAAAAGGAAAGCCACCAAATCTATAAGGTACGACAGAGAGCCAGCTGAGTTAACGGTTTTTTAAAAGCTCTGTAGTGACCATAGCATGTGATTTTGAAGACTGCAGGGAGCTTGGAGGATGGCTCTGTAGGTGAGAGCACTAGCTATGCAAACGCGAGGACCTGAGTTTGAATCTCAGAATCCACATAAAAGCCAGTATGGCCACACTGGCCCTCATAACCCCAGTGCTGTGCGGGTGGAAACAGGATGATTACTGGGCTTTCTGGCTGCAGCATAGCTGCAGGTTCAGGGAAAGACCTTGTGTCAAGGAAATAAGGCAGAGGAAGAGAGCAGGGAGCCAACATCCTCCCACTGCCTCTGTGCATACCTGCATAGGTGTACACATATGCACACAACCCATACACTGCACACAAACAACCCATGCACTGCACACACACACACAACCCATACACTGCACACACACACACAATCCATACACTGCACACATGCATACAACCCATACACTGTACACACACACACACAATCCATATACCTCATATGTGCATACCACATACATACAATCCATACACTGCACACATGCACACCACACACACAAAATCTATACACTGCATACACAGATAAAACCCATGCACTGCACACATGCACACAATCCATACACTGCATGCACACACACACACACACCACACACAAAAAAAATCTTGAAAAAAAATTAGATTCTAATTTTTTCTTAAAGATATATTATAATCTATACTGTTTCCGTTGTTGGCACGTGCCCTCACTCTCTGGGTAAATGTTTGCATCTAATTATTCAGCCTAATGTTGATCATAATGGTTTTGGTCAAAGCCTCTACAGTTTTGTCCTAGAAAATTCTTACGTTCTTGCCAGCTTGAGTCCATTAATGTTTATTTAACAAAGAATAAGCATTTTTTTCCACAAAGTAGAATCATCTTTTTTTTTTTTTTGGAGTTTTTGAGACAGGGGTTCTCCGTAGCTTTTTTTGGGTTCCTGTCCTGGCACTAGCTCTTCTAGACCAGGCTGGCCTCGAACTCACAGAGATCCGCCTGCCTCTGTCTCCCGAGTGCTGGGATTAAAGGCAAGTGCCACCACTTAGAGTCATCATTCTTGAACTTTTCAACTATTAGTACTTTTGATTTTTTAAAGGTGAGAAGATTGACGTTGTTGCGCTGAACGATTACCTGGAAAGCATAGGGATAAAGCTCACAGAAGACAAGATGATGAAATTGCTGGGCAAACTGCCATCTGACGGTGAGTATGAAAAGACACCACAGTAGCCTTGGAGAAGTAGTGAGCATATGAACCTGTGCGATGAACAAAGATGTCGCGTGCTACCCGTCACCAGCATATCACCAAACAGATTTGTTTTCCATTCCTGACTTTTATTATTAGAGTGAAAATATGAATTACTAGAATAAAGCATTTTTGTTTTTGTTTCTTCAGCTATAGACATTTATTCCACTTCTGAATAACTGCATTATTGCCTGAGACTTGAAATTTCTCTCTTGCAGCTGGTGGAAAACTGTACAAGAAAAGGTTGATAAAAGAATTGGAGAATACTGAAGGTAAGAGGTGTGGTGGTTTAGTCCTCTGAAGGTGACACCGAGGCCCTTGAACCATGCTGTTGTTTGCACTTTTCAGATTATTCTTCTTGCCATCCCTACTGTTGGATTCTTTAGACACCCTGTAGTCGACCTAGAAACAGTGGCTCCTCTATAAACTCAGATATTAGAAACATCAGGAAGTAATAACACATAGAGCACTAGGCATGTTTCCAACAATATTGATCTTGAATTTTCAGATGATAGTGTTTAGGGGAAAAGTTATTAAAAAGTTTCCCATGATATTATAATAGATAAGAAATGTAAACAGTGAATAAAGAAAAATTATTGCCTATATACAATAGAATAATGATTGGTCATTAAAAAACTAAACAAAATCTAATCAGTGGCAACCACATGAATGGAAGTGGAGACGACTGTATGAAGTGAAATCAGCCTGGCACACCCCGCACACAAAACGGACACCAGATGATCCCACTTTCATACGTCATCTAAAAGCACTGACCTCGCAGGAGTTTAGAGTAGAATGGTGGTTCAGAGAAAGTAGAGAACAGAAGGGGACATTTAGTTGAGGTCAAGAAGCCCTGCTGGCTACTGGACAGTAGGTGGCTACAGACAATGGCACCATTTCGGAAAGTTAGAAAAAAGAAAAGAATTTGGAAGGTTTTAGCCATGAAGAAATGACAAATGTTTAGAAAAATAGATCGTTCCAACCTGATTTGAACATGTTTGTTTTCATGTATTACTTTGGGCCAGGAGAATGGTTCATCAGATAAAGGTGCTTGCCACCAAGACCGTGGATATGAGTTTGATTCCTGGAATCTAGTAGGAAGGAGAGAATTGACTCCTGGGAGTCATCCTCTGGCCTCCACATACACACTGTAGCACAGGAGCGTTCTACACACACACACACACACACACACACACACACACACACTAATTAATTTAAAATAAATAAATTTGACTTTTAAACAAATTTCCTAGAGAATTGTAATGTAATAAATCCATAGACTTTATTTTTCTCCATTAATTTCAAGTTTTGAATCCTATTATACAGGTACATTGACAAACACTGATTTGGGTCTTTAATAGAAATTCCAAACTCCTCACTTCCTTCTCTTAAAATTTCTTCTAAAAGCTAAGATTGAGGTATTACTCAAGGGTAGTGTTTGAGTAGCATGCACACGCCCTGAAGTCAGTCATCAGCACATGCGACACACTCACACACAGCTCTAATAGAATCTCAAGAACAAGTGTAAAGAGTTCACAATTACGATATCAAACACATTGTTACTGGAGTAGTTTAAATGCCCTTTGTCCCTGTTGTCTGAACAAAGTCTGTACATAGGCATGACCTCGAATGACCTACTGAGGCCTCATATTTCTCAAATCCTTCTTTTCTAAGGGATAAAGATACCTTCAAATAAGGTGAAAGATTTCATTAAAAATGCAGAAATTAATCTCGATGATAAAGACATCCAGATACTGATGGATCATCTGCCAGTTGATCGTGAGTTTTCCTCTTAATATAACTTGCAACATGAGCCTAGAGGTGGATCTGAGATGAGGAGAGGATGTACATGAAAAGAATGGAGATAAAATGTAGTCTTCACACATAGCTACCAAAGTGAGCCCAGTGGCCACTACTCAGGAAGAGACACCAAGAGCACCAACACAGATAACAAGCATCTTGTCTCTACTTAACATGATAGGCAATGCCAAGCTCAAACGAAAGTACTGAGAATATTTTTTGGTTTAGAGTGCTAATCCAATAGGAAATAGCATTGAGTAGCACTAAGTAATTCTGACAGGTGGGAGGAATTGTGCTAAGTGCTGTGTAGATAATTAGCTTATTGCGTCTTCCAAGTAATTCTACAAGTTAGGTTCTAGCTGTACCTCTGTTTTACATCCAGTGAGACGAAGATGCAGAGAATACTAGTTGCTTGTCAAAAATTGGGGAGCTAGAAAAGTGGTGGAGCCAAGAAAACTCAGGTAGTCGTGATACCAGAATTTTTTCTTTCTTTTTGGATTTTTGAGACAAGATCTCTTTATGTAGCCCAGGCTCGCCTCAAACTTGTAATCCTCCTGCCTTGGCTTCGCACATGCAAAGATTGTCGGTGTAAGCCACCACATGTGGCCTCTAGAAATTAACCATTATGCTATGCTGCCCTGAGGTCTTAGAATTTCCAAAGAAAAAGTGCTGACATAAATAGCAGCAGTGAGAACAAAATCAATCAGAGCTGGGTGTGATGAATCCTGCAACCCCAGAACGTGGGAGGCTTGAGGCAAGAGGACAGAAAGTTCCAAGCCAATCTGAGCTACATAATGAGAGTTTATCTCAAAAAAGAAAAGGAGGGGGGGGGGGGGCAACAAGGTATCTTAGCTGGTGAAAGCATTTGTCACTCAAGCCTGATGACCTAAATCAACCTCTAGAGCCCACGTAAGGCGGGAAGAGGTAACGGACTCCACAGAGTTGTCACGTCACCTCCACACACATGCACACGTCAGACACATGACAATTAGAAATAACTTTTGAAAAGAAGAAAATAGAATTAGTTAGCTGTGGCGTACATTCGGTAGTCTCACGTTAATAGACCTGAGGAAAATTCAGGAAATCTGGGAGGATGCCAGACCCTAAAGATGTAGTAAAAACAGTAAGATTCACTCAAGTCCACTGATAATGTGTTTTTCTAAATCAGTGAAAAATATCAGCCCTTCATTCAGTTGGCTATAGTGTTTCTAATGGATTAGGCACCTGGCCTTATAATAAGAGGTAAGCAGTTTTTCCAAAAACTATTTTGTTTTTTAAACTACTATTTGATAGCTATTTTAATCTACCACTGCAATAAATGTCCTACAGACCCTGACCATTGCTCTGTTTTCTTGGTATTGAGGAACACGGTCATCACAGTGATTTAAAATATGATGATATTCATGTAATAACTTATACATCTGTTTAATCATCTAAGAAAGGGTGATAATTCTGGGCCCAGTGGGCCTCAGGAGGGGACATACAGTTAAGAAAGGTTCTTATACTGATCACATTAATAAGACGCTAACAAAAGATGGTCATAACTGAAAAAGCATTTTTAAAAGCAAGAATCAGTTTTGCATCTAAGGTAAATATGTATCGGTTTTAAAGTCAATTCATTAGCTGCAGTGTGTCTGCATTGTGATAGAACTGTTGTTTAGTAAACATTTGTGCAGCATTGGTCATGCAAACCACTACACTAATGATTATCCGTGAATAGTAAGACTATAGACTCCAGCCCTCAAAATCACATACAGCGTTGGAGTATCACAAGTAACACAACAGTACAAACAAAGAATGTCCCCTTGACCCAGTCCCAGTGGAAGAGACTATCCGTGGCAGCCTTGTCTTGGCTGTCTCAGAAGCCACACCTCCCATCCAGTGGCTTTCCACTTTAATATGAAAAATACTAAGTCAAGTAACTCTATGGTGACTGAGAATGATCATTGTGAAACAGAGATCTGTCCTTGTAAGTGAGCAATACTGAACACGTCAATCCTGCAGTTATCATGGTGGAGTTCCAAGAGCAGCCAGCGTAGACCAATGCTCTCACTTAGCAGAAAAGACTATCGACAGATCTGAGGCTACATTGAAGGGGAGTGTTTTGTCCTGTGTTGTGCTATGTGGATGCCTGTAGTGGAAATAGGAGTAGTTATATTAATGAAATTGATGAGGATCAGACGTGAAAGATATAAATTTCATGAAATGTTTTCAAGTGAGTGAATATAGGCTTCTGTTTTATAATTCACAATTTGATGATTTCATATCATTTTCTAAATGCTTTTTTTGTCCTAAAGATAACGGGAAGGCTGATTTTTCTGTGTTGATGAATGGAATTAAAAGGATTACAGGTGAGTGGGCTATTAACATGCGTATTATATTGTATGGTCTTTACATTTTATATTCAAGTAGGCTTTAACATAACATAAAAATCAAAGAAATTTCAGAATTAAACTGTACCATAGAGTAAACAGACTTGACATATATCTCCAGGACATTCCATGTAGCAGGTACAGAAAGCCCATTCTCTTCTCAGCAGCCCAGTGTCCTCTCCAAAACAGAGAAGTTCACAGAACAAATCTTATACAGAAGAACTGAAAATGATGTTTTGGGACTCATCAGATCATAGCAGAATAATACCAGAAACCAGCAGAAAGATAAAAACACACAAATGCTTGTGACTGACAGTGCCTTTTTTAATGACCAGTGAGTCCATGAAGAAACCAAGAAGTGAAATTTTAAATTCCTAGAATCAGATGAAAATGAAAGCACAGCTCACCAGAACCTTTGGAATACAACCAAGGCAGTTCCCAGAGGGAAGTGTATAGCCACCAACGTTTCTATTGAAAAAAGTCAGTGATACACCTCACGGTCATACAAAAGCTAGGACAAGCACAAACCAAGAGCGATGGATGTCAATAAGGACTGGGGTAGAAATGAATGAAGTGAAAACTAAAAGTATACCACAGAATCTAGTGCACAGATAGGTCTTTGAAAAGGCAAGCTCTTTGCCAAACTGACTAAAAGAGAGACCCAAACTAGTAAAATTAGAGGGAAAAATGTCTGTTACAACAGATTCCTGTAAAATCCAGAGCATCGTTAGGGAAAGCTTTGAAAACTCACATTCAAAAAAAAAAATTGAAAACCTGTTTTTCTAAATGATACATATTTAGAGATGACACGCCAAAATCAAGTCAAAAGAATGTAAACAATTTAAACAGATGCATAACAAGAAACAAGATGGAGAGGGCTGGAGAAGTACCTCATCAATAAGGTGCCTGCATGAATGCCTGAGTTCAGAGCCCCAGAACATGTATGTATGTATGTCTGTGACCCAGAAGTGAGGACAGGCAGATCCTTGGAGCACATTGACCAGTAAGTCTAGCCAGTCGGTGAGTCCCAGGTTCAGTTAGAGACTGCCTCAAAAACAAAGGTCAAAAACAGTAGAGGAAGACACCGGAAGCCAATCTCTGGCCTACACACACACACACACACACACACGCACACACCTAAACAAGCATGTCCATATACCACACACACATACTCAAAAATTTAAAAATAAAAATGAGATTGGAGAAGCAGTAAAAATTCTCCCCACATCTGGGTAGTAGTGGCACACACCTTTAATCCCAGCACTTGGGAGGCAGAGACTGGTGGATCTCTGTGAGCTGGAGGTTAGCCTGACATATAGAGTGAGTTAAAAGACAGTCAGTGCTGTTATACAGAGAAACCCTGCCTCAGAAAAAACAAAACAAAACAAAACCCATTCCCCACAAAGTAAAGATAGCTTCTCTGCTGACTTTTTGCTAACACGAAAACCACCACCCCTCAAGCTGTTCTACAAAGGGTACAGAAAAGACGCTCACTATACAGACTCACTCTACAATGCCAGTGTTTCTCCGATTCCAAAGCAGGATAAGGACACAACAACAAAGAAACTATAGACCAATTTCCCTGTTGAGCATAGATGCAAAACTCTCAACAAAATACCTACAAATCAAATTCAAAAACACACTTGGTCTAAGCTCAGAGATACAAGACTTGTCCTGCATATGCAAATCAGTAGGTTGCTACACCACTTTACACTGAAGAGCAGAAATCATGTGATCAGCTCAGTAGCTGCAGATAAAAGCCTTTAACAGGGAGCTTTTTATTCTTCTGGATAAAAGCCCCAAATAAAGTAGGAATGGCCAGAGCATGCTTCAGACAATGAAGGCTGTGCATGGCAAACCTGGACTCGACGTCACACCAAATAGAACAAGTACCGAGAGCGACTCCTCTAAAATCTGGAGCAAGACAGGGCATCCACGCTCACGTGTCTTAATCAATATGGAGCTTGACTCTGGTAATTAAGATGAGAGAAAATGAATGTGATAAGAAAGCAAGAATTCAAAACATCCTTGCTTCCAGATCATATGATCCTATACTTAAAGGACATTAAAGTTTCTTCCAGAAGCCCTTGGAGCTGATAAGACATTTTCAGTAAGGTAGTATAATACAAAATCAGCAGACAAAATAAGTAGCCTTTCCATATACTAATAACAAACTTGCCAAGAAAGAAACTGGGGTGTGGAGGGAGCTCATTTATGACAGCCTTTATACATATAGATTAATGCAAAGGGACAAACCTAACCAAGGAGGTTTGAATTGAAGACTTTTAGGGGACTGAAGGAGACACAGGCCTGAAATCCCTGCACTTGGGAAGATGTGGAGTTCAAGGTTATCCTCCACTGTACAGCAAGTTTAAAGCCAGCTTGAGCTTCTTAGAAAGAAAGGAAGATAAGGGAAGGGGAAATGGAGGAGGAAAAAGGGGGAAAGGAGGAAATGCTGTAATGATACCCATTACTTTGTATGCTAACATAAAAATTTGAAGTTTGTATTTGGTGGAGATACGAATCTTGTCCATTCAAACTTAACGTAATTGTATACTATAAACTCTTTTATGTTGTCATTTTACAACCATGACATTAACAGAGACAAAAGAAGAAGACTGTGAAGGCAGTAGAGAGGCTAGAGGAAAAGCATATAAAACAAAGAAGCAAGAGGAAGCTAGGAAGAGAACTATGACAGCTGAGAGAGGGTACGGCAGCTGACAGTGCCTGTGCTGTTGCAGAGGACACAAGTTTGGCTCCCAACACCCAGCCAGGCTGCTCACAGCCACAGCAACTCCAGCTCCAGGGGATCAGGTGGCCTCTGCAGGCTCCTTTGTCTTTGGACTCGGGTGCACAAACCACACACATAATTTAAAAATTACATCTTCTTAAATCTTATTAAAAATACAATCTTTTTAAAAAAAAAAGAATAGAGTTGTTATTTTAACGGCTGAATTTCTTTTTTTTCTTCTTACTTTTATTTTATTTTTTAAAACAATCTTTTTTTATTTTACATGCCAATTCCAGTTCCCTTTCCCTCCCCTCTTTCCGTTCCCCCCACCAAATCCATTCCTCAGAGAGGGCGAGGCCTCCTACCTTACATTAATCATGACAAACATTACTAAATTACTGAGAAGTTGTATGATCCCTGTTGTACATGTTATTTAACAGTGTAGTCTTCAAGAGAGTCCCCCTTTACTTGTTAAAATTTCTTGTGTTTTTTTATTATTGTATGTATATATGTTTGTTTGGAGACAAGATCTTAATATATATATATATATTATGTATATATACATATATATATACACACACACACACACATATATCTCAGACTGACCAGACTTCCCATCCTCCTGCTGAAGCCTCCCAAGTGCTGGGATACGCACATGCCGCCAGCTGTCGCCACCGCCACCACCCCATCCTTCCTCCCCTTCTTGACCCTGAAGGGCTGACACACCCTCGCTGGGTCAGTTGCTCTTTCCTGTAAAGTCAACAAGGATGCGTCTCTCCTGTGTGTTACATGTACATATTTTATTTATATAATGTTATAAATACATAATTCTATAGTCTCACCTACAGTTGTTTTCTTTTTCCTAAAGGAGAAAAGATTCATGCAAAAGACATCAAAAGTATTCTGGAGAACATGGGGATAGAAATGACAAGTAAAGAAAACAGAAAGCTGCTCAAAACTCTGCCCATCTCTAGTAAGCTTTCCCCATACCTGATAATGACATGTAAAAATGTGCTCCTTCAACAAGCATTGACCAATATCTGCACACTCTATCCCAAAACACAGAAAAAACGGGGACCGTTTCCATTGCCCCAGGTTCCTGCTGTCAAAAAGAAGTCAGGTTGTTTTAAAATTTGGTATTTTTGAAGGTTTCATATTAATTCTAATATTTGAAATATTCCACATTAGTTTAAATATTTATTTTTTGTAAAAAGACCCAATTCTGTACTAGACATGTAATTCCTGAACTGCTTTGTGTCTGTGTGCTCACGTGCTCACGTGGACGTCAAAGGGCAGCTAGTGTGGGATGGGTTCTCTTCCACGGTGTTTGTCCTGGGTGGGGGCAAGTTCATTGACCTGCTGAGCCAACTCTTCAGAGGTAGAGGTAGGATGATCACTACAAGTTCAAAGCCATCCTAGTCTGCACGTGAGTTCCTGGCAAAAAAAAGACCCAGCCCTACCTAAGCGTTTCTCCTATTTTTTAATAACTTATTACTTATTTTGGTTGGAATATATGATGCTGCATTTTTCATGCATATATATATCTTGCTACCTTGCTCATATTTGCCTTCTCAGTACTCTCTTCATCCCATTTTCCCCTTTCTCACTGACCCCCTTCTTTCTCCCAAGTAATTCCCTTCTGCTTTCATACCTCATGTGTGTATGATAGGTAAATATGTGTGTGCACACATATATTTTAAAATAGATTCTACATGTAAGGGAAAAGAGCCTTTTTTTTTCTAAGTGTTTCACTATGTAGCCAGAATTGATCTGGAACTCTGAATTCCTCTGGCTGTTGAGATTACAGGCAGGACCCTAGCCAAGCTTCCAGCTAACACTTCTAGAGCTCCTGTGCTCATTTTGATTAGGTTTAGGAAAAGGTCCCCTAAGGCAGAAGTCCTATCTTAAGACCTGTTCTTGTTGTTGTTCCTTTGGGAGACATAAAACACTTATGAATCAGAAAGAAAATGAAAGAACTGAATGATAGATAAAAGAAAAAGATGAAGCCAAATTAAAAAAGAAAAAAAGTTTTGTGCTTCAGTGCACCTGGGTACAGCTTTTGTACTTAGTCTCCATGGATTCAGTCCTCTGTGCTGAGGCATCTCCCAGAACTGGGGTCTAACCTCTCATTGAGAATGAAATGTGATGTGTCTAAGTCTTTCCTTTCTGTATGTATGAACGTAGACTTTATCATCCTTCAAAAACACCATTGTGTTTTATCCTACAGCCGACAAAACTCTGTTTGAGAAAGAATTGCTGTCTGGTGTGAAGTCATTCAAAGGTGAGTGAGAAAAAGACAAGAACAATAAAATTTGAGACTTTCCTTAAAGTATAAAATAACAAAACGATGAATTTCGTTCAGTAATTGTTTGCTCTCTGCTAGGTATTCAAGAATTATCTGGAATATAAAATTATATATAAGAAAAATGGACTCATGCATTGTTACTACACTTACATACATTGTTACACTACTGTTTTCTTGTATAGGTCTATTTTAATTCAACTCTTACTTGGTATTTTGTTCATTTTACATTTAGTACTCAGATATCATTTTCAGAATTTTAGATTCTTGCTAATTTGATTCAATGAAAATGAATATTTTCATTCATTATTAAAAATAAAAATCCTGAAAAATGAAAGGTTATTATACTGTGCTGACTGGTTTTATGTCAACTTGACACAAATTGATCATCTGAAAGAAGGGACCTCAGTTAAGGAAATGCCTCCATAAGATCCCTGGAGGCAAGCCTGTAGGGCATGTTCTCAATTAATGACTGATGAGGAGGGCCCAGCCCACTGTGGGTGGTGCCATCCCTGGGCTGGTGGTGCTGAGTTCTATAAGAAAACAGGTTGAGCAAGCCATGAGGAGCAAGCCAGTAAGCAGCACTGATCCATGGCTTCTCCATCAGCTCCTGCCCTGCTTGAGTCCCTCCCTGACTTCCTTCAGTCATGAACAGTGATGGGGAAGTATAAACCAAATAAACCCTTTCCTCCCCAACTTGCTTTTGGTCATGGTGTTTCATCATAGCAATAGAAACCCTAAAATAGACATATATCATTATTGCTTCCAAATTTTGAGTTTCTTATCGGGGCCATTTGTCCATTATCCTACTGTAGTATAAACATGTATTGCTAATAATTAAAATGACCCCTTTATGTATCAACTATAAGCACATTGTCATATACATAGTGAATATTTTCCTGGTTGGTTATTTGCATTTTATTTTCATATCCTGTATTGAAATGAAAGGAGGAAACAGCTCACATGCTCTCTAGTTCATCCACTTAAAGTTTACAACTTTAGTAGACTAATAGAGTTGTACAATATCACCACAATCAGTTAGACAACACTTTATCACCCCAAAACGCAGCTCTGCCCGCCCATTAGCAGTGACTCACATACCCATAGTCCTTCAGCCCTAGGGAACTATGATCAACTTTGATGTATGGGTATTTTTCATTTTGTGTGCTCAACCACTTCTTTTCTGGCTTCCCCTTATTTTCCTGTGGTTTCAGTTTTTTAACATTTAATTTTTAACTCATCTAAAATACAATATATTATATTATTATACATATATTACACATATAATATATATCACATATTATATAATATACATACTGACACTTTGTAAATAAGTCAGATTTCAGATTGCATCAATAAAAACCATGCCAGTAGTTTTAAATAATTCTTTCTCATTAACTGTAGTTTTCCTTTTATGAAAAAGTATCTTTGGGAGGCTATTTTTTTGTTACTGTAGTAAGTCTCAAACCTATTTTTTACCCAGAATTCTATTATTCTCTTGGCCTAGCTCACCAGAACTGCCAAAGTGCACTGCTCTTGCTTGCAGCGCTCCTCTCAGAAGTGTAATTATGGACGCCTGTTCCTGCCTGCCATGTGACTTGATCAGCGCCTTTGTGCTTTCACTTCTGGGTGGGAGTTAACAGTTCAAATGTTTCATTTTGTAACAACTTTACTGTTTCTTGTTTTCTTTAAGGAGGGAGAGTTAATGTCCATGATGTGAAAAGTGTTCTTCAGAACACTGGTTTCAAGCTGGAAGCGAAAGAACTGAAGGACCTGCAGGCTCACCTGCCAGTGACTGGTGAGCGCTCTCAACTTCTTTATCCCAGAGACCCCATCCTTTCAAGCCTGAGAGCAGCAAGGAAAGAAACAAGATGAAAAGAAAAACTGAGGACAGATTGGATTTCAGGCTTTTCCTGCAGAACCATGCAGGTGGCAACTGCAGGAGACGGGTTAATTGGAACAATGAAGAATGTGGAGACTTCAGAGGGAAGGGGGGCAGTGATACCAAACAAAGGGGAAAATACAGTTCCGCAGTTGAAAATGTGTGGGCCATAGTGACACAGCACTCAGGAGGATCTCTGTGTGTTTATAACGGTCTCCATAAACAGATCTGGGTTAGCAAGGACTACGTGATGAGGCCCTATTTAAAAAAAAATTGAAAATGCATTTCCTGATTATTAATGATATTAAACCTTTAAGAAATGTATCTAAAAACTTTTAAACCAATCGGCAAAGACGTCGGTGCCTCACTAGGGGTTCTTTTTTGACTCAGAACTCCTTTATGCTGTTTTGTAAATTAATAGTTATCAATATTTATTGTGTTAAAGGTAAAACACATTTTAATAATGTTTATTAATTCTTTAAACTTATTGTTGCTATCTTTTGAGACCAGGTCTCATTGCATAGCCTGATGAGGAAATTCCTATGAAGCCCCAGGTTGGCTTCAAACTCCTGATTCTCCTGCCTCAGTCCTCAGTGCTGGGGGGTTGCAAGTGTGTGCCACAAAGCCTGACTCATATTTTTTGAAAAATCAAGAAATTTATTACTTGATAAAATACATCTTATGGAAATATTTTCCCAGAGAATAATTGTCTTAACATTTTTATTAATGATTTTAACGCATAACTAGATCCCATATATGCTTTCTCTTGCAATCTGCTGGGATATTTTGGTTGTTTTATTTTATTCTGGTTTGAAGTAATACTGGGGATTGAACATAGGGCCTCACACATGGTAGGTATGTACTCAGCCACTGAGTTGCAGCCCCGGCCCTTGTTGGACTAATTTAGTTTTGGTAAAAATATATAAAGATAACCTGACTTCATACACATGCAAATCACTGGCAGGAGAAGCGTCTGATAGCCTTTCCATACTCTCTTCCTGGCTATTCTCTCAAAACTGAGCAAGTAGCTTCTTAAAATGTAGCTACCTTCTATATACTTGGTTACAGCAAAGTGTAGTAGTCTGCCTGAGCATTTCATTTTTACCCATACATGGCTTCATAACATTCAGTATTTTTTCAAATCAGATTTATAGCTGAGGGGATGGCTCAGTCTGTAGAGCACTTTCCGCACAAGTGTGCAGATCGGAATTCAATCTCAAAACCCACATAAAAAGCTGGACATCACGCACACACTTGTAAGCATGGAGGAAGTGGAGAAGGGACTTGCTGGCCAGCAGTCCTGACATATTTGGTCCCAGGTCTCAGTGAGAGACCTTGTCTCAAAAAATATGGCAGAGGACTCCTGAGGAATGACACCCAAGGTTGAACTCTGGCCTACACACACACACACACACACACACACACACACACGCATGCACGCACACACAAAAAATACAAAAACCTTGTTAAGGCCATTCTTAAGTGAAACTGACATCTTACTGCAAGCACACATAGTGCAGGACAGAATGACGGCTAGTGCCTTCAGATGTCCTCATTTCAAAGATGGACGTAGTTTTCCCAGTCGCCAGTGCAAACGGAGATGCTGTGGGAAAGGTCCAGGGTGTAGGAGACTCGGGAGGCGGGTGGACCACTCTTGGAGAAGTGCTCTTCTCCCTGTCATCCACACAGCATGAGAGGACTGGTTCTGCTGACCCCAGCAAAGCCCCTCTCCCAGAATGCAGTGAGGCAGAAAAGAGAAAGAGTAGTCACTGAATGGACACACATGGACAGCTTTAGTCTTTTCTCTATTAGATGTTTTCGTTGGTTTAAAAGATAAAAATTCTGAGCCAGTGTGGTGGCGCACACCTTTAATTCCAGCATTCAGCAGAGGCAGGCGGATCTCTGTGAGTTCAAGGCCAGCCTGGTTGGCAAAGAGAGTTCTAGGACAGTCAGGGCTGTTACACAGAAAAACCCTGTCTCAAAAAGCCAATAAAATAAAAATTCTGAACAAAAGCAAGAACTTTATATGATTTTTTTAAAAAAATCTGTCTTCATCTTCGAATCTAAATTTTGAATTTTCTTGCAGAACATGAAAAGGTAGATTTGGATGTGTTGATGGATGCAGCAAAATCTTTCACAGGTGAGAGTTCATGTAAGATGTAGTCCCTGGAAGCCTGAGACTTGGTCTGGGTGGGAACTGCCTTTCTTTAGAGGGTCTACCCTCCAGTGCTCACTGACATCACTCAGCTTCTTACCTAGGCAGAGATAATTTTGTCTCTCTGACAACAATTTTGAACATTAGAAATTTAGAAGCATAGACCCCCTCAGAGAGAGATATTAACTTAACATGTGTGCCAGTACAGTATTCATTTCACTGATGTTAGAAGAAATGAAATATAGATTACCATAGTGAATTTGAATGCAAAATTTTTGCATCAGGAATATGATCAGTATGAACAGTCAGTACCATAATTCGGGCCATTAAGTAGAAATGAGAGATTTTGCATACAAGTACAATTATGTAAGTCCTATGCCATCTGTTCTTAATCTTAATGTTCTCATGCTTATATAACAAAATACCATGGTCTGAGTAATTATAATTTATAAATTTATGTTTGTTTTTCATCACTGTGGGGACTGGAAAATCCAACACCAACACGCATGTCTACCCAGCGTCTGCTGAGTTTGGGGCCACTTCCTGCTTTAGGCGGTGTCTTGGACACTGTGTCCTCACACTGTGGAGGATGGAAAGGGAAAACAAAGGGCCTCCTGCTCCTGAGGCCCCTTCATAGCGCCATAATCCCATGCAGGAAGGGCACCATGGCCTCCTGCCTCTTGTTGCCACCATACTGAAGATGAAGTTCCAATGGGAATTTTGGAGAGAATTCAAATGGTCTTGCTGCTGCCATCACCGGCTGTTACACGGGGCTGCTCGGTGCTGTCCTGACCCCAGCACAGGAGACAAGTGCTGTCCTCTTAACCCGACTTAAAAAACGCTTTCAGATAACTCCAGATTAGTCACGTCGGCTCACATCCTGTACTGGCTTGCCCTGCTGTTAAAGGGAATGCTGGATCTCATTATATTGTTCTTAACTTAAAATTATTATCTCTTAACCTGAAATAATTCCCATTTACTTAAAGGAGAAAAAGTTGACGCCAAAGACATAAGAAACTTTCTGGGAAGCATAGGAATTGCACTCACTGAAAGAGAAGAGTTGAAGCTGTTAAAATCTCTGCCCATCGCTAGTGAGTACTTAGTATGCCGCTGGGGTTTAGAGAGATGAATGGGGTACTGTGGGCGTCCTGGGTGAGAACGGCCATGAATAAGAAGCCCTTGTCTTGTTTGTGTTTTAATTTGACAGTGAGAAACTTCTCCCTTATATTCAGCCAGTGAGCCCTGGGTAATTTCTGTAGCCCCGCCCCCAACTCCCACAATGTACCTCACGTCTGTCTGTCCCCTGGGAAACCTCCCCTCTCCCCACAGTGCAGCTAAAAGATAAATTCCTGTGAGCAGGGTCCCTTCAGCATCACTCGCCTGTGCAGACAGTACCCCTCTGTCAGTGGATAACCCACAAGCCTCTCAAAAGTTCTGCCTCCGGATCACCTGCAAGGCTCATGGGGTGGGGAGCGAGGAGACCTAGAGGCTGACCTTTTACCTCTGCATCCCGCCCATTTCCAAGAACCCCAACAGAGCCCTTCTTCCCTGCCCCCATTGTTTCTATCCCAACTGTGTCCTCCCCCCCCCCCCCCCCCCCCCCCCCCGCCCCAAGGAGGGCAAGCTTGCACATTGGCTGGGTACTAGTGCCCCCTGGAGGGAGCAGCAGCGTCCTGAGCAGCCAAGGCTCAGTATCCATCTGAATTCTCGCCACAGGCACATTAGACTGCCGCTTCCCTGGGTTTGCCACTTCCCTCATCTGAATTGCGCATGCACCTAAAACTGCCTATTTTCTGTCTGTCATTTCCCCGCTCTGAATTCTCGCCTCATGCACCTAAGGCTGCCCCTTCCCTGTGTCTGCCACCTCCCCCACTCGCTTCCTCATTGTTCTTTCAAGGAACAATCTGAAAATTGCCTTCTCCTTCCCTCCCTTAAGCCCTGCCTTCTTGCCTTCCCTGCCTCCCTCCTTCCCTTTGGTATCACTGGTGATCTTCAGAGTGCTAAGTCAGCCCTCTACCACCCTGCAGCTTTCCTGCACTTTGTCTCAGGGAAAGTAGCAAGGAGAGGCAGATGTCCTCTACTGGAGAGCGCATCACACACGTGCCAGCAGTGGAGGGTCCACAGTCTGGAGCTCTCTGGGGACAGATAGAGCCCATGAGGATATGTTGTGTCAATAAATACTATCTGTCCCATTTTTCCTTCACCTTCGCTTATGGAGTTAATCTAGCAAGTAATTTAAAATATTTGTTTTATTACTGCTTAAATTGACAACTTTTTTTTTTTTGAGAGAGAGAGAGAGAGAGAGACTTATTACATAGCTCAGACTGGCCTTGAACTCATTATGTAGCCCAAACTTGCCTCAAATTGTAATTCTCCTGTCTCAGCTTCTCTAATGCTGAGAGGAGGCATGTGGTAACATGCCTGGCAGGTAACTACTTTTAATATTATCCTTTTATATGCCATTTGGTTAAACATATAGGTCTGCCTCATGGGCAGAAAAAGGGGAAGGCTATAGTGCAATAATAAAAGAAAACAAGTAGAAAACCAAAGAGAAAAATGTGTGTATAACACGCCTTACCAGTTGCCATGTGTGCCAACTAAAGTTTCAGACTTAGCAAGTTGAGAGCAGTCCTTCTGCTGTTATTTGAGGGTGAAACAGATTTCTAGGTAAGTCATATGTTCATGGCCAGAGATGTAGCTTAGTGGTAAACTGCTCTCCTCACTTGTACAAGGCAGAGAGAGAGAGAATATTGGAGTTTCTCATCCCTTTCCTTGTGTTTCACCGTGTCTTACAGAGAATGGAACCATCTATAAGAAAAGATTACTGAGCAGTGTGGTGCCCATCAAAGGTATGAGTCCCGAGAACGGGACCTGCAGTTCCTGCCTTCACATTTACTTTGTTTAAAGGTCTCACTGACTGGAGTCTTGCTGTTCCATGATCCCACGAGTTTGCTGACTCTGGCTCCAGCCTCAGAACTCAGCTACGGCTTACAGCACGGCACCCCTCTTGTGGTTTGCCGTAGCTTAGGAAGGCGTTTAGTCCTGTGTCACTGTAGCAGACCTGAGGATCTTTCAGTTACAAGGTTCTCTCTATTACAGTTTATCTTCAGCTGTGACCACGTCAACTGAGACTTGGACCTTAGTGAGGATCCTTTTCTCTCCCCAGCTCCAATGGTGACCAATTGGGGTTGTAAAATAGCCAGCATCTCACTGTCCCCCGGGATTGAATCCATGGTCTTTAAGATCCATAGCCTTTTTTAAGGATTTATTTTTTTAAATTATGTGCTGTGTATGTGCGTGTATGCACATGTGTGCAGGAGCCCATAGAGTCCAGAAAAGAGTCACCTCCCCTGGAACTGGAGTTACAAGTGACTGTGAGCTGCATGATGTGTGTGCTAGGAACCAAACTGCAGTCTTCTGGGAGAGCAGAATGTGCTATGAACCACGGAGCCCCACTCTCAATATCCTTAAAGCTGTCATCTTCCACTCAGGGAATCCCTTGCTTTACTTCCCTCTCCTTATTTCTTAAGGGAAAAAAGTCCACTTCTCTAAGCTGCCACTCATTTTGAAGGCTGCAGAATTTGAACTTGAGAAGGAAGACTGTGAGGACCTGATGAATCATCTGCCTTTGGATGGTGAGTATTTCACACACCACTGTGTTGGAGGAAATGCTGCTTGGTGGTTCTGGCTGCCCAGCTAGCTTAGACCTGAAATAATCACACAGAAACTGTATTAATTAAATCACCGCTTGGCCCATGAGCTCTAGCTTCTTATTGGCTAACTCTTATATTTCCATTCATCTGTGTATCCCCATATGGCAGTGGCTTACTGGCAAAGTTTTGGCATGTCTGACTCTGGCGGCAGCTCCATTGCTTCTCTTTGCCTCTGCCCTTCTTTCTCCCAGCTTATAGCCTAGCTTTCCCCTCCTTTCCGTTCTTCTCTGCCATAGGCTCAAAGCAGTTCCTTATTCATTAACCAATAAAAGCAACACACAGACAGAAAGACCTCCCACACCACCACTGTCACCAGGGCTTCTGTGTAAGACCTTATAGGCATTTCAAAAAAAAAAAAAAAGAAAGAAAGAAAAAGAAAACAAAGGCAGTCTCTTCAGAAAGTTTACGAAACATTTGGCTGTGTTCACGTCGTCTATGCAGCCAGTTAACAAGCATGCTTCACCCCTACTTCATCTCTTCCTTCGCATGTTTACCTATTTCTCTTTTTTTTGTCCGATGCTGTAGCCCACATGCTTTAAATGCATGGCCGTCCTCCTGAATGCTGGGATTACTGGCCTAAATGTATAGACCTACTTCTAATGAAATAGTTCATTAATGCTTTTATAAGATCAATTCTGCTAGACAGGAATGTCAAAGAGGCAAAACCAGTGTAATCCATCAGGAAGGAAATGAGAGATGAGCCCAGGGTCTTCATGGGACTGTTCTGTAATTCAGACCCAGGACCAGTGTCTAGAGGGACAGAATGGCAGCCTAGCTCAGAATGGTGTACAGTGATGGATGATGTCTTAAAGGCCCAGCTCCTCCTTTTTTGCTTCTTCTTGAGCTAAAATAGTTAATAATGGAAATCATGAAAGATGGCTGAATCCAACTCTTTACAACAAGTATGCATTGTAATTTTTTCCAACCGGATTGTCTTTTCTTACAGAAAATGAAATGGTTGATTTAAATGTGTTAATAAATGAAGCAAAAGCTTTTACTGGTAAGTAGTTCTAGTTAAAAGGCATTCACTGTTAACTAAGGCCTTAATATTTTATAGAAAAAATACTGTCTTCAAGCATTAGTTTTCTTTTGAGGCTACTACTGACATGCTAAATTAGCTCTCCTACAAAATTAAGAGTTTGAATATTTGTTTCACAATCTTATATTTGATTTGGGCTTTGTTTGTTAGGATCTCTCTCTCTCTCTCTCTCTCTCTCTCTCTCTCTCTCTCTCTCGTGGGGGAGATTCAGGAAACATTACTGGGAAATTAGACCTGCTGTCTAAACAGCCAAAACATAAAGGAGTACTATTCAGTCTCAAGGTGGGGTTTGATTTGTATCTGGAATGTGAGCTTTCCCTTCTCTTGAATTAAAGGATAAGTTCTCTTTCTTAATAAATGACACATTCACATGCCCCTTGAACTTATGTAGCTTAGCGACTTCCCTTGAGATTTCAATCCTATAACAGGATTGTGCCGCATAAATAATTTAAATAATTTTTCCATGATCTAAAACCATCCAGGCTTGGGGCATAGCTTAGTCCAGAAAGAACTTACAAGAGGACCTGAGAGTTAATCCCAGAACCCACAGAAAAAAAACTGGACATGGTGGCATCAACTTGTAATCCAAGTGCTAAGAATGCAGAGCCAGGCAAATCCTTGGAGTCACTGACAATCAGCATCGCCTACTCAGCAAGCCCCACCTCCCAGTGAGAAACCTGTCTCAAAAATAAATAAATAAATAAATAAATAAATAAATAAATAAATAAAGGTGGATACCTCCTGAGGATCAAAGGCTGACCTCTGGCCTCCACATGCACATGTGCGCAGAAGTGCTTGCATAGCCATACGCACAGTAAGTAAATAAAATCGTTCATTCATTGCTAAAATTCTTACCTGTTAACAATCTGCATCTTTCTAAAGGGAAGAAGGTTGGAGTCGATAATCTAAAGCATGTGCTGAGGAAGGTGGGGCTGGTGCTCTCCGACAAAGCATACAAGGATCTGCAGAGATTCCTGGAAGTTTATGGTGCGTACCGAGGTTACTCCTTCAGACTTGGATTAGGGGCGTAGAGGGTGAGCTCATCTGGAATTATACATTGCTCTCCAGGAAAACCCTTTAACAAAATAACAATGCTGATGGTAGGGAAAGTCTTGTTGCCTGTTCTAGAAGGCTGACAATATCTCCCACAAGCCTCTACCACCAAACTTAAATGTTCCTGCTGCCCTGGGCACACTGCCAACTCTAAATCATGACCAAGAAGAGGAGTGGAGAGATGGCTCAGTAATTCTGAGCACTTGTTGCTCTTGCAGAGGACCAGGGTTCGGTTTCAGCACCCACAAAACAGTTCAAACCCATCTGTAATTCCAATTCCAGTGGATCTGATGCCCTCTTCTGGACTCTGCAGGCTCTACACACATGTAGTGCACAAAACATCCACACAGTTTCCAAAGCGAAGAGGAAAATAAGAGAAAGGAAAAGGGAGAAAGAGG
Organism: Microtus oregoni; assembly: GCF_018167655.1. Taxonomy (NCBI): domain Eukaryota; kingdom Metazoa; phylum Chordata; class Mammalia; order Rodentia; family Cricetidae; genus Microtus; species Microtus oregoni. The sequence goes on along the minus strand of NW_024543222.1, from coordinate 14,819,239 downwards.
AAGTTAAGACTTTTTAATTCAACCAGCATATATACTTATAACTCACCTCTTCATATCTGGGTTCATTCTTACATTATGGTAAAAGTAAACCTCCAAACAGATCAGAGGGTTAGTTGAGGAATTTTCCTAGAATCAAGGATGTTGTCTTGTGTTTGTGCTGTCTTTGTCAGTCTTCCCAGCAATTTACTCTATTATGTAGTTATCCTATAACTATATCCTGTTATATTCTGAATGCTCTCTTACCTTCCAGATGGTGGGAAGATATATAAGAAACGACTGCTCAAGTGTGTAAAGAATCTCAAAGGTTAGTGAGATGCAGGGTGGACAAGCAAGTAATAAGTCGTTGGCCGGGTGTAGTGGCGCATGCCTATAATCCTCCTTGGGAAACTGAGGCAGGAGGATCATAATTCAAATCCTGCGTGTACTACGTAGTAAGTCCCTGTATCAAGGGGAGTAAAGTTCATGTATAGTAAGTATTAGCTCTTCAAATGGCCTAGCTTTGCTTCCTGCCAATTTATTGATCCATCAACATGACTTGTAACTTGTTTTTCATGTTCGAATGCTTGAACTTTGAGAGATGTGGGTTAAGTATCCTACTGCTGTAGAAAATCCTACCAGTTTTCTGGTTAGGTTTGTGTAGGCTGGCGGTTTGAACCCTAAGACGTTAGACTGGCCTTCTCCTCTGTTGATTACTCAGGGAGACTGGAGACCCCTGGATCGGTTGAAAGGGAATATCCTGTTTCTATTTTATATACACTATGCAAACCACCGTCCTTTTCATTTTGTGTGTTTTGTTGTTTGTTGTGTTTTGTTTTGGGAGGATAGGACCTTATTTTGTAGCCGGGGCTGGCCTGAAATTCATTTTGTAGTCCAGGCTAGCCTCCATTTGCGGCAATCCTCTTATGTCAGACAATTAAGTAACGGGGTAAAAAGTACATCCCACCACACCCGGGTGCTCTTTTTCTTTTAATTAGGAGACTGTATTTTAAAATACTACCAGAGGCTGAAATAGGAGGATTTCAAGTTTGAAGCCATCCTGTAAAACTTAGCCTTACACTATCTGAAAAAAAAAAAGTTTTTGAGGACATGATGGGGATGTAATTTAGTGGTAGAATGCTTGCCTAGCATATACAAGTCCCAGATTCAATTCTGCAGGAAAAAGAAAAACTACCAGAAAATTCTCCAACTTTAGAAGTGACCACTTCTCAAAAATAACTACTTGGGAAGTAAGGACAGGGGCTGGAGACATGGATCAGTGACTAAAGAGCACTTACTGCCCTTGCAGAGGACCACATGTTGGTCACAACTATCCTTACCTCCAGTTCCAGGGGATCTGATGTTCTCTTCTGACCTCTGTGGGCACTGCGCATGCACATAGTGTACATAAATACAAGCAGGAAATATTCTCACATACCTAAAACAAATCAATCTAATTGACATGCCAGTGTGGTTGAGGGAAATCCGATGGGGTCCTAACCTGAGGTGAAAAGCTATATAATTAATGACTACTGGAAGAGACTTTGTCTTTCCTAGGAATGAGTCCCCTAACTAGTTACCCAATACCAAGTGGTCAGTCCCTCAAAACTGTGTGTGTGTACAATACTAAATGAACTCAGTAGTTTATATATTTATTCATATATATGTAAAAATAGTTAAAGAATAAATGACAATGAATTTGAGAGGGAAATATGGAAAGGGTTGTAAGGAGAAAGAGGATAGAGGAATTTATATAACTATATTTTCATTTTTTAATATTCTTTTTTTTGGGGGGGGGGTTTCGAGACAGGGTTTCTCTGTAGCTTTGGTGCCTGTCCCGGAACTAGCTCTTGTAGACCAGGCTGGCCTCGAACTCCCAGAGATCCGCCTGCCTCTGCCTCCCAAGTGCTGGGATTAAAGGCATGCGCCACCACCGCCCGGCCATTTTTTAATATTCTTAAAGTTTGTAAAATGTCAGGCAGTGCCTGTTTGATTCCCAGAACTCACACTAAAAAAAAAAAAAAAAGGCAAAAGTCTCCTTGTCTTCCACAAATGGAACCTTCTATTAAAGACAAATCTGTGTACACATGAATGCTTGTTTCCCTGCTTTTTCTACTGTTAGCAGGTGTATCTGACTCTTGGACATGTATGCAGTAACAGTTTCCTTGGGCTCTAGTGTTTAACTTCCCCGTAGGAGTTTTTTGATGCGTGAGCACGATCAGTTTTTTTCACCCATAAGAATCAATTCCCACAATCTCATCCCATACCCTTCTTTCTTAAGGGACAAGGATCAAAATAAAAAAAGTGGAATCTTTCTTGGAAAACCTGGGAATTAAGATGAAAGATGAGGAACTTGAAGAACTAATGGACCAGCTACCATCTGAGGGTGAGTACTGCAGACATCACCCTGTGTGTCAGAGAAATACAGCCCTTCAGTGAACACTGGTTCTCTGCCCTCTTCCTCCTCTTGGCCATTTCAGTGTCTTCATATAGATCAGGGGTTTAACCTTACTGTGCCATGACCTGTTTCTACATCTGCTATAACAGTACCCTTCTAAGTAAACAAAAAGAAGCAGGGGATTACAAAGAAACAAGTCATACTAAAATACAGTTTATCAAAACATTCAAATTACAAATTGGTTAATACTTTTTAAAGCAGGTCAAATTGTTGTCACTTTAGGATAGAGATGGGCATAAACAACATTTCAACATATTTGCAACAGTAACACTGGCATGAGCCCTGGGTGACTTACATTGGTGACAAAGTTACAGATTTCTGTTCTTTGTGGTTTTCTGCGCAGAGTAACAATCAAATGCTAAGTTTCAGTTAGTAGGTAGTGGAAATACATATATATTTTTCTCATTCAAGTTCAAGAAATCCCTGAATTCTATCAGTACATGAACACCAAGCCAAGAACCCCTGCTAGCCATCCAGCCCTCCTGCTCCCTGACTTCTCTGTAAGCAGAGCTCTGACAGAGCAACAACAGAGGCTGTGTGGAGCAAGGGAAACAGGGAAATAGCTCAGTGGCTGGAGAGGTGGGTCAGCAGTTAATGCCTGCTGCTCTTGTGGAGGATCCGCGTTTGATTCCCAGCACCCATGAAGGGCAGCTCACGACTGTCCAGAATCCCAACTCCGAGGGCACCAAACACCTCTGATGTCTGTGGACACCTGCTCATGTGGGCATATCCACAGAGAGACACATCACACACAATCAAAACCTGCATATACATGCAGACCCATATGCAATGAGATAAAAATCTGCCTGCTTCCCTGAAATGATGTAGATGGAAACAGAGCTCTGAGCTGGAGTGTGACACTGTTAATTAGGAAAAAGCATCATGCAGTCCAAACCCAACGGACTCTCCACAGAGAGCCTTTCCTGCCCTCCTTATCTGAAGCATTCCTAGCTTCCATAAATTTTTATTCCAGGGTCCTGTTTCATTTTTGATAGTGAAAATTATCCCTTTTGTTTGTATGTTCATTGTTTGTCTTCCTCACTAGATTGTACACTAGGAACTCATCCTCTTCCTTGAGGATGCTTCCTTTAACACCCACAAATCCTCACAAAGTACCCAGCACAAGGAAGGTATTCTGTATTTGCTGAGGGACCGACAAAATGAAAATCTGTTAAGGTCATATTCTCCTTACACATAACTATGCTAAGTTATTTCTTAGCTGAGATGTTTCTGGTGATCTCTAAAGTAAAGGAAAAAAGAAGATACTATAATTATTCATTTCACAGTATAAACTGTCTATGTTCCAAGATAGCACTATCTTGGATAAATCCATAAAATTCTAAAGAAAACTAGAAAAAAAAGTCACTGAATTCTTAGGTTCTTCATAATTTCAGAAGGTAATAGAGTATAACTTTTATGAATATTAGAAACATGGACTCATCTTCTCTAATTTACAGATAACAGAACAGTGGATGTAAATGAACTGATCGATGTCGTCAGTTACATTAAGGGTAAGTGTCAAGCCATGATAGGAAACACTTATAAATAACATGTTAAGTACTTAGCAATTAATGCTGGGCAAGTATCTTTCCCATTCACAAAGGTTGCTGCACCACTGCCTGGCAAGTTTACAGTCTTTTATATGGCATCTTTTCACTTCTATGGATTCACTGAATTCAGGTAAACGATAACATGTATTTATATGATACTTACAGTATTGTGTGAAATTTTCACTGAAAATTCCCAATGTAGAATCAGATGTTCATCATCAAAGGAAATCAGAGCAGGAACCTGGAGGCAGGAACTGATGCAGAGGCTATGGAGGGGTGCTGCTTACTGGCTTGCTCCTCATAACTTGCTCACGAGCCCAGGGATGACACCACCCACAATGGGCCGGCCCCACCCCTGTCAATAACTAATTTAAAAAATGCCTTGCAGCTGGATCTTATGTAGGTATTTTCTCAATTTATATTTCCTTCCTTCAGATAAATCTAGTTGTGTGTCATGTTGACATAAGACTAGCAAGCTCAGATATCAAAACACAAAGAACCAGTCACACCCTTTACCCCAGAGACCCCCTCCTAGAAAAGTATCCTACAGGAGGACTTTACTGGATACAATTTAAAATCCTATTTCAAGATTTTTGTTCTCATACTAAGTAGTAAGGGAACTATAATAAGTTAGAAATGTCTAAGTGTATATAAGAGAAGCACTATACAAACCATTATGTAGTAAGAGAACCACAAACTTGAGATCAGCCTGAGCTTCATCAAGACTTTTTCAAAAAAAAAAAAATACAACATTAGTTAAGTGGGATAGCATGAATGAAAACACTAACTATAAAGATTATATAGAGTATTCTCTTTACTGTATTTATACTAACACTGGAAGAGTACACAGGTTAGTGTGGCCTCTACACAATGATGATACACAAATTCATGAAGTAGTCCATACTTTTCAAGATATATAAAGAACTCCAAAAAAAAAAACACATAAGTTAGGTACGGTGATGCATGCCTTTGGCCCCAGCACAGGGGAGGCCAAGGCAGGTGATTCTCTGAGTTCAAGGCCAGCCTGGTCTTCAGAGCGAGTTCCAGTACAACCAGAGCCACACAGAGAAACCCCCGCTCAAATAGCCAAAACAGTAAATAAACACCTAAAATACAATTTACCCAGTTAATAAATAATACATTGAATAAACAGTTCTCAAAAAGGAAATGCAAACAGCCAATACATGCTTTAAAAGGTCCTCAGCATCCTTAACTAGCATAGCTATGCAGAGAGTTTGGGTATAGAGTTTATTTAGTGGGTTATGGAGAAGGAAAGGAGGGGGAGAAGGTGGGAAGAGGAGGAAGGGAGAAGAGAGAGGGGCAGAAGCTGCCTCTCCAGAAGAAGGGGAGAGAGATAGAAATGGGGGGGACCGGAGAGGAGGTCGAAGGGGGAGTTGGGAGTGGGACAAGGTACACAGGAGGGAGAGAGAGAGAGACAGAGAGAGAGAGGACCTGAGAAGAGGTAGGGCTGTGGAAGAGGGAGTTGGGAATGTGGCTTGTCTCTTAAAGGGACAGGATACCAAGATGAAAGACCAGGCCAGCAGATTACAACAGCACCTTAAAAAATATTTAGAAGGAAATTATTTTAGGTTGAAAAAGCAAACACAAGCCAAGCATGGTGACACATATCTATAATTTCAGCACTCAGGAAACTGAGGCAGGAGAATCACAAATTTGAGATCAGCCTGGTCTTCATAGTAAGATAAAGTACAAAATTATATTTACATTAGATTTTCACATCAAATAAATAGTCATTATCAAAGACTAGAAAGAAAAACTGAGAAATGTTTTCTCATAGGGTAATGGGATTTTTGCCCCTCCCACCCCTTTAGAATAGCCTTTAGTGTGGTGAAATCTCTTACAGTTAATAAGAAAAGCTTTATTCCTTCTGCTGAAATGAGATGAGTTGTTGGAATGCATAGCAACCAAAGAAGTAAATTACAGGCAAATATAATTACTAAATAAAAATTAAAGTTTCCACTGGTGTGTATTCCCAGGTACAATGACATATACTGCTAGTCCCAATCTACTTAGGAAACTGAGGCAGGAAGACTGCATGTTTGACGCCAGCCTGGGCAACATAGACAGTATGAGCAACACAGGGAGGCCTTGTCAAGAAGAAGGGAAGCTGGTGTATAGAGAAAAATATATTCAAGTGAGGAAGAGGAGGAAGGAAATGTTACTACAGCCTTGCTTATAGCTGGTCTGGTGCAGGTTCTGCACAGTCCTCGGGGTTTCCAATCCTGGAGTCTGTCCTTTGTCTCCTCCTGCAAAGCAGAACTATAGATGCAAGATTTCCCAGTGCTCCTTGTCACTCCAGGTGTGCAGGGCAACGGTCCACATACGCACAGACAGCACTTCCATCCTCTGTAAGAATTGTTTCTATAACTGCACCCCATCTCTCCTCCTTCCTAAGGAGAAACCATTGACAGCCAGAACTTGGAAAAGTTCCTGGCAAACGAGGGCATCGAGCTCACCGAGGACGAGATGAAGGACCTGATGCCTTACCTGGAATTTGACGGTGAGGTTTCTGCCTGGGAGGTAGTGTCTCCTTGAAAGTGCACATTCGCAGCCAGTATAGATGATCCTCAGAAATGATCTTTTCTGTATCACCTAAAGCACTTGAGTGTGTGTGTGTGAATGACCTTCTGTCTTAGTTAGGATTGCTCCTGCTGTGACAAAACACCGTGACCGAAAGGCAAGTTGGGAGGAAATGGTTTGTTCAGCTCACACTTCCACATCACTGTTCATCGTTGAAGGAAGTCAGAACAGGAGCTCAAACAGGGTGGGAACCTAGAGGCAGGAACTGATACAGCAGCCATGGAGGCGTGCTGCTTACTGGCTTGTTCCTGTGATTGCTCAGTCTGCTTTCTTATAGCAGGACCAGGAGCCCAGGGATGGCATCACCCAGTGGTCTGGGCCCGCCCTCATCATCCACCAATTAAGAAAATGCCCTACATTCAGATCTTATGGAGGCATTTTCTCAATTAAGATTCCTTCTTTTCAGATAACTCTAGCTTGTGTGTCAAGTTGACATGAGACCAGCCAGCACATCTTGTTGAAATGCAGGCTTGGTTTCAGGTCTAGGGTGAAGCCTTGCATGTCTAACAAGCTCCAGTGTGGCACCAGTGTTCCTGGTCCATCGGCCACATCTTGACTGCTGAAGATGTAAAAAGGAAAGAGAAGAGACTATGCCTGTGATTTCCTTTTGAAATCCCCAAGTAAAACCAACAAGTCCGTGGGGGGGGGGGGGGGGGAGCACAATTCTAACCCAAAAGGGAAGTACAAAAATATGAGTGAGGCTCTGGAGAAGCAGGGTTTGGGCTGATTGATGATTTACTTTCTGAGATGCAGGTCAGTGATGGGGCACTCGCCTAGCATCGTGCCTAAGGCCCTGGGTTCGAATTCTAGCACCATCAAAATAAACAAATAAAAGCCATGTGTGGTGGTGCGCATCTTTAATCCTAGTACTCAGGAAGCAGAGGCAGGTGGATTTCTGTGAGTTCAAGGCTAGCCTGACTACAGAATGAGCTCCAGGACACCCAGGGCTACACAGAGAAAACCCTGTCTCGGAAAAACAAAATGACTATATAAATTTATTTATATTTATATAAAGCTACAGCAAAGCCAACGTGTGCTCCTCAGCCTTCTCCTCCACGGCTTCCATCCTGTTATGCTGCAAACCACTGAGCCATGATCCTCTAAAGCCGCTTTGTTCCTTTAGCTTCACCAACACTTTGTCTGGAATGTTCCCCCTCTACTCCATCCCCGTCCACGATGTACTCACGAAATCCTGCTTGACTGACCCATGCTCCTTTTGTGTTCTCTGATTCCTAGTTCACCATTCACCCCTCAACCAAACAGCACCGTTTCTTCTCTAAATTCTGATAGGATTTTGTTAGAGACAGAATATATCCCTTTTTATACTTTTTATACACTTCTGGCATCTCCCAACAGATTTAAAAGTTCTTAAAAGAAAGAGTCCAATGTCAAATGCTCAAAGGAATGAATCACAGACTTGTCCTCAAAGAGCTTTGGGTCCAGTAGAGGAGGAAGCACATAAAATAATGTGATATATAATGTGATAAATATATGCAGAGGAACATATGGCCAAGATTGAAGTTTTCTGGGGAAAGACTGGCTTACCAAGTTGCAGGGCACCTTTCCAGTCAGAGACAGACTGTGTCCTCACTATTGCAAGCACATTTGTGATGGTTCTCAAAAAAGACTTCCAGGTCACCAAAAATGAATAAAGTGTGGAGGTAGAAGAGCTAACTGGGAAAAGGAAAGGATTAGCAGAAGTTAGATGGGGAGAAAAGATTATCAGGGGTGACTAGAGCCATACATGGAAGACGATGGTATGATGGAACCCACTGTCGGGTTCTAACATTTGTAACTAATATATGCTAATAAAGGCTGGGTGGTGGCACACACCTTTAATCCCAGCCCTCGGGAAGCAGAAGCAGGCAGATCTCTCTGAGTTCGAGGCCAACCTGGTCTTTTTAAAAAGACTTGTCAGAACAAAGAGCAGGTCCTTCCCTCCTTATTGTAACATTTGAGCATATGCCAACATATTTTTCTTTATATCTACACTTTTACCTGTCTCATAGGTAACATATATATATATATTATATATATTATATACATATTATATCTATATCTGTGCTTCCCAGTGAGATGGCTCAGCCACAAGGGCGCTTGCTGCCAAGCCTGACAACCTGAGTTTGATCCCCAGAACACACATGGTGGAAGGAGAGAACCAACTCCTACAAGTTGTCCTCTGATATCCATGTGCATGCTATGGTACTCATGCATGCATACAGGCTTCTTGCATGAATGCGTGCATGTGCACACGTGCGTGCGCATGCACACACACACAAATGTTATAAAAATTAAATATATATCTATTATCATCTGTTGGGAAAAGATACGTGTAGATTTGAGGCCAGACTCTGTGGACAGTGCTGCTTCCCCACTTACGACCTGTAATTTTGAACCCCATTCCTCCAACTTTGAGAGAGGAGCGGCACTGAGGAAGGAGAACTGCGTGTCTCCTATAGAAATCATTATCAGTCTCACCAGCCTCAGCCGAGAGAAAGGCTCACCCAGATTCCAAAGCAAATGCATACAAGTTCAGCCTAGTACTTTCTGTGGGAGGCCAGGGGCGCTTGAGGTGACAGGAAATCATGTAATGGGTTGTTTTAAATAATTTCACAAATTTTGATTAACCTTACTAAGTTTTTATGTGGCTGCCTCTGTGTCTGAATCAAATGTTTTACAGGAAACGGGAAGGTTACCATCCGATCCATAATGGAGGGCCTGAGGAAGTTTAAACGTGAGTGAAAACTTACTTAAGTGCAATTTGAAATTGATAATTTGAAGGCATATATTAATTTTCATATGTGTTTTCTTGGTTGTAAAAGTTCCCCTCTGCTAGTCACCTTCAGGGCTGTACACAGCATTGACTCTTAACCTTGTCTTCCAGCCAAAGGAATGATGAATCTGCACAAGCTGTTAAGAACTGCCAGCAGCGTGAACGGTAGGTTACAGCTTTAGCTCTGCCGGATTTTCCATTCCTGTCTTGTCAGCTTGTTTCCATCCGCTAGTCAGTAAGATGCCTCTGCATTATCCTTCCAACTATTTCTCTAAGTTCCTTTGGCCGCGGTAGTCCATATTACACTGTATCACACTGCGAATCAGACATCTCAAATTGTTTTCTCGTGTATTCAGTGATTTTTTAATTACATTATGACATCTTCAGTATCACTGTATAGTTTATAATGTAGCTGGTTCTGACTCTAGTCTTAAGGGAAGCAATTCAGTTGTTTGTTGGGCTTTTGTGTCTGTACCAGTACAGCAAAAGAGGTGCATTTAGATAATGGTCTTTTTGTTCTCTTTTGGCTTCCAAATTCTAGCTTTAACTGGTAAGGGTGAGAGGACACTATTAAGGTGGAAAAGAAGGGTCCAGAATAAGAGAAAATATTTGTAAATGACATACTAATAAGGGTTGAATATCTAAAATATATAAAGAAACCTTATAATTCAATAATGAAATGTATAAATATAGGGCTTGAACTATAGCTTAGTGGTAGAGCTCTTGTCTGGCAGGTGTGAAACCCTAGGTTCACTTCCCAGTTTGCAGGCAGGACAAGCAGATACAGGCATTCTCTCTGGTAGACAGTTTCTCTCGTTCTGCTTACAGTCACCTGCTAGCCAAATACATTCAATGGAAAGTTCCAGAAACAAACAGTTCATGCAGTTTAAACTGTATGCTATTCTTAGTAATGTGATAACATTTAGCGCTGCCCCTGCCCCCACTGTGCTAAGGACAAGAACCAATCCTTTGTTCAGAATATGGACTTCATACACGTCACCCCATTAGTTGCTAATAAACCATCGCAGTTGTAACTACTGCATTGTTCTTGTGTAGTCTTCAATTTTCTTAATAATGACTCCAAAACACAAGAATAGTGATGGGGACCATCTGGCTTTGCCAAGAGAAACCAGAAAGTACTTCCGGCAAATGAGAAGATGAAAGACTTCATTCATCTCAGGGCAAGAAAACATTAGCTCCTCATTTTAACCTCTTACTGTGCTTACTTTACAAAGTAGTATTTTGCCATTGCCATGTCTGTGTAGAAAAAAGGATACTGTATAAGATTCAGTATCCTTCATGGTTTTAGGTATCCGCTGAAGATGAGACTGCTGTACCCAGTGTTTTTGAATGGCCAAAATATATGAATAGATCTTCAAGGATTATATTAAAATGACAAAGAAACAGGTGGAAAGATGTTAAACATTCTTATTCACTGAGGAAACAGAAAACAACAATAAATTATAACTTTACACCCTCTAATGTAGATGCATTAATAAAAAGAAGAAAGCCAGTCAGGGTAGCACACACCTTTAACCCCAGCACTCAGGAGACAGCAGCAGAAGGAGCTCTAAGTTAGAGGCTAACCTGGTCTACAAAATGAGTTCCAGGATGGCTAGGGCTACACAGAGAAAACCCTCTCATGAGAGAAAAATGAGAGAGAGAGAGAGAGAGAGAGAGAGAGAGAGAGAGAGAGAGAGAGAGGCATGAGCAGCAAGATGGTTCAGTGGGTAAAGGCACTTGCCACCAAGCCTGTGTTTATCCCCAGGACCCACATGCTAGAGCAAGGTGGAATGGCTCAGCAGTTAAGAGCACTGGCTGCTCTTCCGCAGGGCCGGGTTCACTCCCAGCACCCTTATGGCACAACTGTCTGTAACTCCAGTGTAGGGACTCTGAAGCCTCTTCTGGCCTCCGAGGGCATGCATGTGGTGCGCAGACATGCATGCAGTCAAAACACCCATCTACTTAAAATTAAATTAAACAAACAAATGAAGTTTGTCCTCTACCTTCCACACACCCGCTGTGGCACATGCAGGCACATATACACACACAACAAATGTAACAAAATTTTAAAGCTTTTTAAATGATAACATGGTGAAGATGCAGAGAAAATAAAGAGAATGAGGCCCTCACTAAACTGGCGAGATAATTGAGAAATTGGGCAGCTGGATTGTTACCTTTGTTGAACTAATTGAAGTATACATGCTCAAATATTACCAAAAGAAAAATATTATAATCACATATGAATGTATGCATATAACAGTGGTGGATGGAAAAGGAGGACATGAATTTCAAAGAGAACAAGGAGGGGGAAATGATGTGATTATATTATACTCTCAAAAATAAAAAAAATAAAAAATCATAATATTTAGTAGGTGGTAGAACATAGGCTACATTATTTAATATTATAATTTGCTATAAAATTGATGCTAGAAACATTTTCTTTGTTTTAAAGAATTATTTCATGTGTAAAGATGTTTTCCTGCATGTGCACCATGAGTGTGCAGTGCTCCCAGAGGCCAGAAGAGGGTGTCGGATCTCCCGTAGGACTGGAGTTACAGATGATTGTAAACCAGCATGTGGGTGCTGGGAACCAAACCCAGATCATCTGGGAGAGCAGCCAGCACTCTTAACCACTGAGCCATCTCTCCGGCCCCCTGGCGTTTTTTGTTTTTGTTTTGTTTTTTTTTTGTTTGTTTGTTTGTTTTGATCGTTTTTCAAGAATAAATTAAGCACTTGGGAGGCAGAAACAGCCAAAGCTCTCTTTGAGGTCAGCCTGGTCTACAGAATGAGTTCCAGGGCAGCCAGCGTTAAATTTAGATAGGACCCTATTAAAAATCGATGAGTAAAAGGAGTGGGTGGTGGTCCATGCGTCCATAGCAGTCAGAAGGGAAGGCAGTGCATGAAAGGGGAAACGAACCGTGGTGCTCACAGGGGTTACCATTCAGCTTTTTAGAAGAAGGAAACTGCGAGCCACGCCATGACACAGATGAAATAAGCCAGTCACTCACACACACACACACACACACACACACACACACACACACACAACTATATTATTCTACATATAGGAGATGTCTAGAGTGGTCAGGTTCACAGATGCAGAATGTAGGGTGGTCATGAGGAGTTGGAAGGAGGGCAGAGAAAGATGTTATGTAATAAACACAGTGTTAGCTGTGTAACATGAAAACATTCAGTAGCTGGTATAGTTAACAGCACTGAATCATATACTTAAGAACTGTTGATCTGGAGCAGGGGCATGGCTCTGTGGTAGACAGAGCACTTGCCAGCCTGCAGGAGACCCTGGTGTTGGTCCCTAGCACACACAAAAATAGAAGTGAGGGAGTTACTTCTGTATAACACAGATCTTACCATAATTGATTAATAACAGTCGGGAAGTTTTACTTCTGTTAGGCACCTGGCCCACACCTGCAGTCCTACACGCTTATGAGGCTGGGGTAGGAGAAATTTGAGCTCAGGAATTTGAAGCCAGCCTAGGAAAACATAATGAGGTTCTCTCTCTAAAAAAACAAAACAAAACAAAAAAAACAAAACAAAAAAACACAGTTTAGGGCTGGAGTAGTGGCTCAGTGGATAAAAGCTCATGCTGTTCTTCTGGAAGGTACTGTTTGATTGCCAGAACCCACGTGGTGGCCCGCAGCCATCTATAAATACAGTTCCAGGGAGTCCGGTGCTCCCTTCTGGCCTCGCTGAGCACTAAGCACACACACATGTATACAGACACACAGGCAGGCAAAACACCTAGACACATAAAATAATTTCTTAAGTTATTTTTAAAATAATAAAATAGGGTATGGAGAGTTGACTCCATTAGGAGCATTCATTTGTTGCAAAGGACCCAGGTTCAATTTCCAGCACCCACATGGAGGCTCACCACCTCCTTAGATACCAAGTATGTGTGTAACTGGAGACTGCTCATGTATTTCCCAGCCACCTAAACCTGAATAATCACACAGAAACTTTATTAATTACAACACTGCTCAGCCTATTAGCTCAGGCTTGTTATTAACTAACTCTTACATCTTAACCCATTTCTATTAATCTGTGTATTCCCATGAGGCTGTGGCTTGCTGGTAAGGATCCAGCGTGTCCTCCTCCTTCGGCAGCTACATGGTGTCTCCTTGACTCCACCTACTCTCTCTATATGTCTCTTCCAGCCTGGCTATATTCTGCCATGGCATAGGCTGAAGCACCTTCTTTATTAGCCAATGGTAATAAAACATATCCATAGCATGCAGAGAGGAAAACCCACATCATATGTAGTACACAGATATACATGCAGACAAAAGACTCATTCACATAAAGTAGTAAAAATAAATCTAAAAAAATAGTAAAATAAATCTTTAAAAAGAAATCAGGCCAGGCAATGATGGTGTATGCCTTTAATCCCAGCACTTGAAAGGCAGAGGCAGGCAGATCTCTGTGAGTTCAAAGCCAACCTGGTCTATAGAGCAAGTTCCAGGACAGGCTCCAAAGCTACAGAAAAACCCTGTCTCGAAATAAATAAATAAATAAATAAATAAGTAAATAAATAAATAGAAACCAAAGTTTTATGTCTTGCCAGCTCCACCTAATAGGAACTGACATTATCCCCCCATTTTAAAATAGGAAGCCATATATATGTTGAATTAATTTAGAAATTAAACCTTCCTCCTCTTTCTCTGTGTTCCTGACCAGAATAGGAGACAAGTTTGAGAAACTTGGTGAAGCTGTTATCCTCATACTGAAGCATTCAGACCTAGAACAGGGAACTAGAATCACTGCCACTGAGTAAACCTGAAACCTTTGGAGCAGTCTGAGCTTGTGTCTATCCATGGTGGATTGATTACAGGTCCTCCTGGCCCTGTGCTGGAGTGGTTGTTGTTGTTGGCTTGTTTGGGGGAGTTTTTGGTTTGGTTTGTTTGGTTTGGTTTTGGTTTTTGGAGAGGAGGCCTTACTTTGTAGCCCTGGCTGGCCTCGAACTTTCTAGGTAAACCAGACAGGCTTTGAACTAACAGAGATCTTCCTGACTCCGCCTCCCAAGTGCTGGAATTAAAGGCATGTGCCACCACTGACTTCGAGGGTTTAAAGGCTATGAGAAAAGTCAGAACATGAATGTTATGATTTCTGCTGAATTGTCTATTGGTTTTCCTTTTAGTTTTTCAAACAGAATCTGAAACTTACAGTCCTACTGCTTCAGCCTTCCAAGTACTAAGATTATAGGCACACATCACCATACCTGGCCATGTTAATTGCTCTATTTAGCTCGCTTTTCCCACTGTTAAAGAATGCAAGCGGGCTGGAGAGATGGCTCAGCAGTTAAGAGCACTCAGTGCTCTTCCAGAGAACCCGAGTTCAAGTCCCAACATCCACATCAGGTGGTTCTCAACTGCCTGTAACTCCAGCTCCAGATAACCCCATGCCTCTGGCCTCTGTGGATACCAGGCCTCATATGCATAGACACATACATATACACATAGGTCTAAATAATTAATTTTAAAATTATAAGCACGAGAATTTTTTCTCCCTTTCTAAACTTAAAAAAAAATGAAATTATTTTTAATTACTCTTCAATCAAGGGACCTGGGTAAAATACTTTTCTTAAGTAAGTTTCAGCACTAAAGAAAATATACCATATAATTTGAGGCCAAAAAATCCTTTTCTCTATGGTCTCAACAGGCTTAAATTGCTATAATTCTGTAATTCATTTCCTCATGTGCCACTGGGGTACTGAGTGAACCCCACTGAACACACAGTTGCCCTAACCCTGGGAGGAGTCCCCAGGCCATCTTCTCCCTGAGTCCAGGCCTGAGCAGTGAATGAGGTCACAGCTGTATGAGGGAACAAACCCTTTATTGGATTCTTGATCCAATAAAGCTTAGATGGTTGTTGGTTGCTAATGGTTGGTTAGTAGCACAGCTCAAAAGTAGGTAAACGTCAGAATTTTGTCTGATTCTAAGCTGAGTTCTTTAAAAAAAATATATCTGTCAACTATATAAGAGATTGGAAGTATTTTTAAGTAATGATTATTTTGCGCCGTGGGGACAATTTCCCAGCACCTTTCAAGAGCCTAAATTGTTGAGCGTCTCTGAGGCTGCCAGCTTCCTGGTAGGTTCTAGATCCTGAACACGGTGGAATGGAGTTGTTTAGAAACAGCTGCCCTCTGGGTTCTGAGGCAGTGACCTGGGAGGAAGGAATTCTAACCAAACATTCTGGAACTTTTTTTCCTGATTTAACAGTACTTGCTGATTCATCATTCCCAAGCTAGCAAGCAGCCCTGTCTGCTTGTCAGCGAGCTTCCTGCTATACACTAGAGTTGGGAAAGCTAACAGGAGTGATAAAAACCCAAAGGGGACGACTGCCTCCCAGCCCCTGGTCTCCAGGCCGTTTCTCCAGCGATGCAGAAGAAAGGGAGGACTAGGAGAGCCATAGTATCCAAAGAGTCTGTGCAAGAGCCTATCGTCTCTGCTCTTATAAGAAAGCAGTGGACAGGGATGTGGGTCGTGGAAGGAAAGCCTCAGAAAATATATTCACTACGTGGTAGGTGTTCTAAGACTGAAATAAGCAGGAAGGCTTTAACGCTTTCTTCTTTGTCAGTTGTGGCAGGAAATATTTCAGATTAAATTTTGTCCTTAATTTTTCCTATATATTTTTACGTGCTTTGTATCATATACTATTTTTTTAAGTAGTTAAGGTATATAATTTGATGATTTGTTATGTGTATACAATGTAAAATAATTTCTGCAATCAAACAAACATATGAGTCACCATAGTTATTATGGAGCAGAAGCACCCAGGCGAATTTTGAAACTCTGTAAACTGGTTCTACCTAGTCACGGTGTTATCTGTTGGGGTGGTTTTTGCTCTTTAGGCTTTTTGGAGAGCCAGCCACACAGCTCCCAAATAAATCACACATGGGGGCATGTTCTTACTTATGAATGCTCTGCCTTAGCGTGGCTCATTTCTAGCCAGCTTTTCTTATCTAATTGTCCTGACTACCTTTGCCTCTGGGCTTTTATCTTTCTCTATTTCTGTGTTCTTTACTTCTTATTCCGTGACTGGCTGGGTGGCCGGCTGGCTGGGAGGCTGGGGGGCTGGGAGGCTGACCCCTAATGTCCTCCTCTCCTTATTCTCTCGTTGCTCCTCATTCTCATTCTCAATTCTCCTTCTATTTACTCTCTGCCTGCCAGTCCTGCCTGTCCTTGCTTCTGCCTCGCTGTTGGTCGTTCATCTCTTTATTAGACCATCAAGTGTTTTAGGCAAAAAAAAAAAAACAAATCACAGCTTCACAGAGTTAAGCAAATGCAGGGTTAACAAAAGTCACACCAGGCGGTGGTGGCGCACGCCTTTAGTCCCAGCTCTTGGAGGCAGAGGCAGAGACAGGTGGATCTCTGGGAGTTCAAGGCCAGCCTGGTCTACAAGAGCTAGTTCTGGGACAGATACCAAAGCTATAGAGAAACCTTGTCTCAAAAAAAAAAAGTCAGACACCTGAGAATAATATTGCCCAGCAGTTAGCTTTAGATCTTCACAAGCTATTCATCTGGTACACTGAGGATCTGTGCTCCTTACCAAGCCTCTTCCTACACGCCCCCTTCCCACCATTCTGTGCTTCTGTGGGTTTGACTATTTTGGATTCTATGTGCAAGTGAGAAAATATTTCTCTTTGTGTGCCTGACTTATTTTGCTTAGCATTTATTTAGGTTTTTTAAGACTTACGATTTTTACTTTTGTGTATACATACATACAGATGCCCGTGCAGGCCAGAAGAGGGTTCTGAATCCTTTGGGACTGGACTATACAGATGGTTGTGAGCAGCCCTGTGGGTGCAGGGAATCTGAGTCCTCTGCCAAGAGCAGTAAAAGCTCTTAACCACAGAGCCATCTCTCCAGCCCCAATGTTTATTTTTATATAAGATTAAAGAGACATTATTTGAAAGGAAGAACTGTGACAAATTTTGCTTATAGATCTTACCACAGCCCTCCAATTTCACATGCAATGCTAGCTTGGATTTGGATACGATGCCATGCTTTGAAATCCTAGACTTTTTAACCCCAGGCTTTGCTCGGGAAAGCTGGGAAAGAATACAAAGAAACAATTGTATTAGTAGAGATGGTGGCACCTGCCTACAGATCTAATGCTGGGAAGGTTCAGGCAGGAAGGGGGAAAAGGAATAAATGGATGAATGGATGGATGGATGAATGGATGGATGGATGGATGGATGGACGGACGGATGGAGATTCTGTGGATTCATCCTTTCCTATATCTTCTGAATTCCAGAAAGAGTCTCTGGCCCCATGGCAGTTTCAGGAATTAAATCAACACTGAAGCTGAAGCCCCTCAAAGCACCCGCCTTTCACAAAAGGTAGGTAATAAAATATGAGGAGATTACGCAAAGTGTTCAGGTAATGACTATACAGATCACATACAGACTACGCTAAGAAAAATTAGAATATTCTATTTTGTGGTGAAGTTCCTTAGAACATCTAAATTAAGGACATGTTTCTATTGTATTTATTTTGTATGTGTGCTCACATGCACACACCACAGCATGTATACAGAGATCAGAGGGCAGCTTGCAGGAGTCAGCTCTCCCTATCCACTCCATGGGTCCCAGGAATCGAACTCAGATCCTCGGACTTGGCAGCAAGCACCTTCCCACTGAACCATTCTGTTGGCTTATGGGAAGATTTTTTTTTTTGATTTTTCGAGACAGGGTTTCTCTGTAGTTTTTTTGGTTCCTGTCCTAGAACTAGCTCTTGTAGACCAGGCTGGCCTCGAACTCACAGAGATCCGCCTGCCTCTGCCTCCCTAGTGCTGGGATTAAAGGCATGCGCCACCACCGCCCGGCTTATGGGAATATTTTTTAATAGAAAAAAATGAACATTCTTTTTGTCTAGAAAAGCAGAATTCTCCTTCCCGTTCTCCCAAAGGAAGTCCAGTGAATTAGCCATGCACAGCCCCACTAGGATACGAGGGAGATTCTCCTGCCAGTAGCAATGCTTTTTCTCAGTCAGCTGCCAACAGAGTCTAGCAGACAGGCACTGATGGCTGAAAGTGAGAACCCAAGATACATTCTGTTACACAGCAGAAGGTGAAACACCCCTCTCTGACTCTTGGCCGCTTGGAGGGTGTTCTCGGCTTTATCACTGCTAAAGCAATATACTTCTGACATTTTTTTTTTTTTATTTTTCGAGACAGGGTTTCTCCGTAGCTTTTGGTTCCTGTCCTGGAACTAGCTCTTGTAGACCAGGCTGGCCTCGAACTCACAGAGATCCGCCTGCCTCTGCCTCCCGAGTGCTGGGATTAAAGGCGTGCGCCGCCACCGCCCGGCTACTTCTGACATTTTTAAAGAAAGAAGTAGGAAAAGCAACCTCATAGCAGTCAAACCCCTATCTTCACTAAGACCACAGGCCATGGTAATCCCCACACTAGGTAAGAGGCAGGGGTGGGTTTGTTTCAAATATGAAGTTACCATGCTCCTTTGAAACATTATAAAATAGACTATTTGAAATGGTTCCTTTGGGGTTTTTTGCTTTTTCTTTTTTCTTTTTTTTTTTTCCCCCATTTTTCTTCCTCGTTTTCAAGACAGGTTTCTCTGTAGACCAGGCTGGTCTTGAACACACAGAGATGTGCCTGCATCTGCCTCCTGAGTGCTGGGATTAAAGCCGTGTGACACTACCACCTGGGTCCATGGGTAATTTTTACTTGTAATTAACAAAAGCCTTTGTCTACCTTGCCTTCTGCTTTACTTGGGGTTTTGAGGACATCATGTTTCTGTGTCTGCTTACATCTTTTACTTCATACAAAAATAAGCTGTTTTTCTGTGGAAATGCAGCACATACATAGTAACCAGGGTGGGAGCAGACCTTAGTAGATAAACAGGGAACACAAAAGAAAGAAATCATGTTAGTAAAAGCTGGGAAAATACAAGTTAGGTACAATTTCATGCCTAAAAGTTGAGAACAGGACATCTTAAGACCCCATCACATCCTTCTATCCCAGGCTACTCTGACATCAGTGAGATCTAGTGCCCTGGAGGGTAGAAAAGTAAACCACAAAAACTGGGACTGGAGAGATGGCTAAGTTAAGAACACTGGCTGCTCTTCCTGAGGACCTGGGTTCAGTTCCCAGCAGCAATATGGAGGCTTGATGCCCCTTCTGGTCTCTTTGGGTACCAAGCATGCATATGGTGCACATACATACCTGCAGGCAAGCAAGACACTAATATATAAAAGATTTGTAGAATAAATCTTTGTCAATATTTTTAAAAAAAATAAAACCACAAAAGTAAGAGATTCCTTATTCTTAAAACCTTGTTAGCCAGGCGGTGGTGGCGCATGCCTTTATTCCTAGCACTCAGGAGGCAGAGGCAGGTGAATTCTAAAATAATTCTAAAATTATTTTAAAGTAAATTTATAGGAGCTAGGTGTAACAGGACAAGCCTATAATCCCAGTTGGCAAAAGATGGAGGCAGGAGAATCAGGAGTTCAAGGCATCCTTGGCAACACAGTGAGTTTGAGCTCCTCCTAGGCTACATGGGCTCCTGTCTCAAAAAGTTTATGATTATTTAATTTGCTATTAAATTATACTTAATTAAAAATAATTACATTTCATTTGTCATAGCATAAGCAAAGCTAGGTGTGTGTGTGTGTGTGTGTGTGTGTGTGTGTGTGTGTGTGTATTCATAAATTATTGCAGATTTACACAAAGCATTTTGGAATATTAGTATTTTCCCTCCTTTTCAGATTCTACTTTACTGAGAATGTAAAATGTTACCCAGAGTTCCAAACTTTCCAGAAGCATCTTGTCTCTGCTTTATCATTCCTTAATGTCTCTCAGTATACTAAACATACATGTTGGCAATTAAAGTTATAATGGTAGATGCAGAAGTTTCTCTACAAAGGTAGTCAGCACATTATTTTCCAAATTAACCTTTGAATCAAGTTTCTAGCAATGGCGATCGCTTAAGGTTACAGCCTTGGACTTTGCTATCAGAATCTCATCTCTCTTACCTGTGTGACTTTGGACAAGCCAGATGCCTGTTTTGTACAATGAGGGAAATCAAGTAGCTTTGTTCTGTTTTTAAGAGAGGTAAGGGCAGCTGGAAATCTCGGGTGGGCTGCAGTTGTCCCCAGCTTCCCGGCCTTTCTGACAGATTAGCCAGTCTGCTTCAGCACTGTGAGTCTGGGCAAACAGTAATGTTCGTCACCGTTAGCGTCAGCAAAACTCAGAGGCTTCACTCCTGTGTTAAACCTGCTGTTTCTCTTGTTTCTTCTCAGAGATAAAGATTTACGAGGAGCTCTTCCAAGTCATTTACAGCATAAAGATACGAAGCTGAGCTCTTCACAACTGGAAGGTGATGAAAATCATCCTAAATGTTAGAGCCCAACAACAGCCAGGGCCATGGTGGCGCCTATGAAAAGCATCCTAAATGTTAGAACCCAACAACAGCCAGGGCCGTGGTGGTGCCTATGAAAATCATCCTAAATGTTAGAACCCAACAACAGCCAGGGCCATGGTGACACACACCTTTAATCCCAGCACTCAGGAGGCAGAGGCAGGCGGATCTCTGTGAGCTTAAGGCTAGCCTGGTCTACAGAGTGAGTTCCAGGACAGAGGATCTTACTCTAATAGCTAAGACTAGCCTGCTCAGTGTGTAGCCCTGGCTGGTCTAGAACTCATAGCAGTCCTGCTTCAGCCTCCCAAGTGCTAGGATAGAAGGGAAGCGCCACTGCATCCAGCTAGCTCCCATAGGATTGTTCTCTGATGCACATGTGAGATTTCAAGGAGAATCTGTATTCCTATCGTTCAAGAAAGGGGAAGTAGAGGTGAGAAATAAAATTTTAACCAGGCGTGATGGTGCACATGGATAACTTAGGAAGCTGGTACTTAGTTCAGAGTCAGCCTACTGTACCTCCCAAGGCCCTATCTAAAAATAAAAAATAAACCATTTGCTGGATTGAAGGATAACTTTCAAATTGACATCTCTCAAGAATTGAAACAGGTTTGGTCAAATATTATTTAATTTATTTATTTTTTGGTTTTTCAAGACAGGGTTTCTCTGTGTATTGTTCTGGCCATCCTGGAACTCACAGAGATCCACCTGCCTCTGCCTCCTGGATGCTGGGATCAAAGGTATGTGCCACGACCACTCAACTAGATCAAATATTCTTATCCAGATAACTTGGAAGTGTGGCAAACAGCAAATTCAAGGTCACATATTAGTCAGCTACTTGAAGAGTATAAATACAATGTGCCAGGACTGGCCAGTGTGGTGACAAGTGTCTGTAATCCCAGCATTAGGGAGGCCTCTAGAGGCAAGAGGACCACAAGTTTAAGGACAGCCAGGTCTACATAGTGTACAAGCCAGTTTTGTTCTCGAAGGACCAAATTAAATTAAAATGGAAATAAAATACCAAGATTTCTTTGAGGCAAAAAATAATGATGAAATTTGATACACTGTCTATAGATCATTGGTCCAAACAGAAGACAGATATTTAAGCCAACAGTGTTCCAGGCATAAGAACATCAGACATGTCCCTGCCCTGGATGACTCAAGGCGTGAGAGAAGTACGGAGTGCTAGGGGATTTGGTCTTCTGAGGTAAAGAAGGGAGCCTAGTGAGAGTGGAATAACGAATAAGCTAGGGAAGGATCAGAAGGTGAGGGTGTCTGCTATGGAAGCCTGAGGAGCTGAATTCAGATGGCAGGGCCGATGGGCAGAGAGAAGAGGAGCCGGCCAGCCCCCAGGGGCCTGCTGGCCAGACACGGAGGAAGTAGGAAAGTAGGATGGACGACAAACACGGCAACACGTACATTAGTAGAAATGGGTTAGTTTAAGTTAAAGGAAAAAAAATAGCTAGAAACAAGCCAAGCTAAGGCTGAGCATTCATAATTATTAATAAGTCCCAGGTCATGATTTGGAGGCTAGCGGTCCAGGAAAGCCTGCTATAGCCTGTCTCAAAGGATAAGGTGGAATGTGATAGAGCAGGACGCCTGGGCTCCACGCTCAGAGTGAGCATACCCACACATACACATGTGCATACACCACACACACACACACAAGAAGAAGAGGAAGAGGAAACGGAGAGAAGAGAAGCACCTTCGCCTACTGAAGACCTGAGTTCCTTCTCCAGGTCCCACATAGTAGAAGGGGAGAACTGACTCCTGCAAGTTGTCCCGGGGCCTCCGTGTGCATGAAATGTCGCATACATACATACACACACATGCATGCATACACAGTCCCTCTCTTCCACTACTTCTTTGAGCAATTTGAGAACAAAAGAAAACATATTATGATATGTTTACCCAAAATCTAAAATAAACATCTATGAGTCTATACTGATAGAAATAAATAATGAAAGTAGGACTCTAGGTCAGTGGTAGAGCAGTTGCCTGGCATGTGAGAGGGCCTAGGTTCAACCCCCAGAATTATAAAAAGAGTGGAAATTAAAAAATAATTATTTAACACAGGTAGAGACCAATAACCAAGAAATGGCAATAAAAGGGAAAATAGATTATATATTTATATATACATATATATTTGCTTTACTTTGTTTTCTTGATGTACAGGGTCTGATGTAGCACAGTCTAGTCTCAAACTCACTGTGCAGTCAAGACTAGCCTTGAACACCTAATCTTCCTGCCCCTGCCCTTGAGTGCTTGGGTTATAGGCAGGCACCACTATGCCTGGCTCTGCCCTTGAGTGCTTGGGTTACAGGCAGGCACCACTATGCCTGGCTCTGCATTTTTTTTCTACCAATTACTACTCATTCCACTTGGTTCTACCATTTCTGTTTGATGCTCGTTCAAATCCCAAGAAAAGACAGCATTCTGTCTCTTTAAAAATCTATTATTCGTCTTCCTTTCTCTCTCCACGTGTTACAGATCACAATCTTCACCTGGCTAAACAACATCTCCTGTCCTGTTAGCACACACATCTCTCCCTCCCCTTCCCCACTCCTATAGCCAAGGCTGACCTAGACATCACTGTTTAGCCTAAGCGGGCCTTGAATCATCAATATTCCCACCACAGCTTCCAAGTGCTGGGGTTAGAGACAGAAGTTACCATATCTGACCGTGTCTATTCTTAAATAATTGTCCTAGAGGGGCTGGAGAGATGGCTCCGAGGTTAAGAGCATTGCCTGCTCTTCCAAAGGTCCTGAGTTCAATTCCCAGCAACCACATGGTGGCTCACAACCATCTTTAATGAGGTCTGGTGCCCTCTTCTGGCCTTCAGGCATACACACAGACAGAATATTGTATACATAATAAATAAATATTTTTAAAAAATTGTCCTAATATATACCCACTTCCTCAGCCTTCCGAAATGCTTACAACTTCTTCACCAAGGATAAGACTGGCAGTATCGATTCACATGGATTGATGAGCACCTTAGCCAAACTCGGGATGAATCTAAACACATATGATATCTACAATGAATTAAAATGTGCTGATCTTGACAGTGAGTATTTTGACCTATTATTTTCCCATAATATACTTTTTGTGTATATCTGTGTTATCATTTATCCTATAAGTGCAAGGAATACCTCTTCCTTATCTACCAAAAGTATACTTCTAAACAAAGGTAAGGTTATCTTCCATGACCTACATCTCACTTCCTGTGGTTTCAAATAACTGGGTCAATTGTAGTCCAAAAATATTAGTATTTTTCTGAATGCTTTCAAGAGAAAAAGACCACAGTAATGTAACTTTTTACAATAGTATACTGTGGAGCTTGGACGTGTTGGCGCACACCTTTAATCCTAGCACTCAGAAGGCAGAGACAGGAGGATCTCTATGAGTTCCAGGCCAGCCTGTTCTACATAGTGAGTCCCAGGACAGCCAGGACTACATAAAGAGACCCTGTCTCAAACATGCACGCGCACACACACACACACACACACACACACACAGAGTATATGGTTTTAATTATTTTATTATTGCCAATTCCTAATCTATCAGATAAATTTTATTGCAAATATGTATATGTGATAAAGCATAGGATATGCAGGGATAGGAATGGTCCACAAACCAACCAAAACAAAACCAAAAAGCTCTCTCTGTTACATCAAGACATCCTCTAAAGTGAGTATCGTAACAAAGACTTGAACTTGGTATTGAGATGGGACGGTCACTCAGTTTCCACACAGGAATTTTCTTTAAAAATTAGGGTTTTTCCTAGCTCGTACATACACCCCATTGATATATTTAGAGAGAAACACAAACTTACTGCCTATTGTCCTGCCAAAGGTTAGGATTGTAGGCATGAGCCGCCATACTCAGGTCTAACCAAGGCCTTAAGACTTGGAGGCTTTGAAATGTAACGTCTCTGTCCCCCATGGACAAGAAACTACCACTATATTTGTATGTGTTTCTCTTTAAGGATATCAGTGGGGCACATGTATGAGCTTAAAAAAAAATGGAAAGTGCCTGTGTGGAACCTAAGAGTGACTGTCCCTTAGCCTGCTCTTTCCCAAACTGAAGTCTTTGTCATGATGCTCACTTTAGAGAATGTCTTGAAGTAACTGAGAGATGCGAAGTCATAAAATCCAAGCCCACCATTTCCATCTGAACCATAATATGAATCTCTCTTGTGTCCTGAGAGCCCACTGACGTTTAAATGCCAGAGAAATTTTGATAGTATTTTAAAGTATACAAGTCATGGGATTTGTTTTCCTCTTTGGGACTTTTTTTTTTTTTTTGGATTTTTTGAGACAGGGTTTCTCCGTAGCTTTTGGTTCCTGTCCTGGAACTAGCTCTTGTAGACCAGGCTGGCCTCGAACTCACAGAGATCCGCCTGCCTCTGCCTCCCGAGTGCTGGGATTAAAGGCATGCGCCACCACTGCCCGGCTCTTTGGGATTTTTTATTGTTGGTATTTGGTTTGGTTTTTTGAAGCAGGGTCTTTATATATTCCAAGCTGACCTCTAACTTGCTATGTAGCTGAGGGTGGCTTTGAACCACTGATGCTTCTGCCTCCCCCTCTCAAGTGCTACGGCCTGTGCCTGGAGTCCAGCCTAACATATTGTGTGGAAAATATTTGCAGCGTACTATTTTCTCTGGCTCCTCATCAGCCAGGGGCCAAGGAATCAAGGTCACCAGATAATTAGAGCTATCACTTCTTTCCACTAGCTCTGCCCAGTTGTTCTAGTCCCTCAAGTGCCTGCACATCCTCTAATCGTACTTCCCGTCTTTTTGTTTGTGTTTGGTTTTCATTTTTGCTTTTTGTTTCTTGAGATAGGGTTTCTCTGTGTAGCCCTGACTGTCCTGGAACTCACTCTGTAGACCAGGCTGGCCTTAAACTAACAGAGATCCGCCTGCCTCTGCCTCCTGGATGCTGGGACTAAAGGCGAGCTCTGTCTCTGCTTGGCAACTGTCTTAACTTTAGAGGCAGTGGGGTACGAGAGGGACATGTAGAGATTCCTCATGAAGTGACACTCTCTGGCAAAGGACAGCAGTAGCTAACAGCTTTTACTGGATGCTTACACCTTGCCATAGTTTCTGTTGGCTACAGCAGACTGGTGTAAATATAGATCAGGTCATAAAGACTGAAGTAAATACAAGGGTTTTAAGTTCAAGACCAGCATGGGCTACATAGGGAGGCACTACCAAAAATAATCTCTTTGAGGAGGGAAAGGAAACCAAGGTTTACCTTAGCCTCTTTTCAGCCCTGAATATGCTGATTTTAAGTGTAAAGTGGCTCAGACTACTTTAGCTTTTATACTTCACATTCAATAAATAATTAAAATACATCCCAGCTGGGTGTGGTAGCAGACACCTGTAATCTCAGCAAACTGCAGGCTGAGGCCGAGGGATTGCAAATGTGAAGCCAGTTCTAGGTAAAACCAGTGTGTGTACTCTCTCGCGCGCTCTTTCTCTCCTTTATATACAAATTGTGCATTTATATAAGCTTTTAGCAATATGTTCTTAGCTGAGATTCCTGTTGCAGGAGACGGTAAGATCAGCTTCTCAGACTTTGTAGGGGTGCTGACAGATAAGAAACTCTTCCTCAAGGCTGTGGGTGAGTAGATGTCTCTGGGGAACCCTGCCCACTACACAGAAAACACGACCCCTGAGGTCTACAGTTAGGAGACATCTAGGATGCAATTCTAGTCTAGGATATGATTCTTGTTTTCCCTACAAAATAATGTCAAACAGACTGATACCATCAGAATTGCAACTTACATACATCGAGCAGCTACTGGCCTCCTGCAGGAGAGATGTTGCTTTTGTCTCTAATGAGAACACTAAGGAAGTAGCAGGTGCAGAAAGTTTAGCCTTCCTTTTATTTTAATTTATTTTTATTTTTATGTGTGTGGGTATCTTGCCTTGTATGTCTGTATCAGATCATCTGGAACTAGAATTGCAGATGGTTGTTAACAGCTAGGTGGGTGCTAGGAATCTAACCCAGGTCCTTTGGAAGAGTAGTCAGTGTTCTTAACCACTGAGCCATCTCTCCAGCCCCCTATTTTCCCTTTATAGTTTTTAGTTCTTACCCAAGCACATGCACTACTTCCGAAAGCACTCCTTTTTTAAAAAAAAAAAAATAATATTTTTTAGAGCTTGGGTAGCTTACTGTCTCTACACCCTGATGAAGCCTCCGCTCTCAGTTAGAGGCCGGGGTTAGAGAGCATGTGCTCACCTGTGGCCATCGATCTGCTCAGACTGGAAGCTGCCTTCAGTCTCTCATGCTCTGTTTCCCGACCTAACAGGCTGCCTTGGAAAATCCAACCACTCTTCATACCGCATGCTCTAGGATTCCAGATTCCAAACCCCACAAGTAGTTTGAAAACATACCCAAACTTAAGCCACAGCCTGTCCCTAAGATAGAGAAAAATTGGTGCTCTCAAAAATTGTGACAAATGAGAGTTCCTCTGCAACCTAGAGGTAGTTATTAATTCCCTTTCATAGAAGAACAAGACAATTCTACTTAACATATTACACGTGCAGATGTTAAAAGTACTGCCGTATTTTCTTAGTCGTCATTGAACTATGATTGTTCTGTCTACTCAGTAATCAAAATGACCTTTCTCTAAATAGAACATTTTTAATGTTTTGCCATATTTCTAGTCTCTGATTTAATATTGCCACAAATTCTCGGTAAATTTTTAATAGCTGTTTTTCTCAGAAGACATTTTGAAATTTCTCTTTTCTGTTTCCTCTATAGTTCCCGAAAAGAAACTGTGTTTGGATTTAGCTAACAACCCCGGGATCTTATTATTTGAAATCCTATCAAAACTTGTAGAGACTTCATCCCTGCACAGAAAGGATGTAATAGAGCTAGTAAGGTAAGTGGCCACAGGACAGGTGAAGGCAGCTTACCGAGGATGCCTCACCAGCGTTCTACTCCACAGAGCTCAATCTGAAACCCAAGAAAGGATCGGGGCAAAGGGCTGATAATATCACAACACTCTCTCCTGGTTCTGAAATCATAAGACTGCACTTACACTATGCTGAAGCTCCACATGGGCATAAAACATACGAAAATAAGCTTCAGCCGCCCCGAGACAGAGCTGCTGGTGCACAAGCTAGCCTTTGTCTTCCCTTCTCCTTCCTTTCCTCGCCTACAAAGTGCAGGCGCTAACAACACCCGCGTGAAGGGCACCTGTGGGACGCAGAGTGGCACAGGCGCAGCACTCAGCGCGTCATCCAGCACAGTGCTACTCCTTATTCTGTGGAACAAGTACAATAAAGAGGGCATGCATGTTACTTAATAGGGTCCTCCCTAAAAGAGTGCACACAATCACCTGCATTTTGCAAACAAAAAATCCGGAAAGCAGATCAAATGCTTGCCCGAGAGTGGTGTGCTGATGTTAGCACAGTGTCGTGTGCTCATGGCCTCTTGCACTCCTACTAAGTGGGCAGGACACCTTCACTATCGCTGCTGTTGTTACTGAAAGTGAATTGTAGTTTTTGTTTATTTGGTTATCTTTTGAGGTTGCTCTTTACCTACTGAAAAATTTCCAAATTCTGGAAAATAGAGACCCAAGATCCAGGAAGCTGTTAAGACCCTTCCTAGATACAGTGGGGGAAATAATAATCTCCAGGGCATGAAAATACAAGATGACTAGGCAAAGTGGCACACGTCTTTAGCCCAGCACACAGGAGGCAGAGGCAGGTAGATCTCTGAGTTCAAAACTAGCCTGGTCTACATAGCAAGTTCCAGGACAGCCAGGCCGACACAGTGAGACCCCATCTCTAAAATAAATAAACATATCAAAAAAATAAGTATAAGACAAAGGAAAATTCTAAAGAAAAACAAAAACAAACAAAAGAATCAAGCTATGAAGAAAGTCCTATTACAGTAGTGGCAGACTTCTCTCCAGAAATCTTACAAGCCAAGAGAGAATGGAATGATTTGTTCAAAACGTTAAAAGAGAATACTCAACAATCAGGAATTCTACACCTAGCAAAGCTGCCCTTCAGAAATTAAACAGAAAGAAAGGCTTCCCAAGACAAACACTGCAAGAATGCTTTGGGACCCACATGGGTAGAAGGAAATAGCTCCTGCAAGTTGACCTCTGACCTACACACATAAGCACACCAGAGTACACGAGTGCACATGTATACAAATGCATGCACACACACACATTAAATTAATAAATGTGCCGGGTGGTGGTGGTACACACCTTTAATCACAGCACTTGGAAGGCAGAGGCCAGCCTAATCTACAGAGTGTTCCAGAACAGCCAGTGCTGTTACACAGAGAAACCTGTCTCAAAAAAAAAACACACACACACACACACACAAATGTAGCAATGTCAAAAATTATGAAAAGAGACCAAGATGGTCCTTATAGAAATGATGAAGGAATCAGTTTAGCCAAAGGAAATAACAGCTGAGGCTGAAGCTCAGCGTATAGAGTACTTGGCTGGCATGTGGAAAGTCACAAGCTCAGTCTCCGCACTGGAAAAGCTGGTCATTAACGTTCTAAAAAAACTTATAAGAATAGAGATAGCTGTGTAGCTGAATAGTAGAATGCTAACCTAACGTGCACAGCCACCTGGGTTTGATCCCAGACCATAGGCAGGTATAGTGCTCGTGCTGTGATCCCATCACACTGGAATCTGAAGCAGAAGGGACACCATGAGTTCAATGCCAGCCTGGGCTACAAAGTGAGATCCTGCCTCAAAAAAGAAGAAAACTGCATTTCAAAACCCAATACAGAGCTGGAGAGATGGCTCAGAGGTTAAGAGCACTGGCTGCTCTTCCAGAGGTCCTGAGTTCAATTCCCAGCAACCACATGGTGGCTCACAACCATCTATGATGAGATCTGGTGTCCTCTTCTGGCCTGCAGGCATACATGCAGGCAGAACACTGTATACAGAATAAGTAAATAAATCTTCAAAACAATAAAACCCAATACAAAGTACTACAGTATATGGCACCTTCTTCAGCAGTGTGGCTACTAGTAAGGAGCCCATGCGCTTGTAAATAATCCTTCACCCAAGACCCTGTAAGCAGCCCCCAAAATACACATTGAGTTTTCAAGCCAGAAAGAAAGAAGAAGGTAAGAATGGGGGGGGGGGGGAGAAAATGAGAATACAAAGGAAGAAGGAAGATAGAGAGGAAGGGAAGGAGTGGGGAGAGAGAGCAAGAATGAGAATACAAAGCATGACAAGAGAGACTGAAGTGGAAAGAGAGAGTAGCTGGGATACAGGAGAGGACAATGAAGTGAATGTAAGAGAAATATATAATGTACAAAAATGCCATAATGAAACCATTACTATTATGTATGATAAACATATGCTAATAAGCCTTAAATAGATTTAAAATAAATATTAATCAACTTCTGTAACTTGTAGTGGTTTTTTTTTGTCCTAACAATTCTTTATTCCATTTCTGAATTACCTGTGTTTTCTCTTTAAGCTATTTCCGAAAAAAATTCCAGGAAAGCCACTCTGAAATGCCATGGAGTCCGTATGGGAGAAGGGGCTTTAGGCCAGATATATGCACTCCTCCGCGCTCAAGCACTGCTGCCTTTGCCAATTCTGCCAAGATCTCGATAATGAAAGAAAAGGATTTGTATAAGTTTCTTGAAGTACTCAAGCGTAAGTGCCATTTTCCCTCTCCACTGTGATAGAGCGACTTCCAGGCAGCTGGTCAGAAATAGACACCAGAGGCCAAGAACAGGGCCGGGGCTCTTGGAGTAGCTGCTCTCTGTCACACAGGCTTGGAAGCAGAAGTCCTCAGCCCTCAGACACCTGAGTGAAGTCTGAAGGATGGGTGTGCGGTGGGAACATGAGACTCAGGCAGAGGAGCCGGGGCCACAAGGGGAGCAGATGGAAGTGCACTGGGCTCTGCATGCTTGTCATTCAGGGAACTTTTTACGTCATGTATAATGCCGTTTTTGGTTTTGTCTTTTTAGGGTGTGATCTCCCTACAGGTAGCCCGTACTCAAAAATACCTGTCTTTCCGTTGTTCCCTGATGTGGACGGGGTGGTGATGGGAAAGCCATTCAAAGACATACAGAAGCTAGAGATGCTGAGGAAAAAGGAACCTCTGAGTTTCTTCGAGGACTATTTTTTCCATAAAAGAGATTGGAAAGCACAGGTGGGTTTAATCTGTCATACTAGCTAATTTAAATACTCCATCTCTAAGAACCTAACTCAAGGCTAAAAGCATGTTTTCTTTACAGATAATGTGCAGTGTCTTGGGAGGTTGTAGCTATTGTTTTGAGATGTTGGTTTGGTTTGGGGTTGGGATTTTTAGAGACAAGGTCCATTGTACCCTGACTGACTCAAATTTCTAAGGAGCCAACAGTAAATTATCTATTAAATATATACTTTAGAGGCTGGAGAGGTGATTCTGTGGTTAAGAGCACTTACTGTTCTGCCATACTCTTTGTTTGTTTGTTTGGTTGGTTGGTTTGGTTTTTTGACACCAGGTTTTTCTGTATAACAGACCTGATTTCCTGGAACTCACTCTGTAGATCAGGCTGGCCTCAAACTCACAGAGATCTGCCTGCCTCTGCCTGCTGAGTGCTGGAATTAAAGGTCATACTCATTTCTTAATACTACTCTTACAAAGGACCTGACTTTGGTTCCCAGTACCTACATACATCAAGTGACTCATAGCTGTAATTCCAGCTCCAGAGGATCTGATGCCTCTGAACTCCACAGACATCTACACTCAAGTGTACATAACCACACACACACAATTAAACATAATTTTAAAAAATATATCTTAATAACATACCAACCAGTACCCTGTCCCCCTCCCTAATTTTTCCATAACATATATTGGTATCTATTTTTATACCTCAGATATCATATTTACATTTATTGTATATAAAGATATATTACATTATCATTTATGCATACGATATCATATGTACATTTATAAATAGGATAATGTACCATATTTAATGTTGATCTATATTAATACATAGTGTGTATAGCTGTGGAGATGGCTCAGCGAGCCAAGGGCCGCACAAGCATGAGGACCTGAGTCCAGGTCCCCGACACCCATGTGAAAGATGTCCTGGGGCACATTTCTACAACCACATGCTGAGACAAGCAGACCCTGGGACCAGCCTGTCTAGCCGAAAACTCTAGTGAGAGAGCCTGTCTTAAAACACACAGTGATATCCAAAAATGTCCTCAAAAGCAAGCAAAATGCCCATGCTTCAAAAAGCAAGACAACCAGACAGATCTTTACAAGTTCAATCTGGTCTACCTAGTGAGACCCTCTCTTTCTCAAGAGAGAACTTAAAGCCCTAACACCAAGCTTATAAAATGACAGAGAGACAGGAAGGTCACATGGAGGTGCTTAGACCTGATGGCTAGGGACAGGGTTTAGCCTGACAATTCAGGATGAAATGTGGATGCCTAGAACTAAATCTAAAATAATAAGATTTAGATTTAATTTTAAATTTAAAACCTCTGGAAAAAATCAGAATCTGTGAGAGGAAAGGTACTGCTTGGTACAAGGCTCAAGTTCACCTGCTGGGAGCCCTCAGTGGAGAAGAAGGTCTCCTTTGGGAATGTGAAACCTGAGATTTGAGAAAACCTGGGACTCACAGTTCCCATACTGGATACAGTCTCCAAACTGTGCACTTACCCTAAAAATCAGTTCAAGCTTAGAAAAATCTACAAGACACAAATATAAACATATTCAAATCCTGAGCCACTCATTTCACACCATAAAAACAAAACAAAACCCCTTTGAGAGCTGGCAAGACTGCCTCTCAAACTTGCACAAACTTGCCACCCTGAGCTTGGTTCCCAGAACCCATGTAAAGATGGAGAGAACTATGCCATGCACAGACACACAGACACACAGATGTTGGTGGAAGTTTATGTCCCCTCCACCAGCTCCTTAGTAACTGATACAGAGACTTAATATTAATTACAAATGCTCAGCCTATAGCTCAGGCTTATTACTGACTAGCTCTTACAATTTAACCCATTTCTATTCATCTATGTACTGCCCTGAGGCTCGTGGCTTTTACCTCTATCCCATTTTTTGTGTGTCTGACTTGTTCTTCCTCAGACTCTACTCTTCCTCATCCCATCATTCTTATTTAGCTTTTTCTCCTAACTTTATCCTATTCAGCTTGTTTATTAAACCAATCATAGCGACATATATTCACACAGTGTACAGAAGGATTATTCCACAACATACAGACATCACACAATCAGTCAATTAATATTTTTTTTTATTTTTGAGACAGGGTTTCTCCGTAGCTTTTGGTTCCTGTCCTGGAACTAGCTCTTGTAGACCAGGCTGGCCTCGAACTCACAGAGATCCGCCTGCCTCTGCCTCCCATGTGCTGGGATAAAAGGCGTGCGCCACCACCGCCCTGCCAGTCAATTAATATTAATTAATGTAGAGAGATCCCAGAACAGACTATATAAAGAATACAGGGAGACTTTTGGCCTGTATTCAGAAAAGACTCACACAGGAAAAAAAGAATGGGTTGAAGGATGGAGGGGGAAAAGAGATGGCGAAATCTCAAAATGGGGGGAAGAGTTAAGAAAATTCATACTAGATAGCTTTAGAGAGACCAGATCAGTACTGACGGAGTTTGGAGTCTGACTTTTTAGCAGCCACTGGAATGGGTTGGTTGGTTGATTTGTTTGTTGTGTTTTTATTTTTTATTAATTTTATTATTTTTAAAAAGAAAATAAACTATCTTTTTTCATTTTACAGACCAATCCCAGCTCCCACTCCCTCCCATCCTCCTATTTCCTCCACCTACCCCGCATGCCCCCCCACATCCACTCTACAGAGAGGGTAAGACACATTGCTGTGGGGAAGGTCCAATGCCCTTCCTACTATATTCAGACTGAGAAAGATATTCATCCAAAGAGAATAGGTTCCCAAAAAGCCAGTACAAGCAGTAGAGATAAATCCTGGTGTCACTGCCAGTGGCCTCACAATCAGTCCCAGCCACACAACTATCACCCACATTCAGAGGAACTAGCTTGGACTTAGGCAGTTTCCTTCCCTGTCCGGCTGGAGTTGGTGAGCTCCCATTAGCTCAGGTAAACTGTTTCAGTAGGTGAACCCATCATGGTCTTGACCTCTTTGCTCATGTTCTCATTCCTCCCACTCTTCAGCTGGATTTTGGGAGCTCAGTCCAGTGCTCCGATGCAGGTCTCTGCCTCTGTTTCCATCAGTTGCTGGACGAAGGTTCTGTGGTGACATTTAAGATATTCATCAGTCTGACTACAGGGCAAGGCCAGTTCAGGCACCCTGGCCTCTATTGCTTAGGGTCTTAACTGGGGTCATCCTTGTGGATTCCTGGGAGTTTCTCTAGTGCCAGGTTTCTTGCTAGCCCCATAATGGCTCCCTCAATCAAAATATCTCTTTCCTTGTTCTCATCTCTGTTTTTTCTCCATCTCAACTATCCTGTTCCTTCAAGTTCTTCTCGCCTCTCTCCTTCTCCCCTCATTTTCCCCTTCCACCCTCCCTACTCCCCCCACCCCCATGCTCCCGATTTTGTCAGGTGATCTTGTCTATTTCCCCTTTCCAGCTGGATCTATGTATGTTTTTCTTAGGGTTCACCTTGTTACTTAGCTTCTCCAGAATCATGAACCTGGAGTAAAGTAAAGGTTCAATATCCCTTACTTTACAACTAGTATCCAGTTATGAGTGAGTATATACCATGTTCATTTTTCTGGGTCTGGGTTACCTCACTCAGGATTGTTTTTTTCTAGTTCCATCCATTTGCATGCAAATTTCAAGATGTCATTGTTTTTTACCACTGAGTAGTACTCCATTGTGTAAATGTGCCACATTTTCTTTATCCATTCTTCAGTTGACCAGCATCTAGGTTGTTTCCAGGTCCTGGCTATTACAAACAATGCATCATGCTGCTATGAACATAGTTGAACAAATGTCCTTATATTATGATTGAGCGTCTTTTGGGTATATGCCCAAGAGTGGTATTGCTGGGTCCTGAGCTAGGTTGATTCCCAATTTTCTGAGAAACCGCCATACTGATTTCCAAAATAGTTTTACAAGTTTGCACTCCCACCAACAATGCAGAAGTGTTCCTTCTAGCCCACATCCTCTCTACCATAAGTTGTCATCAGTGTTTTTTAACTTGGCCATTCTGACAGGTGGGTGGAATCTCAGAGTTGTTTTGATTTGCATTTCTCTGATGGCTAAGGATGTTGAACATTACCTTAAGTGTCTTTTGGCCATTTGAGATTCTTCTGTTGAGAATTCTCTGTTTAGTTCCATTTTTTTAAATTTGGGTTATTTAGAATTTTGATGTATAATTTCTTGAGTTCTTTATATATTTGGATATATATTTATTCTGTTGTGGGGTTGGTGAAGATCTTTTCCCATTCAGTAGGCTGCCTTTCTGCCTTATTAACTATGTCCTTTGCTTTACAGAAGCTTCTCAGTTTCAGGAGGTCCCATTTATTTATTTATTGTTCTCAGCATCTGTGCTACAGGGGTTATATTTAGGAAGTGGTCTCCTGTGCCAGTGCATTGAAGGCTACTTCCTATTTTCTCTTCTATCAGGTTCAGTGTGGTTGGATTTAAATTGAAGTCTTTAATCCTTTTAGACTTGAATTTTGTGCATGGGGATAGATAGTTGAAGATGCTTTCTTTTTTTCCATTATATTATTTTAACTTCTTTGTCAAAAATCAGATGTTTTTAGGTGTGTGGATTAATAGCTGGGTCTTTGATTCAATTCCATTGGTCAATCTCTCTGTTTTATGCCAATACCAAACTGTTTTCTTTTTATTGTTATTGTTATTATTTTATTACTTTAAAAAATACCAATCCAAATTCCCACTCCCTTCCCTCCTCCCACTCCGTCCACCCCCTCCAATTCTAAGAGGGGGCAAGGCACGCTGCCCTGTGGAAAGTCCAAGACCCTCCCTACTACATCTAGGTTGAGCAAGGTATACTGCATGTCTATAATAGAATTTCATGTCAGGGATGGTGATGCCTCTGGAAGTTCCTTTATTGTACTGGATTGTTTTGGCTATCCTAGGTTTTTTGTTTTTCCGTATAAAGTTGATTGTTCTTCTTTCAAAGGTCTGTGAAGAATTGTATTGGGATTTTGATGGGTATTGCATTGAATCTATAGATTTCTTTTGGCAGGATTGCCATTTTTATTATGTTGATCCTACCTATCCAAGAGCATAGGAGATCTTTCCATTTTCTGATATCTTCTTCAATTTCTTTCTTCAAAGGCTTAAAGTTCTTGTCGAATAGGTCTTTCACTTCTTTGGTTAGTGCTACCCCAAGATATTTTATGTTATTTGTGGCTAATGTAAAGGGTGATGTTTCTCTGATTTCTTTCTCAGCTTCTTTATCATTTGTATATAGGAGGGCTACTGATTTTTTTTTTTTTGAGTTGCTCTTGTATCCTGCCACATCACTGAAGGTATTTTCCACTGTAGGAGTTCCCTAGTAGAGTTTTAGGGGTTACTTATGTATACTATCATATCATTTGCAAATAACAAAAGTGCCACTTGGAGTGTTAACAGTGAAGGAAGAGCTGAAGAGACAGGAATGCCAAGTAGCAGTGAGTCTGGAGATGAGGCAATAAGCATGTCCAAGCAAGCAGTATGCTTACCAGACTTCCATGAGCATTGTTCAACAGCCCAGCAACCAGAGGAACAAATGCTGCTTCCTTCAGGAAGTCTGGAAACAAGAAAGGCTACACTCTTTGGAGGGCACCTTGCTCGAATAGCATTGGAATTCTAGGTCAGGATGGAGTTGGCTTCTCTCCACCTCCCTCACCCACTCCTCCCATCAGTGTTTGTTTTATGAGCAGATTTCTTTGTTGTTATTACAGTGGGTTTGCTAAATACCTGTGGACACGTGCACTCTGCTGGGTGCTCCAGTGCAGCCAACAGTTTAGCGACAACCTTACAAATCATATACAAATCCTCTTGTAACAAATTTCTGACCAAGTGGTGGTGGCGCACGCCTTTAATCCCAGCTCTAGGGAGGCAGAGGCAGACGGATCACCATGAGTTCCAGCCCTGTCTGGTCTACAGAGAGAGTTCCAGGCCAGGACAGTGAGCAAAAAGATCAGAGAAACTATGTCTTGAGAAACTAGAAAAAAAAATCTTGTTTTGTTTTTGTGAAACACTCACACTGTAGCCCAGGCTAGCCTGGAACTCTTTTCAGTTCTCAGTAGTTTCCCAAGGACTGGCATTACAAGTGTGAACCATTATGCCCAACTTCATACTAAAACTTTCCCCCTCATTATTACGTCTTTTTATAATTAATGTCTAAAGTTAGCATACCAAGTAATGGGTTTCCTATGGCATTTTTCACACGTCTTTGTTATCTAATTCAAGCTAAAATGTTTCACTGATCTTTTTGCACATATAAAGGCCGCGGCTGTGAAGCCCATCAGGTCCGCCTCAGGCTATTCAGATGACATCCTAGCCCTCGACCACCTCTTCAAGAAGAAGCAGCACTGGACCGTGTCCGATGCAGCGACCCTCAAACAGCACGTGAGTATCAGGTGCCGCCCCAGACTGCGCTGTCAAAGGTGTTTCCTGCTGGGAAGACTCGGCCCCCAGAAATAAATGAAAATCTCCCCTTTATGGTACAAGATGAGCTGCGCCACTCCCGGAACTCCTGGGAGCTAGCGTTCTTTGAGGGGTTCAGGAGAAGACAAAGAATGCAAGGGCTGAAGGTGTGATTTCTACAAGGGAATGGAAGCACCGAGAACATGCTTATTAGTGTCCAATGCAGACGCAGGGAGTGGTGTGGAGTAAATACATTCTGTCCTTCTCTGTGGAGATGTTAGCTGCTAACTAGGTGGAAGGGTGTATTCTGGAGCCTCTCTGCCTATGCCTTAACGTGTGTGTGCCAGCGTGTGAGCATGCCTGTGCCGGAGATCAGCCTCAGCTTTCTATTCCTTGGGTATCTTTGGCTTTTTTTTCTTTTTTTGACAATCGTCATGCTCCCAGTGCCCCTCCCCCCAGGTTTCTACCCACACAGTCTGTCTTCCCACAGCGCCCACTCATACCCTCATTCATCCACATTCTACCCTGTGTATCCATGAGTTCTGAGATTCGGAGACACCACAGAGAGAAAAGCACAGCTCCTACTCTGAGAAAGCTTGGGGTGAGGGTAAGGTCGCAGAGAAGGAAGGGTTCAGTGTCAGTGCATTGGGATGTGTGGAACTTCAGAACACAAAGCCGTGACCAGCTGACTCCTGTCTCTCCACTGATACATCAACACACAAACAAATGGAGGCTGCCTGTGGCCAGAGACCTCCAGCACCAACACCAGCTGCTCCCTAGGCCAAGAAGCTCTAGAAGATCCTGAGTTTAGCCCCCCTATAACTCAGCCATAAGAGAACAGCAACGATCTCTGTGTCAGAGGAAGGACGCTGGGGTGACCATGCCGGCTGCTTCCATCTACCTTCTCTGTTTAGCAGTAGCCACCTCTGCACTAATAACTAATTTGCCCGAGCCTAGACTTCTTCTTTTACACTGACCTTACCTCAGTCACCATCTGACAAACATCCCCCACCCCCCGGGATGCTAGGTCTCATAACACATCACGCTCAACATACCCCATGCTCACTCATACCTCCTACATCAGCCTGGCTCTCCCCTGAGGATGCTGTATCTCAGCTGTAGACGCCACCATCTCCTCAGTCACTGAAGTCGGAAGCCAAGGGGGCACTCTTAACATTGTTTGTTTGGTTTGGTTTTTTCTTATTCCTTACCTCCACCAATCACCAAATCTAGTCCAACTCATTCTGGGGTGTTTTCCAAGTCTGTTCCCTTCTCTCTACCTCTGTTCTCTCGGTCTGAGTTGAGTCCTTCTGTAAGACTTGCCTGGACAACAGGCTCTAATCTGGAATCTTCAGTTCTGCAGCTTTCCCTGCCCTCAACCACTTTCCACACAGCCACTAACGATCGAACATGAAGATGCAAACATGCCCTTGTCCTGCTTAGAGGTAAATGCTTGAGCTGAAGGTAGACCTCAGTGGTAGCCCTCCTGCCTAGCACGGACAAAGCCCTAGGTTTCACTCCCAGTTCTGGGAGCTAGGAAGGATGCGTGCAGGACATTCTTCTGGGTAGTATCCCAGGGATGAAAGCAAGAGAATTAACAATGGAAGAGCAGCCTGTGCTACGTAGGAAGTCCCAGGCCAGCCTGGCCTACTGAGACCTCTCCTCCAGTAGTGGTAGAGTCTTCTGCTCTACACAACTGAGGGGCTCATCTCACTTCCCTCAGAAACAGCCCCCACCCCATGAAGGGCTCTGCTCCCTCCTCTAACCGTCTCTGCTCTGACTTTCACCCCGACACTCTGCCAACACCACGACTGTCCAGCTCTCCTACCAAGTCCAGGGTGCGTTTGTTGATGTGGCCTCTTCATCCTGGGACTTCTTCCCATCACCTCTCGACGCCTCAATCTTAAAACCCTTAAGGATTTGCTCAGCTCAGCATCTTCTCCCAGCTGACTCTCCCTGTCTTAGACTGAATCTGGTACTTATATCACCTAAGTTAACCCCATGCTTCTCTCCTGGGAACTCACTTTGTAGACCAGGCTGGCATCAAACTCACAGGCCTGCCTCTGCCTCCTGAGTGCTGGGATTAAAGGTGTGTGCCACCACTCCCTGGCTTTCAAGTGACACATTCCCACCATCTCGTAGCTCCTAAATCCCATGCTGCCCCATCTCTAATCTCTGATTTTTTACATGTATGACTCTCAAGCCACCAATAACTATGGTTTATAAATCAAAGATAGTTAAAGTAACTCCACTCAGTTTATGTCTACCCTCTCGATGCAGGTAAAGAGAGCCACAGATGCCTATAACTTAGGAATTGCCCTCGAGCACCGGAAAGAAATGCTGAATCTTTGGAGAAAGATCCGAGGGGATTTGATTGGGATTGAGACCAACAACGAGTCCTTTTACAACACCTTCTCCACATACACATGGTCCTGGAACGTCTGCCAGGAGCTGCTTACCGCTAAGGACTTGCGGCTGCACGACAGCTATGTGAACAAAAACTCCTCCAGCAAGTCTGGGTTGTCTTCCCCATCAGACCTCAGCGAGTATGACCTGGAGACAGGACGGAAAAGGAAACGGAAAGGTTTCAGAGGGTTTCGGCAATGAAATGTCTACATTTTCTAAACAACGCTTAGAAAACTGCTTTCCAAACTTATCAAAATTATGGTTTCTTGCTTTTATCGACTACATTCTTAGCAGGTGGAAATTTTGACATCTTTTGGATTCTGGCCAGTAAAAACCTTTAAATCATAGGATGGCTTCTCTCCCCATGGTTTCTCTGCCCCAAATCTTTGCTACTTAAGAGTAGTTACTCTATTATTAGAGCCAGGTGCCCTCTGCTACTCCCACTCAGCTCAAAACAGCCAAGACAGCATCAGGAAGGGGGAAAGGTGGCCTGGGTTCCTAAGGGCCCTCCATGCAACAAACATCTGAGTTTGGGGTGACGGTAAAGGAGATGGGGTTTTTGAATGCTTGTGAAAGACTCCAGATTCAGAGGACAGCAACTGTGGGGTATAGAACCAGCACACCCTCTGCCCCCAACGAAAGAACCCCGTGACATTTAGGAATATTCCTAAGGCACACCTTTCACTTGGATTGCCCCTGCAAATAACTGAGTTCATACATTACATTAAAGATGCACATAGCTGGGCAGTGGTGGCGCACGCCTTTAATCCCAGGAGGCAGGGGCAGTTGGATCTCTTGAGTTCAAGGCCAGCCTGATCTGCAGAGTGAGTTCCAGGACAGTCAAGGCTACAGAGAGAAACCCTGTCTCAAGAAAAAAAAAAAAAAGCAAACACATAACTATATTGCAAATTTGTGGCGGTATCATGATATTTTGTATTGTGCATGTGTGTGAGCTGTATGTACACGTGTGTGAGTTGACCAGGTAGTGTTAAGCACGCTGGTGTGTGCAGAGCCTAGAGGGGGATGTCAAGGCATCTTCTGAAATCCACTTCTCCATTTTGCTTTCTGAGTCAGGGTCTCTCACTGAGCCTGGAGCTCAACATTTCTGCTAGACTCCAGAATCTGCCTGTCGCTATCTCTGCCTCAAATGTCTGCGTGATGCCAAGGCTTGGAAGTCAGGTCCTCATGGTTAACAGCACTGGATGTTCTTCAGAGGACCTGGGTTCAATTCCCAGCACCTACATGGCAGCTCACAACTGTCTTTAACTCCCAAGATATGACACCCTCATATAGACATACATGCAGGCAACACACCAATGCACATAAAATAAAAATTAAAAGATTATTAAAAATATTTGTGTATCCTTATTCTTCTTGGTTCCATTTTTGTAGTTCTTCCAGCATTCTGTGGGTTTTGAAAGTTTATCCAAGGGAGGCACATAACTTTGGGATTCTGCAAACACTAAATCTGCATTAACCTTTTGATTTATTATCAGGATGGCAAAAATGTTTTATTTGCTCTGCAGATTCTCTCTCCCCCCCTGGGGTGAGAGCTACCCTCAGGCTTGATAAATAGGCAATGACAGCCTTGGATTTCCTGATCCTCTTGTCTTCAATTCCTGAATGCCCGGAGTGTGGAGATTACAAACGTACTCCACCATGCCTGGTTTATGTGGCGTTAGGTATCAAAACCAGGGTGTCATGCATGCTGAGCAAGCACCATCTGAAATCTTGTTCATTCATATTGATCCTCTTTCCCTCCCCCTACCCCCTGTCCCTCTGTAGCCCTGGCTGACCTGGAACTAACTCTCTTGATCACACTAGAGAAGAATTTGCAGCAGTCCTCATGTATCTGACCCCCAAGAACTTGTGGCCCCTTTATTAACTATGACTGTGGTACCTACTGACTTGTCAGGGTCAGTGCTGGCCTCTAGGCTCCCTCAGTCCCTGCTCTCAAGCCCCCTTTTTTCTCCTTCCCATTTAACTCTGAAACTCTTTCCCCTTGTCAGTTTGGAATAAACGTTTCCCTTTTCACCCATGAAACAGCTCCTTTGGTTTCTTTACCGAGCCTATTTTCATTCAGTGTACTGTAAAAGGATTGGTAAAGTTACTGGCCTCTCTATGGACTGTATCTATGATTAAAAGTTTTATTTTGACACTAGAAGTGATTCAAATAAAAAAAGGGGGGGTTAAGACTGGGTTTCTCTGTGTAACCCAGGCTGTTCTGGAACTTGCTCTATAAAACAGGCTGGTCTTAAACTCAGAGATCTTCCTGCCTCTGCCTCCCAAGATCTGGAATTAAAGGTGTATGCACCATTGCCTGGACAAAATCATTATTTTTAAATTAAATCTAACAGGGATGTAACATAAAATCCTAATCTTATGAAAGCTACTAACTTACTGTGAATTGTTAAGACTAATTATGAAATACAAACTAATGGTTAGTCACCTTATAAATGATCAAATTCTTCAATGTCTTCAGAACTATACTTGTAGTCATCATAAGTATTAAGGTAATTACAAAATAAGCCTTACTTAGTCCCATGTATATGTTTTCAAATTAAGTCTAAAACAAGTAGAAACAAGCAAAGTTGATCTATTAGATATACCTAATAGAGTTCCTCAAATACTTCAGAGATCTGCATAATATAGCATTTAAAATGTTTAAGTTTCCCATAATAGAACTGCCCCCTCCTAGTGGAAACCCTTAAGGTATTCAAAAAAGATAGCTAGGGCACAAGAACGCCACATGGATTGTGGTAATGCTAACCACTGGGCAAAACTGCCCCATACCTCGCCTGCTGCCAGGGCTCTGCTTGTGGATACTTTTGGGTGGATTGTCCTACTTTACCTGGTCAAAGTAAGGTCAGTCCTCCAAGTTATGCTGCTGGATCCTTACAGCTTCCTTGGGGAAGGGGGTGAGAAGTCACGGCATCAGTGACATAGATATCAGAAGTCAAGTGAAAGGGAAACACCAGGCTTGTTTATTTAGCAATGGGAGGAACTTTATATACCCTCCAAGCACCCAGGTGTTCCAATCTGTTGACATGGAGTGGTGATGGAGGAGTTAATTTCATTGGTTAATAAAGAAACTGCCTTGGCCCATTTGATAGGCCAGCTCTTAGGTGGGTGGAGTAGACAGAACAGAATGCTGGGTAGAAGGAAGTGAGGTCAGATGCCATGGAGTCAGAGACAATGAAGCTCCAGCCCAAGATGGACGTACGGTACGCTAGAATCTTCTCGGTAAGCCACCACCTCGTGGTGCTACACAGATTATTAGAAATGGGTTAGTCAAGATATGAGAGTTAGCCAAGAAGAGGCTAGATATAATGGGCTAGGCAGTGTTTAAAAGAATACAGATTGTGTGTTGCTATTTTGGGGCATAAGCTAGCCAGGCGGCCAGGAGCCGGGCAGCAGGAACGCACCCCGCAGCTCCTTCTACAGAGTGGTAACCCCTTATTGGCTAGACATGATCAGGACCTCTAACTGCACCAGGCAGACTCCAGGTTGGCTCACCTCTTGGCCTGGTCGGCCTTAACTTCCTATATTACTCTGCTAAACAGAAAAATCTCAGACCTGGGTCTAGCAGCCAAAGGCCTATGCTGCTCTGTATGATAGCTAAAAATCTACAACTACTGTACCCAGTGAAACTATGGAGATCAGCAAAGCCTCAGGAAACCTGTCTAAGCAATGGGTCTCTGTCATAGATCATTTAGTTTATATCACTAATAGGTTTCCTGCACTACCCCCCATAATAAATTTCTCCGCTGACTCAGTAAGCCAGATAAAGCAAATTGAAAAAGTATAACAACAGGTATATTAAGGACAAAGTAACTTCCAGGTGGGTTCACTGGTCTCTAAAATGGAAGCCAGAGAAGTCACAAGCCTGAGCTAAATTAGAGAAGTTTTATAGATTGTAGGTGAGTGTTGATGACCTGTCTGCCGCAAGCTGGGTTTGTACCCAAGTAAGATCAAAAGCTGAGCGATTATATGGGGACTTGAGCAGCTGCTGGGATCAAAGGGGAAAATTTCAGTGGCTGCCATGAATGTGGAACTAGGTTTTTGGCATCTTTCCTTTGTTCAGAGACTCTCTGAGTGGGCAGGGTTTGGAGAGAGAGAGAGAGACAGACAGTCAGACAGGAATAGGGCATCCCATGCAGGGGAGAGTCAGAGGCTCCAACCGAACAATTTCCAGTTATTATCTATCCTTCTCAGTTCTCTAAGGAT
Organism: Microtus oregoni; assembly: GCF_018167655.1. NCBI lineage: Eukaryota > Metazoa > Chordata > Mammalia > Rodentia > Cricetidae > Microtus > Microtus oregoni. The sequence goes on along the minus strand of NW_024543222.1, from coordinate 14,775,292 downwards.
ATTGGTTGACTGTGGCTTTAACTACAACCTGAGTTCAACCCCAGAATCCATATGGTAGGACAAAACCAACTCCTGCAAGTGGTCTTCTGGCCTCCTGCATGCCCAGTAAGTAAATTAAAAGTAATTACGTAAATAAACACAAAATTAAAAATAAATTTAGCTATTCCTTATAGTTATAATTTTGGGGAAGACATCAATAAGGAACCATATTTTCTAACCAGAGGGTAAGATTAGTAGCTTTGCGAAAATATTTTTATATAACTGTGTCTAGGAATATAGAATGTGGATGCCAAGCTAGAAGCTAGACATAGTGGTAAGTCACGTAATCCCCACACTTTGGAAGTGGAGACAAAAAGAGTTCAGGATCATGCTACAATGTGACAAATCCAGGACTAACTTAGGCTACATAAGGTCCTGTCTGCAGAGACAGCACCCAGAATATTACAATTACTGCAGTATTTCTTTCGATCAGTGAGATAACAAGATACTTTTAAATACCTCCAATGGGGAAATGTAAACTGCCCAGGAATCCCATCTCCTGGTTACAGTGTTGCACACTACTCTGCTGTGATACTTACAGGAACAGGCATCTCATTCACTCACCAACTTGCTGAATTGCATGCGTTCTATGACCTAGATCTGTAGCAGATAGAATTTCTGACTTCCACGGGCTTAGTAACAGATCTAACTATAGCCAGTGGCTCAGCAATGCCTGGTAATGACTTTTTCAGGACAGATGAGAACAAACCTCTGTTCAGCCCAGATGGGAAAATGACCAAAGGTATCCAAATCTAGTCTAATGAATCAGTGAATTTACTGGAGCTACTTACAGGAGTGTGAGAGAGGAATTGCAGACGCATGCTGACTAAGCAATTGCATCCCTGAAAAGCCCACCCAGCATGGGTAAGGACACACAAAAGCTACATCCTAGAGCTCCCCGCCCAACTTTCAGGCAGCCTTACCAGAGATGACTCCTCTCTCCTAGGGGCTGTTTGGGGTTATAACTCACGAGAAGTGGTGTTTTCTGTTTCCTAAGCTTCCTGTGTCTTAGCAGCTTCCTTCCTCCCTCCAGGAAGGAAACTTCCACTTCAGAGAAAATAATTACATCAGTGCCATTTCTAGAAATTAATACTAAAGAAATAATCATGAATACACAAAATTAAATTACAAAGATTTTATTATGCTGAATTAGGGTCTCATTGTGTTGCCCAGGCTAGCCTTTCATTCCAGGTTCAAGCAATCATCCTACTTTGGTTTCTTGAGCAGATGTACTAATAAAATTTGCCTGAAGACCAGAGAGTAAAACAGCCCCAATGGTCAGCCTTACAGGCCAGGCAGTGGTAACACACACCTTTAATTCCAGTAGCCACACTAGTTGCCATAGAAACCATGCCTTTGATCCCAGTGGTGCATACCTTTAATTCCAGTTCTAGAAAGGATTATAAAACGGGAGGAGACAGCTCTCAGATACAGTTTCATTCTGAGATTCCTGGAGGCAGGATCACCATTTCAGACTAAGACAGAGGTAAGAGCCAGTGGCTGCCTATTTTGCGTCTCTGACCTTCAGGTTGAACCCCAGTTTCTCTCTCTGGGTTTTTATTACTTGTGCATCACAGATCCACCTGCCTCTGCCTCCCAAGAATAGGGATTAAAGGCCACCACACGTTTTTTTAATAAGGAAAAATGAAGATGAATCCAGGAATAGTAACACATGCCCAATACTTAGGAGGCAAATGACAGAAATCTCAAGTCTGTGGTGGAGGAGTGGGAGGAAAGGAGGAAGGGGGAACTTTGGTTGGTATGTAAAATGAATAAAAAATTTAAAATTAAAAAATATCTCAAGTCTCAGGCCACACAGTGTAGTAAGAAGGCTGCTTGTTTGTTCCAGAACTCAAATAATCACACAGAAACCATATTAATTAAATCACTGCTTGGCCCATTAGCTCTAGCTTCTTTTTGGCTGACTCGTACATATTAATTTAACCTATTTCTATTAATCTGTATATTGCCACGTGACTGTGGTTTACTGGCTAAAGTTCCATCCAACTCTGGCAGGGCTCCATGGCTTCTCTCTGACTCTGTCTCCTTTCTCCCAGCATTCAGCTTAGTTTTCCCTGCCTAGCTCTGTTCCCCGATAGCTCTGCTATAGGCCCAAAGAAGTTTCTTTATTTATCAATAGTATTCGAGCATACAGAGGGGAATCCCACATCAACACAGGGCTATAGCAAGGCTTGTCTTAAAAAGACACGATTTAAACAAAGGGTGTGATGGTTTGAAGAAGAATGGTCCCCTTAGGCTCATATTTGAACACTTGGTCTTCAGGAAGTGTCACTACTTGAGAGAAATTAGGATATATGACTTTGTTGGAGTAGGTGTGGTCTTGTTGGAGGAAGTATGTCACTAGGGGTGGGTCTTGGGGTTTCAAATGCTCAAGTTTTTGAAAACTCTTCCTGCTACCTGCCAATTGGAATGTAGAATTCAACAACTGCTTCTCCAGCACCATGTCTGCCTGCATAACACCATCTTCCCCGTCATGATGAGAATGAACCAAACCTCTGAAACTGTAAGCAAGCCCCAGTTAAATGCTTTCTCTTATAAGAGTTACCATGGTCGCTGGGCAGTGGTGGCGCACGCCTTTAATCCCAGCACTCGGGAGGCAGAGGCAGGCGGATCTCTGTGAGTTCGAGGCCAGCCTGGTCTACAAGAGCTAGTTCCAGGACAGGAACCAAAAGCTACGGAGAAACCCTGTCTCGAAAAATCCAAAAGTAAATAAATAAATAATAAATAAATAAATAAATAAAAAAGTTACCATGATCATAGTTTGTCTTCACAGCAATGGAACACTGACTGACTAAGACAAAGGGCCTGGCAAGATGGCTCAGCAGGTAAAGGCACTTGCTGCCAAGCCTGGCAGTCTGAATTCAATCCCCAGAACCTACACAGTGGAAGGAGAAAAGCAGCTCCTATAGGGTGTCTTCTGCACTCCACACAAGCATTGTGGTGCACTGGCACCACACCAATGTGCATCATACACATGCACAAACAAAACAAACATGTGTGGCTGGAGAGACGGCTCAGCGGTTAAGAGCACTGCCTGCTCTTCCAGAGGTCTTGAGTTCAATTCCCAGCAACCATGTGGTGGCTCACAAGCAACTGTAATGAGATCTGGTGCCATCTTCTGGCCTGCAGTAACACATGCAGGCAGAATACTGTATACATAATAAATATAAATCTTTAAAATAATAATTTTTTTAAAAAAATTAGAATGCCAAAACAAACAAACAAACAAACAGGGCTGGGGCAGTAACTCAGTGGAAAACACTTGCTAGCATACAAGAAACCTTAAAAAAGAAAAGCCAGTTGTGGTGGCACACACCTTTAATCTTAGCGCTCAGGAGGCTGGCAGCAGAGGCAGGTGGATTTCTGGAAGTTCAAGGCCAGCCTGGTCTACACAATCAGTTCAAGACAGTCAGAGTTACACAGTGTTTCGATTAAGGCTTCACCCCAGCCCCTGACATCCATATACCCAAAGAGTCTGGGATGTTTGGTTGAAAGCATTACCCCTGCCCCTGGCATCCTTATATCCAAAGAGTTTGGAAGGTTTGGGTGGAAGCTCCATCCTGAGCAAACCTCCCCTGAGAGTTGCCTCAGTCCAGACTCCACCTCCAAAAAAGCCAGCCAAACGGTGACCCCTCCCCAGAGATGCTCAAGACCACTCCCACAGGGACCCAGGGACCCCGTTGGGGCATCAATCTTCAGCCTTCAGGCCCATAGTATCCAGCAGACATTTCCATGAAGCAGGAAAATTCAGAGTCAGTTCAGTCACTATCTGTTGTGTCCTGCAGAATGTCTTGCAGACTCCTTCATGAATCAGGAACCCCGAAAGATCATTCACCTTTAGGCAAGTTCAGTAGTCCTCTCTCTGTGGGTTCTCTGTGTCCAGTTTATGCAATAGTCCAGGCAAGAGCAGTTTCTTGCCCAAATGGCTATCAAACTCCATAAGGATCCTCTTCAATGCCCATCTTCTTCTTGAAGTAGATTGGTGCTGCCAGGAGCAGAGTGTCTCATTGTCATGAAAAGTCCTAAGCTATTAAAACATTTAAAATGCCATATTCTATAATTTTTGAAAATATGAAGAATGCCTATCTAAAATATACCTATGCACATCTAGAAAATCTTAACTAACATGACTACAAACTTGACTATTATGATTATCTATTAACAACCTATATACATTACATTTTTAAATGAACTACACAATCACAATACCTTAATCAAGATCAGAAACACATATAACAAAATTGACCTTAAATCTCTATCAATAAAGCAAAATCTATACTAATGCAAATTATTCATATCTATATCATATCCCCCTTTAAATGTAAAAGAACATTTATAAACAATATTTGGGAACATGGGCGCAGTTTTTTCTCTCCAAACTGCTTCCTACTGAATGGGGGTGTCGTTAATTAGGTCTTTCATGGTATAACCTGTGTGCTAGTTTCATTTCAGTTGGCAGTTGAGCGAAGCAATTTTCTGAAGATGTTCACAGCAACCCTTCAGGAGGGTGTGGTCCATCATACGATATCGGAATAGAAGAAATGAACAGGGTCTCATCCTCTGTGAAAACAAAATAAGAAACTCCTTTCCAAAGCATCATGTCCTTAGATCCAAATTTCAAAGTCAAGGCATTTTCAAAATATCTATGTTGGATTAGTTCAGCAGCATTTATAAACAAATATCTTTTAGCAGCTGTTGCTCCTTCCTCACATTCAAACAATTCAAAGAGAGCATAATAGCATACAGCATCAAAATTCTCTGTGTATTTTCCATCTTTGTGCGCTTTATTTTAACCTCTATTTCGTTTATTTTTACTTTTATTTTATATTCTCTGTATCTTTGTCCTGGAATAACTCTGTAGACCAGGCTGTCCTTGAACTCTCAGAAATCTGCCAGTCTCTGCCTCCCAGGCATTGGGATTAAAGGTGTCTGCTACTACACCTTGAACTCACAGGGATCTATTTGTCCCTGCCTTCTAGGCACTGGGATTAAAGGCGTGTGCTACCACACCTTGAAGTCACAGAGGTCAATATCCCTCTGCCTTCCAAGTGTTGGGATTAAAGGTGTGTACTACCACACACAACAACTCTCTTCCTTTTTTTTTTTACTTTAAGAACTTCAACTTTTAGCTTGCATATATTTTTAACACACTGTAAACCATTTTAAAATTTTCTTTGTCTTTGAATCTCTCTTTACTGTATATCTCTCTTTTTCTGACCACACGAGCCTTTAAATTACTGAGCAATATGGGTAGGATTAAAGCCGTGGCTTTGCCAGCTAGATCCAGTCCATTCCTTAGCTTTCCAGCCTCATGGCGGATATACAGGCTGTAGCCATATTTACTGCCACAACTCTATGGCATTTCAAGGTTCCTGCCAGCAAGTAAGTTGCAGCATTATGTCCACAGACAACACACAAGTCCTCTCTCTGTAGTCGGCCCTCCTGCCTCTAACAGTCAGAGTTTGCCCTGGCAGGATGGCCCAGAAAGCCGGCATTTTAAAACAGCACAATTTTTTTCCTGCTACGGCTAAAAACCGGAAAAGCATGCGTTCAGCTTTTTGTCAACACCGTTTAAGTGTTTTGTGGCAGGACCTCTTAATGAGCTGCAGGGTTTTGCACCTAAAGCTGAGTCAGGAAAGCCTCTCTTAGATGAGAGTGCTTGCTTGCCTCTAGCAAGCAGAGCAGACCCAAGAAATTGCCACAAGAAACATGCTTTACTCTATTCTTTTCCAAGCTTTCTCAGGCTTTCAGTGGATTCAGCTGTCCACACGTCTGGGCGCCATTCTGTAGTAATAAGGAGCAGCGGGGCTGCGTCCCCAGCACCCCAGCTGCCTGCTAGCTTATGCCCGAAATAACAACACACAAACTGTATTCATTTAAACACTGCTTGGCCCATTTCTATCTAGCCTCTTCTAGGCTAATTCTCACATATTAATTTAGCCCATTTCTAATCATCTGTGTAGCATCGCTAGGTGTGCTTACCGGGAGATTCTAGCCTATGTCCATCCCGGGTCTGAGCTTCATGCACAGCTAGACCTAGGGACCCAGGGACCCAGGGACCCAGCCTGTTCCTGATCAAATCTTGAACCTGGAGAAACAATGAGGTTAGTTCTGTATCATCAGGTATAAATTCAGCAGGGACCCAGGGACCCAGGGACCCAGGACCATTATCTGTCTTTATTTGTGTAGGTATACCCATGATAGCCATGACTTCTAATAAATGAGTGATTACTGAATCAGCTTTTTCTGAACTTAAAGCAGTTGCCCTCCAGAGAATAAACGTGATTTCCGGTCTTCCTTCACTGTCTCCTCTCTGGGGGCTAGAATGAAACCCAGGAGTGCTGATATCCATTAAACCTGGGCCTTTTCTAATTTGCTTTGATTTGGTCTGATTCAGATTATTGTGTCAGCAGAGAGGTTTATTGGAGTGCAGAAAGTTTTCACATAGTAACACTCTCTCAAGAAAACAAAACTAGAAAAAACAGGAAAAACAAAAAGTTGTTAAATCTTCAGCAGCTCAAAGGCTGTTGATGGTCTGTGAGACACCAGGACCATTTCCTGGAAGCTCTTATTCCACAGGTCATGCCCCAGTGGCCCAGAATTCACTGCGTGAAGCTGGGGGCAGAGGAAGCATGGAATGATTGACTGCCCTGTCCAGGGTAACTCAGGGCAGTCTCCTTTAGCCCTCCGTCTTTACAAGCATTGGATGAATACACTGAGTAAGAGTATTCTTTGCTCTCCACTCAGAAGAGTTGGTGAGATGGCTCAGTGGGTAAAGGTACTTCCACCAAGCCTGACGAGTTTAATCCCCAGAACTCACATGGTAGGAGAAAGAACAACCCCCAACTAGCTGTTCTCTGGTCTCTCTCTCTCTCTCTCTCTCTCTCTCTCTCTCTCTCTCGCCTCTATCTCTCTCTCTCACACCCCCACACACGCACACACAATAAATATAATATGAAGTACATGTTCTTGGCTGTCTTTTTTATTCTCATGTCTTTGTCTTCATGAGTAGAGAGGGCTTGGAGCTTGTTCCCATGTCTGTGATGGGAAGATGCAGTCTAGAAACTGCTGTGGAATACCAGTGGGCTATGTCTACACTTCACTCACTACAATCTCCTTTCTTTACTCCAAGTAGTCAGCCCTTGAAGTCTTCTTGACCAACTTGATGTTGACAGCATACTTTCTAGTAGATTCTTCTAAGAGTCAATTTGCTCCTGTCTGCATGTACGACATGAAGTGCAAGTAAGGCTACCTAGGAAAACAAAGGAGACTAATGGGAGTGACGAGGGCCAAGAAAAGGGAGGGGGGAAGGATATGGGGGAATTTGTCCAACCTACAACACATACTTATACCAAACTTTAAGATAAATTACTTATAAGAACCAGTTTCCTTGCATATAGTGGCTCACTCCTGTAATTGTAGCACTTGAGAAAACTACAGTAAGATCATCATGACTTAAAGACCAGCCTGGGCTACAAAGTAAATTCTAGATTATCCTGGGGTAGAAAAAAAAATTGTAGCTTGGTATAGTAGCACATGCCTTTAATCCCAGCACTGGGGAGGCAGAGACAGGAAGACCTGAGCTCGAAGTCAGCTTGGTCCACAAAGTTTCAAGAAAAACAAAACAAAACACAAAAAAAATCAAATAATCAATAATTTAGGAATAAAAATTATATAGGCTGGAGAGATGGTTCAGCGGTGACGGCCACTTGCTGCTCTTCCAGAGGACCTGGGTTTTGATTCCCAGCACCCACATGGTGGCTCACAAGCATCTGTGACCCAGTTCCAAGGGATCCAGTGCCTTCTTCTGGCCTCCACGGGCATTGCACGCACGTAGCACACTGTCATTGTGTGCACGTGGTGTGCAGACATACATGCAGGCAAAACACCCACACACATAAGTGAAGGGAGAAAAAATTTAAATAGAAAATATAAAGCTGAAAATGCACATTTATTGACTATATGCCATGATCTACCATTATATTAAAACTTTAAAACTATTGATACGTATAGTATGTAAATGTACATTATACATTAAAACAGACTATTATATACATATTACAAACTATGTGCATGCATGAATTACAATCTTTATTGTACCAACTAAACCTGCCGTTTCTAAAAGGTGTGGCCATGTCGATACATCCCTTTTAAACGAGGCCAAGTCATTTTACTCGGAAGCTTCATGCTCTCGGAACCCACTGTGCACGCACGCGCAGCCCAGCGGCAGACGTGGCCTTGCGGGCTGTCAGCACCGGTGGTCTGGTACCGTCTCTTCAGTCCAAGCTCTCCAGGAAGGACACAGGGGACCTGCTGGGGTTGCAGCCCTGCCTGAACCGGGCTCAAGGGGGCGGACTCTCACTTGCTCCCGGTCCAGCACGCCCATCACCGCCTCCACGGAGTGATGACTCCGGAGAATGCCACAACTGCGAACCTCAAGTCAAACAACACAACCGACCCGCCCTCCCACTTTTCCCGCGCAGACACCGCTGCTTCCGGAAAAGGCGTGGGCCCACAGGAAGTACTGAAGTTTTGGAAAACAGACGCTTCCGTCTCCGGTGTCATGGCGGCCTCCACCCCTGAAGGCATGACGGAGACCCAGGACGGGAAAAGACGGCAGTTCGGGAACCGGTTCCTGAGCGATCCGGCGCGCATCTTCCACTACAATGCATGGTAACTGCCCTGCCCGTCCCTCGCCACCCCGGAGGGCTTCGAGAAAGCCCAGCCCGCCGGCCCCTCACCCGCGGCGGCAGCCGAGGTGCCCGCCTCCCGGGGAGGGACAGCCACTCTCCCTGCCCGCAGCCGGCACACGAGGACCCTAAACTGCCCGTTTGGTTTTCACAGGGACAATGTGGAGTGGTCAGGGGAGCAGGCCGCGGAGGCGGAGAGGAAAGTGCAGGAGAACAGTTCCCAGCGGGTGTGCCCGGAGAAGCAAGGTGCGCTTGTTTCTTTCCTCGTTTGTATTCTCAACCGGCAGTGCAGGGCGCGTCTCCTGGAGAGGACAAAAGAACTGCAGCCACCAGGATCCTTTGATATTGGCATAGAATGGGACCAGGAGGGGACGAGCTAGGAAACAAAGGGGCAGCCTTCTAACAAAACCTTGGCGAATCCTTGGGGTTGAGTTTTCTACGTCTTTGCAGTTTGTTTGTTTTCGGAGGTGAGCCGTTCTTGTTTTATTTTCTAGTGGCCACCGCTTTAGATCATGTTGGCTAGTGTCATGTTGCTGTGGCTGACCTATGACAGCCATGCAGTCGTTCGTTCAGTTTAGTGTAGCGTCCGCAATTCACGTTCTGCTCGAGAGCTTCTGTCAGAGCTATACTGGTGTGGTCAGTTCGCAAATACTGTGGGAGGAGAGGATTATTGGATGATGTGTATGTTCCTGAGGTGACACGTTTGGAGATTTAGGAGTTCTACCAAAGAAAGATGGGGGTGGCAGGGTGGAAATGAGTGGTCAAAAAGAGGCCCTTCCTGAAGACAACAATAATTGCATTACAAAATATCTCGACCCTATTTCTAAGAGGCATTTGAAAGTCAAACTAGAAATGTAAAGTAAAAGGCACCGAAGGCGTTTCTGTATAGTAGTAAGGTCCTGTTACAGACCAGGCGGGTACCTCCTAGGATGTAGAGGTGCTGTCTCTAAGCAAGGTCAAGGCTGGAGGACCGGTGGAGTCAAGATCATCCTTGCTACTTAGAGTTCCAATCCGATCTGGGCTGTGTGAGACCTTGCCTCAAAACTAAATATGTTTGTATGTATTCTGGTTGCAAAACAGGCACCCTGCATTGTTTGACAAAGTCTAGATAAAGCAACATAGCATTGTGAGGGATTCTGAAAATCATGTAGCCCAATATCCTCTTTTTACAGTTAGAGAACCGGTTAGCCAAGTACAGTGATGCGTCCCTATAGGCTCAGCTGCGTGGAGCTGAATTGGAGGCCATCCTGGGCAACATAGGGTGATCTTGTCTTCAAAAAAAATTTATCTTGGACCACAGGGCATTAAGTGCTTTGCCTTGAGGTAAGCAGTGAGGCAGAATCCCATTTCTTAGAGTTTTATTCTTTCATTAATTCAGGTCAGGGTTTTCATGTTGGCAAAAAGCAGACTATACCCACACTTGCTGCTCTCTCCGGCTCACTGAAACTCTGACTTCAGGAAGGGAGTTGCGCACTGCCTAGTTTCCTTTTAGCCATATTTCCGTCTTTGTTGTTCACTGATAATCCTGATTTGTGCCTGGCCTCCACATTCTAAAGAAGTAAGCACGTACCTTCCAAAGAGCTGCATGGATGGCAGTCATTGAATTTATACAAAGGTCAAAGAACCTGAGACATGTAGGTTGTACATTAAAGATAAACTGGGGAAAATAATTACCACCGATACCAAAGGATCTGTCTGTCCCTGACAAAGAGAACCTTGCAACTGAGACTAATTAGATTTTTATGTAGTGTGTGTGCTTAATTTTACAATTTTCCTATAGTTAAGGGCCATCGAAAGATGCAGAAGGAAAATGGTAGCTAAACTCCGTGTGTTGTGGTTCTGGCAGAAGCTGGGGGGCACTGGGGATGAAAAACAGGTGACATTAGTATATGATAGCTAAGTAGCAAGACGACACCCGAGAAGGCATTCAGTTCTAAGACTGGCTCTTAAAGGGTATTTTTAGGACAAAGTGACATTTATTGAAGCAGGACAATTGACATTAGATGTAAATAAAATATTTGAGACTGAGTCTTAAAATTCTTTCTTAAATAATATTTACAGTTGATTATGAAGTCAATGCCCATAAATACTGGAATGACTTCTACAAAATTCATGAAAATGGATTTTTCAAGGATCGACACTGGCTTTTTACCGAATTCCCTGAACTGGCACCCAGTCACAATCCCCTGACGGACTTACCCCTGGACAGCGAGAAGAGTGAGGTCTCTAAAGACAGAAGCGGTGAGGACGGCCCTGGCTTAACCACAGAGCGGCACGGGTGTTCTTGGACCAGCCGTGGATGTGACACTCAGGGGCCTCCTGTGGAAGAGACTGTGACTCAGGAGCTCAGTCACCTAGAAATCTGTGGTGATGGATTTCCTGGGTCCTCTGCCACCTACCGAATCCTTGAGGTAACTTTTATTTTCCTAATAATGGAATTAGTAAAGACGACCCGTTTAAACACAAGGTAAGACTAGGAGGCTAAGCCAGAGTATCCTGTCTGGTGACACTAGATTTGATCCTCAAAACAGCCAGATCATCTCCCTGTTCCTTCTCTTTCTTTCTACTTTTTTTTTTAAAACTAGGAAATTGTCTAGGCGGCTACTATAAGGGAAATTCATAAATAGGGTCTACCAACTTCACTGGAAATTGCTTCTACAGCTGGTAAAACTTGGAATTAAGTTTAATGCCGTGGGGCTTGAAGGGGATGGCAATGCTGGCAATTGAACCCAAGTCCTGAGACAGATTAGACAAGCTCTTTACCCCTTAGCTAATCGTATTACCGCCTGTGAGGTATTCTATCAACCCATGTCCCATCTAGAGGATTGGGAGCCTCTTGTGTGTGAGGACCTTTGAGGTGGTATATGTAAAATGGCTAAGTTGTTGCGTGTATTTTACGAAGAGTTTCGGGGTACTCATGTTGGATCTTTATTTAGCTTATTTTGTTCCTCAGAGAGATTCATGTATGCATTGTTGTGCGGTGGGGTTGTCGGCTGGAAAGTTTCCACCCCATTGTGCAGTGCTTAGCCTCTCAGGGTCAGAGTTTGAAGCAGCACCAACTATTTAGTTGTGTTGGACTACACGGCCTTCTTGCCCCCAAGGTTGTCTCTGCTGGTCACGGAGGTCACCGAGGCTCTTCAGTCTACCTTTCTAATAATGGTATAGGAAGTTATAGGAAGATGTATATCTACACGGCCGTCTGCTGGTACTCAGAAAGTAAAACTAGCCTCTGCCTACACACCAGCTTTCTTCAGCCAGTGAGAGCCCAGGCTCTTGGCTTTTGCTATCCTCTTTAGTTTTAGTCCATGAGGGATAAGAAAATGCCATGGGTCCTATTTAGTTCTGGTCACTAGACTTCTAGTACAGTTCTTAAAAGCTGGGTGTGACAGTGCCTGCAATCCCAGTACTTAGGAGGCTGAGGCAGAAAAACCATAAGTTATAGACCAGTCTGGACTCTTTTAAAAAGAAGGTGGGAAGGGGCGTTAATTAACAACTTCTGGGACTGATGGTTCATTTCTGTCTGCAGGTTGGGTGTGGTGTAGGAAACACAGTCTTCCCAATTCTACAGACTAACAAGTAAGTATGTTGTCAGGTTTACAGGACGGCAAAGAGGAAAAGTGAGCGTTTGCTCCTAGAAGCATGAGTTGTTTGGGGTGTGGATGGCTAAGCCACCTCTTAGGATGGCATAGTTTAGCATTAGTGAAATTAGACTGAACACCAGTTGCTGTGTAAAAGACGTTCTGTGAGCTGTGGGCTGTGCAGAGCAGGTGTTAGGTTGTCACTTCCTGCCCGAGGTCAAGGTGGGACGGCGGCCTACGTGAAGTTACCTGCTTCTGTACACTCACACACACAGCACTGTGACACCAGGAATGTGGGTTTTTTTCAAACTAACAAGACCTGCACCTGAAATCGAGGTGTCCTGTGGTTCCATTCCAATACTGTCGCCCTGGAGTAACATCAAATCCCATAGGTTAAAGGCTCAGTCTTACAAGATTGTTCCCCACTTCATATTCTAGCTGCTAACACAGGCTCACACTTCCAGTATGCTGTGAGCCAGGACAGTCCACAGTGCCCTCCTAGGTTTGGCTGGCTTTATTCATTATCAGGGGTATTGTAAGGGTACAGGGAACAACCAGATGAAGAGACATACAGGGTGAGGACTAAATCCTTTGGAACTCTCTAATCATGGCATCTGTAAGTGCTGGCCCTCCTGAGGTTACCTAGGCCCTAGACACTTCCGCCATTCAGGAAGTCCCTGATGTTTAGGAGCCTTGCCTGGAAAGTGTGTAAGTGTGGGTGGGTGGGTGTGGGTGTGGTGTTTCTTACCACATTTGAAGGTGCCCTGCTTGCCACTTAAGCTACGGCCAGGCGGGGCCTCTGGTCCTAGGGAGGTTTAAATTAAGTCTCTGTCATTCTACTTATCAATAAGATTTGGGAGTCAAAGGCTGAGGTGAAAACCTGCTAGCTCAGAGAAATTGAGTAGCAACTAGCTGACCTTGATTTTTGGCCAGAGATACTGCAAAAAGACAGGATTCTTCTCTCATCCCAGAACCCAAAAGAGAAGTTCAGACTCTAGTCCTGCCCTTTCCTTCATGTGTGTCTTCTCTATCCAAATTGTTGGCTTCTCTGTGACCAATTCTGGGTCAGTTAAATGCTGGCTTTGCTCCCTGATTCAAAGTTTAGCTTTCTTGGCAAGTCTCGGTCAATGTACAAGTCAGTACAGTCAAAATAGCACTCAACGCAGATGCTCTAAAAAACCCACTGTTTCTCAAAAGTTTCATCTAGATAGTTTTGCCACTTTCGTTCACAAAATTCAATTGCAGCAGAGACAAGCAGATCTCTGAGCCAACCTGGTTTACCTAGTAAGTTCCGGACCAGGAGGATGGCCCGGAAGTGCCTGCTGCCAGGCCTAACAACGTGGGTTCAATTCCCAGAGCATAGTGGAAGAAGAGAACTGACCCCTCACGTTATCGCCTGACCTCTGTGCATACACACACACACACACACACACACACACACACACACACAATTAGATGTAATTTCTTATGCCATTTTACTGGCCGATGGATGTCACTCAACCGATGGAGTGCTTGCCTAGCATTTAGGAAGCTCTGGGTTCATAAACTGAACACAGTGGCACACACCTGTAACCCCAGTACTCAAGAGGCTGAAGAGGGAGGATCATTAAGTTCAAGGTCATCCTTGGCTGCACAGCAAGTTCAAGGCCAATCGGCAAGACCCTGCCTCAGAAACAAAAGGCCCAAGATTATTGCCAGAAGCTAACAAAGAATATGCCGGTCTTGGAACTTTGAGTATAGAAAGATTTTCTTGTTCTTGATGTCTCATTCACATTCTCAGTAATTCAAATGAGAGTGTGTCTTAACCTCTCCAGAATTATGGGTGCTGGGATCTGAGCACTGATCTTCATGTTGGTGCAGCAAGCACCTATAACCATTGTGGCTGTGCCATTTAAGTAAGATTACTGGAACCTACTTGTTGATGTGATATTTGCTTAGAGGTGATGATTTCTTACTTTCTTACTGATGGTTTGATAAACTTGGTATTAGCCATATCCATGTGACCTAAAAAAGGACACAAGGGCCAAAGAATTTTAGCCAGAATGCAAGATGTTGTGACTGATAGGTACAGTTAATTTGGATGAGTGATATCCTTTGTCATTTGACTTTGCTACTCTACATAGAGAAGAGACATAATGCAGTTTGTATCCTAATTGTTGTGTTGTTTTTTTTCTGCCCATTTATTTCAGCAACCCAAACCTCTTTGTTTACTGTTGTGATTTTTCTGCCACGGCTATTGAACTGGTCAAGGTAAGTAAGTGACTCCTGCAGTGAGCTCCACTGATGAAAGGGAAAGGGGTCTCTTAAAACTCAGAGCATTAACTCAGTGACTGTGGCCTGAAAGTGTGGAAAGTTCGTGAAGCACCTAGACCACAGAGCCAGGGAAGAATGCCTGTCTGTGCTTAGCTAGAACTCGGGCAGCTAGAGCTCTGCAGACTTTTTAAATTATATATATAAATTATATGTGTGTGTATGTATGTATGTATGTATCAATATGTACTTAGGAGTGTCAGCAGGATCAGAGGCATTGGAGTCTCTGGAGATACAGGCAGTTATGAGCTGCCTGGTGTGAGTGTGGGAATCAAACTCAGGTCCTCTGCAATAGCAGTAAGCTGTGCTCTTAACTGGACCATCTGTCCAGCCCTGTCACCAAACATTTTTGTCCTTTATTTTTTAGACAGGGTCTCATGTACCTCATGATGACCTTGAACTTGCTGTGTAAAACTTGATCCTTCTGCCTCCGCCTCCCAAGTACTAGAATTGCAGGCGCACACCCTGGGTGTGCATTTTGACTCTCACACTCTGGGTGCCCCAAGAACCTCGTCGTGGTGACTAGGAGTCAGTTCTTGTGCCGGGAGCAACAGTGGTGGTGTCTAAAGCAAGGTCAGCTTCTCTCTGTGTTGTGTTCGCATTTCTGACCCATTTGTCTCTCCACCTCTGCAGACAAATTCAGAATATGATCCTTCTCGATGTTTTGCCTTTGTTCATGATCTGTGCGATGAAGATCAAAGTTACCCAGTGCCCGAGGGCAGTCTTGATGTTGTCGTCCTTATATTTGTCCTCTCAGCAATCGTTCCAGACAAGTAAGTGTTAGGTCCCTTAGCCTAAAAAGCTTTAATGAAGACCTCAAACTCCGATTATGCCCTAAATAAAAACAGTATCTCATGTCTGATAGACATAAGGACTGTGTAACTGTAGTGTTGATCCACTTCCTGTTTTAGCCTTTAACGCTCTACCTGCTCTGCCTTGGCTGTGGGTTGCCTGCACCACTGAGCTAAGTCTGTGAGCCGTGTGTGGACAGATTCCCACTTGGTCCACTTAGTATGTGTTGCTTCTCTGCTGAAATAACACAAAGTTGTTAAATTTACACAGCTAGACTACTGTGTTCTCTGGTGCTTGATTTTTTTGTTTTTGATTTTTGGCTTTTGCTTTTTTGAGACAGTTTCTCTTTGTAGCCCCGGATGTCCTGGAACTTGCTCTGTAGACCAGGCTGGACTCGAACTCCCAGAGATCTGCCTGCCTCTGCCTCCCAAGTACTGGAATTAAAATCATGTGCCACCACTGCCCAGCTTTGGTGCTTACATTTTTAGGAAAGCTGAAATACAGCTTTCCATAAAGTAAACTGGAAAGATACCCTTTAAAGGGTCTGGCGAGGTGGCTCAGTGGTTAAAGCACTGGCTGCTCTGCAGACGACTCAAGTTTCTTTCCTACACCCACACGGTGCCTCACAGCCATCTGTAACTCCAGGTCCAAGGATACAGCATCTACTTTTGACTTCCATGGGTGCTGTATATATAAGGTGTACATGCGTGTAAATATCTATGTACATAAAAGAATGAACTTTTGTTTGTTTTTTTGAAAGTACTATTTTAAAACTTCATGTAGAGTCAGTAAGATGGCTCAGCAGGTAAAGAAACTTGCCACCAACATGAGTTCAGTCCCCAGGGCTCAGTGGAAGGAGAGACCTGACTATCTCACATTCTTCTCTAATTTCTACTTGTGATATGTGCTCATGCACACACATGTTGACGGGGCAACAGGAAACGAATGTAATGCATCTTTGTAAATCCATGTGCAGGTAACTGGTGGTACCGTTCAGTACAAAGCACGTGTTTAACATGGGTCCCAAGGATGTGTGCTCAGTGGTAGAGTCTGTTCTTCCCATGCACAGCCTGGGTTCAAGAAAACAAAAAGAACGAGAAACCAAGAAAACAAAAGAACGGAGCATAGCAACCTGTGCTTGTGGTCTGGGTGATGTAACGGCATAAACGAATGCAGACAGATTGTAAAAATATATATACAGCTTTAATGCAAAATAGACTTACAGAACCACTGTTCCTGCGGAGACCAGGAAAGCAGAAGGGGACGGCTGGGAGCATGCTTGCCAAATTTATAGGCCAACATTAGCCCGAGGCGAACACGCCCCCTAAGGGGCGGGACTTATCCCTACAGGGTGATGGATGATACAGGAGGCTGAGGCAGGAGTTAGCCCTGGAGTTCAGAGGCTACCCGGGCAACATAGCAAGAGCCCAAGTCTAAAACAAAAAACCTGTGCATCAGGCAGCCAGTGAGCCTGTGTCCATGGGAGGAGGTGGAATTGGTTATAAAGATGATGGCACCGTTGACTGACAGCAGAGACGCTTTGACGTTGCCTGAGCTAGCCCAGTTTTCCTCTAGGTTAGCAGTAAAGTTCTCTGCCTCACAGGAGCAGGATGAGGCTTTGAAATGTTTCATATAGTGATGTGCTTCAGTTGCTGTAAATGCTTAATTCTGCGCTGGGCTTCTGGAGATACGAGGTGAGCTTTCCACATATTTATAAAAGAAGGCCCAGCTATGATGGTGCACACCCTAATCCCAGCTCTTGTGAGGCAGAGGCAGGCTGATCTCTGTGAGTTAGAGACCAGCCTATTCTATAGAGTGAGTTCCAGGACAGCCAGGGCTACACAGAGAAAACCTGTCTTCAAAAACAAGATCTCCTAAGTAAATTGGGAGCATGAGGACCTTGGGGAAGGTTGAAGGGGAAAGGGGAGAGGCAGGGAGGGGAGCAGAGAAAAATGTAGAGCTCAATAAAATCAATAATAAACAATAAAGAGAAGAAGCTTCTTTTGGCTTCTGTTTTGGAGGTTGGTGGACTTTCAGGCCCTCAGCAAGGTGGCACAACATCACCAATGAAAAATCTCTCATCCCATGGTCGGGGTAAGAAGAGAGGAGGAGGAAGGGGACAGAACCCATCAGTCCTTCCAGAGCACCCACACATGCTTCCTGGTGACCTACAGATGCCACCCTTCTGAGTATCTGCCACCTAGCAGTTCAGAGAAGAGGCCATGCTTTTAGCATGTGGGCCCCTGAGGAGAAGCACGGTAACAAATGAGAAGCCCTCCCACAGCGCTCATTTGCTGGCTCCTTACAGCACCATGGCAGTTGGAAGGCTTTCTATATGTATAGTTTTTAGGACATTTTCTAAAGCAGGTCTTACTAAGTGGCCTGAGCTGTCTGTCCTCTGAATCGGTCCTCCTGCCTCAGCCTCCCAAGAGCTGAGATTGCAAGCATGCATCATCACGCCAGCAACTTTAAACTCTAAAGGGGAGTTTTTCATGTAACAGGAAGAGGCGGTTGATAAGAGTTTGAGACAAATGAGTCTTGGATATTCCCTACGCGATATGGTCAGGCTTCCGGAGAGCTGCAGGAGCACATGTCGGGGGGGAGGGAATCGCAGGGCCAGGAAGAAGTAAGCCCATTTAGTAGTGACACATAGGGACTGGCTTTTGTGTTGTCAGAGTTAGGAAGTGTTTTGGTTTGGGGTTTGTGCTACAGGAGGGGGATCCCTAGGGGACTTACACTTCGCTCCCTCCGCCCTGCAGGATGCAGAAGGCTATCAGCAGGCTCAGCCAGCTCCTGAAGCCTGGAGGGGTGATGCTTCTTCGAGACTATGGCCGCTATGACATGGCTCAGCTTCGATTTAAAAAAGGTGCGTGGGGATCTGGAGAGCTGGGTCAGGGGTTGAGAGCACTGGCTGTTCTTTGAGAAATCTCAGGTTCAATTCCTAGCACCCCATGGCATGTCTCAACTAACTCCAGTTCCAAGGGATCTGATGCTTCTGTCCTCAGCAGACACCAGGCATGCATGTGATGCAGAGACATACTTGTAAGCAAAATACACAGAAGTAAACTTTTTAAAAATATGTAAAAATGCTGGGCAGTGATGACAAATGCCTTTAATCCCAACACTAAGGAAGCAGAGGCAGGTGGATCTCTGTGAGTTCGAGGCCAGGCTGGTCTACAAAGCAAGTTCCAGGACAGCCAGAGCTGTTACACAGAGAAACCCTGTCTCCAAAAACCTATCAGTATACACATATCACTAGGTATGGTGGCCGAGCACTCAGGAGGGTATTGGCAGGAAGATCTTCTGCGTTCAAGTCCAGCCTGATGGTTTATCTAGTACGTGCCAAGTCAGCCAGGACTACACGGTACCATATTCTGTACAAGAGTGTAAGTGTATGTATATAAAGATAATTTGGGGCTAAGGCAGTAGCTCATTTGGTTGGGTGCTGTCTTAGATAGGGTCTCCATTACTTGGCTAAACACAAACACTTCAGCATTGCTGTTCATCATGGCAGTCAGGGCAGGAACCTGGAAGCTGAGCTGATGCAGAGGCCAAGGCGAGGTGCTGCTTTCTAATAGAACCCAGGACCACAAGTCCAATGACGGCCCCACCCACAATGGGCTGGCCCCTCCCCCATCAATCACTAATTAAGAAAATCCCTGCAACCAAAGGCGTGTACCACCACAGCTAGTTTACAGCCTGATCCTGAGGGTTTTCTCTGTTGACATTCCCTCCTGTCAAATGTGTATAGCGTGTGTCAAATTGACATAAAACTAGACAGCCCAGTGCCTACTTAGATACATAAAGCCCTGGTTTTGATCCCTCAAATGACACTAAGCCAGGTGTGTATACACTTGTCATCCCAGGACTTAGGTGGTAGAGGAAGGAGGGTCAGTAGTTCAAGGTCGTTCTCAGCTACAGGACCCTGTCTCAAATAAAAAGTTTATTTTTCCAAAGATACTTTGCCACTTAAGTGAAAAATGGGTTTGCCAGTCAAATTAGACATACTATACTATAGAAACGTGGGTATTTTGTTTGTTTGTTTGTTTGAGGGTGTGTGTGTCTTTTGGTTGGTTGGTTGATTTTTCGGGACAGAATTACTTACTGGCCTTGAACACACAGGGATCCACCTACCTCTTCCTCGAGAGTGTTGGGATTAAAAAGGCTTACATCACCACCACCTGGCAGAAAAGTGGTAGTTTTTGTTTAAGAAAGAATCAGAGTGGTGGTGGTCCAAGCTTTTAATCCCAGCACTTAACAGGCAGATCTCTGTGAGTTCAAGGTTAGCTAGGTCTACAGCACTAGTTCCAGGATAGCCAGGGCTATACAAAGAAAGACTGTGTCAGAAAGAGAGAGAAATTATGAGGAGATTGGTTTAATCTGGAAATTACAGTCTTCTAAATCTTTTTTTTGGGGGGGAGGGGGAGTTCAAGGCAGGGTTTTTCTGTAGCTTTGGAGCCTGTCCTAAAACTAGCTCTTGTAGACCAGGCTGGCCTCGAACTCACAGAGATCCGCCTGCCTCTGCCTCCTGAGTGCTGGGATTAAAGGCATGTGCCACCACCACCCGGCTATAAATCATTTTAAATGTGGAACAGGTGGGAAGGTTTGTATGTGCTTGTAATCTCAGTACTTGGGAGGCAGAAGTATGGGGATCATAAGTTCTAGCCCTCCTCAGCTATACACTGAGTTCCAGTCCAGTATATATATTGATATTATGTCTTAAGAAACAAAAGGGCTGGGGAGATGGCTTAGCAGTAAAGAACACTTGTTCTTGCAGAGGACCTGTAGCAGTACCCACATGGCAGTTCCAGGGGGCCAGATGCCCTCTTCTCGTCCTCACAAGGTCCTGCATGTATATGTGGTTCCCATACATACAGTCAGGTTTGTGCACACATGCACATAAAATAAATACATATTTTTTAAAATAAATATATATTCTTGAAACAGGGCTGGAGAATTGGCTCAGTGGTTATGTCTGGGCTGTTCTTCCAGAGGACCCAGGTTTGATTCCCAGGACCCACGTGGTGACTAACAGCTATGTGTATCTCCAGTTCCCAGAGATGTAATGTCCGGTTCTGGTCTCCAGGGGCACCACATGCACATTGCACAGGCACACTGCAGGCAGAACACCCATGCACAATAAGTAAAAAAATAAATATTTTTAAATTTTTAAAACATAAAATGAAAAGAAAGGTGAGTTTGAAGACACAATCAGACTTGGTGGTACGTGCTTTTAATCCTAGCATTTGGACAGCTAAAAGACAGTATTTTCATGAGTTGTAGGCCTTATCTGAAGTTGCAGGAGAGTAAACTCATGAGGGTTAGGTACACAGCTCAGTGGCAGAACACTGAGCATGTTCCCAGGCCTGCAAGAATGTTTTAGGTTAGAGAGTTTAGCCGTGGAGTTTAGCTCATATAGAGTCCTTCCTAGTGTGTGCAGTGCCCTCAGCACCACAAAAGAAGACAGGCAGCAGGTGACACGGTGAGAAGACATTTCAGTGTTTACGACAGATAAAGTCTTAATATTTGTGTTTGTCAGGGGGCTGTTTTGAACACAATAAGGAAAATATACATGACCCACCCAAAACACTAACAGTTCGCAGAAAAGCATATTTAAATGACCAGTAAACAAGAGTTCAAGGATGTAAAAGTAAAAGGATAATTCTCCTCAAACCTGTTGCAGCCCAGTTCCAGGAAAGAGCTAGATACCTCCATTATGATAAAAATACAGATTGCAGCCAGATAGTGGTGGTGCACACCTTTAATCCCAGCAACCACATGGTGGCTCACAATCATGTGTGATGAGATCTGGTGCCCTCTTCTGGCCTGCAGGCATACATGGAAGCAGAATACTGTATACATAATAAATAAATAAATCTTCAGTTTAAAAAAAGGAGTGTGTAGGGAATTGCATACAGGTTGTAAGACTAAAGGGATGAGCAGAAAAAAGGGAAGGGTTGTCCACGTGAAAACAGTGAGTTCTCACAAGTGTGTGTTTGTGGACACAAGAGCAGAGCCCGGGCAAGTTTAGTCAAGAGTCAGTTACACTGATTGATGTTTTTCTAGGCCGAGCTTGGGGTGGTGGTGGCAGCGGCAGTTGCTGTGGCGCAGTCTAGAGCTCAGCTGGGAATCACATTATTATCTGATCCGCAATTTTGTTTTTTCCCATGTGCTGCTCTTTGCTGAAGCACTGTGCCTTTGTAGCGAATTGCAAGTTCCGGTGGCGTGTCATGTGTCACCAGAATGCACCTCTGCTTTCTCAATGCCTTTTGTTGGCAGGAAGGTGCTGGGAGTTGGGGTGGCCTGGGACTCTGTGCCAGTCGTCCTGCTACGGTTCTAAGCACGAACCACCGCACTTAGCCTGTTGTATATTGCTAAGCGATGAGATTCAAAGTGCTTTAGAGACTGAAGAGAGGTCTCAGCCGATAAGAGCACTTACTGCTCTTGCATAGGGCCTGGGTCTAGTTCCCAGCACCCACATCAGACATCTCACGACCTCCCGTCACTCACAATTCCAGGGAGTCTGACACCCCGGGCTCTCTCAGCTCCTGTCTGCGTGTACTCTCATAGGCACAAGCCTGAGATAATAAATCCTTTTCTTTTCTTTTCTTTTTTCTTAAGTGTATTAATGTATCTGTTTTGTCATGTAATGCAGGTCAGTGTCTCTCTGGAAATTTCTATGTGAGAGGTGATGGCACCAGAGTTTACTTCTTCACACAAGGTATGACAAAGCTGTTCTTTATTAGTGCTAAAGGTGGTTGGTATGCCAGCACTGCCCCTTCTCCGTCCTGGGCTGTCGCTTTCCCCAGGCCCCTCCGGCTTGTGCTGACTCTCAGTCGGCTGCTTTCCCCTCACTTCTGTTGTGTTCTCCAGAGTGGGAACCTGCCCGTTTTGCAGGTGTCCAGCCTGGTCAGCCTTGCCCTCTGCGCCAGGCTGTGCTTCAGTACAGCTGTGCCTGCCGGTGAGTGGTTGGCCTTTGGCTCCAGGTGACCGGGACCTGCTCTGTAGTCTGCCCGTCACAGACTTCACCCTCCACCAGCACGTTAGAAATATCCTTGGGCCCTTTGTCAGGTCATATACTTTGAATCTGTGTCTACATAGCATTGAAAGTTGTCCCCTAAAACATTGCCCTGGCATAAACATCTGTCGATTTTTGCATTTAGTTTTTGTTTGGGAGGTTATTGCTTTGTTTGAAAACAGGTCTCCCTGTGTAACCCAGGCTGGCCTTGAACTTCCAGTCCTCTTGAATCCCCTTACCAACTACTGATGTTACAGGCTTCCTTCAGCCGTGTGTGTGTGTGTGTGTGTGTGTGTGTGTGTGTGTGTGTGTGTGTGACTTTTGTTTGTCCTTTAACTTTGGTTTTGTTTCACTTTTTTGTGGGGTTAGTTTTTGGAGACAGGGTTTCTCTGTGTACCTGGCTGTCCTGGAACTTGCTTTGTAGACTAGGATGGCTTTGAACTCACAGAGATCTGTCTGCTTCTGCCTCCCAAGTACTGGGATTAGAGGTGTGCACCACCACTACCTGGCTGTATAACTTTTTTTTTTTAAGATTTATTTTTATTTCATGTGTTTGTTTTGCCTGCATGAGTATCTGTGCACCACATGCATGCCTGGTGCCCTCAGAGGCCAGAAGAGGGTGTTGGAGGCCCTGGAACTAGAGTTGCAGATGGTTCTGAGGCATAATGTGGGTGCTGGAAATTGAATTTGGGTTCTCTAGAAGAGCAGCCAGTGCTCTTAACTGCTGAGCCATCTCTCCAGTCCCTCTTGTAACTTTACATTGTTTGTAGAGCCCATAGGGGCTTTTTAAGAACTGGACTGATAGGGAGGAACTGGGAGGAGACAAGGAAGGGAAGGGAAAATTGGGCTAGAAATTAATTAATAAAAAATTTAAAAAAAAAAAAACAAAAACCCTGGTCTAGTGTTATGGAGCCATGTGCTCACAATCCCAACACTGGGAAAGGAGAGACAGGGATCCCTGGAGCTTGCTAACAAGTCACCTACCTGCTTGGTAAGTTCCAGGTCAGAGAGGCCTAAAGAATGGCATCCGAGGATGCCCTCTGACCTCCACATGCACCCCCATATACATGAACACTAAGAGCACATCCGTAGCGTTCACCTCAAAACTCCTCCTCCAGGGCTTGACACCCAAACCTTGACCTGCCATTGCCAAATTGTTGGAGTGAGTAGCCGGTGCTGTCAAAGCCTCTTTAAAGCATACTGATTGGGTTGTCCCAGGGCTCCACTTAGCATGGACAGCCATCAGCAAACCCCTTTCCCCAGAGGAAACCATGTGCATCTGCTCTCTCCAAACAGATGAGCTGCACGCGCTCTTCACCACTGCGGGTCTGGAAAAGGTGCAGAACCTGGTGGATCGCCGCTTGCAGGTGAACCGAGGCAAACAGCTGACCATGTACCGAGTCTGGATTCAGTGCAAATACAGCAAGCCTCTCCTGCCAGGTGTCAACAAAGAGGTGCCCGTGCCCCACACCACATGACGTCATCGTGTGTCAGGGCTTTTGTAAGGAGACATTTGTAAATTTTGGCCACTTGATGTTGGACAGTCTGGGAATCCAAGGAGCTTGGAACCTTGAACCTGGGAACAACTACTTTTTAGTACATTGACAATTGTTTTTACTTGTGAAGTCCATTAATATATATTTTCTCAAATTCACTTTTGATTACTGTTGTTTAGTGGAGGCAATGCTGCGGTAAACGTGAGGGGTTCAGGGACTGCTGCTGCCGTCGGTTCTCTCCTTCATGTTGGTCCTGGGGTTCAGACTCAGGCGTGGCTGCAAACACCCATGAACTTTCTCACCAGCCCTCAATTTTATTTTTTTTTAATTATTCCATATACAGTGTTCTGTCTGCACATGTGCCTGCAGGCCAGTAGAGGGCACCAGATCTCACTACAGATGGATGAGAGCCACCATGTGGTTGCTGGGAATTGAACTCAGGTCCTCTGGACGAGCAGCCAGTGCTCTTAACCTCTGAGCCATCTCTCTAGCCCTAGGCTCTCAGAATTTTAATACCTAGAATTTTACATCATTTTACACTCTGCAATCAAAAATGACCTTGAACTTTAGATCCTGAGTGCTAAGGTTTGCCAGCATGTGTGTTTTATGAGTTAAGAATAACCACCCCCTCCCCCCCAAAAAAATAAGAATAAAAACCAAGGGACTGGAGAGATGACCTGATGGTTAAGAACACTGGCTGCTCTTCCAGAAGCCCTGAATTCAATTCCCAGCACCCTGGCAGCTCACAACTGTCTGTGGCTCCAGTTCCAGGGGAACTGACACTCATGCAAACACCAGTGCACGTAAAATAAAAATAAATAAAATTTACCTTTTTTTTTTTCTTCGGTTTTTTGAGACAGGGTTTCTCTGTAGCTTTGGAGCCTGTCCTAAAACTCACTCTGTAGACCATACTGACCCCGAACTCACAGAGATCTGCCTGCCTCTGCCTCCCGAGTCCTGGGATTAAAATGGATTTTAAAAAAAAAAGAATAAAACCAAGGACGGGCAAGTGTGATGGCTCACAGCGGTAATCCCCGAAGGTGGAAAGCTTGCATAGGGGTCCCCATAAGATCAAGGCAGCTCGGACTAGAGTGTGAAACTGTGCGCAGAAGGCTTGGGAATATGGCTCACTAGTAAAACACGTTTTACCTGCACAGGCCCTGTTGCCTGTAATGCTGATCCCAGAACCTGGAAGTCTGAGACAGGAGAATTGCCTTTAGTTCAAGGCCGACCCAGGCTACCTAGTGAAATCCTATCTCAGGACACACACCATGGGACAGTACTGTAGATTCACACACAAAAGTTGTGTTACTATAAAATGCATTACAAGTTTTTGGGAACGCCAGCGTCTGTTGGAACAGCTGTAGTTGATATATAAGGGTCTCTGCTGAGTCATAAGGGAATAGACAACATGAGAAGTAACTATTTTAGGAGGTTTTTCTTAGAATTCAAACTGGTGGTGCACACCAGTACTCCTAGCGCTCAGAGAGCTGGTGCAGGTAGAGAAGCTCCTTAGTGCCAGCCTGGGCTACGTGGCAAGACCCTGTCTCAAAAAAATACTATAACCTTGGTAAGTAATTACGTCTAGGCCCTTGAAGGCTTGCATCCCTTGGATTTATGCGCTGTACCTTCCAGACTGTCTTAGTTAGGGTTTCCATTGCTGTGAAGAGACACCATGGCTGCGGCAACTATTATTTGGGGTGGTTCACTTACACTTTCAGAGGTCCAGCCCATTAGCATCATGATGGGTAGCATACAGACAGAAATAATGCTGGAGTAGTAGCTGAGAGTCCTGCATCTTGCAGGCAGTAGGAAGTCAACTGAGATGCTGGGCAGTATCCTGAAAATAGAAACCCTCAAAACCCACCTCCACGGTGACACGCTTCCACCAAAGCCATACACCCTAACAGTGCCCCTCCCGATGAGATTATGCGGTCCAAATGCATTCACACCACCACACAGACGGCCTAAAAAATTAAAGATCCTTCGCTTTTAGCAAAATTGTCTCCTTTTCACTGTGCACTTACATGCTTGCTTCAGTAGCAGCTGAGAGAGCAGCTTCCTTGTATGTCTCCCGTCCCTTGAATGTGGTCGTCATCCCTGTGGCTTCAGTGCTCGCATTTTCCCTTTTGCTTGTGTGTGCATCGCTGGGATGTGTTTGTAATTTTAACGGACTTTTCTTTTCAGATTTCAAACTAAAATGTCCCCATAATTGCCTCACTGCCATGTCTTTTCCCAAGAAAATATGGCAAGGCAGGCATCTTTTCAGGAATCTGAATGTTTGGAAAATGGGGGTACTTTCCATAAGGTGGAACAGAAAGGTTGAAAGGCAGGAGTAGCTGGAGACATCTGTGCCCCTTCCGGCCCCCTGGAATGGTTTCTCTCCCACCTGCCAGTACCCGCAGCTGCTTATGAAATAATCATTTGGGGCCTTAATATTAATTATAATTGCTTGGCCGATGGCTCAGGGTTCTTACTGGCTAGCTCTACATATAAATGAACCCATTTCTAATAATCTGTGTATCACCTCGTGCCCCATGGCTTACTGGTAATGCTCTGGCCTCTCCCCCACTCCGCCTTCTTTCTCCCTGTATCTCTGATAGATAGGCTTTCCTGCCTAGCTGTATTCTGCCCTGCCATAGGCCAAAGCAGCTTTATTCATCAACCAATAAAAGCAAGACATACAGAAGTACATCCCACATCAGACAGGCTAAATGTGGTACACACCTCTAATTCTAGCATTTGGGACGTTGAGGCAGGAGGAGGATTAAATCAAGGCCATCCTTTTCTATACTTAAAAAAAAAAAAAATTAGAGCCTGCTGGTGGTGGTGCATGCCTTTAATCCCAGCACTGAGGGGGCAGAGGTAGGTGGCTCTCTGAGTTTGAGGCCAGCCTGGTCTACAGAGCAAGTTCCAGAATAGCTATAGCTGATGCACAGAAAAACCCTGTCTACAAAAAAAAAAAAAAAAAAAAAAAAAAGATTAAGCTGAGAATATTGCACAGAGAGCATTAAGTCCTTTCCAAACGTGCAGGAAAGTATAGTGCAAGAACACTGGGCATAGTAGCACAGACTCATTCCAGCAACTCCCTCTAAAAGCTAAGACAGGAGGATTGCTTCCTGGGTTACTGAGTGAGTGCAGAAGCCAGCTGAGCAGCCTAGACCGTCTCTCAGATAAAAGCGATCTGATGATACAGTCAGTGCTAGTGTGTATGAGCCTGGTCACAAGGGAGTTGTTGTAGCCCTGTGTATTTTAATGGATAATTTGTCCACCCGAAAACCTCCTTTGCCACAAACATCTCTCGGGAGAAGCACATGGTGGCATTCCTGCCACCTCTAGATCATTCAGGCCTTTCTGATGTCCTCGGCACACAAAGCCTCTTCCTTATTTATTATGTATACAATATTCTGTCTGTGTGTATGCCTGCAGGCCTGAAGAGGGCACCAGACTTTATCACAGATGGTTGTGAGCCACCATGTGGTTGCTGGGAATTGAACTCAGGACCTCTGGAAGAGCAGGCAATGCTCTTAACCGCTGAGCCATCTCTCCAGCCCCACAAAGCCTCTTCCTGTGTGCAGCTAAGTCACTGTGCATGGATCCCCTACAGTCTGGAACGGTTGTCGCTTCTGTAACCTTGGCGTTGTAAGATTGCAGGCCAACTTTGCTGCTGTTTCCTTAAGAGCTGGTTCAGTTACCCTGGGCAGGAAGTGATGTGTGTTCTGTTGCATTGTATTGGGTCATAAGTATTTTTTAATATCTCTGTTCTTGGGGCTTAGCAGGTTAAGGCACTCCACCAAGCCCGACAACCTGAGTTTAGTCCCTAGGACCCACATGTGCAAGGAGAGAACCGATGTACTGTATGGCATGTATGTGCCCTTGGATGTTTGCACCAAAGAAATAAATGTAATTTTAAAAATCTCCATTATTGGTGATGTTGCCTAATCAAAATGGTTTTCTTAGGTCCTTGTGCTGTTATGTCTAAATAGGGTGTGAGGGAAGCCTGACTGTGCCGTCTGCCACCCTATTGACCACCAGGGTGTTCTGGGCTAATCTAGCCAGCTAAGCAGGTGTCCCCTTCCTCCTTCTCCATCAAAGAGAACAACCTTCCCCAAATAGAGGAGGACTGGTCTTCTGTCTCCTGCCGGAGCCTCCAGACAAGCTCTCAGGTTATCACCAAGTATTGTGCAGGCGTGTTCCTTTACATGTCTTCTCATACATGTTTCCCAGGTCTCTGGCTGTCGATAGGTTTTTAGCTGAATCATTCTAATAGATGCCGAGTGTGTGCTGCACATATTTGTACACATACGTATGGAAGCCAGAGGTTGGCGTCTTTATCATCACCTTCCACATTTTTTATCGACAGTTACTCCTTGAACCTGTGGTTTGCCATTTCGGCTAGACTAGCTGGCTGACAGGCCCTAGGGGCCCTCCTGGCAGCTCTTCAAGCCCAGCGCTAGGACTGCTACACGCTGTGCCCCGGCGCCTGTTTTTGTGTGTGTGAGGGGTTTCAGACTTTGCAGAGTTGTCTTCTGTCACCCACACTCAACCATCGCTGGTCATTTCCTGCTGTCCTTGCTTTCCTGGTTCCCACCCCTACCTCCTCTCCACTCCCTTGCTAACATTGCCTTGGCTTGGCTCCATCACCTGCATTTTAAAATGGAGAGAGAAGAGAGCTTCTTTCTTCCTCGATTGCTAATTTATTTAAAAGTGAAAACGCCTGGGTCTCTGAAATGCTTTCTGCCCTAACTTCTGAAATGAACGGGCAGCTGTGTGAGCCGCTAACGACCGTCCTTTGGCCTCCTAAGCCTTTCGGAGCAGCAGAAACAGTTTTGATTCCCATTCTGGCACTGTCTTGGGCTATGAGCTTAGAAGAGGAGCCCTGTCCTGGTCCCTTTTGTTCCCCTCCATCCTCCGACCTTTCATCTGCAGACCCAGGAAAGGACTTTGCACAGTGTTTTAGCCTCAGAATCTCTAATGGTGGACGGAGGAGGATGGCATGTTAAGGGTGACCGCAGTGCCTGGCTCAGCCCAGTGCCTAGGACTGACCCTCAGGGCGTCACACACGCTGTGCAAGGGCAAGCCAGACCCCCTGCCCTGGCTGAGTTGTGTGAAAACGTCTGTGTCAGGCTGACAAGGTAGCTCCAGGTATGCAGCTGCCAGAAAGCAGAGTGGGCTAGATGTCTAACAGAAGCGCTTCTGAAACCGACTTATCTTCCTCTGTCAAGTGCCAGCCTCTGCGGAGATAAAGTCAGTGTTCTTTGAAACCCAAAAGGCGGTTTGATGTGAGGCCCAGTGAGCTGCTGGGGTGGGGCAGTGTCCTGAAAGACACGCTGGGTCAGGGTATAACTTGGGTCTTCCCCAGAGTGTGGCCTCTATGGGGCAAAGGTCATGGTTCATCTCCCGATCTTGCATGGCTCACCGAGCCTGGCCTCTCTCGGTCTTTGGGTGGACTGGGGGGGTCTCCTGTGCTCCTTATGTAGCGTCACACTCTCTTGGTCTCTGCTTGGAAAAGTGGGGCCCTGGAAATTTAACAAGAAAAATAAAGTCTAGTGCTGAGACATCTGATATTCGTATGATTGATTCCTATCCTTGGAGATGTTAGCAACAGTAGGGGATTCTCCGTGGCTTAAAAGATGAGCATAGGACAAACAGTTTCTTTGACGCTGTTCACAAAGGCCTGTTCTTTAGTTTATGGCCGCAGCTGCTGTTTCCTGGGCCTTGCTGCATCGCGGCATTGCAGGTTTCTCTGCTTCTATGTTTGGTCTGCAGGTTGTGATTTGGAAGCGTTGGTGACAAGTTTTCCAGGTAGAACCTCAACATGACACCCTACTGCCTCTCTCTGGGGCAGTGAGCATCGAGGCTCACAACTCAGCGGGCTTTTGGCTGTAGTCAATGGAACACGTAGACAGTGGAACATGGCGGAGTTAGGGACAAAAAGCCACAATCTGACTTGTTCACTGGGGGTTTTAAGATCCAGTAGCCAGTACATTCACCCTGATATGTGCCCAGATCAGTCACCCCACTTTCCTTTCTGTGAGTTA
The DNA here is from genome assembly GCF_018167655.1 of Microtus oregoni. NCBI lineage: Eukaryota > Metazoa > Chordata > Mammalia > Rodentia > Cricetidae > Microtus > Microtus oregoni. The sequence goes on along the minus strand of NW_024543222.1, from coordinate 14,745,307 downwards.
GAATTTTACCGTTAAAATAGAAAATATTTGGCTGCTTGTCGTGGCACACACCTTTGATCCCGGTGACTTTGAAGCCCCTCCCATCTGCAGAGTGAGCTTCATTCCATCCAGGGCTACACAGTGAGACCTACACTCAAGAAATTTAAAAAGATACATGTATACATACACACATATACATACGCACACATATACACATACACACAAGCACACGCATAACCTCCAGGACAGTCTCAGCAGGTAAAGACACTTCTTGCCCTGTTGCCAAGCCTATCAACCTGAATACCTAAGTTCAGTCACAGAATGATACAGTATCAGGAGAAACCTCACTACTAAAAACTGTCCTCTGATCTCACATGTATATGCCGTGATATATGAATGCACACACACACAACCCAAATAAATAAACATAATTTAAAATTAATATATACCCAGGCTGGAATGTAGCCCTCCGGTAAAGAGAATGCCTTGTATTCATGAGATTCCATGTTCGGTCTCCAGCACTGCAGAATAAATGAATAAATAAATTGTCTAAGCAGCTGTGGGACTGAGGCTGGAGGGTCCTATAAGCCCCAGAGTTTAAAGCTAGCTTATACAAAACAGTGGGGATTACATTTTTTAAAAAAATGCCAGCCTTCAGTAGCACGAGCCTTTAATTCTAGTACTCAGGAGGCAGAGACAACTGGATCTCTGAGTTCAAGGCCAGCCACAGAGCAAGTTCCAGGACAGTTAGAGCTGTTACACAGAGAGAAACTCCTGTCTCAAAAAAATACAACAAACAAAAAAAACAAAGCTGGGTGCAGAGGTACTTGCCCATAATCTCAGCACTCAAGAGTTTGAGGCAGGAGATTCTTAAGACATTCATCTTAAGACATTCATCAGCAGTAACCTGTTAGAGAAAGACCTTGACAAAGTGTGCAGGGTGGAGACAACCCCAGCATACCCAGCCATCAAGCCCCGCCCCCACACTCTTGCTCCCCATTTCTGTCTGTCTAGTCTCTGACCAAAGCTGACCCTTCCTTGGGGTAACTCTAAACACCAGCGGGGCAGCAGACTCCTGACCCAAGGTCACTGGGCAGCAATAGGACAATCCCTCCCAGGACATTTGCCAGTCAGTGCGAAAGCCTGAGGCTCACGGGCTCCCCACACCCCCTTGGCAGGGGAAGCCTACATCATGTGTGAACACGTGACCCTTGCTTGCTCTTGATGGATGCATATGCCTTTAGCATGTTTTAATAGTGTCGCCCGCAAGCATTGTATGTCACAGATAACTGAGAACAGTTGACGGTTCCCGTTGTCCTTCACATCCAGAGCACGACGAGTTCCTAGTTCAGCTGAGCACTCTTTTTTTTTTTTTTTTTTTTTTTTTTTTGGTTTTTCGAGACAGGGTTTCTCTGTGGTTTTGGAGCCTGTCCTGGAACTAGCTCTTGTAGACCAGGCTGGTCTCGAACTCACAGAGATCCGCCTGCCTCTGCCTCCCGAGTGCTGGGATTAAAGGCGTGCGCCACCACCGCCCGGCTCTCAGCTGAGCACTCTTAACCCTAGTAGCTGCGCAGCTTGGAAGAGGCTGCAGCTACTTTACAAAGGATTGTTGGTCTGGGATCTGAGAGGTGACAGAGTGGAGGGGAACTCCCTGGGAGGAGTCATTGTTGAACTTAGATCAGAAGTTAATGGTTAACACATCAGGGTGTTGGGTGGGGCCAGAGAAGGTTTGTCAAGCTAAGGCTGTTCCCAAATCTCTTATCAAAATAAGCAGAGCCCCTACTGAACAATCTACATGTGCTAACACTACTTAGCATTTTGGCTAGCTTTAACACACACACACACACAAGCATACACAAACACGTGCATGTTAGGCATCAGCCCCAGGGTCCTGCGGCACAAGCTAGGCAAATGGTCTACCATGGAACTGCATCCCTAAGCCTGACTTTAAGACTAAAATATAGAGCCAAACTTGGTAACACATTCCTTTAATTCCAGCCCTCAAGAGGCAAAGACAGGTGGATCTTTGAATTCAAGGCCTGTCTGGTCTACGAATTGAGTTCTAGGATACCCAGAGCTACGTAACGTATTGAGTTCTAGGATACCCAGAGCTACGTAGTGAAATCCTGTCTCAAAAAAACCAAAAGACTAAAGTGTATGGTGGTACACACCTTTAATACCAGCACTCTGTGAGTTCGAGGCCAGCGTGATCTGCATAAGAAGTTCCAGAACAGCCTACATAGACCCTTTTCCTTAAAAATAAACAAGCACTTTTAGCCGGGCTGTGATGGCGCACGCCTTTAATCCCAGCACTTGGGAGGCAGAGGCAGGCAGATCTCTGTGAGTTCGAGACCAACCTGGTCTACAAGAGCTAGTTCCAGGACAGGCTCCAAAACCACAGAGAAACCCTATCTTGAAAAACCAAAAAAAATAAAAAAATAAAAATAAATAAACATGCACTTTAAAAAAAATCCTTTTAAAGATTGAAATGCCTTTCAGCCAGGTGTGACGGTGCCTGCCTGTAGTCCCAATACTCAGGAGACTGAGGATGGAGAGTTGGAGAGCAGCCTGGGTTATGGTGGGGACCAGGAGTGTGTGTGTATGTGTCCCTGTGTATAGAGGGAGAGAGAAAGAGGGAGAGGGAGAGGGAGAGAGAGGAGAGGAGAGGAGAGGAGAGGAGAGAGGAGAGGAGAGGAGAGGAGAGAGCGCACTTTTCATAGGCTGAAGGTGCAGCTTAGGGATAGCGCTCTTACCTAGCATGTTTAAGGCCCTGGTTTTGATCTCTTAGGCCATACACCAAAAGCCCTTCGTATTTAATCCTTAGAGTTTGCCTGTGAAGTCTGATTGCCTCCCTTGCGCAGACGGCTGCACTTTATCTGCCGAGAGCAAGCAGTTTGCCAGGGGCGAGCAGACAGTGTTAACTGTATGGAAACCAGCTTAAAGAAGGTGACTGGGGGCTGGAGAGATGACTCAGCAGTTCAGAGCACTGTGGCAGTTCATAGCCTGCTGAGAGGCCGAGGAGCGGGAAGCAGGGTACAGACTGCTCAAACAGCCCCCAGGTGGGGACTCTTCCTTCAAGGCTAGTGGCAGCCAGCCTGAGCTGAGCGAATTGGAGAGAAGGGCAAGGCTGAACTAACTGGTCCTCTGAGAGATTGGACACAACCATTACCATGAGAAGCTTGAAGGGCTTTGCGAAGTGTCCTAATTACACGTGATATTAATTGTGCTGGTGGGGGGTGGGGGGGAGGATGCAGGATGAGGAGCAGGGTGGAGGATCCGGGAGGATCCAGAATTGGATCGTGATGGTGGGGGCCTGGGTAAGCAGCAGGTACTGCTGCCCGCCGCTATTCCTAGGAGGGAAGGAAAGGCATTGATCGCTTCTGTTCTGACCCACTGAGGGCCAGGTGCCCCTCCAGATGGAAAGCCTTAAAGTCCGGAGGCTGGCCGGTGCCGGAGGCTCCTGCACGCTAGAAGTGTGACTGTCCCCCAGTGCCACTGGCGGTGTTCAAAGCCGCAGGCTTCGCTGACTGCACCTGGGAGGAAGTGAGACTATGCTTCCACCCGGAAGTCCGGTAGAAAGTGCCCTCCAGCTCACCAGCCTGCCCTCCAGTTCACCAGCCTGCCCTGTGGCCCACCCCTTGCCACCAAGGATTGGCTGGTGGACAGTCAGAACGGTCAGAAGGTGGGTGGATCTGGAAGTCAAACTGAGACGGCTTGTCCTGGGAGCCTAGCCCTTGGCTGAAATCTGGAGTGAAAAATAGCGGAAAGGCTGGAGGTGTGGCTCGGTGGCTCGGTGGCGGCAGGCCTCCTTTGCGTGTGCTGTGATAAGAGAACTCTGGTCCTTAGGAGAAACCCTTTTCTGCATCATAGACACGGACTGGAAAGTCAAATGTTCTGGCTTTACTTGCTTTTGTCACCAACTTTCGAGGTCGCTCTCACTAGCTCTGCTGTAGACAGCACCTCTGGCGTGTGCATCACGATGGTCATGAGAGGCCATCACGAGGTCATGAGATAGCTCAAATGACTTGCAAACACCACCCCCTCACTTGGGCCCGAGTGCCAGCTGGATGCCCCCTTTCATCAGAGAACCTACAGAATTCCCAGAGGACAATAACACCACCCTTCCCGAACGCCTGTCCTAGAACAATGAGGTGGGCCCGTGCACAGTATGGTCTGCTTAATCTTGACACACCTGTCAGCAGAGACCTTCCCAGCCACCCAGACCCGAAATAGTCACACAGAAACTATATTAATTACAACACTCCTTGGCCAATGGCTTAGGGTTCTTATTAAGAAACTCTTACATCTTAAATTAACCCATTCCTATTATATTTTACCATGAGGCTCATTTGGCAGCTATATGGCATCTCCCTGACTCTGTCCTCTTTTCTCCTCTATCTCTGCATGGAATTCCCACTTTATTCTGCCCTGCCATAGGCCAAAGCAGCTTTATTCATTAACCAATAAAAGCCACAGAAGGACTTCCACACCATTTGCCCTTCTTCTCAGGGAGAAGGATTTAAGACAGGACTCCAGCTCCTCACCCTTGGGTGCCTCTAGAAGCCTCTAGAATAAACTCATACAATCCCCAAAGCTACGGAGAAACTCTGTCTCAGAAAAAAAAGAAGAAGCTCAGTTTCAGGGACGGGCACAGGGAGCCAAATGGGCTGTTTCAGTAGCCACATTTAAGAATGAAAGATCAGGGGTTGGAGAGATGGCTCAGCAATTAAGAGCACTGACTGCTCTTCCAGAGGACCGGGATTCAGTTCCCAGCACCCACATGGCAGCTCACAACTGTCTGAAGATCCAGTTCCAGGGGATCTGACACCTTCACACCAGTGCACATAAAATAAAGTAAATAAACAATAAGAAATATTTAAAAAAAAATGAAGACCAGCGTTTCTGAAACTTCTCAGTGGCTCAACAATGCTAAACCTACACATGTGTGTGTATCTACACACGCATACATGAGGCACATTATATACACATGCATACATGAGGCATATTGTATACACATGCATACATGAGGCATATTATATACACATGCATACATGAGGCATATTATATACACATGCATATATGAGGCATATTGTATACACATGCATACATGAGGCATATTATATACACATGCATACATGAGGCATATTGTATACACATGCATACATGAGGCATATTATATACACATGCATACATGAGGCATATTATATACACATGCATATATGAGGCATATTGTATACATATGCATACATGAGGCATATTATATACACATGCATACATGAGGCATATTGTATACACATGCATACATGAGGCATATTATATACACATGCATACATGAGGCATATTGTATACACATGCATACATGAGGCATATTATATACACATGCATACATGAGGCATATTATATACACATGCATACATGAGGCATATTATATACACATGCATACATGAGGCATATTATATACACATGCATACATGAGGCATATTATATACACATGCATACATGAGGCATATTATATACACTTAATGGAGATGGGGAGAGAGCACACAGGTGGCAAAATTCTGATTAAGAAAAAAAGACCTAGACAGAGACTAGTAATTTTTTTTCAATTTTCTCTAGGCTTAATTTTTTTCCTGAAAAAAAAAATGAGGATAAAAATGAAGATAGAGTTGAATATGCCCAGGCTTCAGAATGAGACCATGTCTCAAAAAAAAAAAAAGTGGTGGTGGGACATTACCTTTAATCCCAGCACTCAGGAGGCAGAGGCAGGCAGATCTCTGTGAGTTTGAGGCCAGACTGGACTACAGAGCGAGTTCCAGGACAGCCAGAACTACACAGAGAAACGGTTTCAAAGCAGACAAAAATAGCCAGGTGTTACTGCACACCCCTTTAGTCCTAACAGTCAAGAGGGGGAGGCAGACATGTCTGTGAGTTCAAAGTCAGCCTGGGATACATAATGAGTTCAAGCTAGTTACATAGTGAGACCCCATCTCAAAACAATAAATACAGAAGGACACTTGAAAGGTGGGCTGCGCTGAGCTTCAGAACACCCCCCAGAGAACAGCCCAGGTGGCCCAGAGGCCCCTGAGGCTTTGGAGAGCCTTGACAAGGTGTCAGGGTGTGGGTTGAGCACGGGATAGATAGGGTCCTCCAGGCTTTTCCTGGTGACCGCCTCACACAAATGCTTAGCAGTGTGATTAATGCTAACTCGACCTGCAAGTGCCGGCAACTCTAACATGAAGAACATTCAGGAAATTAAAGACATAGTGACCGAAGACGCCTGTGACATCTGATGGCAAGCCAGTAGCAGATGCCTTAAGGTGAGTCCCTGTGGTCCTTTCCTCAGGGAGAGCCTCTGGCTTCACTACTGATGCTCTTCTTAGAGCCATGGCTGCCCATCTTAGAGCTGGAGAAACAGCACTGTGACGGGTGATGGAGCTCAGCAGGACTGAGGGCAGAGACTGAGTCCTCCTGTGGCTCCCCGTGGCTGGCAGAGTGCCCGGGGAAAGGGACGGGGAGGGAGAGGGGGTTGGGCCAGCGCTATGTTGGCTGCGGGCAGGCTCGCTGACTGTTGTACTCAGATGGTCTCACTTAAACTTTCTGAAACCTCTGGAGGGTGGGCTCATTAACCCCTAGAGGAAACCGAGGGCCGAGAGGTTAACTAGTGTGCCAAAGGTCACACAGCATAAACGAGCCTGAACGTCTGTGAAATAAGAGCGTGTTCCCTTGACTGCCTGCCTGCCTGTCCACTGTTTTCTGACAGCATGAGTGAGTGGGCTTTGGGAATTCTTGAAGCCACCTCCTTAAAAGCGCTTAGCACCGTGGTGAGCACAGATGATTGTGTGCGGATGACTGTCAGTGCTAGTGACGGAATGAATGAAGTGGAAACTTCTCAGCTTTACTTCAGATGGAAGATTTTCCCCAGAGGCCTTTGAACACTGGTTCTAATTAAAGCAGAAGGGCATTGGCGAACCACTGGGTCCGCCCCTTATTAATTGGCAAGTGCAATCTGTAGGCTGTTTATGTGTCAAGGTCAGAGATCGGTCCCTAGCTGCTGTCCTCTCACTCACGAGGCAAGAGTGAAGAACGTGAATCTGTGGCTGTGAAAGCCATTGATCTGTGACAGGAGGGTTGTGCAGTGGTGGGGCCAGGGACCATCTGAGCCCTGAGCTGCTGTCGCCGAGCCTGCTCCTGGCTGGTCAGGCTTCTCAGTGTTCCAGGCTGCCTTTGCCCTACAATCGAGTGAGCGGCAGATGCTGGCTTGCCCTGGGCAGCTCTCACGGAGGCCATCAAGATGCCGATGGCAGTGTGTGCCTACCTGGCAGATAAAGCTGCTGTGATCGCCAAGATGATTTTGTAGAGTGAGCCCCATCCGCTGTGCTCCCGATTGTGGACTCCCGTGATTTCCCGAAAAGTGGAAAACTCAGCTGTCATTTGGGGCGGGGCGGGGGGGTGGGGAGCGGGCTGCATCCCCGCTTTCCCCTTGTGAAAAGAACAACAGAAACAATGGAGGACTTTGAAGTTGTCTGTTAATCTGGAAAGAGTGAGGTGGGGGAGGTTAAAGTGGGACGGTCTTGAATCCTCACCAAGCAGCCCCTGCAATTCCCCACTCAGGCAGACTCGGGAGGTGTCTCTGCTGAACCCGTGTGTCCATCACACACTCGGCTCGTTTTGTGGAGTCTTCAGGATAAACCTAACAAGACCACACAAAACTCAGGAGGCTGCCTGGGAAGTTGAGGCAAGAAAGTCAAGATTAGTTTTGGCTACATAGCAAGTTAGAGGCCAACTTAGGCCACGTGAAACTATTGCAAACAAACAAACGAACAAACAAACAGCCTCCATGACATTGGCAGTTAGTTCCATGGGAGGGAGGAGGACCCAGTATCTCAAATCATTGGGATGGAACAGGACGCAAACATGATTCTTTTCTCTCAGGGCCAACCCTGATTCTGCATGATCTAAGAAAGGCATCAGAGGTCATTTTCAATGCTTTTTTTTTTTTTTTTTTTTTTTTTTTTTTTTGGTTTTTCAAGACAGGGTTTCTCTGTGGTTTTGGAGCCTGTCCTGGAATTAGCTCTTGTAGACCAGGCTGGTCTCGAACTCACAGAGATCCACCTGCCTCTGCCTCCCAAGTGTTGGGATTAAAGGCGTGCGCCACCATCACTGCCCGGCTCTTTCAATGCTTTCTTTATCCTTGTAACTCAGAAATAATGTTTTCCACAACAGACAACTATCTGGGTTTAAACCACTCAAACAGTCAGGGACGGTGGTTCCTGTGTTTAATCCCAGCACGTAGGAGGCTGAAGCAGGAGGGCCACAAATTTGAGGTCAACTTGGGCTCACACTGAGATCCTGTCTCAAAAAAAAACACAAAAACAAAATAAAAAATTCTAAGTAAACAGCCCGTTTCAAAAACAAATATAACAAAATTAAACAGAACAAACTCCCAACCTACCCCCATTGTATTTTATTGGAAAGAGCTCAGGTTCAAGGTTTAGTTGGAACAGGGACTGTCTCCTCTCCAGGTATGTTTCTAGACAGGCAGGGAGCAAAGTCCCTTTGCTTTTAACTGGTGGCCAGGCTGGACTCGGGTTACACAGAACTCCAGAGAGAGCCAGCCTCTGCAGCATCTGGTGGGATCCAGTCTAAACTCTATCCTCACGATCCCCATGAACTTGAGTGGCTTCTTCTTGAAAAGTGCCCATGACCTACCTCAGAGTTGTGTGAATAAGTCCTGGGCTGCAGAGGTGACAGAGGAAGGATCCTGGATGTCCACACACCAACCAGGCACTGGGTAGCATAACACGATAAATGTGTTCATTGTGGCAGGGAAGAGCAGTCTGACTACAGAGAAAGGGAGCTGGGAAAGTAGTTCCTGGGACGGGGGGTGGAGCTCAGTGATGCCGACTTGGAGGTACCATGTTGGTCAAGTATTCACACAGTTCTGGGTTAGTCCCCCACCACAAGAAAAATGAAAGCTGCCCGGTGATAGTGGTGCACAGAGTGGAACCCAGGGCTACACAGAACAACCAGGGCTACACAGAGAAACCCTGTGTCAGAAATAAATAGATAAGCAAACAAGAGAGAGGAAAACTAAAAATAAAACCAAAGCACCCACTCTGAGTGGTCTGCAGACCAGCTGCCTCAGCCTCACCAGGGAAGATAACAGCAATGCAGACATCAGTTCCTCCCCAGCCTGCCGAACCAGACTCTGGGGTGCTGTCCTCCTCCTGCACTGGGCTTGTGGTGTGTGTGTGTACTCCCGTGTGTTATGCACGTGGAAAGAATCTTCATGTACGTGTGCCCATGTGGAGGCCAAAGGTTGATATCAGGTGTCTCCTGTCACCCTTTTTGTTTTTGAAATGGTCTCTCACTGAACCTGGAACTCACTGTTTCGGCTAGATCGGCTGGCTGGGGAGCCCCCAGGATCCATCTGTTTCTATGTACCCAGTGCCAAGTGAGATCCACTACCTAGAAAAATGCAATGTAAGGGACTGTCTGAAAATGTGCCATCTAAGTTTCTAAGGAAATGTAAACCTGTACATTGTAGTTTCAGAAGGTGACTGGAGCAGAGACCAAAAGTCTAAAGCCAACCAGGTCTACCTAGTGAGTTCCAGGTTAGCCAGTGTAGTAATAAGGGGCGGCAGGGCTGCGTCCCCAGCACCCTGGCTGCCTGGCTAGTTTATGCCCGAAATAACAACACACAAACTGTATTCATTTAATCACTGCTTGGCCCATTTCTATCTAGCCTCTTCTAGGCTAATTCTCACATATTAATTTAGCCCATTTCTAATCATCTGTGTTGCGCCCCTAGGTGCGCTTACCGGGAAGATTCTAGCTTATGTCCATCCTGGGTTGGAGCTTCATCGCGTGCCTCTGCCTGGGAGCTGGGAGCATGGCGTCTCTCTGAGGCGTCCGCTCCCGAGTGGAGAGCTGTGGAGTCTGAGCTCACTTCCTCTTCCTCCCAGTGTTCTGTTCTGTTTACTCCTCCCACCTATCTTCTAACCAATGAGGGCCAAGCAGTTTCTTTTTATTTAACCAATGACCTTCCTCCATCAAGCCAGGGCCACACGGGGAGACCCTGCTTCATAGAAAATAAAAGGCACACACCTTTAATCCCAGTACTCAGGAGGCAGAGGCAGGTGACTCTCTGTGAGGCTGAGGCCAGCCTGGTCCACATGGAAAGATCCAGGCCACATGGCTACACAGTGAGAGTCTGTCTCAAAAAAAAAAAAAAAAACAAAAAAAAAAACAAAGCACCTACCCATCCATACCAACAAACAAAACCAAACAAAACTGGACATGGTAGCACATGCACCCACACATTCAAGAGGCAGATGCAGGTAGTTGTAGGGGCATTTCCTTTGTATTTTAATAAATAAAGCTTGATTGAAGATCAGAGAGTAAAACAGCCCCACTGGTCAGCCTGGGCAGTGGTGACACACAACTTTAATCCCAGTAGCCACACTACTTTGCCATAGAAACCTGGAGGTAGTGGTGAACGCCTTTAATCCCAGTATGAGAGAGGAATATAAATATGAGACAGCTCTCACACACAGTCTCATTCTGAGATTTCTGGAGGCAGGATCGTCATTTCGGACTGAGGTAGAGGTAAGAGCCAATGACTGGCTACTTTTTCTTTTTTTTTTTTTTTTTTTTTTTTGGTTTTTTTCGAGACAGGGTTTCTCTGTAGCTTTGGAGCCTGTCCTGGAACTAGCTCTTGTAGACCAGGCTGGTCTCGAACTCACAGAGATCCGCCTGCCTCTGCCTCCCGAGTGCTGGGATTAAAGGCGTGCGCCACCACCGCCCCGCTACTTTTTCTTTTCTGACCTTCAGGTTGAACCCCAACATCTGTCTTTGGTTTCTTATTAATTGTGGGACAGGTGGACCTCTGAGTTCCAGGCCAGCCTGGTCTACAGAGTGAGTTCCAAGGTCAGCCTCTGAGTTCTAGGACAGTCAGAGCTACACAAAGAAACGCCACCATGGCTGGAGAGATGGCTCAGAGATTAAGAGCCAGTGCTCTTCCAGAGGTCCTGAGTTCAGTTCCCAGCAACCACATGGTGGTGCTCACAACCATAAATAATGAGATCTGGCGCCCTCTTCTGGTGTGCAAGCAGGCAGAACACTGTATACTTGATAAATAAATAAATCTTTAAAAGAAAAAAAGGGCTGCCTCAATAAAAAAAGTTGGGTAAGAGAAAAAAAGAAAGAAAGAAAAAAGGCACAGTTCACTTACATCTAAGACAGAGGAGTCTGTCAGATTCCACAAGGATAGGGTCTGTTTCTTTTCTTTTTTTTTTTTTTTTTTGGTTTTTCGAGACAGGGTTTCTCTGTAGCTTTGGTTCCTGTCCTGGAACTAGCTCTTGTAGACCAGGCTGGTCTCGAACTCCCAGAGATCCGCCTGCCTCTGCCTCCCGAGTGCTGGGATTAAAGGCATGCACCACCACTGCCCGGCACTTTTTTTTTTTTTACCATTTAAAAAATATTTGTGAGCTGGGCAGTGGTGGCGTACGTTTAATCCCAGCACTTGAGAGTCAGAGCAGGCGGATCTCTGTGAGTTTGCAGCCAGCCTGGTCTACAGAGAGAGTTCCAGGACAACCAGGGTGGCTAAATAGAGAAACCCTGTCTCCAAAACCAAAATAAAACAAAAAATATTTGTGATTATTTGTTGAATGTTTACAATGTGTGTGTGTGTGTGCACTTGTTGATGTGTGAGAGCATGTGTTTGCCAGTATGTGTGTGTGTGTGTGTTTATGTACAGCCATTGATGAGTGAGAGCATGTGTTTGCCCGTATGTCTGTGTGTGTGTGTGTTTATGTACAGCCATAGATGCGTGAGAGCATGTCTTTGCCGGTGTGTGTATGTGTGTGTATAGCCATTGATGTGTGAGAGCATGTGTTTGCCGGTGTGTGTGTGTGTAATCAGAGGAGGACCACTGGTGTTGGCCCTTGCCCTACCACCTTGTTTGGAGCAAGGTGTCTGTCTGCTGCTGTGATCCTATCAATGAGCCATCTCTCCAGCCTGATTTTTTTTTTCAGGGGGATGGGAGTGGGGAGTCTTACTCTGTAGTAGAGGCTACCACATAACTGTAGACCTGAGTATCGCACAGGCCGGGCTTGAGTTTACAGCAATCCTCCTGCCTCATCTTCCCACGTGCTGGGGTTCCCAGTGTGTGCTACCATACTTGGCAAGGATGCTGAACCTGAAGGACTCACTAAGGGGTTGACTACTTCTCATCTCCAAACCTGTAAAGGAAGCAGAAACTAATGGCCAGGGGTGAGGGGCAAGCTGCAGAACAGACCGTGTTTTAAGTTAAAAGAAACCAGAAGAGGAACTTGAGAGATGGTTCAGGTGCTCTTTGCAGTCCCAGCACCCACATCAGACTGCTCATAGCTGCCAGTCTCCCCAGCTCCAGGGCCTCCAGCACTTCCTTCTGTGGGCAGACAGCGCATACACATAAATTAAAAAAAAAAAAAAAAAGCCTTGTAAGAAACAAAGGAAAGCCGGGCGGTGGTGGCGCACGCCTTTAATCCCAGCACTCGGGAGGCAGAGGCAGGCGGATCTCTGCAAGTTCGAGACCAGCCTGGTCTACAAGAGCTAGTTCCAGGACAGGAACCAAAAGCTACGGAGAAACCCTGTCTCGAAAAATAAAAAAAAAAAAAGAAAGAAACAAAGGAACAAAGGAAAGCCTGGTGATGGTGGCTCACACCTTTGATTCCAGCACTTGGGAAGCAGAGGCAGGCAGAGCTCTGTGAGTTCAAGGCCAGCCTGGTCTACCTGCCTATGATACCTGAGGTCTGGGTTCCATCCCAGTACCACAGAAGCAAATCAGCACAGTCAGGTGTAATGATGGGTTCCTGTAATGGTGTAGGAGGTCCCTCTGTATTTGTGTTGCTTTCATTGGTTGAATAAAGAAACTGCCTTGGCCTTTTGATAGGACAGAAAATTAGGTAGGCGGAGTAGACAAAACAGGATGCTGGGAAGAAGGGCAATGTGGCAGACGCCATGTTTCTCCTGCCTGAGACAAACGCTGGTTAGAATCTTTCCCAGTAAGCCACAACCTCATGGTGATATACAGATTATTAGAAATGGGTTAAATCAAGATGTGAGAATTAGCTGATAAGAGGCTAAAGCTTATGGGCCAAGCAGTAATTTAATTAATATAATTTCAGTGTGGTTATTTCGGGGGGTTAAGCTGGACACAGCCTGCCGCTCCTCCTACTACACTGTAATCCGAACACTCGGGAGGTAGAGGCAGGAGGATCAGAAGATACTTAAGGCCAGCCTCAGGTATTAGTGAGTTTGAGGGCAGCCTTGGTTGTATGAAACTCTGTCTCAAAACAACAAAAGCCATAGCAAACAAAACAACAACAAGAAGACATCAATAGCGTTGGGGTTTGGTGATATAAGCCTTTAATCCCAGGGTGTGGGAGGTTAAAATAGGATTGTTAGTTATGACTTTGAGACCAGCCTCGGCTACATAGTGTGTTCCAGGTTAGTCTGTGCTATGAAGTAGAAGATACTGTCTCAGCAAACCAATCACAAAAGAAAAAAACAAGCAACAATCTCTGATACAGGCTGGAGATATGGCTAGTGCTGAGGAGGGCCTCCTGTTCCTGCAGAGGACCAGATTCCACTGTCCAGCGCTTACAAGGGAGCTCACAAACCGCCTGTAACCTAAGCTGTAGGGGATCTGCCCTCCTCCGGCTCTCCAGTGCACACAGTGCACATAAACCTGGGCAAACAAACACAAATAAGCCTTAAAAAAATCAATAACTCCTGGCAGTGGTGGCACACGCCTCTTATCCCAGCACTCGCAGGCAGATCTCTGAGTTTGAGGTCAGCCTGGTCTACAGAGCAAGTTCCAGGTTTCCAGGATAGCAACTCAGGAAGCCTGGGCCTGTTGTTTGCTGAACTCAGAGACACCTGGTCTGAAATGAGCTATCCAGGTCACAGGCTGGCTGTGACCTAAAATCTAAAAGATCAACCGTCTTTGAAAAGATGAGATGAAGTGTCTATACTGGCCAATAATGGTCAGCTAAGCGCTTTGGTTCCAGTCTCTGCCCTCTGGGATGAGGCACTAAACCTTGACTCTTGAGCTGATAACTGAACTTCGGGCACGGTTCCTTGCTGCCTCCCAGCCATAGGAAGGCTGCTCTGCCCGGGTGTCCGGCCCTCATGGAGGGCCTGGCTTTTTCTGAGGGTGATCCTGCTTACATCCAGGCGACTCCTGGTCCTCATCGCATCCCTCCACACGCCTCATTATCACAGAAAATTTGTCCCTGCCCTCCCCCGCTGCTGCTGGAGTCTCATACTCTGTACAAGTACCCAGATGTCTATCCTGCACGGCACTTTCTCCACCCGACACGCAGTTAGTGCCCTGGGGGATCTCCTCGTTCCGTCATGGGAGGGCTGGTATTTACCAGCACTGTATCTTCGTCTCGTGCACACAGGTAAGGAGGGCACGTTCCCTCTGGTGTACCTAGTGCACGGCTGAGTCAGCTAGGAGTTTGGTAGCCATGCAAGGGGCGCAAGGTGCAAAGGCCCTGAGGTGGGAGCAGGTAGGTAGGGCTCAGGTGCTGGAGTTGGGGGCAGCGGGAGAGAGAATAATTGAAATAGTTTTTTTTTTTTTATCTAAGTTATGAAAGAAAAGAATGAACATTTGCTAAACTGAGCCAGCGATGGAAGAGCAGGTTTGCGGACATCAAGGTGGAAGCCCCTCCCACCAGTCAGGCAGTATCCTAAATACTGTATCTACACTGCACAGTGATGAGATTGGGGCATGAGGGGGTGGTGTCATTAACTCTCAGAATTCTCATAAGGGTCCTCCTGAGAAGCACGTGTCACTGAATAAAGAGCAGAGAGGATTTGCTTAACACCCTGGAATGTCAAGAACGATTTGAATAAAATAAACTCCAGTGTCTTTTCCACGTTTCGGGATGCTGGGACATTCCTTTGTCCCAGTTAGGAAAAGCAAAGGCTGCCCACCGTGCGGGAGTGGTATGGGATCACAGTTGCTCTGTCTTAGCCAAGTCACTGGCAAATCCATGGCCAGATCCATGGAGGCTGCCACAGCAGGGACTTGATCTGTGGAAAGCATTGTGAGGTTACAGTCACAGGGTTACACCCCAGGCATTTGCATTTCCTCAGAAGCACTCACTAAAAAATCCCTGGGCACTCTGCTGTTTTTGGGTAACGGTAGGTGGCAGCAGTGGTGTAATAGGCTTGGCAGAAATGAAGGGTTTTTTCCCCTCAAGACTGGGTTTCTCTATAGTTTTGAAGCCTGTCCTGGAACTAGTTCTTGTAGACCAGGCTGGTCTCGAACTCACAGAGATCCGCCTGCCTCTGCCTCCTGAGTGCTGAATTAAAGGTGTGCGCCACCACTGCCTGACCTCAAGACAGGGATTCTCTATAGTTTTGAAGCCTGTCCTGGAAACTAGCTCTTACAGACCAGGCTGGGCTCAAACTCACAGATCCGCCTGCCTCTGCCTCTGCCTCTGCCTCTGCCTCTGCCTCTGCCTCTGCCTCTGCCTCTGCCTCCCTAGTGTTGGGATTAAAGGCATGAGCCACCACTGTCTACCAGACAAGTGAAATAATGGATCCCAAAGAAATAGGGATATCCCTAGGCATCCCATGCTGGGAGAAGTAAAAGGTACCAGTCAGATGTGGGGTGGGGACTGGGTAATATAGCCAGAGGTAGGGTAGAGGGTGGGGGTATGGGAAGCACTTGTCTTTCAGAGAGAGACTTCACATTGTCTCAAAGACTTGCCAGACCACCTCACGAGATGGGACTGAAGCTCAGACAAGGATGGGTCAGTGGTGAGCAGAACCACACATTGGCCAGGACTGCTTAGATGTGTGCTATGGGATAATGCTCTTGTACATTGTAAAGGTTTGTCATTCATATTGGTTTAATAAAACACTGATTGGCCAGTAGCCAGGCAGGAAGTATAGGTGGAGCAGCCAGACGAGGAGAATTCTGGGAAGAGGAAAGGCAGAGAGGAAGTTACCAGCTAGATGCAGAGGAAGCAAGATGAGAATGCCTTATGGAGAAAAGCTACCAAGCCATATGGCTAAACATAGATAAGAATTATGGGTTAATTTAAGTTGTAAGGGGTAGTTAGTAATAAGCATGAACAATAGTTCAAATAGTTTATAATTAACATAAGCCTCTGTGTGTTTCTTTGGAACAACTGCGGGAATGGGTGGGATAGAAACTTCAGTCTACAGATGTGCAAACCTCTGGCCTTCCATTTAAACTTTAGCCTCACTTCAGGGCCCCTAAAATGGACTTGGGGTTCTCTGAAGCCTTTGTCATTGAGTAAATCTCCTCTTTCTGCTCCCTACTCTTCTTATTGGCTTATTGAGGGTGGATGGCTGGACTTGACTTGGGACTCAGGTTGTGACCTCTACCACCTGAACAGGGTGCTGCAGAAAAGGGACTTACCGACTCCAAACCTGTGTTCCATTACATACTCAAAGGGCAAGTTGTCATTGAGGAGGTTTAGGCCACCCAGAGTGGGTGATTTTTTTTCTTATTTTTTAAGACAGGGTCTTACTATATAGCCTTGGCTAGCCTGGAACTCACTATGTAGACGAGGGTGACCTCAAATTCTCAGAGATCCTCTTGCCTCTGCCTCCCGAGTGCTGGGATCAAAGGCTTCTTTTCCAGAGAGCTGGTGTGAAAAGGAATATGTGCCTGTTATAAAAGAATCAAGCTTGAGCTTGGATAATTTTCATATACTTTTCATATGTCATAAAACATTTCTTTTTCCAACCGTTTAAAAATGTAAGCTAGGAATGGGCCTGTTGTCCCAGTTGCTTGGGAGGCTGCAGGAGTTCTGTATCACTCTGGGCAACGTAGTGCAACCGTATAAAAACATAAAAATCATTCTTAGCTCAAAATTCATACAAGGCCAGGTAGGGCAAATGGAGCCTGGAGGTTGTAGTTTCCTGACCCTTGGTTCGCATGCCAGCCATCATCACCTTATCATGAGGCAAACAGGTTTCTGCATAATGTCTGGTCCTCCCACTAGAGGTGGAATAGTTTATACATGATTATGGTATCATGTCTGTCTTAATGTGCACACCCAAGTGTTTGGTGTTAGTGGAGACCCCCACAACTGTGTAGTTTATAACAGGCCCCCTGCTGTGTGGATAGTCAGGAGTCACCGTAGAGCACAGAAGCCAGCTGCTGTTGATAGTGCTGTTCATTCACAAGTTACTCTCCTCTGATCCCTTCAATTGACCCCCCCCTTTTTTTTTTTTACAGTACTATTAAAAATTTACAGACTGTGGAGTCTTCCAGGAAGTTTAGAGCTGCTCTCATCTGCATCACATGATCAATTTTTTGTTTCTGAGACAGGGTTTCTCTGTGTAGCCTTGGCTGCCTGGAACTCACTCTGCAGACCAGGCTGTCCTGGAATTTACAGAGATCTGCCTGCCTCTGCTCTTGAGTGCTGGGATTAAAAGTGTGCGCCGCCACCACCAAGCACAAGATCAGTTCTTTTTTTTTTTTTTTGGTTTTTCGAGACAGGGTTTCTCTGTGGCTTTGGAGCCTGTCCTGGAATTAGCTCTGTAGACCAGGCTGGCCTCGAACTCACAGAGATCCGCCTACCTCTGCCTCCCGAGTGCTGGGATTAAAGGCGTGCGCCACCACCGCCCGGCAAGATCAGTTCTTAAAAGGCTTTACTCACACCCGTCTAGCCGGGACCTACCTGCAGCTGATTGAGGATCTCTTTCTTCGCTGTGGACATCTCTGCTCTCCTGTGAGCTGTGTTGTGCAGGAAGAATGACTGCTTAGCTTAGGATTTAGCACAGTGGTAGAGTGGTTGTTTAGCAAATGCAAGGCTCTGGGCCTGATCTCCAGATGTTTCAGTCTGTGAAGGCCCAAAAATGTGAGCCTATTGCTACCTTGTCTTCGTATTCTTTACTAGCATTTCTAAATCCCCATGCCCTTAACCGGCAAGAGGTATTTTTGTCAAGACTGGTGTCCAACACCAGTCTCGTCCCCTCTCGGTTTCCTCATCTGAAAACTGTGACCGTGAGTCCATGAGCAGTCTTAAAGGTGACACGATATTGGGAACCATCAAATAACTGTTTGATGGAGAAGAGACATACCGTCAGTCATCTGCTTGCAGGAAAGTACACATAGATTAAAATCCCACATGTCAGCCTTCCTGAGATTCCAGAAAGAAAGAAAAAAAACAAGGTTAATGTGAAGATCTGAGGTGATTTTTGTTTTTATACGTTGTCAGCTTCTATTTTTTTCTTTTTTACTTTCAGGGTTTTTAAGACCAAATAAGCTTTTGTTCGGAGCCCTCACTGGCACGGAACTCAGTGTCCATCAGCTGGCCCCAAACACAGTTCCTCCGTGTACTGAGTGCTGGTTAGTTTTTAACTGTTTTACTTATTATCTTGACAGAGCTGTGTGACTTATCAAGGCGTAAACTCTCCCACAGCCCAGTGATGCCAGCCTTCCTGTGCTCTGGAGAATAGCCTCCCTGCCCTAATGTCTTTTTTTAACTGCTCCCCACATCCAGCTACACAGGGCTCTTGTCCATTTTGCTGAGAAAGACTAATATGGGCTGGGCATGGTGGTGCAGGCCAGTAATCCTGCTACTAAGGAGGTAGACATAGGAGGGTGAGGACTTCAAGGTTTCAGGCCAGCCTAGGCGTCAGAAGACCTTGTCTCAGAAAATTGGAGTGTGGGGGATGGGCACAAAGGCCAATATGGTCTGTAGCTTAGGGACTTACTACCACAGAGTCTGTGCTTTCTTGCATTTCAGCTACTGGGAAGAGGGAACATGACAATGATTTTTAAAATGGGGAGCAGTTAAAAAAAGACATTAGGGCAGGGAGGCTGTTCTCCAGAGCACAGGAAGGCTGGCATCACTGGGCTGTGGGAGAGTTTACGCCTTGATAAGTCACACAGCTCTGTCAAGATAATAAGTAAAACAGTTAAAAACCAAATTGCTTAGGGTGTGGGGGGTTGAGTTCAATGGTAGAATGCTTGCCTAGCAAACACAAGGCCTGGGTTTGGTTTCTAGCATGGGGGCGGAAAATATGTGTTCAACTTGCTTAAGCAAGAGATAGGAAAAACCCAGAGACCAGAGATGACGGGCAGTGAATCTTAGGGAGCTGAGATCAGGGGTTTTAATCTACAGTGTACTTTCCTGTGAGCAAAATGGCAAGAAGAGAGGAAATAAGATCTTGGGAGGCACAGGCAGGCGGATCTCTGTGAGTTCGAGGCCAACCCAGTCTACAAAGCAAGTTCCAGGATAGCCAGGACTACATAGAGAAACCCTCTCTCAAAAAACCAAACAAAAATTGATAGCATACCCACTGTCAGCCATAGTCACGTGATGGTCGCTGATACTATGTTAACACTGCTCATGGAACCATGGCCAGGTTGCAGATGAGGAAGCAGACGAGACTGGAACAGTGCTGTATCACATCCCAAACACCACCTCTTCTACACTGGCCCTGAGAACAGTTCATGTCATCTTTACTGTGTTACACCCTCAGCTGGAGGAGGTATAGGTCCTGGGTTCAATACCCAACAACACAAAAGTCTGAGCCTTCTAAATTTACAGGGTAGGGGATGACCATAAATGAAGAGATTTTTATTTTTTACTGTGTTCTTCCAAAGGGCTCTTGTATTTGAGGCTTGGTCTCACTTTGGTGGCACTGTTGGGTGACTGACTTCATCAACAATCAGTCCATGTATTAGTTCATAAACAAATGGCTCTTAGGGCCTTGGAAGGAAAAACAGGTCACTGAGGGCAGACCTTTGAAGCATATCTTGTCTCAGGCCACTTCCTGTCACTCCTTGTTCCTGTACAAGATGAACACTTCTGCTCCATCCTGCTCTTCTGATATGAAGCATTGGAGCCTAGGACCATGAGCCCAATAAGCCCCAGCTTGTGTAAGTTTTCTCAGGTATTTGTTACACTGACCAAAAATCGGAATAACCACCCCCTAAAATGTAATGCTTTTACGACATGCAATCCCTTTCCTGCTGCAAGTGCTCAGCCCGCTGGCAGCCTGTTTTTCCAAATCAAATTGCACTGCCAAACCAAACTATGGAGAAGTTCATAGAGCCCCGCCAGAAATGGGAAGTTGTGCTGGGGTCCATTAATTCAGGGATTACTGTCAGGCATATAAACTTTTTTTTTTCCATTTATTTATTAATTTTGTATACAATATTCTGTCTGTGTGTATGCCTGCAGGCCAGAAGAGGGCACCAGACCCCATTACAGATGCTTGTGAGCCACCACGTGGATGCTGGAAATTGAACTCAGGACCTTTGGAAGAGCAGGCAATGCTCTTAACCACTGAGCCATCTCTCCAGTTCAAAACTTTCTCACTTAATCCTCCAGCATTCCTGTGAGGTCGAAACACCATTTTGCGGATAAAAATGCTGAGGCTTGGAGCTTAAGGATACGCACCCTTTAAGAGCCTGGGCCAGGATCAGAATCAAGGGCTTTTTGGAGGGTAAAGTCTATGCTCCGGGTTATTACACCACAGCCTCTCAGAGGACAGAGGTGGCAGCAGTGTCAGCATACAGGCACAGGGGCACCATCAGCCCACTCTGCCTGATGCTGCTTTCACTTTTGGAGACAGGCTCTTGCTCTGTATCTCAGGATGACCCTGATACCCCTCAGCCTCTCCGGTGCCGGGATGTTAAACGCGTGAGCCACCAGGAACTGGAAGTGCTACAGCCATGGCCAGTGATAGATGTTAGGCTTAGTGGCAGCAGTGCCCATCAAACCACCTCTTACCCTTTTGGTTGTAAGCCTAGCCTTTAACAGCTGAGCCATCTCTCTGGCTCTGTATCACCATCTCTTGATGAAGATAGTGACCATTATGGAAGATTCCAGAACATGTGTCCCAGAGATGGGTGTGGCGACTCTCACCTGTAATTCTAGCACACAGTAGGCAGAGGAAGTTAGACTGCTGAAAGTTTCTGCCAGCTTAGGGCGGAGTGAGCCTTTGTCTCAAAAACAAAAAAAAAAAAACTAGAAAAATCTGTAGTACTCAGGGGTCTAAGAGGATATGTTCACAGTAAAAAGGGCTTAACGGACCCTGGTTTTTCCTCAAGGTACTTTTCCTACAAGTTAATTCTTCAACAACCAACCAGATTGCTTTCCATGCTTCCAAAAGCAAATGTCAGGAAAGCACATGAGGAATGAAAATTCTCGGGCGCAGTCCCATACAGAACACATACAACAGACTCCGTAAGGTGTACAGCAAAGGATTCTGCTGAAGTTTAGCCCACTTTTCCCCAATTCTTGGGCAAAGTAACCTTCACTGGCTTTGAAATCTGCACAAACCTTGGAGAAAACCATAGCTACTCTCACGTATGTCCAGCCAGATGTATGGTTATCCTCTGTGACTTTTATTGAATCTGGACGCCCTTTCCTTCATTCCTCTGAATTTCAGTCTAAAGCCAAGGAACAGTGAGCCACATGAGCACCTAGTTCCATGTTTAGGGTTTCCACTCATGGGAACTAGATTCTTTTTTGTCTGTTTAAGGCAGGGTTTCTCTGTGTAGCTCTGGCTATTCTGGAGACCAGGCTAGCTTTGAACTCACCCGCGTGCTGGGATTAAAGGTGTGCACCACCCTGTGCACCGAGATTCTTGCACATGGGATAGCATCACTTGCCATTCCCACATGACCAAACACAGTTTATATAAATTAACACATGAACCCTTGGTTAAATTATATTATAGAAAATGACAGAATGTTTCAATTTTTTAAGGTATATTTTCTTGTCTTAGTGGGTTTTATTTATTCATATTTATTTATTTATTTGGGTTTTTTTAAAGACAGGGTTTCATTCTAGTTTTATTTTTATTTTTTTTTAATTTTTTTATTTTTGGTTTTTCGAGACAGGGTTTCTCTGTGGTTTTGGAGCCTGTCCTGGAACTAGCTCTTGTAGACCAGGCTGGTCTCGAACTCACAGAGATCCGCCTGACTCTGCCTCCCAAGTGCTGGGATTAAAGGCATGCACCACCAACGCCTGGCCTTTATTTTTTTAAAACCAGGATTTCTCTGTGTAGTCCTGGCTGTCCTGGAACCCATTCTGTAGGTTAGGGTGGCTTCAAACTCAGAGATCTGCCTGCCTCTGCCTCTCGAGTACTGGGATTAGAGGTGTTCACCATCATGCTTGGCTGGTATTGTATTGATATTTTGAATTATATGATGCTTAATATAAAGAATCACTCAATTACTCTAAGCAATTCCTGTAAGCAGTTCCTGTTGGAATGGCTGTTGAGTCTCGGGTAAGGAGACCTGGGATGGTATTAGGTTCTTTGACATGTACAGAAAATTAAGAAGAGTGAAAAAAATTTTTCATCTCTGTGTTCTAGTGATTCCTTAAAAAAATATACTCAGGCTGCATGGTGGTGGCACCCACCTTTAATCCCAGTACTCAGGAGGCAGAGGCAGGTGGATCTCTGTGAGTTCGAGGCCAGCCTGATCTACAGAGCAAGTTCCAGGATAGATAGCTAGAACTGTTACACAGACAAATTCTGTCTCAAAAAAACAAAAAACAAAAACACACAAAAAAACTTGCACTGAGGAGACAGGTGTCAGGCCACATGCCTATAACTCCCATCTCCTAGAAGGCTGGAGCAGGAGGATTGAGAATTGAGGCCACTCTTGGCTACACAGACTCTAAAAATACAAATAAGAGTGTGTCTGTGTGCTGAGAATGTAGCTCATTTATAAGACTGCCTAGCTTGTAGCCTGTAATTAATTCTAGCTCTTGGAAGATAGAGGCAGGTGGATCAGAAGTTCAAGGTCATCCTCAGCCACACTGAGAGATCTAGGTTAGCCTCAGGTATATTAGACCTTCTACCAAAAGAAAAAGCCCCAAAGGGAAATTTCCATCTCAAAAGGGCACTGAGAATCTTCAGCACTAGGTTGGTGAAACTTGAAACGATTTGATAGTTGGCCCAGGCAACTTGTGTGGGGACCAGCTGGAGTAGAACCCAGCTTCAGCTCTCTCCACTCCTTTCTCTTACGTTCTCCTCTCCTGATTTATGACATCCAGTGTCATCTTAAGGAGTTATTTTTAGGCTGTGCATGGTGGCTGCATGCCTGTAAGCCCAGCACTCTGCCTTGAGGCCAGCCCGTGTTGCACAGTTAAGTTGCAGGGCATGTTTTTTTTTTTTTAAGATTTATTTTTAATTATGTGACTGTGTGTGCCCATGTAAGCAGCTGGAGTTACACGCAGTTGTGACCTGCCTCCCATGGATGCTGGTCTCACTATGTAGCTCTGGCTGCCCTGGAACTCACTATGTAGACCAGGCTGGACTGGAACTCACAGAGATCCTCCCCCTGCCTCCTGAATGCTTGGAGTAAAAGCATGCATCACTCTGTCCAACCGCTGAATTATTTCCTCGGTCCTCCTGTAATGAAGAACGGCCCATTTGTTCTCCCTCTGTGCTGTTCTGAGAGGAACCAGTGCACGACTTCGGTTCTCCTTCTTTTCCATGCTTCAGGACACGTGCTCCACCTTGCCCCCTTTCCCTACCCTCCACCCTTCAAAAAGCTATCTTTCCAGGCAGTCTGGGATGTGGAAGGCTTCAGATTTGAGTCTTTCTATAGTGCCTGAATTCTGAAGGGCGGAGAAGAATTTGCCATCCTTTGCCCGTTTGTCAGGTCTTTGTCCAGTCGGTATTTTGAAAAATAAAGAATAAGGAAGAAATAGGAACTCCGTTTGCAGTAGTTGCCAACCCCTGGAAAAGTTCGAGTGGCCTTTCAAAAGCCCGACTTTCTCTTGTGAGTCGCTTGTAGTCCTTCAGTCTCGTTCAGATATCTGGTCAAGGAAGCGTCAGAGGAAAACACAAAGCCGAGCAGTTACTTTGAAGTCGGTGTCCTGGCTCGTGAGACTAGGTGAAGAAAGTGACTTTTTTCCTTTTGGCGCTGGGGTCAGAGGGGGAGCCCTTTCCCGGGCAGGAAGCCCTCCCATCGCCGCTCACCGTCTCAGCAGACACTGTGGGGGGGCAGGCCTGTTTTTCCACTCTGCCATTTACCCTCAGACCCCCGAGCACCCCGGGAGGCCCATTCTGTCACCAGAGGTTGCAATGGAACCTCTCTCTCGGTGCTCGGAGAGAGTCCCCCGGGGGTAGCCCTCTGCTCCGGAGGGGGGCACACTGGTGAGGGCTCGGCTCTGCTCCCAGGACACCTTTGTCCCTGGAGAACGCCCGGCCGGTCAGGTACGTGGAAGGAAGGCGGATGCGCTCGGCGAGGTTTCCGCGCCTGTGGCGTGGGGTCTGGGGAACTGGACGGTGGCTGCGGGGAATGGCGGGCCCGGCGGCCATCGGGTGGGCACCGCGAACTCCGTGACCCCACAACTCGCGCCGGCGCCCCCTTCCTCTCCGATCCGTCCCCGGGCAGAGCAGCCTCACTCCTCACCCAGATGTGTGGAGATCAGGGCCGGCGCGGTGGCGGCAGGTGGGCAGCTCCAACGCTGCTCCGCGGCCCGGGACGCAGCCCGGTCGCCGGCTACACAAAGGCGGCTCCCGAGGCTCCGGCCCGGCCGCTGCCCCGGCGCCCTCGGGCCGACCAACCGCCCCTCGCGTCGCAATCGGGCCGCCCGCGCTGCCAGCCACCCGCCCTCGACAGCCCCGTCAGGCGCGGCCTGCTCCGCCGGCCGGCGCGGGGTCCCCCGGCTAACCCCTGCCCGCCATCCCGGCCGCTGATTGGAGGAGGCGGAGCGTCGGGGCAGCGCCCCCCCAACAACACCTTAGCGTCCCCTCCCCCACCGGCGGCCTAACCCCCCCACCTCAGGAACCCCCCCCCGCCTCCCAGCCGTGCAAATCTCGCGAGGAAACACGCGGTTTCACTAGTGTGTTTACACCGATCACTACTAATCCGGACCGAACCGATCCGGATTAAGGGGCCGGAGGCGGGTCCTGGGCGCCAGCGGTTCCGACCCCCCCACCCCCGCCCTCGGCGCCGCACCCGAGTGGCCCCCGGCCGAGCGGGCCCCCACTCCCCGGCCCGACCCGGGCCCTCCTGCGCCTCCCTTGGCCTTTGTCCGGCGCCAGGAGGCCGGTCCCGCGCCCCCCGCGGCCGCCCGGGCCCGGGCCCGCGTCAGGCGCCTGGCTCCGTACGCGAGCTCGGGGATCTGCGGCCTCCGCGGCCCCCCTCCCCCGCCCGCCCTCTCGTGGAGCCCGGCGCCGGCGGCGGCTGCCCGGGCAGGGGGTTGCGGCGCTCAGGAGAGGCCCCGGCTCCGCCCCGGGCCTGCCCAGGGGGAGAGCGGAGCGGTCAGCAGCCGGGTCGGGTCGGGGCCCCTCCCGAGAGGAGCGTGGAGCGGCAGCGGCGGCAGGTGAGGAGCCGAGCCCGGGCTGGCGGAGGGCGCCGGGCCTGGGAGAGTAACCGTCCCGGGGACCCCCTCGGCCTGAGGAGGCTGCCACCCGGGCCGGCGTCGGGCCGCAGCTCCTGGGCACCGAGGCGGGAGGCGCTCCCCGAGGGCTGCGGGTCGCGGAGGGGCCGGGTCGAAGATGGGCCAGGCCCAGGCCTGGGAGTGGGGCGGTCGGCCTGCCGAGAGAGGGGACTCCGGGGAACCGGAGGCCTCCGCAGCCTCCCGGGCGCCCCCGGCACTGTCCCCCGCTCCCTCCGTGACAGGTGGGCCCAGAGTTAGGGGAAAGTTTGGAGCCGGCGAGGGGCGCCGGGACCAGGCCCCGTCGGTCCTGCTTCCCGGGTTGGGGCTGCTGGGAGGATCCCGGTCCCTAGGCTCGCCAGAAAGAGATGGGATGGAGATTTTCTTAACATGAGTTGACATTAAATGGGATAACTGCTGGGGCCTCCTTTTCCGGACCAGGCCTGGGGATGGTGGTTTGGGAAATGTTTCCAGGGACCTTGGGATTGGGGAGAGACTGCAACCTCTGCCGTACCGACCTCGATTAGGGCAGGGCGAGTGGCGAGCAAGGCCACTTACCTACTTAGGGAAAACTCAGTTTTCTTTCCAGTCTTTTTTATTTTAGAGATGCCTTTCTGCCCTTCTAACAATGCCCTAATTCCTTCTCCAACCAGTACTTGTTCTGTGTGAGTGAAACTTTGTCACCCTTTGCCCCGGGCTCTCTCAGTCCAGGAAGGGAAATGAAAGTTAGGACTTGTGGAGGGGATGTTACTGGAAATTGTGGAGTTATTAGATTGCAGAGGAGGTTTGATTCATGTTTTCAGTGAACTTTAAAAATTAAGCCAGTCGAACACAGTCGGTGGTGTGGTCGAAGGGTTTCTATGACATGATGTTTCCCCACGTTTTACATTAAAGAGCTTTGCGGTGCATGGTGCAAGAGTTCGCTCTTCCAAAGGTTGGCCGGACTGGCTCCCAGTGTCTGCATTAATTGGTCGGGAAGGAGTTTAAAAATGGTGTCGTCCTGCCCCTCCCTGCCTGGGAGGAGTGCTAAAAGCAGACGTCCAGAGTGAAGAGAAACCTACTACTTCAAGGAGTGGTCAGAAAAAAGATTTTGCGAAGGAATTGTTGCAGCGTTAATATTAATTTCCTGAGTGAATATAGGTTGACGGTTTATCTTGGGTTCTTCATTAACTTTAAAATGAGCGAATTCCAGTTCATTAGCTCCTGCGAGCTGTCAGGGAAAGGGGCTATGCAGTAGGGTTACTTGAAGTTATTTGCAGCTTCTGATTCATTCTGTATTCATTTGAAATTATTAATGAATCATATTTTTAGCTTAAGAACTAGTTCTTATGTGTTTGGGAGAGAAATGTCTGAAAGCATTTAGATGGAAAGGCGGATAGAAAGAGTGGCTTCCAGGTTTGCCCTTCTTTCCCCTCCGCTTACCTTTTGCAGAGATAGTTTGCTGTTTCTTCCTATTTACTTAGTTTTTATTTATGAGACGGTCTCATCGTGAAGTTCTGGCAGACCAGGCTGCCCTCAAATTTATGGCTGTCTGCTGTTTATACCTCCTTCATGTTGGGATTACAAGAGTGGGAATGGGTCTCCCTCCCCCAGTAAAGATCAAACTAGAAAGTCAGGAAAAAGAAAAGACCCTCATAGAAGAGAGCTTGAGCTATGTAATCTAAAATAGCTATTGATAACATCAACTAACTTTGATGAATACAACACTTGAATGTCTATTTTCTTGGAGG
Organism: Microtus oregoni; assembly: GCF_018167655.1. Lineage (NCBI taxonomy): Eukaryota > Metazoa > Chordata > Mammalia > Rodentia > Cricetidae > Microtus > Microtus oregoni. The sequence goes on along the minus strand of NW_024543222.1, from coordinate 14,718,204 downwards.
TTTACTGATTCCTGTGTGTTTTCTTACACATGAAACTTTTTCTTCCATTTGGTTTTTCATGGCTTCTTGACCCTCTTTCCTCCTGTAGAAATGATGGAAGAATTGCATAGTCTGGACCCACGAAGGCAGGAATTACTGGAGGCCAGGTTCACTGGAGTTGGCGTTAGTAAGGTGAGTACTGGCAAAGACAGACATTCACAGTATGGTTTGGGCACATTTAGGAATGGAATAGAAGGTTTGGGTGGCAGGAGATGCTGGTTACAGGGGAGATTTGTTTCATGGACCAGTGAACTTTGAAATCTTGCCAGTCATTCCTATAGTACGTTTAAGGGTTAGTTTGGGAGAGTGTGCTTCTTTCCCCTTTGAATAGAGCGGAAGCTTCCTGAGGGACTTGTTGCAAGGATACTGGTCGGATGTGGGTCTAGAGTCTCTTCTGTGTTTTGTTAAAATTTCTCGGTCATTCAGGAAGAAAGTCATTGTAAATCTTTCACCCACTGGGTCTGTTGGGGTTACATACAGAGTGCTGTTGGATCTTCACACGGGGTCTGTTGGGGTTACATACAGAGTGCTGTTGGATCTTCACACGGGGTCTGTCGGGGTTACATACAGAGTACTGTTGGATCTTCACACGGGGTCTGTCGGGGTTACATACAGAGTGCTGTTGGATCTTCACACACGGGGTCTGTCAGGGTTACATACAGAGTGCTGTTGGATCTTCACACGGGGTCTGTCGGGGTTACATACAGAGTACTGTTGGATCTGGTGAAATGTCAGTTCTCCAAGTCTGCAACTAGCAGATTTCTCCCAGTTCTTTCCTTAGACTGCTTTTTTTACTCTGCTTAATTTCTACTAGTAAAGTGTTTTCATCCTTTTAATTTGTTTTTTTATCTATATGAGTGCTTGCTTGCGTACATGTGTATGCATGTTTGGCGCCTGCAGAGGCCAGAAGAGAGCATCTCATGTGCTGAACTTAGGTTTAGAGGGGTGTGAACTGCCATGTGGTCCTGGTACCTGAACCTGGTCCTCTGGAAGAACACAATGTTACCTGCTACACTGTCTGTCTGGTGCCTACTACTTTCGTTCTTTGGAAGTGTAAACTGAGATCAAGCCCGCATCATTGGGCAGGTGGAATGTCGCTCACACTGTTCTGCCTTTCTGTGTGGCTTTCTGTACCTGCTTATTTACCCCTCTGTTCTCACGGGATGGACTTAGTGTGTTATATATGTCTGTTTGTAATGTTTTGTTTAAAAGCTTTGCTCCACCCAAGGTTGTCATTTTACTTGAGCTTGAGATAAGTGATATGTGCATTTTAATCTCTGATCTGTGTAATCGATTTCTGTCTTTTTAAAGTAATGCTGTGTCTTACAGTAACTTGTTAACTTTTATTCTCTGGCCAGCTGTTTCTTCAACAAGAAGGTGTATGTTAGGTTTATACTTGGAAACCCCAACTTTGATGGATAACAATTTTAGTGAGCTGGGATAGTTTGGTAGTTTTTACTTGTTTGAAAAGCACATAGTACCTGTTGTCTACTGGGCATTGTACAGGTGTTGTAGACGATATCTCAGTGTGGTGCCTTTAAACCTGCAGAGAAGGGAAGAGAAATAAGAAATACTGCAGCGAGAACTATTTTAGAGATCTGATAAGGAAACATAGGATTTGTTACCTTAATAGCTAATAAATCTTGGTTTTTGAGATAAGGTCTCATGTAGCCTAGCCTGGCCTGGAACTTGCTATGTAGCCCAGGCTAGCCTTGAACTCTTTGGTTTTCTTGCTTCCATCTCTCAAATACTGGGAGCCACCCAAGGGTGAGCTGCCACTTCCAGCTTTAGTGGTCCTTTTAGTTTTTGTTTTGTTTTTGAGATGGGTAGGCAAGATTGGCCTGTGATTGATTACAGGCTACCCCAGGCTGGTAAGCACTGGGATACAGACATGTACCATCCTACCTGTCTGGAGTTATGTGCTTGAATAGTCTTCAGCTACTCTAGTAACTGACTTTTGGTGGCACTTTGGAGTGGCTAAACCTCTGATTGTTACATACTGAAGATGAACTTGCAGACATAAATTATTTGTTCAAAGGGTAGTGGCCTCAGAAAGAAGTACACAGTATTATTTGAATATTAAGTTTATATCTAGGCCAATGATGACACATTTATTTTTCCTGGCCTAGAACTCTTATTGATCTTCCTATCTCAGTTTTCTGGGTGCTGGTACTACATGAGTGACCATATTAGGACTTGTTTATAATTGTTGATGGATTGGTTGATTTTTGTGGTATAAAGCATCAAACCTAGGGCCTTGTATATGCTAGGGAAGGACTTTACCATTGAGTTGTGTCTCTAGTCCTTTGGTGTTTTTTTTTGTGGTGGTGTTTTTTGAGATGGTTTCATTTTGCAGTCCTGCTTCCCAGGTGCTGGATTAAAGGCATGTGTCAGTACACCTAGACAGCTGTTTTTAACTTACTGTGTAGCTCAGGCTTGAACCAGTGATCTTCCTGCCTTAGCTTCTTGAGGTCTGGGATTACACTGTTGTGTGTGCCTGCCTGTCTGTCTTTCTTTCTTTCTTTCTTTTTTATTATACATTGGTATCTTGCTTACATGTTTGTCTGGATGAGGGTGTTGGATCCCCTGTAAGTAGAATTACAGACATTTGTGAGCTGCCATGTGAGTGCTGAGAATTGAACCTGGATCTTCTGGAAAAGCAGCAAGTGTTCTTACCCACTGAGTCATCTCTCCAGCCCCTCTCTTGTTTTGTCTTTTAACTCCTGTCATTTATTTATTTTTTATTTTTATTTTTTTCTGTCATTTATTTATTTATCTATCATATTTATTTTTATTTTTTTGAAAACAGGATCTTACTGTACAATCTAGACTGCCCTGAAACTCAGTTTAGGCTAGTCTCAAACTCATGGTCCTTGTCTCTCTCAAGTGCTGGGATTATAGTTGTATTCAGTTAAGGCTCATAATTAAATCTATTCACATGGTTTCCTACTAAGAAAGTTTGTATTTAATCTTTGTGTAGTTTTTACTAATCTTTTTTGGGGTGGCTTCTTTCCTTTCCTTTGGAGCCTGTCCTAGAACTAGCTCTTGTAGACCAGGCTGGCCTCGAACTCACAGAGATCCGCCTGCCTCTGCCTCTCGAGTGCATGCGCCACCACCGCCTAGCCAGCTTCTTTCCTTTTATGTGTAGCTGCATAATGGTTATATCAAAGTTTACCTTTGAAATAGGTCCTAGTGATGGGAATGAATGACATCTTGATTTTACTTCCCAGACCTCAACTTAGAATCATGTAAACAAGTTGTGGGAAAACTTTTATGTATACTTGGGAAGCTGAGGTAGTAAGATCACAAGTTTGAAGCCGGCCTGGACTACATGGTAAGACCCTGTCCTAGAGAAGAGACAAAAACCCAGAACGTCAAAAAAACTTTCCATATAGTTAGTGTCTGTTTGATAGGAAGTTCATCAGTACTCAGTTGCTTTTATGCCATTAATTGTATATTTTGACATGTCTATCATGGTGAGTACACTTATTTCAATAAGTGTATTATTTAGTGATCAGTAGAAAATAGTTGATTTTTGTCAAGAGACTTGAAAGAAAAGTAAGTTAATGCATTGCTTGCAGAGACAGGAAGAGGAAAAGATAATTTTTTTTTTTTATAGAACATTTTTTGAGAGAGTCTCATGTAGTTGAGGGTGGCCTTAAACTCACCAAGTAGTTTAGGATGATCTTGAACTCCTGATCCTCATGCCCTTGCTGCCTTCAAGTGCTGGGATTACAAGAGGAGGCCCCACATCCAGCAAAGATAGCACTTTCCTTTACTGCTTCTCTTCCAATGAGGGTTAGGGCTAGGCATTATGTCTCTTAGGTCACTGATTGAAATGAGGCAGTGGGATTGGGTAAAAAGGAGGCTTTTGGTGAGACTTCTCTTCTGGTTTTACACAACTTGCTATGGGTCATTTGCTTTCCCAGTGAGGATGTCACTGTTGTTCATAGCTTTCAGTTTGTTAAGATCAAGAAAGGTTTCCGCCCTTGCTGCTCCAGAGAAAGCAGAGTGATAACCTGTGATGGTGCCATCTAGTGGGATTTTTGCAGTCTCTTGAGTGCTTCTAAGTGCTCAGGATACTTTGAATACTTCCTGATGCCCATAGTAGGACGACAGACAGTCAGTGCCATTGTGGACTGTTTCCAAATGGCCAAGTAGGTTATGAGTTGTTGCAGTATTTGAACTTTCTGGTAATTGTAGATCTTCTGTCATATTGCTTTCACTCCTTTACACCTGAAAGTCAGTATGAGTCACAGAATTTTGGTTAAAACAAAATGGCCAAATTGCTATATTTATTACTTATATTCAAGTGCTTCTTGTTTGTATTTTGGCTTTTAATTTTGCAGGTTTTTTTGGGTTCTTGCACAGCACTCTAATACATTAATTTTGTCAAAATTATTAGGTTTATTTAATAATAGTTATCAAACCAGAATTAATTTGTTTAGGGTTTGGTGTACATTGTGTAGTTTTGGTTTGAGAGATTGATGTTTTCTGTCAGTTGGTAATCAGGAAAAGAAGTGTTACCTACTCCAGGAAGCCTATAGGTACATCCTTTCCATGTGACAGCTGCCTTTTTTGGTTGAGACAGGTTTTCCCTGTTTAGCCCTGGCTGTCCTGGAACTCACTCTGTAGAGCAGGCTGGCCTCAAACTCAGAGATCCACCTGCCTCTTCCTCCTAGTGCTGGGATTGAAGGTGTGTACCACCACTGCCCGCCTTTAGCTGCCACTTTTTTTTTTTTTTTTTTGGTTTTTTCGAGACAGGGTTTCTCTGTGGTTTTGGAGCCTGTCCTGGAACTAGCTCTGTAGACCAGGCTGGTCTCGAACTCACAGAAATCCGCCTGCCTCTGCCTCCCGAGTGCTGGGATTAAAGGTGTGCGCCACCACCGCCTGGCTAGCTGCCACTTTTTACACAGACCTGGAACCATCCATTTAGCAGTTTTAAGGTGATAAGATTAAATTAGGTTGTGAACTTAACTTTCTTACTGTCTTAATATTTAAGCTTTTTATTTTACTTTTTTGGTTTTTTGAGACTGATTTTCTGTTTAACAGTCCTGGCTGTCCTGAAACTCGATTTGTAGACCATTCTGGCCAGAATTCACATAGATCTGCCTGCCTCTGCCTCCTAAGTGTTGGGATTAAAGTGTATGCTACCATGCCTAGTTCAAGATCTCTTTCTTTAAGCACTGGATAATTCACTTTAAAAAATATTATTTTTTAAAAAATAATTAAAATAATAAAATAATTTTAAAAATTATTTATTTATTATGTATATATACAATATTCTGTCTGTGTATATGTCTGCAGGTCAGAAGAGGGTACCAGACCTCATTACAGATGGTTGTGAGCCACCATGTGGTTGCTGGGAATTGAACTCAGGACCTTTGGAAGAGCAGGCGGTGCTCTTAACCGCTGAGCCATCTCTCCAGCCCCTGGATAATTCACTTTTCATAATGTAAAACTGACTATATCTTGTTTTCAATTAAGACTTGTCACAGTTTATATTATTTATTCTGCTCCTGGTTAGCAATTTAAATGTGTGTTGTCTCTGATTCTGGAGATGGAAGGGTAGGTGGATTCCAACCTTTCTTGTACTATTGCTTGAACCTGGTTGAATATACTTAAAATACTTTTCATTATGTTTTATTTATGTGTATGTTCAGAATTGGTGCATGTGCCATTTCACACTTGTGGAGATCAGAGGACAACTTGTGGGAATTGGTTCTCTCCTTCTACCATGTGAATCCCCGAATTAAACTGGGGGCAGTACTTTCATCTGCTGAGCTATCTCCTGGACCCCTGCTATATATATATCTGTAAGATATATAGAGGTTAATTTATATCTTTATAAGAGAGATGTTGTTTAACAGATCTGTACTTAACTCAGTGATATAGTAGATACTCTCCATTCTCTTTTTACAAGCTGTGTTGTCAAACACAGAATTACTCCCATCAGTTGAGTTATAGACTTGCTAAGGATCACTTTATTACAGTGTGCTTTGTAATTGCATAATATTGATTTGTATAAACAATGAAATATGATTGCAAGTCAAAGATTTTTTTATTTCTTTGCAAACTAGGTTAACTACCCTAGAAAGACTAAATTAAGGTATCAATAAGGAGATAAGTACACTTCTATAAATATATATGTATATACATACATACAAGTTGGTTTATAAACTGATGGGTTTCATTATAGCGTTTTCATAAGGGTATACCATTATACTTTGCTCATTTTCATCTTCCCCAACTGCAACTTTTTTGATATTTTGAGACAGACTTTCTCTGTGTAGCCCTGGCTGTCCTGGAACTTCTTATGTAGATCACGCTGGCCTTGAACTCACAGACATCCACCTGCCTCCGGAGTGCTGGGATTAAAAGTGTGCATTACCCCCCACCGCCAGCCTACTGCAGTTTTTTTTTTTTTTAAATGGGAGAATCTTCATTAGGTCTTTGGCAATTATCTTTTATGTTTTTACTTTGCTTTTTAAAGAAATCAAAACTGGAAATTGTAGATAAATTATGGGTGTGGTTTTTATAAGATTACACTTCGTGTATTTTTCTTTTAAGATTTTATTTATTATATATACAGTGTTCTGTCTGCATGTGCACCTGCAGATCAGAAGAGGGCATCAGATCTCATAGATGGTTGTGAGCCACCATGTGGTTGCTGGGTCTTGAACTCAGGACCTCTGGAAGAGCAGACACTGCTCTTAACCCCTGAGCCATCTCTCCAGCCCCACTTCATTTATTTGTAACTCCAAAGGCCTTTCTCAAAAAATTGATAAAAGAATATACATTTAAGGAGCTTGAAATGAAGCTGAATTGGTAGAAAGCTTGCCTATTGTTTGTGAGGCCCTAGATTTAACCTCTAGCACCCCATAAACCAGACATGGTGATACAGGCCTGAGGTCCTAAGCAGTCCAGAGGTAGAGGCAAGAAGATCAGAAAGTTAAGGTCATCTTTGGCTTCATAGCAAGTTCAGAACCAACCTGGGCCTTTAATCAGAGAAAGAAAAAAAATGTATATTTAAGGTTGGGGATATAGCTCAGTGGTAGAATGCTTGTCCATCATTTGCCTAAGCCTTGGGTTTAATTATGTTTGTTTTCCATTGTGGTAGCAGAATTACCTGTGAAAAATCGACAGAGAGGAAATATTGATTTCTGTCTACTGTTTCAGTCTGATTTTTTGACTCTGTTGTTTCTTGGCTTATATAGTGAGACAGAACATCATTGTAGAGAAGGCTTGGAGCACAGCTGCTTACCTCATGATGGCAGGAAGCAGAGCAAGAAAGGGTGCAGAGACAACTTGACCTGATCAGCCTAAGTCCCCCATGTTTCTCTCACCTTCCAAGAGCCTGTCAGGAAACCATCAGTGCTTAAAATCCCCATCCAAGATGACCCAGTGGGTCAAGGTGCTTGCCACCGAGCATGATGGCCTGAGTTGTTCTTTGAGACTCAGGTGGTAGAAGAAGAGAAACAGTTCCCACAGCTTGTTCTCTGACTTTCACACGCCCACCATAGTGCATGTGTACCTCCACACACATGTACACACACACCCTCGTGCCTGCAAAAATACATATATAGGTAAATACAGGTAATACATTAAAACAGCCAAATAGTGGTGGTGCACACTTTTAATCCTAACACTTGGGATCAGAAGCAGGTGGATCTCTGAGTTTGAGGCCAACCTGATTTTATACACACACATACACACATATACACTCATATATATATATATATATATATACACACACACACACACACACACACACACACACACATACAGTTCCAGGATAGCCAGGTCTATACAGAGAAACCCCATCTTGGAAAAAAATCAAACCAAAATCACCACCGTCTGTTGATGAGGTCAGAGCTCTTTTGATCCACCACTTTCCAAAGCCCCATCTTTGAACATGGCTGAAATGGGTACCAAGTTGTCAGTACAGTTTGGGAAATCTTTTTGGTTCAAATTATAATAAATTCTTAGTATTACCAAAATTTTTTCTTTTGCTGCTTTTGTAAAATTTAAAAAGATTTATTTTGCTTAATGTGTTTTAGTGTTTGCCTACGTATGTCGTGAGTGGTGTGCATACCTGTGCCCTCAGGTCAGAAGAAGGCATCTGGTCCCCTGAACCTGTGAGCCACCATGTGGGTGCTAGGGACTGAACCTGGGCTCTCTGCAAGAGCAACAAGTGCTCTTAACTGATGAGCCATCCCTCCAGTCCCTACTTATATTATTTATAGCACAGGGTTCAAAGCAGGATTTCCTGTCACTTAGCAGAATCAAAGGTGGAAGTGTTGAAGAGTTCCTCCCAGGCACATGGAGGTCGAAAGAACACCCCTTCCTCAGGATGTCAGCTGGGAAATGGCCCCTGACAGAGGGCTCCACAGACACTCAGATGCCATTATTCCCTTTAAGGCGAACAGTGAGAAGGGACCACACCCAGCTTTGGTTAGAGGAGCAAAGTTTAGACATTCTAAAAATGCCGGTATTACAGTACTCTCGCTTTAGTGGCTCCTAATGCCCCTTCTGCTTTAAAGGTCTTCTATCCTTTCTGCTCTTATTGCTGATTCTTTTTTTTTTTTTAAGATTTATTTATTTATTATGTATACAACATTCCTTCCATGTGTATGTTTGTATGCCAGAAGAGGGCACCAGATCTCATTATAGATGGCTGTGAACCACCATGTGGTTGCTGGGAATTGAACTCAGGACCTCTCGAAGAGCTGTCAGTGCTCTTAACCTCTGAGCCATCTCTTCAGCCCTTATTGCTGATTCTTACAGTAGTTCCAATATGCGTCTTTATCAAAGTCTGATGGTAACACCTTTGCCCACATTTAGTCCAATCTACAACTTTGAAGAGACAGTAAGACCCTGTCTCAACCCGTGCTGTACAGCACTCATTGTGGTAGAAAACCAGTGTTTATTTTCTTTAATTAAAAGAAAGTTATGTGTATATCTATGTGTATGTGAGTGCAGCTGCCCGCAGGTGTCCCTAGTGTTATAGGTGGCGTGCCTGACATGGGTGTTGGGAACTGAACTTGGGTCCTCTGCAAGAGTAGTACAAACTCTAAACCTTTAAGTTGTTTCTCCAGCCTCAGAGTGTTTTTATAACCCAGTGTCTGAGAGACAGGAGAATAATTGAGTTCAGGATTGCCATGCCCACTTGTATTTACGTGGGCTAGAGGATCTTGATTCTGTTCATACCCCTAAGTGCTTTAACCTGTGAGCTGTCTCTGTAGCCCGGTGGTTCTCAACTTTCCTAATGCAACCCTTTAATACAGTTCCTTATGTTGTGGTGACCCCATTTCATTACGGGGGCTGGAGAGATGGCTCAGAGGTTAAGAACGCTGGTTGCTCTTCCAGAGGTCCTGAATTAATTCCCAGCAACCATATATTGATTTCCAACTATCTGTAATGAGATCTGGTGCCCTCTTCTGACATGTAGGTGTGCATACAGACAGAACATTGTATACATAATAAATAAATCTTTTAAAAAATCATTTTTTTGCTACTCTAGTGAATCATATTGTAACTATTTTCCGATGGTTTTAGTCTCCCCCGGTGAAAGAGTCTTTCAGCTCCCAAAGGGTTGTGGCTCACAGGTTGAGAACTTCTGCTCTAGTCCCTCTTCTGTTTGCAGTGCTGGGAGTGAAAACCATTGAGTTTCATCCCTGGCCATGAAAGTTTCCTAAAATAAAAAATTTTAAACAGGACATATGGCTAGCAGGATGACCCAGCAACAAGGTCCTCAGCCCGATTCATTTGTTTCATTTGTTTTCTGTAGTTCACACTAGGGTTTCAGTGTTCTTCAGGCTTCAGGAGAGGCTTCGGTAGCTGTGCTGTCTAAAATTTAACAAACAACAAAATTCATTCTTTTCTTGTTATGTAGCCTAAGCCGGCTTTCAACGTAAACCAAACTTTGGCTTCAGACTAAGAGAGATCCTCCTGCCTGTATAGCGTGAAGGCATAGGCTACCACGCCTGACCCAAAATTCATTCTTAACTTTTGAATATTCCATAGCAGGAATATTACCTGTATAACTGGTCTATTTGATCCATTGTTAAACAGTAAAGATAACATCCTAGAAAATTAGTCTGCAGCAGTCCCACCTTAACGCACAGGGACAAATGCCCTGGTGGAAACCTGAAACCCTTTCTAGCTTACCTGACCACTGTGGCTGTTAGTTCTTGTAGTTCAGGTGTGAGAGTAAAACCAGCACCTCCCCCCCCTTTTTTTTTAAAGATTTATTTATTTATTTTGTATACAGTGTTCTGTCTACATGTATGCCTGCAGGCCAGAAGAGGGTACCAGATTTCATTACAGATGGTTGTGAGCCACCATGTGGTTGCTGGGAATTGAACTCAGGACCTCTGGAAGAACAATCAGTGCTCTTAACCTCTGAGCCATCTCTCCAGCTCCCCCCCCCCTTTTTTTATAGCTTCATAGGAGGCCTATCTTGGCAACCTCAGCATAACAAATTTTAGCAAATTCAGTATACAGGTTTTTTTTTTTTTCTCCTTTCTGTATTAACTTAGGAACTTCACCTTTTCACTTAGAGGATACACTTTACAGCTTCTCCTTGTACCCCAGTTGGCTGACATCATTCCTCTTGGGTTTGGAGCCAGTAAGAAAAATGAGTGAGGAAGCCAGAGTACTGCGGTGCCGCCAGCAGTCAGTGCTCACCAAGAGGACTGCTAAGTAACAGGTGTCGGTATGAGGGAGAACTCAGAGCTGTTCACATGGAAGGTAGGACAGACTCCACGGGATGAGATTTCATCAGCTTGCTTAGAACAACATGCAATTTAAAACTTTAAGAATTACTTCTTCCTGGACTTTTCTACTGAGTAATTTTCAGACCATAGTTGAATGAAAGTAACTACGTCTGTGGAAAGCAAAATCATAACTAAAAATAGAAGGTAAGGGGGCTGGTGAGATGGCTCAGAGGTTAGGAGCACTGGCTGCTCTTCTAGAGGTCCTGAGTTCAATTCCCAGAACCCACATCCATCTATAATGAAATTTGGTGCCCTCTTCTGGACTGGAGGCATATGTACAGGTGGAACACTGTTTACGTAATAAATAAATTCATTAAAGAGAGAGAGAGAGAGAGAGAGAGAGAGAGAGAGAGAGAGAAGGTGACTGTGCAGGAAGAAAGCAAAGAGCTACTTAGCAATGAGAACCTTGGTAACATGCAAAGTTAATACACCAAACTGAGAAGAAAGCCCTTCGCTGACTCCTAGATTCTATGACTGCTATAAAATGCAAGAAGTGTGTCCCAGGAGGATCCCATGGCTTGTGTCAGTTCTGTCAGAAAAGGTATACAGTATAGCAGCATGGGTGTGGGCACTACTGCACACTTGGTTGTTGAAAGGGCTGGCTGAATAAGCTCTGCCTCTGTAGGGCTCCATTTCACCCAGTCCCCCAAATCTGCTTACAGTTTGCAGCGGCAGATGAAGCTTTCCAGTAGAGGGGCACAAGGAGTGTCCCAGTGTGTTCATACCTAGTATACTTGCTTGCTTGTTTTATTGTTTGTTTTGGTTTTTTGAGGCAGGGTCTTTCTATGTAGGCTGTCTTGGACCTAAGTGTGTCCTTTTCACTAAGGCCCAAGTGTTTCACACATTAGTATAATACCAACAGATCTGCTTTTTTTTTCTTTTGAGATAGGGTCTCACTATATATCCTCAGCTGGCCTAGAACTTGTTACATAGAGCAGGCTGGCCTCTTTCACAGATACCCACCTGCCTCTGCTTTCTAAGTGCTGGATTAAAGGCATGTGCCACCATGCTTGGCACAAATCTATATTACCATGTGAAATAGTCAGCCTTGGCCTTGGCTATCCTGTTAGGGGAGCATCTAGGATGGTTTCACCCCCCAGTTAATCACCTTCCACAGCAGCGGTGGAGATTTGTCATAGAGATGACCTGCCTTTTGTTGTCATTCACCTCTCCATTTAACTGTTTAGGTTTTTATAACTTTCTAGAAGTTCAGAAGCCTAGATCTGACTTTCCCTAAGAACTCTGGCTGTATATAAATCTTTCCCCCCTACTTTTGATAGCTCCGTGGTTAAGAGCACTTGCTGTTCTTGTAGAGGACCTCTGTTTCATTCCTGGCACTTAACAGTTTGTAACTCCAATTCCAGGGGATCCAACGTTCTCTCCTGGCCTCCTGAGCACTGGCTATGCACATGGTACATGGACATTCATGCAAGTGAAACACTCATATACATAAAATAAAATTTAAAACGTTAAAATGAAAAGACAGTGCTAGAAGGGACTGGGGCTTAGTTCAGGTGGTAAAGTACCTACCTGTAATGCACGAAGTACCCTTAGTTAGAGTCCCAGTACCACAGAAACTGGGCATCGTGGCCAGTGACTCAGAAGTGTAAAGGGTTTATATCATTTTACAGCTTGTAGCCCATTATCCAGGGAAGTCAGGGCAGAAACTCAAAGCAGAGGTCTACAGGCAGGAATTGATACAGAGGTCATAGAGAAACACTACTTACTGGCTTGCTCAGCTTGCTTTCTTATAGTACCCAGGACCACCAGCCCAGGATGATACTGCCCACAGTGAGTTTGGCCCTCCCACATGTAAATTGAGAAGCAAGACAGATTCTCAGCTTAGTTTATGACTCCCTTGGGAGTTGAATGACCATTTCATAGGGGTCACCTAAGATTCCGAAAGCACAGATATTTATATTTTGATTTATAACAACAAAACTACAATTATGAAATAGCAACAAAAATAATTTTATGGTTGGGGGTCATCATAGCATGAGGAATTGTATTAAAGGGTTACAGTATTAGGAAGGTTGAGAACCACAGAATCAAGAAAATGCACTGAAGACTTGGGTATAGGCAGATCTATCTGGGATGGGCATTTCCTCAGTTGACGTTCTCTCTTCACAAATAACTCTGGCTTGTGTCAAGTTGGCATAAACTGTCAGTACAATTACTCTTCTACTCTTTGATACTGCAGTATTAATTCCCATACCCCAGGATTCTGTTGAAGCAGAGCCTGACCCTCAGTAGATTCATTGCATTCTCTAGTCTTTGTTTTGTCTTGTTTGGTTTGGTTTTTCAAGACAGGGTTTCTCAGTGTCTTGGCTGTCCTGGAACTCACTTTGTAGACCAGACTAGCCTTGAACACAGAGATCTGCCTGCCTTTGCCTCCGCAGTGCTGGAATTAAAGGCCACTACCACTCAGCTTTCATTCTCCAGCCTTAGCTGTTCTGTTATATAGACTAAGTCAGTAGAGCAGAATGGTTAGGAATATGTATTTGTGGGTTTTTTGTTTTTGTTTGTTTGTTTGTGTTTTTCAAGATAGGATTTCTCTTTTTGTAGCTTTGTTAGTCCTGGAGCTTGCTCTGTAGATCAAGCCTCTGCCTCCTGAGTGCCAGCATTAAAGGCATTTACCACCACCTCTTGGCAGGAATATGCGTTTGGAATCAGGTCTCTTTATCCCAGACCTTTGGAAAAACTGTGTGACTTGAAGTGGGTTAATAACTCTCATAATCCCTTCATTTTTTTCATCTGTAAGTAAGAATAGTAGCTACTTTACAAGGTGTTATATATTAGCTTTGTAGGGCTATCAGAACAATATAGACTGTGATTTGAATAATAGAAACTTTCTTCAAATTCTGAAAGCTTGAAGTCAAGAGCAAGGCGCTAGTAGATTTGATTGCTTCTGAAGTCTGTGTCCCCGGATTCAGGAGGCTGCCTTCTTGCTGTGTCCTTATGTGGTCTCTGCATCTACCTTCTTGTCTGCCTTCCCTCTTCCCTCTCTTCTTTGTCTCATTGTTCGGATGTCCTCTTATAAAAAAAACACACTAGTCTGGTTGTATTAGGCAAATTCTAATGACCCAATGTAAGTCAAATATAATTTAGATGGCTCAGTGAGGATAGGAACTTGCTACCAAGCCTAATGACCTGAGTTTTGTCCTTGGGAACATGGTAGAGAGAAGCAACTCTCCTAAATTGTCATCCGAGCTTCGCATGTGCCATGGGCTCTCTCTCTCTTTCTCTGTTACACACACACACACACACACTCACACACACACACACACAAAATAATTATAATTTTAAGAGAGGTTAAATTTAATTACTCTTTAAACTTCTGGTCTTAAGTATATTATTCAGAGTGCTGGGGGTTGATTAGGGTTTCAACACATAAACCCTAAAAGCTATAAATAAACTTCATTTCAAAATTATTAGATTTTATAGGAAGTTGTAAAACATTTATACAAGAAGGGATTGAAGTGATGGCTTGGCAGTTAAGATCACTTCTAGAGTACCTCAGGTTCAGTTCCCAGTACCTACATAGTCTGTCCAGCTGGCTGTCTAAGGAATCTGATGTTTTCTCTTGGCCTTTACAAGCCATGTATGCGCATGGTGCACAAACATGAATACACACAAATAAATTAATTAAAAATAATATAAGGAGCTTCCATCCATGCATCCTTCCCTACCCCATTCAAATTATGAAATTTGAATATAGTATGAGAACCAGAAAGTTGAATTAATGCACACAAATTCTTTTTTTTTTTTTGTGATGTTGAGGCTCAAACATAGGGCCTCATGAATACTTAACATTTGCTCTGCTGCTGAACTATACCTCCAGCACAGTCAGCAGAATTGTTTCAGAGTATACATTACTCAGGTATCATTTGTGTGCACACATGTATACTTACAAAGGCATGTTGACATGCTTCTGAACAGTTACTTTGTTTTAGTAGCATTTGTGACCATGCAAATCAAAGTGCAGCACTGTGCTGACCACAGGTGCTTCCTGACACCTCTTTGTAGTCATGACTATGCTTCTCTGTCAGAGCCAAGCCCTGACCCACTCAGCTGTTTTCTGTCTTCAGTGATTGTGTTGGAGTTAATGTTTAAAATACCATGTGAAGTTTAAATTAAGGCTAACTCTTGCTTGTGGATATCTAAATATTTAAGGACTGTTTACTGCAAGACTTTTATTCTAAATTTCTATAATTAGTCTGTTAAATTGCTTTTGCACTTTTGTCAGAAATCAAATGGATGCCTTAATATGGGTTTGTTTTTTATCAACTGTGCAAATTAAATAAAGAGCTAAAAGTGGAATGTCGTGTTTATGCAAGTGCTGCATGAATGTTGAATGTTAGTGTTATTACAGTAAATGAATGAATGATGGCTTGTTGCTATGCTAAGACTCAGAGTCAGGGCCTCATGTAGTCTACTGTTGCCCTATCCCATAACTTTATATTTTATTAAGCTTTTACTAGTGTATATTTGTGCCCATGTGAATGTATGACACAAGCTTGTGGGTGCCTGTAGAGGACAGAGAGGGCATTAGAGTCACAGGTGGTTGGTTGTAAGCTGCCTTACATCGGTGCTGGGAACTGAACTCAAGTCCTAGAACACCAGGAAGTGCACTTTAACTGGTGCGCTTTTTTTTTTTTTTTTTTTTTTTGAGGGGCATGTGGTTTTCGAGACAGGGTTTCTCTTTGTTGTCCTGGAACTCACTCTGTAGACCAGGCTGGTCTTTCACACAGAGATCTACTTGCCTCTGCCTCCAGAGTGCTGGAGGGGGATTAAAGTCGTGTGCCACTTCTCCTTCTCCTCTTCCTTCTCCTCCCCCATAATTTTTAATGCCCATATAGCCTAAAGACTAAAGCTTTACATTATAAAAAATAATGTAAAAAAAAGTCTTTAAACAGATCTACAGCAATGAGGACAGTGACCTCTAATTGTAACAATACATATAAATATTTTGATCAGAGGTAGAAATGTATAATGTAATATGATAAAAATAACTTAAAATTGCATTAACATACAAAATATCTTAAGCAGAGGTAGAAAGATACATACATACAACTTGACAAAATAACTTTTCATTTGTATACAAATATTGTAAACAGAAATAGGAGCATACTCAATGTAACAAATATAATTTGAATTTGTATCGATAGGCGAATTATCTTAGAAAGGACTAAAAAGATAATTTTACATATGTATCAGTATACAAGAATCTATACCAAAGTAAATTGTCTATAACTAATAGTTCTAAAAAGTTCTGTAACAATTGTAGACAGACTCTGAGTAGTGGGTTGGGTTTTTCTGAAGTTCTTATTTGAAGTTCTGGCTGGAGTTTGTAAGAAGGTGGACCGTCTCAGCTAGCCAAGTTGGAATCATCTTGAGCAGTTGGTAGTCCAAAGCTGATCTTTGGGTGGTATTTATTGGCTCAATGGCATATGAGGTGGAATTGTTGAGGGACCAGGTGGTTAAGTTTGGGTTCTGGCCACGTTGGGTGCCAAAATTTAGGTGTAATGAAAAAAGTACATGAGACCCCAGAATAAAGGGTAATAAATATTTATTTGGGAAAAAATTCACAGTAAGGGTAGAGCTCTATGGGTGCTGGAAGGTGTGAACAGAACTCTGACCATCACCCGAGATTAGAGGACATGCGTCCCATTTGCGCTTAACAATCCATACATAGTAGTACCTCAGACCACGTCCTTATTAGCTTGTACCCAAAAGGCTATTGCCTGAAAGAATTCCCACAATACTCCCCCTACTTTTTTATTTTGTAGACTAAACACTAGGGTTGGTAGAATGCTTGCCTTAACATGCACAAAGTCCAGGTTTCAGTGTAAGCACCTGATGTGTGTCTATTGGATTCCCCAGACTGGGTTTATGGATAGCTGTGAAATACCACATGAGCACTGGGAATCGAAGTTGGGTCCTCTGCAAGAATAACAAGTACTCTTTTTTTTTTGTGTGTGTGTGTTTCTTTTATTTATTCATTAAAGATTTCTGTCTCTTCCCCGCCACCGCCTCCCATTTCCCTCCCCTTCCCCTCGTCAGCCCAAAGAGCAATCAGGGTTCCCTGCCCTGTGGGAAGTCCAAGGACCACCCACCTCCATCCAGGTCTAGTAAGGTGAGCATCCAAACTGCCTAGGCTCCCACAAAGCCAGTACGTGTAGTAGGATCAAAAACCCATTGCCGTTGTTCTTGAGTTCTCAGTAGTCCTCATTGTCCACTATGTTCAGCGAGTCCGGTTTTATCCCAGGCTTTTTCAGACCCAGGCCAGCTGGCCTTGGTGAGTTCCCGATAGAACATCCCCATTGTCTCAGTGTGTGGGTGCACCCCTCGCAGTCCTGAGTTCCTTGCTCGTGCTCTGTCTCCTTCTGCTCCTGATTTGGACCTTGAGATTTCTGTCCGGTGCTCCAATGTGGGTCTCTGTCTCAGTCTCCTTTCATCTCCTGATGAAGGCTAATATTTAGGAGGATGCCTATATGTTTTTCTTTGGGTTCTCCTTATTTAGCTTCTCTAGGATCACTAATTATAGGCTCAGGCTTTATTTATGGCTAGAAACCAAATATGAGTGAGTACATCCCATGTTCCTCTTTTTGGGTCTGGCTTACCTCACTCAGGTTAGTGTTTTCTATTTCCATCCATTTGCATGCAAAATTCAAGAAGTCCTTGTTTTTTACTGCTGAGTAGTACTCTAATATGTATATATTCCATACTTTCTTCATCCATTCTTCCATGGAAGGGCTTCTTGGTTGTTTCCAGGTTCTGGCTATTACAAACAATGCTGCTATGAACATAGTAGAGCATATACTTTTGTTGTATGATAAGGCCTCTCTTGGGTGTATTCCCAAGAGTGGTATTGCTGGGTCCAGGGGTAAGTTGATCCCGAATTTCCTGAGAAACCGCCACACTGCTTTCCAAAGTGGTTGCACAAGTTTGCATTCCCACCAGCAATGGATGAGTGTACCCCTTTCTCCACAGCCTCTCCAGCAAAGGCTGTCATTGGTAACAAGTACTCTTAACCATGAAGCCATTTCTTCATTGGCAGGAATATACTTTTAATAGGAGGGCGTACTGTACCCAAGTAATATTCCAAGATGGATGGCTTCCAGAGCATTCATCTTTAGGTATCATTGTACATTCATGCTTATTTTCTGTTTTTTTTTCCATCACAAAGTTTACTGGCAATCTCTTTGTATACAGTCCATATATAGTTTGTGTATAGGTCAGGGGACAACTCTGGAGTCAGTTTTTTCTGTTACATGTGGGTTTGGGGGATCCAAGTCCGATCACTGTGCCTGCACAACAGGTCCCTTAGCCCATCAGGCTATCTCACTGGTCCTCAATAATGTTGCTTGTTTTCCCCTTCATTTTTATTTTATGTGCCTCTGCAGACACTGCAGAGTGCAGAAGAGGGCATCAGATTCCCTGGAACTGAAGTTACAGGAGGTTGTGAGCCACCTAGTATAGAGCTGGGTCCTCTATAAGAGCAGCAAGGGCTTGTAACTGCTGAGCCATCTCTCCAACCCTAATAATGTCATTTATAATTGTTTAATTTTGCTTTTGTGGAGGTGAGACAGTACAGCGGACTAAACCCATCTGTCTGTCTGTTTGTTTGTTTGTTTTGAGACAGAGTCTCATTCTCTTCTAGCTTGGCTGGCCTGGAACTTTTACATAGACAAGGCTGCCTGCCTCTGCCTTTCAAGTGCTGGGATTAAAGGTGTGCACTACCACACCTAGCACTTATTTATATTTTAAATTGTTGACTGAGGTTTTCTGTCCTGCCCAGTTCCCGCAGTCATTAAGTCCCAAAGAAATCACACAGAGGTCTACATTAGTTATAAACTGATTGGCCCATTAGCTCAGGCTTCTTATTAACTCTTATAACTTATATTAGCCCATTATTCTAGTATATGTTAGCCACATGGCTTGGTACCTTTTTCAGCGAGGCAGTCACATCTTGCTTCTTCTGTGGGGGGCTCACAACTGCAGAAAAAGCTTCTTCCCAGAATACTCTTGTTCTCCTTGACCCATCTCTACTTCCTCTCTGATTGTCCCGCCTAGACTTCCTGTGTGGTTACTGTCCAATTAGCATTTATTTAAAATATAATTGATAGAATACAGATCATTCTCCCACATCATTAAATGTCTTTGAATACTTGCTTGTAGTTTTCAGGGTTTATCTTTTTTTTCTTTTTTTGGTTTTTCAAGACAAGGTTTCTCTGTGTATCTCCAGCTGTTCTGGAACTTACTCTGTAGACCAGGCTGGCCTCAAACTCAAAGAGATCTGCTTGCTTCTGCCTCTCTGAATGCTGGGATTAAAGGCATGTACCACCACTGCCCAACATTTTTTTTAAATAATATTTATTTATTTATTATGTATACAATATTCTGTCTGTGTGTATGCCTGCTGGTCAGAAGAGGGCACCAGACCCCATTACAGATGGTTGTGAGTCACCATGTGGATGCTGGGAATTGAACTCAGGACCTTTGGAAGAGCAGGCAATGCTCTTAACCTCTGAGCCATCTCTCCAGCCCCCAACATTTGTTAATCTTTCTTTTCTTTTCTTTTCTTTTCTCTCTCTCTCTTTCTCTTTCTTTCTTTCTTTCTTTCCCCAGTTCTCTCTCCCTCTTCTCCCTCCCGCTCCTCCCTTTTTCCTTATCCCATCCCCCATCTGCTCCTCAGAGAGGTTCAGACCTCTCCTGGGAAGTCAGTTAAGTGTTCATTGTTCTTAAAGAATGACTTCAGCACACGTGAGCACGCTCTTGAAGGGAAGACCTGTACATGTATAAGGCACATGAAGTTATCAGTAAGTAGAGAGTTCGAACATGGAGGACACAGTGCTGTAGTTGAGTACCTTTTTTTTTAAATTTCTTTTTTCTAATAAACCAGAGCAAACTTTATTCCAGGAAAAAAGTGAAAAATTAAAAAAATAAATCTCTATGGGGCACAAAAAGCTTATAAGTTAGCTGAGACCACAGCCAGAGATGGATTTGTAAGGCTGTGGCAAAGGCCAGTTTTTTAACTCCTTTTTTAATAGCAAGTATTAGACAATAACAAGAGAATTTTACAGTCTCAAGATAAAACTCAGATACAAATTGCCCTTCTTTGCAATTTCCATTAGCCGAGTTTTTCAGTTAAACTAGTGTTTGTATTTAGTGCATTGTTTTTCCCTGGAGTTGAGTACCTTTCATCTTGGCTTGGAGGGGCTGTAAAGCTGCCTCTTGACTCCTAATCTGACTTAGACATTATAATCAACAGGCCTCTTGCATACTTTTGCTGTCATCTTAAATGAGAACTTCTAACTATTTAAAAATCATTTTCCTTCCAGGGGCCACTCAACAGTGAGTCTTCCAACCAGAGTTTATGCAGCGTGGGGTCCTTGAGTGATAAAGAAGTAGAGGTAAGGAGCCGTACCTAAACAATACTGTTTTCATTTTTATACCTTTAGTCTGGACTCTGGGTAGCACACATAAATCCAGGAATGTCAGTAGAGTTGTGTGCTCTTGTCTTGGTGCAGCTTTGATGCAGCCTGTCACAGGTTTATTATCATAACCATTCGTAGGTCTTGTCTTTGTCCATTTTACTTCTGGTTTTTTTTTTTTTTTTGAGGGGGGCAGTTGGTTAGGAGGGCTTAGTTTTTCAATAAAGAGATTTGTAGTTCTATGGGTTGACATGTGTCCTTTAAAAATACTTTTTTTGTTGTTTGTTTGAGACAAGTCATTGTCATTATTATTATTATTATTATTATTATTATTATTATTATTATTATTATTTTGGTTTTTCGCTGTAGCCTTGGAGCCTGTCCTGGAACTAGCTCTAGACCAGGCTGGCTTCGAACTCACAGAGATCTGCCTTTCTCTACCTCCTGAGCGCTGTGATTAAAGGAAATGTGAAAATTTGCCAACATTCTAATTGTGATATGTATGGTATTTCAGACTCCTGAGAAAAAGCAGAATGACCAGCGAAATCGGAAAAGAAAAGCTGAACCATATGAAACTAGCCAAGGTAGTAATCATTTCACACTGAAACCCAGGGTTCTTGTGCACTTGGAATTGTCTAACTCCCAGCAAGTAATTAGTGTTTATACAGGGATTCCCCGACAACAGGTTTATATATCTTAGGGAGTATCTGGCTGTTGCAGACTTGCCCTTTGATACATACCTAATAAAACAGAATCAAGTCTTTGGGGACTTTTGTTTTCCCTATGTACTTGAATGGTTTTCTTACAGGTTTTTCCTCAGACCAAACAAGAATTATGTGGGAAAGAGGGTACATTGGGGTTTAACTATGAAATTTGTTAGTAGTAGCAGTACTGGTAGCAGCTAGAAATGGTTTCATCTGCAGGACTGCTCTTCCATTAGAGCCTACTGGGATGAAATTTGTAACAGTGATAGCTACATATACATACAATATTATATATAATATTTATATTATATATAAATATATAATCAAGGAAAGTGTTAGATTTTCCCTGTGCTGTCTAAGGACTGGGATTCCCAATCTTTTTCTTCCCTTTTAAAAATGTATAGGTAAGTCATTCTGTCTGTGTAAGGGCAGTCTCCCAAAGTGACACAATCGTGTGAAGTGAGATCAGCTCTATAGTTCTAATGATTTGTTTTGAATTTTGGTCTCTTAAATTGGGATGTAGATTATAGAAGAATTTTGTTTCCTGATTTTGTTATGGATAAATATGTATAAAAGAAAGTTTATTGCATTTAAAACAAGCTGCATTTAAAACAAGCTGCATTTAAAACAAGTTGCATTTAAAACATTCAGTTACTTTGTAGAGGAGGTAGAGTAACCTTAGTGTACAGGTTTTATATGTTTGTTAAAAGTAAAAGTAAATCTGATTCTGGAGTTGACAGCGCTGAGATCAGTTACTGAGCTTTTACTACTTAACGCATTTCAGTGATGATGGCTTACGTGCGCATTGGAAAAACTGTACTTAACTGTGGTTTCATTTTCAGGGAAAGGCACTCCTAGGGGACATAAAATTAGTGATTACTTTGAGGTAAGTTAAATTTGGGGGTAAATAAACAACCTCCAGTGACTTTAAACAACTTAATAATCCTCTTGTTCATTTAAGGCATTAGAGAGCAATATTTGCCTTTACTGTGATCTTGCCCTTTCTGTTTCCATCTTCATCAAACTAATGCTGCCCATCTCGTAATATGAAGAAACTGCTGCTGATTTGCTAGGTGTAAACTTTGTATCATGTGTCTTGTCTGTGATGATAGAAGAATTCATGTGTGAAGTGCACTTTCTCTTGGCCAGACTAGGTTTTGTGTCTCAGTGACTAAGGTATAATGGCGTGAATCTCCTTTGGTCCTTTCCCTTAGCCTAGTGGAATATGTCATAAGCTCAGCGACTCATTGTTAAGTGGGTTACTAAAGATGACTAACACCCTCTGCACTACTCTATTTCTGCTTCATGTGTTTTGAGACCAAGAAAAAAATAAAGGCGTTCTTCTCTCATGTCTGTCCAAAACCATGCTTGCTTTCAGCTTTCTGCCCATGTTTTCTGTATATCTTGTTACATTTCTTTGAGAGCTCTTTCTCAAAAACCTCATTGAAAAGATAGATTTGGCTTACATGGCATTTTCTCTCTAGAATGAGATGTATTGACTTAAAGGGGCCATGTATAATTAAAATCTGTTTGTATATTAATCTTTTACTCTCCTTCTGAAGCATGGTACTGTTTTGAATTATTCATATCCATTTTTCCCTGTTGGCCAGTTTGCTGGGGGAAGCGGGCCAGGAACCAGCCCTGGCAGAAGTGTTCCACCAGTTGCACGATCCTCACCGCAACATTCCTTATCCAATCCCTTACCGGTAAGCACTCACCTGGAGAAATTTGGCACTGTTATATAGGAACCAGCAGCCCAGGAACACTGCAGCCGTCTCTCTTTCATTAACTACCCATGGGGAATGAGGCATGCCTATAAACCACTTACTAGATTCACGTCTTTTATTAGTAAGTCAATTCTGTATAAGAGCTAATCTATTCTTTGATTCTTAAATTGCCTTTAAGCCTGTCTAGTTCACTAGTCTGTCAAGGAAGTCATTTCAAGCCAAACGTTGGGTTCTAAACCATTGCTGAATTTGAATTTCTTTTCTTCCTTTAAAAAATTTAATCAGATTCTTACATTCAGATCTTGTAGGCTTACTCACTCATGTGGTAGAAAACCTGATGCTCTGATGTATGTGAGATAGGTTTGTTTTCATCCTTTGAGATTTCAAGGTTGTAGTTTTCAGCCAGAGGCAGTTAATGCTCCCTCAGGGGACTTTTCTCTATATCTGGAATCTGTTTTGGTTGTTACAACTAGGGCATGGGGAAGCATAGGAGGACAGAGGCTAGGGGTGCTGTAAGCATTCCTGTAAAGTCAGGTTAGCACAGCCCTGAGGCAAAGTATTAGCTCACCTAAAAGTCAGTAGTAGTGTTGATGCTGGTACTTGCTGAACTAACTAATGTAGGCTTTTGTATTAATTTATTCTAGCACCTTTTGATAATTTGTTGACATTTAACTGTCCATAATGTGACCAGTGTGTTTTTATCTGGGATCTTAGGAGTTGGGGTAAAAGTAAATATAAAGGTTTTTTTTGTTGTTGTTGTTGTTTTTAAGAGGTTGGAGTGCAACTTAATAGTAGAACGCTTTACCTAGAATTTGCAAGGCCCTGGGTTCAATCGACAGTATGGCTTTAACTTTGCCTAATGTAGTTTTGTAGCCCAAGCAGTTTAACAAGTAAAGGCTTACTCTGCCAATCCTTGGCAAAACTGAATGGTTTTCTGTAATAAAGTTGCTACATGGCCTAATAGCTCCTGCCTGCTCTTTGTTTCTGCCTACGTGTCTCCCCTACAGCAACAGTCATGCAGGCTTTCTTGAGCACTGTGAGCATTCTTCTACTCAGGGCCTTTGTATCATTATTCTCTTTTCTAGAACTATTCTTTGGCAGATACCAGCAACTTCTTTAACAGGATGTTGCTCAAAAATGACCTTAACAGAGTAGTCTCCCCTGCCCAGCTTCTCTAAAATAGCATTTCCTCACACATGGTCACTCTGTCTCCAATCTTGCTTTAATTTCTGTGTGTGCGCGCATGCGTGCGTGATATGCATGTACTCATGAATGTAGGTGTGTGGTTGCCACAGCTGCAGGATGGGTGGTCTGTCCTAACCTTAGAGGTTGTTTGAGATAGGATCTCACCAGCACTACATGTGCAGGTCATCTGACCTGAGCTTCTGGATAGTCTGTCCCTGCTTTTCATCTCTATAGGAGTACTGGGATGACAGAAGCTCCTTAGCCATGCACAACATTTTTGAGGGTATCGGGATTTGAATTCAGGTCATCACATTTGCGTGGCAAGTCCTTCTGCCCATTTAGCCGTTGCTCCACCCTGTCTCTGTTGCTCTGTCTCTCAGTTTCTCTCCCTCTACCTCCTTCTTTCACCTCCATCCACAAAGTTTGTTATATCCTTAATTTTTTAAACTGATTTCTATTTTTATAAGAATACAAATGCAGTAGTCTATAGTTTTCATAAATTGTAACAACATAAGGAACCAACCATTACTAGTCTTAAAATATCACCATTGTGTTCCTTGCCACTTTAGCCCTTTCTCTCCACAGGCATAGCTGTTCTCCATAGGAGGAGTCATACAGTATGAATTGTTGTGTTTGGCTACTTTTTTCAGTATTACCTTTCTGAGATTTATTCATCTTGTCTTGTTTATTGTAGATCATTCATTGTTTTTAGTGTGTAGTAGTACAGTTTTACATTTTCTCTCTGTGTGTGAGAGTATACCTACTTTTCCGTGTGTGTGCGTACATGTGAAGGCCAGGAGGCAGTCTTGGATGATGTCATTCCTCATGTGCCATTCATTTGTTTTGAGACATGATCACTCACTGGGCTGGAACTTGCCAAGTAGGTTTAGACTGGCTGACAGCGATCTCTCTGTCCCCATCTATCCAGTTTTGGAATTACACGTGTGTACCACCGTGGCCATTTTTACACACACAGGCTTGCATACTCAGCTGTGCACGCATGCAAGCACATCACAGAATGTGAGGACAACTTGAGGGAGTTGGTTCTATCCTTCTCTCAGATGGCTTCAGAAGGTGAAACTTGGCTTCAGGTGTCCTGTGCCTTTCTCTCCCTGCCCCTTCAGTTTTGTCTTTTTGTGTTACTTTCTTTCTGTTTAGGGAGCTGGTGAGACAGTGTCACATTATATGGACCAGGCTGGCCTCACACATACTTCTGCCTCCTGAATCCTGGGATTAAAAGCATGTGCCACCATGCCTGGCTGTTTTTGAAGTGGGATCTGGAGATCCACCTCAGGTCTTTATGCTGGCGGCTCAAGCATTTTACCAACTGAGCCTTCTCCTCAGCCTTAATATTAGTATATTTTTATTTGACAGTTTCTGTGTTCTAATTTTTAACCATTAACTCATTACCCACCTCCTCCTGCTAAAATATTAACCTTGTGAGAGAAGACACCTTGCTATATTTTCTTGTTCATTGCTATTTCCATCTGTTAGTATTTTATTATATAAAACTAAAGTTACTTTAAACCATTCCCTTTACTTGACATACAAGAGATATCTTGTTCAATTTTTCAGTCTCTAGCAGCCAAAAATGCATGGGACCCAGTAGCTTCTCAAAATTGTTGAAAAGGAAGAGTTGATAAAGTGTCATTTTGTGCCCCCCCCTTTCAGTAAATGATTCTTTTGTCTCGTTTTTTTTTTAATTCTTTCTTTTCTCTCTCTCTCTCTTTCTCTCTCCTTTCTTTTCTTTTCTTTTCTTTTCTTTTCTTTTCTTCTTTCTTGTGCCCCAGCACTACCCAATTAGATACCCACATTTCAGGATACTCTCCCGTAGCCATTGCAGTTGTATACCCAGAGAGTTCCAACACAGCCAGGGCTACTCAGAGAAATCCTGTCGCAGAAAAAAAAAAAGGAAAGGAAAAAGAACATTGCTTGGTATGCACCAGGCTCTAAATTTGATTCTTTATTTTATCAGTTAAGTGTAGGTATTTCTCATTATGATTGTAGTTGTCTGTTTCTTCATGTATTTATGTTAAACTTTGCCTATGTATTAGATATCTTTATTTCCTTGCAGCTATTCAAAAACAATTTTATTTGTATGGGTGTTTGGCCTGTGTTTATATTTTTGTACCACTTGTTTGCTGTTCTGCAGAGTCTAGAAGAGGGTGTCTGATCCCTTGGCCTGGAGTTACAGATAGTTGTGAACTGCTGTGTATTGCTTGGAATCAAACTCAGGTCCTCTGGAAGAGCAGCCAGTGCTCTTCACTGCTGAACCAATTCAAGGCTCTTTTCTGTAAATGTGATCTGTCTGATTTTAGCATATCTAAACCATTATGTGGTCTAAATATTTCTGCTTATATACAATCAACTTTTTGTTAATATATTTCTTGGCCAGTATAATGTGGTTGGAGTTTTTCTTCATGTATTATATAAATCTTTCTTTAAAGAAACCACTCCATTTTATTTGTTTGTTCATTCATTTATTTATTTATGTGACTATTTTTTTTTTATTTTTTATTTATTTTTTTTTATCCCCAGCCTCTGGTGATTCCATTCTATTCTCTGGTTTTATGACATCAGCTTTTGTGAATTGCCTATAAAATAAAATAATTTGTAAAATAAATTCATGAAATCTTAACAATCCTTTTCACTGTCACTATATGTAATGTTAACTTCTATAAATATATTCCAGATTACATTGCATTATCTTGTTAGTGTTTATTACTTTTATATTTTCCTACATGAATAACTAGTTATTATGTGACTATTGATTAATTGATTGAAACAGTCTGTCATGTGGCCCAGGCTGACCTTGAACTAGCTATATAGTCTTAGGATGAACTTCAATTTCTGATCCTCCTGCTTCTCCCATATTCTAGGATTCTAGCTATTTGTCACCACGCTTGGTTCTGTGCCTGCCTTTTATTTACTTATTTTTCATTATGCTGGGATTGAACCCCCGGTCTCATGCATGCTAGGCAAGTGCTCTACCACTGAGCTATATCCCCAGCTCTCTGTGGCTGTGCTTTTGGTTTTTTGAAGTTTCATCATGTATTTTCTTACATTTTTTTTCTTCTTGGTCTTGACTCTGGGGTTTTGGAATCTGTGGGTTGGTGTGCTTCCTTAGTTGTGAATAGTTATTGTCTATCATCCCTGCTCTGTGCTGTTCTGCATTAGCTCCCTTGCCGCTTGACTTCATACTGTTTATTCTTTTGTCTGTTTATTCATCTTTGTAGATTATTTCTTTTTGCTGCTCAGTTCCAGATTGTTTCATTGTCTCTCATTTGCTGTTAGCTGTATTGAATTCTTAATTTTTGTTACTGCTTCTGTTTGTCTCTGTGAGGTCTTGGGCTCAACACCAGGACCATGCTGTACACCAAGCACATGCTCTACTGTGAACTATCTCTATCCTGAGCATGCTACTGTTTTTTTTTTTTTTTTTTTTTTTTTTTTTTTTTTTTTTTTCGAGACAGGTTTCTCTGTGGTTTTGGAGCCTGTCCTGGAACTAGCTTTTGTAGACCAGGCTGGTCTCGAACTCACAGAGATCTGCCTACCTCTGCCTCTGCCTCTGCCTCTGCCTCTGCCTCTGCCTCTGCCTCTGCCTCTGCCTCTGCCTCTGCCTCTGCCTCTGCCTCTGCCTCCCGAGTGCTGGGATTAAAGGCGTGCGCCACCACCACCCGGCCTACTGCTTTTTTTTTTTAAGGCTCTCTGCTGTTTCTTTTTTTCTTTGAAGCTTTCTTTATTTATTCATTCTTTTTATTTATTAAAGATTTAAAATTTTTATGTGTATGAATGTTTTGCCCATGTATATGTGTGTGAACCCTGTGTGTACCTTGTGGTCCATGTCAGAAGAGGTTGTCCAGTCCCTTGGCACACGGGTTATGGATGGTGGTAAGCCATAATGTGGGTACTGGAAACTGACTCTGAGTCCTCTGCAAGAGCAACAAATGCTCTTAACTGCTGAGATGTCTCTCCCGGCCCTTTTATTTTTGAAAATCTTTATTGTGATTCTGGAGGTTGAACCACAGGTCTTTCTCAGCAAGTATTTTACCACTGAACTCTTATTTTCTCTACATCTTCTACATGATTTTATAGTCTGTTAACTTATTAGCATCTGAGGTTTTAATCAATTTGTTTCTTCCATTGATTTTCTTAGTTTTTTGTGGTTTTATTTCATTTACTTAGTTTTCTAGTGAGGTACTCAGTGTTAATGAAAAATTATTTGTGGCTGTGAAGATACAGTTGTTCTTTGAGGAAGAATTTTTTTAAGATTTATTTTATTTATTTAGTCTTAGTAGGTTAGTTTTCTTTTTTCATTTTGGTTCTTTTTTTTTAATTGATTTTTATTGAGCTCTACATTTTTCTCTTCTCCCTTTCTTACCTCTCCCGTCCCCCTTCAACCCTTCCCCAAGGTTCCCACGCTCCCAGTTTACTCAGGAGATCTTGTCTTTTTATACTTTCTACTTCCCATGTAGATTAGATCTATGTAAGTCTCTCTTAGTGTCCTCATTGTTGTCTAAGTTCTCTGGGATTATGGTTTGTAGGCTGGTTTTCTTTGCTTTATATTTAAAAACCACCTATGAGTGAGTACATGTGATAATTGTCTTTCTGTGTCTGGGTTACCCCACTCAAAATAATGTTTTCTAGCTCCATCCATTTTCCTACAAATTTCAAGATGTCATGTCATTTTTTTTTTTTCTGTGTAGTACTCCATTGTTTAAATGTACCACATTTCCTTATCCATTCTTTGGTCAAGGGGCATTTAGGTTGCTTCCAGGTCTGGCTATGACAAACAAAGCTGCTATGAACATAGTTGAGCACGTGTCCTTGTGGCACGATTGAACATCCTTTGGATATGTACCCAAAAGTGGTATTACTGGGTTTTGAGGAAGGTTGTTTCCTAATTTTCTGAGAAATCGCCACACTGACATCCAAAGGGGTTGTACCAGCTTGCATTCCCACCAGCAGTGCAGAAGTGTTCCCTTTTCCCCACAACCTCTCCAGCATAAGTTGTCATCAGTGTTTTTGATTTTGGCCATTCTTACATGTGTTAAGATGGAATCTCGGAGTTGTTTTGATTTGCATTTCTCTGATGACTAAGGATGTTGAACATTTCCTTAAGTGTCTTTCAGCCATTTTAGATTCCTCTGTTGAGAGTTCTCTGTTTAGGTCTGTACTCCATTTTTTTTTATTGGATTATGTGATTTTTGGTGTCCAATTTCTTGAGTTCTTTGTATATTTTGGAGATAGACCTCTGTCTGATGTGGGGTTAGTGAAGATCTTTTCCCATTGAGTAGGCTGCCGTTTTGTCTTGTTGACCGTGTCCTTTGCTTTACAGAAGCGTTTCAGTTTCAGGAGGTCCCATTTATTAATTGTTTCTCTCAGTGTCTGGCTGCTGGAGTTATATATAGGAAGTGGTTCCCTGTGCCAATGCATTCAAGTGTACTTCCCACTTTCTCTTCTATAACATTCAATGTGGCTGGCTTTATCTTGAGGTCTTTGATCCATTTGGACTAGAGTTTTGTGCATGGTGATAGATATGGGTCTATTTTTACTCTTCTACATGTTGATATCTGTTATGCCAGCACCATTTGTTAAATATGCTTTCTTTTTTCCATTTGATATTTTTTGCTTCTTTATCAAAGATCAGGTGTTCTAAGATGTGTGGATTAATATCCGGGTCTTCTATTCAGTTCCATTGGTCCTCTTGTCTGTTCTTATGCCAATACCAGGCTATTTTCAGTACTGTAGCTCTGTAGTAGAGTTTGAAGTCGGGTTCTGATGCCTCCAAAAGTTCTTTTATTGTTCAGGATTGTTTTGGCTATCCTGGGTCTTTTGCTTTTCCATATGGAGTTGAGTACTGTTCTCTTGAGGTCTTTGAAGAATTTTGCTGGGATTTTGATGGGCATTGCGTTGAATCTGTAGATTGCTTAGATTTATTTATTATGTGTATAGTGTTCTGCCTACAGGCCAGAAGAGGGCACCAGATCTCATTACAGATGGTTGTGAGCCACCATGTGGGTACTCGGAATTGAACTCGGGACTTCTGGAAGAGCAGCCAGCGCTCTTAACCCCTCCCTTAGCCATCTTTCCACTCCCAAGGAAGAATTTTTATTTGCTTCTTAGAAAGCTTACCTTTCTGATTCAACTTTTATCAAATTTATGGCCTATATTTGTTTGGTTTGTTTATTTTGGTTTCTTTTGTTGTTTCAGCTTTCAAAAAATTGATTTGAATTGTCTTAACATTTTCTAAGTCCCAATCTCCAGCATTGCTAAGGCAACTTCTTTGCAGCCACTTGAGGGTAGAAGGAAGAGAGTTTTCTCTTGGTTCACTCTTAAGAGTGTAGTTGAGTGCATTGGAGGCCACCTTGTCGTGGAAATGGAGAGTGTGCTTCTTGTTGAGTTTTCTGCCTGGGTGAACTTTGGTTCAGTGGCTACTTGACATCAGGTTGCTCTGGAGATGGGAAATGAGTGTCTGCAAGTATCCTTGAGTCCATATATGACTTTGATATTACTCGTGATGTGCTCTTAGATTTTGTCCTAGCAGATCCTATATGTTTTATCAAATCTTTGATGTTTTTATGTTATTTATCCTGCCCTTTTAAAAAATGTCTGTTTTGACACAAGGTCTCACTGTGCACCCCTTACTGTCTGGCCAGGACCGTGGTGTGGAGGAAAGGCGCAGCCCAGCCTTGTTTGTGTGCATTTCCGTAGTGCACTTAGCTGTGCCATTGTCTGTGCTGTCTGAGGGACGCTTATCCAAGCATTTTAGCCTGCCTTTATCCAGAAAGCTTTAAAGACTTTAGACCCTGGCAAGTCTTTGTTGAGTGGAGGGCAGGATGGTTGACTTGGTAAGCATGCTATAGTGACACCCATAATCACAGTATTCGAGAGCACCAGCCCAAGCTGCTGTAGTGGTAGGGTAGGAGTGTTGTTGGTCTTGAGGAGGACTAGTTACTTGTAGATTAGAAGGCTAAATGTAATTGTCATTAGCATTTGATAAATTTGTTTACTTTTACTTTCTATAATGAATAGTTAAATAGCCAGGCATTGTGGTGTGCAGCTGTGGTCGTCAGTACTTGTGAAGTTGAAGCAAAGAGGGTCAGTGTTGGAGGATAAATAACCAGACCCTGTCATAAAAATTAAAGGACAGGAGAGATGACAGAGCAGTTAAGAGTACTTGTTGCTCTTACAGAAAACCCAGGTTTGATTTCCAGCCCTCACACAGGGGCTCAACCATCTGTAGCCCTGTAACTCCAGGGAACCCAACAGGCATGTATTTATGCACATACAAGTTTGCAGACAAAACATTCATATATATAAAATAAATCTAAAAATTTGTTTAAAAGTCAGAGTAAGATAAAATTAGATGTGGATTAAAATACATGCTATTATAACTTAGAAATTGTTCCTGGTAAAGTGTGCGTGCGTGCGTGTGTGTGTGTGTGTGTGTGTGTGTGTGTGTGTGTATGTTTATACACAAATTGTATTGTAAAGTCCCTTAACAAAACAGCCCTTTCTAGAACTGGGGCCTGGCAGTTCAGCTTCTCTGGGGGCTGAGACAAAATTATAAATTCCAGGCCCACCCTGGCTACAGAGCAAGCTGATGACCTGTGTACCCCATTTAGTGAAACTCTGTCTCAAAAAAACATAAAAATGATGTGGGGTGCTGGTGCACGCCTTTAATCTTAGCACTTGGGAGACGGAGGCAGGTGGATCTGTGAGCTAGAGGCCAGCCTGGACTGTATAGTAAACACCAGGACAGACAAAGCTATAGCAGTGAGACCTTGTCTAAGACCCCACCCCCAAAAAAACCCCAACAACTGGAGATATACTTCACCATGTGCAGCACCATCCCCCCAAAAGGCATTTGGTGTTTTTAGACTCTAGGATATTTGTATACTAGTTTTTCTTATTCCAGTTGTATTTATTCAATGTCCTATAACTATTTGTATTTAATAAGAAATGGCTCTATTTAATTTCTTTTAACAGGTAGGTTTTGAGATAGGGTTTCTCTGTGTAACAACCCTGGCTGTCCTGCAACTCTCTGTAGACCAGACTGACATTGAACTCACAGAAATCCATCTGCCTCTGCTTTCCAAGTGTTGGAATTAAAGGCATGTGCCACCACGGCCAGCAGTTAATTTCTTTGTATATATTTCTGTGTAATTCCTAAGTCAAAGCATATTTTAAAAGATCAGGCATTGGTGGTGCACTCCTCTATTCCTAGCCCTTGGGAAGCAGAGATCCAGGTAGATCTCTGAGACTTTGTGACCATTTTGGTTTTTATAGCAAGTTCCAGGATAGCCAGGGCTACATAAGGAGATTGTGTGTGTGTGTGTGTGTGTGTGTGTGTGTGTGTGTGTGTAAATATATGTTTATTTATGTAAAGTTCTAGAAGATTATTAGCAGTTTGAGTTTCTTAATTTTGGCATAGCCACCTACTGTTGAATTTTGTCAACACAGTCTTTCCAGTGAGAAAAATACCTTGATTTAACTTTGATTTTTTTAACTAGGGATATTAAACATTTTTCATATGTTGAATGGTTGTTTCAGTTACTCTCATAATGAGTTTCTGTGTCTTTTGCTGATCTATAGGACTATTTGCTTTTTCTTATTCTTAGGAGGATATTCTAAGATTCCTACCTCAGTGTCATGTATGTTGTAAATGTGTTTGCAAATTTGTAATTTAAGTTTATGTTGTCTTTCCATTCAACTATGTGTCTTTTCTCTATTATTTTATACATTCTAAATTATTCATTGATATTCTTATAAAAGCACACATGCATGCTGTGTCCTCTGGTGTAAAAGTCTTTTTTACTACTTACAGCAGCATTTGCTTATGTTTCTTGTTACAGTTTTTATATGTAATAGAAAATAGGAAGTTACTGTCTCTCTTTTCCAGATAACTTCAAAAATAGTGTGCCAGTCTTACAAATACATTCCCTTTACTGTGAAATATGCTTTAATCACAAATTATGTATCCATATTATGTGGATTTGTTTCTGAGTTCGTTGTTCTTGCAGATAAAACTTTTAAAAATATATAAATGAGAAGTAAATTGGTAAATTTTTTGAGACAAGTCATCACCCATATAACTCAAGCTGACTGAGCTCAGTGATCCTCATGGTGCATTTTGCAAGTGTTGGGATTACAGGAATGTCGTTAGGAAACGGGTTTTGTAGTAAATTTTGATATCTAGTGAGTTTTCCCCTAATATTCTTTATTAAAAATTATGTGACTTATTTTTATGTAAGCCCTTAATATAACCTAAAAGCCAGTGAGAATATTTCCCTCCCCTCCAAGGCATAGAACAAAATAAATAAAAACTCTACTAGTTTTAGAGAAATTTGAAATTGGTGCATTTTTGTATTCAGGAACTAGGACACCATCATTTAGATTGTCTTTTGTTTTTTGAGAAAGAATCCATATACCTTGGCTAACCTGGAACTTACTATGTAAACCAGGCTGGCTGTGAACTCACAGAGATCTGCTTGCCTCAGCTTCCCAGTGCTGAGATTAAAGGCGTGGCTCATTGGACCAGTTTAGATTGTTTTATATTCACCTGTGAAACTGTTTACTTTTTTCATAGTCAGTATTTTACATGTTTTTTGATGTTTTATTATTTTGAATTTGGTTTTCTTCTATTACTTGCTGATGGTACTTGACAGTGGATGTGTAGCTATGCTGTTGCCTTTTTTTGAACCGTCTTTTATTTGTCTCTCTTACTGAAGTTTTTTGACTGATTTGTTTGGTTTCCTTTTTGAATAATTATGTCATCCAAAATGAGACTTTTAAATATTTTCCAGTGTTTATATCACATTGACTAAATTTTCTGTATTATGTGTATTACTCTTCCCCTTTCCCAACTTTAATAAAGGGTCTCTACTAATATTTTTAGTGATTTTCAAGAAAATACTCATTTAGGTATTAAAATGGGATACTTCTGGTTTTTTTTAAACATTGCCTGACAATGTACAGATTGATTTTATGATCCAAAAGAATCCTAATTTTTTTCTTCTATCATCAGTGTAATGAATAAATTATTTTAGATTTGCTAATGTTTAACCATGAATTTCTGGCATAAACCATATATACTTGTGGCATGTTTTTCCTTTACTATCCTAGCTTGCTCTGCTTGCTTTTAGTTTAGATACTGAGAGTAGAATTCAGAGTGTAATAAACTCTTGTCTGTAAAGCCATGCAGCAGTTATTTCAGTTCTTCGTTTACTTAAACATATCCTGTGTGAGGTTGAGAGTATTGTGAAGGTGACTTACTGAACAACACAAAGTAATCTGCATCTTCGGGGTTATGTAAAATTGAATTATTAGAATATCTTTTTCATCATCTGAGTAAGGTATTTACTCAGGTTTGAACAATGCAGTGACCATGCTATTATAGTCTGTTTTCAGAGCTGTTTTTGTGTTTTGAATCATACATTTTTATGATATCCATTCTAACTTGTTGTATGTTTTGTAAGCATTCTGGTTATCTTTCTCACGTCATTTGTGTGTTTTCTTTACTGTTTTTCAGCGTCGAGTAGAACAGCCCCTGTATGGTTTAGATGGCAGTGCTGTGAAGGAGGCCTCAGAAGAGCAGTCTGCTCTGCCAACCCTCATGTCAGTGATGCTAGCAAAACCTCGCCTTGACACAGAGCAGTTAGCACCACGGGGAGCTGGCCTCTGTTTCACCTTCGTCTCTGTGAGTAGAAGGCTGCATGATTAAAAATGTTTACTCTTTGGGATTTCTTGATGAAGCTGGATTATTTTAATAGGATGATGTTTTTTGTTCTTTAATCGTTTAAAATACTTTCAATTAAAAATTATTTAGATATGCTTTTTAAATTATGTGTGTCCCTTTTGGTGGGTATACATGTGAGAGCGAGTACCCAGAGTCCAGAGAGAATGTCAGATCCCCTGGAACTTGAGTTCTGGGTGGTTGTGAGCCATCCATCATGAGGACTAAGAACTACATTTGAGTCCTCTAAAGAGCAGTCCAGCTCTTCAGCTGTTGAGCAGTCTCCAGCTCTTCTTCATCACTTCTTAAAGCAGTACTTCACTTAGTCCCTGTGACTGAAGCTCTTAGGAGAGGCTGCTTTTGTCAAAGGCTTGAGTGTACAGTGGGAAGGAAAATGTGATCTTAGGTTGACAAAAAAGTAACGAGAATACAGATTCCATTTCAGACAAAATTTCATCTAATTAGAAAGCACCAATCTCCACCTAACACTTGTGCAAACTAGTATTTGAGTATTTTATTCTGTAGGCAGGCACTCTTCTGAAGAGAGCATCCCTGTATATGTGGGCCGTCTACTCACCTGCCTTCTCACTTTGTAAAAGGAATGTTCTGTTCACTCATTTCAACTTGGCCTATGAATATATGTGTGTGTCTCCATATGTGTATGTGTACTAGTGTTCTGATGTGCACAGAGTCCAACGGTGAGGGATGCATCAGATCCTTGCAGCCTATCTGGTGTGTGTCCTGGGAATTAAACTCGGGTCTTCTGAAGAGTATCAAGTGCTCTTAACTGCTTCGCCATCTATCCAGCCCCCTTTTCTCTTTTTAAACAATATGTATTTAGACTGATATTTAGTTGATAGAGTGTTTGCCCAGCATCCGTGATACCCAGGTTTAGTTCCCAGCACCACATAAAATTGGGCATAGTCACAGTGCCAGAGAGGTAGAAGCAAGAGAACCAGAAGCTGAAGGTTATCTTTGACTGTATAGTTAGTTTGAGGCAAGCCTGGGCTATATGAGAACCCTGTCTCTAGAAGAGAGAGAAAGAGACAGAGACAGAGAGACAGAAAGAAGAATTCAAATGGTATAAAATCTTGTAATTTGTCATAATGTAATTTGAATCAAAATTTTCTATTTTTCTTAGTTTCTGTGTCTTGTCAACTGCCTGTTTTTGCCAAGGAAGGTATAAACGTACAAAATGATGCTATTTTTTTTTTTTTTTTTTGAGACAGGCTCTCACATAGTAGCCTTGGCAGGCCTCAAACTTGAGGCAATCCTGCTTTAGCCTTTTGGGTGCTGAAGTTACAGGTGTGTGCCTCCTGTGGAATATTGAGTGAGACCACCCTGTCTCTCAAAAAAGAAGTTACCAGGGCTGGAGAGATGGCTCAGTGGTTAAGAGCATTGCCTGCTCTTCCAAAGGTCTTGAGTTCAATTCCCAGCAACCACATGGTGGCTCACAGCCATCTGTAAAGAGGTCTGGTGCCCTCTTCTGGCCTTCAGGCATACAGACAGAATATTGTATACATAATAAATAAATAAATATTTAAAAAAAAGTTACCACCAATCCCATTTTTGCCTCATGTCCGTTTTCTGTAGTAAAAATCCCTGATTCTCTGTTTTGTGGAGTATGTCATAGCTGTTAACCCACATGCAACTCTATTTGGAAAGGTAATGGAAGTGTTCAGTATCTTTTGTTTGTTTGTTTTTGTTTTAAGTTATAAATGTTTTGCCTGGGTGTTAATTGTGTACCATGTGAATGCTACGTGTATATACCATATACATGCCTGGTAATCATGGGGCCAGAAATAAGTGTTGCAGATGGTTGTGACCTACTCATTGTGGGTCCAGAGACCAACCTGTGTCCTGTAAGAGCAGCCAGTGAGTGCTCTTAACCATAGAGCCATCTCTGCAGCCTTGTTGGATGTCTTAAGGAAAGGAAATAAAAATAATTTAAAAATTTGGATCAGGGAATCATAAATTACATAAATCATAAACTACTTCTTGAAAGCTTGCTTGGAAGTTCTAGGAGAGGAAAGGAATACAGTATCTTATCAGTCATTGTTCCAATCTTTAGGTCACATGTGTTTCCTAAGTCTCCCTAGGATAAGCTATACTGTCTCTACAGAAAAGGGTTCTCATTCCTTGGATGATTAAACAACTCTGAAAAAAATTTTAGTATTTTTCTATTCTTGAGGCAAAGTTCCAATAGTGCTAAGAAAGTATTCCATGACATCAAGGCAGTCTGATTAAGAAGTCCGTCATACAGCTGATGGCCAGGGCTGTAGAGGGCTAGAGGGTAACATAAAATCCTTGCTGTGAGAATGCAATCACTCAGTGGTTGTGTGTGTGTGTGTGTGTGTGTGTTTAATTCAATTCCACTGTCTATCATTCAAAGATCTCTATTAGATTTTTATTGTAGGTCTGACTTTCCTGTCCTTTTTTCTTTTGTATGTGTGGGGCATATGTTCATGTATGGATGCATGTATGGAGACCAAAGGTCAACATTAGAGTAGCTCCACTCTACTAAGTGAGATAAGAACTTTCACTGAATTTATCAATTGGGTAGACTTGTTGGCTAGTGCGATGCCCATCTCCACCTACCCCTCACTGCTTGGATTATAAATACCAATGTGTGCTACTATGCCGGCTTTTTACATGAGAGCTCATCTAGTTTTTCATTAAAACCTGTCACCTGTATACAGAAGATTTTTAAGTTTCTGTCTGCAAGTCTCTGCCCTGAATTCCAGACCTGTACAGTCACCTGCCTCCAGTCATCTCCTTTTTCTGTCCAGTAAGTGTATCAGATGTCCGTGTCCACAGCTGAACTCATTCTGATTCTTCTTCACTCAGCACTTATTTCTTCTACAGTTTTACACATCTCAGAATTGTCTGCTTTTTCTTCTATTACTGGCTGAAAATGTTTATTCTTATCTCTTTATATTGTACCTGACATCCAGAGCACTAAACCTTACTGATTTAGAGATATGCTCTGAATTCCTCTACTTAATTCTGTCCACACTTCCACTGTAGCTGAAGTCTGTATCTCTCATTGAGACTTTGTCCTGACTCCTGCTTCTGTGTTTGTTCCTTTTAATTTTTCTCAGTGGCAAATAGAGGTAGTATTGGAATCCAAGTCCATTTGTGGCATCTCTGTATTAAAAGTCCTTAAAATGGCCCTGCATGGCTTGCTTGCCCCCTCTCCCATCTCTTCCTATTCTCTGCTTTTCTAACCAGGTCATGTGTATTTTTTTAAATAATACTTTATTAATGCTTTTTTATTGCATTATTTTTCAAGTACTACGGGCCTTATTATTTAAAGCCTTTGCACTCTGGGGTGGAGTGTGGTTGTAAAACAGTCTTACATATCCCAGGTTGCTGCAGGAAAATCCTTCAGCCAGGAGCCTTTAAGTTACACACCCACTTGGGCGTGGCCTTTTATACTATAAATGCCCTTATAAAGCATGCTCCCCTCTCTTCAGGCTGCTGGATTCCCTGTTCTAACAGAGGACTGTGATCTGTGAGTCTATCCATAAATAAATAACCCTTTATTTACTTATTTATATATTTATTCAATTCTGAGATAGTGTGGGATTTCTTTTTAGTATCTCTCTTCAACAGGTTAGCTTTAAACTTACTGTGTAGCCAAGACTAGCCTTAAATTCCTGATCCTCCTGCCTCCGCCTCTGGAATGATAGAATTACAGGTCTGCACCACTATACCTGGCTTATACTTGCTCTTGCTTTAACATTCTTCCCTAAGACATAGGTGTGTCTCCTGTTCTCACAGTTTTCTGATCTCTGTTTAAATGAACTCTTCTAGAGAGACCCAGCCTGACTACAACTCTTGGGCCCTGCGTTGGTTTACTCCTTAGGCACATCATTACCTTAGCTGTAGTATAATATACTCTGAATAACTCATTCCTCCCTGGAATGTAAGCTGTCAGGTCAGAACTGTTGATTCTTCATAACAGATTGGTTAAATGAATTATAATACATTCATATGTTGGAATGCTATACAGTTAATAAGAGAAATTATATTTATCCTAACAGTGAAAACTACATGTTCGTAAAAATAACAGATGGCAGAAAATCAAGAGTTCATCTTTTGTTTTTTGTGTTGGTTGGAATTGAATCATGCCTCATCTTTTTGGGTGACATTTTGGGGGGCTGTTGACATAGGGTTTATCATACAGTTCTTGCTGTTTTGAAACTCACTGAATAGACCAGTCTTGTTTCTCACAGAGATCCACCTGCTTCTCCCTCTGGGACTTAAGGTGTGTGCTACCATACCTGACTATGCCTCATCTTGTTAGGCAAACACTCGTTCACTGAACAATATTCTAAACCCAAAGAGGGATCTTTTTTTTTTTTTAACTTTATTTTATGTGCATTGATGGGAAGGTGTCAGATCTGGAACTGGAATTACAGACAGTTGTGAGCTGCCATGTAGGTGCTGGGAATTCAACTTGGATCCTCTGGAAGTATACAATCTTCTAAATTGTAAAAATACTATATTTGCACAATTCACAAGACTTAAATTAGTGGGAGAAATGCAAGTCTTTCTTTTAAGCTCCCTGAGGAGGTAGCCACTGCTGACAGATTGTATTTTTGATTTTCTGAATTGTGTTTAGATTTTCACTTTTGTTTCAAATAATGTATCTTATATAATCAATCTTTATTTACTTACTTATTTTGGTTCTTTTTCGAGACAAGTTTCTGTCCTGGAGCCCACTCTATAGACCAGGCTGGCCTCAGACTCAGAGACCTACCTGCTACTGTCTCCCAAGTGCTGGGATTAAAGGTGTGTGCCACTACCTCCAAGTAAAGATGTATTTATATTCCGTGTGTTTTGCCTGCATGTATATCTGTGTACCACATACATGCAGTGTCTGCAGCAGACAAAAGAGGGCATTGGTTCCCCTGGAAATGGAGTTAAAGATGATTGTGGGCTGCCATCTCGGTGTTAGGAATTGAACCCAGGTCCTGTGGAAGAGCAGAGGACTTAACCAACAAGCCAGCTCTCTAGCCCTTAATGAGTCTTTAAAAAGGTCCATTTTCCCTGTTATGAAGAATACATCTAACATAACCATATCATTCGCTCAGCCTTTTCAGATGCTCTTACATTATTTGTATAAATTTGTCATTTTAGCTTTAACTGAGACTCTTCTGTTGTATAGTAAAACTTGAAAACAACTAGGGAATATACAATATTGCGATGTTTCATTGTTGGGCATTGCAGAAGTCTAATGATTTTATTGACTTCACCTAGAGAAACAGTTTTAGTCGCTGGATATGTTTCCGTTGTTTAAATACTTCTTTATTCTTTGTCTGTTTATGTATGCATGTCCATATGAGGATATGAAAGGCTGAGGTTGATGTGGGAAAGTCTTTCTTGACTACTTTGCTTTTTTAATTTTTGTTTGTTTTTGAGGCAAGGTCTGTCAAAAGGCTGAGCCTGTGAGCCTCCAGTATCCACCTGTTTCTGCCCCTAGCAATGGGGTTGCAGACATGTTCCACTTAACTTCATCTTCATGCTTGCTATGCAAGCACTCTCTCCACTGAACCATCTCTCCAACCTTTTAAAATTCTAAACACTAAGCTATGTTTATTTGAAAGCTCTTTTAAAACTATGTATGTGTTTGCTCTGTTACAAATATTTGTTTATGTGTAGATATGCTTGTGTGTGTGTTTGTATGTGTGTGTGCATACATGGGTACAACTGCTGCACCTAGGTGTTTTTGTTTTCCTCTCTCCCTCCTCGTTTCTTTATGCCACACTGATGTGGGAGTGTCATATATCAATCTATTGATTTCATTGGTTAAGTAATAAACAAACTGCTTGGGCTCATAGCTTAGAACAGGTGGGTGGAGTAAACAGAACAGAATGCTGGGAAGAAGATGAAGTGAGGACGCAGCCCCGCCGCTCCTAATATAACAGAACGGCACCCAACGCTCCTATTACTACACCACACACTTCACTGAGGAATCCAATCCCACACTACCCTTCTCCTTGACATTTTTGTCATTTCCTTTGAGACAGGGTTTCTCTGTGTGGCCCTGGCTGTCCTGAAACTCACTCTGTAGACCAGACTGGCCTCAAACTCACAGAGCCATCTGCCCCTGCCTCCAGTGCTGGGATTAGAGTTGTGCACCACCACCTGGTATCGTTTTAAATTTTAATAAAAGAGGGGACTTGGAGAGATGACTCAAGGGTTAAGAGTACTGACTGCTATTCCAGAGGTCCTTGAGTTCAGTTCCCAGAAAGCACAATAGTGATTCACAGGATCTGATGCTCTCTTTTGGCTTGCAGGTAATACATGCAGAATACATAGATATAAATTTTAATAAAATAGATAGTTTCATATTATAAAGTCCAAATCTATCCACTTATTGATATTTTTTTGTAATTATTTCCTATAGAAATCAGCAGCAAACTTCTGTAACATTTCTGTACACGCAGAATTTTCATCTTTACTACCATTTCTGGAAAATTCACTCCGAGAAATTGTAAAGATAGCAAAAAGTGTAGATCAGGCTCTTGAGCTTAGACCTTGGAACTTGGAACACAGCCAAAGGTGACCTTGAATTCGCAGTCTTCCCCTTCCTAAGTGCTGCACTTATAGGTGTGCGGCACTGTTCCTGGCTTATACAGATGTCCTTAAAGTTCAATTTTTTTTTAATACTAGGAATCTAAATTAGGGTTTTATATGTACTCAACAAGTTTTAGTTGCCAATTTTATTTTTAAATTGTGTATAGTTTTGTGTGTGTGTGGTATATGTATATGTTTGTGCATATGTGTAAAAAGTATAAGTGCATATGGAGGCCAGAAATAAACATTGGATGTTTTACTATTTAACTTTCCACTTTATTTTTTTGAGACAGGGTCTCTGAACGTAGAGTTTTGCAATTGGCTAGACTGGCTGTTGAGTGATTTCTAGGGATCTGAATTAAGTGAGCACTTTACCAGTTGAACCAACCCCTTCAGTGCTCCATTTTAGTTTTGTAAAGATTTATCTTCATTTTGAATTATGTATATATGTGTATATGTGGGGTATGTATATATGCGTACAGGTCCCTGGAGGCTAGAGGTGTCAAGTGTCCTGAAGCTGGAGTTATAGGTGGTAATAAGTTCCCCAATGTGGGTGCTGAGAACCCAGTTCACACTCTCTAGAAGAGCACACTGCTGAACCATCTCTTAAGCATTAATTTTTAAAACAAACATTTAATTTTTTAAGGTAGGAAATTGGCTTAGTATTCCCTTCTATAACTATAAATTTAGATCAAGCTGGTCTGGAATTCATGGCCTCTAGCCTCAGCATACTGAGGAATTGTAATAGCCTAGTGAATTTATTTTTATTGTATTATCATGTATGCATGTATGTGTGTGCTGGAATTGACCCCAAGTCTTGGCACATGCTAAGCATATGCTATACAGTTGAACTCTTATTTCCAGTCCTGGCTTTATGACTTTTCATGGATGATCATTAGTAATTGTAACTATCATTTTTGGTGTCCTGTTGACATTAGCTTTATTCTTTGATTAGTTGATGTGGATTTGGATTGTTTCTAGTTTTGGCTCTTAGAAATTATATTGTTATGAGCATTCATGTAGAAGTTGCTTCTGTATAGATAGCTTGTTTTCATTTCCTTAAGTATATGCTGAGGGGTAAGATCACTGGGTCATTTGGTAAATACTTTGGAGGAACTGACAGACTTACCCACAGCAGGTGTACCATTTCACATTCCTGTCAGTAAGATATTTTACTCTTCTACGTACTTGTTATCAGTACTTGTTAACTTTTTTTTTCTTAGCTATCCTGCTAAGTGTAAATATTTCATTGAGGTTTTCGTTTACATCTCATAAATAATAAATACTGTGCTTTATTTGGTTATTAGTCATTTATGTATATTTGGACAAATATGTATTGGATTCCATTGCTCTTTAAAAAAATATT
The DNA here is from genome assembly GCF_018167655.1 of Microtus oregoni. Classification (NCBI taxonomy): domain Eukaryota; kingdom Metazoa; phylum Chordata; class Mammalia; order Rodentia; family Cricetidae; genus Microtus; species Microtus oregoni. Next base: position 14,675,645 of record NW_024543222.1, on the reverse strand, counting down.
TATTTGTGGGGGGGTATGGGAGTTTGTACTCATGGAAGACAGTTTAGGGAATTCTAGTTTCTTCTTCTACTGTGTTTATTTTGAGGATGGACCTTATGTATTCAGGCTTGGTGACAAGCACCTTTGCCCAATGAAGCATCTCACCAGCCCTCCATTGCCCCCCTTCCCTTTAAAATTAGGTTATCTTTATTGTTGAAATATAAGGGTTCTGAGGCTGGAGAGATGGCTCAGAGGTTAAAAGCACTGGCTGTTTTTGCAGAGGTCCTGAGTTTAATTTCCAGCAGCCACATGGTGGCTCACAACCATCTGTAGTAAGATCTGGTACCCTCTTCTGGCTTATAGGCATACATGCAGGCAGAACAATGCATACATAATTAATAAATAAATAAACAAAATATTTTTTTAAAAAGAAATACAAGGATTTTATACATAATCTAGTTGAAGACTCTTATCAAATACCTTTCAGATACCTTTTCACTGGTGTCCTCTTTCTTTTTTGGTGCTCTAAATTGAACCCAGAACTTCTTCATGCATACAAGTCATACCCCTCAGTCCACCTCTAGCCCACATGGTGTCTTTTGAAGTACAGAAATTCTTAATTTAGAAAAAAAGTCCAATACTCATTTTCCCTTTTCCCTTCTGTCACTTATCCGTTTGGTTATTGTTGACGGAGTTTTTCCCTGTGTCCTGGCAGCCACTCCCCAAATAACCACACAGAGACTTGATTATGTTGACCAAGCTTAAGCTTGTTTTTAGCTAGCTCTTATAACTTAAATTGGCCCGTTTCTATTAATCTATTTACTGCCCTGAGGCTTGTTTGCCTCCTGTATGTACTTCCTATCCTGCCTACTTCATGGTGTCTGCTCTAACTCCACCTTCTTCCCAGCATTCTTCTCCCTGAAAATCCTGCCTAGCTATCAGCAAGTCAGATCTTGATTAACCAGTGAGAGTAATACATATTCATATTGTACAAAAAGATTGTTCCATAGCAATTCCTTTTTTTCTAACTAAAGAGGGAGGTTTTAACTCTAACATAGTAAAAGTATATACAACAAAATTTCAATATCCATTCCATTTGTATTTGACAAATATAGAGAAAATGTGCTATTTATCTTTGTCACTCTAAAATTTTATACCTAACTTACCTTTTATCATAACTAAGGAAAACTTTAAGTCTAATTATTTAGTCTTTGACTCCATCAAAGATCCCCAGGGACATCAGATTACCTAGACAGGCTCAAAGTTCTTTCGTAATGTTGGGGCATCCAACTTGGCCTATAGGCCTATTATATCTGGCAGATTTTTCTGAAAAGCAGGAAATTTTGAAGGGCTGTCCTACCTTGTGTTGGCAAAGTTTGGCGGTTGTTTATTTTACATCCTACTAGTCCCGTTTGGAGAGTATACTGTCAGCAATTTAGGCAAGGGCAGTTTTTTACCCAGATGACTAGCTTTTGCCATAAAGAAAGCAAACTCCAAACAGAGGTTCTTCAATGCCCATCTTCTTCTTTTGAAGTAAATTGGTACTGCCAAGAGCACACTTGTCTCACTGTCATGAAAAGCTTTAGGTTATTAAACAGATTAAATGTCATATTCTGTAGGTCTTTGAAGTGTTTGAAGACCACCTATTTAAATGTATCTTTTTTTACCTTGAAAACATACCTAATATGACTACAAGTTTGATTATTATAGATGACTTACTAACCTGTACTTTTAAATTATACATTATATTTTTAAATGAGTTGCATAAGCACAGTACCCCACAAGAATACACAAGAATAAAAACATACATTCAGTATGGCAAAAATAACTTTAATTTGTATCAATAAACCAAAATCTATACTAATGTAAAATATTTTGAGATTAAATAGTTTTTTGGGGGGTTAAAATCAATTCAGTGATCTAGGCTTTATCTCATCATTTTTATATCATATCCCCCTTTTTCCTTTAGAAAGAGATCTTTGAACTTGGCTACTTTGTCTAGTTTTTGTTTTTTTTTTTCTATGACCAATAACAATTTGTAACCAAATCCCTTAGATGGTAACAAACATCCATAACCCATCTTTTGGGAATGTGGGTATTGTTTTTTCCTAAACTGCTTCCTATTGCTTGGGGGCACCAGTATTTTTGGGGCAGCCTGAGAAAATTTAGGAGAATGGTTAAGTCTTGGCTTAATAGTTTGTGAGGGTGAACCATCTCAGTCAGCAGTCTTGAAGCTGTTCTTGGTGTAGTAACTGTAACAGAAGTATTCTGAGATGTTGAATCATCTGGGCCTTCTCTTTTTATTGGTGTTGGTCAACTTTATCTGAAAATATATAAACATTTAAAGGTAACTTACGTATCTGTATTAATACAAGTATAGACTGTATTGTTTACAAGTTTGCTGAAGATGATTTTTCATTTTATGTTTGAACAGGTAAAATATACGTTAATGTATTTTGTAGGTTTTTTTTTTTTTTTTTTTTTTTTAGGTTTATTTCCTTATGTCTGTTGTCAGGATTTTTCAGGGGGTCTTCCCCGATCAAGCCTGAGCCATATCAACCTCGAATGAATTCACAGCCTCTCCTGTGGAAATAAAACCTTAACCTTTACCCCAAAGCAACATATCTTTTGACTTCCATTTTAAAGTTAAGATATTTTTAAAATATGTAGGTTGGATTCATCTATCAGTTTTTGTAATCAAATGTCTCAGCAGTTATCACTCACTCATTAGCAGTCAAAAAATTTAAAGACAACATAATAACATATAGGATCCAGACTCCCTGTGGTTTTCCATCTTTGGGTGGTGGTGGTGGTGGTGGTGGTGGTGGTGGTGGTGGTGGTGGTGGTGTGTGCGCGCGCAATTCTCCTTTTCTAAGGACTTCATTATTTTTAAACTATTTTCAAATCTATGACTACATACACCTTTCTTCTTTTCTCTCCCAAACCTATGTGTATTTTTAAACAAACTGTAGTCCGTTTAGAGTTTTTTCTGTCTGGATCTGTCTTTACTGAACATCTGTATTAGTTTTTCAATTGCATAAGTTGAATCTTAAGCAGCTATATCAGCCTCTGCCAGTGCAGCTTACCTTAGTGCATGGCAGCTGGCTCCTTCCACAGGGGGCTGCTGGGAGATGTGCCTTGGCACTGCAGCCTGCATGAGAGACATGAGAGTAGGAAGCTGTGTGTGGCTCAGTTTTTGTGTGTTTAAGACCTTTTTAAAGGTTTTACAGGTTTTATGTGGCTGTAAGGTGCCTAATGTTTGAGTGCCACATGTAAGCAGAGTTTCTCTGTGTCTCATCAGCCACAATTATCTTTTTTTTTTAATGTATTTATTTATTTATTATGTATACACTATTCTGTCTGTATGTATGTCTGCAGGCCAGAAGAGGGCACCAGACCCCATTACAGATGGTTGTGAGCCACCATGTGGTTGCTGGGAATTGAACTCAGAACCTTTGGAAGAACAGGCAATGCTCTTAACCTCTGAGCCATCTCTCCAGCCCCCACAATTATCTTTTTGCATTCTCAAAAGCACTCAGAGACTTACTTGCTATTAATTATAAATGCTCAGCCAATAGCTCAGGGTTGTTACTAGCTAACTCTTACATTTTAAGTTAACCCTTATTTCTTAGCTACTCTCTGCCACATGGCAGAGCATGTTTATCTCTCGTTTCATCTGCATCTTGATCAAAACTCCTCAGACTTAACCCTTCTTCCCAGGGTTCTCTATGTCTTGCCTCCTAGTTACCAGCCAGTCAGTTCTTTTCTCTTTTTTTCCTTCCCTCCCTCCCTCCATCCCTCCCTCTCTCCCTCCATCCCTCCTTCTTTCTTTCCTTCCTTTTTTTGGTCAACTCTTTTCTTAAACCAGTCAGAAGGTGAAAGGTGCCTGGGCAAAGATCACATCTTCAGTGTATACAAAATGATTATTTGATGACATTTCCCACATTGGGTGCCATATGTAGAGGGACTTTTCTGTCCTGCCAGCTGCTGGCCTCAAACTCACTGAGATCTGGCTGCCTCTGCTTCCCAAGTTTTAAAAACTGTTTAAGCCTGGTGGTAGTGGCACATACCTTTAATCCTGGCAATGGGGAGGCAGAGACAGGTGGACATCTGTGAGTTCAAGGCCAGCCTGTTCTACAAAGCAAGTTCTAGTACAGGCTCCAAAGCTACAGAGAAACACTGTCTCGAAAAAGTCAAAACAAGCAAACAAACAGACAAAAAACCCACTGTGTCTAAAATGGGATTTTGTTACATTCAGTGTGTCTTTGTGAATTAGAACTAATCAAACATTTATTTTAATTTATTTATTTATTTTGGTTTTTTAAGACAGGGTTTCTCAGCTTAGCTCTGGATGCTCTGGAGCCCTGGAACTCACTCATTCATTCACCAGGCTGGTCTTGAACTTGAGAGATCTGCCTGCTTCTGCTACCTAAGTGCTGGGATTAAAGGTGTGCACCACCATCTACTCTTGTCATTGAGAGCAATTAGTGTGGATGGACACATCCCCCAGTTCTAATGGCCTTATTAACTAGCTTGGTAACCTAGGTTTCCTTGTCTGTAAAATAAAAATAACAATCACCAATTTATAGGAATTTGTGTGTATGTTTGTATGTGTACACATGTACATGTGTGAGTGCTTGTGGAGGCCAGAAATTGACATTGGATATTGTTCCTTGATTGCTTCTCTACCTTAATTTTTTTTTAAGGTAAAAGGAGTAGGAGGTTGGGAAGGATGAGGAGGAGGAAGGAAAATGTCAATTTCTTTCCATAATTTCTTGTTTTGTTTTTTTTCTCTTTTGGCATTTTTAGATAAGGTTTCTCTGTATAGCCCTGACTGTCCTGGATCTCACTTTGTAGACCAAACTGGCTTCAAACCCAGAGATCCTCCTGCCTCTCTCTCCCAGCTGCTGGGATTAAAGGCATGTGCTACCACTGCCCACCTCTTCCCATAATTTCTATATTTTTTATTACTGTTCCTAATACTGTGTTAGATATGGCTACCATCTACTGAGCAAACACTTTACGCTGAATGATTCACCGAACCTAGAACTCACTAACTGGCTAGACTAATGTCTCTTTCCCTGCCCCTTAGTGCAAGGATCACATACTACCACCATGTTCGCTCAGCTTTTCTACAGGGAGATGTGATCTGAACCGTAGTCCTTATATGCTTGCATGGCAGGCACACGCACTTCACCAACTGAGTCATCTTCTGAGCTTTTTGTACTTTTGAGACAGGTTCTTCCTATGTAGTTCTGGCCAATCTGGTACTTGTTCTGTAGATGAGGCTGGCCTTGAACTCAGAGATCTGCCAGTCTCTGCCTTCCGGAGTGCTGGGATTAATGGTGTATATGTCACCACACTCAGCCTCAGCCTTTTTTAAAATAAAGGATTTCATGTTAAATTGGCAATGTGATTGTTCAGTAGATGATATGTATCTAACACTAGTAGCAGCAGTAATAAGAGAGTATGTAGAAACTGTGGGAAGAAATTGGTATTTTCTTTTTCCCTACCTGCCTCCTTTTCTTCTTTTCTTGTGGTACTTGACATTGAACCGCAGGTCTTGTATATCCTAATTCTACTCTAGCACTTAGTGACTCTCCAAGACTCTTAAGTTTACATGCTTGGAAACACTACATTCTCTGAACTTGTAGAACTGTATTTTCATTATCTCATAATTCTAAGGATATCTAATATTTCCTGGTTATATATGCGATGAGTTATGTTTTAGGTGTCCTTGATTTAAAGAGTACTGTGAATAAATTCCTGAATTGTTGGATTATATTACACCTAAACATTTAAAAATTGCTTTGGACTGGGTTTGTGTGTCAATGGTAAAATACCTACCTACCTAGCACATGTAAGGTAGGTTTTGGTTCCTAGTACCACCAATGCAACTTCAAAAGACCCCTTTATATGTACACATGCACGTGTGCGCACGCACGTGCGCACACACACATCATTTAAAATAGAATCTGGGGAGATAACTCAGTTGATAAACAATGTTCAAGTATGAGTAATAGATGCTCAGTACCTTTGTAAAAAGCTAGGTATGTGGTACACCTAGAATCACAGAATGGGGAGGCATGGATTGGAGGACCTTCTGAAGCAGGCAGGACATCTAGCTTCAGAAAAATGTGTTGGAGAGTGATAGAGGAAGACATTCCATACTGGCCTGGTGCACACACAGGAACATGTTATACACATATACCACACACAAATGAAAGTATTTACACACAGGTACACATAGGAACATGTTATATACATATATACCACACACAAATAAAAATGTGTTTGCATGTCAAATCAGCAAGTAGAAATATCACAGAGCAGCCCAGAGTTTTATATACTTCTTTTTTTGTGTGTTTGTTTGTTTTTGTTGTTTTATTTTTTAAGACAGAGTTTCTCTGTATAGCTTTGGAACCTGTCCTAGAACTTGCTATGTAGGTTAGGCTGGCCTTGAACTCACAGATCTACCTGCCTCTGCCTCCCAAGTGTTTGGATTAAAGGTGTTTGCCAGCACTGCCCAGCTGAGTTTTATATATTTCTGTGCTAATGGATAATATTTGAATTCAAGAGAATTTTATGAATATTTTGCAGTCCTTTTGTGGGGGAGCTTTTTGTGACAGGGTAACTGTGTAACAGTTCTGGCTCTCCTGGACAGTCTCACTGTAGTTACAAATGGTAATGAGCCATTTGGTGTGACTGCTGGGAATCGAACCAAGGTCCTGTGTAAAAGCAGCAAGTGTTCTTGATAACAGAGCCATCTCCAGCACCACTTCCATCCTTTCTGCTTGGACTTTATGTCCTCTGCATTGTTTACATTACTGACCTTTTTTGACAAAGGCACATTGAAACATAAGTGAAAAAAGAAAATTGTAGGAATAACTAACCACTCTATATAAAATAATTTATAAACATTTGATTCTTTAAAGCCTATCTTCAGAAACATGAAGGTACCACGTCTAGTTTTTGGCTCTCATATTTAACTTGTTTTATTTTTCTCTTGGTCATGACTTCTGGCTTGAATTAGAAAGGTTTGTTTTATAAAGAGGTAATTGTTTCTATTCATACACGTTTGTGGAGAAAGATGCAAAACCTTCCTGTGATTGGTGATGTACTTTTATTATAGGCTCAGCAAAACAGTCCTTCTTCTACGGGTTCTGGCAATACAGAACATTCTTGCAGCTCCCAAAAACAGATCTCCATCCAGCACAGACAGACCCAGGTAGGTTGGGGACCAACACACTGCAGAGCTGTCCTCAGGAATAGGCCAAACTACATAGGAAGTCTGTAACTCTTCTCTTGGTCTTCCCTTTACCTTTGATTATACCCCTTTGTGTAGTCTCTTCAGAATTTGTATTACGAGTATTTCACGTTCTTTGGAAGGTGTTTTAACAGGTCTTTCTTCACCTTTCTGGTCATTAGTAAGATGCGTGCTTGTACTGACTGCAGCATGGAATGGGAACAAGAGCACACATTTTGAAAGTTTTTGGGCCTAGGTTAAAATTCTGTCTCTATTGTTTACTTTTAATATATTGTAATATTAGGATGATTTCAATTGCCTCAGGCAGTGGTGACAGTGGGCTTTCAATAAATGTTAATTTCCTATTTTAAGAAAGTAATTTATTTCCTAAACTTGCTTACTTACTCACAAGACCTACTTATATTTCAAAGTGTGTTATACCAACCAAATTCCTTCCTTAAGCAGTTTTCAGAAGTTTTTTTTTTTCAAGAAAAAAAAAAAAACTTAGAGACTGTTGTAAACATTAACTGAATGTGTCTGAGAGATTTTCCTATGGCTGTAAATCCCAGCAATGGGAAGACTAAGGCAGGAGAATCTTGGTTTCAAGGCCAGCTCAGGCTGTCTGAAGAAAAGAAAAGGAAAGGAAAAAGGAAGTTATATTTGAAAAGGGTAGTAGATCTTTGCTCCAGCTCTCATGATAAGTTAGTTTATTGGGTGTTCTTGTCTGTGTTCCCCTCAACACAGGATGCTTGTCAGTCAAGAACGGTATAACATCTTAATTTTATTGGAACCACCAATGTTTGAATGTTGAAGAGATAGTTGAGTGCTCAGAACGTTTCTGCCTTTCTACTTTCTCTCTGTTTCCACTAGAGGGCACGCTTGTTCCTAGAGACTTGTGTCCTGTCCTGAAATCCCTTTTTAGTCAAAGCTGGTTTTAGTTCTACAGTGTTACATATTTTTTATTCAATGTACAGTATTGTGAGGATTTGTATAGTTAATTCCAGATCTAATATTTTTGCAGTACGGGTTTAGTAGATATTCTAAGGTTTGAAGAATGGGATGAGTAAAACAGATTTAATTTCCTGTGTTACCTATCCAGCTATTGATATTAGCAAATGCATCTTTCAAAAAAAAAATTAAAGAAAGAAAGAAAAGAAAAGAAAAGAAAAATGTTATGGCATGTAATGTTTTGTGACTAATTCTAAATTTGTTTGCTTTTGTCTTTGTAGTCTGACCTCACAATAGAAAAAATATCTGCACTAGAAAACAGTAAGAACTCTGACTTAGAGAAGAAGGAAGGAAGAATAGATGATTTGTTAAGAGTAAGTATGAGAGTACTAAGAGATTCTATAAGCACTTCTACATATCTGGGTCCTGTGCATATTGTGGATAAGTACTATAGCCAGATAACACAGCAAACAGTGAGCACCTGAGGAAGAACTAGAATCATCTGCATTCTAAATGCCTTCTTTAAGTTGGAGAATTTATGATACAGCATTTTGATACTTGAATTTATGTTAGGGAAGGAGGTATGTGGAGTTGTAGTCCATGTAGAACTATTGGATTAAGTTCCCCATTTTTACCATTTGAAAATACTCATTTTTATATTCTTGCTTTTTTACTTTTCTTTCCTTTTATTTTGAGACATAGTCTTTCTGTGGAACTTGGCTGGCCTAGAACTCATTATCTAGATTAAGCTGACTTCAAGCTGTCGGTGATCTGCCTGTTTCTACTTCTGCCCCCTCTAACTTTTGTTGTTAACTGTTAAATGATTTACTGGTTGTTTATATATGTATGTGTGTGAGCTTGTGTGAATATATGTGCATCACATATGTGCAGCAGACCATGGAGGTCAGGAGTGGGCATTGGATCCCCAGAACCAGGAATTAAGTGAACCACCATGTAAATGCTGAGAATTGAATCTGGGTCTTCTGTAAGAGTAGTAAGTGCTTTTAACTGCTGAGCCATCTCTCTAATCCTGTTTTTTGCATTTTAAAAACTTTTTTTACAAGAACCATTCATCTCATTTTTTTTTTACTTTCTGTATGTGTGTATGCGTGCACAGGTGCACTCGCACTTGCAAGCATGCACGTGCAGCATGCATGTACACAACTGTGTTGTATTGTGTAACCTTGACTGGCTTTCAGTTTTTAATCCTCCTGCCACCGCTTCTGCATAGCACCCTAGGATATATATGCATATTTACCTTTCTCTCTCTTCTTTCCCTCATCCTCCCCACTTTTCCTTGATTTAGGATCTGATCATTTTTACCTGTTTTTAACTTTTTTCAACTTTATGTATGTGTGTTTGTCCTATATACATATATTAGCACCACATATATACCTGGTGCCTTTGGAGGCCAGAAGAGGGCATTGAATCCTCTGAAACTGGAGTTACAGATGGTTGTGAATTGCCATGTGGTTGCTGGGAAGGGAATCTGGATCCTCTGTAAGAGCTCTTAACTGCTGAGCCATCTCTTTAGCCCGTAGTTTTACTTTTTTAAAGACAGGGTCTCATGTATCCCAGGCCACATTTGTTACTTTAAAAAAAAGAAACAACCCGAATTTTTTGTGTGGATACACTTTTTGCCTTGGTCTGTGTATAGAGGTCAGAGCACAGCCTGATACTCTTTCCTTCCATGTGAGTCCCAGGGATTGGATAAACTCAGGTCTGAAGACTTGGCATCAGGATTTTTAACCCACTGTACCTTCCTGCAAGTATGTGTTGCTCTTAAAAATTTGCTTTTTTGTTTTGTTTTGTTGATGTTAGTTTTTCAAGACAAAGTTTCTCTGTATAACCCTGGCTGTCCTGAAACTCACTCTATAGATCAAGCTGGCCTGGAACTCACAGAGATCCACCTGCCTCTGCCTTCCAGGTGCTGGAATTAAAGGCAAGCGCCACCACTGCCTGGCAAAAATTTTGACAAGACTCAGAAATAGAAGTTCTAGTGAGGACAACTGGCATCTCTTGGCAGTCTGTGCCTGGAAGTTTTCTTTGGCTTCCTTCATTCTCTTGACCAAAAGTTTAACATATTCTGCATCTCTTATTTTTCCTAGTACATTGTTTCTTCAGAATCAGTGTGCCAGTTTTGTATGTTTCAGGACACCTAGGGTACCAAGACACTCAATCTTCGGTGCTTTGGTCCTGGGCTTCCTACCTTCTCTGTTTTAAAGACTTTCAAACATTATATTAAGAGATATCATCTTCTTTTATCTATTTATTTTCTGTCTATCTATCTACCTGTTTATTATTTATACAGCATTCTGACTCCATGTATGCCTGTAAGCCGGAAGAGGGCACCAAATCTCATTACAGATGGGTGTGAGCCACCATGTGGTTGCTGGGAATTGAACTCAGGACCTCTGAAAGAGCAACCAGTGCTCTTACCTTCTGTGGCATCTCTCCAGCCCCCATTATCTTCATTTGAGATATAGAATATTTGTAGATTTTGCTAGATCATTCGGGCCCTACAACGAGGCAGGACAGTATCTGTTGGTTCCTAAATGTATATGTTCTTTTTATATAATATTAATAATAATATTAATAACAACAACCAAGCTGAGAACACTCAGATTGGCATCCACAGTATAACCCAAGCAGATTTGCACTTCCTTCCTTCAGTTCTCCATTTTCTATAATGGGTGTGTCCCTTAGGTCAGGATGCCCTGCTCTATAGGAACTTCTCTGCTGTTCCCAGTGTGAGTTTGAACTATGTAACCCTTCCATTCTTCCTCCAGAGGTACTTGGCCGCACACTTACAGAAAGTATGGCATGTCTGGGAAGGAGATGACACCTAGCTTCATCTTGATGAAGCTCAAAATGTACTTTGAATATGCAATTTGTCTTCACTGATCCACATTTTTTTTTTAATTGAATCATTGGGCCTCCCCAGTGCTGGGATGAGAGGTATGTGTCACCACGCCCAGCATTGTGCATTTCAAACTGATGGTCCCATACCTCATTCAGAATTAACATTTCTTAGGCCTTTTTTTTTTTTTGGTTAAGTTTCCCCATAGTTAAAGGAGAAGAGCCATTTATTCTTAATAACAATTTTACTTATATTTTGATAGTTTGCTTGAAGTGTTTTGTGTTTGTTTGTGTGTGTCTGTGTGTCTTGTATGCACATGTGACAAGGGGATCAGGTCCATGTATGTTTGTTGTATGAGACAGCATCTCCTTTCACTTGAGCTAGGCTGGTGGTCATAAACCTCAGGGATCTTCCTCTGCCCCTCAGTGCTGTTTTCCATAGCTATGTCTGGTTTTTATGTGGGTGTTAAGATTTGAACTCCATTGTCCTGCTCTTCTGCTGGATTCCCTGCTCGTTGTCTTCTGTGGATTGAACTCACAGCTTCTTCTAGTTCCTTTTCTGTTGTTATGAAACAATTTGACCAAAAACAACTTAAAGGAGGAAAAGAAAAATATTTTCCTTGTATTCCCATGCCAGTCTAGCATTGAGGGAGTCAGGACAGAAACTTGCAAAACTATAAAGACATGCTGCTTGCTGGCTGGCTCTTTGGCTCATGATTAGTTGTCCTTCTTACACAGCTCAGGACCATCTATAGGGATGGTGGGGCCCACAGTGGGCTGGGCCTCCTCCATCAAGACACTCACCCATAGACATGTGTATAGGCCAGTCTCATCTAGGCAGTTCCTCAGTCAAGTCACTGTCTTTCAGATTTTTTTAGCTGTGTTGAGTTGACAGTTAAGATGAACCAGAGCTGGGCCTCTTGCATGCTAATGACACGGGGTCTGCCACTGATCTGCACCCCTAAGCTTTTCTCCTCCCCTTATACACACACTCCACTTCTTTCTTTCTTTGAATATAAGCTATGCCAAAGGAATGGATCTATCAACAAAGAAAACCCAGAAGGGAAGCTGCATTTTTTTTCCAAATAGACTAGAAATTGTGGATTTGATTGAAAATACCCCTCCCTCATTTCCTTTCTTCAGACATTTTTTGCTTTAGAGCTCAAGCTAGCTTCTGACTTACCCTTCTGCCTCAGCCTCTTAAATGCTGAGGTTATAGATGTATGCCTGGCAGATTTTGTGTTTCTGTGCTGGAGAATGTTATGGGGTGAAATCACAGGTTTGGTTTGGTTTTGTTTCAATTTCCTTTCAGGCAGGCATTAGTTCATCATTGAGTTTTTCTGTTTTAGTGAGATGTTGGGTGGCTGCATTGGGTATGTCAGCCAACTTCTACCCATGGACTCCTAGAAATGATTATTAAAAATCATGCTTTAAACTGCCAGAGACTGATTCTGTTCATTCCTCCAGAAACTTTGAGAGAATGCTCACCTTCTAGAAATGTGTTAGATTTTATATACGCACTACTTGGTCTTTTCCTTATAGGTTCTTCAGTATGAACTAGATAGTCACACTTCTCCAAGTGCAGTAAACTCTTCCTTTGATAACATGGTCAGAAGGATTCTACAGTAACAACTAGCAGGAATAATTATGCCTGTGTAGAGAGTGGAGGCAGAGACAGGCAGATTTTTTTGTTTTTAAGGCCGTCCTGATCTATAATAGTTCCAGTACATCCTACATCGTGAGCTCCTGTCTTAAAAACCAAAAGCAATAAAAGATGTTGAAGAGATGGCTCAGTGGTTAAGGACAGTTGCTATTCTTTCAGAGACCCAGGTACGCTTCCTAACTCCTACCTGGTAACTCACAAGCATCTAGAATTCCAGTTCCAGGGAACCCAATGCTCTCTTCTGGTTCAGAAGGCATGCACATAGCACACAGATGTACATGCAGGCAAAATACCCATACATTTTTTTTTTTTTAAAAACTGAAAAGTTTGAGCAATTTGTTTTAAAAAGTCTTAAATCATTTAGTTGATAAACAAGATTTCCCCACTGTTCAAGAAAGTGATGTTATTTGGCAAGAGTAGAGATTTTTTGTTTTATTTTTCTTTTGTTTGTTTTGTTTTGTTTTTAAACAACTAAGGGATAAATTCAGGATTTACAAAGACAGATTTGACCTTAGGTTAGTGGTTCTTCCCTTCTGTGTTATTTTAGGAGCCTTGAAATTTTCAAAGTATCTAACCCATCCTGTAGGCTTCTGACCACAGCTAAATTAACTTAGACTCTCATATTCTTGAAGCGAGGTCTTAATTTTTATCTCTTGTAGGCATGGGTGTCCTGGCTTCCCTGGGGACAATCATCCACGAGAGTTCATGTTCTTTTTCTCTTTAGAAATAAGCTGAGGACATGGCTCCTTGGTGAGCTCACGGTTAGCTGACTTACTCAGGGGCTCGGAGTGGCTCCATAGCACTGCCAAAACAACTTCTAAGTTGAAAAACAGAAAAGCTTTAACATAAACAGCACTCACATGGTAACACAAAGAATGGTTAAAGGGTTGAATTACTGCCTTTATAGAGACATGCTTACTGTAGATAGTAATGATTCTTTTTCTCTTCCTAGAAAGTACTTTTTACTAATCTACCTTGCTTAAAACTAATTAAAATATATTTTTCTATCAAAGGCCAACTGTGATTTGAGAAGGCAGATAGATGAACAGCAGAAGATGCTAGAGAAATATAAGGAACGATTAAACAGATGTGTCACCATGAGCAAGAAGCTTCTTATAGAAAAGGTTAGTGATAATGTGGCCTGAAGTCTAACATTTAAAGCGTGTCATTGTGTAATACCTTAACTGAGATGAAAATATTGAAATAGAGGATTTCTGAGAAATAAAGTTCTAATAACTTGATAGCTAGAGGTGTTTCCTTGCATGTACAACACCAGACCAAGACTTCCCAGGTTATAATATGGACATGCTTTCTGGCTATTTATTGCTTTGACTGGGAGGGTGATAACTTGTCCCTGTCGAGTTTATTTTAGGTGTTGGATGTCTCCTCCACTCCCTTCTTCCTCCCCCCCCTCGTTCCCTTTTGAAATGGTATATGATTTATCAACAGTATTTTCCTTGATAGTCCTATCATTTTCAGTTTGTAAAAATTGCCAATTAAAGTGTTATTTGTTTTGGTCCTTTTACCCTCAGTCAAAACAAGAGAAGATGGCGTGCAGAGATAAGAGCATGCAGGACCGCTTGCGATTGGGCCACTTTACTACTGTCCGGCATGGAGCCTCTTTTACTGAACAGTGGACAGATGGCTATGCTTTCCAAAACCTCATTAAGTAAGTCAGCTGTCAGGGTCGAATAGGGGACTTTTAAATGTACTTGAGTTTTTAAAGTTTTCTCTAATTATGATCAGAAATGTAGGATTGGGGCTAGAGAGAGGGCTCAGGGTTTAAGAGCATTGACTACTCTTCCAGAGTTCCTGAGTTCAATTCCCAGCACCCACATGGTGGTTCACAACCATTTATAATAGGATCTGATGCCCTTTTCTGGTATGCAGAACACTCATACATAAAATATAAATAAATAAAATTTAAGAAAAAAGAAATGTAGGATCAGTGTGGTGGTACACACTTGTAATCCTTATACTCAAGAGGCTGAGCCAGGAGTTTTTATTTCTAAAGTGGTGATATATATCTGTAATTCACCACTTGGGAAATGGAGGCAGAAGAATTGCCATTAGTTCAAGGCCAGTCTGGGCTACAAAGTAAATTTGGACCTGCCTAACCTATATGATGAGAATCCTGCATCAAAAACAAAACAGACAGTGTGTGTGTGTTTGGTTGTATATCTATAATGTTACCTTAACTTTATTTTGATTTGTTAGATTAATTTTATCTAAGACTAGAAGATGGGTGAAAACATTGTATTTTTTATTAGTAATTTACTTACTTCCTATACTTAGGATTGAAACTAGGACCTCATGCCTGCTAGTTCTTCCATTGAGCTAAATCAACTATTTGTAATCAAAACACTCTCCAACTTTTGATCTCTAGATCTTTCCCATTTTTTTTTTTGTTGAAATAGATTGTTTAATGTGAATTGGAGAGCATGTTATTACTTTTAAGCAACAATGAATTATAAATAACAGATGGATCCCTGAAAGAAAACTACAAATATCGATGCTTTATATAATTAAATATTTCATTTTAACTAACCTGAATTATACATTAGTAGTAATTGTTTGGTGTACGAAGCATCAACCTCAAACTTAGTTCAAGTGTGTCTTTGCTTCGCAAATGTACCAAATAGGTGTTTTGTTTTTTAATAAGAAGAGGCTGTCAAATCAGAGAATATCCTGAAAGTAAAGCAGACTTGTGCATCATAGCCCGTATTAGGGGTACAGAGTATTGTCTTCGTCTTCTCTATTAGCTAGGCATACCTCTCTAGTTCAAGTGCACTAAGGCAGTTTTACTAAGGCATGCTATGCATGGCACCTTTTCCAAGAAGAACAAATTGCCCATTCAACATTTGTGGGTGGGGAGGGCAGTTGATATTGCTACTTAAATCTCCTTCAGTAGCCTAAGTTGTATAATGTACTCAGACTGAATCCCAGGTAGGATAGTTGTTCTTGACAATGGCTACTTGTTAGATGGTAGTCTTTTTTGGCTTTGATGCAAAAAACTGGTTGCCATGTATAAGGAAATGAAATAAGTTTTGTTTTAAGAAAAAAAATATAAGCCGGGCGGTGGTGGCGCACGCCTTTAATCCCAGCACTCGGGAGGCAGAGGCAGGCGGATCTCTGTGAGTTCGAGACCAGCCTGGTCTACAAGAGCTAGTTCCAGGACAGGCTCCAAAACCACAGGGAAACCCTGTCTCGAAAAACCAAAAAAAAAAAAAAAAAAAAAAAAAAAAAAAAAAAAAAAAAAAAGAAAAAAAAAAGAAAAGAAATATAGCTTTTGCTGATAGCAGCATTTTTTTGTGTCAGCAACCTAATACCTAGAAGGTTCTGATAAATTTTATATTGGGTAAAGAGTATAAAAATGATGATTTTGCTCTAAGAGCAAAGTGAGACTTAACAATAAAGATTCCAAACTTAAATTGGTCCCCTGAGTGTGTAGGGTTTTTTTTTGTTTTTTCTTTTTGTTGTTGTTGTTTTTTTTTTTAATGGATACCCAGTAGTTGTAGGTATTTTATTTCCAAATATTCTGCTCCAGCAAATTACTTTTTTCACTTTTCTTGCCATGTAGCTCTGGTTGGCCTAGAACTTAGGATCCTCCCACCTCAACCTCTACGGTGCTGCTAGTACAGGCGTGTGCCATCACAGGGCTCTCACTTTCAGTACAGAGTTGAAATTCTTTAGGTGTAAGGGAGTGTGAATGATTTCTTGACAAATGGTGTTTCTATGCATAAGAAACCACATGACTAGTCGGGCGTAGTTGTTCATACCTGTGATTCCAGAAGTCAAAGTCTAAAACAGGACAATTGCCAAGAGTTCTGGGTCAGCATGGGCTACATAGTTTCAGGCCAATCTTTTTCTTTCTTTCTTTCTTTCTTTCTTTCTTCCTAAAAAAAATAAAAAAGGAAAAGAAAGTAGATAAAGAAATGTATACCTTAAATCGCAGTGCTGGGAGGCTACGAGGGAAGAGATTTATAAGTTCTAGCCCAGCCTGGCTTTATAGCAATACTTGTTCAAAAATGAAAGAAATGTGTGTAGCCAGGTGGTGGTATCACACACCTATAATCATAGCACTTGAGAGGCAGAGGCAGGTGGATCTCGTTTGAGTTTGAGGTCAGCCTGATCTACAAGAGCTAGTTCTAGGACAGCTAGGCCTACACAGAGAAACCCTGTCTCAACCCTCCACCACCACCAACAAAAAGGAATGTCAACTGTGACATATACAGTAATTTGTGGGTGAAGAAGCTAAATACCAGGCACCATAACTAGGTTTTATGGGAAGATCCAAGCTCCAAAATGATTACATCTTAAACCTAGAGCATACAGACAGCCTCTACAGAAACTTCGACATAATGTTGACTTACTTTTTTCCTTGTCTCATATTTGAGAGATCTTTTAATTCTCTAAAAGAAAGCTTTACTGTATCAGTCTCATAATATTTTTGGCTAGAATATACTTTTTTTTGCTTTTTAAAATGTTCCACTTGTTGAAAGAACATTTTATAGTTCTGAGAAAGATGTTAAATATTATTATTCAGAGTACTGTTTTATTTAAATAAGTTCCAAACAGTCAATGGCAAGGCAGTAAAATTCTTTGTGTTGAAATAACATTAAATAAGTATAATTTGAGTGCAAAATTGTGGTCATTTAAGAAGTAGAATACCAGTGAAGGTAAGCTACATTACAGTATTGCCATGCTTGTCTAGGCTTTGCTCAGATGTGGAAGGATGTCACAGCATCTTCTAGGGTATCATCTAATTCTCAGGCAGAGCCATGCTAAGACAGTTTATTCTGTTGCTTGAGTGTTAGGTCATGGTTAGGTGGTCCAGACTCTTCCATGGCTGTGTCTGTGCAGAATATATGAAATCCTGAGAGTATTTTAAGAATCATTTTTGGAGATGTTAATGTGCTATTTGCTATTTGTATGTAGTAGGGAGCTGCGGGCCTCTTCCCACAGCCCGGCTCCTGGCCACTTGGCTAGCTTATGCCCCGAAATAACAACACACAAATTGTATTCTTTTAAATACTGGTTGGCCCATTACATCTAGCCTCTTCTCGGCTAATTCTCGCACCTGGACTAGCCTGTTTCTAATAATGTGTGTAGCACCCCAAGGTGCACTTACCAGGAAGATTCTAGCCTACGTCCATCCTGGGTCGGAGCTTCATCATGTCTGCCCCAGAGAGGAGAGCTATCGAGTCTGAGCTCACTTCCTCTTCCTCCCAGCATTCTGTTCTGTTTACTCCTCCCACCTATGTTTTAACTTGTGAGGCCAAGCAGTTTATTACTTAACCAATAACCTTCCTCCATCATTTGTAGATAATTCTTTTAATGGAAAAAGTTAAAATAATATCTAAAAATCTGTTTTTTCAGCTACGTTGCCTACTAGTAATTTAGAGTCTGGTTGGATCTGGAATGCACTTTGCTGTTGAAGGTGCTAGTTTCAAAACATCAAGCTTCATGGTTTAAAACAAAAGAGAAATTTGCTTTTTCATACTTCAGGAGGCAAGAAAGTCCAAAATCAAAGGTGTAGTAGGCCTAAGCTCCAGAGGTCAGTCAACCTTGGCCCTTCCCTAGACTAGGTGTCCAAGGGCTATGGTTTGTGACTTAGAGCTTCAGGTTCTACCTCTGTCTTCACATGGGATGCTCTTGATGTGGCCCTGTTTGCTTCCTCCTGTAATGGTCATTGAATTTCAGGCTCACTATGCCAGCATGACTTCTTAACTACTTCAGTGACCCTGTTTCCAGATAAAGTATTATTCTGGAGTTATTCTGGTGGTAGGGCGTATTTGTTACTTTTCTCATTTCCTGTGAACAAATACCTAAAAGGTAACACTTGAAGAAGGACAGACTTGTTTTTAGTTCCCTGTTGAGAGGGTACGTAGTTGATGGTAGTGGGGAAGGCATGGCCACTGTATGTAGCGGCTGGGTTCATGATGGTTATCACACAAACACACATATACACTAGCAGGGGGAGATGAATACATTACAAATAGTTGGGGCCCAGTAAGGGGCTGGAGAGATGGTTCAGTGGTTAAGAGCACTGGCTGCTCTTCAAGAGCAGCACTCAGGTTCAATTCCCAGCTCCACACGGCAGTTCAAAACTGTAACTCCATTTCCAGAGGATCTGATACCCTCACACCAATACACATATACAATAAAGTATATTTTTAAAAATATATTTAAATATATTTTAAAAATAGTAGGTAATGTCCCATTCCTGTTATAAGACATATTACGATGTGCTGGGATTTTGTATTCCCAAAGTAAATCTAAGTGAAGGACAATGCTTAATTGACCTTACTATTTATATACACAGCTAAACAGTTTGAAGAACATCTAAGGCTGATTATTGCTGTGTCTGCTTTCATGCCTAGGCAAGAGTTCTCAGAATATGTAGTCTACAATTTCTCCAAATATATTTTGGAATTTATATACTCTGTGTTTATGGTATATGTATATATAGATGGAAAGTCATGTAAATATGGTGGTCATAAGCCTCCTTTTTTTGTTGAGTCTAAATAGATTAAATGTGTGTATTCATAATACTGTATCCTTTTTTCTTTCTATTTTCTTTTTTTTGTGGTTTTGCGGGACAGGGTTTCTCAGTAGCTTTGGTACCTGTCTTGGAGCTCTGTAGACCAGGCTGGCCTCAAACTCACAGAGATCCACCTGTCTCTGCCTCTCAAGTGCTGGCATTAAAGTGTATGCCACCACTGCCCAGCATAATACTGTATTCTTTAAAGGCATAATGTTGTATGCTGCAGTAGGCCACTCTCCTGTAGTTTCAGCATTATCTTGTATGGTAATTGCCAGAGTTAGAATGCATGACACTCATGACTTCTGAGAGGCTGGGTGTTTTGTACAAATAATTCCTAATTAAATGCTGACTTATTTTCTTTCCTGGAAAAAAAAAAGAGGGAATCTGAAAGTTGTTCCTTTCAAGTCTATAATGTCCTAACAGATACTTACCTACTTTCCCTCACCTTTAAGCTATAAGTAGTGCCTTAAAGTACAGGCTCATTCCTGAAACACTCTTCCTGACTGTTTGGCTCTTACACCCTGAAGGTTAACTACAAACTTTTGTCCATGAAGTTGTCAGACATGGAGGTAAAAGTTGTTTGTTTTCATTCCACAGCAATGACAACTAAATTACTTGCCTTTTCTGTGCCATATCTTTTATATTTCTAGGCAACAGGAAAGGATAAATTCTCAGAGGGAAGAGATAGAAAGACAACGAAAAATGTTAGCAAAACGGAAACCCCCTGCCATGGCTCAGGTCCCTCCAGCAACCACTGAACAGAAACAACGAAAAAGCAAGACCAATGGAGCTGAAAATGAAACGTATGTTCTTGATGATGTGAAATGAAATGTCCTCTATTCCCCGAATACAGATGCCTTGATGAATACCCTTGGAAACACCTAGAATTTAAAGAGGCCCCTAGAATTTGCAAATTTATTTTTCCAGATATGTTAATGGATTTAACTCATATTAAAAACTATGTAAAATATATTAGTTGATTTTCCTAGCTATTCACTCGTTATTCAGAAAGTGTTAAATGAGAGAGAAAAGTACTATTGCTTATAGATAGCATATATTTTGTTTTGTCTGTTCAAAATAAATTTATCATTATTAATTTTTACTTATGTGTAGCTCTAGGTTATGATAAATTGGTATCATTTTTTGGGAATTGGTGTTATCTTGTGGAAATTACCTGGCTAATAGTTTAGAATGTTCTTTACTGTTTAAGAAAAGTACATCATTAACACAAGCTTAGGAGTAAGCCAAAGGGTCTGAAGATGACTCCATGCTTAAGAGCACTGACTGTTCTTGTAGAGGACCAGAGTTCAATTTCCATCTCCCACATGGCAGCTCACAGCTGTCTGTAACTCTAGTTCTAGGAGATCTGACGCCCTCTTCTTACTTCCAAGGGCTCCAGGCATGTACATGTTACACAGGCATACGTATAGTTAAAACACCCATATATATATATAATTTTTTTTAAAAAGTAAGCCAAGAAAATAGTAGATTTATTTTAGAAAAGGGGTATTTTATGATACGACAATTCTTGACCTTATAAGCATTTCCTCACCCCATTATCCCCATGCCCTTGTATCCCATTCTGGAAACCTAAGGAAACCACTAGTCAGCACTTCTCAACCTGTGGGGTCTTGACCCCTTTGAGGGTCAAATGATCCTTTCAGAGGTGTTGCCTAAGAGCATCAGAAAACACAGATATTTATATTACAGTTCATAACAATAGCAAAATTACAGTTCTATAGCAGCAACGAAAATAATTTTACAGTTGGAGTCAGTATAACACAAGGAACTGTACTAAAGGGTTGCAGCATTAGGAAGGTTATGAACCACTGCTCTAGTATCTTGAGGTATAGTCATTTTTTTTTCTGTCAGTCAACAGTTATTACATAGCCATCCTGCACCAGAGTATAGAAAATCCTGGATTTAATAACTTAATACCTTCCCTCTCCATTCTTTTCTTCCTTTGTCTTTAATTGAAAGTAAATTTCTTGTCCGAAATTAGTATAGACAAACATGGACACAGACAATTATATAACTTATTAATATGTGTTTTTTCTTTGTGTGTGTGTGTGTGTGTGTGTGTGTGTGTCAATACACAGAAACACATCCTATAATCTGTGCCAAGTATCCTACTTACATTACATCACAACTGTGTTACAAGTTCAGGAACTGTATCTTCTTTTGTTTAAGAGAGAAAGCTGCTTACCCAGTCCTTACCCCATGTTAGGAAGTCTGTCCTGTGATGTGTGTGTAGTGCAGAGCTTATAGGAAACAACTCCCGTTTTATGTGTTTATATAGGAGAAATGAACATCTCAATCAACTAAAGTTCACATTAAGTATAGTGATAAAAATATCCGTAGTAGGGGCTGGAGAGAAGATGGCTCAGTGGTTAAGAGCATTGCTTGCTCTTCCAAAGGTCCTGAGTTCAATCCCCAGCAACCACATGGTGGCTCAGAACCATCTGTAATAAGGTCTGGTGCCCTCTTTCCTGCAGACAAAATATTGTATACATAATAAATAAAGAAAGAAAAGAAAAGAAAAAATATCCGTAGTAAACAAAGTTTGAGAAACACTTTTTCGGAACTAGAATGTTTTCTGTTACAAAGTCCTTGTATTAGATTTAAAGATTCTTTAGACAACCCAAGTCATTGTTTTCTTTCATGAGTCCTGTGGTTATTTGTAGAGGGATACCTTCCAGTATTACTTGAAAATTACTTAATGCTGGTGCATAAAACCATTGGCTTAAGAATGATAAAGAAGGGGCTGGAGAGATGCCTCAGTGGTTAAGAGCACTAACTGCTCTTCCAGAGGACCCAGGTTCAATTCCCAGCACTCACATGACAGCTAACAACTGTCTATAACTCCAGTTCCAGGGGATCTGATACCTTCACACCAATGTACATAAAATAAAGTTAAATAAATTATAAGAAAAAAAAGAATGATAATGAAGGTGTGGAGTGTGTGAGCATGCATGTCACGAATACATACCACAGAACAATAATTAGAATTTAATCCAGACCAGTAGTGTGTTCATGAGTGGTTACCATCTGGAGTCTTGTGTAAAATCCAAGCTGGAAGGCTTTCAGTCCACTCTGTAATTAAAATGTCTGTGACTTGGCTCTTTCCACTGACCAGAAGCCAAAAACAGGCCTCTAGCATGCATCATTATCCCTTCCATGTATGCAATCTGTTAAAGGCATGGAGAATTCTCGACTGTCATTTACCTCTTTCTTCTCTCTCTCCCCCCCTCTTCCTCTCGTTCTCCCCTCCCTCCTTCCCTCCCTCCCTCCCTCCCTCCCTCCCTTCTTCCCTCCCTCCCTCCCCTTCCTTCCTATTTCTCCCTTTTTCATTGGAGTGAAATGGAGTACTAGATACAGGTATTCCTGCAGTTATGGACTAATTGCAGTAGCCCTAACAGATGTGTTGTTACTTTTTTACTCTTGTATTTTCCTATAGTTGAATCTCAGAGGTTCTGCTTTATGGCTTTTTATGCTAAAATGATATAGCTGTGTTCTCTTTGTCCCAGTAATTTAGTATGCATGTAAATAGTGAAACTTAAACCTTTGAAGTAGATGAATGTGAGAGAGGTAGAAATGGAGAAAATTCACTTCTTTATTCTTAGGATACAGGTTGTGTGCTTGGAGTAGGTGGAACTAAGAATGAGTGTTTGTCCATCAAGTCAGCCCTTTCTTCTGTCTTCTTTTTACATTTTCATTAAATAGTTAAAACATTTTGTTAGGTGGGTATTATGGCTTATGTAACATGTTGCCAAATATTTCATAAATAATGTAAAAATATGGCTCATATGTTTTTCTTTTTTCTTTCTTTAAATTAAACTTACGGGTATTGAGTCTTCTTCACATCTTATCTGAAATTTTAATCAGAGGACTTCTAAATAACCTGGCTCTTAATCACATTGAATATGGAAACCACATATGCCCTGGTAGCATACTTTGAGCATTTTTGTTCAAATAAGCATGTTATTACTTCATAGAATTTGCTGACATTGTGCCATTGTGTTTCAGGTTAACCTTAGCAGAATACCATGAGCAAGAAGAAATCTTCAAACTAAGATTAGGTCATCTTAAGAAAGTAAGTATAATGGAAAAATGTTTTTCAAGAGGTGTAATTTCCACTTTACATTTGATGTAGAAATGATTTGGCTGTTTGGACAAATAGAATTGTAGCTTTGTATGATGCAAGAATTCTGCATTGCTACTCTTATTTTCATGGCTTGTAGGATTTTTATTTTCAAGTCAATGCAAGCCACTAAGTAAGGGTATGCTTTACCCCAGTGACCCATCTGCTAAAAATGTGTCAATTAATAGAGCTACCCAAGTGACTGTCCTTAAAGCAGAAATTAAATATACAAGATTAATATGTCTGAAATTGATAGAAGGACTCCTGTGTTAGTCTGAGTAACATCAGCAGCTCTTCTTGCCCAAAATAATTAAAGAGAATATATTCCACCATCCATATTCTAACACCTAAAAGAATTTTTTGGTGATAGTCACTGAGATAGCTTTTCATTGAGGGTCAGAGACATGGTGTCTCTTTGGTTTTTGGGATTTTTTTTTGTTTTTTTTTTTGATGGGGGTGTTTGGGTTTTTTGTTGTTGTTTTGTTTTTTTTGTGAGACAGTCTTGTTACATAGCCCAGGCTGGCCTTGAACTCAGGATCATCCTGTCTCAGCTTCCTAAATACTGGGATTACAGGAATGGGGCAGTGTGTACCGTGCTTATCATTTTCATGTGTGTGATATGAGGTGTTTTTTGTTGGTGGTGGCTTAGGGTGCGTGTGTTCATATGAACCCAAGATTTTAAGGATGTTTGACAAGTGCTTTACCATAGACTTAATATCTCTAGCTCCAAAATATCATAAATGTAGAATGTAGAAATTCTTTTTAAAGCTTTTATTGACCAACCCAGGTGCTGATGAAATGGCTTAGCTGTTAAGAGAGCTTGCTGCTCTTTTAGGGGACCTGAGTTTGGTTCCCAGCATGTCTGGCTGCTCATCACTGCCTGTAACTTCAGTTCCAGAGATCTGACATCCCTGGCTGTCACCTGTACACATGGCATGCATATAGAGAGATCCATACACCTAAATGAAAAAAACTTAAAACTTTCAGTAGCCACATTATTGGTGGATGCTATTTATGATGATGGTGGTCAATAAGCATCTAATAAATTGTTACTGGTGGTGACTTTTTAATGTTACATTAGTTTTCATGTGTAACACACACGAACATACACATACATATGAATTCTTAGATATTAAATTAGTGGAATTTAAAGTATTGAGCATAATCTATACCAAAAGTAGAGAATCAGACTATACATACCAGACTTTTATAAGGTTTTTGCAAAGTCTGTATATATATGCATAAAACATTCCTGGAAAGTTCCCAGAGGTTACATCTGAGGAGTGGGTGATGGAGTAGCAGACTGACTAATCTTTTCAATACAGCGTGTCTTCTGTTTGATTTTTACAAGTGAAACAGATGTCATTTTTAAATGAAAAGGTAAAGTTCGCTGGATTCTGAGCTTTTTTTTTCCCCCCCTTTTCAGGAAGAAGCAGAAATCCAGGCAGAGCTGGAAAGGCTAGAAAGGGTTAGAAATCTACATATCAGGGAATTAAAAAGGATACATAATGAAGATAATTCACAGTAAGCAACTTGGGTTATAATGGGCTGGAGGTTGCTGAGTATTTTATGACTTGTATGGTCCAGAGCAACGTTTTCACTTCTAAGTTTGCCAAATGAATCTAAGTCTATTTAGTTCCTTTTGAACAAAATTATGATGTTTGTATTAAAAAGTAAGCTTGTATATGTATATGTACAGCATTTTACATGAGTAAAGTTTACACAGTAGAACTTGGCAGCTATCAGGGTGAATGGGGTATGGCATATAGACATGGCCATGGAGTCTTGAGGAATGGGAAGCATTGGCCACAGTGTTGCTGTAAGAAGAGTGAGATGACTTCCATTTTCTGAGTAAACTAGTACGACTCTTAAATTTAGCACAGTAATTATAGACCCACATTCCCCTTTGCTCATAAGCCATTTATATGACTAAAATTCAGGAAAAGTAGCTTACATGTGGGAAATGGCTCTCATCACTGATTAGTTCTTTTCTTGTGTTGCGGAAGCTGTAACTTTTTTTTTCATGTAGCTACGGCTTGAATATTTTTGTTTGACCATGTGAACCATGACCATTATTCTGTCAAGTGGAAGGTACCAGCACTTACCATTGCTTGTGAACTTTGTGTATCAGGAAAGAGTCGTCTAAGTGCCCTTTTGATCTCACATTTAATCCTCAAACAAGTCCATAATCTTGCACATATCAATCAGGAAACAAGTTAGAGAAATGAAATTAATTTGACTAGAAGCCCAAATGAAGAGTCAAATTTAGAGCTACTTAATTTAAACTTTCATGTAATAATATTACACAGGCACACTGCTTTCTTAAATACAAAATAAAGGAATTTTAGGATTAATAGGGAGATTGTTTTAATTTTTTTTTTTTTTTTTTAAGTACTGGAGTTGGAATGTAAGGCCTCATGCAAACTAGGCATGCAGAGTCCACTACCAAACTGTCCCTAGCTGTCTTTGTACTTCTGGTTTTGAGATAGGGTCTCACTATATAGCCCTGGCTGGCCTTGAGCTTTCTTTCACTTTCCCTCTGCCTCCAGAGCACTGAGATTATAGGAAGAATTTCTTTTGGGAATACACTGTATCCTAGTTTTAGATTTACCATAGACTTATCTAAAGAGGGAAAAATGAGTTGGGTTGGTTCGTACAAATCTATATGTATTCCAAGCACTTGGGAAGCTAAAGCCAGAGTATAACGAGACCCTGTCTCAAAACCAATAAAGGCGGGCCATTATGGTGCATACCTGTTACCCCAGTGCTCAGCAGGCTGAGGCAGGAGGATTGGGATTTCCAGGCCAAAGTATGCCTGGTCTCCAAAAACTCAATTAGCTGGGTATGGTGATACACAACTTTAATCCCAGCATTTGGGAGCTAGAGGCAAGTAGATCTCTGTGAGTTCAAAGCCAGCTTGGTCTACATAGTGAGTTCCAGGCCAACCAGGACTACATAGTAAGAACCTGTCTCAAAAGGGGGGGGGGGCGGGAGGATTCACATAAAACACATGAAATGCTTTATTTTTAAGGCAATATAAAAATACCTTGGAGCTTGATATAGTTTTAAAACAGTGAGAAAAAGGAATGGGATCAAAAACAGCCCCAAGTTAAGATGTGGCTACTAAGACTAGAACCAGTATCAGGCTTTAATAACTTTTACTGTTTATTATAATTGCGCTGTGTAACTTTGTCCTATAGTTTCTTGTATTGATATCAGTTGTCAAACTCTCAGCAGTGGCTTTATGTGGAAGACTATAGTCTTTGACTTCAGGATGTTACATCTTCCGTTTCCACAGATTTAAGGATCATCCAACGCTAAATGACAGATATTTGTTGTTACATCTTTTGGGTAGAGGAGGTTTCAGTGAAGTTTACAAGGTAAGTAGAAACAACTGAGTACAAAGAGACAGTAATATTGATTTGTAGAAATTTTTAATATTAAGAACTATGTATTTATATTTGTAGGTTTAAATTCAAAAGCTTTATGACTAAGACCTTTAGGGAAATTGCTTCCAGTAAATTTTGTATTTTGTTTTTTAAGACATTTTCACACTTTAGCCCAGACTGGCTCTAAATTCACTGTGTGATTCAGGATGGCTCCAACTCTTGGCAATTCTCCTGCCTCAGCCTTCCAAGTACAGTACCACGTCATTTTGAAGTGTATACATCAGTGGCAATAAGGACACTCACAGATGTGGACCTGTCAGCACTGTGGGCCATGGCTGTGCCTTTAGGGCAGGACTGCTTAGATTTTCAGTACGCTCTTTATACTTAGTTATACTTTTAAAGTCTGTGCTGGTAAATCTTACTGACAGACACATGGCCACCTTTGTTTGCAAGTACCATGCTTGCGCTTTGATGACATAGTTATCCTAGCTCCTTAGAAAGAGTTGAGATTAGGGAGGGCATTGCTAGCTTGTTGAAGGTTTTATGTACCTGACTTAACAAATCACCTGTGTAGTACCACTTTGGAAGAAAACTTTTGTCCTTTTTTCTTTTTTTTTTTATTATTATTCTTTTAAAACAATCTTCTCATTTTACATACCAATCCCAGTTCCTATTCCCTCCTTTCCTCCCGCTCCCCCTGCTTCCTCCCACCCTACCCTACTCCCATCCACTCTTCAGAGAGGGTAAGGCTTCCCTTGGGGAGTCAAGAAAGTCAGGCACCCACTTTAAGGCAGACCAAGACCCTCTCCTCTATATCTAGGCTAAGCAAAGCCCTTTTTTTAAAAATCAAACATTTAAAAATGAGTTAGCAGCAGGGTAATGGTGGTACATGCCTTTAACCCCAGCACTTGGGAGGTAGAGGCAGGCAGATCTCTGTGAGTTTGATGCCAGTCTGGTCTACAGAACAAATTCCAGGAGCCAGGGCACCAGGGCTACACAGAGAAGCCCTGTCTTGAAAAACTAAAAACAAACAAGCAAAACAGTAATTAACTTCTACAAAACAGAAGACCGTGCCTTGACCAGCGCCTGTTACTAGACCTGAGGCTTTTCCATCCTTGTCAAGGGGCCATGCTAACCTCTACTTTCATAAACATTGTTCCTCGCACAGATAAGTTCTTTTCACAATTTTCTACCCTTTTTGTTGGCTTTGATAAGCATTAGTGCTCTCACAGACTATGTGTAATATAACCTAGTTTTTACTATCTTGAAGTGGTTTTTAGAGTAAAGCCACAATGGTATATTCTTTAGAGCATGAGAGAAGTATATTTATTTCATTTCTGTGAAGCATGTTTTTTCTACTATATACTCATTTTGCGTTAGCCTGGGTGACAAGTCCCTTATTTCTAATAACAGCCCTCCTGGTTTGGACATTGCTTTCCTAGAGAAACATTGGGGACACCTATGGAACAGTGATAGTCTCTGTTCCTGGTGGGCGTATTGTGCAGCTGTGTGTTCATTTGTAAAAACTGATAGAGAAGCATTGCTTGTCCAGTGCCAGGCCCGCCAGCACTGCTGCTCTTCAGGAAAGCCTGTCCCTGTGCACTACTGTTGGGATTCAGACTTTGATTTTACTCAGTACATAGATGTGGCCCTAAATAATAAGGTTGGGATTTTTTATTTTGTTTTGTTTTTGTTTCTGTTATTTTAGTAAACACAACATACCGAGTTGTGGAATACTTTGTGATGATCATACCAATGATCATATCCATCTGGGTTGTTTTTTATAGGAAGCCATTAGTGTA
Source organism: Microtus oregoni (assembly GCF_018167655.1). Taxonomy (NCBI): domain Eukaryota; kingdom Metazoa; phylum Chordata; class Mammalia; order Rodentia; family Cricetidae; genus Microtus; species Microtus oregoni. The sequence continues at coordinate 14,647,071 of NW_024543222.1, read as the reverse complement.
CGTTTCAGGATTTCAAAAGTAGGGAGACAGTGTTGACACATGTGAGCTCCCTAGGCTCACTGAGGGTGAGAGACAACCTCAGGAGAAAGGTCCTAGATGGGAAGGGATGGTGTCCAAAATGAACATTGTTGGAGGAAGTGTCAGGGCCTGGGTTGGCTTCTGCTTGTGGTGTATTCTTAAGTTTGTCTTATAAATCCCACGGTGCCATTGTGTCTAGAGACTTGTGAATTATCTAATCCCAAGTTTCAAGAGGATGGTTGCAACACTGGAGCAAACATGACGTGCTGTCATTTGCTGCTGCTTTCATTTCATAATGTATTTTGTACTTTGTGTCGATCTGTTAAATAAAAGCTTCAAGTCAGTTCCCTGTAATTCTTGTTAGTACTTATGTAAAATATAAATATTCCTTTTTTTTAATAGGCATTTGATCTAACAGAGCAAAGATATGTAGCTGTGAAAATTCACCAGTTAAATAAAAACTGGAGAGATGAGAAAAAGGAGAATTACCACAAGTAAGTGATGCTGAAGTGCTTGATTTCTCCACCCATTGGTGATAGCTGTGATTTGTGCATCATGGAAGAGATTTGGATGAATTGTTGTTAGTTTTCTTTCATCTTCTTAACTGTCCCAGCAAAGGAGATATACTCTGCATCTTACCAATGAGAAAACTGTTAGAAAACCGAGACCATTAGAAGCTAAATTTAAATGCAACCATACCTCAATCTGAAGCCCATATTTCTAACTCCCCTTCTATTGTCTCTAAAGACAGCTATATTAAGCAAGGAAGGCACCAGAAACCATTGTTTGTCTTTAGAAAGTCAGTGAGAATGCCCAGTGGTCTGGGAAGGAGACAGTGGGGTTAAAAGGATGGAGTCCTGCTGTGCCTCAGTGGTACAAGCTTGACTTTAGCCCCTTAGTACAGTGTTCTTTCTTTTCCTTGACTTGTCTGTTTGCCACCTCAAAATTCTCTGATTTGCCAGGCGGTAGGTGGTAGCAAACACCTTTAATCTCAGCACTTGGGAGACAAAGGCAGGTGGATCTCTGTGAGTTCGAGACCAGCCTGGTCTACAGAGTGAGTTCTAGGACTGGCTCAATAGCTACTGAGAAACCCTGCCTCAAAAAACAAAAAAAAAAAACAAAAAAAAAAACCCTCAAAAACAACAAAAAGCTTCTGTGATTTTCGTGCTCTACTTCCTATGGTTGCCTCTCTTGAGAACATCAGTAAAGTGGTAGTCCTCCTTTGTCCCTAGACTGAAGAGGATAAGGGGGCAGTTTCCTCAGGTTACTACATATGCAGGTTATGTAGTAGCTCAGGTTACTACGTAGTTACTGCATATGCAGCTGTGGATTTCTTTGGTCCACTAATGTTGGGTTTTGCCATAGTCCCTCCCGAGCTTCTGAACACTGGAGTTCATGGCTCATTTGCTTTGGAAGCTCCAGACTTAATTTACTTATTAGATTCCCTACTGAGCAGTTTTGTCTCATTGTGGTAGATATAAGTGTTGAATGAGACAGGTTCTGTCCCTGAAAGGAGGAGACAAGTCCCTTGGACAGTAACACATGGTTCCTGTTACAGAGACAACCTTTGTGTTTTGCTGTTTTTTCTTCATAAGACTTTGGAGGACAAAAAAAAAAAAAAAAAAAAAAAGGGGGGGGGGATTGAAGAAGCCTTTTTCTGAGTCTTAAAAGGAAAATCAAGTAGTTTCTCAACAAACAGTTCATGTCTGGACTGGGGCAACTTTTGCTTTAGACCTGTTGTACACCAGGGGCCTGCTAAGTCTTTCTGTTCCACACTGATTGGTAGAGCTCAATGCTGCGTGAGAAGGAGGACAAGGGGTGATGTATATATGCCTTATGCACAGTACCCTACAAGCAGCTGCAGCCCAGATGTTCCTGAGGAGCCAGATACATTATTAAAAGTGCATTCCAGTCACTTGACATCAGGGATGAATGGCATGCGTTAGTGAATGCCATGAACACTTCAGAGAAGGAAACTACATGTTCTGGCCAGTTATTAATGAAAATTGTCCTCGCTGTATTGAGACTTGTAGGAGTGGTTAAGGGTGCTGAACCAGAACATGTATCTTTACAGGTGTCCTATAGGTGTCCTTGGAGCCTGTTCTGTAGCTTACCTGTACATTGGCCTCTGTAAAATAGTTAGTTCTAGGGACCAAGTTTGATCAACCTTGAGAACATAATTTCTGTGCTGGGACCTGTACATATTTTGCCAAGTTGTAGACTCCCGATCTAGCTTTTAGGCTGACCCTGACTTTGGAAGGTCATTCAGCTCATCTGGCCATTTGAAATGGATCAAATCTGAGTCCTGGTCCCTCCTTGGCATACTTAAGCAGTTTGAGCCCTGGTGGTTATTGATTGAGATGTTCTGTTTCAGTTTGACTTTTACTTCTTTGAGACAGAGTCTCATGACATAGACTAAGCTGCCCTCAAACAAATCAAGCGATTCTCCTGCCTCTGTCTCCTGTAAGTGTTAGGACTCTAAACATGTGCTACCAAGCCCAGCCAACTGACTGTCTTTCTTTTATCTCTCTGCTGTAACTAGATCAAGTGAGGGGCTGAGAGATGGCTCTGGTTCAGAGCACTTACTCTTCCAGAGATCCTGAGTCCAGTTTCCATCACCATATTGGGTGGCTTACAACCAACTGTAACTCCAGTTCCAGGGCATCTGATCCTTTCCTCTGACCTCTACAAATGCACATACACATGGAACCACCCCACCCCCATGCACAGACTATCATTCATACATCTAAATAAAAATGGGTCAGGGAGAAGGAGATAGACCGATAAACTGACATTGCTTCCTATATCTAAACTTTGCTCTTCTAACCAGAGCTGGGTATGGTCCCTTCTCACTGTTCTCCTCAAGGGGAATAATGGCATCTGAGTGTCTGTGGAGCCCTCTGTCAGGGGCCATTTCCCAGCTGACATCCTGAGGAAGGGGTGTTCTTAACGACCTCCAGGTGCTTGGGAGGAACTCTTCAACACTTCCACCTTTGATTCTGCTAACTGACAGAAAAACCTGCTTTGAACCCTGTGCTATATAGATAATGTAAGTAGGGACTGGAGGGATGGCTCATCAGTTAAGAGCACTTGTTGCTCTTGCAGAGAGCCCAGGTTCAGTCCCTAACACCCACATGGTGGCTCACAACTACCGGTAACTCAATAAGTAAATCTAATTTTTAAAAAAGTGAATTGGTTAAGTGCTATTAGCATCTCTGAACTTGACATAGATCAAGTATATAATAGATTCTGAAGAATGCTTTGATAATATAATATGAGGTTAACACTGAAGAGGAAATATACCACCATGTTGGTAACATCACCTTACCTAGTAAGTCCTTATAAATTGTTCTTCCATTGGGGAGGTAGTTCCCACTTTTGTTTGGAGTAAGATCATTTATTTGACTCAGAAGAACCTCGAAGAAAATAAAACCTTATTTTGTTGAGTTTTGAGATATATTTCTGTCTTTGTTGTTTGGAGTTGAGGGAGGGTGATTGAGGCAGGGTCTTATGTAACCCAGGGCTAGGCTTTTACTGGATATGTAGCTGAGGATGACCTTCAACTTCTCTTGCTTCCACTTCCCAAGTAAGAATATAATTGTACACAATCACACCCAATTCCTTTCCTTCTTCTATAAGCAAAATATAAACTTGCTATATTATTCTTGCCATATGAACATGACAGATTACTAGATTTCTTTAGTTTGTGTAGGAGTGGGTGAGGTGGAGTTGGGATGGTGGTGGATGTGTGCACATTCGTGTGGAAGCCAAGCAGTAGACATCAAGTGAGTGTCTTCTCAGTCATTGTCCATCTTAGGGCTTGTTTTTTTAATCCAAAAAATCTTAAAATTATGATTGTGAGGGTTTACATGTGCACATTTAACATGACATGATGTGAAATGTTATAAAACAGGCCTTGGGAATCATTTCTCCCCAACCATGTAGACTCTAGAGACAGAACTCAAGATTACCAGATAGCAAGTGATTTTAGTGTTGATCTCTCTCTCTCTCTCTCTCTCTCTCTCTCTGTCTCTCTCTCTGGAGACAGTGTATCTCACTGTATCTGGAGTTTTTGGAGTACTGGCTTGCCCACCCTGCCAAGTTCTCCATATCCCTATCCCCCAGCATTGAAGCTCTTATGTGCTGTGTCTGACTTTGTTTCATAGGTACTGGAGGGTCCCAACAGACACTTTACCCACTGAATCATTTCTTCTTCCCTGCTAGATTTCTTTAATTTCCCAAAACATAATAAAAATTTTACAATAGGAAAAGTTACATATAAAGCAATCTGTAAATACAATATATATCTGAATTCATGTGCTCTTATTTAATACTCTTCAAAATTTCTAATATAAAAGCAAGCATTCCAGAAATCTAAATTTGCGTCATTCTTTAAGAAGACAAAAAATAGATCTCTGTGAGTTCGAGACCAGCCTGGTCTACAGAGCTAGTTCCAGGACAGGCTCCAAAGCCACAGAGAAACCCTGTCTCAAAAAAACCAAAAAAAAAAAAAAAAAAAAAAAGACAAAAAATAGACTTTAGTGTATAAATTTCTCCTGATTTCTTGTTTAACAAGTCCTTTAATCTATTGGATACTAAATAGAATATTGAGTATGAAGGATGCAAGTCAGTCTCGCCTTGCTGAAAGACAAGCAGTAGCCTGTGAGCCTGGCAGACTCTGTTGGGGCTGTTGTTTTAGGTGCTTCTGGAGTTGGTGAGGGTTATTTGTTGGACAAAGGATCTTATTCTGTATCCTAGATGATCTTGAACTCATGCCATTCTTCCTGCCTCAGCCTCCTGTGTGCTGCTATGATGTGATTCACTACCACACTTGGCTGAGATGATAAAGACTGAATGACACTTTTCTTTCATTCTTAACTTTCTCTGCCATTCATTTCCTTGGTTTTCTGTACATTTATGAAGAAATTAGTCTATACTTTGAAATTACTAAATGGAAAAGTTATTCAAAGAGGCACATAATTATTGTTTAGAAGTATGTTGTTCAACCAGAAATTATTTGAACAGTGATCTCTTTAGTCCACAGATTTGTAAGTTTGTTTTTTTGTGTTTTAATAAACATTTTGCCAAAGGTAATATTGCATTGAATCCTGAGTGGAGCTATTTTGGTGAAGTGGGGTTTGAGCCAAGGCTGTGTGTGTTCAGTGCCCACAGGAACACATCTCTATACTTCTCATTCGTGATTAGAAAGCCAGAGTTCAGGGAGCTAGGTCTCCAGTTCCTTACATAGTGTGTGTCTGCTACTCTTTTGCCTTGGTATGGGCCTGTCATTTCTGTATAGGAGACGGAATGATGAAATGAAGCATTAGAAACAGCAGTGGAACCAAAAGCACCTTGAAATAGCCCAAAGTTTCCATCAGGGAAAAACTTTTTATAATTACTTGGAGGCTTCTGTTCCTCTCTCTCTTTCCTTTATTTCCTCAGATTTTAAATTTTAATTTAATTTTTTTTTTCTTTGAGACAGGGTTTCTCTGTAGCTTTGAAGCCTATCCTGGATCTAGCTCTTGTATACCAGACTGGCCTTGAACTTACAGAGATCCGCCTGCCTCTGCCTCAACTACCGCCTGGCTTAAATTTTAATTTAATTTTTTTAAATAAATCTTTATTTACTTATTAATATACAGTGTTATGCTTGTAGGACAGAAGAGGGCACCAGACCTCATTACAGATGGTTATGAGCCACTATGTGGTTGCTGGGAATTGAACTCAGGACCTCTGGAAGAGCAGTCAGTGCTCTTAACCTCTGAGCCATAGCTCCAGCCCCCTTAATTTAATTTTTAAAAGTTAAGTGTTTGATATATACTTTTTGGTATCAGAATATGCCAGCTTCAGGAACCATCACTGTTTTGTTTTTGTTTTTATTCTATAGAAAATTTCTCCTTTCTGACTTTTGCCTTAAACAAAACGTCTCAAATGTACTATAAATTACTTAAAGTAGTTTCTAGTTACTGTCTCTCTAAGTAAGAACCACTTTTAAAACTTTTTGGTATGTATGTGATATAACCATATTCATGTGTGTCGGTACTCTTTGTGTATGTGGTCTGTTTGTCTGTACACCTCTTACTCTGTGTGCAGGTGTTCTTGTGCATATAGATGTATATGCATTCTTGTGCATATAGATGTATATGCATGTGTGTGAGCCTACATGTGAAGACTAGAAGATAGCCTCATGTGTTTCCCAGGAGCCATCACTTTGGTCTTTCATTTGACCTAAAACTCAACGAAGTGGACTAGGCTGATTGACCAGAGAACCCCAGGGACCAACCTGTCTCTGTTTCTCCAGCAGTAGGGCCACAACCATGTGTCATCACACCCAGTTTTTTTGAACTTGGGTCCTTCTTACTAGCAAGGCAAGTTGACTAAGCCACCTCCTCCATTATGTGGCTGATACATATTTCACATGTTATATATAGTACAGTTTGTTCATAGCTTTATTATTTTAAACTAGAAAGGTATTTTTCATTCCTTTCTTTCTTTCTTTCTTTTTTGAGACAAGGTTTCTCGGTGTATCTCTGACTGTCCTGGCACTCCATAGACCAGGCTGCCTCCAACTCATAGAGATCTGCCTGCCTCTGCCTCCCGAGGGTTGGGATGTGCCACTACCATCCAGCTGAAAGATGCTTTATAAAGCTTCTTTTATTCCATTTATTTAAGTACTTATTCACTTGTCTGTCCATCCATCCATCCATCCATCCATCCATCTATGGTATGTGTATATGTGCCACAGCACTATGAGGTTAAAGGACAACTTTTGGAAGTCAGTTCTCTCCTCCCACCATGTGGGTCTCAGGGAGTGAACTCAGATTGTCAGGCTCGGCTGGAAGAACCTTTACCTGCAGAGCATGTGGTGACCTCGAAAAGAGTTTTTATTGTTGTTTTAAGTGAAACCATTTGTGGTGGTGCATTCTTATAATGGCAACACTTAAGACAGATGTAAGAGGATTGCAGCAAGTTCCGGCCAGTCTCCTCTATAGTAAGTTCAGGCCAACAAGGGCTACATAGTAAAACCTTACCTCAGAAAATGAGAAATCAAAAATATTAATATGATCATCCATAAGTATGTGAAGAGGATATGTTCTAGAACCTCCACAGGTACCAGAATCTTCAGATAGCATGTAAAATGACATACCACACTTAAACATAAATACTGTGTAAATACTGAAAAGTCTGTACATATCCAATACAAGAACATTTTTAAGTAGTGAAATTCAAAAATAAAAATAACTGCTAGTTGATTTATCGTTTAACCCATTAATTCAAGTAGTTTACAAACTTAGTTTGACCTCAGGTTATCAACATGCAGGTAGAAAGTATCTTGTTTTGTTTTCCTTTGTGTGTGCGTACGCGTGCGTGTGTGTGCGCGCGTGCATGCCTGTGCACGTGGGTGGTGTGCATATGACTGTGTGTGCATGTGGAGGCCTAAAGTTGATGTCAGTAATTGTCTTCCATCATTCTTCACCTTATGAGATAGGGTCTTAGTCACACCCAGAACTTGTGGTCTGGCTAGTGTTCTTGCCAGCTTGCTTTAGAGATTCTGTGTATCCATCTTCTGAGGCTGATGTACAGATGGGTATTTGGTACTGGAATTCATACTCTGGTCCTCATACCTGTAAAGCAGGCGGGCACTTTGGCAGTTAGCCATTTCCCCAGACCCTGGAAGCATCACTTTGGAAGAGAGGGAAAGACTGTGATTTTTAGTACTTGAAGATTAACATGAAAGACTTGTGGTTGCCACAGAAGGGTCTTGAAAGCGATCGGCATCCATTCATTTAAGAAATGTTGGAGCATCTACTATTTTCCCAGTGACTAGATAGAGAACATTAGAGAAAATAGAATGCACAGAAAGAGTAAGTAGGTGAGATGACGAGAGGGATGTAAATGGAACAGACAAATGAACATGTCGAAATGTGAAATGGTAGAGAAATTAGGGTGAGTTCTAAAAAGCAGGCCGGTGCTTTCTTGTTACATTTCTCTTCTGTTTACAGGCATGCATGTAGGGAATACCGGATTCACAAAGAGCTGGATCATCCTAGAATAGTGAAGCTGTATGATTACTTTTCACTGGACACTGACTCGTAAGTCCTACACCATTTTTCCTTACCTTATTTTCTTGATGTATTAAGTACTCATGGAATGGAGCTTAAATCTGGACCTGGGAAATGTTTTCTAAGTGAACTAAATTTATTAATTTACAGTCAATAGGATATATCTTTTTTAAAGGCTTATTTGTTTATGTATATGAGTGTTCTAGCTACATGTATGCCTTTATGCCATAAGAGCACACCAGATCCCATTATAGGTGGTTAGGTGGTTGTAAGCTACCATGTGGTTGCTGGGACTTGAACTCAGGACCTCTGGAAGAGCAGTCAGTGCCCTTAGCCATGGAGCCACCTCTCCAGCCCCAATTTACAGTCAAATAATCATACATTATTCAGATTTGGGTCAGCCAGACATCTGTTTGGCTAAAGGACAAGGACCCTGTATGCTAGTAAACACTTTATAATTAGATTGATGGGGAGGGATATAAGGTTCATTGTCCACATCTATGTCATAAGTATTTTCACTATGTGCAATTTTAAGGTACCAACTTAAAATAGACTTTATTCTAATATATATACCATGTTATTCACCCATGTAAAGTACACAGTTGAGTGGGTTTTCACGTGTGTCATAGATATACATAGCCATTATCCAAGATCATTTTAGGACATTTTCATTCTCAGAAGAAAGCTGAACCTTTTTACTGTCACTTCTCCATTTTACTTTCCCTCTACTTAAGCAGTACTCTCTGTCACCTTTAGATGTCCTGTTCTAGACTCTTTATGAGTGGAATCATGTATGTGGTGTTTGTGATTTATTAAGGTCCACACTTTTATATTTGTGTGTCAATAGTTCATCCCTTCTTATAGCCAGGTTACATTCTGTTGTATGGGTTTAGTCTTACAAATATTAGCTTCCAGCTTACAAAATTCCTAAAAATGTAGCAGTCAGTCTTTAGGCATTGGTGCTGACATGTCACTAGCAGGTCTAACACGTGTAAACTGTTGAAGAGAACTCTGCCCACTATAAAGACTGATGAATCCCATGAGCCTTAAGTACAACAGTGTTTTGTTACCCTAAAACAAGGATTAATGTGGTACGTGTAAAGACAGCCCATGCTGCAGGTTGGAATGAAGGTTCATGGGCATTTAAAAATTGGGATTTAGATTTTAGGATTGGGAGGGGTCTTAGTGCTCAGCCTTCTTGATGTGTAGACCAATTGTTGGGTATCAGAAAAATGAAATTACTTGTGAGAGACCTTTGGTACTCTTGATAATCCTGTATGTAATATACAGGTCAGTGCACTGCAGAGCCTTTGGACTTATTCAGGTTTACAGATATTTCAGCATTTGGAACCTTTTCAGACCCGCGTCAGGAGAAAGTAAGATAGCTTAGGTCCGACCTTCAGGTGTTCTCTCAGTCTCCCAAGGCAGTGTCCAGGAGTTTTGGTCTATTCACCCAGAAACTCTCAGACAGACAGCCCATGTGTAGAGATATATCCAGGAAATTCCATGTTTCCTGTGGAAACAATACTTGCTTGTCCTTTCTCCTACATGCTCAAACTTTTCCCTTCTCACTTAAGGAGCCTTTGCATACTGTATCCTTGTTGTGTCATAGGTAGAGCTCAGAACATAGTGTACTTAGATACCAAGGGTGAGAGCCCTGGTCAAGTCTCCAGTCTGCTGTTACTATTTTGCTTTCAGTAGATTCCTTGAATACTAACTAGATAGACTCTCCTATGAAGAATAAATACTAAAACTATTTTGAAAATAAATATAATGACTTGAATTATCTTTTGGTTTGAATTGTATACACATTTCAATGTGATAGTAATTTTCTACTACTCTTATTATGTTTTTCATATTATGTTTTTAGCTCAAACAAGTCAGATTGTTGTTTAGAACATCATTTTGGAGTCATTTAGATGTATAAAGTTAGATTTTATTTCTAACTTGCTTGTGGACCAAAGAATCAATCCACAAGAGTCCAACTCAGATATCAGCATCTCAGTCAGAGAATGAACATTTCAGGTACATGCTCAGGCCAGGTATGGCCTTAATCCCAGCTGGTCTACAGTGCTAGTTCCAGGACAGCTTGGGCTGTTACAGAGAGAAACCCTATCACCCCCCGACCCCAAAGCAACTACATGCTCAAGAGTGTCAGCATGCCTCACAGGTTTCATAAAAAGCATAGTTTATTCATTTCTGAGATTCTGCAAATCTTTGTAGTCCGTTGTAGTGCAGCTTGAAGTTCAGCCTATAGCTGCTCACCGTTTTCCTTCCTTCCTCTGCATCAGGGGTCAGCTGTGTCAGTGGGTGGTCAAGCACACAGTTCTGGTTCTCTTGTGACCTACATTCTCACGGTACCAACTTCCTAGGACCCTGTGGCTTTAGGGCACCTCACCAGACAGTTTGGCTTTAGTATTGAAGTGGTTTTTATTACTGGTTAAGTCCTGACTGATAAACCTGACCTAGTTATTCATCTCTCAGGAATATTCAAGTAATACATCAGTTTGAACATTTCGGAAGATAGGTTCATTGCCTGTAGTGTCAACAGTGGTGTGTAATTTTAAATGGGTGTGTGTGTTGTGTTTTGGCATAAATGAAAGTAAAAGAACCCATACCATATAACAACACATTTGTGTAGTCTTGTGCCAGATACAGTATACAGCCAATTCTTGAGACCTGGGCACTCAGGATTATATAAAACACTTGCAAGGACAGTTGTGTGATGACTGTTTAGTAATGAGTACATGGTATGGGTATGCAGTAGAGGCCCTGCTACAAGGGGATGGCCAGCTCAAACATAGTTCTTATCAGTGTCCTTAATAGAGATAGGCCACAGTGAACTTTGGCACAGTTGATGCCAATGTGGAGATTCCAGAGACTCGTCTGCAAGAGAGCAAGCACTTCTCTTCCTGTGAGCCTGCTGGCAGCTGTTGCTGGCTAGAAGAGTGTTAAGGAACATGGAGGAAAGGAGTGAGATGCTGTGATACCTGAGTCTTTGCTGGCAGTGGTTTAGATAGTTTAATCTGCTCCTTACTCCACTGGTAAATGCTGGTTTATGTGTCTTCAGGTTTTGTACAGTATTAGAATACTGTGAAGGAAACGATCTGGACTTCTACCTGAAACAGCACAAATTAATGTCGGAGAAAGAGGCCCGATCCATTATTATGCAGATTGTGAACGCTTTAAAGTACTTAAATGAAATAAAACCTCCCATCATACACTATGACCTCAAACCAGGTATGCCTAAATTTTAGGAGACATTATTAATAGACTTGTAAGTGTATTGCGTCAAAGAATTTGACAGGAGCCAAGAAGGATGCCTGGGTAGGTGTGGGAAGAAAGGAGTCCTGGCCGCCCAGTGCTGGGTGTAGGTGGTGGGTGGGTGGGTTGTATTAAATTCTCTGGAGAAACAATGCCTTTGTGTGCTGAACCAGGAAAACCCATGATGTCATTTAGAAACAGCTGTTTTTGCAAGTTCTGTTTTGTTTTCCCATTGCTCACACTGTGAAGCAGTTCCTTTGTCTCAGGTCTCCCTGATATGAACACGTATGCCTCATTTCCTTAAGTCCCAGCAGTTTTCCATCTTTTTAAATTATCATTTAACTTTGTAGTCATCAGGAAAAAGCAAAGAGCTTTTTTGTCTCTTATTTTTTGTTATCTTCAGCTGGCGTTTTTTGTTGTTGTTGGTTTTGGTTATGTATGTCTTGTGTAAATGGCTGTCAAGTCGAATGTGAGTATTAAGAACCTAGTTCCTGTCGTCTCCTTGGGCAGGGCTGTGGAAGCTCTTCTGGTAATTGTGTACAAAAGCTCACCACTCACTGCCCTTTATGTTGTGTTCTGACATAATTGACATATCCGGAAAATCATTTATAGTAAAGTGATTTTGTTTGAGAGATGGCTGCAATCACTGAAGTCACCACATTTTCCTGCCATAGGAGCAGGTGGCGCTGTGGCACCATGTTTTGTTCCCAAGCGTATTTTCTTTGTATCTCCTCCACCCGTACCTCCCTGACATTGCTAGTCTAAGCTTGCTAGCCCAAAGAGCACATAGACGTTCATGTGAAATTTTCCCACCTTTTTTTTTTTAAACCAAACTGTATAAGTGATGATTTTACTTTGGCAAGTCATTTTTATTTCCAGTGCCTAGAGTGGGTTTTGGCACGTTAAACAGGCAATTCTTAGAAAATAGAAGTTTCTGGTAGACACTGAGGATTCTCCTTGTGTCCAGAGTTAGATTTACTTTATTCCGAAGGTTTAGTGTTCACATGTTCCCTTCTTACGTGTCTTTTTTCTTAATAAAGAAGTCTGTTTATTCATGAAGTTTTTTTTTTTTTATCTTTTTAGGTAATATCCTTTTAGTAAATGGTACAGCATGTGGAGAGATAAAGATTACAGATTTTGGTCTTTCCAAGATCATGGATGATGATAGCTACAATTCAGTGGATGGCATGGAACTAACGTCACAAGGTGCTGGTACTTATTGGTAGGTATCCAGATCTGCCAAGTTGGCGGGTGGGTATGTGGTTCTATTGGATTGATTCCATGGTGATTAATCCTTAATCCTATGTAGTCTGCTAAAACCAAAATACCTTGTCTTTTTTAGCAGTTTGACTTTTTGTATTAATTTGTACTGTTTTCTTTCTGTTCTTAAACCCTTGAGAAAGCGCTGTATATTCTGGCCTTTGGAGTTGTGTATGTCTTACCCAGTGCTGGCCGTACAAGCCAGTAGAGACCAAGGTTGTTTATGTGTCTAAAAGAATGGCCCTGAATTCTTTAATTCAAGTTCAAGTAGAGCCCTTTCCTTGTGTTGATAAGATGAGGCATTTGTGTGTAGATGAGCAACTGTCAAGTCAAGAATTAAGGAGTTGTGAAGATCAGGATGGGAACAAAAATAAAGTAAATCCATGGTATTTCATAAAATCTCCATTTGAAAAGTGAGCACAGTTGAACAGAATTGTATGCATGTCTGTTAGCCATCTCATTCTGAGGTGCTTACACCATATTCTGCTTTAAGTGATTAACTTAGAGATGTCTCCATAGCACTACAGGAGAGGTAGGTAACATGCCCTTGTAGCCCAGCCTCAGAAGACCCTGAGTTTAGAATTTTGTCTAGGAACAGGGAACTCTATGAGGAAGCAGATGAAAGAGGCATGCCATTCAGACCATGAGGAATGACCCTGTTCTCCTTAGCTGAGCCTGCTGTTAGGTGGGCAGTGGACTGCTTTCTGTTGCTCCGTGTGCTTGTGGAAATGGTATCTATAGTCAAGAGTCAGTCCTTAAATTAAAACTTTGAAATTCTAGGTTTAAAATAGAAGTTATATTTATAGTGTTTACTCACTATAGTGGTTATTATGGAGTAGTCTCCCTGTCACTAAGCGACACAAAAATTATATACAGTTGGTAGTTTGGGGGAAGAGGTTTGTACCTCTATTATATGAGTTCTGTTGGCAGAAGGTTCCCTGTTCTGGTAGTCATTCTCGAATTAACAACTCAGAATCTTAATACTAATTACTTAGGCTTGTTACTAACTAGCTCTTGCATTTTAAGTTAACCCGTATTTGTTATTTATGTTCTGCCACATGGCAGTACTTTTATTAGTATGACACATTCATCTCCTGCTCCTTCTGTCTGACTGGGTACTTCAGACTCTACCCTTCTTCCCAGAATTCTCCTAGTCTGACTCTCCTGCCCAGTCTCTCCTACCTAGCTATTGGCCTGTCAGCTTCTTAATTAAACCAATAGCGGCATAATTTGCACAATGTACAGAAGGATTACTCCACAGGAAAGTTCATTGGGATTTTGAATTTTATGCTTGTAAGTTTGTTCTTTTAAAAAAAATTGTTCTCAGTCTGTCTCACATACTCTTTTCCTCACGTTTAAATAGCTATTAAAAAATAATAAAATATGCTGAATATAGTAATGTGCACTTTAATCCCAGCACTGGGAGATAGAAGCAGATAGATCTCCATGAATATAAGATCAGCCTGGTTTACATAGTGAGCTTCAGGTTATCCAGGCTACAGAGACCCTGAGACCCTGTCTCAAGAAAAAAGGAAAAAAAGAAAAAGAAAAAAAAAGAGGAAAACAAAACGATGATGATGATGTATTGTGTCATTGCTGTCTGGTACTATTTTTGCTAATCTGTAGAAATTCAGAAATTAAAGTTTCAATAAAAATCATATAATGTTTTCCCCCAAAGTAGCTTATTAGATGATGTAGAGAGCCACTACTTGGCCATTGAAAATATGGTTACTTGATTGTTTGAGTGTTCTTTCTACTTTAGTTATATTTGAGTATTTTCTATAACAAAAAGTAAAATAAATGAGCTGGCTGTAGTGGCACACACCTTTAATCCCAGCACTCAGGAGGCAGAAGTAAATGGTTTTTTCTATGAGTTTGTGGCCAGTTTGGTCTACATAATAGTTTCAGGATAGCCAGGGCTATGTAGAAAGACCCTGTCTCAAAACAAAACAACACCAAAAAACCCACCAAAACAAAACAAAAGTTTAATAACTAAGTAAATGAAAGATAGAGCGTTCTGAGACTATTAAATTTTATCAGTTTCTATAAAGGTTTTGTTTTGTTTTATTTTGGGGTCGGGGGTTCTCTGTGTAATAGTCCTGGTTGTCCTGGAACTTGCTCAGTAGACCATGCTGGCCTCAAACTCAGAGATCTGCCTGCCTCAAGTGCTGGTATTAAAGGCATGTGCCACCACTGCCCGGCTGCATAACTTTCTTTTTTTTTTTTTTTGGTTTTTTTTGTTTGTTTGTTTGTTTGTTTTTGTTTTTCGAGACAGGGTTTCTCTGTGGTTTTGGAGCCTATCCTGGAACTAGCTATTGTAGACCAGGCTGGTCTCGAACTCACAGAGATCCGCCTGCCTCTGCCTCCCGAGTGCTGGGATTAAAGGCGTGCGCCACCACCGCCCGGCTCCAACTGCATAACTTTTTAAAGTGTGTACTGGTAATAATGGTGTCATAATCACCAGCCTCAATATGTTATTTTTTTAGGATGATGACCCAGAGAGATAAAAGTAGCCTGGGGAGTAGGTTTAGAACATTTTAAATAAGGCATTGTGGGTTTTAGCTATTCCAGAATTCTGCATTAAAATACGTGAGCTGGGGGTTTTGAGAGATGGCTTAGTGGTTCAGACTGCTTTCACTGCTAGCTTGAGGACCTGAGTTAGGATTCCAGTGATAGCAGGTGTGGTGGCACATGCCTTTAATCCCAGCCCTTAAGGCAGAAGCGATGAGTTTGATGCCAGCCTGGTCTACATAGCCAGTTCTAGGTCAGACAAGGCTACACAGTGAGACCACATCGCCTCATAAGAAGTGTGGGAGGAAGAGTAAGTGATAGAGCAGGACTGTGATAGTCAGTCGCCTGTCAGTACACAAGTGCATGTCCCTGCATAGATAGGCTTGTATCAACACCATACACATATCCCAACGCGTGCAAGATAAATGAGTAGGGCGTGGAGGTGCATTCCTTTCATTGCAACCCCCAGAAAGCTGAGGCAGGAGAATCGAAGGGCTGCCTGTGCTACAAAGTGAGACCCTGTCTCAAAACAGACAAAATCAGAAGCAAACAAGAGCTCACATTATGCTTTGAGCATCGTCTCTGAGCTCCATGTCTGCTGTATGAGGGCTGGTGCTGTGATGAAAATGCAGCATGCTTGTTGGCACCGCTTGTTGTCATAGGCCTGTCTTCCTCAGTCCTCCCAAAGCTCTTGGCAGGAAATGAGAATATTTACTGTTGTATTATTTGTATGGAAAAACTAGTTTATTTCTTCATTTATGATGGAGAAACTGAATCTGAGTTGTTTTACCAAGCATGTCAAGTTGAAGTATCTTTTACACTCTATAATTTTTTTTTCAAGATAGGGTTTCTTTGTATACCCCTGGGTGTCCTGTAGATCAGGCTGACTTCAAATTCAGAGAGATCTGCCTGCCTCTACTGGGTTTAAAGGCGTGTGCCACCACTGCCTGGCTACATTCTTAAAAATCTTAACAAATTACCACTCTGCCCGTTGAATGAGTTCACCACTCCTGTTCTTCCCTGCCACCTTTCAGGGTGTGGGGGAGAGAATACATTTCAGTGGTCATTTTTAGAATCAAAGTTATGTTTGTTATTTATGCAGAACCATATTTAAGTTGTTGTGTATTAAAGAACTGGCAACTGTGAAATCAAAGGTCCAGGAAAGTTTGAGTACTGCTTGGAAGAGCTGTTCTTAAATTTTTTTTCCTTCTGTTTACATTTTTTTATTTCCTTGCCCCTCTCTTCTTCCTTCATAGGCTATTTTGTTTATTGCAATTTTTAAGGTAGTTTGTTTGTTCTGTGTTTTGCTTTGGTACTGGCAATCCAACCCACAACCCCACAGCCACTGATCTACACCTTCAGCGTGTGTTGAGCTAAAGTATTCATTGTGAAATAGTCTCGCTCTGGGTTCCAGATGTCTGCCATGTAAAAGACAAGCTTGACAGGGATGGTAGACGAATAAAGAATTTCAGTTTATATTTTTATACCAGGACCACAGCAGGGACCACGTAAAAGATTTTCCATAGGCTGGGCTTTACTGGCCCAAGTCTACAGAAACTCATCTATCACAGTGGCTCTCAACCTGTGGTCGTGACCCTTTCACAGGGGTTGTTTAAGACCATCAGAAAACACAGATGTTTATGTTACAATTCATAACAGCAGCAAAATTATAATTATCAAGTGGCAACAAAATAATTTTATGGTTGAGGTCACCACAACATGAGGTATTAAAGGTTGCAGTGTTAAGAAGATTGAGAACCAGTGCTCTATTATCTTTAGAATTCTGCCTTCCAGCTGAGCTGTGGCTAGGATTCTAAGCATATTTATTTGGTTTCCTAAATGCTCAGAGGTTCTTACCTTCCACCCCATTCAATTTGTTGTAACCCGCTGTCCCCTAGATTCTTCAGAGACCAGTGGTGGGGAGAGAAGGAATTTAGATAAGGGTCTTTATGTGGTTTTACTATACTAATTGTTAATCTTTCAGCAAGCTATCTCGCCCTTAATGTGGAAAAATAAAACATTTTCTGTTAACTTGGACTTTAATGTCTCTCTGGATTTTATATTGAATTATTTCTGGTAGAGGTTTCCAAAAGAAGCTGCTCTCAGAGATCTCTAGGTCCTGAATGCACTTAGGACTTTAAAACAGATTCAATATTCAGCAACCCCAAAAAATTGATTTTAGGAAAGTCTAAGTATAGAAGGCTGGAGAGATGGCTCAGCAGTTAAGAGCACTGACTGTTCTTCCAGAGGTCCTGAGTTCAAGTCCAAGCAACCACTTGATGGCTCACAACCATCTATAATGAAATCTGGCACCCTCTTCGGGCCTGCAGGCTATATGTAGCAGAACCCTGAATACATAGTAAATAATTCTTTTTTAAAAAAAAAAAAAAAAGAAAGAAAGAAGGGGCTGGAGAGATAGCTCAGCGGTTAAGGGCATTGCCTGCTCTTCCAAAGGTCCTGAATTCAATTCCCAGCAACCACATGGTGGCTCACAACCATCTGTAATGAGGTCTGGTGCCCTCTTCTGGCCTTCAAGCATACATGCAGAAAGAATATAATAAATAATTTTGAAAAGAAAAGTCTATGTATTGTGGGCTGAGTGGAGTGTGTAGTTCAATGGTAGAACATTTCATTCCATGCATGAGACCGTTGTGTGGTCCCCATTTTTAAAACACTACGACAACAAAGTGGTGAATGACACTTGGAGTCGGCACAAGCCTGATAAAGGAAGCAGGGAGTGAGCTTAGTGAAACTAGAGAGGATATTTATGTCTCCATAAATGAGAAATAAGCCGGGCGGTAGTGGTGCAGGCCTTTAATCCCAGCACTCAGAAGGCAGAGGTAGGTGGATCTTTGTCAGTTTGAGGCCAGCCTGGTCTACAGAGCTAGTTCCAGAACAAACAGGGCTACACAGAGAAACCTTGTCTTGAAAAACAAAACAACAACAAAAATTGAGAAATAAAATACTTTAATGCCATATAAAGAGCCTCCATAAGTTCAAGTGTCCTTTTGTTTACTTGTGTGTATATATAGATATATAAATATATGTATATATTTAAGATTTATTTATTTATTATATATACAGTGTTCTGTCTGCATGGATATCTGCAGGCCAAAAGAGGGCATCTTATCACAGATGATTGTAAGCCACCATGTGGTTGCTGGGAATTGAAAGCAGGACCTTTAGAAGAGCAGGCAGTGCTCTTAACTATGGAGTCATGTCTCCAGCCCCTACTTGTATATATTTCTAAGCTGATGGTTGAAACTGGAATGTTTAATTTTTATATACACAGACAAACGTACATTTTTATGCAATCACACTTGTTTATTTTTTTGTTTTTTGGGTTTCTTTGAGAGACAAGGTCTCTTTCCTCAGCCCTAGCTGTTCTGGTAGTCACTACTCAGAGAGATCCATCTGTGCCTCTGCCTATGCTATAATTAAAGGTGTGCATCGCCATGCCTGCCTAAGTGTTATATTTTTAACAAGGTCCTTTATTTTGCTTTTTTGTGTATGGCTTGAGTTATATATTCATTTTCCTGAGTGTTTTTTATTTCTGTTTTCTCCTAGGTATTTACCACCGGAGTGTTTTGTGGTTGGGAAAGAGCCACCAAAGATCTCAAATAAAGTTGACGTCTGGTCAGTGGGTGTGATCTTCTACCAGTGTCTTTATGGGAGGAAGGTGAGGAGGAAGGCAGTGCAGCAGCCTGTGGCCATGTCCACCCCCTCGGTGTGGATTCTTCTTTGCAGTTAATCACTGGGATCCTGCAAGTACTGGTTTCAAGAAAATGCAGGGTTCTCAGTAACTAGAAATTCCAGGCTGGAGAGCATTTACTGAATTCTCCCAAGCCATCAGAGGCATGCATGTTGCTGTTCTTAAAAATGAGACATTTTGACTCTGATATGTGTGTGAACTCAGGGTGGTTTGGTTTGTTTATTGGTTGATTTTTATTTTGAGAGGTTTTGCTTTATAGCCGTGGTTGGTCTGTATATAGTCCAGGCTGACCTCAGAGTCAAGGCAATCCCCCTGCCTCAGCCTTTTGAGTGCTGAGATTATATCAATATTTGTCTGGAAATCATTTAATAATTAAACAATCTGCCCAAGATCCATTCTCAAAGTTATAATAAGATCTGAAACTTGAAAAATTCCTAGATTTTATTTTTAACCACCTCATCAGATAAGCTGGTGTGAATAAAAATATACCATACTCTTGTGTATGCTCTGAAGGCTGGAAGTCCACCTCAGATCTGTCCTTAGTACAGAAAATCTCTCATTGAACCCAACTCAGCTAGACAAGCTGGCCAGCAAAGTCGCACATTCTGCTGGCCCAGTCTATCCTGTGCTAGGAGTCCAGGTACATGCTGCTACAACTGGCTCTTTTATGTGGGTGCTGGGGATCAGACTCAGGTTCTTGTTTTTTTATAGTAAGTACTTTATCCCTCGCCCCAGGCCCCCTATACTTTTTTTGTTTGTTGGTATTGTTTTGTTTTGTTTGTTTTGTTGAACTGGTCTCACTTCATAGCCCTGGCTAATCTGGAACTCTCTATGTTTAGATCAAGCTGGCCTCAAATTCACAGAGATTGTCCTATCTCTGCTTCCTGAGTGAGCACTGAGATTAAAGGAATGAATCACCATGTCTGGCAAAGATTAATTTTATTATTTATTTATTTATTTGTGTGTATGTGACTGTCTGTCTGTCTGAGTACATGAGTGTGTTTGCCCGTGGATACTGGAAGAGGGTGTCAGATACTCTGCTAGTTTGCTTTCTATTGCTCTGATAAACACCATGACAAATAAACAACAAAAATAGCAACAACAGGAGGGGGTGTTTGGCTTATGTATCCGATCACAAACCACCACTGAAGAGAAGTCAGGGCAGGAATCATAGGGGAGTGCTGCTTACTAGTTTGCACTTCGTGGCTGGCTCAACTTGCTTGCTTTTATCAGCCAGGACTACCTTCCCAGGGTGACATTGTCCACAGTGGAGTGGGCCCTTCCATGTCAATCTAGATTCAGGAAAATGCCCCACTGACTTCTCCACAGACAGTCTGATGGAGGCAGTTAAGGTTCCCAGATGACTCCAGCTTGTATTAAGTTGACACAGAACTAAGCAGCACAGAAACCTACGCCAGATTTATGAGAGGTTGTGAGTTGATTGACAGAGGCATTGGGAGCCAAACTGGGGTTCTCCACAAGAGAAGATAGTGCTCTTAGCTGCTGAGCCGTCTCCCTCTTTGTGTGTATGCGCACACACGTGCTGAGAAGGTGGTGTCAGAAAGTATCCCTTGGCCAAGTATGGTAATTCATACCTTTAATTCCAATATTTGGGAGTCTGAGGCAGGAAGACAAATGGGAGTTTTGTAGCTCCTGTGAACTCTTAATATTTTGATGAGATTTCCAGACCAAACTCTTAACACAGACAACGCCTTCCTGTTTAACCTCTTGCTCTTTCTTTATCTGCCTCTCCAAAACAAGAAAACTATGCAGAACTAGTGGAGCATAGTTATTTTGTGCACTGTCTAAGTGTTGAGTTGTTGCTAATATTATAGGCATTATCGTAAGCTTGAACCTGTTTTTAAAAGTTTATCAGGAACTTGAAGCATAGTTAAAACCCCTAAGTGGTCTCAGCACTTTTTTGTTTGTTTTGTTTGTTAGGTTTTGTTTCTTGAGGTGGGATCTTGTTATGTAGTCCAGACTGGCCTAGAGCTCACTGTGTAGCCTTCACAGGCTTTAAAGTCACAGTGATTCTCCTGTGTCAGCTTTCAGAGTGATGAGATTGTAGGTGAGAATCACCACTCCATCCCTCGTACTGGGGGTGAGGGAAATTTTTAGCATTTTTTTTAGATTTACTTTATTTACTTGAGTGTTTTTTCTGCGTGTATGTGTTCAGAAGAGGGCATTGGATCCCCTGAAGCTGGAGCTGCAGATATTTGTGAACCTCCATGTAGGTGCTGGGAACAAACCCCAGTCCTTTGCAAGAATAGCCAGTGTTCTCAGTTGCTGCACATCTCCAGCCTCCCTTGATTTCTTTTTCAGTCCGTTTTTAGTGCACCTCTTGGGTTGGCTGGCACATAGACAAGTGTAGTCACCTAAGATGTGATTCAGAGTTCAAGAGGCTGCTCATTTGTCTGCTGAATCTTTCTTTGCTGTGCTGTGAGGAAAGCTAGAGATAGGAGAAACTGCCTCTAGTTCCTGTTCTGCCTTGGCCTGGCCTTTAAGCTTTGGACCTTCCCCATTAAAGTCAAAGGTGAGAGTTAAAGGAGAGCATCCCCAGAGTGTGGAGACTTCTGTAGTGCTGAATTGTGTAACCAGAGGCCAACCTTTGTTTATTTTGTTTTTATTTTACAGCCTTTTGGCCATAATCAGTCCCAGCAAGATATTCTACAAGAAAATACTATTCTTAAAGCTACTGAAGTACAGTTCCCGCCAAAGCCAGTAGTCACACCTGAAGCAAAGGTAAGCTTGATTCATTGGCCAACGGAAATGGCTGGCTGCCAGTGTCGGTTCTTAGGGTGGTAGTAACTGAATTGTTAAATGTGAAATTCTGGCATTATTAGGCAGCATAATGGGGACATATTACTATTCTTAAGAACAGTGAGTAGAAGAAGATTGCTTATAATCTGCCCACCTCATCCCCAGGTTCAGCAAAAGGAATTTTCACAAGCAGATTGTAATTCACAATGGCTGTGTGAAACAGGACAGGGAAGGATAGGTAGACTCCAGTAGAGTTAGACCTGCAGATGTGTAATAGGAAGGATACCCAGTTTCATGCCTGTCAGGGAGGCTGGCCTGTCTGGGAAGCTAAGACTTAAATAGGAGAAATGAAGTAGGAGTACTAAGGTGGAAAGGTAATAGCTCCTCTCCGTTTTTTATGGCATGGTTAGGGTAGATCTCGATGATGAAATGCTATTTGATCAGTAGCTTGAACAATGTGTACGGCGGAGCCATGTGTAGATTTGAGGGAAGTGTGCTCTGCAGAGAAGGAAAGAGAATTGTAGAAGGGGGCAGAACCATTGTGAAATGGGGAGAGGCAGGAGACCATGGTGTGATCATGGCAACTGTGTGGGCCAGTTTTAAGAGCCTGTTCCAGCAGCTCTGTAGAGACATCACATTTGTTTGATCATGTTACAACCTACGAGAATCTGTTAAAACTCTAGGCTTGTGTATTTTACTAGGAAAAGCTCATTTTCAAAGCCAGGAGTTCTTTGTTCATTTCTAGGAATGTCTCTTAGCTTCCAAATACTTCAATCAGGCTTCACCTGTGTCTTCGCTTTTGCAAAGCCAGAATTGCTCTTCTACTTTTATATTTTTTTAATTAAATATGGGGGAAAAAATCACTTTTTATGTTTTAGATTTTTTTTTTGTAAATAAACCTACTGTTTTTTTTTCTTTTTTTTTTTTTTTAATCTATGCTGAAGTCTAATTGCCAGGCCATTTGCTTAATGGGTAAGCATTCTACCTCTGAGCTCTATCCAGAGATAGATTTTACTTTTTAAAGCAGTTTTAGGTTCAGGTTTGTAACAAAATAGAGCATGAAGAACATAGTTTCGATATATGTTCTCTCCCTGCTCTATAACCTCTCCTGTCAACATGCCATCCTCAGGCTAGGGTGTGTCGTCATCTGTGAGGCTGCCACACATCATTATCAGCTTACTATGAATGCAGACTTGTGATAAATACGATGTTTTAGACTTTAAAACTGATTCATTGGGGCTAAGGATATAACTAAGTTGATAGAGTGCTTGCCTGGCATGCGCAAAGCCCTGGGTTCCATCCCTTGCACTGCATAAAGCACATGTAGTTGGGTACACATGTGTAATCCTACCACTCTGGATGTGGAGGTGAGAGGATCACAAGTTCAGGGTCACCCTTAGCTACATACTGAATTTGAGACCATCATGGGATATAGGCTAAAACAAACAAGTTGATTTATTTAAACAAATTGCATTATAAAATTTGAATAAATTGATTTCTCTGATCTAAAAATAAGAAGCCAGAAAAGACTTAAAAGTTTTTTGATAAGAGTCTTCTGACTGGGTGGGAAGGGAACTTCCATTTTGATAGTGTGGTTGAAATCAAATCATGTCTGTAATATTCAACAAACCCCAGTACTGGCATTGGCCCTTGTCTTTTCTGCTCTGCCTGATGGATTTGGGAAGGCTATAAATCTTTTCTGAGGGGATGTTTGTTCTGTCTAGCAGTGGTATGGGTTTCTCAGGTGGTTCCTACTGGTGTACCAGGATTATCTCCTCAGTCTTTTGTATGAAACTTCCTTTTATAGGCATTTATCCGGCGATGCTTGGCCTATCGAAAGGAGGACCGTATCGATGTCCAGCAGCTGGCCTGTGACCCCTACTTGTTGCCTCACATCCGAAAGTCAGTCTCTACAAGTAGCCCTGCTGGAGCTGCTATTGCATCAACCTCTGGGGCATCCAATAACAGTTCTTCGAATTGAGACCAACTCCAAGGCCACAAACTGTTGAGCACACAAAGTGGACACAAGGCATCAGCAGTGGGTTTGGAACATAGTGAATCCGAATGGATTTCATGAAACCTGTACCAGGTGCTTTTATTTCTTGCTTTTTTCCCATCCATAGAGCATGACAGCATCGATTCTCATTGAGGAGAAGCCTTGGGCAGCTCTGGCCAGGCCTCATAGGAGAAGGCCCTGCCCGAGGTTCCGGCGTCAACGGTCACTGTGTGTGGCTGCTCTGAGTGAGGAAAAATTAAAAAGAAAAAACTGGTTCCATGTACTGTGAACTTGAAAACATGCAGACTCAGGGGGTTCCCTGATGCAGTGCTTCAGATGAAGAATGTGGACTTGAAAACACAGACTGGGCTAGTCCAGTGTCTATATTTAAACTTGCTCTTTTCTTTTAATAAAGTTTAGGTGACATCTCCTGAAAAGCTTGTAGCACAGAGGCTCAGCTGGGGATGGTGTTTGACTTCGGAGGAAAAAAGTTGCTATTGCCCATTAAAGGCACTAGAGTTAGTGTTCTATCCCTAAATAATTTCAATTTTTAAAAAACATGCAGCTTCCCTCGCCCCTTTTTTATTTTTGAAAGATTACATTTGGTCATAAAGTGAAACCCGTATTAGCAAGTACGTGGCAATGTTCATTCCAGTCAGATGTGGCTCCCTCCGTCTGGTCTCTCACTGGGGAGGGCTTCCCTCAACTCCCCAGGAGAGATGGAGGGGGACTCTGAGATGCCGGGGCTTTGCCATCGACAAAGTGAGGGGAGAAGACTGCAGCTGGAGGCTCTCTAAGTTTTCGGATATTTCTTCAATTGAACACTTGACGGTTGTCCCTTTTAATTTATTTGAAGTGCTATTTTTTTAAATAAAGGTTCATCTGTCCATGCAGTCAGTCCTCCTGGATTCTCTGAGTAGACAGAAGGCCTGGGGGTGAGGGTGGGGGGGGGGGCAGCTCCTACCCAGGCCTTGCTTGCTCACAGGGTGGGCTGCATTTCTTGTTGACCAGCCACGTGAGCGTTCCCCCTCTTAGGTCTTTGGGGGAGAAAACAGCCTCTCCCAGACATTTGAATTCGGTGAATATGCGCTGGTGTGCGTATCTGAGATGTATGTTCTTCTAACTCACTTTGGTAGATTCATCTAGTGGAATTTAAAAAAAAAATCTCAAGGAATATAGGTATTTCAGGTATGAGCTTTCTTCTGAAGCTTTTTTTTTCTTTCTGAGATGTGTGATCAGCTGAAGATTGAGCTGAAATGGGAGCCGTCTGGCCCCACTGTGCCCTTGGAACAACAGAGCACTCTGCAGGAGAGGGTTGGAGGCCAAGGCCTGCACATGTGGTAGCCAGCTTGGAATGTTACTGACATGTGGCAAGAGGGCCAGCCAGAAATACTTAAAGATGCAGAGTTCAGAGCGGGGGCGGGGAGTCAGGGAGGGCAGAGAGCTCTTAAGCAATTCATGACTCTAGTGCTCTGTACATGTGAAAATGCACCAAGAACACATTTGCTAAGACCCTGTGTGTTTTGTAGTCCTGCCCCACTTTGATCAGAATCAAGTGATCTTAGAGGAAGGCAGAGCATTCCAAACCAAGGGAAGTAGGCAGGTCTTGTCACATGGCATTTTGAAGAATAAGTTAGCTCCTGAGGCTTTGATGTCCCCAGCTTTTAAGACAACTATTTTTTTTTCTTGAAATACAAATTTTGTGTGTACCCCTCACCTGACCCAAGGCCTTACATATGGCCAGGCAAGCAAGCACTCTACAGCTAAACTGCTAGCCTCCCCCTCCCAGTGACTGCCTTCAGGTAGCTAAGCAGAGTGCTCCGCAGTGATGGGATGGTGTCGACGCGTATGAGGAGCGGCTGAAGCAGAAGCCATTTCAGCTAACTCAAAGGAACTCGGTTTGTACCTTTTACCCTTCATCTAGTAATCCTGCAGGTTTTAATGTTTGACTCGGTTTGGGAAAGGATGCTGTTTCTTTAGGTCTTCCCTCACTTCCTGCCCCATTTCCTGTGTTCTTATCAGTGTGTGCCAGGGCTTGCTTTATGGTCTGCTTCTCCTCTCTCATCCTGAAGAAGAGCACCCTCTCCTTGCTGTGGTTCAGTCTGGCTCCTGGCCGGCCTGACTGGAATCTGGGCACACAGGGCATCTTCCGACTGCCTGGAGCAGCCCCAGAGGACACACACAAACTGACCTCTTCACTTTGAAGGAGCAGGTAAATAGGGTTTCTCTAATGTAAGATGAGTTTCACCTTCTCTAAACTTTAATCCTTTATTGCCACAGTGTTGATTTACTCTCTCCATGACATCTATCCTTTTAACATTGAGATGTGACTGTCAACTACAAAAGTATGCTGGGCTGCACTCATGACTGTCCCAGGACACATGTGGCCCATGGTGGGACTCTCCTGCATACAGTGACCAAAAAAAGTACTAATTTATGGCCAGGCAGTGGTGACGCATGGCCTTTAATCCCAGCACTCAGGAGACAGGGATAGGTAGATACTTGTGAGTTTGATGACAGCCTGGTCTACAGAATGAATTCCGGGACAGCCAGGACTATACACAGAGAAACCCTGTCTTGAAAAACCAAAAAAAAAAGTACTAATTTATAATTAAGCTTATCCAGACTGTTTTTGGCTTTTCCCAATAAAGGATATAGATTAAGAATAAATTATAATAGGTGAATTTTAGAGTGATGAGAAAAAACTGACTCCTACAAATTGTCCTCTGACCTCCACATACCTACCTTGGTACCACCATAACCCACACACAAATAAATAAATGTAATTTTTTAAAGAAATGAATTCCCAGCCTCTTGGTTTCATTCAGATTCTCCAGCTTCACACAGGACCCTCTCTTGGTAGCTGGTAGGGTTCCCCGAGTCCTGCAGGCATTGGGAATGTCTTGATTTATGTACTCTGTGCTTCTTACATGCCAAGAATTAGCCTTGGTGGTGGAGACACGGCAGTGAACAGCATCCTGGATGAAGGCCTGGCTGTGGGCTCACAGTCCCATGAAACCGGGGCCTAAGGAGACAGAATATGGGGGTCTCAGGGGAAGGAGTTGGGCTCTTAAGCTATAAGAACCCCACTGCTGTGACTGACCTGCAACACTGGCTGTCTTTCGGAGACACATCTGTTCCTTCACTGTAGTCTGGGAGGGGCAGGTTTTCTTCTAGCTGAGATTAGCAGTTCGAGCGTTGTGTGTCTCAGTTTAGAAAACAACTGTCTGTAAACAGTTATCTAAGCTCCTAGAACTAGAAGCAAGCACTTCTAAGAAGATGGCATATAACTTGGCCACACTTGGTGATTTTCTTTTCTTTCTGAAATGCCTTTCTTCTCTCCCTTACTGATAGCCCAAGCATCTCCTTTTCCTCCTCTTCTTCATCGTCCTCTTCTGTCATTTCTTCAGACAAACTCACTCAGAACCTGAATTCAAACCTATCTTTGCAAGCTTCAGGGATATCTTGTACTGTGTGGAAATAAGTTAGATAGAAGGTAGGTAATAGGCCTGTTACACAGGAGTACCATAAAAATATTTAAGAAAGATGACAAGACCCTATAAGAGGAGCTGAGTTTGGAACCCCTGAGTTTACTGGTTTCAAGTTCAGAACCTTCGTGCTACATTGGCAGGAGATCATTTGGCCATTCAGTGTCAGTCAGTGGGTCTCATTCCGCCTGGAAGATGGGTTCCGGCTGAGTCTGGGAACATCAACACTGGGAGTTTGATGTATAGAGTCTGGAGCCCCCATCCCACCCACTGTCAAAAACTGCCGGTAGAGGCTTAAATTTCTCCATTACTTCTAGGTGGTACTGATCCAGGTGCATGTTTGAGAACATAGCTATGGACAGTTAGACACCCAGGGCAGGATGAGCCTGGAACGGTGCTGTTTCTGCCCACCTGTCTGCCTGCCCTGGAGTGGCTATGGCAGGGTCATTGGGGAGGATGGTTGTGAGTCCTCTTAGCAGTACCAGTATAACCAGCCTGCCTGGCAGGTGTGAGGATATATTAAAAAGACAACCGTCCCTCTATTTGATTATGGGACTATTTAGCAACAGATGTACCCAAGAAATCTGAACTTCCCAAGGAATCTTATACTTAGAAAGAAAAATCATCTAAAGCCTGGGCTAGTCAGAACCTGGAAAAAGATTTGCAATTTGTCATAGCACTTAGAGGAGACAATAATGGGTCACTGGCAGCAGGGCCACCTGGACCAGGACTGCTCATTCATGCATCTCTTGGTGTCCGTTTAAGCTTAAATCTCACACTGGGACTCCAGAGATAGACTTGGATGGTCACTGCAGCTCCTTGTTACTCTTCACAGTGTGGCTACATTGAATAAATCTCCTTTTTCTGCTTTTCACTATTTTCAGCTCTTTTAGTTGGCCTATTAAAGCTGGGTGGCAGAATCTGGCTTACTGGAGCCGCCAGACGGAACCCAAGGCATCGCACACAGTAGGTTTCTGGCTTCTTTGGAATCCACCCAACTGCAGAGGAGACGAGTCCTGTTTTATTTTTATCTTTGGCAATCAAGTCTAGCTTAAGCTCAGGACCTCTGGACTGTTGTTAGACACTGTGTCACTTCGGGGAACTGCAAGAAGGCCCTAGACATACCCCACTGCATGCGCCATAACAGTACTCTCGGGCAGAGCTGCTCACCTTGGAAACCTCAAACCCTGAAGCCATAGGTTATCTTCCGAGTTAGTTCATCGGGGTTTCCTTATACCTGAGGAGCCCAGGAGGCTACAGGAGAGAGATGGCTTCAACAGGCGGTCTGGATCGGGGGTGAGCACAGATGAGCTGCAACTCTTTGGAGGGGTGAAGAGGGTTAAAGAGGGAGAGGCCTGAGGATTGAGGGAACCTGCCAGAGACTGGGAAAACAGGCAAGTCTGGGGCCAGGTGGGGGCTGGGAATACAAGAGTGCTTTTGTGCAGCGGAGCTCAGCAGGGGCCTTAGACAGACTGGAGTCTGCCAGGGATGTGTGTGTGTGTCTAAGGCTCTGGGCGGGAGACCCCATGGTGAGAAGGGGTCAGAGAGCAGTGGACTGGCGGGTAACTCAACCCCACCCATCTGGCCTTGGGTCAGGCCCCTGGGTGTGGTAGTTAAGTGTCCAGTTAGAAGACTTAACCTCAGGTCTGCTTAGCCTCAAGCTTTCTTTCCCTGGAGACTGCTTGGGGGAAGAGGCAATGTAGAGGGGAAGGGGCCTTAGTGCTGTTAGATACTAAGAAACTGAAGCCGGGAGACATTTGGTGTCAAGCAGTAAATGGAGCTGTAGTAATCAGGAAGAGGGCTGCAGGTTGAACTTTTGTGAGCTGGGATCGCTGAGTGCCATGTTTGTACAGAGGTGGCTGTGGCCTTCCAAACACACAGAGGCATATGTTTGTCCTCAAGCCTGCCTTGTTTTGTTCAAATCCTGCCCTTCCTGACTAGTAGTCCTCAGGAATCTACATGGAAATGCAGCTGATCTGGGCAGCAGCCCTGTGTCTGCAGTCCTGGGCTAGAGGACCAGCAGGAAGAGAATGGAGATGTGGCTTCATGGAACATCACTCGGGTTCCCTCGTATCTAGTCCTATCATTTTTTATTTATATGCATTCTTCAGAATATATACGTATGTGTGTGTGTGTGTGTGTGTGTCTATATGTTTAAAGATGGATTCTTGCCATATTTCAAGTTAACTAGCTTGTTTTATCACCCCTAGTTTGGTCTTGTTATCTTGCTTATAAATCAGGAAGCCACAGGGCCTAGAGAGATGCCTTGGTTGGTAAAGTGCTTGTGAGGCAAGCATGAGGACCTGAGTTTAGATCCCCAACACCCACATGGTGGCGCACACCTGTAATCCCAGCACTTGGAAGGCAGAGACAGACAGATCTCTGAGTTCGAGGCCAGCCAGGTCTATAATGAGTTCCAGGCAAGCCAGGACTACATAGCAAGCCTCTGCCTCAAAATAAATAAACAAGGAGAGCAACTGAAGAAGACCCTTGATAGTGACCTGGCTTCCGCACACATGGTAGCATACATGCATGTTCACCCAAACACATGAGCACATACAAAGATCTAGAAGGGTAGTTCTTCCTGTCCCACTCCTAGAAACTGTCTTAAACGGATAAATGGGAACGATTCTCTCTGCCTTGATTTACTTGAGGTTATATAAGCTTGAAAGTGGCATGGGGTGTGTGTGAACAACAGATATGGCTAGTTACTGTCTCTGTCACTGAGCCAATTCCCTAGGGTAAGGTCTTGCTACTGGAAGAAAACAAAGGTGTGTCCCTCCAAATTAGCTCCAGAAGCCATGGCTCTTAGTGTGAACAGTCTTTGCTTTGTTTTGGTTTGGGGGTTGTTTTTGTTTTGTTTTTGAGAGAGGGTTTCTGGAACTGTCTGTCCTGGAACTCACTCTGTAAACCAGGCTGGCTTCTAACTCAGAGATCCTCTTGCCTCTGCCTCACTAGTCCTGGGATTAAAGGTGTGTACCACCTATGTCCACAGACTCTTTAGAACTTCCTGTGATCTCAAAGGAGTCCTGTTGCTTAGGCCCCTGCCCACGTTTGCTGGTTAGTTTTAACTGTCAAATTGACAGAACCCAGAATCTCCTGGGAAGTATTAATGAGTTATCTAGATCAGGTTGCCCTGTGGATGTGGCTGTGGGGGATTGACTTGACTGCTCGCTGAGGGAAGATTCGGACCATTGTGTTAGCCAGACAAAACGTGCCCAGGCTTAGAATTGTAGAACAGTGACGGTAGAGCTTTGTGTGGGGTTCAGACCACCACTCTACAACTCACAACCAGGGCCATAAATGCCACATGGGAAAATTTCTCATCTGCTCAGGACATATCTATGGAGAAACGGGTATCCACTAAATACTGCGTTCCGGAGTATGCTGAATCCCATACGTGAGAAATGCAGACCCTGGGTACTCGAAAGGTGCCTCTGGGCTCTGGTGATCCTTTAGCCTTCTTGTCCTCTCTCTGCCAGGTTGTCTAATTGCACCATTGCCTGCTGAGTGCCTGTGAGGGGCAAGTCAGGCCTGATAGGTGGCGGAGGGACCTTGGTAAGACCAAGATAGCATATTAGTCAGGGATTGTGTGGGGGAGCCTGAGTGACTAGGTCAGATCCTGAATAGCAGTCTTGTTCAGATTCCTGGATGCACTTGGGAGACAGAGGCAGGTGAATCTCTGAGTTCATGTCTAAACTACAGGGTGAGGTCCAGAACAACCAGGGCTGCATAGTGAGACCCTGTCTTAAAAACAAAAGCAGCTAGAAGGTAGAGCATACCTTTAATCCCATCAGTAGGAAGGCAGAGGCAGACAGATCTTTTTTTTTTTTTTTTTTCGAGACAGGGTTTCTCTGTAGCTTTTTGGTTCCTGTCCTGGAACTAGCTCTTATAGACCAGGCTGGCCTCGAACTCACAGATCCGCCTGCCTCTGCCTCCCGAGTGCTGGGATTAAAGGCGTGCGCCACCACCGCCCGGCAGATGGATCTCTTGAGTTTGAGGCCAGCCTGGTCTACAGAGTGAGTTCCAGGACAGCCAAGGCTACACAGTTATCTTAAAAAAGAAAAAAGTAAAGGGGCTTGAGAGATAGCTCAACAGTTAAGAGCACTGGCTGCTCTCTCATAGAGCCCAAGTTTAATTCCCAGCATCACACAGAGAGACCAGTACCAGGTTATTGACATTCTCTTCTGGCCTCCACAGGCACCAGGCACGCACATGCACAGGCATACACTTAGGGAAAACACTCTTACACATTAAAAAATTATTATTACTGTTGGGAATCTCTGCTCAGTTTCACTCCTCTCATTCCAGACCCTGCTCCTCAGAAAGCCCACCAAGAATCACCTCCTCCCCTGGAGCTGCTCAAGACCTGGTGGCCAGACCTGTTTCTGAGAGTCACCCAGAGTTGCTTTGCTCTATTTATTAAATCAGGACTTATTAATTCTGTTTGATTTGACTTACTGCATCAGTGGAGAAACCCAATAACTAGGAATTCAATACTTATCAATTATTATTTCTTGTTTCATTTGAGACAGGGTCTCACTATATAGCTCTAGCTGTCCTAGAATTCACTTTGTAGACCAGGCTGGCCTTTAACTCACAGAGATCTGCCTTCCTCTGCCTCGTGAATACAGAAATTAAAGGGTACACCACAGCCAGGCCGTGTGGTAGCGCTCACCTTTAATCCCAGCACTCGAGAGGCAGAGGCAGGCGGATCTCTGTGAGTTCGAGGCCAGCCTGGTCTACAAGAGCTAGTTCCAGGACAGGCTCCGAAGCTACAGAGAAACCCTGACACGAAAAACCGGAAGAATGAATGAATAAATAAATAAATAAAGTGTGAGCCACTACAGCTGACTAAAATTTAAAACTTTTATTTAGTTATTTTTGTTTTTTTGGGGGGGGGCGGTTTTTGGGAGTTTTTTTGTTTTTCAAGACAGGGTTTCTCTGTATAACAGCACTGGTTGTTCTGGAACTCTGTAGACCAGCCTGACCTCGAACTCACAGAGATCTGCCTACCTCTGCTTCCCGACTGCTGGGATTTAAAGGCATGCACCACCACACCTGGCCAAAAATGAAAATCTTATGAACAGAAAAAAGAAAAAGATTCCTGGATAGCAACCCACAGCCTGATCTAACTACCATCTCAACCCAGTCCACATTCCACAGACTAGAACTTAACTCACGTGCGCCGCACTCAGTAAACATCTGGAGAACAGACCTGAGCTCTCCAGGTGCCCACTCGAGGCTGGGGAAGGGCTGGCCAGCCACTTCAGCCTGGAGTGGAGACGCTGGGCCAGCTGGATACAGCCACTTGGTTCCTCTTGGTCTAGGGCTCTACTCCACTAAAGGTCAGGGTGGATTGGAGCAGTTCAGTATTTTAAACTTTCCTTTTATTTTTGGGCCACTGTTGAAGGGACTGGACCCAGTCTTTCTTGAAACAGGATCTCATTCTAACCGAAGCTGACTTGGAACTTGCTGTAGAGCAGGCTGGCCTCGCAGTCACACAGGCTCTCTCGTCTCGGTCTTCTGAGTTTGCAAGGGTGGACCAGAGGAAAGGAGAGAAGTCCCAGAAGTGAAGTGGACGCCTTTTTCAGCCTGTCGGCGCAGAGGCACCGCAACTCCAGGTTGGGGAGGCCTTGAAGAGCGCCCAGGGCGATACCTACACACCAGCTGGGTGACAGAAAGATCTGGAGACTCCATCCCACCCAACTGCAGTTTTTTTCTTCAGCTCATTCCTTGGTCTTCTCCTTTATTTGCTGTGGTGCCTCAGGCGAGCCTCTACCCTCCCTGAACTCCATCCACCAGCTTGTATCTGAATCCAGTTGAATCCTGCAGTGAGCCTATGAGACGTGGACATTCGGATCCTGTGGCAGCCTGAGCTCTCAGTCCCTGGTCTGTCTGCTCTGAGCTTACTCCAGGGGCCTGCTGACAGCTGGCAACATTCCTGTGGCTTCTCTAAGTAGGAGTTTGTATCCCAAACTCCTGAGAGTCAAAATCTGGACTCTAGACTTGGGGATGAAGTCTGCACCTCTTGCATCCTGGAAGGAACTTGCAACCATCTCTTAGCCTCTGGGAGCTAAAACGCAGGATGGGAATCAAAGGAGCAGTTTACACTACCACAGGCTTCAGACTGAACTGGAGGAAGACATGCAGGGAGTCCTTCTGAAGGGAAGGACCTGGGAACCCTAGACAGAATTCTCAGGTGGCTATGATGGGATAGGTCAGCCAAGAGACAACAAATGCCACAGTGCTTCCCAGTAATGGGACAGGAGAGGGATAGTTCCTTTAGGTTACATGATAAATTTCCTAAAACCGCACAGCCTGCAGCCAAAGTCAATATAGTTTCTTTTTTCCTTTAGTCCACTCGCTCTGGGACCTTCTCTGAGCTGTAGACGGTCTGCCTGAGTAGCCTTTGGGGGAGATTGCTGTGTCAGAGTCAGGAGATAGAAAGGGTGGGGTCCACCCAGGTCAGTCTGAGCTGGGCAAGACTGACTTGGAGAGGGTGGAGTGGAACAGTCCCATGTGCCTCTTTGGGCTCACACTTGTAGCTGCGTGGAGCAAGAGCTGGCCAGGTCTTGTAAGCCTCCTCCCAAGTATCCAGTTACATCCTCACTGTCCCTTGTCCTCTTTTCCTAAGCTTTGCTGTGGGTCTGGCCTGCTAGGTAGAACTGCTTCCCTGGGCATCACTGGCTGCTGAGGTTGCTGAGAGAGTACGAACAACCCTTAAGTAATGTGAGCAAAGACACCAATATGTTTATCTTAGCATCCCGAGACTTAGAGAGGAGCCATGACTGTTCAAGGACATGTGGCTAGTGAACGGAATGGGGGGGTGGTACTCAACTGTCCTTTGACACCCATGCCCCAGTTTCTGCACCATCCACCCAGTGGCAGTGTTTATGAACCTGCATCCATGTATTCATCAGCTAGTTACACCAGGCATCAAGACACTTACTTGTGTTGGGACTTGTGTACACTTCGGGATGCCATTTTTGTACATAGTTAAACTTGGAAAGATTGAGATGATGGGGCATTGGGGAGTTATATTTTCCTCTTGTGGCACCTAGTATCTCAATCATGATTAATGTGGCCTAAACAGATCTCATGGGTACTGAGAGGGAACAAGGCAGACAAGGTGAAGGGTCACCAAACAACAAAGACGATAGGGAGAGCATTCTATTTCCTGAATGGCTGCATAGACTCAGGGCTGTGCCATCCTGAAATGTAAATGTTTTAGGTCTTAATACTGGTAGGAATCATGGCCCCTTTGACCGGTCACCGTGAGCTCAGGGAGCAGAACCGCTGGGGGTCCCAAAGCTGTGAATGGAGGACCGTGAACTCTTCTTATTCCTGTCCTTGGCTCCAGTTTGGGCTCCTCCCATCCGACTACTCTAACGAAACCACCTGGCCGTGCCCATTGTGGCTGAATTAGCTGACGTTTGAAGGGCACTGTGAGAGTCTGAGGAGCCGATTCCCAATACCCACTTCACCATAGCAGACCTTCTGATCTGGGGGCTCGGTGCTAAGATACTCCACATAGACAGTAGGTAGATTAGTGTGAATTTATTAAACATTTGAAGATATATCTTAGTATCAAGTCCCCAGATCCAGAAGGAGACCCTCTATATGCCAAGCATCTAGATAGGAACTTGGCACGTGACAGGCTGTCAGTTGGGAACTGTCCCACCTCTACATGGTATGATGAGTAGGCCACCAGCACAGATCTGGTGCTTTTTTTTTTAAGATTTATTTATTTATTTATTATGTATACAGTATTCTCAGTACTCTGCCTGCAAGCCAGAAGAGGGCACAGATCTCATTACAGATGGTTGTGAGCCACCATGTGGTTGCTGGGAATTGAACTCAGGACCTTTGGAAGAGCAGGCGGTGCTCTTAACCACTGAGCCATCTCTCCAGCCCCCGATCTGGTGCTTTTTATTAGAAGACAAAAGTCTGGATGCGGAGTGCCTCAAATCTCAGCCCTCGTGACACGTGGCACGCCTGACAGCCTGTGATCATATTCTGTTGACAGCTGCGCCCCAAGATCCTTTTGTTTTCTCTTTGTGTGTGTCTGTGTGTGTGTGCTGCGCATGCGTATGTATGTGTCTGTGTGTGCGCACACATAGCTGCTAAAGCATGCTATATTGTAGCATGTGGAGGTCATAGGACAGTCACCTTCCACGTTTAAGACAGGATACATTTTTATGTTGTTTGCTATTGTATATGCCAGGCTGGGTAGCCTTGGAAACTTCTATACTCTTTTCTGCCTGTCTTGATGTAAGAGCATGAGGACCACAGAAGTGCGAGGGCCCCCTCTCAGCCTAAGGATGAGTTCTAGACTCTGGGTTGGCCGTTTTTTGTTTTGTTTTGTTTTGAGACAATGTTTCACAGTCTAGCCCAGGTGGCTTGAAACTATGTAGTCCAGGTTGACCTTGAACTCTAAGCAATCCTCCTGCCTCAGCTTCATTCCCAGATGCTTGAATTATAGCTATGTACCACCAGTCTTTAAGCCATGGAGGACTGGGCCTGAAGTCAGTGTGGGACAATTTCCAGTTTTGATTGTGCTCTCTGCCAAGAATCCAAGCCAGGTAGTCACAGACATGGCAGATATGACCAGTTAGCAGCATACAGGGAACAGCCCTGACTAGAACAGACTTGAAAGAGACTGCTAGTGTGTTGCACTTGCTGGCTTCTTGCCCCCCACCCCAGCACTCTCCTCAGCCGGGAATATGGCGGAAAGTTTAGTTTTTATTTTTCCATCAAATGAACCTCACAAGGCTGCAACTGTGAGCATGTCTTTGTTTTCCCAGCAGTTGGCACAGGGCGATGTTGGTGAGGGGACAACAGAGGACTAATGGTGCCTCTCATGTTTACACACAGTGGGTCCTGTGCTGGCTGGCAACTTGATAGAGCCATGTCACACTCTTGATGTGGGGTACCCACCAGAGAAGACTTCTCACGGCCATGGGCTAAAGCCAGCCTGTGACTACACTGGATATTTGGAATCCCATTATAACCCCCAGCCTTTCTCTGGGTGAGCTTTTAAGCACAAAAACCATGTCCTAGGTTGACATACTTCAGTTAACAAGAACAGCTATCCAGAAGCAGAACTAGGGAAGCCAACAAAAAGGTTAGTACATCTAGAGACTTTCCCAGAACTATGGACTTTGATGGATTAGGTTTTTGTTACCATTTGTGGCAGGTGGTGCTGCCCAAATGGCATTTCATCATGGAGTCAGTTGTGCTAAGACCTGGGGCCCTGTTACAAGGGTGTTGGCTTGTGCTCTGCTAACTGAGCAGTACCAAAACGTGTAGGGATAGGTCCCGCCCCTTGGGGGGCGTGTTCGCCTCGGGCTAATGTCTGCCTATAAATTTGGCAAGCGTGCTCCCAGCTGTCGCTTCTGCTTTCCTGGTCTCCGCGGGAACGGTGGTTCTGTAAGTCTATTTCTACATTAAAGCTATAGATATATATATATTTTTTTACAATCTGTCTGCATTTGTTTACGCCGTTACATTTTGGCGTCCAACGTGGGCTATTTTGCCCCCGACTCAAGCAGGTAGCCCGCTAGTTAACACAACACCCTCCTGGGTGCTGTTTTTTAGTTCGTGACTCCGGCCCCAGTGCCGAGTCCGAGACATACTCGGCCACACAGGCCCATTCTGCCTGCCTTGGCTAAGTTTGCAGCGGAACCCCACTGCCTGAATTAGCAGAAGCTCAAGTACCTGCGGTTTTGCAACAAAAGCTGCCACAGCGGCAGATTTGGTCTGATACAAAATGACTTGGCCGGGCAGTGGTGGCGCAAGCCTTTGATACCAGTACTTGGGAGGCAAAGGCAGGCGGATCTCTGTGAGTTCAAGACCAGCCAGGCCGTGGTGGCGCACGCCTTTAATCCCAGCACTCCGGAGGCAGAGGTAGGTGAATCTCTGTGAGTTCGAGGCCAGCCTGGTCTACAAGAGCTAGTTCTAGGACAGGCTCCAAAAACACAGAGACCACCACTGGCAGGAACCGATCATTGCAGGTAAAAAATTTTTCTTTTATAAATAAAATGTCTGAACACATTAGTATTCAAAAATTTAACCGTTTTTTTAATTGTACCGTGTGGGAGATTTTACAAGAGGTGTCTATCACCCCACATCTATGGATCCTTCTGGGATTCGTAGTTTTCATTGGCACCAAATGGTTTGATAATAGAAATATGATAAAGTCTTTACGAGACGAATCCAGGATTCTTTTTTTTTTTTTTTTTTTGGTTTTTTCGAGACAAGGTTTCTCTGTGGTTTTGGAGCCTGTCCTGGAACTAGCTCTGTAGACTAGGCTGGTCTTGAACTCACAGAGATCCGCCTGCCTCTACCTCCCGAGTGCTGGGATTACAGGCGTGCACCACCACCGCCCGGTGAATCCAGGATTCTTAAGGCAGAGATTGAACGCTTAAAAACAATTGAGAATGACAACAATCTTCTCAAGAATCAGTTTGTAGTTCTCTAGGCTGATAACAATCTTCTCAAGAATCAGTTTGAAGTTCTCCAGGCTGATGTTAAGGAGAAATTCATTACAATGGAAGAGGGAACAGCTGATCTGGATTGTAAGCTTCAGTCCCTTTCTGTAGGACCTGAAATATTAGTGGCTGATATTAAGGAGAAATTCATTACTATGGAAGAGGGAACAGCTGATTTGGACCATAAGATTCAGTCCCTTTCTGTAGGAAATGAAACATTAACTGAGAGAATCAAAACTGCTGAATGTGACAATCGGATTTTGTCTAAAGCTTATGACAGATTGGCAGAAAGATTGTCAATACAAGAAGGCACGGTTTATGCCATAAAAATTATGTCCAAAGATGAGATGTTATCTCTAACGGACAAACTTCATACTTTAGAATCCTCAATGAAGGCTTTGGAACATAATTCTGGACAGGAGATTCAGACATTGCAGAAGGCAATGGTGAATAGAATTGAAAAGATTGAGGAATTTCTAAATTCTGATGAAGAAGAGCAAAGGGTAGAAAGGCAAATTTTAACTACATCTATGGGTAAATCTCTCTGGGACAATTTCCACAAAGCTCTACCTACAGCTCTACCTGCCTTTCCAGTAATAACAACAGAGAAGGTGATTGGTTCCAGAAACCCTAGGGTCATCAAGGAGAATACATGGGAGCCTGTCCGTATGAATGATCTCAAGGAAATAAAACAGGCTGTCATGAGTTTTGGGATGCAAGCCTCTTTTGTTAAAGAGATGCTAAGATCTTGGGCCATGACAAGCAGAGCAACCCCCTTGGACTGGCTCCAGCTGAGCTCTGCTGTACTTGAGAGTGGACCGCAATTGAAATGGAAATGCTTATTCAGGCAAGAGGCTAGACTCTTAGAACAGCAGGAAAAAGTGAAGGGAATTGACATTTCCCTAGATAAAATTCTAGGTGAAGGGCTCTTTTCTGACCCTCAGGAACAAGCTAATTTGAATGAAAACACACTCTCCATGTGTACTACAGCAGCCTTAAGGGCTTGGGACAGGGTACAAGACCCAGGACAGAGAATGGAATCATTTGTCAGAGTTAAACAGGGTCAGAGAGAACCCTTTAGTGACTTTTTACAAAGATTAACTAAGGCTGTACAAATAGGGATATCTGACCCAGAAGCAAGACGTATAATGATTGAGTCTTTGGCTTATGAAAATGCAAATGTGGAATGCAAAAGGATTTTGGGGCCTTTAAAGCTCAGATCAGCGCCTTTGGAAGAATGGGTCTTGCATACACTCAATGTTGATACATTTGATTATGGCACTGAAGCATGGGTAGAAGAAGCAATTTCCAATGGTAAAAGGAGACACCAGAATACCAAATGTTTTAATTGTGGCAAAATGGGTCATATGAAAAGGAATTGTAGACAACGGATTTTCAGAAATAATAATAATAATAATAATAATAATGCATCTTTCAGAAATAAAAGTAATAATGCATCTTCTAGAAATAACAGAAATAGGAGGACTCAGCCTTCAGGTTATGTAGAAGATGTGGAAAAGGCAGACATTGGACGAATGAATGCAGGTCTACAAGAGATAGACAAGGCAACCCGATACAGTCGGGAAACATGAGAGGGGGGGCCTCACAGGCCCCCATGGCAAACATGGTTCAGTCATTTCCAGTTTCTGCAGAGAACGTGCCTCATCAGGACAATTAGGAAGCCCGATGCCTACTGTTACAAGCAATGATAATCAGAAAGATAAGTTACGTGTGTTTTGGCAAACTTCTATAAATGATCAAAGACCTAAACTGAGAGTGTGTGTAAATGGCATTTTTATTACTGGCCTGCTGGACACAGGTGCTGATGTAAATATCATTACCCCAGAATCTTGGCATCCGTATTGGCCTCTTCAGAATGTAAATGTTCAGCTCCTGGGAATTGGAACCCTATCTTGAGTAAGGCAGAGCACGAGATGGGTTGAATGTATAGGGCCAGAGGGACAAATAGGAAAATTAAAGCCATATGTAGCCAATATTGCAATGAATTTATGGGGTCGTGACCTATTACAACAATGGAATACTGAAATTAACATTCCTGCTACTTCTAGAGCCTATATTTCTGAGAATAATATTAAAAGATATTACAAACGAAGAAAACTGGCCATTCGGGCTGTACAAGAACAAGCAATTGATGTCCCTTCAGAGATACCAACAGCCTTCCCTCTAAAATGGTTGATTGAGAAACCAATATGGACAAAGCAATGGCCTTTAGCTGAGGAAAAGTTACAGACTTTAGAACAGCTGATACAAGAACAATTAGATGCTGGACATATAGAAGAATCTACCAGCCCTTGGAATTCTCCTGTATTTGTGGTTAAGAAAAAATCAGGTAAATGGAGAATGGTGACAGATCTCAGGGCCATCAACAAGGTTATTCAACCGATGGGCCCTCTGCAATCTGGAATTCCTTTGCCCTCTTTATTACCAAAAGGATGGCCTCTCACAGTTATTGATTTAAAGGATTGTTTTTTCACTATACCTTTGCAAAAAGAAGATAGAGAAAAATTTGCCTTCACAGTGCCTACTTATAACAATTCTCAACCTTCGAGGAGGTACCACTGGACCGTTCTCCCCCAGGGTATGTTAAATAGCCCCTCCCTGTGCCAATATTTTGTGAACCAACCATTGCAAATAATACGCAAGAAATTTCCCAAATCTATAGTATACCATTACATGGACGACATTTTGTTATCCGATTCAAACATGGATACCTTGAACAGACTGTTTGAAGAAATAAAGATACTTTTACCTAAATGGGGATTGCAAATCGCTCCTGAAAAGATTCAGAAGGGAGATTCTGTTAATTATTTAGGTTATAAAATAGGTTTGCAAAAAATTAAGACACAAAAAGCACAAATTAGGAGAGATCGCCTACGGACTCTTAATGACTTCCAAAGACTGTTAGGAGACATTTCCAGTCTACGACCAGCTATTGGAATAACACATGATCTAATAATTCATTTGAACAAAACCTTGGATGGTGATAAAGATTTAAACAGTCCCAGAGAATTAACAGCTGAAGCAGAAAAGGAACTGACAATGATTGAGTAAAAATTACAACAGGCACATGTGGACAGGGTGAATCCAGAGCTCGATTGTATTCTCGTCATACTACCATCAAAAATTTCTCCTACAGGAATTTTAATGCAGAGAGATGATATTATTTTGGAATGGATCTTTTTACCACATAAACCAAGTAAGAAACTGAAAACTTATGTGGAAAAAGTCTCTGAGTTAATTATAAAAGGCAAGCTGAGACTTCGTCAACTAGCACGCATAGACCCAGCAGAAATTATACTGCCTTTCACTGCTGATGAACTAAAGAAATTATGGGAAGATAATGAACCATGGCAAAGAGCTTGTGCTAATTTTTTGGGAGACATTAATAACAACTATCCAAAAAGCAAGAGGCTTAATTTCATAAAGAGAACCTCTTGGATTCTTCCTCGAATTGTCCGTGATGCTCCAGTAACTGGAGCCCGTACATTCTATACTGATGCCAATAAATCAGGGAAGGCAGGTTATAAATCAGAAGACTTGGGTAAGGTGGAGCAAAGTCCATATAATTCTGTCCAGAAGGCAGAATTATATGCCATTCTTATGGTGCTAAGGGATTTTAAAGAACCTATTAATATAGTCACTGATTCACAATACGCAGAAAGAGTTATTTTACATATTGAAACTGCTGAATTTATACCTGATGATACAGAACTAACCTCATTGTTTCTCCAGGTTCAAGATTTGATCAGGAACAGGCTTTGCCCTATGTACATAACACACATCCGATCCCATACGGGTCTGCCAGGTCCTCTAGCACAAGGTAATGCAGAAATTGATCAATTATTGATTGGCAGTGTGCTACAAGCCTCTGAATTTCATAAAAAAACATCATGTTAATAGCAAATGTTTGAAGAAAGAATTTTCAATTACATGGCAACAAGCTAAGGAGATTGTAAAGAAATGCCCTACTTGCTCTTTCTATAACCAAACGCCACTGCCTGCAGGGGCTAATCCAAAGGGCACCCAAAGGAATGAAATCTGGCAGATGGATGTGTTCCACTTTGCAGAATTTGGCAAATTAAAATATGTTCATCACACCATTGACACTTATTCAGGCTTTCAGTGGGCAACTGCTTTAAGTTCAGAAAAAGCTGATTCAGTAATCACTCATTTATTAGAAGTCATGGTTATCATGGGTATACCTACACAAAATAAGACGGATAATGGTCCTGCTTATGTTTCTAGGAAAATGAAACAGTTTTTTGATTATTACAATATCAAGCATGTTACAGGTATACCATACAATCCTACAGGTCAAGCAGTCATAGAAAGATCAAATCGAACTATAAAGGATATGTTGAACAAACAGAAAGGGGTGGAAAACACCCCCAGAAATA
This sequence comes from Microtus oregoni, assembly GCF_018167655.1. Lineage (NCBI taxonomy): Eukaryota > Metazoa > Chordata > Mammalia > Rodentia > Cricetidae > Microtus > Microtus oregoni. Next base: position 14,605,088 of record NW_024543222.1, on the reverse strand, counting down.
GGTTACATAATGCTTTGTTAACCTTGAATTTTCTCAACGCTAATGAGAAGGGAACAACGGCTGCAGAAAGACATTGGATAATGGAAAAGTCTACTGAACTAAATCAACCAGTTTATTTCAAGGATGTGCTGACCTCACAATGGAAGCCAGGAGATGTGCTACGTTGGGGAAGGGGTTTTGCTCTTATCTCCACAGGTGAGGAAAAATTGTGGATACCATCAAAATTAATAAAGGTTCGGTTTGAAGAAGAGAAGCCACTTGGAAAAGATAAATAACAATTCTTTCATAAGGATGGCGAACATACTGATGGTAAGAAATACAGATAGGTTGGAGGCAGGGTTCTTTTCTTATCTCCACAGGAAAATACTCATCTTCAAAGAAATTGAGGGACCCTGAATATTTAATTACTGATGGATGGACACATTTTGTAAGTATTAATTAATTTATATATATGTCTTATTAAACATTTCTTTATAAATATATAGAGCTGGTTTTGAAGTTGGACTCTGGCTCAGTCCCTCTCCAATTCCAAGCCTGTTCGTAAGAGAAAAACCCAGAGTTTCTGGAGTTTCTGTCTCATGTCAAGAGCCATGATATGGGACAGAAAGAAATACGAGTTTAGAAAACATCTTTGCTTTTCTCCATATCTATCATACTTTTCATTGAATATATCTATCATGCCTTTCATTGAATATATATATATATGTATGTCTATATGATTAATGTTTAAGTTTTTCATAATGAACAATGAGTTTTTCCTGAAGTGACATTTGAAGTTTACAGGAAGAAGATGGGGCCCCACAACAACAACTCTACCTGGTTGATATGACGTCATGATACTGATAGCACTACTACAAGACCTGTTTTGGATACCAGCTGCACAAGACGATCCCAACTTGGTTAGCTGAAATGGTGCACATCTTGTACAACATTCTGGCCAGACCTCCACAAAATACTCAGAGACTATTTGCAATTTTAAAAGACATTGATCTTGAAATTTAACCATCATTTTACTTTCACAGGATCCCCCAGAAAGAACGCCGCCCCCATGACAGCTGGAAGTAATTCTAGAGGACGACGTCCCCTCTCCCTGTAAAATTTACCCCTGGGTTTAGGGACATCATTTAGGGGTTGGGAGGTTGGGGAGGAATTTTATAAGCTCAGGGATCATTTTGAAAAAAAAAAAGGGAATGATGGGATAATAGATTTATAATTGTGAGTTACTGCTTTTAGACAAATATATTGGTATTGATTCTTGTATATTGATACAAAGTTAAATTATATTGACTATTGTATGCATGCATGTTTCTATCTCTGTTCAAAACATTTTTATGTATTGACATATATTGTATTGATAAATATATATTGTATATATTTACCATATTGCAGTGTACATTTCTACCTCTGATTAAGAAACTTATATAATGTTTGTGTATTGATATATATTTACCATATTGCAATGTATATTTGTACAGTGTTTATATTTGGAGGTCATTATCCTCATTTGTTACACAGTTGTTTATTGTCTTAGTCTTTAAGTTAGGTAGATATTGAGAATTATATAGATAAATAGTCATCTAAGTTTGTCTTTTATAATTAGACTAATCAGGTTCCTTAGATATATAGAGATTATACTCAGTATAGATAGATAATCTTCGACCTCTTCAAAGAGCTGTAGAAAATGGCCTTTAATCTAACTCAGAGTTTCATGATAGTGAGACACAATTGCTCCTGGCAACACCGCTCTATTCCCGAGAGAATGTTGAGCACCAAAGACACTCCATCTGGAGCCTTTCTATTTGGCAGAACTGGCCTTTGGGCAAAGAAATGCCCATACCTCAACCACTGACAGAGATACAGAGCGTGCATCAATGGATAAAACAGGACTGTCATATCCTGCCAAGACAGGGTAAGATAGTTTTGAAAAGTTCCTTGCCTTTAATAATGGTATGTCAGTTATGTTAGGCCTTAGTCAAAATTGGTTGACTCAACATTGCAAACGAGACTTTGGGTGATTGCCCAGGTAGTCAGTTGTCTCTGTCAATTGTTGCACATTTTGGATATATCTCGTTTGTTGAGTAGTGTTTATTCCCTTCTCAGATCTTTGACGGAGTTGAAGATTATATAATTGTAGTTACTCTCTACATTATTTGGACTCCTTGAGATAGAATGTTTAGCAAAGATTTTGTTCTCAATATTGTTTGTTATATTTATTATTTGTTATTATTGTATATAGTTGCATTTGGTTTGGTTCTGTCTTATTTAGACAAAAAGGGGAGATGTAGGGATAGGTCCCGCCCCTTGGGGGGCGTGTTCGCCTCGGGCTAATGTCTGCCTATAAATTTGGCAAGCGTGCTCCCAGCTGTCGCTTCTGCTTTCCTGGTCTCCGCGGGAACGGTGGTTCTGTAAGTCTATTTCTACATTAAAGCTATAGATATATATTTTTTTACAATCTGTCTGCATTTGTTTAGGCCGTTACAAAAACGTCCTCTGACTGGTGGGGGAGGGATCCAGTTCTGTTCCAGAAGCTTCCCGTGATTAGGCTGTTCAGTTAGGACGACACAGCTTAGCTATAGTTGGCAAAAGTGACAAGATTTGTAAGGAGGGGAGCTATCTAGAGAAGGCAGCCCCAGCATGGGGCTAGGTGTATATAGGAGCCCCAAGACATGTGGTACCAAGAAGGTCGGCCCCAGGGGGCAGTTGCGTGGAGCAAGGGGCTTCCTTCCCTTGGCTGACTGTAAGGGCTGTGTGGCAGTGGAACCTCCCCAGAGGCCCGCAGGTGCTCCTTTTTCGGGCCCCCACAATCAGTGGGCTATAGTAAGCAAGAATCTGAACTGCCAGAACTTGGAAGGGCCAAGGAGCAGAGCCTTATTACAGTGATAGGGAAGGAATACCCACAGCAGGAGCCAATGAAAAGTCACATTTGTTGTTTCCAAAAAGCTCCACAGTGCAGCGTTCAGGCAACAATAAAACGTATTACAGTTTTACAGTGTTTCGATCACTTGTGATAGGAGGAGGTGAGTCTTTGTGCTGTCTCAGCCCTGCCCCAAGCTGTTTGGGAAATCAGGTATGCACTGTCTTCCAAAATCCAGACTCTGAGTCCAGTGCTCAGCGTTGCCATCTGACCCGTTGCATAATACTAAGTAACTGGATTGATTGTCTTCGCGAAATTTCCGTTTTGTTCTGTGCTACCGGCCAGCACCCCAGCTGGTGGGAATGATGTAGGTCTTCTGGGACATCCAGTGGGCTGTTTTTGTCTCAGGTCTCTGGATGCGTGCGCGCGGGGTGGGGGGCAATTAACTTAAGTGTTACACACTTACACACTTTGTGCTGTGAAAACTGACACAGGAGTCACACACATGCAGAAACAAGATGATTAAGAATAGTTTGCGCTGCTCACAGGCAACGGGAGCCCTCCCCTCCCCCAGTCTCTGCGAGGGTGGCGGAGTTCTGGGCTCCTCCTCTTCCCCACCAGACCAGGGGAGGGGGTTCTCTTAGGAAAGAAAAGAGCTTAGCGGCTAAAAACAGGCAGAAGAGGCAGGATGGAGCGGGTGTTGGCGACCCAGGTCTCGCCACCTGAGTCAGTCGCACGCCCCAGCCCTCGGTTGGCCAGGCCACGCAGCAGTCCAGGTCTCGCCACGCGGTGAAGTCCTGCGGAAAGTTTTGCAGTTGCTTCGTAGCCCGCGCCAGCAGGAGAAGCTGTGACGCAGCGTCTGGGGCTCCAGGCCCGGGCAGAAAAGAGAGGGAAGACGAGGCGGGAAGGAATTAAGAAGCAGAGTAGAGGAAGATAAAAGAGCGCACGTTGGGGATGGTCCTTCTGGACCACGCTGATCCTCCTCTCCTGCTCATCCCCCTCCGATCCCTCCAGACGCGCGCTCCCTACTGCCCGGTCCGGAGCCCCGCGCCCCCGCACCTCCTCCTTCTCCTCCCACGCTGCCCGCTTCCCTTCCCCTCTGCCCCTCAAACCCTCCTCCCGGGTTCGGCGCTCCTCCCTCCGCCCTCCCTCCTCGGGGCCTGCCTCCTCCCTCCTCCTCTTCGGGAGGCATCACATCGTCCCGATCCGGAGGAGGACGCGAGCCCCTCGCCGGCGGTCATCAGAGCCCAGCATCAGGACTGCCACCGCGCGCCGCCGGGCCGTGCGCCCTCGGTTCTCGCGTCCTCCGAGCGCCGCAGGGATGGGGCCCATCCGACCTGCCCTCTGGTCCTGGCCTCGTCACCTGCTGCGCTGCTTCTTACTTCTCGGGGCACTGCATCTCGGCCACCCGGGGGACGCCGCCACCGCCCCCGCCGCCCTCCCGGGTAAGGCGCTGCCAACTTGGCCAACTTCGGGGGCCAACCCAAGGGAGAGCGGGGCCTCTTGACTTTTCCCTCTCTCTTTTTTTTCCCTTACTCCCTTATTTTCTGGAGAAAAGTGAGTGAGTGTGTGTGTGTGTGTGTGTGTGTGTGTGTGTGAGAGAGAGAGAGAGAGAGAGAGAGAGAGAGAGAGAGAGAGAGAGAGAGAGACTGGGTTTTTAAAAATCGTCTCCGCTTTTCTGGAAGCGAAGGAGAAGGGAGGAGGAGCGCGCCTGGAGGTGGGGGAGGACCTGAGTGGAACCAGATGTGGCAGGCGGCGGGGGAGGGGATCCTGGGCATTGCGGCCTGGGAGGGAGAGGGAGGGAGATGGAGGACTGGCGACTCGCGTCCGGGCCACCCGGACCCCTGCGTCCGCCCCCGTGCTGGTCCGGGTATGATGGGATGCAGCCGGAAAGCCAGAGGCGCATTGTTTCACACTCTGTACGTGAGGGGTCAGCCTCCTGGGCAGCGTCTTTACATTTTCTTTCTTGGTCTTCAAGGACGGCTTGTGGTGTAAGACTCCTGCACCCAGTGGGACAGTTTTGTGTCCGTGTGCGGCCGTGTGCGCGCGCCTGTGTGTGTGTGTGTGTGTGTGTGTGTTCGGGCTCTCACTTGGTGTGAGCAATTCTGGCCAAACTGGCACTTCTCCAGAGCTGCAAAAGAGTTTCTAAAGATGCAAAATCACAACCTGCAGAAACCAATCACACAAGCCCCCCCCCCCATACTATACCCTTCTCCTTTCCGTGCTCTCTTTCTTCTTTTCTCAAGAAGTAACTGAAAAATGAGGTCAAACAGGTCCCTCTTGAGAAGAAGCTGAACATAGGTGGTATTCAGAAAATCCCCGAGAGAATTTTCAGAAGTTAAAGAAAAAAATTGTACTGGGTGCTGCCTCCACATCTCCTTTTATGTAATTGGGGGCTGGGGTGAGTGGAAAGGGTTGGGACAGCATCTGCACTTTGGGCTAGGACCAGGGACCCCGGGGAAAGTCTGAGGCCTTCACCATGGCCTGGTGTGTTGTGGGCATCTGCTAAGGGGAAAAGAAGGGTCTGGGTGAGCCACAGTCACATAGAAGACCTGCCTCCCATCCCGCCTGGACCTGGAGCCTGGGCAGACAGGAAGGAAGCAGGCATGTGCGGCCTGTCTCTCACCTCTGGGTCTTCTCCGCTGTAAAGAGTACAGGACCGCAGGATCCGAGGGAGGAGGGAAAGAATGGCCATTCCAAGAGCCCTAGACTGGATTTTAAAGCCAGGCCCTGGGAAAGAGCTGGGCCAGAGAATGCTGACTCGGTCTTTTCCCCCAGGGAGCTTTTGACAGGGGGGTGGAGGTGCCTGTTGAGGGGCCCAGTCAGGGAGGAAAAGGAGGCCTACAGTGTCCCTGTGATTCCTGGTCTCTGCTTCTGTCCCTTCCTGCTCACTCAGGCTGTGTCCTACACACGGAATAGCCACAGCCTGGGCTGTTGCATTCTCTCGATTACCCGTCCCAGCCTGGCCTGGGCTAGGGCAGCTGGGGATGAGGAGCTGCCACTGAAGCACCTGAACAGGAGGGTGACATCACACAGCTTCCCTGTCAGTGCATACAACACGTCCAGCCAAATCCTGGAAGTGCGCAGGGTTAGGGCAGGAGCGTTCAACTTCCACTGGTCCCTCGTCTGGAGGGCTGGTGCAGGGCCTGTGGGCTCATCTCTACTTCCTCAGGGATCCCATAAAGCATGCCCCCCGCTGCAGTGCTGGTCCACTCTCCTTGGACACAGCACCAAGCCGAGGGCTTTAGAAGAGTTGAAATGCGTCCTTAGAGAAAATTAAATCTGTCAGGAGGATGACAGCGGTTGAGCCATGGGTGAAGGCTCCGGCAGTGAGTGCCCTTTCTTAGCCTGGAGGCCCCGGTACGTGCTTAGCATCCAGTTTCTCGTTTAACGCTGAGGTAGGTGTTGTTGGACCCATTTTGCAGAGTAGAAAATGGAATCTTAAAAGGAGTCTGGTGGTTTATTTTGGACACATCTAGTAAGTGAAAGGCTGGGCCCGGGGATGCTTGGTGAGTAGAAACAGGAGGCTGTGGTCCAAGGAGGAGCAGGGAGAGTCAAAGAGAGCAGGCCAGGAAGGGGGCAGGTGCCTGGACGGCCCCGATGAAGACCCCACTTGCAGGCTGACCGTGGGACTCCAAGTGCTGAAGGTTTCTTAGAACAAGAATGAGCTCTGGTTTGGAGGAGGGGATCTGCTGTCCAGGTCGAGCCATCAGGAGGCCTTGGAAAGTCCTCCTGTGGCACTCAGAGGTAACTGGCTTTCCGTCTGAGAGGTATTGGGTGCTTGTCATTGCCACCAGAGTCGCTAGGCAAACCTCTGCATGTCCGGCCAGAGCCAGACTGAGACCATCCTTCCCCGTGAAACTCTGCCTTCCTGGCTTTAGCAAGCTGCCAAGGCCACTGTGCTTTGTACAGTGTTCGAGCCGGAGTTCACCTGGGCAAGGGCAAGGTGTGTGAAATGGGTAGGAAGCCTGGGTTTGGTCCCCAGTGCTCATACCAGAGAAATCCAGTGCCCACAAGTTGTCGTAACTGCGGGATAGGATGGAGAAGCCTTGAACTTCTCAGGTTCTCCATTTGAATCCATCACTAGTGTGAACATCGGGAGGGGGCGAAGTGACCACAATAAACGCGGTTGTTTCTATGGTGGTGGCTGCTCAGAGCTCCTAACCCTGGGAAGACCTTACCCTGGGAGCCAGAGTTAAAGCTGGTCAGTGATTTGTGACCTCACCCCTAGAAAGTGGGAAATGGAGCTGGAAGCAGGTGAGGCAAGAGCGAGCGAGCGAGCGCCTAGACCTCGAAGTACCACAGTCCCGGACTGAAACAAAGGAACTGCGGAAGGCAGGAAAATTGCCCCGGAGCGCTAGTAGGGTACCACCGCCATATGTATGTTAGCTAGCTTGTCACTATGACTCAGTGCCTTCATCTAAACAACTTAGGGAAGAGCGGTTTATTTTGGCTCTGAGCTGCTAAGACTTCAGCCTCAAGTCAGCTGATTCCATTGCCCTTAAGCCTGTGTGAGTCGGAAGCATAACAAAGGGTCACGGCCGCAGAGGAAGGCTGCTCAGCTTATGCCAGCCAGGAAGGTGGCGAGGCACCAAGGACAAGCAAGGTACACCCTTCGAAGGCAGTAGGTCCCAGTGACCTACTTCCTCCAACCGGCTCCAGTTCCTAGTTGCCCAATAATGCCCTTATGTTTCGACCCCATCGTTGGAAGGGTCCATCCAATCTCCGAACATCGCCCTGAAGACGGAGCTGTCGTTTCCAAATGTAACACCCACCCGTGTGTCCTCTTGAGAGGGACAGTGAAGAAAGGAGTGGGTGGACAGCCCTCTGTTGTCAGGTGGTCCTCACACATCTCCATGGGCCACAGAGGCAGAGACTAAGTTCCCTCTCCCTGTCCTTGGGGTCCCTGAGATGTTCCTCCCCAAGGAGGTATTGATAAGAAGTGCCAAATGCCTGAAGGTGCTCCAGCCAGGCACCTCAGCTCCTCGAAGTCAGGATTTCACATAGTCATTTCATTCATTCATTCATTCATTCATTCATTAATTCATTCATTCATTCATTCGTGTTTCCCGAGCCTGTAGGGTGATGACATCAAGATGACTAAAACTTTTTCTTCCTTTGAGTCTAACCACCCCCATCCTGCATGGCTCATGGGGGGCTCCCTTGGACTTGGGGGGCATATCACTGGCAGGAAAGGTCTTCCTTTTAGCCCTTCGTGAGATGAGGAGGGGCCCCCTTTCCCATGATGGAGTCCTATAAAACTGGGTGGGGTGGGCCACTGGAATGGTGACATAGCTCTTGGAAGTCACCCTGAGCTCTGCAGATTCTAGAATTCTAGTTATTTCTCAGCAGGCTAGAAGGGGCTTCATGGTGGTATCGGTGGTCCTGGAAATGCGGGGGACAGTCAGCTCCAACGCCCTAGCAAGTAGACTGGGCTGCGTTCTTCAGCCAGCTCCTCGTGGCCCCAGCTGGAGCACCCATGGTTGCTTTCTTTCTACACTTAGTCTTCAGGACCACTCTGTCCTCTCCTGGGGCCCTTGGCTTTGCACCCTTAAAGTACAGACTCTCAAAGCTGGAGAGATGGCTCAGTGGACCCGAGACTGTAAACCTAAGAATAGCGGACGGACGGCACCTCTTGAGCTTCTTGGGAAGCGCCCCAAGAGCTGTAGCGTGATGGGCTGAGAGTTGTGTTAGTTTCTTCCTTGCTGTGGTAAAATACCCGGCACAGACAACTTAAAGAGGAAGAGAAAATTACTTTGGTCCCCTGTTTCTGGGACCAGTCTCTGGTCACTTGGTCTAAGTTGTTTTGAGCCTGAGGCAAGGTCAAAAGTCATGGTGGAGGGACGTGGCAGAGAGCTACCCGCCTCGTGGTGGCTCGAGAAGCAGAAAGAGGAACCGGCCAGGGAGCAACTCTTAACCTCTCTCCACCCCCACGCCCACTGCCTTTAGTGAGGCTCTACTTCCCGTGTGGTGGGTTCAGCAACCATCCATCTGTCCATTGATGAGGTTTGAGATCTCAGAGTCCAGTCAACTCCCCAGAGCCTATCCATTTGGCAAACAAGACTTTATGTACAACACAGGAGCCTTCCGGGACCTTTCAGGTTCAAGCCACACTATTCCCTACAGGGAAAACTCTAAGCTGGATTTTGGTGTCCACAAGGCGTTTAGAAGGATAATTGGTGTGGTACTGTCCTGTGGACTGAGCAGGGGTGTGGGTGTAATCCAGCCTATCCGCTTTCCCTCTCAGTCCTTTGAACTATTAGTGGCACAGAATCCTTGAGACCGGAATTCATTGACCAACTGTTTGGCCCCAGGCTCTGGTTCTTCTTTTGTCAGGTGAGAACAAGAACACGCTACCTTGTACAGGGGAGTCGCACGTAAGTCAGATTATAGATGCCTGAGATACATGTCTGGTACGCTATCAGGCAGTAAGCTACTGTGGTTTTATTGCTAATAGAAAACCCATGAATATCAATGGACTCAAATATGATAAAATTCGGTCCTCGGTGCCCTCAGTCCAGATGGCTCCGCACAGTTAAACACGCTCACTGCTCTCACTAGACACCCAGGTGTGATTCCCAGCACCCGTGTCCAGCAGCTCGCTACCATCTGTAGCTCCGGTTTCCAGGGCATCCAGTGCTCTCTTCTGGCCTCGTGGGCACCAGGCACACATGTGATCATCCTGCCCCTCCTACCAGCATTGGATTGCAGGTTCAGCCATCACTCCACAGCCAGATGTTTTCATGGGTGCTTAGCACCCAACCTCAGGTCCTGGTGTCCCTGCAAGCCTGCATATATCTGAAAGTCACCTGTAAATATAAAATATAAAAAATAGCCAGGTGGTGGTGGCACATGCCTTTAATCCCAGCGTCTGGTATGCTATCAGGCACTAAGCTACTGTGGTTTTATTGCTAATAGAAAACCCATGAATATCAATGGACTCAAATATAATAAAATTCGGTCCTCGGTGCCCTCAGTCTAGATGGCTCAGCACAGTTAAACACGCTCACTGCTCTCACTCGACACCCAGGTGTGATTCCCAGCACCCGTGTCCAGCAGATCGGGAGGCAGAGGCAGGCAGATCTTTGAGTTCAAGGCCAGCGTGGTCTACAAGAGCTAGTTCCAGGACAGGCACCAAAGCTACAGAGAAACCTATTCTCGAAAAAAAACGAAAAAAAAACAAGTAAATATAATTACCAAATTGAAGATGGGGAATCCCACCCTTGGTGGCCCTGTGTCCCCTCAGGTCCTTATTTGCCACACTTTCCTCCCTGTGATTTCACTTTCTTACTTAGCCCTCATTGTGGGTGCCTGGGGGACGTCTTTGTTCCTGGAGTGGGAAGTGCTAAACCCAAGGCTGTCCCAGACTGCCCCTAAAAGCCAGTGTGCTTGCTTTGCTCAGAGCCTGTGCTGGCGGCTTTCTGCGGGTCTGTCTCTGTGGCTGGCTTGTATCTGAGCGTGAGTGCCCGAGGCTGGGCGGTCGCCTTCAGCCACAAGTTCCTCTGAATCTTGCTGCTGCCATCCTCCCCAGCCCTGGGGTGGCTGCTTCCTCCCTTGCTAGCCTAGAAGCACCGCTCTTTCAGCAGGGTGTTTTGAAGGAAGAGCGCATTCTGGGAGTCTGTCCGAGGGCTTACATATACTAAACACATACTTGAACCTCAAAGCTGTATCCCACTTCTTAATTCCTGCACGGCGGGGCGGGGTCAGTGCCTGAGACACGGTGGTGTTTAGTAGATATTTATTGAGTTAGAAGAAATTAAAGCAAACACACAAAGCGTCCCCCAAGACAATAAGGACTAGTGAGATGATGTCATTGTCATGCAGCGCATATGGCATTGGGTTAAGATAAATGGTGGGAAGTCTAAATGGAAGAGGCTAATCTCCAGAAAGAAAAGTTTTGAGCTCTTGTAAAAAACACATTGTGAGACTCACCAGGCACAAACTTTGTTGGGAAATGAAATCCTTACTTTTAAATGTTGGGAAAATACGGATTTTACAACTAGAACATTCTGGCTGGGAGGGCATTCAATGGTGGAGAACATGGTTAGCATGTGAGAAGAGAGGACCAGGGTTCAGCTCCCAGCTCTGCACCTCCCACCAAAAAGAAAGAAAAGGGAAATTTAATTTCAACTTGGAGCTAAACACTCCTGAAGGGATTCAGATGGTGCACTGTTGTGTAGAAGGTTCAAAGATGACGAGAAATTAAATTCATTTTCGGAGGGGGAGGGATGGCTCAGTGGTTAAAAGCATGTACTGACTGCTTTTGCAGAGGACCCAGAAGAAAAGCTATTGAGTAAGACACGCAATAAGAATCTCTTGCCTACACACATGTGTATCCATACACACACATATGTGCACACACAAACATGTGCATGCCCCAAACCAAGGGTCAGATGTTCACCAGTTTTATTTTATGTGACATTTATAAAGTGCATTGCATTAGAAGGAACAAACAAATCAGGCTGCTCTGAGATCTCTGGCAGGAACAGAAACTCGGCTGACAGCTAAGATACCGTATGAAATGCATAGGAAAATGCAGGCAAATGAACTCGAGGGTAAACATACAAAACAGTTGGCTCCGTGTGAATGAATGGGCCCCAGCTTCACGCAGCAGCTTGTGGGAGGGTCCTAAGGACATCAGGTTGTCTGGAAAAATGTTTCAACATGTTCTTTCCCAAGACAACATGTTCTTTCTCAAGTCATGGGAAATCTTACATTTCATATCTAAATACTTAGCCGCTCGTCAACTGCAAAGGCCTTGTCTTAGTTCCGGTGAGTATTAGCTGTGGTGAGACACCGTGACCAAAGCAGTCTGGCGAGGAAAGGGGTTGTTTGGCTTACACTTCCACGACACTGTTCATCATCAAAGGAAGTTGGGGCAGGAACCTGCAGGCAGGAGCTGATGCAGAGGCCAGGGAGAAGTGCTACTTACTGACTGCTCCCCATGGCTTGTCCAGCCTGTTTTCTTATAGAACCGAGACCACCAGCCCAGGGATGGTACCACCCTGGGCCGTCCTGATCAGTCACTAATTAAGAAAACGCCCCAAAGCAGTGGTTCTCAACCTTCCTAATGCTGTGACCCCTTAATACAGTTCCTCACGTTGTGGTGACTCTGTGGTGGTTTGAGAGAAAATGGAGGTGACTTCGTAGGCATAGGTGTGGCCTTGTTGAAGGAAGTGTGTCACTGTGGAGGTGGGCTCTGAGATCTCATATATGTTCAAGCCATGCTGGTGTCTCAGTCCACTTCCTGTTGCCTGCGAGATGTAGAACTCTCAGCTGCCTCTCCAGCACCATGTCTGTCTGCACACCGCATGTCCCACCCTGATAACGGACTGAACCTCTGAAACTGGAAGCCACCACCTCAATTAAATGTTTTCTTTATGAGAGTTACCGTGGTCATGGTGTCTCTTCACAGCAGTAGAAGCCCCAACTAAGACAGCCCCCATCCATGACATTATTTTGTTGCTACTTCATTACTGTAATTTCGTCACTGGTTTGAATCATAATGTAGATATCTGATATGCGAGGCCCAAAGGTTGAGAATTGCCGCCCTAAAGGCTTTCCTGACTCTGAATCTAATGGAGATGTTTCCCCAATTGAGGTTTCTTCCTCTCAGATGACCTTAGCTTGCGCCAGGTGAACAGAAGACATAGTACAGACATAGCCATATGCAACCATATCTTCACACCTGAGAAATGATATACCGTGGGCTTTTTTTCTAGATATGACGTAGTGATTATTTTTTTCTAGTGTGTAGTCCATGTTTGGATTTTCCAGTTGTCCCATAAATGTGTGTGTGTGTGTGTGTGTTGGTTTTTGTTTGTTTTGGTTTTTTTCAGACAGGGTCTCCCTAAGTTGCCTTGGCTGGTCTGGAACTCACGAGGGTCTGTCTGCCTTTCCCTTGGCTTTCCTGAGATTTAAGGTGCATGTCACCACACCCAACTTGTATTTGCTTCTTTGTTTTGAGATCCCATCTTACTGCGTAGCCTGGCAGGCTTCAAAGTCTCCATCCTCCTGCCTCTGCCTTCTGAGCATTCAGATTACAGGCAGTTGTCACCATACCCAGCTCCCAGTAATTTTTTTTTCTTTTCCTTTCTCCCCCTCCTCCTTCTTTCAAGTCAGGGTCTTGTCACATGGCTCTGCTTGTCTTGAATTCACCGTGCAGTCTAAGGTGGCCTTGAGGTCATAGTGATCCTCTGCATCCCTGTAATGTACTGCTTTGTTTTGAGACTGGCTCCTGTGTAGCCCAGGCTGGCCTCAAACTCTGTAACTGAAGATATCCTTGAATTGATCCTCCTGCCTTTACCTCCCCAGTGCTTGGGTTACGGGCGTGCACCACCAGTTTATATGATGTGGGTCTGATCTCAGCCTTGCATCAGACAGGAGCTCCACCGACTGAATCGTGTCCCTGGGCCTCATTAATGTTTTTTTTTCTTATAAAGGAAAACATTTAATTGACTGTCTTACAGTTCAGAGGTTCAGTCTGTTATCATCATGGTGGGTCATGGCAGTGTACAGGGAGAAACGGTACTGGAGAGGTAGCTGAAAGTTCTACATCTTGCCTCATTAATGGTTTTAAAGGCAGTTTTAAATTTAGATGTCATGTTTCTGCATTTTCCTTCGCTCTGTCATCGTTGCTTGGCTGTTCCGTTTGTCTTGTCGTCGTGCTGTGCTTCTGAGTTCTAGGTCAGCTGTCTTGTAAATGTTGCTGTCTGCATCCCTTACCCATTGCTGGATTTGTCTTCAACATTTTCGTGGGGAAGGCTGCATGGATGTGGGTCCTCCCACTGTGTCACATTGGTGCTAGTTTGTCCCTCTCCCCACCTTTGTGTGTGTGTGTGTGTGTGTGTGTGTGTGTGTGTGATGCTGATTGATAGAGAATCTATCAGACCGCTCCACTCCCCCAGGTGCTCCACTCCCCGAGGTGCTCCACTCCCCCAGGCACCTTTTCCTTTGTGTAGTTTGTAGATAACCTAAGGAATTTAAACTGCATTTGTTTTTTTGTTTTTTTTTTTTTACAAAGCAAAATGCTGATAGCTGCACTATTCATAAAAGCCCAAAGTAAGTGGGCCATGGTGGTGCATGCCTTTAATCCCAGCACTCAGGAAGCAAAGGCAGGCGAATCTCTGAGTTCGAGGCCAGCCTTGTCTATAGTGTGAGTTCTAGGACAGCCAGGACTACACAGAGAAACCCTGTCTCAAAAACAAACAAAAAAAGCCCAAATTGAACATTATCCCCAAGTGAAGATTCCCGAAAGGCTCTCCCCAGGAGACTCGCGGCCTGTGTCTTCACGCAGTCTCTGCTGTAATGCACTGTAGTGAATGAACAGCCTACAGCTTGCTACAGTGGTGTGGGGAAAGCTCCCCAGGGTGCTGACCCAGAAGCGTACACATGATCCCACCTGTCGCAAACATGGGAAAGGACGCAGAACTAATTTGTGCTGTCTGTAGTCACAAGAGCGGGGAAGGAAAAGAAAAAGGGTCTCTCTTCCAATAAAACTTAGATGAGCGATGAAAAGGAGCTCTCTTGTGACGCACGTGGCTACGAGCTTGTAACCTGACGGATGGTTTCTAGTACTGCTGAGGATCCTATAAGCTGAGCAGTTGGGACTGTGAAAGATGCAGACAGTACACACACACACACACACACACACACACACACAAACCAGCCAACAAACACGGACCACACGGAATGTCTGGTGAGCCTATGGAGAATTGTTAAAGTCATTAGCAATCACAAAACACAAGCAAAGGCCGAGCCGGGGTGTGGTATTACGGGGCTGTTACACAGAGAAAAACAGAAACAAAACAAATAACAAAAGCGAAGGCTGAGACTAGCTTGGAATAGCACCTGCCTCACATGCACGAAGACCTGCGCCTTGTCCCTGGCACCGCCTAAACTGGGCATGGTGGGGCACTCTTGGGAGGTGAAGGCAGGAGATTCCAACGTTCAAGGTCATCTTTGCTGCCTGTGAGTCTGGAGCTAGTCTGGGGTACAGGAGACCCTGTCTTGGAACAAAAACAAAAGCCTAAGCAGGATACTGTCTGTGTGTCTCGAGGTCGGTTCAAGAAAGACTGACCCAATAATGCGACTGTGGGGTGCGAGATAAGCTCTTTGTAAGTCACTTACTGTTGTCAACGTCATAGTTTAGCCACACCCTGTGTAAAGCCCTGGCTGTCCTAGGATGGCTGTGTCCTAGGATGGTTGTCCTATGGAGCTGTGGTTCGCTGTTGTAGTCTAGCACATACTGCCCACCAAGGAAAACACAGAAAGTCAAAATTCAAAGCGAGGTTTTTACTGTATATAAAGTTGAAACAAATCTTAAGTTGGGGATCACAAGCCCCACGTGCATTTACGATTAAGAAGTTATATTCACTAAGTCAGGTGTGGTATACACACACCTTTAATTCCAGCACTTGAAAGGCAGTTCCAGAGGCAGGCTGATTAATGTGAGTTTGAAGATAGCCTGGTCTACACGGTCAGCTTCGGTCCAGCCAGGGCTACATAGTGATCCAAAACAAATAAACATAAAAAAGGAAGATTTTATGAGTTAAAGCCATAACTAAGGAAAAAGTCCACACGAGAGACCCTCCTCAACATAGACGGTGGAGGTTGCTGCAGGAGGGCATCCACTTCCAGTCTACACATTCGAGTTCATGCGCATACACTCGTGCGCATGAATGCTCATACACATATGCACACCACACAGATAAAAAAATACTTAAACACTACTTTTATTTGTTATTAATGGGGATGGTGCTGATGGCACGGCATGCGCATAGAGGTCATAGAGGTCAGAGGACAGCTTCGTGGAGTTGGGTTCTTCCACCTTGGCATGGGCTTCACAGACCGACCTCAGGGCATCAGGCTTGTGCGGCAAGCGCCTTTACACACTGAGCCATCCCACCAGCACGAGACCATACCTTTATGCTATCAGAAATTATACCTATTCATAGTAAACACCTCAAGCAATGAAGAACGCTCCATGCACTCTCTGGAGCGTGCCTAGCTTGAGAAGGTTTGAAGTGTTGCGTATGCCACATAATGAGACGTCTTGGGGGAGGGACCAAGTCTCATCACAGTCCGTATGTGTTTTGTATATGTCTAACCTGAAGACAGTATTTCTTTTTAATCTTCTGGAACTGGAGTCACAGACAGTTGTGAGCTGCCACGTGGGTGCTGGGAATTGAACCCTGGTCCTCTGGAAGAACAGTCAGTGCTCTTAACCTCTAAGCCATCTCTCCAGCCCAAAGGCAATATTTCCAATGCAGTTTTTTGTTTTGTTTTGCTTTTGTTTATTTGGAGTTTTGTGATAGGATCGCATCTGTAGCCCAGGCTGGCCTCAAATTCCTGGCATTCCTTCTGTCTTAGTCTCTTAAGTGTGAGGATTACGGGACTTGAGCCTGTGTTTGGAGAGTGACCGCATGACACCTTCCATGGGATCACATGTAGGACTTTCCACTGTGGTATCCTGTCAGCGTTTAGAAACTGGCGCCGGAGAGGTGACTTGTCGGCTGAGAGTTCTTGCTATTGCAGAGGATCTGGGTTCAGTCCTCACACCCACGTGGTGGCTCACACCATCCATAACTCCAGTTTCAGGGGATCTCATGCCCTTTTCTGACCTCTTTGGCCACCAGGAACATACATGCTACTTTGTCATACATGTAGAAAAGAACCACTCACACACTAAATAAATCTCTTTTTTTTTTAAAAAAAGAAACTTTCAAATTCTGGAGCATTTCAGGTGGTGCCCAGAGGCAGTGTCCCCGAGCAGGAGTTCCAGGCAGCTATGATCTGCACAATGTGGAACTGGGGATTGAACTTGCGTCCTCTGCAAGAGCAGTGTGGCAGCCACCCTGTGGTGGCGCACGCCTTTAATCCAGCACTCGGGAAGCAGAGGCAGGTGGACCTCTGTGAGTTTGAGGTCAACCTGGTCTACAGAGTGAGTTCCAGGACAGGCCTCAAAACTACACAGCTACACAGAGAAACCCTGTGTCGAAAACTGCCAAGCTCTCTCTGCCGTCCCCAAGATCTCTTTCTAAAGAGTTTGTGATACAGAGGATTCATTACCTGTCCACACAGAACAAAGAGGATGCTCACCACTAAGGAATGGCTCATCTCTGCAATGGCTTCCTGGGGAGACAGATGTCCCCAGAGACCTGTCAGTACTCCTGTAGATCCCCCAGTCGCCTGTGAACAAAGACTGGACACGATGGCTTATGCCTATAAACCCAGCAGTAGGAGGCAGCCTGGTCCATAGAGTGAGTTCCAGACCAGCCTGGGCTACAGAATGAAACCCTGTCTCATCAAAACAAAAAATTCCTGAAGAGGCAGAGGTCGCATTTCACAGTTTAACTCACAGATAAGAAAACAGAGCGTGTCCCTCCAGTCCTTAGGCTGTAAATAGCCAGAGGAACCTAGACTCCGAGGCTGGAACTGCCTCTACTGCCACGAGTCCCGGTGGAGGTCCCCTGCTTACTCCTCCCGTCCCTGCGTCTGCTCTGCCTAGGGGTGTAGGTGGTGTCCCATTTCCTTCCACAGGCTCTCCTCCAGCTGTGCTTGCTCCCTGGGACTTCATCTCCCCCTACAGCTGCCTTCAGAGTTCTCTCTGCAGAGCGAGGATGTGGCAGAGAGGGAAAGGATGCCGTGGTCCCTGACCCTTCCAGAAGCCTCCTTTCCCTGACACACTCTCCTCCTTGCACGCCCTTTCCAGAGAGACCTGAGAGAGTCTAGAAGTTCAAAGAAAGCCAGTGATGGTTTCTCGGGCCCCAGCGCGCCTGGGAATTCTGGGAGAGAACTCTGCATCTCCACCGTGGGTTTATTTTTCTTTTAATTCTTCTGAAGAGTAAACACTCTAATCTGGAGTTATTTCCTCTGATCCTTTCTTCTTATCCCAATTGCATCTACAAAGCCCGTTTCCCAGGCCCCGTGTGGTAGGAACGTAAACAGATCCTCTTGTCTGAATTTGGAGGCACAGTAGTGGCTGCCCCTCGAGTGGTGCCTGGGTACGGGAGGGCATCATTGGCACTCTTTCCATATGGGACAAGTGTTGGTACCCTCTCCAGATCAAGGCTCACAGTCCCAGGCAGTTGGCTCAGGGTCCAAGGACCTAATCAGGGATTTGAACTTGCAAAGTCTAAATTCCAGAGTGACCCTTCTGGGCCCTCTCTAACAGGGCCTTCCAGGGAAAGGGGGGGTGGGGTGGAAATGTCTCCTAGCCTTACCCTCATAGAAACTGACAAGTAGTTAGTTATAGGAATAGTTTTAAGGAAGATTTTTTTCTTTTAAAAGTTGGGGGGTCTTTCTAGGTAGCCCAGGCTGGCCCCAGAAACAAACACCCGTCTTCTACCCCAGTCTTTTTAGTGCGGGCGTAATGGGTGTGCACCGCTAACACCCAGTTGTCGAGAGGATGCTTAACGTTCACAGGCTAGGAAAGAGGCTAAACTCCCTGGACGTAGAGCCATGTTGTGCTTTTCAAACCAAGCAAATTTTCCTTGAAGTTGGGTCAGGAGCTTGACAGTGAGGAGCGTGAAAAGCTCATTATAGGAGTTGTCATGTTTTCTTAGTCATTTTGTGCAGACTTGGAGACACGAATCACGAAAGGAATGCAGTGTGTCACCGAGAACGTGGAACCCCTCCTCTCCACTTCTGTCTCCCTCCGCCTCTCTCTTCTCTCTTTCCCTCTCCTTCCCTCTCTCTCCCTAAGACAGGCAAATAGAGAGATTTGAAACAAGCATGGGTTTTGTTGGTTTGTTTTCTGAGGGTGCAGTCTCTCCGCATGAGCATGAGTTAGGTTAGCACTCTGGATCATCTGGAGCTGGAGTTACAGGTGGCTGTGAGTCTCCCCACATGGGTACTGGGAACTAAATGCAGGTCTTTCGTAAGAGCAGGGGGCACTCTTAACCACTGAGCCGTCTCTCCAGTCCTCCGAGGTCTTTTTTTTTTTTTTTTTTTTTCGAGACAGGGTTTCTCTGTGGTTTTGGAGCCTGTCCTGGAACTAGCTCTGTAGACCAGGCTGGTCTCGAACTCACAGAGATCCGCCTGCCTCTGCCTCCCGAGTGCTGGGATTAAAGGCGTGCGCCACCTGTATTTTTATTTTCCGCGTCCGTTTTTCAAATAGCACTTGAAATCCAGGGTTGAATTTCTCAGCAGTCCGCACCAGACGTCCTTATCATCTGATAGGTACCCGAGGGCCTCCATTTCGCAAATGCTGGGGTCACAGGTGGGACAGCATGAGTGGCCTGTGGTGGTTATTAATATTCAGAGACAGGACTCTAAAGACTGCTTCATCACTCAGAGAAACAACAGTGCCGGTATGGAAATATATGGCATAGTTCACTTTGGGGGGCGGGGAGGCTCGTGGCCCCACATACCCCTGCATGTACAGCTTCACTTAGTTCCTGTGACTGATTCCTGGCAGGCATGCCGGCCCACTGTTGCCAGCCCTCTGAGAAAACCTGGAAATTCACATTTTCATGTGAAATCTCTCGAGTTTTAAATGTTGGTTGGCTTTTCTTTCCGCGGGCAGCGAAGGCCAAGCACAGCCGGCCTGCGAACTATCGGTTAACATACCACAGCAGCTATGTAAAGCCAGATTGAAGCCCGTCTTTCCGGCCTCCACACTCAGCAATAATCCCAGCCTTAGAAAACTGGTGCAGGAGGATTGCCGGGCCTTCAAGGCTAGCCAGAGCTACAAGGCTAGCCAGAGCTACAGAGCAAGACCCTGTCTCAAAATGAAGCAAACAAAAATCATCATTAAGTGTATCAGTTTTGTCATTTATCAAATAGAGATAATAATTTTTCCTAGCTCTCAGGGTTACTATGAGAATTTACAAGCAAGTACATGGAAAACCTTGACAGATCGTGCTGTGCTCCAGTCCACGATGCGGGGTGACCATGTTTGCCTGGGACAGTCCTGGTTTCTGTAGGTTGTCCTGGTATAATTAGTACGAATTCTCGATTTTATTCCCATTATTGAACATAAGTCTTATAGAGACAAGGCAGATGACTCAGTGGGTATGAGTGTTTGCTGCAAAATTGTGAGGACCTGAGTTCAAATCCACAACACCCACATCTGAGAAAGAAAATCCAGGTGTGGCTGAACCCAGACCTGTAACCCCATTGCTCCTGGGGCGGAGGGTGGTGGGGCAGTGGAGATGAGAATTGCTGGCCACCAGCCTGGCTCCAGGTTCAGAGAGAAACTTTGCCTCGAGGGACTAAGATGAAGAGTGATCGAGCAAGACACCTGAGTTCTCCTCTGATTTCCTCACCACAGTACCACACGTGTGTGCACATAGAACAGATACACACACATCACACACAAAAGTCACGTGATCACACCCCTGTGCTGTGTGGGTTAGAACAGTAACAACTATCAGATCTATTAAAAAGACCAACATTCAAGCCAGGCCATGGTGACACACGCCCTTAATCATAGCACTCGAGAGGCAGAGGTAGAGGGATCTCTGAGTTCCAGGCCAGCATGGTCTATAGAGCGAGGTCCAGGACAGCCAGGGCTACACAGAGAAGCCCTGTCTTTAAAACAAAACAAACAAACAAAAAACAATCAAACAAAAAGACCAAGATTCATGGCTGGAAAGATGGCTCTTCAGTCAGCAGTGAAGAGCACACATTGTTGATACCGAGGACTAGAGTTTGATTCCCAGCACCCCTGTCAGGCAGCTCACACCTGCCTATGACTCCAGGTATAGGAGTATCTTACATCTCTGGCCCCTTTGGGCACTCCCCCCCATAAACACATGTACACACACACACACACACACACACACACACACACTTAAAAACTTTTAAAAACAAAAACTTTAAAGGCCCAGAGTCCACTGTTTGCGGACTCTCAGCAATCATTTAACCTTGCTATATGTTCCTTCTGGTTGCTAGGGAGTGATGATGCCATGATTTTTAAGTCCTCTGAATTCAGCTGCTATTTAACAAAATCTCCTCCTGACCCCAGGACTCAGAGAAGCCAGGGACAGCACCCAAGCCCTCAGGAGCCAATTGGCCAGCGAAGATCTCTGGCAGGCAGCTGAGAATTTCTGCCTTTGAGTTCAAGTGGTAATAATTTGGAATGCTCCTACCCAGGAATTGAATGGAATGTTAATATCGAAAGCCTTAACTTCTCAGTAACACATCATTATGTTTTGGTATAATCCTGTATTTCTTTGGTCTCTGTACATGTTTCTAACTTTTTTAAAAATGTTATTTGTGGAGGCTGGAGAGATGGCTCAGCAGTTAAGTGCACTGACTGCTCTTCCAGAGGACCCGGGTTCAATTCCCAGCACCCACATGGCAGCTCACAACTGTCTGTTAACTCCAGTTCCAGGGGACTTGACACCCATGGCAACACCAGTGCGCATAAGATAAAAACAAATAATTTAAAAAATGCTGTGTGTGTGTGTGTGTGTGTGCGCGCCTGTATGGATGTATGTGTGTGTGTGTGTGTGTGTGTGTGTGTGTGTGTGTGTGTGTGTGTGCCTGTGTGGATGGACATGTCTTTGAGAGTACCACAGAGGCCGGAAGCATGCCTGATCTCGTGGAGTTAGTTACAGGGTTTGTGAAACACTGCTTGACAGAGGTGCTGGGAACTGAAGTTGAGTCCTCTGCAAAAGCAGAAAGTGCCTTTAACCCCTGAGCCGTCTCTCCAGCCCTCCTGAAATGTTTACTTGGCATTCCATGGAAAACTGGAAACCATAGGCTGACCCAAAAGAGAGCCTTATTTCTGTTGTTGCTATAGTAAGCAAGAGGGGCCCTTCTCATATTTCTAATATTTTTTTTTCATAGAACAGGCCTTGAGGGGCTGGAGAGATGGCTCAGAGGGTAAGAGCACTGGTTGCTCTTCCAGAGGTCCCAAGTTCAATTCCCAGCAACCACATGGTGGCTCACAACCATCTGTAATGAGATCTGGTGCCTTCCTTGCCAGCAGTACATTGTATGCTTAATAAATATATCTTAAAAAAAAAAAAGAACAGGCCTTGATTTTTTATTACTTAAAAAGCTTCATATTAATTTCCTTTTTCTGACTCTATGTTTGTGCCTTCCGTGTTTCTACAGTGATTTTTACGCTCCTCGATATAGGAGGCATGCTTGACTATTATAAGTTCCTCTGAGCACCTCTTCCTGGGAAGAGGAAAAATAATATTTCTAGTGTTTTAGTTTTCAGTCATTGATGCCCCAGCTTCAACAAAAGTCAAAATTAAATTTAAAGAAACACCCGCTTTCCTCAAATTTGTGTGGATGTCTCCAAATACATTCACTCCACCATTGATCCTCTGTTAGTTATGTGGGTGTCTAACCTGGCACGCAGGCTGGGACCCGGAGAGGCTCCTATCAATGATGTTATGAAATAATATTCTCACAGTTTCCTCCCACACATGTTGGCTCACAGGAGCCTTGGGGACCTGCTTTAATAAAGTAGTGTCCGGTGGTGGTGGCGGCGAGGTCCTAGCAGGGGTGCCAAGAGCATCCACTTTGGTGTGGATGTGTTCCACCCACGCGTGCCCGGGTCTGGATTCCGAGTTTAGCCTGGGGCGACGGGGTTGGACTTCACTGGCCCAGAAAACCATTTCCTGCCGTCATAGTATCCGTGGTTGTGCAAGTGCCCTCATCGGGAAGGAAGTGGCTGTTGGGCTGTTTATTTTGGCTGCGGACCCGCAGACGGCCTCTGGAGAGAGGTCCTGGCGGGCTGGGTGCAGATCTGGGTGGTGCCAGGTACCCCTGCAGATGCAAACCCTCGTGGGTGTGGTGGGCTCCTGGGATGCTTGTGGATGAAGGGCTGGGTCCTAGTGAACTGGAAGGAGCTGTTCCGGAGGGGAGCAAAGAGAGTCTAGGGTCCCTCCACTGCTTCTGTGGGCTCTGTATGGCTGTACTCTTGGTCTTGGAAGATAAGCCTGGGAAGTAGCAGGCTGAAAAGGATTTTAGTGCCTGGTTCTGAGAAGACAAAGGCCATCAGACAAAGGGGGAGTGAGTTCCATACTCCCCGCCCCCTCATGTTGTGTGTGTTTTTTGAAGTTGCTTTTTAAAAAGCAAATAAAAATTTATGTGTGTGTGTATGTGTTTGTGTGAATATGTGTCGTGTGCACAGGTGCCCTAGGAGATCAGAAGAGGGTGTCAGATCCCCTGGAGCTGCCTTACATGGCCACTGGCAAGTGAATTTTGTTCCTGTAGAAGAGCAGTGAGGATCTCACTTTGTAACCCAGGCTGGCCTATCTGTCAATCATCCTGCCTTGAGCCTCCTGAGTACTGGGCTTGCCCGCATGTGCCACCACACCTGGCTAAGATCCAACACTCCCAACAACAAGGAAGAGAGCCAGGTGGTGATTTGTGTTCCCAGAAAACCCAGGATGCAAGCCCCACTGAGACCTTTTCCCTGGGACAGTACCTGCAGATCCCCAGGAAGCAGGAAAGCATTGTAATTGGGGCTTCCCGCCGTCTCCTGCAAGAGCTCTGTCCCGCCACTAAACCCGTTCCCGTCAGACACAAGATGGCACACTTAGCAACCCACGTAGTAAAGCAGAAAGAAATGTATGTCTGGAAAGTAATGAATTCCGCAGGACTGGAGCAAGGAAGGGTCTGTATCCTAGCAAGGGCGAGCGCTGTGGGTGAAGGCTTAGGCGTCATGCGCTTGAGGCAGCGACTGCCCGCAGTTCGGACAGACTGGAACTGACTGCTGAGCAACGAGAAAGGGAGAGGGAAGGCCACTCCAGGGTTTGGATAGGGTGCAGTGGGGGGAGGACTGGGCGCCTGAGACGGAGGGATGAGGATCAGTGTGTCTACAGGTATATGGGCGCAGGCTAGCGGACGGAATGTTGAGTGAACTGCTGGGTCCCCACGGTTGGCCCCTTAGCAGGGCGGAGCTGGCAGCTTCTGCTGAGTCAGGGAGACATTTCCAGGCTTGGCCTTAAGGCCAATTGAAAACAGCTGTTTCGCTTGGCTAGCAGCCCTGTGGCCAGCCTCTGGCTCTCCCTGAAATGACCCCTCACCTCTGCCTCTGTGTGACCTGGGGAGAATAACAAGAGAGAGGTTGAAGGGCTGGAGGCCATCCTGCAATGCCTTCTCTGGGTCATAGCTCCCTCCCACCCCAAAGTCACCAGCTCTCTAAGAGCTAAGCCAGATGGGTGCCGGGCCCCCAATTTCAGATTCCAGAGTCTGGCCTTTGCTCCCGCGCGGCTCCCCAACTTGGAACAGCCTCTGTCCTCCCCTCTGCTCGCGCCTTCAGGGTTTTCTTGGACAGGCCTTTTCCCTCCACAGAGATTGCCTGAGAGTTTGCTGCGTGCCAGGCGCTGTGCTAGAATTAGCTTCTCCGCCGCTTCCTTCAACAGTGATGTCTTCAGCTTTGTCATCTAGAGCAGCTGGTTAGCCAGGGCCTCAGCCCTCTGTCTGGGTCTGCTCTGGAGGAGTCCCGCAAGCTGTAAGAGCAGCGAGGAGGGTTTCTGTGGAGAAGCAAAGCCTTCAGTGAGCCTTTGACCGGGGACTCCAGTAGAACCTTGGGGTGGAGGGCGGGAGAGAAGGAGAGAAAGAAGACAGGCATCTCTTCAATCAAGGCACATTGCTTTAAAACCCACTTGCCAAGCCAGGCAGTAGTGGCACACGCTTTTAATCCCAGCACTTGGAAGGCAGAGGCGGGTCTATCTCAATGAGTTCAAGGCCAGCCTGTTCTCAAAATGAGTTCCAGGACAGCCAGGACCATCCCATAGAGAAACTGTCTCAAATAACCCACTTGCCTCCGTGTATGGGAATACATTTTCACGTCAATGACCTGGTCATCTGAGATGCCAAAAGAGTGGACTACAGGCTTTTGTCTGGCCATTGCTTTCTCGAGGTCTCTGAGGCTGTACCGGAGAGGCAGACTCCAGTTACCAGCAAAGCTCTTTTCTGTCCAGCACCTCCATTCCACTGCGCAGTCTGACTTCAGGCTGGCCGATTTGCACACGTGTTGGTGTGTGCCTTGTAGCATTTTCATGAATTGCTTCAGGATGTTCCTCTCCAGCTTCCTTGTAAACAGCACAAGGGCAAAGGCCATGTCATCTCAGGTCTAATTGCCTTCTGATGCCTGGGACAGTG
The DNA here is from genome assembly GCF_018167655.1 of Microtus oregoni. Taxonomy (NCBI): domain Eukaryota; kingdom Metazoa; phylum Chordata; class Mammalia; order Rodentia; family Cricetidae; genus Microtus; species Microtus oregoni. The sequence continues at coordinate 14,580,157 of NW_024543222.1, read as the reverse complement.
CTTCATCCAGGCCTGTCGTCAGCGTGGGCTGAGAGGGCTGGTGGGTTAGGGGAGCAGCTGGAGGGGGGTCAGGAGAATGCACTGGGGGTTCAGCCTCCCCTGGAAGGACCCACCTACCACTGCGGACTCAAGAAACTGGTCTGGCAACGGCAGAGGGATTTTGGAGCAACCACCTCCTGGAGAGTAAGAAAGGTGGGCTCTGGTCCCAAGAATTCTTAAAATTAACAGAATACGAGCATAAAGCAGGCAAGTTCAACACAAACCGAGGGTGTGGCTCGGTGGCAGAGCGCTTGCTCAGGATGTGTAAAGACCTGGGTTCTACCCCCAACAGCAAAAAGAGAAGAAAGGTCATGATCCTGGCTAGTTCACAGAATGGGAGCAGAGCTCAGGGGAGACACGGGAGCGCAGGGCTGGAGACTCGATGTCCAGTGTTAGTGGAGCGTGCTTCTCCTTCCAGTATTCAGCTCTGTTTCTTTTTATGTCCATCCCTTCAGGATAGGAAACCTGATTGTTGGCAGCCTCCATCTAGAGATCTCTACAAAAAGAAAACTTTCTTTATTCTGGGCTCATTTTCTGCCTGGCCGGGTTTGAGTTCTGTGTCACTTACATCACGGTGGCCAAGGGGATTGGATACTGTTGTCAGTCAAGAGTGAGCCTGGTGTCCACCCGAGCAGCCATAGCTCATTGTTTATATAGAAGGAGGCGGGGAGCGGGGGGGGGGGGGGGGGGGGGGAAGGGGGAAGGAGAAGAAAGGGGAAGCTTGCTAGGCAAACAAAAACAAAGGCTCGCTGAGGCTAGGGATTCAGCCATCATCTCCATTCCTCAGTTCAGCAGACTGTAAGGAGGGCTGGGATCTGCCACTGTGTCCTCAAGACCTATAAAACTCCTTCCTCCTCCCTGTTCCTATTTTTGTTTTTAACTGAGTTTCATGTAGCTCAGGCTAGCCTTCAACTTGCTATGTCATTGAGGATGAGCTTAGGACTGGGATAGAATGCAGGTATATGCCTCCATGCTGGGTGGATATGCTTGGATGTTTCAAATATGAATACTGGGTGCCGTGTGTGTGTGTGTGTGTGTGTGTGTGTGTGTGTGTGTGCGCGCTGCTGGCGGTTGAACACAGGGCCATGTACTTGCTGAGCAGCTTGCAACACAGTTGCATTCCTAGTCCTGACATTCCTAGCAAGCGTTTGCTGAATGAACGCATGACTTACACCCAACCGCTGCCCAGTGCACAGGCCACTGACTAGCTTCATTGATTTATTCATTCATAAATACGTGTTGAGCCACAGCTTGACAGGTGGCACTGTTCCCACATGAGGTGATTGACAGCAAGCATACAAGTGGTCCACTTTGTCAGACCTGGTGTGTTGGGGGTTGGAATCTCTGAGATGGACACTGGCATCCTGTCCTCCCAGGTGTATGGGTGTGCACTGTGGGAGGAACGAGGCTGGAGGGGCCCTTTTGGGGCATTAGGTCTCTGCACTTCGAGTCCCCCCCTCCCCCCGCCTGCTCTGTATGAGATTGGTGAGAACACGGGGTTCAGAGAACTCGGAGCGGTTCTCAGCAAGCCTACGTTCCCTTTGCTCCCTCATCAGCGCTTTCTGCTCTGCCAAGGCTATGTCCCTGCATCATGTCCAAGTGCCCTGGCCCCTGGCTTGGCTGGGTCCCCGAGAACCACCTACAGGAATTCTCTCCTCCGCCTCTCCTTTGCCCTCTAGCTCTTCTCTGGTCTTTGTTCCTCATCCAGGGTCTGTTTTCAGTCACAGCCACGGCAGCTCATGACCCGCAGTTTTCCCCTCTGCCTCCAGGTCTTCGGGTTTCCAGAGCTCCATCCTGACCTGGCTTTCTGACCCCAAGAAGGCAGCTAGGATCTCTCTCATAGCCCAACCAGACCCCTGGAATTTAAGGGCTTCTTTGTTTCAAGTTGTTGTCTTTGTCTAAGATTGTAGATCCCAAGAGGGCAAAGATGGTGGTAGGTGCTGGGACTTTCTTTGGGGTCCATCATTGCTTGAAATGTGCTGTGTACCTTGGCAAGTACTCCAGGAAGCTAGATGGACTTGAACCCAGGAGTAGGGTGGTTGTAGGAGGCATGCACCCTTGTCTCACGGAACAGGAGGGAGCCCGGGTCCTGAAAAGTATGGTTGGGCGTCCCAGTCCCTTCTCTGGGTTTCAGTTTTCTCATCTGTCAGGTGAAAGGGGCTTGGAGTGGCCTTTGCCGATTGGTGTAGACCTCTTTTGGTCTCTCTGTGTTTTTTCCCCTTTCTGGGACAGGGCATCTCTGTGTAACAGCCGTGGCTGTCCTCGAACTCACAGAGATCCGCCTGTCCCTGCCTCCCGAGTGCTGGGATTAAAGGTGTGTGCCACCACCGCCCGGCTCTTTTGATCCTTTCATCAGACGTTTGTCACCGCACCTTCAGTCTGACTGGGACGGAGCTGGTATTGCCTGTGGATTAGCTGGCTGGGAACAAAAGACACCGTCCCACTGGGGACCCACGCCAGCCAGAAGTTTTGAGCCATTTTGTCCACTCCTCCCTCTGGGAAGCATTTATAAAAGCGAGCAATATCATCGCTCTTTTCTGCTCCCAGGCCCTTTCCCTTGCTATGGCCGCTTTCATTTGCTGTTGTGGAATTTTAGACACCATAGCCTGGGGTTTGTGATGGTCGTTCAGTGGGTAAGAGGGCTTGCTGTGCAAGCATGGGATCCTGAGTTCAGTCCTGTGTCCATGGGTGGGTGGAGCCAGGTGTGGCTGCGCGTGGACCTCGGCCCCTGGTACTGTGTGGGCAGAGACAGGAAGATCGTTGGGGCTTGTCGGTTGCCAGCCTAGCTGGTTCCCTGAGAGACTCTGTCTCAAGAGAATAAAGCAGAATATTGGCCTCCAAACATGGCATGTGGGCTCATGCACCCATATACGTGACATGTGCATACATCATAACACACACATACACACACGTGCATACACACATGAACTTGCATCCCACAAAGATACTCAACCTTAAAGGAAGATTGGGTAGGTCTGGATCAAATCCTGGTTCTAGTTATATTTCTCTATTCCAGAAATAAGGGGTCATTTGTGTTCATCACAAAACATCACACTTAGAAGGGTTATAAATAACAGAGACTTGTTTGGTTCCAGATTTGGAAGCTACAGAGTCAAAGATCAAGGCGTCGACAGCTTCAGTGTCTGGTGACACTCATTCCTCCCACCCAGCCTTCTTCTCACTATTACCTCATAGGTTGAAAGGGCAGTGGAGACTCAGTTAGCTCAGGTTGGCCCTGAAGTCTGTTATGTAGCTAAGGACGACTGTGAACTAATTCTCCTACTCCTACCTCCTGACTGCTGGCGGTGGGGTTCCAGGCATGCACCCACTATGCCTGGTTTGTGTGGTGTTGAGGATTGGACTCAGGACTTTGTGTGTGCTAGGCAAGCCCTCCACCAACAGAGCTACATCCCCAGCCCTGCCCCAGGGAGTCTTTTATAAGGGCATGAATCCTGTTAATTAATGTGATTACCCTTAAAATACTTCCCAGAGGCCCACGCCCTAACACCCTCATTCAAGGGTTAAGATTTCAAAATAGATATTTGGGGAAGGGTGTAAACACTCAGACCATAGGAGGAGAAGAGCAGATCATGGGTGGACAGCCAGTGACAGGAAGTTTATCTGTGGCAGCCACCCAGATGGTACTGAGTGAAGCTCACATGCATCTTGCCAGAGAGGACCCCTACACACACACACACACACACACACATACACACACACACACACACTCTGTGCTGTCAGGATTGAGGGACAGGGCCCCACTGGAACTTCCCACTATAGTATTTTGACAGGAGTTTGTGGCACTACGTATTAGAAAAACAAACAAACAAACAAAAAAAACCCAAAAACAACCTAAGCCGGGAGGTGGTGGTGCACACCTTTAATTCCAACACCTGGGAGGCAGGGGCAGGTGGATCTCTGTGAGTTCGAGGCCAGCCTGGTCTACAAGAGCTAGCTCCAGGATAGGCTCCAAAGCTATAGAGAAACTCTATCTTGAAAAACTAGAAGAAAAAAAAGAAAAAAAACAAATCTAGCAGCTCGGATGAGGAGTAGAACGGCAGGCTTGGTTTTAATTATGACGTAGGTATGAGATTTATTCGTGCATGCACACTGCTACCCAGTGTGTGTTGGGCTCTGCTGTGTGTCAGGGTTAGAGGAGGTAGGGGCACAGCGCTGGAGAAGGCACAGAAGGTTCTCAGGAACTTAGAAGAAAGAGGGGCAACAAGAAGTAGAACACGTAGGACAGTAAATCCTGCCTCTAGCAATGGCAGACTAGTTTGCTGACATCTAACTCTATGACCAAGAATGCGTAGAGACTACGAATAAAATGTATGACCGTCTGACGGCAGTAGGGAGGAACTAGAACACGACAGATGGAGAGAGGAAAGATCTTCGAAAGAAAAAAGCAAGGAGGGTGAGACAGCTTAGCTGGTAGATGCCTGCTGCCAAGCCTGATGGTCTGAGTTCAATTCCCAGGATCCAAATGGTGGAGGGAGAGAACTGACTTCCTGCAAACTGTGTGAGAACACACACAGGCACCTACACAGACGCACGCACACACACACACACACACACACACACAAGCAAGGGGTAAACTTTAAAATATAATAACAAATTCAAAAAGAAAGTATATTCTTTTTGTTGTTGTTGTTTTCAAGACAGGATTTCTCTCTGTAGCTTTGGAGCCTGTCCCAGAATTGGCTCTGTAGACCAGGCTGGCCTCGAACTCACAAAGATCCGTCTGCCTCTGCCTCCCAAGTGTTGGGATTAAGGGTGTGCACCATCATCACTTGGCTAGAAAGTATATTCTTGAATATGGTATGTTAAGCAACCTGAACACACTGCCCAGCTTGAGGTGCTGTCTGGGGCTGCAGAAACAGAGACCCGAGTTTGGGGTTACTAAAAAGGCTAAAAGCCAACAGGGAAGGTTCTAGACAGGAAGCAGTCATAGAAATTCTTCCAACAGACCTCCTCAGAACCTCAGTGGTTCCTAAGTTGTCATATGCAGGAAAAGGCCCTAGGTCCCCACATCCAGCCAGAAGCAGCAGCTGAGGCAGAAGTCTAAGCTATCTCCTGAGCAGAGTTCGCAAGAAAGTTCCACCAAGTCAAAGGGGCCTACGGTCATCAACTGAGGTCGTCATCTGAGGTCTTCTAAAACCCCAGTGGGGCCTTACTTCAAGACTGAGTCCAAGGCTAAGGGGTACACCCTCAGACTCAAGGCATGACAAAGCCTGAAGTTCACCTTCCACAAGATCCAAGTGATCCACTGTGAATGTAACTGCCTGTTAAAACAGGACTCGACAATCTTTATAGGAAATTTTAAAGAATCATATCCACAAGAACATCATCCACAAGACCCATGATATCTGATATATAATAGACACAGGGGCTGGAGAGATGGCTCAGCTGCTACGAGAACTTGCTGCTCTTCCCGAGGACCCAGGTTTAGTTCCCAGCACCCACAACTCACAACTGTCTATAACTCTGGCTCTAGGGGATCCAGTGTCCTCTCGGGTATCGCTTAGGCACTGCGTGCATGCGGTGTACATGCATACAGTCAGGTACACACATATGCACATTAAATAAAGATGTCTAAAACAATTAGTAGACATTATCCACAGTGTCTAGTAGAAAGTAAAAATTACCAATGCCAGCATCGGGCTCACAGATAATTCAAATGTGGGTGGGGGGAGAATCAAAAGTAAATATTGAAAGGAAAATTATAATCAAACCATAAAATAGAGCATATCTGTGGTTTATTAGATTAGAGAGGGTTCTGAAATCTGATTTTTTTAAAACATTTTTATTAATTTATTTTTATTATGTATACAATATTCTGTCTGTGTGTATGCCCGCAGGCCAGAAGAGGGCACCAGACCCCATTACAGATGGCTGTGAGCCACCATGTGGTTGCTGGGAATTGAACTCAGGACCTTTGGAAGAGCAGGCAATGCTCTTAACCGCTGAGCCATCTCTCCAGCCCTGAAATCTGATTTTTTAATTATTATTATTAGTAGTAGTATTTTTGATCTTCTGAAATGTGATTTGTCAGGTAGAGGAAATAGTGCAAAGGCTTGAGACTGGGAAACAACCCAACAGGGACATAAACTGGGCACAGTAAGAAATTAATGTTGTGTCTTAGGGTTTCTATTGCTGTGAAGAGACACCATGACCATGGCAACTCTTACAAAGGAAGAGTGGCTTGCTAATAATTCAGAGGTTTAATCCGTTAATGACATACCTGGAAGCGAAGCAGCCTGCAGGCAGACATGATGCTCCAGAAGGAGCTGAGGGTTCTGTAACTTGCAGGTAACAGGAAGTGGCCTGAGACACTGAGTGTTGCTGGGGTTCAGCTTTGGCTCTGGTTCAGGTTCTGAGACAGGCAAGGGGTGTCAGAGCAAGGAAGAAGTCTGACCACCAGGTGGATTGCGCTCAAGTGGTCCTGAATAGCTCTGTTGAGCATCTTTATTTATACTTAAACAGGGTTTTTCTTACCAGGGTCGCATGAATGGCTTTATTATTGGTTCTTATTTTTGACTTTTAAAAAACACATCTTATTTTGAGAAATACATCATAGTCATTACAAAAGCTCCCATTGTTCCCTTTTATGCTTCCCCAAATACACTTTCCTGCCCTCTACATAACCTTATTCTAGACATAGAGTGCAGCATTTTTGCAGGTTTAACTAAATATCAGCCATATACACCCTGCTCTTGCAGCATTGATGTCAGCTGGCAGCTACTTGTGGTGACAAAGTTAAGAAGTAATGGACATGGGCACAATGCTTTAAGGACAACAATATTCTGATGTGAGATTCCCGTCTGTATATTGTGAATATATTTTATTGCCATTGGTTAATAAAGGAGCTCTTTTGGCCTATGGCCGGGCAGAATATAGCAAGGCAGGAAATCCAAGCAGAAATAGAGGAGGAAAGAAGGTGGAATCAGGCAGACTCCATGTAGTCGCCCAAGAAGCAGGAGGTAACAAACCACGAGCCTCATAGTGAAATATAAAATAATAGAAATGGGTTAATTTAAGATTTAGTTAATAAGAAGCCTGAGCTAATAGTGTTGTAATTAATATAGTTTCTGTGTGATTGTTTGGGTCTGGGCAGCCAGGAAATGAAACGCAGTCTCTGGTTATAATATTCAAACCCGCACAATTCTTTCATGCCTGCAAGATAAGATACAGTTCCCTTTTCTACAAAAGGATCAAGGCAGACTTTGATAAGGCGCTCTTTCCCCATCCACCATACCACGCTTCTCCCACAAATATAAGCTCCTGTGTGTGGTAAAGATGGATCCCTCATCACACATTCTGCATTACATTTTTCCTATTAGAGCATACCAGACCCTACCAATGATACTATGTTTGGCGTCCAGGGAACTTACTCTCAACCGCTAACCCCATGTGTACTCCTGAGGCCTTTCCTCTGTTCTGTGTGTGCATGCCCTACTCTCCTTTCCAGAACCGTGACACATGGTTAATGCTCCAAGTGTTGTTTTCTCCTATGTACCTAACTGTCTCTGTTGACCCAGAACAGCTCCAGGACTAGGCGTTTTAGTTAGTAATTCCAGATAAGAAATTTGAGAAGCTTTCGCTCTCTGCTGACCCTAAGGGGGAAACATTTGAGAAAGAACAGACTTTTCAGGGAAAATTGCCGCTGTGGCATGTGTGACTGACAGAGTAAAACTAAAAACTGCCCAAAGAATCACCAATGTGATGAGAAAGAAAAGAGCCCGCAAGCCGCGTGAATTCAGCGAGGTCCTGTACTGTGCAGACCCGAGGTCCACTGGTCCTTGCTGAGTGTGAAATCGTTCTCTGTGGGCTTTGCCTCTTGGAGACCAGCTGGACAAGCAAGCGCTAGACGGCCCTGCTTCCATAGGGTGTGGCTTGAACCAGCTATGTGGCCTCAAAGCACACTCCCACAGTGACACACTTCCTCTAAAAGTGCTACACCCACTCCAACAAAGCCACACCTCTTAACCGTGCCACTCCCTTTGGGGACCATTTTCTTTCAAACCTCCACGGTAAGGAAATAGGACAATTATAAAAATACTATAATGACAGTTTCTCTGTGGCTTTGGAGCCTGTCCTGGAACTCGCTCTTGTAGACCAGGCTGGTCTCGAACTCATAGAGATCCGCCTGCCTCTGCCTCCCGAGTGCTGGGATTAAAGGAGTGCACCACCATCGCCCGGCTATTTCTAGAATTTTCCATTTAATATCTTAGGACAGCAGCTGTCAGTAGGTAACTACACTAAAGAAAATGAAGCCACGGACAAAGGGCACGTGTGTATGAGGGATGGATGTGCTCTGGAGAGTTGGGCTTGACTGTAGAGTTGGGCAGAGGCCCAATCCTGCTTCCGGGTGGTGATGAGGCTGAACGAGAATGGGCCATGCCATCTCTGAATACAGGAGCATGGCAGTGCCCTCACCCTGTCTTGAACTGTGACAGAGAGGACCAAGCGACTTGACACCGAGACAAGTGCATGGGCAGGGCCTGCAGGCCTTAGCCGTCATCAAGGCCAAGGTTGTGATGACTTCCTGTTCTGTCTTTCCTTCCAGAACCTGATGTCTTCCTCATCTTCAGCCAGGGGATGCAGGGCTGTCTGGAGGCCCAGGGTGTGCAGGTCCGAGTCACCCCAGTGTGCAACGCCAGTCTCCCAGCCCAGCGCTGGAAGTGGGTCTCCCGGAATCGACTCTTCAACTTGGGTTCCATGCAGTGCCTGGGAACAGGCTGGCCGGTCGCCAACACCACGGTTTCCCTGGGCATGTATGAATGCGACCGAGAGGCCCTGAGTCTTCGCTGGCATTGCCGTACACTAGGGGACCAGCTGTCCCTGCTTCTGGGGGCCCGTGCTGGCAATGCATCCAAGCCTGGCGCCCTTGAGCGTGGTGACCAGACCCGCAGCGGCCAATGGAACATCTACGGCAGTGAGGAGGACCTGTGTGCTCGGCCCTACTATGGTGAGGGGCTGCTTGCTGGCAAGGGGTGCCAAAGGGACAGGGCTAGGAAAACAAGGCCTTTGACAGCTGTGGACCCTTGGCAGTCACTGTTAAACAGGAAGAAGTTTTAAATAATTAGGAAAATTAACTTCAAAGTGTTTAATTTCATTATTTTTTTAATTCAAACAGAGGCTGGAGAGATGATTTAGTCAATAAAGTGCTCGTCACTTAAGTATGAGGACACAGGTGAAATCCCCAGAATCTGCATAAAAAGACGACGCGTAGGGCAACGTGCTTATAATCCCAGCACTCGGAAGGTAGACACAGGGGGATGCCTGGGGCTCCAGGGATGGTCAGTCTGGCTGACTCTGTAAGCCCCAGGCTAATGAGAGACCCTGTCATAGAACCAAGGTGAGAAGGCGGAGGTGGTGCACACCTTTAATCCCAGCACTCCGGAAACAGAGGCAGGTGGATCTCTGAGTTCGAGGTCAGCCTAGTTTATTGAGCGATCCAGAACAACCAGGGCTACACAGAGAAAATGTGTCTCAACCCCCCTAACCCACACACCCCCACACACAAAAAAAAAAAGAAAGAAAAGAAAAACCCAAAGTGCGTAGCTCATAGATAACCCAGATGGCAAAAAAGATCAGAAGTAAACATTGGAAAGAAGATTATATAGAGGATAGTTGGTTTCTTAGGAGACTAGAGAGGGCCTTTCTGAAGATGCAAATTTGTTCTTTTTCCTCTGAAATGTGAATTGTCAGGAGGAGGAGACATTCAAAGGCCTTGAGACTGGAAACAACCAAACAGGGACATGGGAGTCAATGCTGACAACTACTTCCGTGTGCACATGTGTGCCTGTGGAAACAGGGACATGGGGGTCAATGCTGACAACTACTTCCGTGTGCACATGTGTGCCTGTGGAAACAGGGACATGGGGGTCAATGCTGACAACTACTTCCGTGTGCACATGTGTGCCTGTGGAAACAGGGACATGGGGGTCAATGCTGACAACTACTTCCGTGTGCACATGTGTGCCTGTGGAAACAGGGACATGGGGGTCAGTGCTGACAACTACTTCCGTGTGCACGTGTGTGCCTGTGGAAACAGGGACATGGGGGTCAGTGCTGACATCAACTTCTGTGTGCACGTGTGTGCCTGTGGAAACAGGGACATGGGGGTCAGTGCTGACATCAACTTCCGTGTGCACATGTGCGCCTATGGATACATGCTTGCGTGTGCATATACACACACCTTTGCATGATGTGCACACACAGGAAATAATTAAAAATTAGAGATCAAGGTGACTCAGTAGGTGAAGGTGCCCGCTGCCCGACACCTGCATGGTGCCAGCAGAGAAATGTCCTGAAAGCTGCCCTATAAAACACACACTAAATAAACAAAATGTAATGAAAATTTAAAGATTAGAAAGTAAAAATAACGAAAATTTCAAAATTAGCTTGCACCATCCCATAAAGTGACGGAGAACCTGCAAGACAAGGATTCATGCCCAGGGAAAGTGATTTACAACAGGAAGTGCAGTGGCTGCGGAGGCTAATCTGATTTTTTCTGGGAAAAGGCTAACCCTATAAGGAGGACAGCATTATTGTGTTGAGCCTCAAGGGTCTTCAGCCTGGCTAAAGACCTTAGAGAGTGCGGCCTGTGAAGACTTGGGAGCTTTTAAGGCGGGCAAGGCTCAGGTTTGCACTCCCCGCCCTGGGGCGGTGGGGGCAGGAGGACTAAGGCTAGCCTTGGCTACACAGTGTGTTTGAGGATAACCTGGGCTATGTCTCATAGAGAGGCGGTGGGGGAGGAAGTGGCACAAGCATTTTGAGCTGAAAGGAGATAAGAAAAGGGGCCAAGAGAGCCACTCCAGGTTGCATTAGTTGTGAGACAATAGAAACATGACATTGGGGCTGGTGAGCCAGCTCCGTGGGTGAGCGCACCTGTCCGCACCTGTCAAGAAACCTGACAACTTAAGTTCAATCCCTGGGACCCACATAGCAGAAGGAGAGAGAGAACCAGCTCCTGTAAGTTGTCCTCAGACTTTAATATATTGTGTATGTTCCCCACCACCTAAATAAAATGCCATCGATTTTTTAAAATCCTGATAGTATATTAAAATAATTAAAATAATTAAAGATTAATACTGCTTATAAAGACTTAAAATGAATATCCTAAAGTTAAATGACATATCCCCCCCACCCACGCCGCCACATTCACTCTCCAGAGAGACGCCATGGTAACAACACAGGTTTTGCGGGTGGTTAATGGGGACCTTAGTCACTCAAGATCTTGTGACCAGATCCATCTTTGGAATTCTTTCCTGGAAGGACACCCATGTTCCAAGATAAAACTTTTGGGGGGCAGCCTGGAGGCTTGGTTGGCTGGCTCAGCCCTCTGTGACATTGGGAAGATACTGGAGGGGTTGGAAAGCCCTTTTTCCACCTAGTGGGGTGTCAGTAGCCCCGTTCCTTGTTCCTAGCTAGAGGTTGGTTCTCTCTTTAAAGCCATTGTCGGTTGCCATGGCCCGTATTCCCAGTCTCCTGGGTTATAGTGGCTTTTCCCTTGGGGTGGGGTGGGGTGGGGCAGGCAGTCTGTGGGGGTCCAGGCACCAAGGCATGGCTCATGGCTCTCTTCCCCTGTAGAGGTCTACACCATCCAGGGAAACTCCCACGGGAAGCCGTGCACCATTCCCTTCAAATACGACAATCAGTGGTTCCATGGCTGCACCAGCACTGGCCGGGAGGATGGGCATCTGTGGTGTGCGACCACCCAGGACTACGGCAAAGATGAGCGCTGGGGATTCTGCCCCATCAAGAGTGAGAGACAGAGTGGGAGAGAGCCCTGGAGGGAGGCTGGCGATGAGGTCCGGGGAGCTGGGGTTGGGGGGCGGACAGATTCAGAGAGGGCTGAAGAGCTTTCGGGACCGGAAGTCCCTCTTCCGTGGTGTAGCCTGTGCGGGAGTTGAGGGAGGGACCCACAACCCATCTATGGCCGTGGCAGGTAACGACTGTGAGACTTTCTGGGACAAAGACCAGCTGACTGACAGCTGCTACCAGTTTAACTTCCAATCCACGCTGTCCTGGAGGGAGGCCTGGGCCAGCTGCGAGCAGCAGGGTGCGGACCTACTGAGTATCACGGAGATCCACGAGCAGACCTACATCAACGGTGAGGTGGAGGGCAGCCTCCTGTGGCTCAGCCTGTTGAAGTCTGACCCATGCTGGGTGTGGGGGGCCACCAGCAGTCTGAGGTCAGCCCCTGCTCCCACCACCAGGCAGGACCTGGACTCTTCTGTGGGAGGGCCAAGGAAGGCATTTATTTCTCAGTGATCACTTTCTACCAGGGCTCCTCACCGGCTACAGCTCGACGCTGTGGATTGGCCTTAATGACTTGGACACCAGTGGAGGTTGGCAGTGGTCAGACAACTCGCCCCTCAAGTACCTCAACTGGGAGAGTGGTGAGACATGGGGACATCCCGCTCCCCTCCCGGTGCTTGGCTTCCTTTTACCCTGCTCTGGAGGTGGGAAACCGACTTTTCCATCCCCTCCTGGAATGTGCCCAGTGCGTGTTGTGAAGTGGGAGCTGCTGGCACCCTACTCAGTCAAATGAGTCCTGGTCTAGACTAGGGGTCGAACCCAATTTCAGTCTCTAGTCACAGTTTTTAGACACACATAGCTGCATCTGTGTCCCCAGGGCCTATCTGGGGAGGTAGGGGCTAAAATAAACATTGTTGATTAGGGGCTTTAGGATGGTGTGAGCCCAGGCTAAAATGCAGGGTGACCCGGTGACCTGGTGGTGGGATGGACAGAGCTGTATGGAGGGCTGGGCTTCTGTGCTAATGCAGACATCCAGGGAGTGAAGGGAGACAGGAGGTTCTGAAGAGGGCTGGGGGGCGGGGCACAGTATGAGCTTCCCTCTCCTGGGGTGCTGGCACCCCGCCTGTCCCACAGATCAGCCGGACAACCCAGGTGAGGAGAACTGCGGGGTGATCCGCACCGAGTCCTCAGGTGGCTGGCAGAACCATGACTGCAGCATCGCCCTACCTTACGTTTGCAAGAAGAAGCCCAATGCCACAGCCACAGCCGAGCTTATCCAGCCAGGTGAGCCGGTCACAGGGGGCCAAGGCCACCACGGCCACAGGCCAGTTCAGTACTTCTCCTTCCCTAGCGACACAAGTGGCTCTGGTTCTCTCTCTCAATTATTCAGCTGGGTCTGGAGAGATTGGAGTGTGCCATTAAGTCATTGGGTGAACATTTTGTTGGGATCAGTGATAAAGACAGCAAGTATTCACTAGGCCCTGTGGTGAGCACAGTCCGCTGGAGGTCACAGGCATCTTAGGACTTAGAATATGGCGAGCTATGGGCTATGAAAATATGTAATAAATGTGAGGGGGAAGAGGGTTGAGCTCTTGAAAGTTGAAGGATTTCGTGGATGCGATATTGGACCTGAGATTTTCGGGTTGACAGCAAGTTTAGAAGGGCAGAAGGAGGGCTGGGGGGCAGTAGCTCAGTAAGACCTGAGCGCAATCCAGAACACCCACATGAAAAAAAAAAAGTCAGGTGTGGTGGGGTGCACCTGCAATTCCCGTGCTGGGGAGGCAGAGACTAGAGGATCCAGGCTAGTCCACTTGTTCAGTTCCAGGCCAGCAAGAGACTTAAAAAAAAAAGTGACTGATACCTAAGGAGAACCCAAGGCTGTCTTCTGGCCTCTGCATGCACGGTGTGCACCTGCACACACAAAGCGGAGAGAGGTGTGGGAGGGGAGCGGTTCTGGCAGCGACAACTGTGGGTGGGAGGTGTGGATGCCTGCAGCGCTAAAGGCTGGAGCCCTGTACTTTAGAGGGAACCAGACACCAGCCCAGCAGCCCGGCAGCACCTGGAAGCCTGTTAGCAAAGCAGACTGGGAGGCCCCACCCAAGATTAACTGAATCAGAACCTGCATTTAGCAAGACACCCCCTCCCCTGGGTGATTCCTAAGCAGGGTGTTTGACGTGAGTGCAGAGAGGCAGGTTGCAGCCAGTCTCCGAAGACTGAGTGAAGCTGGGTAGCCCACGGGAGGCTTCTGTGGGCTTTTAAGCCAGGGAGTGTCTTGCTCAAAGGTTTGATTCAAAGAGATAAATCTGGAGGCCTCCTGGGAGTGTGGGGTGATGGGCAGGGCCTGCTTTGGGGACTGCCTCCCCTCTGGCATGTGGCCTTGGACCTGCAGCTGGGTTTCTAAGGTGTAGAAAACCTCACTTGCAAATTGAGAATGGATGCATTACCGTTTGCCATGTTAGTGTAAGGCTGGAGTTCTGGCCTGGCCTGAGGAACGTCTCTTTGGCTGGCATTTGCTGAGGTAAAGCCATCTTGTCCAGCTTGTGTAGCTATGGGTTGTTAAAGTAGGGGTTTACCCATGAAAACCTCCACAGAGAGGGAGAAGAAGGGGACATTTCAAGGACCCACCCCCACCCCATGGTTCGTGTGGGGAGCCCTGGTTTAGCCTCTCCTGCCCCTATTCAGCCTCCGACTGTTTGCAGGATGCCTAGTTTAGGCAATAAGACAAGTTCTGTGTTCTGGCCAGTCTCATTATGAAGGACATGTCATTTCCAAAGCAGGGGCCACATTTCCAGAGGACCCTTGCTTCCCTCGGCCCCCCATCCCATCCCCGGGACTTGAATAGCTAGTAAAATCTGTTCTGCCCATTGGCTAACGGAAGATGATTGACATCTCTTGCGCCACAGAACAGGCTTGTTCCCTTTCTCAGCCCACCCCCTCTGAGGAGTCTCTAGCAAGAAGTAGGGCAGGAGCACCCCGCAGTTGACCTGGATGGGGCTGGTCTCAGAAGTCTAATCTGGAGCAATGCATAGGATGGGCCCACATCCTCACTCTTGCCGAGACTGAATCCTGCCTGAGCCTGACCTTGTGGGTGGTTGGATAAAATTTTGTTTTCTTTTGCCAAGACCCAAGTGAGGACTTGTTTGTCTCAGTGCCCTCAGTGCCATTCCTTAGCGGACAAACCTAAAAGGCCCCTCTGTGGGTGCAGGAGAGGGCCTTTAGAAGCAAGAGGAGGTTTGGAGAGGGAAGGAAACTGGCGACAGACCCTGTCAAAGTGATGTGAGCGGTCTGCCAGACCTGAAGTACCCCGTGATGTTGCTAGCTGCTCACCCCATCTCTGACAGGGCCCCTCACTCACTCAAGACTCCTCCCCTCATTTCTTTTACCCAAGACTTCCCAGGCCAACAAAGATGGGGTGCCCCATGAATGTTATTTGATGAGGTTTCATTTAATAAGCAAAGGGGCTTTGAGATAAGTTTGATTCTCTTAGCAGGAAACCCTGTTTACCGGTGATCCTGGCTTAGGATGCTAATGTGTTCCATCACCCGCCCGTCTCAGCCAGAGAGGGCCTGCCCTGTTGTGGTTGGGGAGGGTGTGTGTGTCACCCACTGGGTGATGTATGTATGTATGAATGTATGTATGTATGAATGTATGTATGTATGAATGAATGTATGTATGTATGTATGAGCACATTCATGTGCCTCTCTCCATAGACAGGTGGACCAACGTCAAGGTGGAGTGTGACCCCAGCTGGCAGCCCTTCCAGGGCCACTGCTACCGCCTGCAGGCTGAGAAACGCAGCTGGCAGGAGTCCAAGAGGGCGTGTCTACGGGGTGGGGGTGACCTGCTTAGCATCCACAGTATGGCTGAACTGGAGTTCATCACTAAACAGATCAAGCAAGGTAAGGGGCTGCCTGGCTACCGTGCTGGGCAGAGGGGAGGGGGAATCTGTATATCCAATCCCTGCCTTTCCAGGAAACGTAAGGAATGTGCTTTTCCTTCGTGGCTGGCTTCAGTGTCTTCTCCCTCTCTCCCCCTGCCGTACCTCAGAGGTGGAGGAGCTATGGATTGGCCTCAATGACTTGAAACTGCAGATGAATTTCGAGTGGTCCGACGGGAGTCTCGTGAGCTTCACCCACTGGCACCCCTTTGAGCCCAACAACTTCCGTGACAGCTTGGAGGACTGTGTCACCATCTGGGGGCCGGTGAGACTCCCCTTCCTCATCACAGCACCGTAGTGCCCCCTCCACCTTCCCTTTCTGGGTGCCCTCCCCTCAGCTGAAATATAGGTGACCTACTATTAGTCTCTTGGGTACACTGAGCCCCTTCCATCCACAGGTAGGGTTTGAACCCCACCTTCACCTCCATAGCTAAGTTACCCGCAGGGTTGGTAGAGAGAATTCTCCAGAAGCCTTAGGCAAACTGGCAGGCCCATTCTTGGTCTCCTGCCATCTGTTCCTCCCCACCAGCAGGTGGCACTGGAACCTACACAATGGAGAGGTTGGGCAAGCAAGAACATTCTCTGCCAGCCCTTGCCCTCAGCTCAGGGTTCTGTCTTCTCAAGAAACCATGGGTGATGATTGCTTGCCGTGCCTTGATTCAGACTCAGGGTGGGTGGGAAAAGGAATTGAGGCCCTGAGCCGTGAGCATAGATTTTTTCTCCTGCTATCAGATGCAGCCGTAGAGCTAAGTACCAGATCCATCTGCACTAGGGATTCTGTTTAAACATTTAAATGATTTGGTGAGTGTCTTCTGTGTGCCAGGCGTCTCCTGTGTACTGGGATGCAAACATGCTGGGCTGTCATGGTGGAGCCTAATGGTAGACTTGGTGCTGGCTGGGATGGTGAGGTGGGCTCAGGTGTTCCTCCTTACCATCACCCATTCAGGTCTGGGCATACCAGCCTTTACTAGCTCCGGTTCTTCAGTAGTCCCAAGGGTAAGACCCATGTGTTACGGGATATTTGATCACACTGTGAACCCCAAGATTGTGTTAATTCAATAAAGCCAACCTTGGGTCAAGAGGCAGAGCCAGAACTAGTTGACAGGAAGTAACCATAGAGAGTAAGAGGAGTTAGGAAACCGGATAGAGAAAAGGACAGGAAGTAGTAGGGAGGGACTTTGAGTGTGACGGGCCTTTTTGGTTGGGATAATGGAAGTGAAGCTCTTTTTTCTAAGAAGTTGGCTCAGGAGGAAGGTCGGCTGGTTGCTCCTCGGCCTCAGCAGGTCTTCACCAGCATTGAAGACTCCCTGGTCTTTATTGGTACAATCATAAGATTGAGATCTAGTTTACAACAACACCCATGAACTCAGTTTTCACAGTTCAGTCACCCCAGACTACCCACAATCCAGAGTAATTAGAGGGAGAATTTCAGAAACCGCTCAGAAGCTTGCAATAACTTTTTTAAAGTTTACGTTTACATGTATGGGTGTTTTACCTGCCTGGGTGTCTGCATCCCACCTTCGTGCCTGGTACCTGTGGAGGTCAGAAGACAGCACTGGATCCACAGGGAACTGGAGTTATAGATGGTTGTGAGCCATCCTGTGGGTGTTGGAAATTGAACCCGGGTCCTCTGGAAGAGCAGACAGTATGCTTAACTGCTGAGCCATCTTTCCAGCCTCTCAGCAACTCATTCTTTCATTTACCTATGAAGCCCATTGAGCTAACTCTGCTCTTTCCGTTGAACAGCCTGGGACAGAAAGAAATCAGGCTGGTTGCTAGGAATCGCACAGCAAGCAAGAGACAGGCTCAGATCTAGAAACAGATTTGTGAGGAGGGTGGGATTTGGGGTGAGGCTTCCCTCTCATGTGTCCTAGGAAGGACGCTGGAATGACAGTCCCTGTAACCAATCTTTGCCATCCATCTGCAAGAAGGCAGGCCGGCTGAGCCAGGGTGCTGCTGAGGAGGACCACGGCTGCCGGAAGGTGAGGGTGTTTTTGGAACTGCCCGGGGTGGGGTCAGCCCCGGGGGCTCCAAAGAGCTGGCTGGGGGGCGGAAGGCAGAAGAAACCCCGCAGCATCTTTCTGTCCTCTAACCTTTCTGTTTCCTAACTGCTCCTTCCTGAGGGGACAGTATTAGGGAGAGTGAGGAGGGGAGCTATTGGGGGAAGCGTAGGGCCCCACCTACCTCTGAGTTTCTATAAGGAAGCTACTTCCTATAAGAGCCAGGTACAAGGAGGCCAAACAAATTGTTAAGCGTGTTCTAGTCATGGTAAGAGCAGGCTGTGCAGGGGCTACTCTGTGCTGTCTTTAATACCTCAGTCTGACAAGAGTGTGTTTGGCTGTCCCCTCTGGTGGAGAGAGGCCACTCTGTGTGGATGGCCTTCTCTTCCTTGTCCTGCTCACTGGGGTCTATCGGAGTTTGGGAAAAATAAAGGGGGGGGGTGGGACTGTGACTTGTAAAGGAGGGTATGCGGGTAATGGACCTCCCCACCGTGTTTTGCCACCTCAGCACGGCAGGGGTGTGAGTGGAGTGATGTAGAAAGGCCGCCCATAAAGCACCCTTGGTGGCCTGAGTGCAGCGGCTCCTGGGTGCAGGTTTCACTCCTTGGTGTTTTCCTTGGGGTTAAACAAGCCCAGCCCCAGCTGAGCCCTCCCTGAAAGGCATGATGGTCACAGTCCCTGCAGGAGGAGCCCAGCTGAGGAGTCTGGGGTCAGTGAGCTCAGGGCTGGGCTCTGAGCTGGTGTGAGTGCCATGGAGCAGGAGACTGGAGGCCAGCTTGGAATGTGTGTCCAGTGGGGACACTTGGATAGCCAGGGGTCTTTGTCTAGGCCCTGCTTGGCACCTGGGTGCCTCCCCGACATTATCCACTTCTTCTGTCTCACCTCCTGCCTCTGCTCTGGAGCAGCCACTGCACCCGAGGTGGTCACTTCTCTCTTTGATGAAGGTCTGCCTCTGCCTCCCTCCCACCCCAGGGACCTCCTACCAGACTCCACTCTGCAGCCTCCTGAGGACCACGCCGTCCCCGCTCCTTCCTGCTGCTTCTGCATAGCTTTTCAGCCCTGGTAGCTAAGCCAGCTGCCCTCTTCTGTTAATGCTGACTGTTTAGCTTATTATTTCTATTTCTCATTCCTGTCCCTGTGTCTGTCATATGAGTGTGTGTCATGCATGTGTCGTAGTGAGTGTGTAGAGACCAGAGGATGATTTTGGGGATCAGTTTTCTTCTTCTACCATGAGATCCGTGGACTGAACTCAGGTCACTGTGGCAAAGGCCTTTACTCTTTGAGCCATCTTGCCAGCACCTGGTTATTTTTAGGTAATTATTTTTATGAGTGTATGTGTATGTGCACATGTTAAATGCTTATATGTGTATGCATGCACATGTGTATTTGTTTTGAGACTGGGAACCCCCAGTAAGTTAGGTTGGCTGGCCAGCAGATCTGTAAGACTCGGCCTGCTTCCTGCTCCTCACAGCTAGGTTAAAAACATGTGCTGCCTTCCCCGTTTTTTTGAAATGAGTTCTGGGGATCTGAACTCAGGTCTCCATGCTTGCATAGTAAGCGTTCTACCAACTAAGCAATCTCTCCAACCCCTGATTAGTTTTGGTTTTGTTTTCCTTTTCTCAGTACTGGGGACTGAACCCAAGGCCCCACACATGCTAGAAGTCTGTCCTTGCCACTGAGGCATATATGTCCAGCCCCTGCACTTCTTGGTTAAAAAGCTACGTATTTATCAGAGCCAGGCCTTAGACAGGGCTATCAGCTGTCTGCAGCAGTGCGCCTGCCGGGTCCAACAGTTGTTGGTCATGGTAGGGAGAGCTGAGAGTAGTCGGAGGCAGAACATACTACAGGCACTGATCTCCAGAGCCAAAGTAGTCCCCTCTGTCCTGCACATACCCAGCCATATCCTGATGTCACTGCTGCACAAACACTGGCAGCTGAGGGTGAAGTCCTCCTCCCATAGCCACCCCCCTCCTGTCTTTTCTCTCGAGCCAGGGTTGGACGTGGCATAGCCCATCCTGCTACTGGCTGGGAGAGGACCAAGTGACCTACAGTGATGCCCGGCGGCTGTGTACCGACCATGGCTCTCAGCTGGTCACCATCACCAACAGGTAGAGAGGACGGACAGAAGTCCCGGCCAGCCCTCTCCTGTGACCCTGCCTGAGTCCTGTGAGCCCCAGTGGGCTGATGTCTTGTTACAAGAAAGAGTTATGTGGTTAAGGACCTTATGGTAGAGAAGGAGGGGGTGGGTGCAGGTTTGGGCTGGATGCCCAAGAAATAAAAGTATGGATAATAGAAAGAGCCCAAATACTCTGTGAGTTCATAGGTACCCCTATTTTCCAGGGCACATTACTGACCATGCCAAGTACCTGAGTTTCTGGGTGGGGTGTCAGGCCTGTGGTCTGGAGCTTAGGGGAAGCTCCTAGTGAGTGACCTGCCTTAACTGGTTTGTTTCTGAAGATTTGAGCAGGCCTTCGTCAGCAGCCTCATCTATAACTGGGAGGGCGAGTACTTCTGGACAGCCCTGCAAGACCTCAATGGCACGGGCTCCTTCCGCTGGCTCAGTGGGGATGAAGTCATATACACCCATTGGAACCGAGACCAGCCTGGTGAGCCATTAACCCCATATGGCTGACAGGAAGCAGGGGCTGAG
The DNA here is from genome assembly GCF_018167655.1 of Microtus oregoni. Taxonomy (NCBI): domain Eukaryota; kingdom Metazoa; phylum Chordata; class Mammalia; order Rodentia; family Cricetidae; genus Microtus; species Microtus oregoni. The sequence continues at coordinate 14,559,765 of NW_024543222.1, read as the reverse complement.
GTAGACCCATAGCTGCGTCAGTACCTAGTGCAAGGCCTTCCCAGTCAGCTGTTCATTTGTACCATGTGACCCGTTAGCCCTGGAGCCTGCGGGCCTGCTCAGACCCTTGGCACTGCTGTTTGCTAGCTGAACCTCCTCTGTTTCTTCATCTTCACATGGGGATGATGGTACATTGCTTATAGAGTTGGTTGTAGTGAGGCTTATATATATTTAACCCATGGAAAGGGATCACCTATGTATGTGCACACAATAGTGAACATGATACAGATACTTGCTATATGTACAACAATGATGTATTTCACATTTATTATCTTTTTTAGAGAAAGGGTCTCACTATGTAGCTCAGACTGACCTTGCAGAAATCCTCCTGCCTCAGCCCCCTGAGTACTGGGGTTATAGGTGTGTACCACTACTCCCAGTTTCGGTATCATTCTTAGCCTTCCTATAACCTGATGGGGTACATAGCGAGATAGGCTCAGAATGGCTAGGTATCCCCTACACAGCCATGGAACTGGGACTGTGCTTCATGCCTTCCCCTCATTTGGGTGCTGGCCCCCAGAGCTCGTCCCTGTAGAGATAAGCTGTTTCTCCCTTTCAGGGTACAGGCGTGGGGGCTGTGTGGCTCTGGCCACGGGCAGTGCCATGGGACTATGGGAGGTGAAGAACTGCACGTCATTCCGGGCTCGCTACATCTGCCGGCAGAGCCTGGGCACGCCAGTGACACCAGAGTTGCCTGGGCCGGACCCCATACCCAGCCTCACTGGCTCCTGTCCCCAGGGCTGGGCCTCAGACCCCAAACTTCGACACTGCTATAAGGTGGGATACTCCAGCTGGCGTGGTGGAGGGCAGCGGGGGGGGGGGGGGGACAAGAACACCGAGGCAGCCCAGCCGGGAGGACCTGGGGATGGACTGTCGTGACCCTGGGGTTCCAGTCTAGACTACAGACCAGAGTAACTGCTGATGAGGAATTTGTCAGTGGGTTCTGAGGCCTGATGCGTAGTAGGTGCTTAACAGATGGGAAGGGCTGAAGGAGCCGGACCCCAGCGTGTTCTTCGGGGTTCCCTGGGAACACTGACAAGAGAATCTGCTAGTGTAGCACGTACAAGGCCCTGGGCTCTGTCCCTAGTGCATCTCCGGCTGCCATGCGGAGGTTGGGATTCGGAAGGTCTGGGTAGGGCCTGGTAATTTGACAAGCTTGGGAACCACCAATTTGCTTTGTTGTTTCAGATTTTTGTGTTTGTTTTTGAGACAGGGTCCTGCTCTGTAGCTCAGGCCTCTAGCTCTTGACAATCCTGCTTCAGCCTCTCAAGTGCTGATACAGCCTTAAGCCACTATGCCCAGCCTGGCCTCAAACTCACCATATAGTTAAGGAAAACCTTGACCTATGACCTTTGCCTCTATTTCCCAAGTACTAGGTTTGTATGCTTGTGCCATGATGCCTGGCTTCTGAGGCCTTTTCTTACATACAGAAACTCAAGTCCAGTGGGGGAGGCGGAGCCTGTCCTCAGTCAGTTGTGGCTCTGCTTGGGTTAGAGCTTAACCCCCAATTTGAGGATGAGGTACAGAGGGGCTCTTGCCAGGAGCTGACAGTGTCACCTTCCTTCCTGAGATAGGATTGTCTTTAGCTATCGTTTGTCTGGTGAGGCCACAGCACCTCATCCTACTGCTGCATTGAGAAGGTGGCAGATGCCCATGGCCACAGCTTAGACATTTGGCTTTGCTTCTTCAGGTGTTCAGCTCAGAGCGGCTACAGGAGAAGAAGAGCTGGGTCCAGGCCTTGGGGGTCTGCCGGGAGTTGGGGGCCCAGCTGCTGAGTCTGGCCAGCTATGAGGAGGAACATTTTGTGGCCAACCTGCTCAACAAGATCTTTGGGTATTGAATGGGTGTGGTGGCCTGCACTTGGGTGGGGACAGGCTTGGTTGCTAGAGTTTGGTTCTGTCAGGCTCGGGGTGAGAAGGTGGACAGATTGACGGTGCCCCCAGAGGGTCCAGCTGGGGCTTAGAAAGGCCTGTATCTGTGAGGAATGCCAGAACCATCCTGCTGTCTTCAAGTTGCCATGGTCTCCTGGAATCTTGGGTGAATGCACAGGGGTGACCCACTCACAGGAGACCCTGCTGGTAACCAGTGTCCTGTAGCCAGCAACGTCGGTTCTTGTCTCTCAGACACAGTTCCCTTTGCAGATTTCCGTACATACTCCAGCCCACCTCCACCATTGGCAGCATTTCATAAGAACCCACCCCTCTCTAAACCATCCTGAAAGAGAGCTGGAGAAAAGCTGAAAGTGCTCAGGAATGGATAAGGAGCGGGCTCAAATCCCATCTTTCCCCGTAGGCTCCGAGGACTGTAATTTATGGCACATGGCATTGTAACCATTTATTATTGGTGAAAAAAACAACAAAAAACAAAACAAGTGGACCCAGGCTTCCCAAGATCTTAATTTCAGGGTTATCTCCTCCTAGCAGTCAGGATTTTATCAATTGACTAGTAATTACAGCAGCCCGTGTTTGCCACTTTTGTAGCCCATCACGTGTGGGCTGTTGGCGTCCCTAGGCACCCTGTCCGTCAAACAGTCTCATGCTCAGCTTGTACTGATGAATTAGGTTGTCTGCCCAGTGTCACGTAGGTCCTTGATGAATCACTATTTGAATCCAGGTGTTTTGAGCTCCAGATCCTCTGGTTTCTCCTACCCCATCCCCCATATGCTCATCAACCTTCTCACCACCCCAAGTGAGAGACATGCCGACTTCTGCTGGCCAGGGTACCCCAGAAAGAGGTCAAAGCCCAGGCAGGCAGGCTGTGCTTTTTGAGTTAAACAGGGCACCTGGTCTGGCTTTCCTTGTCTCTAGGGAGGGAACTTTCAGCAAACAAACAGCCAAACAAATCCCACGGTGCTTTGGTTCATTACTTTGCAGCATGGATGGCGAGGTTTGTGCCAGCCACTCTGACCTCCCCTCTCTTCTGTCCCCACCCAAGTGAGTCAGAGCCTGAGAACCATGAGCAGCACTGGTTTTGGATTGGCCTGAACCGCCAAGATCCTCGGGAGGGTCAGAACTGGCGCTGGAGCGATGGTCTAGGGGTGAGGAGCCGTGGAGGAGGCAGGCTGGGGAGGGGGTAGGGCTTGGTTGTGGATAGGCACCCGCTGGGGCCTGGCAGGGCCTGGCATGGGCAAGGATTTTGACCAGTGCGGGTTGATTAAAAGCAAATCGGGTTAAAGACCGGATACTCACCCAGCTTGGCAGGCCTCAGTTCCGACTGACCTTCTCGGCTGCCTGCCATACATCCCGCTTTCCGTCTTTGTCTTGCTTTCTAGTTTTCCTACCACAATTTTGACCGGAGCCGTCACGACGATGATGACATCCGAGGCTGTGCAGTGCTGGACCTGGCCTCCCTGCAGTGGGTGGCCATGGAGTGCCAGACACAGCTTGACTGGATTTGCAAGATCCCGAGAGGTTGGATGTGGTAGTAAGTGGGGTGGGGTGGGGGCAAGTGCTGGACAAGGACTTTGAAGCCAGGAATTTGGGGGATCCGGCCCCCCTCTCCTTTGACATTTTTGACTCTTCTCTGTAGGTGTGGATGTGCGGGAACCAGATGCTGGTCCACAAGGTGAGGTCCCCAGGCGACCTGATCCCTACTTTGGCCCAAAGCAGGTCAAGGGTTCCACCCCAAGGGGAACTAAGTTAGCTAGCACTGGATGCTACTGCCCTGCTTCCATGGTGTGGAAGGAGGGTCAAGCCAAGGGCCTGGCCCAGGTTCATCTTTGCAAGTCACTTGTTGCGTGCTCTGGCTCTGTCCAAGCCCAGAGCTTTCGAGGGCCTGTCTAGCGGCCTGGCGCCCGCTCCCACCCCTGCGCTGCTCCCATAGGCCGGCTGGAGTGGCTGCGCTTCCAGGAGGCGGAATATAAGTTCTTTGAGCACCACTCTTCGTGGGCGCAAGCACAGCGCATCTGCACATGGTTCCAAGCAGAGCTGACCTCCATTCACAGCCAAGCAGAGCTGGACTTCTTGGGGCAAAACCTACAGAAGGTGGGCATGAGAGACAGCGAGTGGTTATGGGTCCGGAAAGGGCAAAGGTTGAAGACAGGGAGGCTGCTAACCTCTGCCTGCTCCTTTCCCCAGTTCTCCTCGGGCCAGGAGCAGCACTGGTGGATCGGCCTGCACACCTCGGAGAATGACGGACGCTTCAGGTGGGAGCGCTGGTGGGCAGCAGGTGTGTGTGTGTGTGTGTGTGTGTGTGTGTGTGTGTGTATGTGTGTGGCTAGCTGTGTCCCCAGGCTAGAGGTGTCGCTGACCAAACAGGCAGAGAGACCTGTATTTGACCTTATCTGAAGGTGACAATAGTGACACCTGCCTCCTGGGATTCTTGTAAGGATTAGTAGTTGCAAATTGAGGGGCTTGGGATGTAGCTTGGTGGTAGGATGCTTGCCTAGGGTTCTTGAGACCCTGGGTTTGATTCCTGGACTACAAACAAATACTCCAAAATGCCAAAAATTTTATTTCTATAAATAAATAAATAAATAAATAAATCAGTTATAATTTAATTTAGGTATTTATTTATTTTTGAGACAGGGTCTCACTGTATAGCCATGGTTACCTATGTAGACCAGGCTGGCCTTGAACTCACAGAGATCTCCTTGCCTCTGCTTCCCCAGGGTTGGAATTAAAGGTGTGTGCCGCCATACCCGGCTTCATTTTATTTTTAAAGGTTAATTGTTAACTGTACTGCAGTATTCCTTTCATCATTTTTAATTTTTGAAAGAGTTGAAAATTTATGTATGTGCTTCTGTGTGCGTGCACGTGCGTGTGTGTGCTGGTACCTACGGAGTCCAAAGGAGGACACCAGATCTCCTGGAGTTATAGGTGATTGTGAGCCACCCGTGTGTGTTTTGGGAACTGAACTGTAGTCCTCTGGAAGAGCAGTACACATTCTGAGCCATCTCTCCAGCCCCTCGATGACCATCACTTTTAGGCTAGTTTCTGACTAGGTATAAATACCACATAGACTATTTTACAGTGTGGACCAGTTTGCCACGTTTCAGATGACAAAATGCTAAGCTGTTGCATCTGCCGTGGTCCACCTAGTTGTGGCTTCCTGCTCTGGAGACTCTGGGAGCACGTGGTGTTGACTGGTCGCCATGCCACTATCACTTCTCAAACTCAGATCCATGAAAATAGAGCATTCATGTCCTTAAGATACAAGACCTAGCAAAACGTCACTGGATATCACAGCATTCTGTTTGATAAATCACAATTTTAAGTCCTTACTACAGCACGCAGCGATTGCTGAGTATTACATAGTGGGTGGCACTTCCCCATCATAGCTGGTGTCACATTGTGGACAAAACTGGCCAGGACCTGGACAAAGCATATATGCTAGTCCCCAGGGGACTCCAGTCAGTGCCTGCCGTACATAAATTAGGGAGCCTGAGGCAGAAAGACTAGAAGTCAGTGGTGATCTGGGCACTTCTTGGCTGTAGGGTTTTCAGGCATCTCTGATAGCCCTGTGCATGCTGGGAAGGGCTTTACTTAGAGTCGCAGGCCTGGGGTTTCTGGGTGCACTGGGCCCCATTGGTGCCTCTGTTCTGTGGCCTCCAGTGCTGGAGATGGAGGAGGCTGAACCTGAGTTCTCTGACTCCGTAGGTGGACAGATGGCTCTGTTATAAACTTCATCTCTTGGGCACCGGGAAGACCTCGACCCATCGGCAAGGAAAAGAAGTGTGTGTACATGACAGCCAGCCAAGGTGAGGATGAAGAGGGCCAGAGGGACATTGTCAGCATTAGGGGTTTAGGTTGGGGGTATCCAGGTGGTGGTATTAGTCTCCTCTTTGTGAGCAAACCCAAGAAAGGCTGTAACCAAGGAGCAATGGGTGAGCCCACGGCTCCAAGGGCACAGAGGGCTTGAGCTCAACCTGCTTTCTCAGAGCGGGGAACCGAGAGCGCTGCATGCCCCGCCCCACCCTGCCCCGCCCCACCCCACCCAGCCCTATGGCAACAGTTTTTTCCTCCCCCTTCACAGAGGACTGGGGGGACCAGAGGTGCCACACAGCCCTACCCTACATCTGTAAGCGCAGTAACAGCTCGAGAGAGGCTCAGCCCCCAGACTTGCCGCCTTCAGCCCTGGGAGGCTGCCCCACTGGCTGGAACCAGTTCCTTAACAAGGTAGGCAGTTGGGAGGGTGCACCGAGAGAGCCAGGGGAGAGGGTGGGAACAGTGGGATGGTTGAGCAGCCACAGAGTCCTGCACGACCTCTGTCCCCACCAGCCTCTCTGTGCCAATGGGAGCGAGGCTCCTTGGAAAGTGGCTGGTGTATTATAATAACTCCCAGATCTACCAGGGAGTGAGGTTTTCTAAATACGTCTACGAGTTTTCTAGATCAGTAGTTGTCAAACCTTTTGATAATGAACTTTACTAATAAAACAAAATATTGAGCATTTATACTCAGTCTGTATGTGTGTGTATATATTATTTATGTTTATGTGTACAAACAGGAAAAATTTATAGTTGCTTCTGCACCGATGAGAGTATCACATGGAGTCAGCCATGCATACGAACAGAACTGAAAACAGATAGAGATTAAAGACAGCACCTTTAGAAATCCTTTATTACGGGAATGAAAATGTGTTTGGGCCACACAACTGATCAATTATAATAATATTTATGCATTTGTTTTGGCTTTTCAAGACAGGGTTTCTCTGTGTAACAGCTCTAGCTGTCCTGGAACTGGTTCTTGTAGACCAGGGCGGCCTTGAACTCAAAGACCCACCTGCCTCTGCCTCCCGAGTGCTGGGATTAAAGGCGTGCACCACCACCACCCAGCTCTATTTTTGCAATTTTTAATAAGACCATATGATTGCATATATTTCATTCTCTTGTTTTGCAATATAAAAGTAATTTCTTTTAAATTTAAATTTATTTTTTTCACCGGTACATAAAAACATAAAAATGATAGCTACTTAGGGGGTGCCATGTGTGTTTTGGTACATTCATATATTATATAATATATAATGCTTAAGTTAGGGCAGATGTGTCTGTCTCCTTGAAGGCATATTCTTTCTCTAAGGGAAACCATCCCGAGTCCTTCCTTTGAGTTGTCTGAAACGCTTAGTGCATATTGTTCTGCAGTCACCTGACGGTCACTTTACCACTGTGTGTCACCTTACGACACAGTCACTTCGTCGTGTTCACCTTGCTGCACAGTAGCACCAAAACAGACTCGATCTTACATAATTTACCTTAGTGCTCAGAACGGGACTTTCCCTATCCCTGCTCCCCTCCTGCCGTCCCCGGTTCCTACCACTCTATTCTCAACTCTTTGTTTGATGTTTTTAGACAGGGTTTCTCTGTGTAGTCCCAACTGTGCTGGAACTTGCTCTGTAGATCAGGGTGGCCTCGAATTCTGAGATCCATCTGCTTTTGCCTCCCAAGTGCTGGCCAGGATGAAAAGCATGGGCCACCATTGCCCTGCTAATCTCAATTTTTATGAGATTAACCACACACACACACACACACACACACACACACACCCTTTTTGAGACAGGGTCTCATGGAACCCAGATCAGTCTTGAACTCACTATGTAGATGAGGGTGACTTTGAACTCCTGAAGGCCCAGCTGCTGGGATTACAGGCTTATGCAGTCTTATGCGATGCTGGTAATTGAACCTCAAGCCTTCTGTACGCCAACTAAGCCTAATGCCCAACCAGAGATGAACTTTATTTTCCACATTTGTATGTGGGTGGTATGTGTATGTGTGTGCACAGGCCAGAGGTTGACCTTGAGTGTTTCCTTAATGGCCCTGTACCTTCAGTATAGAGGTAAGGTCTCTCACTTAAGCCCAGAACTTGCTGATCTGGCTAGTCTAGCTAACCAGTTTGCCCTAGGCATCATGTCTCCGTCTCCTGAGTGCTAGGATCACGAGTGAGCCACCACGCTTCCAGCATTTACATGGGCGCTGGGCTCTGAACTTTAGTCCTTATGCCTACCCAGAGAGCGCCTTACCCACTGAGCATCTCCCCAGTAATCCAGCTTTTATATCCACATATGGATGAGGTCAGGGTGTGTCTTTCTGTATTTTTTTTTAAGATTTTTTTCTTTATTATGAACATAGTGTTCTGCCTGCATGTGTGTCTACATGTCAGAAGAGGGCGCCAGATCTCACTACAGATAGTGTGAGCCACCATGTGGTTGCTGGGAATTGAACTTGGGACCTCTAGAAGAACAGCCAGTGCTCTTAACCTCCATTTCACCTCTGCATCCCCTCTATATTCATTTTAAAAAATTCTTTTGCTTCATTTTTATTTTATGTGTATTTTTGCTGGCATTTATTTCTGGGTACCACATATGTGCAATACCCATGGAGACCAGAAGAGGGCGAGAGATTTCTCCTGGAACTGGAGTTCTAGACAGTTTGTGAGCTGCCATGTGGGTGTTGGGATCCAAACCCAGGTCCTCTACAAGAACAGTGGGTGCTCTTAACTGCTGAGCCACTCATCCCTTCCACCCCAGTTTTCTTTTTATTTAGCAATATTTGGAGAATTGTCTTTCCTGGTGTTTTGTACTTGTGACTCAAACCGGAAGGCTAGAGGATGGTGGGAGGCCAGGTCAGCTAGGGCCACAGAGAGGAACTTCTCAAAACAGAAAACTCAAGCAACCACAGCAAAACCTCATGAAAACAAAACAGTGGGGAAAGAGTTAGGGGTTTCACTCATTGGTAGAGTGCCTGCCTAGCATGTGTGAGACCCTAAATCCAACACACACACACACACACACACACACCAAAAATAGTGTTAGGAGGAAGTGCAGTTGGTAGTATTGGTTATCATGAGGCCATGAAGACCTGAATATGACCCTCAGAACCCACAAAAACAAAACAAAACAAAAAGCCAGGCAGGTTGGAAACACCCGGAACCCCAGTGCTGGGGAAGCAGAGTCAGGAGAAGCCCTGGGATTCACTGGCTAGCCAGTCTAGCCTTATCAATGAGCCCAAGCCAATGGGAGACCTTGTCTCAGAAATACAACAGAACCAAGGCAAGCGGCAGCTGAGGAACAACCGTCCTCTGGCCTCCATAAGCACACACACATGCGCTCACGCCCACACACGTACACACGCACAACCAAGCTGGGTATGGCGGTGCACACTTGCAATCCCAATATTTTGGAGCTGAGTCCAGAAGACCATGAGTTCCAGGCCAGCCTGGGCTAAATAGCAACACCCTGTCTCAAACAGTATCAAGCTCTGCCCCCCAAACAGAGTCTGTGCATTTGTGAATCCTGTAACAGGATGAGAGGTGGGGCTTTGTCCAGGGAGGTCCATATGCCCTGTGCCTGGCATTACTGCCTCTGTCTGAAAGCCCCGGGCATCAGCTGCTGAGGGGCACCCAGCAGGGCTTCTGGGTTTGTGGGATGGAGATGTAGAGCTGGGTATCAATCACATCCCCTGCCCCACAGTGTTTCCGAATCCAGGGCCAGGACCCCCAGGACAGGGTGAAATGGTCAGAGGCACAATTCTCCTGTGAACAGCAAGAAGCCCAGCTGGTCACCATTGCAAACCCCTTAGAGCAAGGTAGGGTCAGCCTATGGGGAGGCACTGGTGTCCTCCACGACAGTCGCCCTGCAACTGGCTGGAGCAGAGCAAACAGGGGTCAGCCCACCACTCCATCACTCTTGCCTTTCTTCTGGGGGACTAGCCTTCATCACAGCCAGCCTCCCCGGGGTGACCTTTGACCTTTGGATTGGCCTGCACGCCTCGCAGAGGGACTTCCAATGGATTGAACAGGAACCTCTGCAGTATGCCAACTGGGCGCCAGGAGAGCCCTCCGGCCCCAGCCCTGCTCCCAGTGGCACCAAGCCGGTGAGGACACTGCTCTCTTTCCTCTGTCCCTGGGGCCTCTGGTGCTGTCCTCTCCCCTGCCCCCTCCCCCCGTCTCCCAACCCCAGCCACCTTTCCATGGGGCAGTGGTATCAAAAGCACCGGGATTTCCCTGAGTAGCCCCTTCTCCCCAGACCAGCTGTGCGGTGGTCCTGCACAGCCCCTCAGCCCACTTCACCGGCCGCTGGGATGATCGGAGCTGTACGGAGGAGACGCACGGCTTCATCTGCCAGAAGGGCACAGGTATGTATGTATGTACGTACGTACGTACGTATGTATGTATGCACCACCACTGCCCGTAGCCACTCCTAGTGGCTGTGGGCCAGGCCAGAGGGGACCAAACGTTGTTCCTTTCTCTTCGAGGGTTCTAGGGGTCCCTCCAGAGTCATGTATCTGTTTGGGAAGCGGGTGATCTCAGGAGGAAGGCTGCTGGGAGCCAGATATGGGGTTGTGTGACATACTGGCATGGTTGGGGTCAGAACCCCCTAAGGCTCAACATCAAGGCATCTCCTCCTCCTTGCATGGCTCCCGGTTCCTCTGCCGTGGGTTCTTTAGACAGGAGTCTGTCAAGGCCCTTGCTTTTCTCTGAATGTTAATTAATGAGCAAAAGAAACTCATTAATAAGAACAGTGGCTGACAGCAAGGACTGATCAATGCAAGCAGGCCCAGCCGAGACCTGCTCTTGGCCTGATGTCTGATTTTCCCTGGCTTAGCCTCATACCTGGGGATGGGGTAAGGCAGGCAGAGCCCAGCCTGAGCCCTGCCCCCTTCCCCGTAGACCCCTCCCTGAGCCCATCCCCAGCAGCAACACCCCCTGCCCCTGGCACTGAGCTCTCCTACCTCAACGGCACCTTCCGACTGCTGCAGAAGCCACTGCGCTGGCAAGATGCCCTCCTGCTGTGTGAGAGCCGAAATGCCAGCCTGGCAAGTGTGCCTGATCCCTACACCCAGGCCTTCCTCACACAGGCCGCCAGAGGGCTGCGGGCGCCACTGTGGATTGGGCTGGCCAGTGAGGAGGTGGGCTGCTAAGTCGTTTCTTTTCTCCCCTGCCCCACCCTACCTTCTGCCTTGGTTTCCCTTCCTCCCTCCTGCCTTGTCTGCCCCCACCCTGGGAGTCCGTCCGGTTTGTCTCACCCATGGCCACCTCATGCCCAGGGCTCACGGCGGTATTCCTGGCTCTCAGAGGAGCCTCTGAATTATGTGGGCTGGCAAGATGGGGAGCCTCAGCAGGTGGGAGGCTGTGCCTACGTGGACGTGGATGGGACGTGGCGCACCACCAGCTGTGACACCAAGCTGCAGGGGGCAGTGTGCGGGGTGAGCAGGGGTGAGTACCACCCGCTGGGGCCGAGGCTTGGGCGTGTGCCCGGTGGTCCTGGGATGTTGCTTGGGCCACATCCTCAATTCTGCACTCCAACAGGGCCCCCTCCTCCCCGAAGGATAAGCTACCGCGGCAGCTGTCCTCAGGGGCTGGCTGACTCGTCATGGATTCCCTTCAGGGATCATTGCTACGCCTTCCACATGGAGCTGCTGTTGGGCCACAAGGAGGCGCTGCAGCGCTGCCAGAAAGGTGGGTGAGAGCAGGCCAGCCTGGCTCCCAGACTCTCAGACCTGGTGGAGAAGGAACTTTCACCTCTGTCTATGGGGAGCACCTACGCCCAAGTTCTCCCTTACCTTTTCATACCCAGACCGTACTGTGACATGTAGCCAGTGGCACACACTTACTGAGACTCGGGCTGCTGTGGATGGGTGTGGGCAGAGCACCGTCAACATAAGGAGGCACTCCTTGTCCTAACATGGGCTTCCTCTGTGTCCAGTGGGTGGGACCGTCCTGTCCATTCTTGATGAGATGGAGAATGTGTTTGTCTGGGAGCACCTGCAGACCTTTGAAGCCCAGAGTCGAGGAGCCTGGTTGGGCATGAACTTCAACCCCAAAGGTGGGTGCCCTCTGTGAGGCAGGGGGGAGGGCCAGGCCTCAGGCTGCAGGAGAGATGCCTGCCACCATCTCTGGGCTTGGGAAAGGGGAGGAGTAGGGGAGGTTCATGAGAGAATGTCTGCTCCCTCCCACCTATAAAAGCCCCACCTGTTCCCCTTCCCACATCTGCAGGAGGCGTGCTGGTCTGGCAAGACAACACAGCCGTGAACTATTCGAACTGGGGACCCCCTGGCCTGGGCCCTAGCATGCTGAGCCACAACAGCTGCTACTGGATCCAGAGCAGCAGCGGGCTGTGGCGCCCCGGCACCTGTACCAACATCACCATGGGGGTTGTGTGCAAGCTCCCTAGAGGTGAGCCAGGCTCTCAGAAGGCATGTGCTCAGCCCGCCATGCCCACAGCTGGGCCTTGGTGCGCAGGGGCAGAAGCTTTGGGTGGGAAGGCATCGGGTTCGTTAGTCTGTAGCGAAGACGGACCCTGGGACTTAATCTCCAAAGCAGACAGCAAGCGCCAGGGGCCAGCAAGCTCCATCATTCTCTGTTGGTTAAGGACAAGGGATGTGGTTCATATTTTGGATGGATCACTTAATCAGCTCTGCCTTCTGAGGTTGGGGTGGGGTATGGTCCAGTTGGTAGAGTACCTGCCATGCAAGCGTGAGACTGAGTTCAGATTCCCAGCATTAACGTCTGTAACCCTGGGACGGGAAGGGGTATATGTGTATGTCTGAAATGATAGGTTCCTGGAGCTCATTGGCCGGCCAGAAGAGCCGACTCATATAAGCTGTATGTTCAGGTACATAGACCCTGTCTCAAACTAATAATAATAATAATAATTAATAATAATAATGTGGAGAGCCATCAAGGAAGACACACAATAACATTGACCTCTGACCTCCACACGCATGCACATGCTCAGTGCACTCACCTATAAGAACACATACATAGACCCCCCCCCCCCCCCCACATACATACCTGTTCCATCCGAGGCAAGTCTTTGAACTTCCTCATATCTGAAATGGGAGTCATGGTATCCGGGTCACAGAGTCATAGATGGTTCAGTGTGTTTGCAGAGTGATGTTCAGAAAGCACTTCACAGGTCTTTGCTTAAATTATGACTGTGATTCCCTTGAGGACTGATTGTGATTAACTGGCGCTTCCCTCTTCCGCAGCGGGAGAGAACAGCTTCTTGCCATCAGGTGAGTGGAGGTGGCAAGCCCAGAGCCTGGCTCTTTCCCTGGCTCCTCTGTCCCTGGTGCACCTGGCTGTGGCCTGATGTGCATTCCCCTTCTTGTCTCAGCAGCGCTTCCTGATAACCCAGTGACCCTGGTAGTGGTGCTGATAGCTGTGCTGTTCCTCCTGGTCTTGGGGACAACAGCCTTCTTCCTGTACCGGCGTCGACAGAGCACAGAACGTGGGTCCTTTGAAGGGGCCCGCTACAGCCGCAGCAGCTCTGGCCCAGCAGAGGCCACCGAGAAGAACATCCTGGTGTCTGATATGGAAATGAATGAGCAACAAGAATAGAGCCAAGGGCATGATCAGGGTGGGGCTGGAGCTGGGGAGGCAGGGATTTGGGTTAACAGGTCCCCATCAGCCACCAGTCCTGTTGGTCTGTGGATCCAGAGGCTGAGCGTGCAATGGGGTGTGAGTACCCAGCCTCCCACAGACGCTAGGCCAAGACCTGGCTGAGCGCAGCGGGGCATTTTCCCTTTCTCCTGGTCCTGGGACCTTGTCACCTGGGCCTGGACCCCCGTGGTAACTGGAGGCATCACGAGAAGGGAAACAAGAACTTATTTCTGCCTCTTTCTTCCCAGATCTCTGAACCTAAGCCTGTTGACCCACAGCCTAGGACTCTTTCCTGTTTGCAGCCTGGAAAGCCTGCCCCGTCCCTTAGGGCGGCTCTCTGTCGCTTCTCTCTTCCTGCTTGATAGCATCATTTCTGTCTCCTTACCTTGCCCTCATGCCTGTTCTCACCCAGTGCCTCCTTCTGAGCCAACGCCCTGGGATCTTTTTTTTGTGTGTGTGTGTGTGTGGGAAATCTTCTCTCTCTTTCTCAGTGGGGGTCAGCTGAAGGGGCCAAGCATCTGTCAGTCCTGTGCCTGCTGGAATGGACCTAGGGTATGGCAGGAGGGACCTAGGTGGCTCAGGTCTAAAAACCAGGACACCAATGTGGTGTTTGCTGGAGTGGAGATGGGACCAGGGAGGGACACCTTATCCATTCAAGGGGGTGTCCATCTCCTGCTGGTCGGGGGAGGGCTCTGTCCCTGAAAGAGTCCCCTGTGGGGACCAAAATAAGTTCCCTAATATCTCCAACTTCAGGCTCTGCTTTGGAGAGAGCGAAGAGGGTTGTCAGGGACCCTGGAGGAACAGTAGCCTAGGACAGCACCAGGTGCTACCATCTGCTGTGACCTAGGGGATAGCGCCCAGCTCCGGGAGCCACTCAGCACCTTTTCAAGAGGAGGGACCCAGCCAGGATGGAGACCGCCACCAGTCCCCGTGTCCCAGTATGGGGCAATGTGAACAAAAACTCAAAGACACAGACCCTCTATTGTAGTTCTTGATTTTCTAAATGTGCTATTATTGTTTTTTTAAAAAAGAAGAAAATAAAAAGAAAAGCAAATAAATAAAACACCTTCCAGAGGTTTGAGATACCAGTGCTCTTAGTCCCTTGTCACCCTCATTCCCATGTCCCTTAGAGATAAACGACAGCTTTGTAGCCTCTATGGTGTGGTTCTGTGGCCTGCCATTTTACCTTCGAACCCTCGGGGACACTTCCTCTGGTCCTGCTCCTTCTCTCTATTCTGGGAGAGCTCAGGAGCCTGGCCGTTTCCTGCCTGTAAGCGTGAGTAGGTGCAGAGGACCCATCTCCTTGGGCTGGACTCTTGGAAGGATGCTTAAGGATGAAGGAAGAGTGTCCTCACCGAGTGCCTTCGAGTGCATGCAGTAAGCGCTCCATAAACGCTAACTGCCACTGTTATTGTATATGTGTGTGTGTGTGTGTGTGTGTGTGTGTGTGTGTGGTGTTACATTGGTGCAGTCTGTATGTGGAGGTCAGAGGACAGTTTGCAGGAGGAGCCTGCTCTCTCCTTCCACTGTGTGGGTCCCAGGGATCAAATGCAGTTTGCCAGTACTGGCAGCAAGTGTCTTTACCTGCTGAGCCATCCTGTCAGCCCCCTGCTGCTGGTATTTTCTGGGCTGGGCTTGGAGGAAGGAGGGTCCTAGTTTAACTCTGAGCGGCATTTCCTCAGCATCCTCCTCTCAAGGCTATCTGTTATACCTGCCTCCTGCCTGCTAGAAAGGTCTCTTATGCATCGGCACTTGGATTCAGCAGGTGTTTGAGTTGGCGGCACTTCAACAAAAGGAAGACACATGCGTTCTTCACAATGTCCACACTGTGGCACGGCTTCCTGGTCTTTACCCACCGAGCCACTCTCCTGTCACCCTGCTGGTCCCCTGAGACATTAGGGACCCTCTACCCCGACCCTGGCCCAGGTGTTGACATTGCACCCCCTTCTCCTTCAGGCTCCACGTCAGTCCCCATGGTGGGAACCTCCCCACTTATCCCATTCATTCCTCCCTCACCTGACCTTTTGACACTACCATTGTGACTGGGGTAAGGGACTTAAACAATGGATGGGAAAAGGGGAGTGAAGGCAGGAAGGCTGTGCAGAGGAAATTCCTGTAACAATTCAGACCTCAGAGGAGGGTGGTTGGTTTGGGCCAGAATGATAGCCACGATTAGAGGCGTTGTGTGTTCTCAGCTTGCCATGTTTGTGACTTTTTATATTTTACTTAGTTCTGTGGGTTTTTTTTTTTTTTTTTTTGGATAGGCAATGTGGTCTTGTGGTTCAGAGCCTAAAGGACAGAGAAGGCTGTGTGAAGATACACATTGAGTGTTCTCCCTCATTCCCCGTCCTCCCCACCCCGTGCAGCCTGAAGCCCTCTGCCCTGTTGGCTTCCAGAGTTTCAAGGAAAAAAGAAAAAACTAAAAAAAGACACAAGGAAACACGAGTGCTGGATTTGCCTGAGGGGGCGTCAGCTGCTCTCTGGGGGAATCAGATGTGCCTCCAGCTAGGCAGCGGTGTCAGGAGGTTCCAGAGGCTTCCATTTAGGACTCCAGGGTGAACGAAGAATGCTGCTTGAGAGGGGACTTCCCTGAGTGGACCCTCCTCTAGCTGACCCTGTTCTGCAGCTCTAACAGCAAGACCCATGAGAGGCAGGTAGACCAGCCACTTAGGAAAGGGAACCCTAGTCCAAACTCGGGTCCTTAATGATTAACCCACTTTACCCTCAAGTAATTTGCTCTCCAAACTGAGGCCAGAATAGCCCCTTTGTGAGTCAAGCACCCTGCCCGCCATTGGCCATGGCTCAAGGATGGCTTGACAGGCTGCTGGGGGCCACCCTGGGGGCAGAGGTTTCCCTTGGATACTGCTGACCTCTGTCCTGAGAGAGAAGAAAGCAGGGTTGTGAAAAACAGTTTGTGGGATCTGTTGGGTTCTTTGAGTAGCTGAAGGAATGAGGCCCCAAATGTCCAGGGTCGGCCAAGGATGGTGTTTGACATTTATTTTCTTGATTGTGCGTGTGCATGTCTGCTTACATGTACGCATGTGTGCATCTATGAGTGAGGGTGTGTGCGTGCGTGCGTGCGTGTGTGTGTGTGTGTGTGTGTCCCTACCAGCCCCAGGAATCTACCTATCTCTGTTTTTAATTTTTCTCTTCTTTCTCTGGTGTCTGGAGTTTTGCAAGAGCCCACACTCATAAGCAACTTTGTCCGACAGTGTCTTGGGCCCTAGGGCTCCCAAGACACCATGTTCTAAGCCTCCCTCCTGATGGCCCTGTCTGCCCAGTGGTGGGTTAGAGTGCTTCTGTAGTTCTCTGAAGGATCAGTAAGAAAGCTCTGGGCCTGGCTCCTTGCCCTCTGGAATGCAGGTTCTTGTTCTGGAGCATGTGACAGTCTTCTATCTACTGGTGGGACTCAGTTCAATAAACACCAAGTGTCTCTTCTATGTGCCAGGCTTTTTGCTGGGCCTCCTGAGTGGCAGATGTCCTGAGACCTGTCCCAGGCCTGGGCGAAGGGCATTGTCTACCAAACACAGAGCCCAGCCTTCATTCCAAGGCCCGGACTGGTCCGGCTTTGGCCACCTGTACATTCAGTAACAGCTCAATGGATCCATGAATGAACAGGCAGACGGGGCGGCTCTCCAGAGAACAGCATTCCCCCAGTCGTCAGAGATGGCCTCCTACCAGGTACCCTGGCAGAGCTGAACTGGCCCAGTGGGCAGCTCTCTGAGGCCGCAGGGGCAAGGAGCCAGCCAGCCTCACCACATGGCTATCCTGGAACAGAACTGCCCAAACCTGGCCAAGCTGCCTGGAGCAGTGGGGCAGGAGACTCTGGCAGACACAAGGTAAAGAACCGGCACCGTGGGGGAGACTAGCAAGGAAGATGGTCAGGGAAGGAAGAAGCTGAAGAGGGGCCGGGGGTCGGGCCTGAGATAAAAGTGCTCAGCATTCCTGCAGGTCCGAGTTTCCTCGGGAGAGTACTGCCAAGGGGCCCCTGGGAAAGGCCATCTCCCTTCAGAATGAATTCCACCCAGGGGGAGGGGACAGATCCCCACCTTCCTGGTGTGGAAAGCAAGCATAGAGAGAGGAGGGAGTCACTGGCAGGCTGTTTATGGTCAGTGTGGCGTCAGGGTTCAAGGCCATGTATTCAGAGGGTCAAATACTGGTCTCTTTTATCAGCTGGTAGAAGATTTCAGATTTAGCCTTTTCTGGGGATCCCAGTTAGTGATTCTTTTCCAGTCCCATCCATGTCGTCTTTCTCACTTCCAGACACCTCTGAGATCTGTGGGGTGTCTAACCATGCAGTGTGGGGACACCAGGCCTCTGTTACTGCGCTTCCTGGTTCTTGTCTACAGATTTGCGCTGTGGTTCCCTTCCTGGAGTCCGGGGAACACGCATGATGTCCTCCATGGTAAGGACAACGGAATAATAAGCACCATCTTCCCTTGCTGTTCCAGGCCTGCTGCTGCTGTCTATACCCAAGGATGCCCAAGTCCCTTGTATAAGATGTATTATATAAAGTCTTCCATGTAGTTAGTGTTCCATACAGTCTCCTTTCCCTCAGATGTGTTAAATAATTGCTAGTACATGTGTTCTCCCTGTCAACGGCCTTCTCATTCTTTTTAGTTCCCCTCTCCTGGACTCCACAAGCTACCAAAAATTCCTTCTCTTCTCTCTTCTCTCTTCCATAACCTAAAAAAAAAAGTATATGGGTGCTTTGCCTGCACATATGTTTGTGTACCACATGCATGGCTGGTACCCACAGAGGCCAGCAGACTCTGGAAGAGAACATCAGATAGCCTGGAACTGGCGTCACAGATGGTTGGTGCTGGGAATTAGGTCCTCCAGGCAAGCAGCTAGCACTCAACCACCGAGCTGTCTCTCTAACCCTTATCTAGTTTGTTTTTAAGCATGCCTGTCCCCTCCTCCATGGTTCTCAGTACCAGCCTATAGACAAATCCTCACTCAACCTTAAAAGGCCCATTTCTCTGTGCAGCTCGGAGCTCCGTGCACAAACCTAAGCACTCGGAGCCTTGCACTTTGTTTAGGTCATGGAGCTACTGTCAACTTCAGTAGGTTTGTCTAGGCCCTACTAATGAGCAAAGATGCTCATCTTTGCCTCTGATGTGGGGTCTTCGCTGCTTGGCTAAGCCATTTATTTCCAGGGGTTCTATCACTTTGCTTAAAGGGAACGCATCAGAGGAATGGGTCAGGATTTAGGTAGCCAGGACTAGTTTTCCTAAAACTTCATTGCTCCCATTATTCATCTCTAGGCTGCAGTGTCTGGAGCCCCCAGGAGATAGCCAGGCTGGGAACCAGCTAAGAAGACATTTGTTTGATCTAAGTTTTGTTTATTTATGATATCATGAACCTATTGTTTTAGTTTGGGTTTTATTGCTATGTAGAGACACCATGATCACAGCAACTCTTATAAATGAAAAGATTTAACTGGGACGGGCTTACGGTTCAGTGGTTTAGTCCATTATCATCAAGGTGGGACATGGAGAAGGAGCTGAGAATTCTACATCTTGATCCACAGGCAGCGGAAGGAGACTGTGTACCACACTGGTCACTGCTTGAGCATATGAGACCTCAAAGCTCACCCCCACAGGGACACACTTCCTCCAATAAGGCTACACCCACTCCAAGAAGGTCACACCTCTTAATAGTGCCACTGCCTATGGGTAAAACTATCAAACATATGAATCTATGGGGGCCATATCTATCCAAATGACCACACCTATCATTCAAACAATTTTTTCCAAATATTACTTACTTAGATATGGAGAGCTGGCTCAGCAGTTAAGAGTGTTTGTTGCTTTTGCAGAGGACCGGGATTTGATTCTCAGCATCCATATGGAGGCTCATAACTGTCTATAACTCCAGTCCCAAGGGAATGGTTGTCTTGTTCTGCCTCAGCAGGCACCAGCACACATGTGGTACACAACACATTCATGCAAGCAAAACACTCATAGAATTAAAATAAATCTAAAAAATTAAAAATAAATGATGGGTCAGGCAGGGTAGTGCACAGCTTTAGTCCCAGCACTTGGGAAGCAGAGGCAGGTGGATCCCTGAGTTTGCAGCAAGCCTGGTCTACAGAGCTAGTTCCAAGACAGGCTCCAAAGCTACAGAGAAACTCTATTTCAAAAAAACAAACAGACAATAAATGATGGGTCCATTATGGTGCTATCCCACAGATGCACATGTATGCACACACACACACGTGTGTGTATTTACACTTTATTCTTGTTTCCAGACTGTTCTCTCCTGACTGTCTGTTTTTTTGACAGGGTCTTATGTAGCCCAGGATGACTTCAAACTAAGTAATAAGGATGACTTTGACCTCTGGTCCTCCTGTCCCTGCCTCCTGACTGCTGGGCTCACAGACAAGCATAATCACACATCACTCATATGGTGCAGACGATGAACCCAGTGGTTCTATCCCCAATCCTTGTGTCTCTTCATCCTAACTTTCTCCTTTTCCTCCTCCTTTTCCTGGCCTGTCTCCTATTTTTGAGGACATTTAGGGATGCACACCTGCCCTAATGGGGCTGCCATACACTCGGCAAACACGCAGTTCAACGAACTTGAGCAAATTTGTCCACTTCTGTGACGGTCATCATGTGACCACTCTCTGACACCTTCCTCACCTCGAACTTCCTTTTCATCTCCCAGAGTTCACAGATCGGCTTCCTGCCTCTGTAGTTTTGCCTTTCCTAGAAATCGCAGACTGAGAAGTCTTCAGGATGTGGTTTCTTTCACTTAGCTCGCATCTTTGAATGGCACACTCGCCTTTCCACCATTTTTTTTAAAGCCTGTTTTTGTCTGGTTTTCTCTCTAGATTTTTGAGCCTAGGTCTTGCTATATATAAATAGCCCAAGCTGGTCACCAATTTATAACCCTCCCGCCTCAGTGCTGAGACTGCAGGAATGTACCTCCAGGCTTAGCTGGCAATCTCGTCTTTTTCCTTCACGCCCTCCAGCACCACACACAATTTCCCCGCTACCCATCTCTGATTTTCTTTTTAAATCACCCCAAGTCTCATGGGTCTTTGATTCCTTAGATGCAATGAGGAGAAAGATCATGGAGTCAACACCCACAACTGATCCTAAATGGGATCCAGCTTGCCCCAGCCCATGGGAGCCTGAGATGTGTCAGCTTCTGGTGGTGGGCAGCAAGCAGAAACGAGGTGGGGTGGGCAGTGGGGTGTGGCTCAAGACTGTCAGCCTTGGAGGGAAATAAACACAGCACAGAATGGGAGAATAAAGTCAGTTTACTGAATGCAAGGCTCCACTCCACGCAGGGTGGGCTGAGGCCTGAATAGGGACCCTCAGCAGTAGGAGCCCAGGCAGTTGGGCTGCTAGAGTTGCTGGGTCCACTTGGGCTGCTGGGCTGAGGGGCAGCAACAGGGAAGCCCACTCGGCACTTGGCAGCTTTGCTTGTCTTGGCTGGGACGAGGTTAGTCCCTGTGTCTGCCCCTGAACGGAGTGGCGCAGGTGAGAACGGTAACTATGAGCACACTGGCTTCAGTTTCAGTAAAGAGTAGGGAAGAAGGGAGGCACAGGGAGGCACAGGAAGGGCTTCTGGGTGGAGGGGTCTCTGCTGAGCTCCACGACCAGCTCCCTCCTAGATGACCCGGCCCGGGGAAACACTGCTTTCATTACCATCTCCCGTCTCGGAACCTAGAAAGCAAGACCATCTCTCAGGCTCCAGGGCCACAGCAGACTTCAGAATCTGCCACACAGGCCATGGCACCACCGCCCTTCCCTTCTCCTACCCTGGCCCCAGGGGCCAGCCACACACACGGAAATGGAATATGGAACAGTATGGGGGAACAGACACTTTAATCCGGGGCTGGGGAATCTCTAGGACGGCTGCACCGGGGCTCCAGCTGGGTCACGGGCAGCTGCTTTATGAATCTATTTCAGCCGTCTCTGCCAGCCAGTCTGGTGATAACGCTTGTAGACTGAAGAGCTGGCAGAGCCTTTGCCTTTTCTCAGGACGAGGTTTCCAAGTTAACTCTACTGCCTAATGTGATTGGGGGGGGGGGGGTGATGGCAAAGAACAGGGCAGGGTGGCATTGGGAGGGGGTGACCAAAAGGTCCAAGTACAACAAATAGACCAGGAGAGGGGCTCCCTTATTCTGGGGGAAACCCTTCTTCTAGATGCTTCTTTTTGTCTTGGTTTGAGGAAGCACCTTATGACAGTTGAAGCAGTGTGAGCAAGGGACAGGAGGAATGGCACTTTGCCACGCATACCCGGACCCTCTTATCACTGCTTCTGGTCTCAAGGCCGCCCCAGCTTCCCTTACCCATGCTGTACCAGTTGGCTTGTCTGTGTTCCGCTCATCACCTTTATGCATATCAGCAGGTGAAGCGGTCTCTTCCTGGCCTTAGTCTTGGCTATAGTCATGGTCATTTATGCCAGCTGGGAAGCAGCTGTCGGAGAAGCTGGGTCAGGAGCCCTAGAACAGGTTGGCTCACACATCTAAGAATCTGCCTGAGATGCCCGCACCTCAGTGTTACTGGGGAGGGGGCCGGTCTTTGGTTCAGTGAAAGGTACCCAGGAAGAAGGCTGGCGTGGGCACCACAGGGCCACAAGGCAGCTGGCATCCTCTGTGCCTGATGTTTTGTCCTTTCCTTCTGTGTTTACCTGGACTGAACTGGGGTGGCAGGTCACAGCCATGACTCAGTGCTGGTAGGCCATGGTAACCAAATGCTGCCAACCAGGTGAGTCACGCCCGCCTGTGGGGTCCAAAGAAGAAGCATGTGGCCAAGGGGGGGGGGGCTGGCCTCCTCTGGCTCTGCTTCTCATGCCTGACATTTGTCTTGATAGTAGCTTTGGCACAGAGATAGGGTAAGGGCTGCCAGTGGTCAGTCACTGAGGACAGCATGTTGGTCTCTTTGTCCTGGGCTCTGCACAGCCGGGACTAGCTACCCTCCTCCAGTATTTGGGGGAGTGTACAGGATTAGGGGCAGGTAGAAGGAACCTGGCCTGTATTTCCAGGAAAGAACCGGCCGCCCTAGGGCCTGCCTGCCTGCAAATGGTCGATTCTGGAGATGGGCCAGCTCCCAACTGAGATAGCGAATGAGTGGCAGACAATCAGAGGGACCATCTGCACGGGAGCAACGGAGAGGGAAGCAAAATCCCCTTGCCCTCTCGGTGGAGACTTATTTTTGTTGTTAGTGGTTGAGACAAATGCCCTGAACCTCACTA
Source organism: Microtus oregoni (assembly GCF_018167655.1). Classification (NCBI taxonomy): domain Eukaryota; kingdom Metazoa; phylum Chordata; class Mammalia; order Rodentia; family Cricetidae; genus Microtus; species Microtus oregoni. The sequence continues at coordinate 14,537,196 of NW_024543222.1, read as the reverse complement.
TACAATTCAGGCTGTCCTAGAACTTGCGGCAAACTGCACGGGCCACCACACCGGTCAATATTCCTTTCTAAACATCCCCAAGGGAGAGCAGCCTCCTGTGAAGCAGGCTTAGAAGCCAGGGCTGCTCTTCTGGTCCTAATCAGTGCACAGACCCTGGGTCTGGGGGAGCCCTCCGCGACTGCAGGACACAGCGGTCGGCAAGGGGCACTAGGGGGCGCCCCTGCCCAGCCGAACCTTCTCGGACGCGCCCGGCCTCACAGGTTCCGAACCGGGTAGCGCTGCGGGCGCCTCCAAGGCGGGGCGGGGCCCCGGGCGACAGGACCCTCTGCAGGTTTCCCAGCTGGGGACCAAGCCCCACAGCCTGTCACATCCCTGTATGAGCACAAGAGCCTTGCCGAGGCCACGCCGGTAACCCGTGTGCGGATGCCTGGCCGAGGTGCGGTCCTCGGGAGGCGGTGCGTGCAGGCGGCGACACAAAGGTCTTTTAGACACCGCACCGCTGCCTTCCCTGCTGCACCCAGGCAGCAAGCTGGGGTCTGGGGACGACTGCTTGAGCGATCCTGGGGCTTCACTTCTGGGGCTTCCAGGCCGTCGGGCAAGCTGATTTGGACCCCGCAATTGCGCGGGTATTGGGGCTCCAGCAGCTCCTTTTGTATAGAGAAGAAAGGGCCTTTCCCATCTCTGAGCACTGTGAGCCTGGCTCCCTAGGACTGCGTGCCCTGAATAGCAAGCTGGTTTCTCTAGGGTTGCAGTCGAGGCCCCACCCTGGAAGCTCTAGACTGGTGCAATGTCTCTTCTGGTCAGGTATTCATGGGGGGGGAGGCGGGGAAGGGGCCCACAAAGCATCCCCGCAATGGGCTGCATCAATCCTGTCTGTGGGCTGTGCGTGAAAGACACATTCCAGAGCCCCACCCCATCGCTGGAGTGGAGTCTGTGGGAGGGCCCAGGAATCTGTGTTTAGGGTAAGTTCTCGAGATTGTTGATGTCAGCGTGGGAGTCACTCTCCTAAGCTTTGGGGCAGGGTAGGCTGTGGTAAAATTTCTCCTCCAAGAACTCAGAGAAATGCAGTTGTCACATCCCTGCGACACTTTCTCTGTAGACAGAGTCTTAAGGCTTGCCTCAGCGCCCCCTGCTTTAATTAGACTCGTCTTCTCTACGGAGACTTTCTGTGGAATAAGGAACCTGTCTGAAGGAGACGGGAGACCTGTTGGCTTTGTCCAACCTCGAAATCCAACAGACCTGCTTGATGGTACTCAACGACATCAGAAATCCAATCAAAACGCTTGCCTAGTAATGGCTAACCAGCCTGCTTTTAGGATCTGGGAAGGAACATCCCAGACAGGATCCTGGCAGGAAACAAAAACAAAAACAAACCCAGAAAACCTCATCAAATGCTGAGTGGCACAGGATCCTGTGGAGGAAAACACTCCTTCCTCCTAGCTGACCCTTTTCCTTGGCTTCAGGATGAATTAAAATTCTTATCTGTTCCACATCCAGCCTTCCTGATTGATTGTTAGTGAAGGCTAGCATTTCCCAAGCTTTGTGGGGTTATTTTTGCCTCTGGGTGGTGGTCATGACTTCCTTCCACAGCATTGGGCTCAACACAGGAACAGAAATGGCTTAGCAGACACCCTGAAAGGGGGCAGGACAGGATGGACCCCCAAACCTACTTTCATTTTCTTCCGGTCTGGGTTGTGGGTAATTTCTTGACAACTAAGAGAGAGAAGACAATGAGACATGAATTGTTTTTACAATGCAATTGTGAACAGATGTACAACTCCCTGGCCTCAGACTGTCCTAGGACTTCCTGCCTCTCTCTCACTAAGGTGCTCAGGACCAGGGCTGGTATTCTGTCCTGGTGGAGCTCAGCTTGTCCTGAGGACAGCACAGTGATAACCCGGGTCACCTTTGCTGTTTTGGGGCTTCTATATTTGGCAGTGTGAACAGACTTGCTTCCTTTTAGCAATTGATCTGAATAGCAGAATCCCTTTCTGATGGTCCCGGCACAGTTTCCAGGCTGTGCTAATTGGCCGCTGGCCTCACCACTGGCTTTTAAACAATCGCTTGTATTCTCTGCCTGGCAGGAAGCTGCCGACCCATCCAGGCCCTGGGCTCTCTTTGTTCTGACTTTATGGCATTTTATGCCACAATAAGAAACACTGTGTGCTCCATGGGAGCCCATTGTGCCAGGCTGCAAGGCTGTGGGCCCTGTTGTATTGGGTCTGGTGCTATTCCCCTCTGGGAAGAACAGGGACTTTGTGACAGACTGGGGACAAAACAAGGGGTGCTGGACACTGTTACTGGGCAACTCCCTGGCCTGGGCGGAGGTTGTCCACAGGCTCTTGTCTGTGCCCAAGGGAGGGCCAGGGGAGAGATAGGATTTCGTCTACAGTAGCAGGTTCTGGCTATCTGTGAATTATACATCAGGACTGTGCTAACCTCCAGGGCCACATGCTCTGGGCCACTGGGGGACCTCACCTTGCCTCGAGATTCTGTGCCAGGTGCTCATGTCTATCAGCCCTCACACGACACTAGGGATCCCTGTCCTGGTGAGCAGAGGTCAAAGGGTCAAACCTGGTCTTCCCATGTTTTGGGCAGATTTGACCCCTTGAGGCAAGAGATATAGTGTAAATTGGGATGGCCCATTAAGGCAGGAATGGACCCATGGCGCCCTACCTGCCTCCTAAGCCGGTCTCTGTGCTCCCTGACTTCTGCCACTAGCCTGGCATTTTGACTATTAACAGCACACCTGGGGCAGAGGACGAAGAAGGGCATTCTCTCCTGAAGACACCAATAACCAGAGACAAGAATCAGACCAGGAGGCACGTCATGAAGGGGGTTTTGGGGGAGCTGACCCTAGATGACGGAGCATCCCATGTGGGTATGAATTGCCCATCAGACTAGAGGGTGAACTAGGCAGCAAAAGCCAGTGGTCCCTGGAGATGCTCCCACCACAGGCACCTGACATGAGGAAAGGAAGGGTCAGCTGGCTGTCGGGCACCTTCATGGACTAATATCAGTGCCTCCTTCAACTGGTCCTCTACACACCCATACGCGTGTGCACAGGCACACACACACGCGCGCACACACACACACATGCACACACACGCCGGGGGCAGGGTATTTATCATCCATGCTCCACGCTGAACCCTTATCTCTTCACACCACAGCAACAGCCGCCAGCTGGCTCTTCCAACCTTCCCTCCAGGTGTCTACTGCACTTATCACTCAAATACCAGAATGTCCTTGTTTGTCAATCCCAGACTGGAAGCTGTCCAGTAGCCTCCAGAGCCACACCCCAGCCTTTCAGCCAGCACCCTGCCTACACCTCGGACTCACTTCCTGCCAGCCCCTGCCATGAACCTTCTCGGCAGCCTGAATGTGTGGCGTTTTACACATCTCCATGCCCCGCTATCTTCTTCTGTGTGGAGTACACTTCCCCAGCCACCCACCCTAGTCCATCTGCCACTCTCCAAGATTCAGTGTAAGCATCACCTCCCTTGCCGAGCAGCTAACAAAAGCCATCATGGGAGCAACATTGTCCAATAGCAAGGATTGAGGGTAAAGGGCAAACCCCCTGCCCGATCAAAGGCGGGGCTTCCCCAGCAGCAGCACCGGAGAGCCTGGCCGAGCTCTGCCCTGGAGGAGGGAATGAGAGCCCCTCATCTCATCTCCCCATCCTGCGTTTCCTCCAGCTCCGTTTTCTATCACAGTACAATGGGTTTGGGATCCCCTTGGTCACACATGTGTGCTCTCAATTAAGTTAAAGATTTGCTTTATTTTTAAATTGTGTGTGTGTGTGTGTGCATGTATCTGTGCACATGAATTCAGGTTCCCCTGGAAACCAGAAGAGGGTGTCAGATCCCCTGGAGCTGGAGTTACAGGTTAAGCTGGTAACCACACTTAGTCCTCTGCAAGAGTAAGTCTCCATTGGCTGAGCCCTATCTCCAGCCTCATGCGTTCTCTCCATTGGCTGAGCCCTATCTCCAGCCTCACGTGTTCTCTCCATTGGCTGAGCCCTATCTCCAGCCTCATGCGTTCTCTCCATTGGCTGAGCCCTATCTCCAGCCTCACGTGTTCTCTCCATTGGCTGAGCCCTATCTCCAGCCTCATGCGTTCTCTCCATTGGCTGAGCCCTATCTCCAGCCTCACGCATTCTCTCCGCAGATGCCCAGACCAATATGGCAGCGTTTGTCCTCATCACCTCTGCATTCCCAGGATATGATTTAAAGCCCAGCACACAGTAGGTATGCAGGATAAATGAGTATGCTTTGAATTCTCTCTACAGATTTGTACTGTCCCTTTCTCTAAAATGACACTCAAGATTCACTCCGTGAAAGAAAGAGATTTGATTCAGGGATTCCTTGACACTGAAGCCCGTTTGAGCATTTCTTGTGCACCAGACATTTTCCAGGCACTGCAGAACTGTGGTTCCATGCTCAAGTTAATAAAGAATGACCACAGCCCATTTCCACTCCCCACAAGCACACACCACCATTTTGTTTGGCATGCAATGTCCCTGGAATCCATAGTGCCCAGTGCACGCTCTCCAGTGAAACACGAATCACCCTATGTCTCAATGAGAGGCAGGTCCAGAGGCCTTGTTTTATCTTCAAACAGCACAGAAACTAAAGGAGAAGACTGTCTGTTGCTGGGACCTTTGAAAACCCACCAAGTCCCAACTAGGGAAGGTGTGGTATTTATTTCACAGCCTCTCTGTGCTCACTGGACCTGTGGCTTCTTCTACTCATATGCTGTTTCCCAGTCACTGTTATTATTATTTTGGTTTTGTAAATATGTGAATCTTGTTTCTCAACTGTAAGCTCCTCAAAGAAAGGGGATATCATGGTATCACATCAGGTCATATAGTCACTTTCTTTGATTGTGCTCCATCTTGAAAGGTAACTGCCGTTGTCAGCTTGATCGCATTAAGAAGCACACAGGGAGCAGGGTGGTGGTGGTGCATGTCTTTAATCCCAGCAGAGAGAGGCAGATCTCTGTGAGTTCGAGGCCAGCCTGGTCTACAGAGCTAGTTCCAGGACAGGCTCCAAAGCTACAGTGAAACCCTGTCTCGAAAAACCAAGAAGGAGGAGGAGGAGGGGCACATAGGGCATTAACGAGGGGCACATGGGTGTGTCTGTGAGGGCTTTTCCAGAGAGCCTGAGTGGAGCCATCCCATGGGCTGCTGTCCAGGACTAAATAAAAAAGAATAAAAGGAGAAGCCAGGCATGGTGGCACACACCTTTACTCCCAGCACTCGAGGTGGGAGAGGCAGACATATCTGTGAGGCCAAAAGCCAGCCTGCTTGGTCTACATATTGAGTTCCAGGCCAGTTGGGAGTACACAGAAAGTTCTGGTCTGAGAGAGAGAGAGAAAGAGAGAGAGAGAGAGAGAGAGAGAGAGGGAGGAAGTCAAAAGAGAGATCCAGTTGAGTGCCAGCATGCTCCCTGGTCTGCTGAGACGTGAGCAGGCCTCCTCATGATCCTGCCACCACAGCCAAGCTTGTAGCACTAATACACTTTTCCTGCTGTGACAATGTATGTCCCCTCAAACTGTGAGCCAAAGTAAATCCTTCCTTTAGGTGTTGACTTTTTTTTTCTTTTTTTTAAAATGTGCTGTATTACAATGATAAAGTAACCACCCCAGCCCCTGGTATTGTGAGTGCATGCTGGAGTGAGGGATGATGGGCAGCGCCTGTCATGTGCTGGAGTGAGGGATGATTGACGGCCACCGCCACTGACAGCGCCTGTCACAAGGTCTCTCTTGAGACACAAACAAGAAACTTGATGGGAATGGTTCCTCCCATGCTGCTAGCAAAGGACTGAGGTTTCTCTTCCAGGTCAGTGCTTCTGTTTTGGCAAATGCTACCCTCAGGTTCTGGGAATCTTGAGAAAAAGTGGTAAGAGGTGGATTTGACACTTTCTACTGCCTCCAGCTTTCGTGTAGATGTTTCTTTTTTAAAAGATTAAAAAAAAATTGCCTTTGAATCGTACGTATGTGTGTCTGGGTGTGGGCATGTGTACGTGAGTGCAGTAACCATGGAAGGCCAGAAGAGGGCGCAAGGGCGCGGATCTTCTAGACGCTGGAGTTACAGGCTTTTGTGAGCCCCTGGTATTGGTGTTGGGAACGGAGTTCAGGCCCTCTGCAAGAGCGGCAGGAACTCTTAACTGCTGAGCCCTCTCTGCAGCCCCTGTCGAAGCCTCTTCTTCGCTGGCTATTTATAACCCTTACTGCTTTGTGCTGGGACTGGGTGAGGCGTGCTCCAGGGTTTCCCAAGTTATATGCGAGCTGAGGGTGAGAGCGGAGAGCTGCTTGTCCCCTTCTACCTCTTCTGCTCTGGCTCCCAGCACACCTCTGGCAGAGCTCACTCCTTTTCCGGAACAGACTGGCCAGGAGCTTCCTGGGTGGCAATGCTGTAGGACCTCGGTTTTCATCCGTGGGACTGTGCTGTCTGTATTCTCGTGTGTGCTTTGTAGCCCCGCTGGCCGGCTGATGTTGCTCGTGTTTGCTGGCTCGCCAGGGCCATCTGTAACCCACATCAACCCTGAGGCTTTGAAGTTCAATGTGAACTAAAAAGTCCATTAAAAGATGCGGAAGCATGAATATGAAGTTACAGAAACATTAACAAAGGACCAGTTCCTGCTCCCAGTACTTTTCCTTTTTTTTCTTTTTCTCCCCAATTTAAGTATCTCTATGAAGGATTTATGTCACCATTAAGACCATGAGGAAGTTAAGGAAGGGCAGGCCTGGACTACAGAGAGGGTGACGACAGGAGACAGGTTGGCAGAAAGCCAGCCTGTTGTCTTCATTGAGCATGCAGGGTATGAGGGAAGAATTTAACTGAACAAGAATAAATTAATAAATAAATAGGTCTACAATTCCTGTGACCTGCAGTTTGAACTCAGCATTGAGTCAGGGCCTCACCTGGGTCCACCTTGAATTTGCTAGGTACCTGAGGATGACCTTGAACCTTTGATCCTCCTGTCTCTGCCTCCCAAATGCTGTCACGCGTCACCAATCCTGGCTTGTGTGGTGCTGGGATCAAACGCATTGCTTCATGGAAGCTAGACAAGCACTTGGCCAGCTGAGCTGCATCCCAAGCTTCCAAATCCAGCGTGGGTTTTGCTGTTTTGTTGTTGAAATGGGGCTTCACCACATAGACCAGGCTGGCCGTGAACTCAGGGTTCCATCTGCCC